>NW_022631019.1:5232019-6680596 GCF_010015895.1 Lontra canadensis | reverse complement strand
TGCTGGGCAAATGCAAACTGTAAAGTGCTCTGTGAGCAGAGTTAATTTATTTTATTTTATTTCATTATCATCATCTTTATTATTATTATTATTATTATTATTTTTAGAGAGGGAGAGGAGCATCGTGGGAGACGTGGCGGGGGAGAGAAAATCTTTTTTTTTTTTTTTAAGATTTTATTTATTTGAGAGAGAATAAGAGCTAGAGAGAGAGAGCACACAAAGAGGGAGAGGGAGAAGCAGACTCCCCGCTGACCAAGGAGCCTGATGTGGGACTCGATCCCATGACCCTGGGATCATGACCTGAGCTGAAGGCAGATGCTTAACCAACTGACCAGGCATCCCAGGAGAGAGAAAATCTTAAGCAGACTCCACACCCGGCAGAGAGCTCAATGCGGGGTTCCATCTCACAACCCTGAGACCATGACCTGACCTGAAATCAAGAGTTGGAGGCTTCACTGACTGAGCCACCCAGGCACCCTGGGAAAGCAGTTTTAACCCTCATCATCTCCTCAGACTTTTCAAAGCATAGTCCCATATATCATCCTCACACTGAGAACAGTTACTGCTAACTGAGCACCTACCATGTGCTCCACACAGAGCTAAAGCCTAGCTATGAAACCTCTCATTCAATCTTCCCAGTGATACAAAGGGGGTATGATTACCGTGTGCCCATTTTACAGATAAGGAAACTGAGGCTCATAGTAATTGGGTTGTCTGATCTTTTCTGCTAATAACCAGAACCCGGGTCTGTCTGAACCCAGATGATGTAAGACATTCCTCCTATTTTTTTTAAAGATTTTATTTATTTATTTGACAGAGAGATCACAAGTAGGCAGAGAGGCAGGCAGGGAGAGAGGGGGAAGCAGGCTCCCTGCTGAGCAGAGAGCCCAATGCAGGCCTTGATCCCAGAACCCTGGGATCATGACCTGAGCTGAAAGCAGAGGCTTTAACCCACTGAGCCACCCAGGTGCCCACCTCCTTTTTTTTTTTTTTTTTAAAGATTTCTTTATTTATTTGACAGGGAGAGATCACAGGTAGGCAGAGAGAGAGGAGGAAGCAGGCTCCCTGCCAAGCAAAGAGCCCGATGTGGGACTTGATCCCAGGTCCTGAGACCATGACCTGAGCCGAAGGCAGAGGCTCAACCCACTGAGCCACCTGGGTGCCCCTCTTCCTATTTTTTTAAACTACTTTATCCTACCCTACCCCCAGTCCTAGGGAATATGAAGGAATGATGGATAGAACCTAGGTTTAGTGCAGCTTCCACTAAGCGAGAACAGTGGCCACGCTCCCTCGTGGTCCCGGGGAAGATGTGCTCTTCCTGCCCCTGCTTTTCCCTTCTTCTCTATCACTCCTTCCCAGACACCTAGCCCAGTCCTGTCCCCTGGTATGTTGTGTGCAGAACCTCTGTGTCCACAGAGGGACTGTGCTTGTCTGTATGCTGTCTGTGTGTTTTGTGTACTGGGTGTATCATTCGTGCTGCAGAATCAAAGAGCCACCCCTCCCCTCCCCCACAAAGAAGAATGAGTAGGTCCTGTGCCTTTCCCAGCTGCCCATCCAAAGAGAGGAGGAGAAGATGCTGTGTGTTACCTTGGGGAAAAGCATGCAATGGAAACCCTAATCCTTGTCCCACCTTTGGGGGTGCAAAAGCAAGCTGCCTGGCTTCTATGGGAAAGAAAGAAGGAAATTCCTTCTTTGGAAATTCTTAGCAGCTGATGTTGCCTGCGTGGGAATGCCAACTTCCTTTGCAAACTGAGAGCCATAGAAAGCACTAAAAGGAGTCTCAAACAAACCATCAGGCCTCAGCCTGACTTCCTGGAGACCACAGGGATGTCCCTTCCTAAGTCAGGGCTTCTGCCACTGCCAGAGAGGCACGAAGCTCTGAGCCATGGACAGTAATGAACGATAATGATAGTGACAGTTGAGTGTTGGCTCGTCTGTTCCTCGTCTATTCCTACCCCCCAGGGAGGCAGGCACTGACTTATCTCTGTTTCACAGATGAGATACTGAGAATGGATAGATGAAGTGCCTTACCCAAGAGGTAGAAATCCACACAGTTAGCAAGAAACACACAAGGGCTCACTGCGGCTCTCTTTGTCAAGGCAAAAGATTAGAAACAGCCCATTGTGGGGGAGAAATAGTCATCAACAGAGGACTGATTCAGTCAAATCCGGGACATCCACGTGAAGGAAAACATATGTATGCATGTCAGATGTATAAACTTTATCTGTATGTCACACTTCTGACACCAAATGTGTAGGTTTTCCAAACCAAGCAATTCTCTGATTCTCTGTGGACACCAGCTAGGTGTGCTACAAATAAATTCAGTTCTGACACTGAACTCACTGACACTGAACTTAAGGGCTCACTCTCCTACTGCCCCTGCTTTATTTTCTTTCTAAAATTTACTCCCGTTTATTTTTTTATTTTTATTTTTTAAAGATTATATTTATTTATTTGACAGAGAGAGACACAGGGAGAGAGGGAACACAAGCAGGGGGAGTGGAAGAGGGAGAAGCAGGCTTCCCACTGAGCAGGCAGCCCGATGCAGGGCTCAATCCCAAGAGCCTGGGACCATGACCTGAGACAAAAGGCAGACACTTAACAACTGAGCCACACAGGTGCCCCTCCCTCCCGTTTATTTATTTATTTTTTTAAGATTTGATTTATTTATTTTGAGAGAGAGAGAGTACAAGCAGAGGGAAGAGGCAGAGGGAGAAGCAAGCTCCCTGTTGAGCAAGGAGCCTGATGCTGGACTCAAAGCCAGTGCATGACACACACACACAACATACGGACAACATGCAGGATCATAACCTGAGCTGAAGGCAGACGCCCAACCAACTGAGCCACCCAGGCGCCCCCACCGCCCCCACTTCAGATGCCAACTGCAAGTAGTGGGCTCCTAGGTGACTCCCACTTCTGTCTAACTTGGCTACCTTTCCAGGGATTCCCATGGCCGCCTCCTCAGCTTCAATATTTTGCCATAAGGGCTCTCAAAACTCAGGGAAATGCTTTACTTAAATTTACCAGTTCATTACGAAGACTATTATAAAGGATGCAAGTGAACAGCCAGAGGAGGAGCATGTAGGGCAAGGTGTGGGAGGGTCCCGAGCCCTGGAGCATTTGTCCCTGTGGAGTTAGGGTGCACCACTGTCCCAGCACGTGGATGTGCCCACCAACCCGGAAGCTCTCTGCTTCCTGTAGTTCAGGGGTTTTGGAGAGATTTCATCACATTGGCATGACTGATCACTAATTTGATCTCCAGCCCCCTTTCCCCCAAACTGGTGGGGGTGGGGGTGTGAAAGTTCCAAGCTAATCATGGCTTGCTTATTCTAGTGACCAGCTCCCAACCAGGAGCCATCTGGGAGCCTGCCTAGAGTTGCTTCCTTACAACAAAAGACAAAAGATGTTTCTCTCACCCAGGAAATTCCAAGGGATTTAGCAGCTCTGTGCTAGGAATTGGAGATGAAGACCAACTATGTATTTCTTATTATATCAGAATATCACCCCGCACAAGAGAGTGCAATGCAGCTCTGAAAGGGATACTAGATGGGGCCATCTCCAGGATATTTTATTAATTGAAAAAAAGCAAGATGTGGATGGGATATGCTTCTTTTTATCTAAGAAAGGGGAGAGAAGTGTATTTGAATCCTTACTTGTATTTAAAAAACCTACAGTGGAATGATAAGCCAAAAACAGACAAAATGGTCATTTTCAGGAGGAGACAGGGAGGAACAGGCAGGAATGGAACCAGACTTTACTGAGCACCTTGTTTTCCGGATTTGCCTTTGGAGCCTTATAACTATTTACTATGGACATAAAACAAAATTAAATGGAAATTCTGCAAAAGGAAAGGAAATTCATAGAGATGGGTTTGAGCCCGGGGTTGGGGGCAACTGGAGTCTCTCCTGCTTTTGCCCCTGTTTGACTACCCCTTCTCACAGCCACAGAGACACCTGTCCAGGCCACCAGAAGGCAGAGATGGGGTCAGATCTTGAAACTTCTGGGGCTCCAGGAGGGCCCTAGCGGTGGTGACGGGGGCTGTGGTTTTAGTATTTTGGGGGCGTTTGATCAGTGGCTCTCATCAAGATTCCCACAGCCGCCTTCTGCTGCATCCCGAAAGTGGGTCAATTTCCAAGCGTATCATTCATAGTGACCACAACAGCGGCTTACAGCCTCTAGCTCAGTCCCACCAGCACTGGCCTGGGACTGCTAACAGTCCTAATGTCCCATCTGATAGGGGTTCAGTTTCCTGGCAGTGAGTTTTCCTGCATGTGACCATTTTTCCTTCTCTCGGCAACCCTGGACCTGGGAATGAGTGTCCTGGTGAGAAACCCAGGCTGGATGAGAATGCCTCCCATGGCTCCAGAAAAGCTGCCAGGTGGCAGGGTCCCACCTCTGACTGTGGCGGACCAGGCTGATGACTTCAGGCTGTGGGATCCTGCATAGGGCTTTTTCTCCCCGCTTTGGTATTTGAGGTGTCCTTTCCCATAGAGGCTGAGGCATTGTTTGCGTCTCAGACCCACATGAAACTGAATCCCAGGTGTCCTACTTTCCAGCAATGGGCTCTTCATCAAACGTTACATTTTTCTCATCTAGCACAATAAAAATACCTTCTGGAAAGGTTGTCGGAGGCATAAATGAAATGTCCCCCGTAAAGAGCTTACTAGAGACTGTTGTTATTAGCACGTATCATTACAAAAGACGCAGCACCCTGGAAGTTCTGGGTTCTTCTACCTATCGCAAAGATGGATTGACTTTATGCTCAAAAGCTCAAGTCTTCCTGGGCCTGGTTATCAAAGCCTCCTCCTTTCCCTCCCGTGTCTGACCCTGACTAGGACGAGCCCGGGGTGCTGCCTCATCTCCCCCTGCTTCTGGGACCCCTGCTGCTGCTGCTGCTGCTGTCTCAGCGGCTGGCTCAGCTTAGGAGAGACTCCGCTCTGCTAACTGTTAAGTCTGGATCGATCCCCATCCCCATCTCAGGGCCATTTTGAGGATTAACTAATCCATCACGTGGAGACCTTTGGAAAGGGCCAATATGACTGAGGCTATTGTCAGGCAGACTGGAAACTGGGTTCACTGATTTCCCTGGCTTCCAAGACGCTCCGGCTGAGCCCTGCAGCCCAACAAACTCTCCTCTGGGCAAAATCTCCGCGTGCGCAGGTGGCACTGAGCTCACCGGCCGTCTGTCTGCCCACCTGCTGCTGAACCTTTTTGATCTACCTCTTTGTTTCTTTAAGGGACAGTGAGGGTAAGAAGATAAAGGGATCAGGATTCTAGACACCAAAGGGCTTTTGTTTGTGTTTCTAATAGAACTGAATACATTCCGTTTTCCCTCTTGGCATCAGCCTATTGACTCAAGACAAAGTTCTGAGATTATACCTTTCTGACTTTATGTTTTGTACATCTCAAAGGTCCCCGGAAGCCTACAAGGGGTGTTTTTTATCCTCTGAGGTGTGATCGCCACAATACAAAAATGAATACAGGAATTCATTGCTGAGTATTTATTGAGTGCCTAGTGTATGTTCAACAGTATACAAGCAGCTTAGAAGATCCCTGAGGGAAGAAAAAGAAGTTCCTGTGTGTTTACACCCACTGCATACAAGGCTCTGTGAGGCACTTTCATTGCATCATCTCATTTAATTCTGACAGCTCCAGAAAATAGGTACTGCCGTCCCATTTCACGGATGAGGAAAGAGATTCAAAGTTCCGTGACTTGTCAAGATCATTCACAGTAGAAGCAACCAGAGTTCCTGCCAGTGCTTCTGACTGAACTCTCCAGGTCCTTTCCACTAGAACACAGTGGGGAGCAGAAAAGGTCACACATGGGGCACATGGTAGCAGATTATCAATCCTGGACTGCCTGGTTCAGAGCCAGTGGGGACGAGGGACTGACGGCCTGATGGTCCGGAGGACTTCCTGCAGGAGATAGCCCAGGTGTGACTCAGAGCAAAGGTGGGGGCGAGATGTGCTACCTAATGTTGGCCCTGGGCGGCAATGAACTTGAGCACAGACTGTGTTGAGAGAGCAGGCCCTGAGGTCAGCTGGGTGGGACCTGAGGCTGAGGGGTAGGAAGACTGGCAGAGCTGTCTGGACCAGATAAAGTGGCAACAAGGAGCTCGCAGGAGCCGGAGGGGGAGGGAAGCAAAAGCAAAGCTCGGAGAGGATGATTCTGCAGTGCTGGCTGGAAGCAGTGGAACTGGGGGGCCTGGAGATGGTAGGGGCCAGGCAGGTACCTCAGGAGGGGTCCACCCAAGGGCAGGCCTGTCCTCTTGGACCGAGGGAATGGGGTGGCAGGGGAAGGAGAGATGGTCTCTGCAGGCTTTGGTAGAGGATGCCTTTGAGGGACAAAGGACAGGGAGGAACATATTCCATTACAGGAAGCTTTGGAACTCCCATCAGGTCAATCATGCCTCTGTTCACTGCTGTTCAAGGTCTTCCTGCGGCCAGTACAATCATCGGCCACAAACACACCTCACACTCTGGCCTGAATCTACTTTTTTGGGCTCTTCCCCCACTATCCTCCTAGGTAAGTCCTCCCCTTGCCTCCTACTAATCCCAGCCTCTAAAGGGGCCCACCTCCGGAACCCCACCCCAAGCTGGCCTCGGCAAAGCCCACCAGCCTGGCCAACCAACCCTCTTAGCTATCAGGGCTCTGTCAATCACAGTGTTCCAATCACCTTGGATAGCTCTTCCCCCACAGTCTTGAATAATTCATGTTTCATTGTTATTTAGCTTTTGCTGTTGGGGGTCTCCCTAACATCACCTCCCTGGCCTTGAGGGCTCAGTGTTCACAACCCGGGATGTCATTTTGCCTTTCAGTCTTTGTTCCCTCATCTGCAAAATGGGGCCAATAATGTCTCGCAGCATCTGGCACAGAAGCCCATCCATGACTGTGCCAGTCCTTTCCTCCAGCGTGGGGTGGTCCCAGGGGCGGAGGGAAGGTGGGGGAACCAGGACAGAAGGGGAGGACTCCAGCCCGGGGGAGGATCCCTTCTTCATCCGGCTGGATCTCTGCATTTCTAAGGGACCACTGGCATCACGCTAAGATCATCTAGAAAGGGCACGCAGAAGCCGTCTTTAAAAAGCCATCACAGATTTCTCTAGCAAAGGAAGGAATCTGGACTTACAAATTCAGGCGGACCCCAACCCCGGCCCCAGCAGCTAATGCCCCCTCCCATGGCTGAACCACCGCAGCACGTGCTGCGCGGTCCTTGATGTTTACAAAGTGCGTTTCGCTGACCTCCATCTCCTTGAAAACCCTTCACGACCCCGCAGTTTCCCTGTCATCACCTCCGTTTGGCAGATGAGATCACCAGGACTCTGGGAGGCGACGTGCCTTCCCCGAAGTGGCCCAACGTGTGGGCAGTCAGGGTCCCCGGGCTGCACCCTCCGGCGGGGTCTGCCCGCCGCGGGACTGGGGGTGCGAAGGGCTGAAAGGCGGGCGCTGGCCCCAGGGTACCGCGGGCCGGGCTCGGGAGCCTGGGGGCGCGCGTGGGGGATGAGGGATGGATGCTCTCGGCCGCAGCCGGGGCAGGGCGTGCAGCCCCCAGACATCTCGCCGCCTCTCGGGAGGTACCCCAGGCGCGGCCCCGCGGGCGCGCGCTCCGGGCTCCGCCGGCGATTCGAGGCGCGCGCCCCGCCCCCGCCCTCCCGCGCGCGCGCGCGCGCCCCACTCCGCCTCTCCCGCGCGCGCGCGCGCCCCTCCCGCCGCCACCCCGCCCTCCCGCTCTCGCGCGCGCCCCTCCCGCCGCCACCCCGCCCCCGCCGGTACCCTCGCCGGACCCGAGAGAGCGCGCCGCCGCCATCTTAGTTGCTGCCGCCGCCTCCAGCCAAGCGCTTCCTCGGCGGAGGGGAGGGCGCCCGCGGCCCGAGCGCGCGGCCCAGCGTCGCGGCGGCGGCTCGTGGGACCCCGGACTCGCCGCGGCGCGAAGCAGCCGGCCCCGGGCCGCGAGAGCCCTGCTCGGCGCCCCGCGCGCGTGCCTGCCGCTCCCGCCTCGGGCCGGCCGCGGCGCCGGGAGCCGGAGCGATGCTGCGCCGCGCTGCGCCCGCGCTGGCCCCGGCCGCCTGGCTGCTGCTGGCCGGGCTGCTGAGCGGCGGCGGGGTCTGGGCCTCGCGAGGTAAGCGGCGGGCTGGGGCGGGCCCGGGGGGAGTCGGGGCGGGCGCCTGGGGCCGGCGAAGCCGGGCTGCGTCCCCGGGCGGGGCGCCGGACCCCCGGGTGGCGGCTGCGCGGGTCTGGGGGGACGTGCAGACGGGCGCAAGGGTAGGTCCCCGTCCGCCGCAGCGCCTGCAGGCGGGGGTGCACCCCGGTGAGAGGCCGTGTACGTG
The DNA here is from genome assembly GCF_010015895.1 of Lontra canadensis. Classification (NCBI taxonomy): domain Eukaryota; kingdom Metazoa; phylum Chordata; class Mammalia; order Carnivora; family Mustelidae; genus Lontra; species Lontra canadensis. The sequence goes on along the minus strand of NW_022631019.1, from coordinate 6,672,271 downwards.
TGTTGTGTGCTCGCTCGTGCATCAGGCTGGGGGTGCACGCAGTTTTTGGTGTGTGCTTACATAAGAGCCCACTCCTCCGCATCCCTGCCAGGGTCCCGGCGCTCTGCCGCTGCGCCGCGGACGCCGCATCCTCGCCCCTTTCCGCCTCCCCCCGGGGTCCTTTAAATCTTGTCTGTTTTCAGACGGGCAGCCGCTGAAACTTCTCGCTCCCCTCCCACGTTTCATCCGAAGGTGAAATCGCGAGGAGGTTTACCGTCGCGGTCTCACCCGGCGTTCGGAATCTGCCTCTCCGCACCCCCGACACCTTGGTGCAGTTTTTCTGACGGTGATTTACATCGCTCGGGGGCTTTCAGATCCTCAGCAGAAACCTCCCTGATTCCTCAGGGCCGACAGTATTGTACTGTTACTTGGGAAAAACAAAACAAAACAAAACCCAAAAAACATTTCTTAGTGAATTGATTGTTTTGTTGTTGTCTTAACCTTCATCCACTTAACCTTTTAAACAGTGCACGCTCTCTGATACTGGCCGATCTTGCCAGCGAAAAGCTTACGCATTGCAGATGCATGCTTCGGAGTGGATCTTGGAATCGTAAACATTTTCCTTGGCCTTGGAGCAAAGTAATCTAGGTGTAGTCTGGAGAGGACTTGGATCTATTCTTCTGATTTTTAATTTTTCATCAAAAGCCTGGGAGGGGGAGACCTGACGAAAGTCTAAATGAAACAGTCCTATTTCGTATTAGCAGGCTTTTAAAAAAAATCCTCATTTTTCTCTTCCTTGGCATGACAGACGGAGAGAAGTATGGTGTTCAAAAATTAAAGGGCAGAAGAGGCAAATGCATCTTTTGTTCTGTGTTCCTTCCTTCACATGGGGGATGATGAACTTGGACTACTTCATCTCTAACATTCTGTGGACTGTCATAGTTAAGTCTCAGTCACTAAGTATCAAAGCGCTCTCACTTTGATTTTTAAGTTACATCAAGCTGAGTTTGAAATGTTCTTTCCAGATGTGGGAACGGAGGTCTGAAAGTCTGATCTGTCCAAGAGAAAATGTCAAAGTTCTGCTTTTCTTGGGGAAAACCCACACATTTCAAAAATATGTGCTTGGATTGAGTATTTTTGGGAACAGTTCAAATATATTTCGTTTAGTCAGTGATAACATTTCTTGTTAAGATCCATATTTTCTGTTTGTCCATTCACCTCCATTTGCTATTCATTATTGAATTACTTGGGTTATTCAACAGATACAAATTTTATTTATCAGATATCTTCATTGTGGTGGACTAACAAATTTTTTTTTTTTAAAGATTTTATTTATTTGACAGAGATCACAAGTAGGCAGAGAGGCTGGCAGAGAGAGAGAGGAAGGGAAGCAGGCTCCCCGCTGAGCAGAGAGCCCGGTGGGGTGCGGGGCTGGATCCCAGGACCCTGGGATCATGACCTGAGCCGAAGGTGGAGGCTTTAACCCACTGAGCCACCTAGGCGCCCCTGGACTAACAAATCTTATGTGAAAGATAATGTTGAGTACTGAGTGCTTTGTCATTGGCTGACTTTCTAAGCTTTTCTTGGTGCATTTATAGTATTTAAGGATAACTAGTCTTCAAAATAAAAACACATTTTAAACATCAGTTATTCTGTTGCTTTATTTTCTTTTCCCCAGCCTGCAAGGTAGAAAATGTCTTGTGAATATTACAAGAAATGCCAATAAAATGGTTTCATTTTGAGGGGTTGCAAGTGGATTTTATATGTAAATATGCAGTTTGCAGAGACACTTTCTGTGGGCTCATTTTAAAGATTTTATTTATTTATTTGACAGACAGAGATCACAAGTAGGCAGGGAGGCAGGCAGAGAGAGAGGAAGGGAAGCAGGCTCCCCTCAAAGCAGAGAGCCCAACGTGGGGCTCAATCCCAGGACTCTGGGATCACGACCTGAGCCGAAGGCAGAGGCTTTAACCCACTGAGCCACCCAGGTGCCCCTGTGGGCTCATTTTAGAAGGTGATCATTTCAATAGTCTGACTTTTTTTTTTGTTTGTTTTTCTCTAAGACAGTATGATATGAACAGCTGGCCATACTCTAGCTATCTCTAGTAATTATTAGTGGGATAAATACCACATATAAATTGCTGGAGAGGATGTTAGGTTTTGTAATGTGAATTGCATTTTGACTGTTAATTAGTTGTTTAATAGAAAACCGAATTTCACTCTAATCTGTAGCTGCAGTTCTTAAAAAACATCAAGTAAATCAAAATATTGGGCATATCCTTGGCATGCCCTAGGCTGCCTGCTTTCTTTCCAGTGAGTCAGTGATCAGGAATTAGTAAATTGAAATGGAGCATATAGAAAGCTTATGAATATATATATATTTTAATGCAAGCATGGACTGCACTTCAAAGCCAGCGAAATAATTTTAATTGTTATTTTCCTGTTTGTTTGGCCACAGACTTCTCCACGAGGCCTCTCCTCACCTTCCTCTGTGCAATTTCATCTCTCTCTGAGCCCCTGAATCCTCCCTTCCCTGCCTCGCTTTTTCTCTTCCCATAGCACTTAAGCCCATTCAAACAGCCTTATTTTGTTGATTGTCTCCCCTCACTAGGACATAGGCCCCAAGACAGAAAGGTGTTTGGTGTGTTTTGTTCGCATGTGAATATTATCACCCCCACACAGTTCGAGTAGATTCTCAGTACTTGTTGAGTGATTGAATGGATGGACAGCTCTATCAGTTTTGACAGCATAGTATTTTTATGTCCTAATTCTCTTCTGACAGATAAATGTTGTATACTGAAAAAGGCATTACAAACTATAAAACAAATCTAAATTCTGCATCACGATATAGAAATTCATTAGTAGATAATTTTCCAAGGATCTGTTCTGTTGATTGCAGTGTTGGCGATATTAGACCATAAAAATCTGTAGCAGCTTTTTTTTTTTTTTTTAAGATTTTTTTTTTTTATTTATTTATTTGACAGAGAGATCACAAGTAGACAGAGAGGCAGGCAGAGAGAGAGAGGAGGAAGCAAGCTCCCTGCTGAGCAGAGAGCCCGATGCGGGACTCGATCCCAGGACTCTGAGATCATGACCTGAGCCAAAGGCAGCGGCTTAACCCACTGAGCCACCCAGGCGCCCTGTGTAGCAGCTTTTGAAGGATGTACTTTGTGGCCACCAATCTGAGTCTAATTTTTAAAGATACTGTAATTCTCCGCTTTTTTGGAAAGTGGTTTCTTAATTTGTTACCTTATTTTTCAGAAGTAACTTTGAGGAAAAGTCCTTTGAATACAGATGTCAATATTATACTTAACCTAACAGTTGTATTGGTGGGAGTAAATGTCATTTATTTCACATAGGAGACTTATAACTACTAAAGAAATAAAGTATATTTTTTAAAAATTTATTTTTTAATTAAATTACTAGTATTCTTTTTTACATTTTATTTTATTTGACAAAGAGTATGAGCCGGGGAGGGGGCAGAGGGAAAGAGAGAGGGAGAAGCAGGCTCCCTGTTAAGCAGGGAGCCTGCTGCGGGACCTGAACTCAGGACTTGGGGATCATGACCTGAGCTGAAGGCAGACATTTAACTGACTGAGCCACTGAGGCACCCCAGAAATGATAAAATATTAATAATTCTGAATGTATTCCAATTTAAGAGCTCTAACTCAGTTAACTGGAACCTTCAGTTACCTAGAGTTCATCTTCTGGCTGCAGACCCCTTTTATGAGGAAAAGCATAAAATCAAGCAGTTTCATAGGAATTTTTTTGCAAAAGGAAGTTTTAGTAGTTCATATCATACATTATCTGTGTTGGTACTATTTGATTTTTAAACCAAAAAAAAAAAAAGCAATTAATATTTCAGTTGTAGATACGAAGATGTGACCCATAAATGAAATATAAAATTTTTACATTCAAGTTAGAAAATGCTGTAATTCCATGATACTGGTTTCAGGACTTGGCTCCAAGTTTATGAAACCATCTCTTAATGTTTAATATGAGGATGTTAAAGTTCTAAGACTTTTTAAAAAGGATTGAATTATTTTTTATTTATTTTTTTAAAGATTCCATTTAGGGGCGCCTGGGTAGCTTAGTCATTAAGTGTCTGCCTTCAACTCAGGTCATGATCCCAGCGTCTTGGGATCAAGTCACATATGGGGCTACCTGCTCTGCGGGGAGCCTGCTTCTCCCTCTCCAGCTCACCTGTACTGTGTTCCCTCTTTCACTGTGTCTCTCTATCATAAATTTAAAAAATATTTAAAAAAATAAAGATTCCATTTATTATTTTAACAGAGAGAAGGAGAGCACAAGTAGGAAAACAGCAGGCAAAGGGAGAGGGAGAAGCAGGCTCCTTGCTGAGCAGGGAGGCCCACAAAGGGCTCCATCCCAGGACCCTGGGATCATGACCTGAGGCAAAAGCAGGTGCTTAATGGACTGAGCCACCCCAGTGCCCCAGAATTGAGTTATTTTTATTATTGCTTCCTCAGGCAGGAAAATTATAATTTTGGAGGCAAGCATAAAGTTTTCATTTATAAGAGTTGAAACAAAATAGGAGTTCTGATTATCCTGAAAAATCACCAAGAGTATATTTCTTACTCTGGTTAATTGTGGTTTAGGATCATTATGCTATTAAAAAAATGTATCTTGCTTTTTCTGTGGTCTTGATATGGTAAAAGCAGAAGTATTTGAAGATACGTTGTGTCTTCTATTAGTATAATTTAAGATAATTGATTTGTTATAAAATACAAAATATAAAATACAAAATTGGTAAAGCTTCAGAAATAGGGATTCAAGATTGGGGGAAATGACTTATTCAGTGGTGTGTTCCAGTATTGTAAAGAAACCAAACCAAAACAAAAGTGACATTTTGATGGCAGTAGTGACTGTGCAGAAGCCAGAGATGGGAGCCCTCAAACTGATGGCTGTGAGGTGATGGTGGGCCTTGGCCATCCCTTCGGAGGGCTCCCAACCCCTGGGAACGGGGATACTGCATTGGTTTGGCCCCGATTTGATAGGTCCTTTCTTCTCTGTGTTTTAGGCATATTTTTGTTCATCTTCTCAGTTAGCTGTAGGATGATATCATTGTTAAAGTTTTTCACAAGATGTTTTGCTAAGGTTTTTTCATTTTTAAAGTTTTAGATGAAAATTCATTTACTTCAAAGTAACTGAATTGAGAACATCTTAAAAACCATAGAACACATCTTCTATTCCAGAACTCCAATAAGAAGTAGGTGGTAACATAGTAAAGGAGGAATCGTGTTTTCCTTTTTTTACTTTAGGTCGGATGTGAATATTATCTTTCAGCCATCTGTTTTGGACTAGTCTAATTCTCTTGTGACAAGAACTTTTTAGAATCTGCTACTTTTCAAAAGAAGACTTTCTTTTCCTTCATCCCCTCTTCTGTTTTTTTATTTTTTAAAATATTTTATTTATTTATTTGACAGCGACACAAGCGAAAGAGGGAACACAAACGGGGAGTGGGAAAGGGAACAGGCTTCCCCCTCGAGCCGGGAGCCGGATGTGGGTCTTAATGCCAGAACCTGGGACCATGACCTGAGCCAAAGGCAGGTGCCTGACAACTGCCCCAGTTTTAATTTTTTTTTTTTAAGATTTTTATTTATTTATTTGACAGAGATCACAAGTAGGCAGAGAGAGAGGAAGGGAAGCAGGCTTCCTGCTGAGCAGAAAGCCCAATGTGGGGCTCGATCCCAGGACCCTGGGATCATGACCCGAGCCGAAGGCAGAGGCTTAACCCACTGAGCCACCCAGGCACCCCAGTTTTAATTTTTTTAAAAAGATTTATTTAAAATTAAGAATGCCTGGCTGGCTCAGTTGGTTAGGCGACTGCCTTGGGCTCAAGTCATGATCCCAGAGTCCCGGGATCCAGTCTCACATTGGGCTCCCTGCTCCACGGGGAGTCAGCTTCTCCCTCTGCCTGCCCCTCCCCTGTCTCATGCTCTCTCTTTCTCAAATAAATAAATAGAATCTTTAAAAAAAAGATTTACTTATTTTATTTATTTCTTTTTTTTAAAAAAGATTTTATTTATTCAACAGAGAGAGAGATCACAAGTAGGCAGAGAGGCAGGCAGAGAGAAAGAGGGGGAAGCAGGCTTCCTGCTGAGCAGAGAGCCAGACCTGAGGCTCCATCCCAGGACCTTGAGATCATGACCTGAGTCGAAGGCAGAGGTTTAACCCACTGAGCCACCCAGGCACCCCAGATTTATTTATTTTAGAGAGGGAGCATGCGTGTGTGGGGGTGAGCAGTGGGGAAGAGAGGCAGAGAGAGAGAGAATCTCAAGTAGACTTGCCACTGAGTACAGATCCCAGTACAGGGCTCAGTCTCAGGACCCCAAGATCATGACCTGAAACCAAGAGTCAGGTGCTCAACTGGCTGTGCACCCCAGCTGCCCCTCTTCATCCCCTTTTTAAAAGGTATTATTTTTTAAAGATTTTATTATTAAAATTATTATTTTTTTATTTTTTAAAGTTTTTATTTATTTATTAGAGTGCACAAGTGAGAGAGCACAAGCAGGGGGAGAGGGAGAGGGAGAAGCAGGCTCCCACTGAGCAAGGAGCCCGAAGTGGGGCTCAATCTCAGGACCCTGAGATCATGACCTGAGCCTAAATCAAGAATTGGTTGCCTAGCTGACTGAGCCACCCAGGTGCCCCTAAACATTTTATTTTTAAGTACTCTTTATGCCCAGTGTGGGGCTCGAACTTACAACCCTGAGATCTGGAATCGCATGCTTTACCGGCTGAGCCAGCCAGGCACCCCTAATAATTTTATTTTATTTTTTTAAAGTAAGTTCTAGGGGCGCCTGGGTGGCTCAGTGAGTTAAAGCCTCTGCCTTCGGCTCAGGTCATGATCCCAGGGTCCTGGGATTGAGCCCCGCGTTGGGCTCTCTGCTCAGCAGGGAGCCTGCTTCCTCCTCTCTCTCTGCCTGCCTCTCTGCCTACTTGTGATCTCTGTCTGTCAAATAAATAAAATCTTAAAAAAGAAAAAAAAATTTAAGTTCTGCACCCAGTGTGGGGCTTGAATTCACAATCCTGAGGTCAAGAGGTGCATGCCCTTCTGCCTGAGCCAACCACTTGCCCTCATTTCAGAGCATCTTCATAACCCCAAAGAGGAGCCCTTGAGCCCTTAGCTGTCACTGTAATCCCCCCACCCTTGGCAACCACCAGTCTACTTCCTGTCTCTAAGGATTTGCCTCTTCTGGACATTTTATATCAGTGGAGTCTGACGATATGTGGTTTGTCTGTGACTAGCTTTCAGTTGATGTTTCAGGGTTCATCTGTGTCGTAACATGTATCAGAACTTCATTCCCTTTTATGGCTGAATAACATTTACCATAGGTTTGTGTCCTTCCAAAATTCGTATGTTAAAACCATATTCCCCAAATCATGGTGTTGGAAGGTGGGGTTTTTGAGAGGTGATTAGACCTGAATGTAGAGCCCTCCCAAATGGCATGAGTTCTCCTGTAAAAGAGAACCCAGACACCTCCCCGGCCCCTTCCACCAAGTGAAGACACAGCGAGAACACGGCCAGCTGCGAACGAGGAGCATCTCAGCAGAACTCCCAACGTGCGGGCACCTTGGTCTCGGACTTGCCAGTCTCCGGATCTGTGAGAAATACATTTCTGTCGTGCAGAAGCCGCCCAGTCTATGGTATTTTGTTTTGGCAGCCCTAAGAGACTAAGATGATATTTCTTTGTACGGATAGTCCACATTTTGTTGATGTGTTCCTTAGTCGATGGACATTTGGGTGGTTTTCCACTTTGTGGCCACTGTGAAAATGCTGCTGGGCACGGTTGTGCACTGGCTTTGTGTGCACATATACGTCCAGTTCTCTGGGGTATACACCCAGGGGTGGCGTTGCTGGGTCGCGTGGTCAGTGTCTAACTTGTTGGGGGATGTGCTGAACTCTTCCCCAGAGTGGCTGCACCACCTTACACTTGCTCTTGACCTCTGTAAGCGCTCCCGGGAGCTTTTTTCTAATCAGATACACATTTCATGGTTGTCTGCGTTTTCTTACGAGGGTTTTAAGTTGCTGATGGTTTCCTGCTCTAGGGATAAACTGGCATTTCCTCCAACCAGCTACTTCCTCCATCGTCCTCTCCCGTATCATTCCAGTGTTGAAAGGTCTGCCTTTCAACTTGTGTAGCCTTCCCCGTAAAAACGTACTTCTTTGAACTTCCCTGACATTTGATCAGTCAGCCCGGGCACCTGCTAGCACAAAAAGCAACCCTTTCCTGAAAAAAACATCGAGAACCATAGTTGGCTTTCCTTAGGTCTGAAGCTTACTAACCCTTCAAATCCTTGCCGCACCCAGCCCTGCAGCTCTCTCGTTTTTACCATGTCCCGCTTGAAGAAAGGCGGAGCAGGTCTGCAGCCCGCATCCAACCCCAGGCTCTGATTGCTCCCTGTGGTGAGGAATGAGCTTGTGAGGTGCAGACTCTGCCGTTGGGGGACAAGCCTAGTAAACCTCCAGCTTCCAGGACCAGGATTTAACTTTGTGAAAGGAAAAGGATGAAATGCTAGAATTTTTTTTTTTTTTTAAGATTTTATTTATTTTTTTCCGGAGACAGAGAGAGAACACCAGCAAGCAGAGAGAAAGGGACAGGCAGACTCCTCACCTAGCGCGGAGCCTGATGCAGGGCTTGATCCCAGGACCCTGAGATCATGACCTGAGCCAAAACCAAGAATTGGACACTTGACTGATTGAGACACCCAGGCACCCCCGAAATGCTAGACTGCTTAGACAACTGGCCTAGAATATGATGTTTCTTCATTCATTACATTTTGGTTCTGCTAATTGGCTAAAAAGTATGCTTTGTTAGTTAAAGTGAATTATTTTGTCTGTATGGTTCTTTGATTTTATTCTTTAAGTGACAATTTATTTACCCAGTCTTTAATCATAGTATAAAATACTTAGGAATGTATGTCTTAAGGGGTGCCTGGGTGGCTCAGTGGGTTAAAGCCTCTGCCTTCGGCTCAGGTCATGATCCCAGGGTCCTGGGATCGAGCCCCACATCAGGCTCTCTGCTCAGCAGGGAGCCTGTTTCCTCCTCTCTCTCCGCCTACTTGTGATCTCTGTCAAATAAATAAATAAAATCCTAAAAAAATGTATGTAGATTCAAGTGAATTTTAAAACTCGGTAATATGAGTGTCATCTTTGTTTTAAGTCCTATTTAAGGTGTAACAAAGACATTCTGAGCTCTTTCTAATGCTTAAATTTTTTTTTCTCATTCGTTTTAAGTATCACCAAGAAAAAAATTGATTGGCATAAACGTCAACTGAAGATATGTAAAACTTGAAAATGACTTGTATACAGTTGTCTGCTAAGTGGCTTTTAAAGAGCATAGTTTATTACGTCTGAAACACAGAATCCAGTCACATTTAACTTTACATATTTCAGTTGTAGTTAATGATGAATATTGAGAGGACCAGCTGCATAATATGTGGGGCCAAGTGCAAAGTCAAAGTGCAGGCTCCTTTGCTCAAAAATTATTAATAATTTCAAGGTGACAAAGGGCATTAAACCAAGCACGGGACCCGGCAAACCTAGAAAATAGTCTTGAGTATTGATAGACTCTCTTGGCAGGGTGTTAGTAGTCTGAACGGGGGCCTGGCCCTGGGAGTTTTCGCTGGAGCCCTCGGTCCTCTGGACCCGCTCACGTGCACCTGCCGATGCCCCGCGCTCCTCAGCGGCACCTTCCCCGGCACCTTCCCCACCTCGTGGCAGGACTCGTGGCCTTAGGGTGGAGGGTGTACACTCTTTCCTCCTCAGCTACTAGCAAAGGACAGCGTAGACTCGGCTCGCAGTAGTGCCGGCAAATCAGAGGTAGAAGCTAATTGAGGAATAGGGCTGCTCGTGATTGGGGGGTTGAAGCCTTTGCATCAGCAGATTCTGTTTACTTTTAAAATGCCTTGACTCATTCATGCCGGTTGCCTGTTACTTATGGAATCAGTAACGAGGACAACAGAAATAATTAAAGTTCTTGAATAATCCCTAATCTTTTTTTGCCACGCTTTTCAAATGTTCATCAGAGTAGCTAGTAAGTAGTGAAATGCACTGGCTTGCTAATTTTCTTCCTAAGCCCTTCTCCGTTGGGCTGCGGTTGTTACTGCAGTAAGGCAGGGATTAGAAGTGGGCAGCGGCCGTTCCCAGTGTGGGAACACCTCAGTTCCTAGGGCTGTGATAATGGTGGGGTACTTTGCTAATCCCCAGCCTCTATTATCAAGCTCTGAACTGGCCATGTTTCTCAGCTTGCTTCTGAGTTGTTTGTCAGGTAGCCATTAATACCTGCCCTTGATTCCCGAATGAAGCATTTTCATTTGGCAAGAGTTTAAAAAGTCCATGCCCAAGTGTAGGAAACCACTCGTTTAATTAAGAGGGCAACTAATATGCATCTTCCAAACATTCAAAGCTCAGAATAGAAAATGACTTAAACACTTCTTTATAGGAGATCCGTCATTCTTAAACCTGGAGGAACATGTACCAGTGGGATATTTTCATAACATAGTCTCCCTTCTCTCCCTGATGGTGACTTTAATTAATAACAAATGCAATGTTAATGCTTGTTTGATGAAAATTTTTAAAGATTTTATTTATTTATTTGACAGAGAGAGATCACAAGTAGGCAGAGCAGCAGACAGAGTGGGGGAAGCAGGCTCCCCGCTGAGCAGAGAACTGGATGCGGGGCTCGATCCCAGGATCCTGAGATCATAATCTGAGCCGAAGGCAGAGGCTTAACCCACTGAGCCACCCAGATGCCCCGATGAAATATTTTAGAAAGGTCATCAATGCCAGGGATCAGGGCACCTGGGGGGCTCAGTCGGTTAAGCGTCTGCCTTTGGCTCAGGTAATGGTCCCAGGGTCCTGGGATTGAGTCCTGCATTGGGCTCCCTACGCAGCCGGGAACCTGCTTCTCCCTCTCCTTCCCCCTCATGCTCGCTTGTGCTCTCTGTTGCTATCTCTGTCTCTCTCTCAAGTAAATTCTTGAAAAAATGTTTTTTAAAATGCCAGTGATTAGTATACATTTGTTTATTCGGTTGATAAAATTTATTAACCCCACTTTTTTTTAGAATTGTTCTTTGAGTATTCTTGAAAGTTTTGAGGTTTTTACCACTACTTTAAAAAAGTAATGTGTAAGGCAAGTATGTATTTGTTGCATTTTTTTTTCCCCTCTTCCTATTAAGTGTGTTTATGTGGTTTCCAGACTAAAACCAGGGGCAGTGAGAAAGCAAACGTGGGCAACTTCCACCAGGCTTTGATGGTTTAGGCCTGAAGGAAGAGTGCCAGAAGGGTTTCCTTAAGTTTCAGTTTTATCTGGAAACTCAGCTCAGTGGTATAGGAGAGCAGATAGGGATTTGGGGCAGAAGCCTTGACTTGGGACAGAGCAGTCCTGACTGTACCTTTTTATCTTTGGGAAATTCAAGTGCAGGCAGAGAAACTGAGGCAGGCTGGTGCAGTGAGCAGTGACGGGGCCCCAGCACCCTCAGCAGTGGCTTCCAGAAGTTACTTAGATGCCTGGGTCCGAGCTCCTTGACTGCCTCAGCTCTGGGTGCTCTTCTCCTTAACCGAGCTTTGACTCGATGTGTGGTTTCCTGGGGCCTGTGTCTGATTCCCAGATGAGCTGGAAAGGCAATTTGTATCCACCTCTTAGAATTCCAGTTACAGCTCAAATTGCATTTTCCTCTGGAAACATTGTTATAAACCCTTTAAGCTCTACAAGTGATCATCAGAAACCCATTTTAACCCCTAACACAAGTGGAAACCAGGCAAATTTGTAGTAAAACACAGCACGCTCACCATTACAGTATTAACTTTATAAAGCGGAGATGAAGCACTGGTTAACTTGTGGTAAGTACCGTCTCGAAGTAGTAGAGTGGCTTTGAAAGATTTTGTGGGGAGGGTGCCTGCGTGGCTCATTGGGTTAAGCGACTGCCTTTAGCTCAGGTCATGATCCTGGAGTCCCAGGATCGAGTCCTACATGGGGCTCCCTGCTCAGCCAGGAGTCTGCCTCTCCCTCTGACCCTCTCCCCCTTGTTCTCTCTCTCTCTCTCTTTCGTTCTCTCTCTCTCACATAAATAGAAATAATAATAAAATAAAAAATAAAAGATTTGTTGGGGAGCATCAGCTGTGATCAGTCACACTTGGCTCACACCTGGACTGAAGAGGGTGACTTCTAAGTGACCTGGGGGTCAGAGGGACGGGTGGAAGCTGATCCTCAAGAGGAAGGCAGCAGAAGCAGGGAGACGTGGGCCAGCAGGCCCCCAGTGACCAGGTGGCAACACTGCAGGGGTTGGCTGACGGGGGACAGGAAGGGGGAGGCCAGCAGGATGGGTACCCGGAGCCTTGTGCCAACAGCTGTGTGACCACCGCCCGGAGAACTGCCCGTGTGTGCAGGTCACCCCTTGTGGAGAAGGTTTCCTAATGTGCATCATTTAAGGGAATGACTTATGATCAGAAGTACTTCATGTTTTTCATCAAAGATTTTACTTAAGAGTTGCCATTTAAAACTATTGCTTGAATTGTCCAAAGTCCAAAATGTATACGAATTAAATTTACTCCTTGTAGAGTTATTTTACTAAAGCAGATGTAAAAAGGGGAGTTTACAGAACCCCAGATAGTCTTGATTGGATGTGTACGTGTCGTTTACTGGCGGTCGTCCATTCTAAGCAGTGGTGACCTGGTAACTTTAATAGTAACAGTAAAGGATGCCTGCAGGCCCCCCTTCAAATCATTGTTTAGGATGGGGTCCGAGGCAGAGCTCCCCGAAGGGTATTACTTGGTTCTGTGTTATTTGGTAAAAGGTCTGTGGGTTATCTAAGGTTGGGAAATGCTGTCAATGCTGTAGGACTTCTCAGAACCTTTAGCAGACTGTGTTGAAATCAAAGTTATAAGCAAAATGAGCTCGTTTTATACGAGTTGTTTTGTAACTTTCTTAATGTCATTCATTAAACATTTTGTCCCAGGTGCAAGGGATATATCCATTAGAAGGATGTTTGTAGTAGGGTCTGTTTAACTAATCCTATAAGGTTCCAGACTCTTTGGTCTCAGGAACCCCTGTGCTCTCAAAAATTATTAAAGACCTCAAAGAGATTGTGTTTGGGTGGGTTTTATCAATCAGTAGTTACTCTTAGAAATTAAACTAGAGAACTTATTAAAATAGTTATTAATTTGTTTAAAATAGGAGTAATAAACCCATTAAATGATAACATTATCTACTATATTAAAATTGAAACGTAGTTGGGTAACATTATATTTTTAACGAAACACACTGTGTTTTCCAAACCAAAAAACAATTTAGTGAGAAGACCGGCATTGTTTTACATTTTTGCTAATCTCTGTAATAGGGTTTGAGACGAGTCAGCCAGGTCCTATATTCAAGCCCTTGCTCTCTGTTGTTTGGTTAAGTCGGTGAGGAAAATGTAGCCTTGCACAAATATGTAGCTGGAGAAGGGAGGAGGGCTTTGTGGACCTCCTGAAGGGGTCTTCGGGACCCCAGGAGTCCTCAGACCAACCACGTTGTGATTACAGTGGTTGATGTTAAAATGCAGTTTAGGGGTACGTGGCCTGTAATTTGCTTCTAAGTAATAGATGAAGTAGAAAGCAAAGGATTTACTTAAAAAAAGAGAGACGTTAGAGTTAATCCAGCTGATTACAGGAGCTGATCCTGTAATCTTGTCTCTCTCTCATTTACATTGTCATCTGCTTTCTTGAGTATAGAAGACAGTGTAGCTCTGGGGCCCGGGCGTGGACTGGCCTGGAATGTGCAGATGGACAGATGGACGCCCGTCTTGCTGCCACCAGGGGAGGGGGCTTTGCAGGTGGGCGGTCAGTACCCGCGTGTGAGGAATCAGGATCTTGTGTGCCTGTGGGTGACCGCTTTGTTTTCTTTTTACTTCTACTGTAGGACAGATTTTTAATGAGGGAAAAGCAAGAACAGGTGAAAAAGTAGAGAAAGATGTTAAAGTCAGATTTATTTGGGCTTTTTCTTTGAGAGTATACACTTTATTAGTATTTCTAGAATGAGACCTGGCGGGGAAAAATCCAGCTTTTTTTTTTTTTTTTTTTTTAAAGTTCAATACTTAAGAAAAAAAAAGGAAAAGAGTACCATCTTTGTTTTCTTCATAAGATGGCCCGTTTGAAACCTTTAAATGGCTGATTTCATTGTAAAAAATGCTTTTTATAACTACCCCCAATAAAGCAAGTCTCTGGTGCTATGTGCTTTCTTTTCCTAAAAAATCTTTTGTAGTTTTCCCAGAATCTGGAGTAAGTTATACCTGAGTACCTGTCCGGTTTGTCTTGTGTGGAATGGTTGATTGGTTGTTTTGTCAACACTCTTGGTTAACCAGTGACCTAGTTGTCGGTAGGACTACATTCCATAAATCCAGTTTCCTCTTGAAAGGTCATCTAATCCTTTCCCTCCTTGTATGTTAAAGTCCTTTACTTCTTGTTGTTTTAAAGATTTTATATTTAAGTAATCTCCAGACCCAACACAGGGCCCAAACTCACAACTCCCGAGATTAAGAGTCGTGTGCCCTTACGACTGAGCTAGCTTGGCGCCCCCGTCTTTTACTTTTAAAACCTGACAGTTTGGTTTCCCATTTAAGTAATCTCTGGCTACTTGTATATTATTGCATTAGAACTTCAAGTACTTTTAAAAACCTCGCCTAAAAATCTACTTTATTTAAAAAATCAGTTTCTGAATTTTATAGCCGGAATTCTAGAAATGGAGAGGATTTTAGAATCCATTTAGCTCAGTCAGTGCATTTTACCAAAGAAGAAACAAGTCAAGTGGTTACTTATTATTATTTTTTTAAGGATTTTATTTATTTATTTGACAGAGGGAAAGAGGGATCACAAGTAGGCAGAGAGGCAGGCAGAGAGAGGGGGAAGCAGGCTTCCTGCTGAGCAGAGACACCCAATGCAGGGCTCCATCCCAGGACCCTGAGATCATGACCTGAGCTGAAGGCAGAGGCTTAACCACTGAGCCACCCACGCACCTCTATTATTATTTATTTAAAGATTTTATTAATTTATTTGACAGACATAGCGAGAGAGGGAACACAGCCGGGGGTAGTGGGAGAGGGAGAAGTGGACTTCCTGCAGAGCAGGGAGCCTGTCGCAGGGCTCGATTCCAGGACCCTGGGACCATGACCCGAGCCCAAGGCGGATGCCCAAGGATGGAGCCACCGCAGCCACCCGGGTGCCCTGAGTGAAGTGGAAATTGTTGTCAGTCTGTGTTACAGCTTGTACTGTGAAAAGCAGGGATATGTGGGGCCCCATATAGATTCTTTAACCCCATTTTTCTCTGTAATAAAGAATATTCAAAAAGCATGAATTTGAGTGACTAGTTAGGAAACTTTCATGTGCAGTTGAGTCAGAATATTATGAAATTGGAGTGGAGTTTTAAACACTGTGGAGAAAGCACATTATATTGAAGTTACATCATTTTTAATTTTGTCGTACTTGTTTGTGCAAATATCCCAGGAGTTTGCACACTATGCCCAAGTCAGTGTCAGAGTTGACAGTGATTCTCGGCATGTGAGTCTTCTCTACAGCGAAGGCTGGCACCGGTTGGCTGGGGTCTGCTGGGATTCATCTCATCGGGAGCTCCTTGCATTCTGGGGTCAGCCTTCATTGCCAGGTTTAAGTTTTTTTGTTGTTGTTGTTGTTTTTAAGAATATTATTTATTTATTTATTTGACAGAGATCACAAGTAGGCAGAGAGGCAGGCAGAGAGAGAGGAGGAAGCAGGCTTCCCGTGGAGCAGAGAACCCGATATGGGGCTCGATCCCAGGACCCTGGAACCATGACCTGAGCCTAAGTCAGAGGCTTTAACCCACTGAGCCACCCAGGCACCCCAGGTTTAAGTTTTTTAAAGAGATTTTATTTCTTTGAGAGAAAAAGTGAACAGGAGAGAGAGAGAGCATAAGCAGGGGAAGAGGCAGAGGGAGAAGCAGGCGCCCTACTAAGCAGGGAGCCCGACGCGGGGCTTGATGGAAGGACCCCGGGATCATAACCTGAGCCGAAGGCAGACGCTTAACCGAATGAGCCCCGCTCTGGGCCCTCCTGTCTGATTTAAATTAATGACTATTTTTTTTTTTTTTAAAAGAGCTGTTTTAGGTTCAGAGCAAAAATGAGTGGTAAGTATAGAGTTTTCATATACCCTGTTGCCCACACATGTGCAGCTGGCCCCACTGTTGACAGTCCGCACCATAGTGTTACATGTATTACAGCGGAAGGACCCCCAAGGTCCGTCCTGTGTGTGAGGGTTTACTGCTGGTGTCTGTTGTACGTTCTGGGGGTTTTCACGAATGTGTGATGACGTGTATTCGCCACCGTAGGGTCATACAGAACAGTGTCACTGGCCTCAACATCATGTGCTCCGCCTGTCATTCCCTACCCCCACCCCAGCCGCAGATCTTTTTCCTGTCTTCATAGTTCTCCATTTTCTAGAATGTCACAGAGTTGGAATCATACAGTATGCCCCGTTTTCAGGTTGGCTTCTTTCCCTTGGTTTAAAGTTCCTACACATCTTTTCATAGAGGATTGCTCCTTTTTAAATTTTTTCTTTAAGTGCTAAATAATCCTTGTCCGGATAGCGGCGGGTTTACCCGTGCACCTCCCAAAGGACGGCTTGGTTGCTCCCAAGTTTTGGCAATTACGAAAACAATTGCCATCAGCATCCCTGGGCAGATTTTGGTTTGGGCATGTTTTCTACTCGTTTGGGTAAATGCCAAGGGGTGTGATTGCTGGGTCGGATGTTAAGGGTGTGATCGGTTTTGTTACGAACCTTTCAGAGGGGCTGCACCATTCTGTATTCCCACCAGCAACGAGTGAGTCCTGGGCTCTACCTCTCCCCCAGCATTTGGTGTTCCCAGTGTTTTGGATTTTGGCCATTTGAATAGGTGTGTCGTGGTATCGCTGCTGTTTCAGCTTGCAACTCCCTCATGACATGTGATGTTGAACGTGGTTTTGTGCTTTACATTCGTGTAGCTTGGTGAGGTGTCTTTTGCCCGATTAAAAATCATATTGTCTGTCTGCTTCTTGTTGAGTTTGTGTGTTTGTTTTCTTATTGTTTGTATATTTTGGATAACAGTTACGCCTTTTGCAAATATTTTCTAGTGTGAGGCTTGTCTTCTCATTCTCCTGACATTACTTTTTACAGAGCAGAGGTTTTTAATTGTAAAGTAGTCCAGTTTATCTATTCTTTCTTCCATGGATTGTGTTACGACCGTGCCCAGGGTCATCTGCGTCTTTTCCTACCTTATCTTCCAGGAGCTTCATAGTTTTCACTTGGCATTTAGGTCTCCTGTATCCATTTGGATTTAACTTTTGTGACTGGTGTAAGATCCAGCTGTTCGGCACCATTTGACGAGAAGATTTTGTCCCGTTGTATTGCCTTTGATCCCTCGGTGTGGATCTGCGTCTGGGCCCTCCATTCTGTTCCGATGATCTATTTATTCCTTCACGAACACCGCACTGTGTTGATTATTGTAGCTTTGTATAAAGCTTGGTTCTTCTTCGGTACTGAGTTGCCTCCCTTTATAAATTTCAGAACCAGTTTATTGATACCCACAACGTAACTTGCTGGGATTTTGATTGGAATACATCGAATCTGTAGGTAAAGTTGGAAGGAATTGCCATCTTGACCATATTGAATCTTCTTCATGAACATGGAATATCTCTCCCATTTATTCGGTTGCTTTTTTTGGGTTGCCTTCGATTAGATTTTTCCTCCTATAGAGCTTATGCGTAAATGTGTTAGATTTTTACCGAAGCATTTAATTTCTGGGGTGCTAATGTAAATGGTATTGTGTTTTAAATTCTGTTCCATTTGTTCACTGCTAGTATGTAGGAAAGTGGTTGATTTTTGCATATTAACCTTCTGTCCTGCAGCCTTGCTATAATCCAGGAGGCTTTTTTTGTTAATTCTTTCAGATTTTCTACATAGATGATCATGTATCATCTGAGAACAGAAGACGGTTTTATTTCTTCCATCCCAGTCTGTAGACCTTTTATGTCCTTTTCTAGTCTCATTTCGTTAGCTAGGATTTCCAGGACAGTGTTGAAAAGCAGTGGTCATAAGGCATGTCTTTGTCTTGTCCCTCGTCTTAGCAGGAGAGCTGCAAGTTTCTCACCGTGAAGTATGATGTTAGCTACAGGTTTTCTGTAGATGCTCTTTACCAAGCTGAGGAAATTCCCTTTTTTTTTTTTTTTAACAATTTTTTATTTCTTGTTTTATTTTTAGGTAAGCTCTATGCTCACTGTGGAGCTTGAACTCATGACTCTCGAGATCAGGAGCTGCATGCTCTACCGAGTCCGGTGAACCCATCAGGCACCCCAGGAAATTCCTTACTACTGATAGCTTGCTGAGAGTTTGTTTTGTTTTTCAAGAGCTTATTTATTTATTTGACAGAGAGATCACAAGTAGGCAGAGACGCAGGCAGAGAGAGAGAGGGTGGGAAGCAGGCTCCCTGCCGAGCAGAGAGCATGATGCGGGGCTCGATCCGAGGACCCTGATCATGACCTGAGCCGAAGGCAGAGGCTTAACCCCCTGAGCCACCCAGGCGCCCCGGGAGTTTGTTTTGTTTTGTTTCCTTAGGAGTGTTGGATTTTGTCAAATGCTTTTTCTCCTTTTTTTTTTTTTTTTTTTTTAAGATTTGTTTATTTGAGGGACTTCTGGGTGGCTCAGCATCTGCCTTTGGCTCATGTCATGATCCCAGGGTCCTGGGATCAAGTGCTACATCGATCTCCTTACTCAGCAGGGAGCCTGTTTCTCACTCTTTCTGCCGCTTCCCCTGCTTGTGCTCTCTCTCTCTGACAAATAATATTAGAGAGAGTGTGAGCATGGTGGGGGAGGGACAGAAGGAGGGAGAGGGAGAGACTCTCAAGCAGCCTCCCTGCTGAGTGCAGAGCCCCATTGCCCCATCGCTCCGTTGCCCCATAGCCCATGGTGGGACTTGCTCTCACAACCCTGAAATCAGGACCCAGAGGTCATGACCAGAGCCAAAACCAAGAGTTGGTTGCCCAACCACCTGCATCAGCCAGGTACCCTGTTTTTTCTCCGTCTTCTGATACGATCGTGTAGCTTTTCTTCCTTTACCTATTGGTGTGATGGGTTACATTAATTGATTTTTGTATGTTGATCGAGCCTTACATACTTAGGATAAATCTGACTTGACATGCTGTATAATTCTTTTTATGCCTTATTGATGTAGATTGATGTAGATTTGTGAATGTTTTCTTGAGGATTTTTCCTTAAGAGATATTGGTCTATAGTTTTCGTGTAGTATCTTTGCTTGGTTTTGGTATTAGTGTAATGCTTGCCTCATAGAATGAATTAGGAAGTATTCCTTCTGCTTCTGTCTTCTGGAAGGGATTATGGAGTACTGATATAAATTTTTTCTTTACTGTTTGGTAGAATGTATTAGCGAACCCATATGGGCCTAGTGCTTTCTATTTTGGAAGGTTATTCATTATTGATTGAGTTTCTTTAGTAGATGTGATATCCCCTCTTTCATTTGTGATATTAGTAATTTGTGTTTTCTCACTTTCTCTCTTTCTCTCTCTTTTGTTATCTTGGTTAGAAACTTATCAGTCTTTATGAAGAACCAATTTTGGTTTTGTTGGTTTTTTGTTTTTTGGTTTTTTGTTTTTGGGGGGGGTCTTTGTTCAATTTTCTTGATTTCTGCTCTTTCAGTATTTTCTTCTGCTTACTTTGGATTTAGTTTGCTCTTCTTTTTTTAGTTTCCTAGGATGGAAGCTAAGAGTATTGATTTTAGATCTTCTTTTCTAAAATATGCATTCCATGCTGTTAATTTCCCTCAAAGTACTGCTTTAGCTTTATTCCCCACATTTCGATGAGCTGTATTTTCACTTTCATTAGTTCAGAATATTTTCAGATTTTCCTTGAGATTTCTTCTCTGATCTCCATGTTTTTTAGAAGTATAATGTTTAATCTCCAACTGTTTGGGGCTTTCCCAGCTATCTTTATATTACTGATACTTATTTAATCACATTATGGTTTGGGAATAAATGATGTATGATTTTTATCCTTTTAAATCTGTTAAGGTGTGTTTTATGGGCCAGAATGTGGTATATCTTCGTGAATGTTCCAGGTAAGCTTAAGAAGAATGTGTAATCTGCTGTTGTTGGATTAAGTAGTTTATAGATGTTAATTATACCCAGTTGATTGGTGCTTTTTAAAAGAGGGGGGGAAAGCATGAGAAAGGCAAACCAAGAAACAAACTCTTTTTTTTTTTAAGATTTTATTTATTTATTTGACAGACAGTGAGAGAGAGCATGAGAGAAGGGAAGGTCAGAGGGAGAAGCAGACTCCCCATGGAGCAGGGAGCCCGATGTGGGACTCGATCCCAGGACTCTGGGATCATGACCTGAGCTGAAGGCAGTCGCCTAACCAACTGAGCCACCCAGGCACCCTGATTGGTGCTTTTTAGTTCAACTGCGTCCTTACTGATTTTTCCCAGGACCCTGGGATCATGGCCTGAGTGGAAGGCAGACGCTTAACCAGCTGAGCCACCCAGGTGTCCCCTGACAATCTTGTCTTTTAATTGGTGGATTTATACCTTTGAAGTTTACAGTGATTATTGATTTGGCTGGTTTAATATCTATTGTCTTTTTTTTTTTAATGTCTATTGTCTTAACTACTGTTTTCTTTTTGTTGTCTTGCTCTTTGCTCCTCTCTATGTCTTCCATTATCAAGTACGTTGTTGCTGTTGTTATTTTGAAAAACTATATGTTAGATCAGTTAAGAGTAAGAAAAATAAAAGTTTTTATTTTACCTTATTCATACACCATTGCCCTTCCTCTATTTATGTATGTCTGAGGTTCTGTGTTTTTTTTTTAAAGATTTTATTTTATTTATTTGGCAGAGAGACAGCGAGAGAGGGAACACAAGCAGGGGGAGAGGGAGAGGGAGAAGCAGGCTTCCTGCCCAGCAGGGAGCCCGATGCGGCGCTCGACACCAGGGTCCTGAGTTCATGACCTGAGCCAAAAGCAGACGCTTAATGACTGACCCACCCCGGCTCCCCGTTTTGTACTTTTTTAAGGTTTATTTATTTATTTGAGAGAGAGTACACATGGATGTGTGCAAGGGGGGTTGAGGGGCAAAGGGAGAGAGAGAACCTTAAGCAGGCTCCGCGCCGAGCAAGGAGCCCCACGTGGGATCAGTCTTGTATCCCTGAGGTGACAGCCTGAGCCAAAACCAAGAGTCAGATGTTTCACCAACTGAGCCACCCCGGCGGCCCTTGTTTTGTTTTTATATTTCTTCTGGCTGGTGTTCTCTGAGCGTCTGCGGTTTGGTGTCTTTGCGGGGAATTCTGCCGTCGCTTCAAATATAGCTTCCGTTCCGCCCTTTCTTCTCCTTCAGGTGTTTCCCTTACGCACGTGTTGCACCCTCTGTGGTTGTCCTGCAGTTCTTAGAGGCTCTCTTCTTCTGTTCGTTCGGTTTTTCAGTCTTTTTTCTCTTTGCTTTTCAGTTTGGGAACTTCTGTTGTCATATCCTCAAGCTCAAAGGACGTTTTCTCGGCTGCGTCCAGTCCAGAGACCTCCGAGGCCGTTCTTCGTTCCTGTGACACTGGGCTTGATCTCTAGCACTTCTTTTTTATTCTTGTGTAGGATTTCCTTCTCTCTCCTTTCGTTACCCATCTGTTCTTGCTTGTCATCTGCTTTTCCCATTAAAGCTCTTAGCACATTCATCGAAGTTTTAAAAACTGGCCTCAGTCCCACGCTCCTGCCATATGTGAGCGCCTCGGAGGCGCGTTCGCTGTCTTCACACTGTGTTGTCGCTTCTCGTGTCTTGTGGCTTCCGGCCGGAAAGCGGACGTGACGTGCTGGAACTGGGGAACAGGCCTCCCGTGAGGCCGTGGGCAGGGGTGTGTCGGGCGCTTCCTAGTGCTGGGATTAAGTCAGCCTTGAGTCACCTGTGCTCCGGGACTGAAGGACACGGGCCCGTCTCAGGCATCCTCTCCCCCCTGAGCGGGGCAGGACGGCCAGGGCGGGCTGAGCTGGGGATTTCCTTTCCTCCAGGGAGGTTGGGCTCTGATCAAGCAGTTCCTCCCACGGGCAGGCCCCCGTAAAGAGGAGCAGAAGACGACAAACGGGTGTATTTCGCAGGGTTTACTCTCCTTTCCCTCTGCCAGAAGCACTGAGGGATTTTCTCTGATACTCCCTGTGAGGAGCTTGTAGGGCTCCCAGAGAGAAAACTCACGGAGCGCGGGGCTCCTGGAGCTTTTAGCTGTCAGCCCTGTCCGCGCTGAGCCCCCGGCTGCTCGTCGGTTTCAGCCCAGGCTCTCACCTGGGCTCTGGTTCCTGCTGCGGGCTCCGCTCAGATGGATTGTTCATTCTCTCTCTGTTTTCCTGTCCCTGCAGTTTAGGGGGGCAGTGATCTGTCCTGTGACCTCCCTTCTCTGATGGCGTTAGAAGAGTTGTTCGTATTTCAGTTTGTTCAACTTTTTACTTGTTGTTGGGACAACGTGGTGACTTCTGCACTCCTTCCATGCTGGACCAGAAACCACAAGTTCTCAGTATAACTTTTTTTTTTTTTTTTTAAGATTTGTTTGTTTATTTGAGAGGGAGAGAGAGCGAGCATGAGCAGGGGAAGGGGGAGAGGGAGATGCAGGCCTCATTGAGCAGGGAGCCCGATGTGGGGCTCCATCTCAGGACCCCGGGATCGTGACCTGAGCCGAAGACGGATGTTTGACTGACTGAGCCCCCCAGGCGCCCCATCAATATAACATTTTAAACGTACAGTTCAGTGGCATTTAGTATAGTCACAGTGTTGTGTAACCGCCACCTCTAATTCCAAAATCCCAAAACATTTTCATCACCCCAAGTCACTTCCCTTCCCTTCTCCCCTGAGTCCTTGTTAACCACTAATCTGCTCTCTGGCTCTGGATTTAGTTGTTCTAGATGTTTCATGTAAATAGAACTACACAATATGCGACCTTGAATGTGTGACTTCTGTCACTTAGCCTAACTTCCGAGGCTTACTCGCAGTGGTGTTAGGACCCCGTTCCCTCTTAATGGCCGAACAATTCCCCACTGCATTTGCCTTATCCGTTGATCTGTCGATGGACATTTTGGCTTGTTTCTACCATTAGCTGTTGAGAATAGTGCAGCTGTATTAGGGTGTGAGTATTTGTTTGGGTACCGGGATGGTTTTTTGGGTACATACTGAGGAGTAGAATCATTGGCTCATGCTGTGATTCCTTGTCTGATTTTTGAGGAACCAGCAAACATGCATGAACTATTTTGTATTCCTACCTGCAGCGGGTGTTACTATCCCCCACCCCGACATGTCTCAGCTTTTTACGTTTCACAGTAAAGCAAGCCCCTGTTCCTTCAACCGTTCTTCCTATCACTTACGACTTTATTTCCGAACTCTCTGCCAGCCGGCCTCGTTTCTTTCTCCGTGACGGCTCCAGGGTGCCCCACAGTGTAGGTACCTGCTTTCCGAGGGGGCAGAGGGTTTCGTGGAGCTCTGCTCGCGGGAGCAGAGTTGGAGCGCTGTGGGGCTAGAGCACCCTGGCTTTGCTTTTCTCCCTTCTTGTCACTCAGCTTTATTTAGCTAAGTCCTTCCACCGTGCCGGTGTCGAACCACGAACCACCGTTCTCATCTTCTAACTCGGTGCTTTGTTTTCGTGGAGATCTTTGCATTTCGTCTTGCTCTGTGTGACCCACCACCCCATTCTGTCAAGTGAGTTTCGATCCTGACTCCACATTCCACCCGTTCTCAAATTTGGTGTAGTGGCTGGAGACAGCCACCTAAGTATGGACTTCGAAAGGCTATGAGAGACTGTTCTAGGTTTCCCCGGGTTTATTATTCAGTGACCTTTGGGGAGGGGGACATTAAACCCATTTAAGTCCACCCATCTTACTTCCGTCAGTTTCCATTTGCCATCTTGTTCTTAGTCACAGGAAAATGGAAGTCTTCGTCAGACGCCTGGTCACAGTTTAACACACTTCTTCTGGAGTGTTGGTTGAGTTGTGGCAAGCACCGTTTTTATTGAGGTGCTTGGCATTTCATGCTTTGTAGGATGTTCTTTTCCCAGCACCCCTGACTTGCCTGGTAACCCTCTCAAAAGAGGAAATGTGTCGATCACTTGTACTTGTGAAAAATGTTACCAGCTCTTTGTGATTTCTTTTCCTTCTCTAAAGCCACAAAAACCAATCTAGAATTTTTTTCATGATCCACATGAGGCTCATGGAAATACAGTTTTGAACTGTCCCATCTTCTTCCCATTTTGAACATTCAGGTATAATGTGCTTTGCAGATTCCTTAAAGTTTAGCTGTAGTGTAGTGTAGCAGTTTTGTCCGAACGTTTCCTCTGTGTCCTGTGACTTAAACCTCCTCCTGCCCCGTAACTTAGGAGAAGCGTGTCCTTTTCTTCTTTGTCTCTATGTGTTTCCTAATCTTGGACTGGGCTTCTCTCATCATTACAGAGATTCTGCTCTTTGTACTATAAACATGCTTCTTCTTCTTCTTCTTCTTCTTTTTTTTTTAAAGATTTCATTTATTTATTTGACGGAGAGAGACACAGCAAGAGAGCAAGCGAACACAAGCAGGGGGAGTGGGAGAGGGAGAAGCAGACTTTCTGCTGAGCAGGGAGCCCAGTGCAGGGCTTGATCCCAGGACTCTGGAATCGTGACCTGAGCCGAAGGCAGCCGCTTAACGACTGAGCCACCCAGGCGCCCCTATAAACATGCTTCTTGGGAGACGTAGTGGCAAAATAAGATAGAGTGGTTCTATTCTGTATTTATCATAAAAATGTTACATTGCTTTTTAAGTAACAGAAGAACTCTATGTAAAAGCATTTATGTTGCTGTGAGTAGTGTTTTAAGAATGTAAGCAGTGAGCACGAAATAGGGGACCCCGGACGGAATCTTCAGTTTCCTGACTCGCTGTCCTGGATTTATTAGGCAGTTCTTGTCAACTTATGACAGTATTTTGGGAAACAGCTGTTAAGGACTCTGCGTTGATAGTGAACGTCAGCGGGTCTTAAACGCTAGGTGGCCTTTTCTGAACTCTATATGATAAAGTTTTCCATTGTATATGAAGGTCAAGAGACCAAAAAAACACGCAGAACTTGGAAATTACCACCAGACTATTATGTTACCATTCGGGACAGCGCCCTGTCCTGTTTGAATTTGAGACAAATGTGCTGATGATAAAGAAGAAAGGAAAGGGCATTCTTGGTCTGTATTTTCTGATAACATTGCAGAATAGGAAATTTAGGGAAATCATGGCCCGCATTTTGTTGTCACTGGATTTCTGATCGACCTGCATTGTAAGGGTTAATTGATAAATGGTTGAGTACGAACCAAGAACTTGAAATGTTCTGATCGTGTTTTGGCAGTGAATTTGTTACTGTCATGTTATATATTTAATTCTGTAGAAAACTGCATAAAAATATATGTACTCTGAATCCCTTCCGTGCTCATAAGCTAGGAACTGAGAGGCGTGAAAGGGCTCTGTTCCAAAAATATTTTCCTCCAGCAGCTTGCAGCTTGCCTCCACTTCTTACCTTAGTTTCTACTTTTATGTTAAATCATTGACGTTCTTTGCAAAATGCAAGTGTTGTGGGTACCTTAAGTCATTATCGTGACCAGCGCCCCACTCAAGTCCGTTTCCCAGACCAGCGGGCCGGTCTTAGCAGGACTGTGAGGAAGTGGAAGGTTGCTGAGGGTAAGTTTTGACTTGGTGCGAATGAAGAGGTCAGGAAAATCTGGAAGCAAGTACTGGTGGGGGTGGGGGCAGGTGTACACACTGGAAACCCTGGCCTACCAGGGGAAGCTCTGGGAACCTGTTAGGGGCACTTATAGAAAGGCAGTGGATTGACACCGAAGAGAAAGTTCATACCTTTCCATCACTTTGCCTGCGAGAAACACCGTACGTTACATTTCCGAGAATTAATAGTCATGCATGAGATGATTTTGCTCAAGTGAGGGGGTTCTTGGGCTAAAATAAGCAAGGAGCCAGTGGCCATAGTTGGTACCAGCTATGAGTAAGTGTCCTAGAAAAGCTAAGCCGAAGACAGGTCCCTACCAAAATAGCTCGGAAGTGGAGGAGTTTTGGGGAGGGAGGACAAAGGGCAAGAAAGCATTTAAGAGAGCAAAAGTGAAAATCGCTGTTTCTCTGACAAGGAAACCCTCCAAAAGCCTCTATTCATGAGCCTTCTGTGATACGTTTGTTCTTTGTTGGGGAGTGCGTCAGAACCTCCTGGAGAATGTTCCATTCCAAGTCTGCCCAGCCTGGGTCAGCCTGCCTGACTGACTCTGGGCTGGGGCCTTGGAGGTGTCCTCGGTGGGAGGTGACTGAGGCCTGTCCTTTGCTCTCTGGTTTGCCCTCCCCTCCTCTGTTAGGATACTAATTTTAATAAATACGGTGTCTCCGGTTTAGCACCTCCTCTACTTGCGGCACAGAGAGAAACACCTGAAAGAGGAAGACACGTTCTCCAGTGCCATCTCCACCTCCCTTTTCACTTCTCCTCCTGAAACTTAGTTCTGAAACGCACACCCGAGCAGCTGCCACCTGAGGGGACAGAGCTTAAGAAAAACCGAGGATCCTCTGGACCTAACCCAGTGCCACCCTCGTGTTCGCAGAGATGATCTCCAAGCCCCCCGGGGATGGAGACCGGCAAACAGGCCCCTTCTTTAAAGCACCCATCTTCACGCGTCCTGCTGGGGTGCTGTGGGATTCAAGCCAAGTGCCTGCTCTGTTGCCGGGGCTCCCGCAGCTCGGGGCAGGGCTGCGGACTCCAGGGCAACAAGGTTGGCCGCCGGGCAGTGGTCACCAGCATCTGCCGGGGATCCCGTGACTCCGGGAGCACGTCCCCCTGGACCCCTCCAGATGGGGCTGCCTCACCCTGAGGGAGACCCCTTGTTCCTTAAACATTAAGAATTATCCTCCCTGTGCCCACTGCCCATTACCTTTGGAACTTCTGGGGAAGGGTTTTGTAAGAGCTTTTGCCTTTGGAAATCTTGCTGTAGCTGGACCCAGGGTTCCCATACGAGCGTGGCCGCCGCATGACGTTGGTGACATTGAAGAGAGGCTGTGTGGGTCAGTGCGTGAGATAGTTGCTCAGGAGACTAAGAGCGGAACGTGGACATTAAATCCCTATTAGACTTGATGCTTATGTTTTGGGCTGTGCCTGGCCTTTTTTTTTTTTAAGATTTTATTTATTTATTTGACAGAGAGAGATCACAAGTAGGCAGAGAGGCAGGCAGAGAGATGGGGGGAGATAGGTTCCCTGTTGAGCAGAGAGCCCGATGCGGGACTCGATCCCAGGACCCTGAGATCACGACCTGAGCCGAAGGCAGCGGCTTAACCCACTGAGCCACCCAGGCGCCCCTGTGCCTGGCCTTTTCACTTTACATGGTAAATCTTAATATTGAGTAAAACAAAATTTGATTAGAAAAGTAATCGATTTC
Source organism: Lontra canadensis (assembly GCF_010015895.1). Taxonomy (NCBI): domain Eukaryota; kingdom Metazoa; phylum Chordata; class Mammalia; order Carnivora; family Mustelidae; genus Lontra; species Lontra canadensis. The sequence goes on along the minus strand of NW_022631019.1, from coordinate 6,644,827 downwards.
TGCGCTTGAGGCTAGTGAAATGTTTTTGTTTGATTACTAGAAAAGTTTGTGAGTATGATCCCGAGTTACTTTGGAAAAGTAAGTGTAACTTCTTAGGAAATTCTGGGTGGTAGAAAAATGGGATAATAAGTCACTGAGGTGTGGTCTCTTTAAATGTAAACAGCAGAAATTTAAGAGTTCTTTAAAATACACACATTTGGGGGTGCCTGGGTGGCTCAGTGGGTTAAGCCTCTGCCTTTGGTTCAGGCATGATCTCAGGGTCCTGGGATTGAGCCCCGCATCGGGTTCTCTGCTGGGCAGGGAGCCTGCTTCCCCCTCTCTCTCTGCCTGCTGCTCCGCCTACTTGTAATCTCTCTCTCTCTGTCAAATAAATAAAATTAAAAATAAATAAATAAATAAATAAAATACAATACACGCATTTGGGGCGCCTGGGTGGCTCAGTGGGTTAAAGCCTTTGCCTTCGGCTCAGGTCGTGATCTCAGGGTCCTCGGATCGAGCCCCAAGTCGGGCTCTCTGCTCGGTGGGAAGCCTGCTCCCTCCATCCCTCTCTGCCTGCCCCTGCCTACTTGTGATCTATGTCTGTCAAATAAATAAATAAAATCTTAAAAAAAAAAAAAAACTAATTAGGGGAACAAAAAGGAAGCAACCCTCCAGGAAGTTGTTTTATATCTTTATTGTTATTTTTTTTATTCTCAATAAGAACATGTTTTTATTATTTACTTCTTACCATTATTCAAAGCATATGCTGTCATTTCAACATCAAATTAACCTCTTTGTTTCTTTCAGCCCTTCTTTTTCACTAGCCTATACCTCCTCTGGAAATGTAGCACCAATGTCACACCTTATTTGTATCTCCTCCTGGGTCTGTTTCCCCAGGGTAGCACTTGGGGAAGTCTCCTGTGAACTGTTAAGATATTGTTGCTAAAGATAATAGAAGTAAAGTTTGAGAAGGGCCCCGCATAAAAGAAACATAGTGTTACAATTTGATTTCCAGTTAAAGTTGAGCCTCTGGATGAAGATGCCAGACTTTTTAGGGTCATTGATAGAGATTTCACTATGTTTTAGGATTGCGATTCTTAACCTGGACTTGTTTCAGCAAGAGCCTGAAGCCCCTAAAACATCCTGCCAAGTGATTTGTATGTTTGCATTTTTTTCCTTGGGAGGGGGTTTTGTGGCTTTCTGTAGATTCCTAAAAGAATCCATAATGTGAAAAGGTGATGAATTTTGCTTTGGGAGGTCATGCTACTTCCATTAACAGTTCTCCAGTTAGTTGAGTTGGGGGACGCTGTATTGAAGCCAGACTTAATATTAGAAACATTCATTCCACTTGACTTTTTCTTACCCTAATTTTTAAAATCACATTTCAGATCATTACACTCTGATTTCTCAGAAATAGCATTGTGACTGTTGCTGTCTCTTGCCTTATCATGTATCTGAATCTCTTTTAGAAAATCAGTCTTAGTGGTAAGCAAAATTGAGCACACAAAGTGCCTAGAACATAGCTGATGATCAGTGAGTAGCTGCTGTATTGGATGTTGAATATACAAAACTGAGTATTATTAAGCCAGTAAAAAAAATTTTTTTTAAGATTTTATTTAATCTCTATACTTAACATGGGATTCGAATTTACAACCCCAAGATCAGGAGTCACACGCTCCACTGACCGAGCCAACCAGGCATCCCTCAGGCCAGTAGAGTTTTCAGGTCAACACAGAAGTGAATTGAAATATATTACTGAAATACTGTTTTTTAAAGATTTTATTTACTTATCTGAGAGAGAGAGAATAAGCATGCATGAAAGAGGGTAAACGGGGAAAGGCGGGGAGGTGGCGGGCAGAGGGAGAACAGCCTCCCTGCTAATAAGCGGGGTTGATCCCAGGACCAGTGAGACTGTGACCTGAGCCAAAAGCAGACACTCAATCAACTGAGCCGCCCAGCTGCCCCATATTATTGAAATACTTTTTAAAATGACAATCTCAGTAAAGCTGCTTGGGGAGAAAAAAATCCTCAATACAGTATTAGCAAATCAAATCCAACAATGTCTAAAAAGAATTATACACCATGACTGAATGGGATTTATTCCAAGTACACAGGGCTATTGCAGTATTGAAAACAACTAATAATCTGGGGCGCCTGGGTGGCTCAGTGGGTGAAGCCTCTGCCTTCGGCTCAGGTCATGATCCCAGAGTCCTGGGATCGAGCCCCGCATCAGGCTCTCTGCTCTGCGGGGAGCCTGCTTCTCCCTCTCTCTCTGCCTGCCTCTCTGCCTACTTGTGATCTCTCTCTCTGTCAAATAAATAAATAAATATTAAAAAAAAAAGAATAGAGGGGAACTCTATCAACCTGATAAAGAATTGTTACAGAAGAACCTGATTAGTAAATAATACTTGTTGGTGAAAAGTTAGGAAAGTTGTGGAAACCACAAAAGCATTATCGTTTAAAGTTTTTTCTTTCAGAGCAGTAGACTTTCTGATGAAACGCGCCAGAGAGATGTATTTGGTTAAATCGTTTGCTATAGCAGCACTTCCAGGTAAATATGACTCCTGATTGGGTATTTGATGCTACGAAGTAATTGTGAATTATTTAGGTGATAATGCCCTTATAGTTTTCCAAAGAGTTGTTGCCTTTTAGAGATGTATGTTGCAGTATTGAGGTGTGAGGTGATACGAAGTTTGGGATTTGTTTCAAAATACTTGAAATTGGCGGCAGTGGGGGTGTAGAAATCAAACAAGATTGGCCCTGTGTTGCTAATTGTAGTGGTGGAGTGACAGGCACTCTGAGTTCGTTATTTTGGCCTGTCTACTTTTGTATCTTCTATAATATAGGAAGATAAAATTACTCGACATAAAACTGGTTTGGTCATGCCCCTTAGGATGGCTACCATCAAAACCCAGAAAAGAGTAAGTGTTGGTGGGCATGTAGGGAAACCAGAGCCCTTGTGCGCCAGAGGTGGGAACGTAAAATGGTACGGCCGCTATGGAAGACAGTTCGACGATGCCTCAAAACATTAAAAACAGAATCACTTGCATCCAGCTTGTCCACTTCTGGGTATTTACCCAAAAGAATTAAAAGCAGAATCTCTAGAAGATACTTATCATATTCATGACCGCGTTATTCACAAGAGCCAAAAGGTGCAGCAACCCAAGTGTCCGTTACTGAGTGAGGATAAAGGAAGTGTAGTATGTCCGCACAACGGAATACAGTTCAGCCTTGACAAGGAGGGAAATTCTGACACAATATATAACGTGCATGAGCCTCGAGGTCTTTATGCGAAGTGAAATAAACCAGTCATAACACAAGTATCTACCTACTGGAGATACCAAACATAGTCAAATTCATAGAGACAGAAAGTAGAATGGTCACCAGGAGCTGGGGGCAGGGGGGCGGAGAATTAGGGTTTAATAGGGACAGTTTTGGTTTGATGACGAATGGTACACCTAACAATGGCTAAGATGGTTGATTTTATGTTGTATTTGACTCCACAATTAAAACAACTTGTTGGAATTTGAAGGAATGATTAGAAGGCCCCCTTTAATCTTCGAGAAGTTGGGTTTATAAAAAGTGTGATTTCACTCCCTAAGAATTCTTTTGCAGAATGTGCTTTAAATAAATATTTTAATCAACCATAACATAAGCTCTACAAGGTCAGGGACTGTTTAATTCACCATTGTCTGTCAGCACGGAGGAGACCACCTGGGGCTCAGTAAAGAGTAGATGACCGGGTGGATGGGTGGTCGGGTGGATGGGTGGACGGACGGATGGACGGATGAATGGATGGGGGAGTGGACAGACGATGGGGGGAGTTTGTGGCTGGGTGGATGAGTAAAAGAAAGAAAAAAGCAGCCCCTCTCCCTGGATTCTCCCCAGTCCTGTTGTCCCTCCTCAGCTTCCAGCCCCTGGACTGTCATGGAGCACCTGTGGCTGACCTCTGACCAGCTCAGCGATTCCGCTCTCCCCCCTCCTGTCACTTCCACTGTGAGGCCTACGAGCTTCCCTCGGGTGCAGCAACGGGAAGCTCACCCCGCTTCCTCCTTCGCTGCCTCCCCACTTTGCCTACACGGTGAGATTTGAACTTGTGAAATTGCATCGAGGCTCCTCCCCATTCCGCTCCTGCTTCCTCTCTGGTTTTATCTCATGGCACCCCCCCTGTGGGCCATGTTCCCGGCCACCTGGAACCACGGGAGCTGTCCAGTCTGCCAGCGTGGCTGACAGAGCCTGGCCTCCCCCAGGGCCGGTTTGAGGGACCAGCCGGCCTCCCTGGCAGGTCACCATTCCTACCTTTTGTGAGATGGCAGCACTTACCGTGAGCGCTCCTGGTGGCCGTGTGCCACACGTGGAGTGCTTGTCCCGTGAAGAGGGAATAAACACAGGAAACTTGCCACTGTACTACTCAGAAGACTAGTTGTTGGCTTAATTTAAGGATTTATTTCACACAGAAATGTCTTATTTTAAAAAATGAATTTCAGGGACACCTGGATGGCTCAGTCATTAGGCATCTGTGCTCAAGTTGTCATCCTGGGGTCCTGGGATCGAGCCCCACGTCAGGCTCCCTGCTTGGCAGGAAGCCTGCTTCTCCCTCTCTTACTTCCCCTGCTTGTGTTCCCTCTCCCTGTCTCTTTCTCCCTCTTAAATAAATAAATAGATAAATAAAATCTTTAAAAAAAAGAAAGACATGAACTTCACATTAATGTACACATAAATTATAAAATTGGTATTTTGAAGCCTGCAAATGATTTTAATGTGGAAGACCTTGGTTTTCCTTAAGGAACTGGGTATGTCAGTGCTTCTCGAGGGATCTGGAGAAGGCGTTTGCCCCCTGGGCACATTGGCAGTGTCTGGAGACATTTTTGGTTGTCACAGCTGGGGGGTTGCTGCTGGCCTCTAGTGGGTGGAGGCTGGTGATGCAGCCAAACATCTTGTAGAGCCCAGGGACGGCTCCGGGACGGAGAGCCGTTAGTGCAGAACTGTTGAGAGACCCTGAGCTACATGATAGAGATTTTCCCAACAACTGAGTATTAAATTTATTTGGGATTGTGATGAAACCCTTAAGCCTATGATTACATATTTTGTCTAGAGCTTCTTTGGAAGTGTTCCATTTTAGAAAAAAGTTACGAGTAATTTTAAAAAAAATGTGTTTTACAAAGCCAGAGGAAAGTGATGCTGTGTCAATGAGAGCATTACGAGGCAGCTGAACGGGGGAGCTGCTGTTTGTAAATTTCATGCAGTGTCACCAGTTAATTAAAAAGTTTCCTCTTTCACTAAAAAGAATGCCACTTTTTTGTTTGTTTGCTTTTTGTTTTTCACTTAACAGTATTACTGTGTATACTACTACTTAATACCTTTCTTTCCTGAGTAAAAGGGATAAAGTGGGGCCCCGAGAGGGTTCGAGACTGTAGGGATTTCCTGTAGCTCTGGGCTGTACTCAGCACGAAGATGATGGGGAGGTCATCATGGGAATGCCTCCTGAGTCTCCTTAGCTCTGTCCTAGCCGTTACTTCTGAAACCTAGCTCTGGCTTGTAATTAATCTATCCACAGGTACTTACTGAGCACCTGTGTGGCAGGCCCAGACTGGGCTCTTCACTTAATGTTCTTTATGATCCACCAAACAAGGTTGTGGAAGGTGATCCCATTCCTGATTTACGATGCAGAAATAGGCAGGGAGTGTTTGAAGAATCCACACCTCGTTACAGAGTGAATCAGAAACAAAATTTGCTTCCTTACTACATTCTGTCCAATCCCAGAGTTCCTGTCTTTTCCACCAGACTGCACTGTCTAAAACTTCTAATAGCATCTTGCTGTCTGAGGAATCAAGGGAGCTCACTGGTGTAGGGGGACGCTCACCATAAGTTCTAAGTCTGGCCCCTCTCCAGCCACCCCTCATTATACTCTTAGAGCCCTGATTCCCCAGTCTTGCTGGTCCTGGAATGTGGCCTATGCCTTACCACCTTTAGAGCCGATACACATTTTTACTCTTTGAAATACTTCCTCACTCCCAGGAGACCTCAGTTATCCTTTCACAGGTGTCCTAGGGAGATCTCCACTTGCACTTGGATGGACCCTAGAGCTGCCCTCAGGGATTCCCAGCCCTTCTTCCAGACACGTGGTAGGATGGCACCTCTCTGTCCTGGTGGGCTTGGGAGGGGCCATGTGGTAGTTCTGGCTGAATGAGTTGGAAGCCATGTGTCCCCTCTGGGTGGAGGTGTAGCTCCCATGAGAAGACCCTCCACGGTGCCCACCCTTTCCCTCTGGCCCAGGGCCTGGCCACATTTGAGATGGTGGCTCCTTGATCATGTCGTCCTCTGCTGACTGATGAAGTTCCCAACCCTGGATGAGTCCCCTTCTGTAGTTCTCTTACCACTGTATAGCCCTTTAGTTACAGCCACGCCGTTTTTGGAATGTTGTAGATGGTTGTTGCTATGTTTGTGTTCTCTGAAGAGATTGTGATTTGATTCCCCAAAGCCCGGCACCTTGCAGTGTGCTTATGTATAGTAGATCTTCAGGAAAGGTCTCTTGGGACAAAATCAAAGTCCATGGGATGTGAAGCCAAAAGGACCTTTGACCTTAAGCTAGTTTGAATGACTGGGGATGGTCTGATTTAAATAACAATTTATGACTGGGGACCGTACTGAAGAGAGTCTGTGAGAATGTGTGCCTTTTTACATTTTGATTTTGGGGCTGTATATTTTATTTACTCTAAATTTTCTTTGAGGTAAAAAAGAATCAGCTGGAGATTTTATACTTACGTAGTGGAGGGCGTGTTTTTGTGCAGATCGTCCGTAGCAGAGGGCCTGGTGACTGCGATTGCGTTCAGCACCTTCCGTGAGGAAAGGGCTGGAGTTCTTCATCCACGCCCATCAGAGGTACCTGTCGTCATCTAGCGGCAGCATTCCTTCATTGCAGATTTTTCTGCCAGCCCGAGATGAAAAGCTAACAAAGCGTCACACTGGGTAGGATTTGCTGTGAAATGCTGGCAGTCGAGTAAGACACTCATCTGTTGTTATTTATTACGTCATTCTTGGCCCAGTGTGATGAACCTGGGTTTCTAGGAATGAGAAGGGGCACACATCAAGTTCTCTTTCGAAAACAGCAGATGTCTCTTTATAGTAGAAGAAAGAAGTCAGAGGGGAACTGCTTGGTGCCGGGTTGATGTCAAGGCCACAGCACCCCAGCTCCAGAGCCACTCTGTGAGGGTGGGTGACTTGTGTGGCCTGGATGAGGGGCCAGCCGCTCCTCAGCCCATGGGGTTGGGATGTACTAAGGAGGCCTAAGTATTCTATTTGAAATTAACCCTGAGATGGACTGTTGTGTTCCTTTCCTCTTGATTTTTATTTTTAAAAAAGATTTCATTTATTTGTTTATTTACTTGACACAGAGAGAGAAAGAGAGAGAGAGAGAGAGAACACAAGCAGGGGGAGTGGGAGAAGCAGGTTCCCCACCAAGCAGGGAGCCCAAAGTGGGGCTCGATCGCAGGACACTGGGATCATGACCCAAGCCGAAGGCAGATGCCCCAACCCACTGAGCCACCCAGGGGCCCCTCCTCTTGGTTTTCAAATTGGTGGCAATTTCTAGTGATTAAAATCATTAGGATTTTAATGGGTGGCTCAGTCGGTTAAGCACCCGGCTCTTGATTTTGGCTCAGGTTGTGATCTCAGGGCCATGAGATGGAGCCCAGTGATGGGCTCTGTGCTCACTGGGGAGTCTGCTTGGGTTTCTCCCTCTCCCTCTGCCCCTGCCTCCACTAACATTCTCTCTCAAATAAATAAGTAAATCTTTAATAAAATAAAATAAAATCTACCACAGCCACAAGACTAGCCGTGTCCTAAAATCATAGGTGTGTCCCCAGATGGAACTTAGGTATAAGGAAAGTCTGATTACTCGCCTTGCTGTTCCATGATTTTAATTAAGACTGTGCCATTCAAAACCAAGTGGACTTTTTAATGATCTAGAATGTGGTGAAATGAATCAGGTGAAGACTCTCAACGTAGGTGACATGTTCTTTTATTTGTGATTTTTTGGGGGGAAGATTACAGAAATACCATTCACTTGTTTCTATAAATACTTGATAAGGCCAATTGAATGTGATGAAATATTTAAAATATCATTTATTAAATATTTAAAAGTTCAGTCCTTGGAACTGGCCGAGACTCTTCATTCTACTGCCGGCTGAAAGGAGCAATTTATAAATTCTGAATTACAAAATTAGAATACTGGGGATATAGCTATACAATTCTTTTTGCCTTGAAGCATTAGCTGTTTTCAGCTACAGGCCTTTCTTTTTTCTTCCTTTCTTTTCTTTTTTTTTTTTTCCCCAAAGATTTTATCTTTAAGTAATCTCCACACCCAGCATGGGGCTCGAACTCCCCACCCCGCGATTGAGAGTTGCAGGCTCCGCTGGCTGAGCCGCTGGGCGCCCCGCTACGAGCCTTCCCGTTAGGGCAGCAGAAGGGCACACACTGTGATCTCTCCCATCACAGGCTTCCTGCAGTGTGCTCGGCCTGGCATTTCCACACTCCTGCTGCGCTGAATACAGTCATTCGGCTTACGCGTGAGGACTCTTAACGGACTCGCACCCCGGAGTGACCTTCAGCTTTATTTGCTGTGCTTATAGCTTTATTACTAAAACCTTAAATATGAAAACAAATCGGAATCAAATAGAGCCATTAATGGTGCATGGTTAATAGTAAGTCGGACTCACATCTTCTGTTTTAAAATGAGATTAGTGACAAAAACAAGGGGGCTTGTCAGTATTGTCTGTACCTGTGGGCCACGTTCCAGCTCTGTCTTGGCTCCATGTAACGAGCTGTCTGGGGAGGATGGGAGTCTCGGCCACTGGGTGAAACATTCAGCCCAACTGCACAGGGAGCTTGTTTCCTGTGTTGAGTGGGACCTTCTCTGACCAGCAGCTGCGGCAAACTGTGGGGGCCCTCAGCACATTACTCCCCCAGTGACTCGCCTCTGTCCTGGGTTGTATTTCTGAACAAGGGCAGGGGGAGCCTAACATCTGGATCCTCTTTTTCACCAAATTTCTTGTCCTGGTCGCAGGGCGGGAAGGATATATTTTCCAAAGGCCCTTCAAATTTTTGGTCTTTATAATTGGGGTTTGGTTTCACAGCACACCTCCTTATAATCTAACCACAGCTTCCCTTTCCAGGCAGATTCCCACAATATTTTTATGTATTCTGTGCCTCCAGATTCTCTAGTCTCCTTTACTTGGAACAAACATCCACCTGCCAGAAACAAAAAAGCAAAAAGCACCTCCCCAATACTGAAAACACCAAATCAGGAGTGCCTGGGTGGCTGTCGTTAAGTGTCTGCCTTTGGCTCGGGTCATGATCCTAGGGTCCTGGGATTGAGCCCCGCATTGGGCCCCCTGCCCGGCAGGAAGCCCGCTTCTCCCTCTCCTACTCCCCCTGCTTGTGTTCCCTCTCTCACTGTATCTCTATCAAATAAATGAATAAAATCTTAAAAAAAAAAATCATACCTGTTTTTTGGTTCTCAGTACCAAAATTATCTTCCCCTGAGAGAATTTACAAACCAGAACACTGACTTAATTGTACTGGACATGAGATGCCTTATATACTCATCCATCTACCCAGTAATCCTGAGTAACGACACAGTGCTAGGTGCTGGGAATTAACGAACAAGAGGTCTCCCTCTCGTGGAATCTGTGTTTTTGTTCCCATATGAGTGGAGGAAGAGAAGTCCTAGCAACACCTAATGCCATTTACTAAGCGTCAGACTCTATCCTGAGCATTTCACCAAACCAGCCCATCAGATGGGTACTACTGCTGTCCTCAGTTTATGGATGAGGAAACTGAGGCCCACGGAGGAAGCTGGGTAACCTGCGCTGAGGCCCCAGACTGGCACCGCTGCCCTTTGCCTGACAGTGTGGCAAGGAGTAGCAGAAGAAAAGGAAAAGAGGAAGTGGTGACCAGAGCAGCAGGTGCTGTAGTTGAAGGAGGGAAGGTTCCAACAGAGACCTGAGGTAATGGGTCCCCTGAGACCCTGTCGGGTCTGAAGAGGTCAGAGCTGTTTTAGTAACGGTAAGACGTTACTTGCCTTGTCCTCCTCCTCTCTTGCGTGCCTGCTGGAGCTCTCTAGAGGCTGCAAGACCTGCGACCGTGCAGCGGGCTAGCTGGGAGAAGCGAGGACTCAGCTGGCCATAGAAAGATCTGCAAACATGTAACGCATCGCCGCTCTTCTTTTGTAAACTCTGTTTTTTAAAAAGTACAGTTACTTCCACAAAACCGTTATTTATATTAATATGTAATAGGTTTATTGTTTTTAAAAATGAATTGATACATAGGACAGTATTTCCTGATTTTGATCCCCCGCTCAGTAAATGCTGATTAGGTCGCCAGATAATAGATCCTCCATGAACAAAAGCCATGTGGGATCCTCGGTAAGACGGTGTCTGTGGGCTCGAGAGCAGAGGTGGAGCAGCGTCCCTCTGGGTGCCGTGTGAGGGTCCCACGCGGGGGGGCACGGATGAGGTTGGTTAGATTTTGTAAACAGTCCAGGTGAGCAGCACAGACAATGAGAAGTGGCTCGGCCTGGATTGATTGTGTGTGTGGATTTGTTTCTTTAATTGCAGTGACACACCCGTAAAACCTCCCATTGCACGTGCACGCTGAGCCAAGCACATGCATTCCCGAAGCCCTGCGGCCCATCCTGGAATGGTTTTCAAGTTGCAAAACCCAAACCCTGTACCCGTGAACCAACAACTCCCATGGGTCTGGGTTTGAAAGTGAAGACAATGGGATTTGCTCTTGGTTTAGAAAAGGGGTACGTAAGTGTCTGGTAACGTGCTGTCAGTTAGCAGGATGGTAGGTGCTTCCACACGCGTGTCGGATGGCACACGGGCTCCACCCCCCCGTGCGCCTCGTCGGGGTAAATGCAGGCGAAGCCCAGTCTCCCGTCGTCACGTGGTGGTCGTCCCACGACCGCAGACACGTAGGATCCCATCATGGCTCCATAATGAAACTTCATTTTAGCTCCTTCTGAAGGTGGACTCGTGGGAAAGAACCAAGGAATTTATTCCACAAATAGGAAATAAAGCTTCCTACCATTCCTTCTGTTTAGACGGTCTCAACTGGGGCGCTCCTTGGTGCATACACACGCTGAGGTTATAACGTGAGCCTCCTTAGGTGAAGGCAAAAAGAAAGGGAAGGGTTTGGGCCGCCGAGACCGTGCTGGGGGAAACGGAGACTCAGAGAGGGCCCTGGCTCTGAGCGGGAGAAGGTCTTGCCCAGGCCCCCCAGGAGCCGAGCCCCAGGCAAAACGGAGAGGAAAAAAACAGATTTCTTCGGGGGAGCGGGGGGCGGGGGGCAGCGTGGCAGTTCTTACCTTAGGAACAAAGAAAGCATCAGTGCCAGTGCCCAGCCAGCAAGGACACAGGTCGCTCCTCCGGGAATCTGCCCCAGCCTCGCGGGTTGTGCGCGTGTCCCTGGTGTACAGATGAGACTGAGATGAAGGGGACATTTCTGTGCTCAAGGTCACGCAGCCAGTAATAGAAGGGAGCTGGAATCTGACCTTGACACTGCCTGACCCTCAAAGTGGTTTGTTTGTAAACACTGTTTACAGGCAAGTTTTTCAGAAATCTTGTGTTTAGTTATATTTATATTCTATATATGTAATTTTATATTCATAAATTTTCTTTTAAATTTTTATTTGTAATGCTCGTTTTAAAATTAGGTAATATATTATTGTTGCTCTAAAGAAGTGATAGTATATTTTTCTTTGAAACTTTCCTATGCCGGTTAAAAACGGATAGTTTGTCTATAGCCATCAGTCTTTTAATTTCTAGAGTAGTTTATTTCTTAATTCTCATTACTTCATAGATTGGGTTTCTACATTACTTACTCTGGAATTCAGAATTTCATTCCATTAGGGTCTTCATACAAGTGTCTGGGTGGCTCAGTTGGTTAAACATCTGCCTTCAGCTCAGGTCATGATCTCGGGGTCCTAGAATTGGCTCGACATGGCTCCCTGCTCAGCTGGGAGTCTGCTTCTCCATCTCCCTCTGCCCATGCCCCCTGCTCGTGTGCTCTCTCTCACTCTCTCTCAAATAAATAAAATATAAAAAAAACAAAAAACAAGTGTTGCCTTCCAGACTCCTAAGTCTTTTATTATTTTAGTAACAGATGTGTGTCTTTGAAAGCAATGGAGTTTAAAGTAATGATTCTGACCTGGTCTTTTCCGTTTCTTCTTTTTCTCTTTTTAATACACAGCTAACAAGCACAAACCGTGGCTCGAGCCCACCTATCATGGCATAATCACAGAAAACGATAACGCGGTGCTCCTCGACCCTCCACTGATTGCCCTCGATAAAGACGCACCTCTGCGATTCGCAGGTACGAATGGGGCTTTCGTCTCACGGTTGACAAATACGGACTATGTGCAAAGCATCTCACGTGTCCCGTTCAGATTTTATCTGAGCTTTTCTGAAAACGTGATAGCTGAGAGGGGTTTGTGGCTTCTGTGTACGACACTTTTTTCTTTGGATTTTAATAGTTGGAGTAGCTGAAAAAAAGCCTGTCCTTGCTGAAAAGCAAAATATTTATCTCATCATCGTGTTCCTTGATGTGACCACATAGAGAACACGTAGACAAAGGTATCTCAAACTGGCGTGCACACAGAGCCCCTGAGGCTCGTATTACAGTGCAGATCTGGGAATGGGGGTTGAGGGGGACTTCTGGATCTGCCTTTCTGACCTGTTCCCTGGTGCTGCTGGCTCGTGAGTGTCCTTGCGTCACCCAGACGTCAGGTACCGGGAAAGACTGAGCTGAAAAACAGAGCTGTATTTGTAGAGAAATCCTTTTGGCTTAGGTTTTTACTCGTAATAAAATTTTAACGTGAGTTGCTTCGCAAGATTGTAACCTGAGTATTTATAAGAGACGAGTCTCTGGGATTGCTTTGGAGGTTTTCTGGTTTATAACATTTAAAAGCACTTTCCAGATCAGAACTGTGCCTGCTTCTACACAGTGACCGCAGTAGCTCCCTTAGCTGGGGGGGAAAGTGCTGCTTTACCCTGTCTTGGCCTCAGAGTCAAAACTGACATTGTGACGGTAATTTTTTTAAAGACTAGTTTTTGCAGGATATTTTTCCTGAACACCGTTTCTCATATTAAAGAAGGAGCTCTCTTTGCCTAGGGACAGATAAGGATGATTCAGCGAGCTCATATAAGTCTATCATACATTAATGTTACTGTGGTTAAAATCAGGGAAGTGAATGTGTGGTCATTTCTGAAGAGCGGTTTTTACAATGAACGTGTTCCTCACACTCTGTTCGAGTGCCACATCCCATCCTCAGGAACATAACCCAAGCACCAGTTTGCACTACTCGAGTCAGTGGGGGAGACAGACCAATCAGTTTTACCTGTTTATTGGTTTTTACAGAGAAACCCAATGAGATGGCCTGGAGAGGAAGCGCTCTGTGCTGTGAACACACACAGCGTTTGTCTGCCAGCTGGGGTGGTTTGTTTCATTTTTTTCCCCCAGATTTAAAACTGTTTCAACATTGCGATTGGTTTTCTCTGTAACTACGTAGGTTTTGGGGGGGTGGGTGTCGTGTATATATTTATACACCGACCTGCCTTGGCTACCGTAATGGTTATTGTGTTCAGTTCTCCTCGGGAGTGGGACATTTAGTGTTGTCTAAGTAACCTTATCGGGTCATCTCGCTTGTGTTTTTGAGCGGACTTACACATTCTGTGCATTTTAAGAGCTGACTGCAGTCGGGGTTCCAGGCTCCCTCGCTCAGGTCTCTGGAGTATCTGCTGCAGACCTGTTATGTCTAGAGCCGCCTCCTGCTCCGCTAATAATACGGAACGTGTGTAAAGCCTTTGCGACGTTCCCAGCACTGTTCTGAGTGCTTTACAAACACACATTTGTGTGTAACCCTCCAGTCTCGTGAGGTAAGCCCGCTTCCTGCCATCCCTGCTTTGTTTGTTTCTTTCGTCTTAAAATCAGTACATTTTTATGTAAGGAATTTCACATGTGAGTCCTTCCACTCCCAGCCACCTTGGTTCCTCCAGAGTCGGAATTACAGTCTCCAATATAGCCCTTTCCGAAAGAACTTTGGTTCGGTCCCACTTGTCACTGCCTCACTCACAGTTCTTGTAGTTGGGCTCCTTTGACCCCCACTTGAATATGGACACACTTCAAAAGTTCCCCTCGTGTTTTAGGTCAGAGTAGTTGGATCTGCCTGGTTCTGAATTTCAGACACCCTCTTAACATGAAGAAGTTCAAACCGTGTTCACCCTGGAACGCTCACCCCCAGCACTGGGCAGGCCTGGGGGATACGCCAACACCTTGAAGTCCAGACATGGTGTTCTCAAGTGAAAAGCCCAAAAAAAGGAAGCATGTTTGTTTCATGTTAACATAAAAATTAGAATATTAAATTCAGTGTAGCTGAGCTTTCTCTTCTGTCGTGTGCTTTTAGTCATTTTGTGGTCCTGGACCCCAGCTTCCTGATGACCAGCGTCCCCACCATGACTTTCCCCCGTTTTAGGTGTCAGTTCCTTCTTATCCGTATCAACACTCAGACTGAACGGTGAGTTCTGGGCTTCGAGACAGCACTTGTCTTGTGCTTTTGCCTACGTCTTTGTCCACAAACAAAACAAGAGCAAACGCAAGTGCTTTCTGCCCTCCCCATTTCAAGGAGAGGAAGCTGGAACACAGAGCAGTGACCTCATCTGGCAGCATGTGTCAGAGGCCGGGTGGCTCTTGGCCGGGATGAAGCCATGGTGGGCATGGCAGGAAGCTGAATGGAAGCCGGAAGTGAAATGCACTTTGAAGGAAAATGTCATATTAATAAAATGTCATCGTGTTTTTTCTTTCTCATTGGATTGAATGTTATTGCAGCATTTATCAAAACCTAATGTATTGTCATGAATGAAGTAATATTTATTTTAAAGTTGTGTGTTTTTAGGAGTTCCCAGCTGTTTTTTTATTTTTTTATTTATTTTTCTAGCTGTTTTTTTATTGATGTGCGAAAGTTAACATAGTGAGATTTGAGAAACTAATAAGAGAAGGAGTTGAGAGCCCAGTCATAGTGGTAACGTCATTGTATTTGCCACAGTAGACAGGCGAATCCGCCCTTTCCTTCTGGAGGTTTTCACAGAGGACGCGTTATTCTTATATTCTTTTTAAAAAATACAATCCACACGGCATAAAATCCACACAGCATGAAAGTGTACGGTTCACCGAGTTTGAGTTTATTCACAGGATTGTCAACCACTGTCTGATTCCAGAACATTTTCATTGCCCTCAGAGAAGTGCCCCCAGCCACAAGCAGCCACTCCCCGTTCCCCTGCCCTTTGGCGGCCACTGATGTAGTTCGTGTCTATGGATTTATTCTGGATTTGTTGTAACACGTGTCTTTCACTTCCCGTGGTGGTTTAAACTTCACCCATGCTTCAGTAGTCGCACGCGTCCGTCCTCCCTTTTCATTGCCAAATAACGTTCCATCGCAAGGACATACCTCATTCCCCATGTATCCGCTCCTCAGCTGACACACATTAGCACGGTTTCCACCTTGTGGTGACTGAATCCCACTGAAGGGAACGTTAGCATTCAAGTCTGCATGGACGGAGGTCTGCGGTGTGCTTGGATGTACGCCTAGGAGTGGAGACGCTGTGCAAACACTTTTACTAGAGCGTCCCTTGAGGGGAGCAGCTGCCAGGCCTCCTCCCCTCCTCTGTTGCCACAGCACCCATCCAGCCGCTGCACAGAACACTGCCCCCGCTGAGGCCGTAGCTGGCAGGTGCGTCAGGAACACCCACCCCAGCCAGGCCTTGAGTCCTGCCTCGGCCAACTACTGGCTGGATGACCTTGGGCAGATGACTAAGCATCTCTGGTCCCGCTTTCATCTGTTGTAAAACAAGGAGAGTGACGACACATACCTCAAGGGTTTGGGGATCATTCGCTTATTTATAAATATGAGGAGCTCAAAACAATGCCCGGTACATAGTAAGTGCTCTATACAGTGTCTGCTGCTGCTGTTATTAATAATAGAATGTTGTAGAAACATTTTTTTATTTAACCTTCTGTGGGAAATAGTTTTCTGTCTTTCTGTAATAGTCTTCCTAGTGCTCCGTTTTCTCACTGAATTTCTTAAATAGTTTTTTGGGTAAGACACAGGCCCCATCTGGGGGCTTATTTTGATCTCAGATTGGTTCTGGTGATGACATGGGGTTTAGTTTACACCGTGCTGGTGCTGGTGCTGGGGCTGTGGCCGTGGGAGCATCCGGTGCTCGCCCAGCGTGGGGCAGAGGCTGTGGGTTCAGCAGGCTGTGGGGGACTGTCGCTGCTGCTGGCTTCCACGTGAGGGACTGGAGAGGAGATAGGGTCCGTCAGCATCATGACAGCCTTGTTCCTCGCTAATCCCCAGCGCCCCGGCCAGCATGTGGGTGTAGCCGATGCTCCCCAAACATGCGTGGAAGGAACGAGAGGCTTTGCCCAAGGTCACACCCAGCTCAGAAACAGTGGAGCCTCCTTCAAGCCAGGCGGTCTGGCTCCGGAGTGGATTCGTGCGTTTGCTGAGTCCGCTTCCCTCACGTTATCTTTGAAACACCGTAAACATCCCGGCTCACGGTCGTAGCCCATCACAGGCCGGGAGTGTGGGCAACCGCCGGAGTTCACTGGTCAAAGCCCCAAAATAAATGCATGGAGCGTTGGAAGCTTGGTCACCCGAGTGCGCTGTCAGTGGGTCCAGTCAGAGGCTCGTGTTGAACACACAGGGTCCAGCCTGGATTGTTTCCTTGGGGGAAACCCAGAACCTAAAGTCTTGGTACTTGTGGCTATTTTAGGAAATTAAAATGAGTCAATTCCTTACTCAACACCTTTTCTGTAATCTGATTGCCTGAACAGATGTGGGTATGAAAGTATGTTATGTTTTATATGTTCCATGGGGAATTAGGAGCCCGCACCCCTCACACAGGCCTTGTTCTGCTCTTTTGACAGCCACCCCTCCTCGCTGCCTGAGGGCCGAGCCCCCCCCGCCCCGGCCCCCCCCCGGCCCCTTGTTTGCAGGCTCTTCCCTTTACGGGGTTCCAGCCCAGCACTCACTTCCTGCCTTCCCAGATGGAGTTCAGGTCATTTATAAGATGTTAAACAGTTACGATAAGAAGAGAATCCAAAAGACATTTCGGGGCAAGAATGGGAACTTTATCTCGATACTTAGGACCAGCTCAGATCTGTGATACTTTCCTCCATATTCTGTCATTTGTGTGACTCATGTGGCCTGAGGATGGCCAGTGGGGCCAATTGCCACATGTCACCACCCCATTCTGCTGTTTTTTAGCAGACACAACTGGGCAGACGTGTTTGCCACAATGAGTTGGATAGATTTGGTTAAGCCCCATGAAATCGCCATTGTTCTATGTTGAAATATTAAAATATTTGAAAAAATGGGATGCTGGAAATTTCATGTGGTTCAGCCTAACGTAAGGCAGTTCTCCATTGAGTTAGCAGTTTTTGGAATCTGGGTGTTAGGCCAGAAACTCCGTGTTAAGTTATGGACTAGAGGGAATTTTATTTTTTTTATTCTTTTTTTTTTTTTAAGATTTTATTTATTTATTTGATAGAGATAGAGCACAAGTAGGCAGAGCAGTAGGCAGAGGGAAAGGGAGAAGCAGGCTTTCTCCTGAACAGCAGGGCTCCATCCCAGGACCCTGGGATCATGACCTGAGCTGAAGGCAGAGGCTTAACCCACTGAGCCACCCAGGTGCCCCGAGGGAATTCATTTTGAGTGCAGTTGCCTTCAGGAGAGGTTTGAGGTAGTAACCACTAAATATTGGGTAGCCATGCCAGGTCTCCTGCAAAATGGAAAAAAAGCATAAAAGTTTGTCCCTGTTCTCAAAGCGCCGATAATCTAGGTGGAAAGACAAAACCAGTGTTGACTAAGAGTTAAGTGAAGGTTACTCGGAGTTCATAATTTAGGGCCAAGAGAGCACGATGCACAGTCTGGGCTGGAGTCCGAAAAAGGCAAGACGGTGTGGGTTCAGGAAGGTACGGGGGTGACTGAGCTTTAAGGATGAGCAGAGCTGATGCAGCTGGAGGCTAGGGGAGCCGCCAAGCGGGGTGGGAACCGGAGGGGCTTCTGAAGGGAGATGAGTCAGCTCGCCGGGCGTGTGGAGTGAGCCCGCAGCGTGGGGGCGGAGGATTAGAAGTGAGTTTGGGGGCACAGGATTTCTGCTGCCATTCCTGAGTAGGTGGGAAGTTTCTGCACGTGTGGTTTTTAATACTATGACTGCGTGGAGTGCAGTCATAGACTCAGCTGTCAGTCTGTACGTCCAGAAGGAGGGCCTAAGAAATCTGGATCCAGCCAGCAGGGTTTGGAAACCCCTGACCAGCCAGTCTCTCGAGCGTAGATTCCGTTCTCACTGCGTCCGAGCTCTCTAGTGACACTGGTTAAAAAGGCAGATTTACTGGGTTCCACCCCAGAGCCGTGGAGTTGGAATGTCTGGGGACGGAGCTCGACAAAGCATGTTTTTAACCAGCTTCTCAGGCAGTTCTTGGCACACGGAAATTGGGGGGTTGTGGCTATAACCAGTGAGGGGCTGGGAGGGTGTCACGCTTGGGTGTGTGGTGGCTGCTGCTCTCCTGTGCGCTGAAACCAGGGAACTGCTCTGATGAGAGCCACGTGTGAGCTTGTCCCAGAAGTCAGCCTGGATTAGTCAGCAGAGGAGTCCGAAATCCCCGAAAATAAGGGTCAGCCTGGACACTGAGCTGGCGAGCACGGGCCCCCAGGCTGTGCGGGTTAGGGACAAGAGTGGGACTAGCAGGGACATGGTAGTGGACACTTGCTGCTCAGCAAATGTCTATTTTTCCTTCTTAACAGCCCCTGACCTCTTTCCTCCTGGGCTCAGATTGGTGGATCTGCAGTCCGTCACCAGGCCTTCCCCAGCCAGTTGCATGCACCACGCAAGCTGGCCAACCAGGTGCTCCCTCCGTGGGTACGAATATTGAGCAGAGGGACAAAGATGCTAATACTGTTTGCAGTTCTATTCCACCTACCCAGGTCGTTTTTGCTCTGGGAGTGTTAACGGCCCCTATTCCTGCCTTGGTTTCTGGCTCTTTCCAGGTCCTTTTCTCTGGCTTCGAAGTCCGTTCCATGAGCTGCTGATGGCTTTTCGCCGAAGTCCCTTTCTGCCCGAGTTAGCTGGAGTGGGTTTCCTTTGTGCCCACAGAACCCTAACTGTCCTAGTGACTGTAAGGAGTGCATGTAAGGGCAGGACTGCCTGGGAGCTGGGAGACAGTAGGCATGAGAGACAACCCTCCCATTTAGGGGAGAGTAGTGTAGTGTGAGACCATATTCTGATTAGGAAGAAGACACAGAAAGAAGGCAGGGCCAACCTGAAGCTGAGCTTTCTCCAAGGGATGGATGAGGAAGGTGTCAGCTGAGAACCTTGGACATCGAGAAGTCAAGTCTGTACTTTGTTGGGTGTAACCATTGTCCCATTTTTATGTTTTGCTTTAAAAAAAAATGCTTCAGTAAAGTTCTTTTGATTATTTTAGATGCTCTCAGGGAATGAGAGGAGAGAGAACGGGGCAAGGGCTGGGGCATTCGAGGTCAGCATAGGCTGGAGAGGTCCTCTGGGAAAGCTGGTGGGCCCTTTCACACGTGCTGGGAGCGGGGCTTCCGTAGACTCACCTAGCAGAGCAGTAGTAGGTGTTCTGAATTGGCTGGGAAGGGGCAGGGCAGAAAGTAGAATGGGAGAGGTGATTCTGAGACGTCCTTCTTGCAAAGGCTGAGAGAAGACTGAGTCCAGGGCAGCAGGCTGGGAATAGAGGCACAGAGATGCCCACGCGGTCACTGCGATGTGACCCATGGGATGCGTGTAATACACATGTAACCATCGCGTGTGATAGAGCTGTGGGTACCAGGATGGAGGAAATAGCACAGAAGAATGGATCGCAACTGCTTAGAAGCTTAAAGTATCAGCTCCTGGGACACCTGGGCGGCTCAGTTGTTGGCCATCTGCCTTTGGCTTTGGGAGGTGGTCCTGGGCTCCTGGGATCAAGCCCCTTGTTGGGCTCTCTGCTCAGCGGGAAGCCTGTTTCTCCCTCTCCCACTCCCCCTGCTTGTGTTCCCCTCTCACTGTGTCTATCTGTCAAATAAAAAAAATCTTAAATTAAATAAATAAATAAATAAATGTAAGAATAAAAAATCGGCTCCTGGGAAAATGGGGACAGAAAGTAACAGAAACTGGTCCCGGCTGGGGGAAGGAGGATCATAAATGGAGTGTAGTTGGAGAAGCAGTAGGATCCTCACTGTGAAAATTCCAAAGAAATCTGTTCACTTTGTTGGCTGTGTATTGTTCCCGCAGCGATGTTAAGGGAAGTCTGTCTGTTAGGGATCGCTAACCTATGGATGGAAGTGGCTTGAAGATAACTCCAGCAGACAAACCAGCCGGCATTTGGGGGGAGTAAGTGAAACAGACCCCAGAGTGCCTCACCTTCCTCTGTGCCCTGGTTCCCTAACCAGTACCAGCAGCCACACCCTGGGGGTTGCCCCAGACTCCCCTCTGTCTGTCCAGCCGGCTACCAAGTCCGGCCTGTCCTGAAGCTCCCTTAAATGTTTCTTCCTGAAACTGCCTTTGATGAACTCTTTTCAGATGCCTTCAGAGATACTGCAGTATTTTGTTTACTTGCCCCTCGCCTTCCTCCACTCAGGCCCGTCTTCCTCATTAAAATCGGGGTCATGGGGGCGCCTGGGCGGCTCAGTCAGTTAAGCTTCTGCCTTCAGCTCAGGTCATGATCCCTAGGTCCTGGGATTGAGTCCCGTATCAGGCTCTCTGCTCAGTGGGGAGCCTGCTTTTCCCTCTCCCTCTGCCTGCCACTGCCTCTGCTTGTGCGCTCTCTGTCTCACACACACACACACACACACACACACACACACAAAATTGGGGGCTGTGGCTGGAAGGAAGAGATGGTCTGCTGCCACGTCTGCAGATGGTGGCTCGGTGGGCTTACTGACGCGGAGGGTCACGCAGCTAGTACGGAAGACCTAGGTCTGCCCGAGTGTGAGGCTGGCGCTGCCCCTGCTGCAGCAAGCCCCCCGGCCAGACAGCGTCTCAAGTCGTTCTAGGGGAGAGGACCCAGCCTGCTGGCAATTTGATAAGTGCGTGGATTTGAGGCGCCAAATCCTCTTGGAGCAGCCCACGATTCAAGGAGCCCGCTTAAACACTGAAAACAGGCGGGGATACGTAGGAAAGACAGAAGTACACACTTTTGCTGTTCTCATTATAGATGGATCCAGTCTCTTAGAGAGCAGCCTGGGAATACGGTGTTTCAGAATAATTTATGTTCTTTTATTTGGTGATCACACCGTTTGAGAGGCTCTTCCGTGACCCACTGGAATACAGGCGCATGTTCAGAGCTGTAGTTCGAGTTCCCATTCCCCGATCCAGACCTTCCGTCCGCGCTGTCGGCTGCAGGGAACTTAGTCATGCTTGGGTTTCGCACTCATAATCCCACGGCCTTGTCGGTACCTTCAGAGCACAGCCCGAATCCGACCACTTCTCACCACCCCACACCGCCCCCTATCCTGACTTTCAGCTTCTCGTGCCTGCGTTACTCCAGTAACCATCCTTGCCTGCTTGTAGACTTATTTCCAACACATCAGCCAGTTGGATTCTTTCAAAATAGAAGCCATATTTTTTTCTCTGCGTAAAACGTTCTAGTCATTTCCTTCTCACTCGGAGGACAAGTGCAGTTCTTGCAGCAGCCTCTGTAGCTTCAGGCTCCGTGTCTTTGTTGGACCCCCTCTGCTGGCCTTCTTTGCCCAGCCTCTGCAGCAGCATCGGCTTCCTTATTCCTAAGCCAGGCCAGGCCCTGGCCTGCCCCAGGGCCTTTGCACTTGTTGTACTTGCTGTTCCCACTCTGAAATTCATCCCTCAATAATCATGTGGCTTGTTCCCGTCATTCCCTCTGGTTTTTACTCAGACATTATCAACGAAGCCTCCCCTGAACACTGAAATATAAAATTGAAACACCCCATTGCCTTCCTACACACTCTGTGTTCCCCTCCTCCCACCTCCCAGCCTGGTATCCCAGAGGAGAGAGGGAGTGTACATCTTTTGGCAAACAGTTCCACTCCTTATGATAATCTCATGGTCTCAAGGACGTTGCCTGAATGAGCCTCTTTATCCTTTTATTCAGCAACACACTGTGTGGGCAGCATTGCCTATGTCAGATACCTCACGGCAGGGTCCGAAATCTGCACTCACCTGTGCAGCAGCCTTTGCAGGAAGTCCCCCGCTGTCACTCTCAGGTATGCCAGCTCAGATAATGTGTGTCTGGATCACTATTGCCTCCTTAGAAGAGCAAACTCCGAGTGGAAAAGTGAGCAACTTGCCTTACCTTAAAATGCACTGTGCAGTATTAATATACACCTAAAAGAAGTGCAAATATAACAGTGAATGAGGTCATTCGGGAAATTTGCCATACCTGGCCCTCAGCAGTTCTCTACGTAGAGGTGTATCTGTTCGTGATCAGCAGACTTCTGCAAGCGGCTGGTAGTGTTTTAGACTTTGTGGCCCATAGGGCCTCTCTTGCAGTGACCCAGGTTTGCCACTGGAGTGGAAAAGCAGCCGTAAACCGTACATAAATAAATGAGCATGTCTGTGTTCCAATAAAACATTACTTACAGACCCCGAACTGTGAATTTCAAACAATTTGCTTGTGTCACAAATATTCTAAAAAGTAAAAACCACTCTTAGCTTCCAGGCTGTTGGAGAACACAGAGGCTGGGATTGGCGTGCGGGCTGTAGTTTGTCTGCCTGGACTCCAAGCAGCTCTGTCCAGTGGAGCTTGCTGTGGTGACGGAATCGTCCTGTGTCCGCCTCCCACACTCCATCTATGCGTCATGTGTGGCCGCTGAGCACCTGGCGTGCAGCAGCCAGGGCACTTGAGGAACTGATTTTTAATATTAGTCAATTTTTTTTAAAGGTTTTATTTATTTATTAGAGAGAGCATGAGTTGGGGGGGAGAGGCAGAGGCAGAAGGAGAAGCAGGCTCCCCGCTAAGCAGGGAGCTGGATGCAGGGCTCGATTCCAGGACCCTGAGATTGTGACCAGAGCTGAAGGCAGACGCGTCACCGACTGAGCCACCAGGAACCCCAGGATTATTCAATTTTAATATGAATTTTAGTTTCATTTTAAATAGCTCATGTGGGCTAGTGGCTCCAGTTTGGGGCAGTACGGGGCCTATAGTGGCTGTGAATGTGCAGGAGAAAGCATGAACAGCATTGTTCAGTAGCAGAAACCAGGAATGATGGCACACTCACATGGTGGAAATACTTATAATAATAGCGAACATCTGTTGAGTGCTTTCTAGACTCCAGGCCGTGTTCTAAGCACCTTACCTGCTCTAACTCCTTGGATTCTCACGAATGTAGTAGTGAAAAGAAACTGTCTTCTGTGTCCACCAGGGATGAATGACTCTTAGATGCACAAGGTTGAGTGAAAAAGTAAGTCACGGGGCATCTGGCGGGCTCTGTCAGTAGAGCGTGCCACTCTCAACACGAGGTTGTGAGTTCAAGCCCCATGCTGGACATGGAGCCTCCTTAAAAAAATAAAGTAGGGGCATCTGGGGGGCTCAGTCAGTTAGGCATCCACGTCTTGATCTCAGCTCAGGTCTTGATCTCGGGGTCGTGGATACGAGTCCTGCATTTTAAGGAGGCTCCTGCCCAGTGTGGAGCCTACTTAAAATGAAAAGAAAAAAATGAATTAAAAAAATTTAAAACAACAACAACAACAAAGCAAGTCACAAAAATTGCATACCACGTAATACCATTTTTCAGACCTCACACGCAACATGAAACACTGTTCAGGGATAAACAAATATTTGGTAAAACCATTGGAAAGCAAGGGAATTCAGGTATGTTGCCTTTGGGGGAGAGGAGATGTCCCATTGAGGCCGGCTCCGTCCCGAAGAAGCAGTGGGACCCCAACCTCCCGACCTCCTGAGCACTATGTGCGGGCACTCCTCTGTGTAGCCCTGGGTAGGGGGCAAGCAAGCAGCCGCTGACTTCGGAGAACAGTGTCTTCACTAAAAGCCCTGGTCATTGTGGTGTCACTGCAGTTAGGACCAAATCTGGTTTCGGTTCATATTCAAGCGAATGTGTTGCTTTTGTGGGTCCCTTGGATTAGAAAACGTGGTTCTTTCTGCAGCTCAAAAACAAAGTATTAAAACCCTTTGCTCTAGGGGTTTGTTTTTTGTTGTTGTTGTTTCACCAAATCCCGTGCTGGGTGAAATGTTTCCAGAATCGGGCCACAAGAACTTAGTGTGAAAATGAAAAGTCTGAAAACTGTAAAATAATAAATAGGCTTACCGTGAGAGTGGTTGTTAAAAATGGTCCAGACAGCACTGGAGGGCGACATGCAATTTTACAGATTTCACGTCCAGGTCGGCGTGATTTCAGCATCACCCAGTGTGTGGTGTTGGGGTCAGAGACATTTGTGCTTCTGAGGACCTGGCTCGCTGTGGCCATTCCAGCGAGGGGCTCCTGGGCTCACTGTTGAATGACTTCAAGCTTTTCTATGTAAATATGTGCGTCTTTGACTTTTTTTTCCTTATTGTTCCATCTTTATTCTTTTCTGCATTACTGACATGGGTTTGTCTTTTCTCCCTTTAGAGAGTTTTGAGGTGACAGTCACCAAAGAAGGTGATGAAGGGTTCTTTCTATCCCTCTTATGATTATTAACCCACTAACTTTGTTTATAAAATTGGGAATCAGCCCTTAAACAGAAGAAACTGTCATGTTCTTTTACCCTGATTTATTCTCCTACTTTGTTTCTATTTTTAAATATCTTGATGGAAATTGTATGTAACCAAACCCTTGGTTAGAAATATCTGGACATCAGACATCCATTTGAACTGTACGGATAATGTACATTTTTTTCCTCAATTGAACTTCAGAGATTGACTTTGTAACCGTCTTCTGTGAGTTGTAATTTTGGAAGAGGGCAGTCTTACTTTTATGTGAAATCCATTTTTCTGAAGTTTGATACGTACAAGAAAACATTTATGTTTGTTCTCCCACAGGCAAGAATGGAAACCTAGATTTTCACCCCTAATTAAGCTCTGAGCCAGCTTCCATGTACTGATGTCCCCAGGCAGGCTTCTTTTTTAGGTCCGATAGTCTAGTTTTGGAAATGAGTCTAGCCAATCCCTCCCCATGACAGAACCAATCTTAACAGTAGACTGTAGCCGTTGAAATGGATGCCTGAGAAGTTGGTATTTCTACCTTTCTCATTCGGTAGTTTGTTTTGATTCCCTAATTTTAGCCAGGCTCATTGCACAGGAAGACTTGTTTCTTTTGATTTTTCTTTCTTTCTTTCTTTTTTTTTTTTTGGACAGAATTTCTGTAATTATGGTGCTGAACCTATATGTCACACTCCTTCCTCTCTCGACACTTAACTGCATTTTAGCCTTCTCTCTGGTCCAAATAAAAATGGCTACCTGGCTGTCCCCAGTAGCTGGGAACAGTTCCTCCGTGTTATCAGGCCACGGCTGTTTGCTCATGAGACTGCTTTTACCCTGGAGCTGTCTTAAGTACTCCTGTGAAATGCCTGTCTATATTTTCTCTTTTTCTCTTTTGTACTCCTGCATGAATGGATGCAAAGTTAAGCAAGTTGCTTGGAAAGCCAGAACATGCTTCTTTTTACTAAAGTCCCAGAACTTACCCCCGTCAAAGCACAGTGCCCTTGCTTTGTCCACAGACCCTCTGAACCCCTGGCTGCTGGACTGTTGTCGTTTCTTTTCTTTTTGGGGGCGTGGGGCCGGGGAGGGGAGGAGAGGGGAGGGCGGGGGTACATGCAGACTCGGGGCGGGGGCAGAAATTCTAACCTGTGCTGCTTTGACTCCCTAGGTGAGATTTGTGGATTTAAAATTCACGGGCAGAATGTCCCCTTTGACGCAGTGGTGGTGGATAAGTCCACTGGCGAGGGACTCATCCGCTCAAAAGAGAAGCTGGACTGCGAGCTGCAGAAAGACTACACGTTCACCATCCAGGCCTATGACTGTGGCAAGGGGCCGGATGGCGCCAATGTGAAAAAGTCGCATAAGTAAGTACGCCGGGCAGGGAGGCGCGTGCGGAGAGCCGTCGTGACCGTTGTCCCTGTCCCCAAGGCTCCGTGGGGTTCGTTTTAAGATTTTATTTAATTTGAGGCAGAGGCAGAAAAAGAGGGAGAGGGAGCACAAGGAGAGAGAGCAGGAGGGAGAGGGAGAGGGAGGAGCAGACTCCCTGCTGAGCGGGGAGCCCGACGTGGGGCTCGATCCCAGGACCCCTGAGCCAAACGCGGACATTTAACCGACAGAGCCACCCAGGCATCCCCCAAGGCTCTGTGTTTTTAAAGATGAAGCAGAAGATACTTCTGGGTTGTCCCCCATGACACTGTGAATTCTTCAAGGGCAGGAGTCTTGTCTGTTTACCCCACAGCATTGGATGTTGAACTAATAAATGAAGGAGTCATTTTATCCCACCAAATACTGTTAAAGAAACTAAGGCCCTATGCTGAAAATTGGAAAAGCCCAATTTTTCTTGAGGGAAGTATTTTGTTGTTAGGGGTTCCTTTTTTGGGTGAATTCTAAGGGTCTAGAATTCCTGCATGCCACGCCCCCTCCTGGCTGTGTCCCTGTCCTTCCTGCCTGCGGAGAACTGGTATAACAGACAGGCTCTGGACAAGACCTAGATTTAGACAGAATGCAGTCTCTTCCTGTGTTTTTTTTTTTAAGTGCATAATCCAGCAGCGTATATCTTTTTTTTTTTTTTAAGATTTTATTTATTTGACAGAGAGCACAAGCGGGGGAGTGGAAAGCAGAGGCAGAGGGAGAAGCAGGCGCCCCACAGAGCAAGGAGCCCAAAGCGGGGCTCCATCCCAGAACCCCAGGATCATGACCCGAGCCAAAGGCAATCCCCAACCAACTGAGCCACCCAGGCACCCCAGAATCCAGTCTCTTCTCCACCACTTGCTCTCCCTTTGGCATTAGGCCAATTTCGTTTTCTTGAGTCTCAGTTTTTACTTAGTGCCTCGGCTAAGGAGAGTGGGACATGTTGGGGGTAATAGCACATGACCCTCTGTGAGGGTCAGGAGGACACTGGGGTGCTGAGAGCCAGCGAATCACCTTACCGTTGTCCTTGAAAAAGGCCTTACTTCAGTCAGAGATCTGGTCCGAGTCAGAAATATGCCCTGATCAGTAGCCCTTGACACTGGCCATTTCCGCTCTTTACAGCTGGGTCTGATGGCACCTTTAGTGCCTCTTGCCCGAGCTGGGGAGGTGGAACGTGGCAGCAAGGGGTCTGCTAGGAGGGGAAAGCTGAGATCACGTTGAAGTCCTTCGTTTGTTGGGTCAGTAATGGGCAACAACGGGTTGCTAGCGGTCTTGGTTCCATAGAAGCTGGACAGAAGCTGGACAGAACTGTTTCCAGGCTCCCAGACTCCCTGTCCATGTTTCCCGTCTTCTGTGTCTTTCCCCCTCTTCCTTGGGCTCTAATTTTGTCTTATCTAGTTTATCTCCCTTCTGCATGCCCTGTCCCATACTGTCAAGAAAACTCCAAGTCTCTTTTATTTTATATGGCTGCCTTTCTTTATTTTACCAGCCACCTTGCTCTTGGGGTCTGGAGGAATCGACTCAAATTCCTGTTTTAACTTTCTAAACTTGTCTCCACACTAAAGTAAAAACAATCACTTGTTTAATTTTGATCTCCGTCATTTGAACTTCATGAAACAAGATAGTAGCAAAAGATACATTTAAAACCAGGAAAGAATTGGTATGCTCGGGGTCAAAAAGCAAACCGAACACACAGCTTTTCTTCTTCTTCCAGAGCAACTGTCCACATTCAGGTGAACGACGTGAATGAGTACGCACCGGTGTTCAAGGAGAAGTCCTACAAGGCGACCGTCGTCGAGGGCAAACAGTACGACAGCATCCTGCGGGTGGAGGCCGTGGACGCCGACTGCTCCCCTCAGTTCAGCCAGATTTGCAGCTATGAAATCGTCACTCCAGACGTGCCATTCGCCATCGACAAAGATGGTAAGTCGGAGGAGCAGGCCTTCCTGACCGGGGAGACGGTCCGTGGACAGGTCTGCACGCGGGCGAAACTCAAAGATCCGGATGATCTCTGCCCCTCCCTTCAGGCAGCTCTAGAAAGTACCCCAAGCTGGGGGCTCATACGACAGACGCTGGAGGCTGGGAGACCAGGATCGTGGCACTGGCAGACCCAGGGTCTCCTGAGTCCTGAGGCCTGGTTCACCGGTCATCTCGCTGGGTCCTCACGTGGAAGGGAAAGAGAGAGCCCTCTGGATCCCAGTGTGGGGGCCTCACGACCTCACCTAAACCTGAGTTCCTCCCCCAGAAGCACCTCCTTATAACTGCATGGTGTGGGGTGCTAGGACTTCAGTGTACGGGTTTGGGAGGCACAAGCATTCAGTCCATCGCAGAGCTCTTCTGGTGTGTGTGTGTTTCATATCTTTTTACCCTGTCCCCTGAAAGCCTCACTTCTGGCACCTGAAATCGTGTGTTCTTTATGGCGCACCCTTCTTTTTCCTCTCCCAAGGTCTAAAATATCCCCCACTTCACATGTTTTTAATCTGTACCTTCTCACCTTTCCATCAGTGCGCGTCAAAAAGACCTTTGGTCGCTCTGTTTTCTGTTCTTCGTTAGATTTGGATCTTCTGCCTCATCTGACCGTGAAGGTTTATGCCTTCCTGCCAGATCCTCCCATCCCCTGTCATTGAGCAGAATGAGCTTGTGCCAAAACTCCGCTTCCGGATTAGCTTATGGCTTCTTGACGGTGATACAGGGTCTCTGCTGTTGATGCACCGTCCAGAATCTTCTCAGGAAATCACGGACATTGCGAACACTTTGCAGACATCCGCACTCACATTCAAAAGCAGGCCCCTCCGTTCTAGGGGTGGGGTAGGGACTCTCTCTGTCTCTCTCCGACACACACACAAAGGAAATCTTTTAGCAAGAAATGGATTTAGTGCAGCTTGATCTTGTGTTCCGTAGTTGAAGTACTTGAGTTATTTTGTCTTCTTTCTCCTCTTTCATGCAAACCGCTTAGTCTTAAAGCAAATACATAAAACCAAAATAGAAAAACCATAGGAATAAATGAAGGTTGAATTGTGTAGACACGTTCCCTCTGTTGACAAAGTCCTTCAAGGTGGACTCAGTGTGTTCAAGCTCAAGACAGCCAGACTGAGTGTTAAGGACCTGCGGCCGGAGCTTTCTTTCCCCTCAGTGTTGATGATGCTTGAAGCCCGTGCCCTTTGTGTCCCCTCCCGGCTCCGCGTTCTCATTGTTGCCTCTGCCCCCTGGAAGGTTATATAAAAAACACAGAGAAGCTGAACTACGGGAAGGAGCACCAGTACAAGCTGACGGTCACCGCCTACGACTGCGGGAAGCGGAGGGCGGCGGAGGATGTCTTGGTGAAGGTCAGCATCAAGCCCACCTGTACCCCGGGGTGGCAAGGTGAGCCTCGTTCTCCTTTCTCCTCCCGCACCTGTTCTTTAAACGGTGTTGACCAGAGAAAACTGAAGTGTGAGTTTTCCTCCTTTCTCCCCACCCCTGGGTTTGTGGACCGACCCAGGATGGAACAACAGGATCGAGTACGAGCCTGGCACGGGCACCTTGGCCCTCTTCCCCAATGTCCACCTGGAGACATGCGATGAGTCCGTGGCCTCGGTGCAGGCGACCGTGGAGCTGGAGACCGGTCACATCGGGAAAGGCTGTGACCGGGACACCTACTCGGAGAAGTCCCTTCACCAGCTGTGTGGTAAGCGGGGGGCCGGCCCGGTGGTCTCCCCGGAAGGCGAGAGACCCCGTCTCAAATGGAAGGGGATGTGTGTATGTGTGTGTGTGTTGCTGGACAGAATCAGACACTGAAACACACTTGGACCCTCTGAAAGGGCCGTCACTGTCTTCCTGGCTAGTTTTCCTACTGGGTGGCTTTTAGGAGGTTCATAAACCCCTGTCAGTCTATTCCGAACATTACGGGCATGGGCATTTTAAGAACCAATGATTGGAGGAACGTATTTCTCTAACCGAGGGCATCCTCCAAAGAGGGATTACGTAAGTGGACTGAGTTTGAAACGAAAGGAGATGTTTATCTCAAGATAAAGAAAAAAACGTAGGTAATGCAATAGCTTTTGGCAAACGTGAGGCGGAAAATCAAAAGTAAGGATACCCCATGTCGTTTCGAGTCTCAGCAGATTCTCTTTGCTGTAAGCATTACATGGACCAGAGACCAGTGGTTACAGATCTGATTAAAGCCTGGTGCTGTCTTCACCATCAGTTTTTCTGGTTTATCTAAATGAGGCAGAGGTGAGGTGTGGATGCCTGTCGTGGAAAGTGCTGAGGAAGACTGTTTGCTTTCGTCAGGGCCAAAACACCTGTAACTTGAATGAGGTCTTTGCGATCCGGGGGTGTTGTGCTTCAAGAGCTACTCAGTGTTGGCTCTGCCAGACGCACCGGCCCTTGCTTACCTGTCTCTCCACCGGCCTGGTAACAGCCAGCAGATTTAGGATTTCTTACAAAACTGGAAGAAGCAAAAGCAAAAAAGTATATTATACTCTGGTGTGGCATGATTCTGAGTCCAAATAGTCATATACTTAAATACATATATAGTTAAGAGAACTGGGGCATATCCTGTTTTGTTTTTTTGTGTTGTTTTTTTTTATTTTTTTTTTAATTTTTTTTAATTTTTTTTTTAAGATTTTATTTATTTATTTATTTGACAGAGAGAGAGAGAGAGAGAGCACAAGTAGACAGAGAGGCAGGCAGAGAGAGGGGAAAGCAGGCTCACTGCCGAGCAGAGAACCCAATGCGGGGCTCGATCCCAGGACCCTGAGATCATGACCTGAACCGAAGGCAGAGGCTTAACCCACTGAGCCACCCAGGTGCCCCATGTGTTGTTTTTTTTTAAAGATTTATTTGACAGAGAGAGAGATCACAAGTAGGCAGAGAGGCAGGCAGAGAGAGGAAGGGAAGCAGGCTCCCCGCTGAGCAGAGAACCCGATGCGGGGCTCGATCCCAGGACCCTGAGACCATGACCTGAGCGGAAGGCAGAGGCTTTAACCCACTGAGCCACCCAGGCGCCCCGGGCATATCCTGTTTTAAACTATGTGTGGGGAGGGGCAGAGCGAGAGGGAGATGCAGATGCCCCACTGAGCAGGGAGACCGATGTGGGGCTCGATCCCAGGACCCTAGGATCATGACGAGAGCCAAAGGCAGAGGCTTAACGACTGAGCCACCCAAGGGCCCCTATACATATTTAACTATAATGTTTAAAACTCATTTTCTCTCCAGTGTCATGATTTTTTATGGTGTCAGATGAACATTTTCTCAACAGAACAGTTTAAAGTCAGGAAGAATGGGAAGGATTTCATATGCGGGTGCTTATGAAACTATATGCTCTGGACTTCCACAAGTGCCTGTCAGGCCTATGAAGGAGGTGGCCGTGACCTCATTTTTACTGAGGAATGAACTGTGACTGGAGGAGGATAGGGTCACACTTTTAGGGAGTGGCAGGTGCTCACATCTGACCAAGGTTATGTATTAGGTGATGTGGCTCCGAGGACCAGGTGACTGGGAGAACTTAGGCTTCTTCTGTGGACGCATTTAAACGAAAATTGCACTTGGCAATATATGATAGCTGGAAGATTTTTTCCCTGTTCTTTGGCTTCCTAATTCCATTTGTAGGAATTTATGCTAAGGGAATAATCATGGAATCACACAGAGGTCCTCATAAAGGCAGGGTTCATCATAGAAAAAAGTAGGGACAACGTCTGTTCACTAGGGAGATTAGTTAAGTTACAGTATATCTGTTCCTTTCACACATTTAAAATTATGCTGTAGAAAAATATTAATGGGAGTGTGGGTATGTACGCATATCACTAGACTTCCTTTTTATAATAAGTATTTATTCGTAAGGAAAAGACGGAGTGTTTATACACAGATGTCAATAGTGGATATGTTTCGGTGGGATTGCAAGTAAGACTTTCTCCCTTTTTTCCTTTTTAAAAAATATCTGCAGTTACTATTTGTGATTTTTTATTTTTTAATCAAAACCGGGATTATAGACTGGGACTAGCCAGTTGTATAAGATAAGGATGTTGCATTAGTGCGGCTTTGAAACTGTACCTTTTAAGCCCTTCGTGAAACGTGCGTTGAGTGTCACTGTGTCGGCCTAGGTGCTGCGTCAGGCACTGCCGAACTGCTCCCTTCCCCAAGCGGGTCCTTGAACTGGACTGTGGGCCTCCCCACCGACAATGGCCATGACAGCGACCAGGTCTTCGAGTTCAACGGCACACAAGCAGTGAGGGTCCCAGATGGCGTCGTCTCAGTCAACCCGAAGGAGCCTTTCACGATTTCTGTGTGGATGAGGCACGGGCCTTTTGGCAGGAAGAAGGAGACGATTCTCTGTAGCTCAGACAAGACAGGTAGGTTGATGTGCCGTTGGGGCATCCGTCATACTCGAGTGGCCCCCGAAGTGGTCGCTGGAGGCAGGGCACCTGACTTCCTCCAGAGGCTCCCATGGGCTGGTGGTGACACACGTGTCCTGTGCTCTGGGCTGGGGTACTGTGTCCTTGAGATACTGCACTACCCTTGGTGAGTTGGGTCCCACGTCTTAGTGAAACCCAGGGGTGTTTGTTTCTAAACTCTGCCTTGGCCCAACTGGAGAAGTCACTTGCGCTGATGAAACTATCTTCCAAATCCATTAAGGAAATGGCTTTTACTTCTCCACCGGGTCCTAAGTTGGCGATTTACCAGTAGGATTTCTCTCTGCAGACATGAACCGGCACCATTATTCCCTCTATGTCCACGGCTGCCGGCTTGTTTTCCTCCTCCGCCAGGACCCTTCGGAAGAGAAGAAATACAAACCTGCAGAATTCCACTGGAAGTTGAACCAGGTGCGTGCCTGGAAAACTGGCTGGGTTTGATCTTTCCGAGAGTATGAGTAGGTGTTGCAACCTTACGTGGGACTGGCTGTGTGGGGGCAGCTTATGGGCAGTGTGTATTTATGTTCTTGAGTCAATACGAAAATATAAAAAACTTTTTGCAACCTACATAGACATTGTAGACACAGTTCTCTTCTAGTAACCACAGTGACTGTGTTCAGTTTCTTCTGATGACATTTCAAAAAAACTTTATTATGTAGGTGATAGGACGGCAAGTTAAATCCTTTGAACTCCTTTCCACTGAAAGCCTGTTTTTCATTTTATAAGTGTGTATTTTATGCATCCATTATTAATATAAAGAAATTTTATGCCCCTTTTTTTCAATCTTACTTATTTGACAGAGAGAGAGAGAGATCACAAGTAGGCAAAGAGGCAGACAGAGAGGAAGGGAAGCAGGCTCCCTGCTGAGCAGAGAGCCCGACATGGGGCTCGATTCCAGGACCCTGGGATCATGACCTGAGCCAAAGGCAGAGGCTTTAACCCACTGAGCCACCCAGGCGCCTCAAGAAATTTTATGCTTTAAATTCAGAATACTATGTTGTAATTTAGTGAAATAAGCAGCATTTGCTTACAAATTGGGATGGAGATCCTGGTATTGGTTTATTCATTACTTAAAGCCTTGGCTCCTGAACTGTGCCACGGAGCCCCCGGGGGCCTCAGCAAATTGAGGGGTGCCACAGGTGCTTTAAGTTGTCACGGAGCCAGCAGCTGTAACATCTTTCAGAAACCTCACAAACTACTAGCTTGAGGGAGTTTACAGTTTCGACATTAGGTCATGTTATAGCCCTTTTGATGATAGCATATCTGTGCAAAGCCGCTTTCCCAGCAGTTTCTGTGATAAAAAGCAAGTATCACGTGAAAAAAAACGACATGTTAAGGAAGCAGGGAGACGCTGTACACTGGGGAGGCCTGTTCATTAAAATCACAGCAGATCATTTCTCCTCCTGATTTTGGTTTGGATCAAGACGGAAACCTGTGGCCCGAGCTCAGTTCTGTCTTGTGGAGTTAGTGGGCCAGAGCTGATGAATGTCTGCCTATAGTTACTGGAACACAGCATCGTCCCCAACATGTACAAGGTAGATCGACGTGTGTGAGCGCAAGCGAGACAGGAGGGCTGTGTGACAGTGCAAAGCGACGGTCCAGCTGGTAGCAGTCATCTCTTACTCGTGTCGTTTCCGTTTTCATAGAGAATCTGAGAAACTTTTATACATATGGTTTTTCAAGAAACTAAAGAAAGGTACAGTCCAGAAAAAACTCTGCCGTGTACGTAGAATTCGTAAGCCCAATTCTGTTATAAAAACCACAGTCTCTATTTATGTATTTAGTTTCTTCAGATAACAGTAAAAAAAACTTCATTATGGGAAGTTTCAGCAGAGGTAAAAGCAGACAGATTAATGTAAAGAACAACTCCATGTAGCGTTCCCCCGGCTTCAACAGTGCACACTTGGCTGGTCTGGTTTCGTCATTCCCCTGCTCAGTGTCGATGGTTGTTGTTACCTCCTCGAGTAAATGCCAGTTTGTTCTCTGTGGGGGTAATGCAGTTTGTGCCTCTGAATGGTAAGCAGAACTACAATTCTTTGGTTACATCTTAAATGTAACATCTTAAAAAATGAATAGGGCGCCTGGGTGGCTCAGTCAGATAGACGTCCAGCTCTTGATTTCGGGTCAGGTCATGATCTCAGGGTCGTGAGATCGAGCCCCGCATCGGGCTCCCCGCTCATGAGTCTGCTTTGGTTCCCTCCCTCTGCCCCTCCCAGGCTTGTGCATGCGCTCTCTCTCTCTCAAAAAAACATTTGACAGTTCCTTAATATAGTCAGATATCTAGCCAATGCTCAAAGTTTCAGGTTGTTTCATTGATATGTTTTTAAATTTATTTGAGAGAGAAAGCACAAGTGAGGGGAGGAGCGGAGGGAGAGAGAGAAGCAGGCTCCCCGTCCAGCAGGGAGCCTGACACAGGGCTCCCCCCGAGATCACAACCCGAGCTGAAGGCAGATGCCCTGAACCACCCAGGGCCCGTCCTGTAAATCTTATATTTATAATCTGTCTGAATCAGGACCCAAATAAGGGGCCATACATGGTGACTGGTTGATAAACCTTTTGACTTTATTTTGTAATCTGTAGATTTTTCTCTTCTCGCCCGTAATTTATTGGATGACAAAATCAGGTCGTTTGTCCCACACACTTCCCCGTAGCATAGATTCACCTGGTTGTATCCGTCCTTGTGCCTGTAAATCCATGGCGAGGCTTCAGGGGTCGTTGGGGCTCGGGTTTGCCTGTTCCTGTGTCTGGTGGTTTGTGTTTCCGTGATGGGAGGAGCCATTCGTGCTGACTCTGTCTCTGTCGTCCGTGTCGTGGGGAGTGTGTCCCCGGGAAGGACTCATGGGAACAGCCCGAGTTCCCCCGTGTTGGGGGTGTGTTTGTGGCCTTTACACAGACGGTCGGTGTGGCTGGGTCTAAAGTCTCTGGCTCCCATCTAGGGTTTGCAGGAACAGAACGTGTCCCTGTCCGTTGTCCTCGGACGGGAGAGGCTGCTGCCGTGCTGTCAGCCATCCGATCTCTTTCCCTCGTAAAACACTTGGTCCTTTGGTTTGGGTGACCAAAGGATGCATTTCTTTTCTTTTCTTTCCTTTTTTTTTTTTTTTTTTTTTTTTTTGAAGCCAGTTCCTCTTATGCCTACATCTTGATTGTTTGGGGTCTGTTTCCCCAGATACGTGGTACGCCCTTCTCTTAGTATATAGATTAAAGCCATTTGACGTTTCAGGCAGGTTTGTGGCGCTGCTGTTAACAGTTCTTAGCACATCCCGCTCCTCGCTTTGCTTTTCTTCCCTGGGGACCCCTCACCTTTGGTTGGTAATCCTTGCCTGTTTTCTGTGTCTGGCACTTTCTATTCCTGTTTCATTCCTGTTTTGTCAGCTCTTATCTGAGCTGCTGTAGCCATGAACTACATTCCTTCGTGTTTTGTGTCCCTTTCCTGACAATTCCGGTGTGTTTTGACACAATACATGATCGTTTTCATGTTTGTTGCTGGCATGACTTGAAAGGGGGTCTGGAGAGAGATTATTCCGACAGTCCTCTTTCTTTCTCTTAACAAGTTCATATGGGATTGAGCTGTGGTCCTTTCTCCCCTCCTCATTTTTGCATAAAATTACTTTTCCTGTACTTTCAAAAGAGGGAGTTGGCTGACATGACCTTTTTCCTAGTTTCTGGGCTCTGCATCCCCATTCTGTTGTCATAAAGCACCTCAGCCACCCTCTGCTGTCCCATGGACTGGGCGCCCTGTTGCTTTTCCCCACCTACACGCATGTCGGGGTGCACCCATGCATCTCGGGGTGCACTGGGGCACTTAACTGAGGAGGGTCACGGGTGGCTTTAGGCTTTGCCATTCTGATCACCCAATTTTCAAGGAAATCCAAAAATTATGCCAATTCTACCCCTAACGTCTCAGAATACTCTCAGGGACTTTTGACTAAAGTCAGATGGACTTTGAGTTATGGTTATCATTCTGCTGACGCCCCAGAAACCTGCGGTACAAGAACGAGGGGGACAGTAGACACTGCTTTCTGGAGGAGCTAAAACTACAAAACTTGCTTTAAATAGAAACTAGCTGAATTAAGGTATTACCTCAAAAGTGAATTGCTGTGCAATCCCTTCATTTAAAAAGGTTTCAGGGGCACCTGGGTGGCTCAGTGGGTTAAAGCCTCTGCCTTCAGCTCAGGTCATGATCTCAGGGTCCTGGGATTGGGCCCCGCATCGGGGTCTCTGCTCAGCAGGGAGCCTGCTTCCTCCTCTCTCTCTGCCTGCCTCTCTGACTACTTGTGATCTCTCTGTCTCTGTCAAATAAATAAATAAAATCTTAAAAAAAAAAAAAGTTTTCATATAATCAAGTGTTTGTACTTACCTGTTACGCAAATGTGATAGACATAGACCCAGTGGTAGAGGTTTGGGTTTTTTCTATAATAAACTCATCAGGAGCAGCTGCTTTTCTCTGGGGGATATACTTTGGTAATTTTTTCATTTATTGTGATGTTTTTGGCCTGTTGAAGTCTTCATCAGTTCAGTGTTTTAGAATGTATAGATTGGGCAGCTTATTTAGAAACACCTTTTTAAAAACTTGATCCCGGGGCACCCGGGTGGCTCAGTGGGTTAAAGCCTCTGCCTTCCGCTCAGGTCATGATCTCAGGGTCCTGGGATCGAGGCCCGCATCGGGCTCTCTGCTCAGCAGGGAGCCTGCTTCCTTTCTCAGTCTCTCTCTCTCTCTCTCTCTCTCTGCCTACTTGTGATCTCTGTCAGTAAATAAATAAAATCTTAAAAAAAAAAAAAAACACTTGATCCCGCTCCGTCTCTTTCTCTGCCTGTCTCTGTTCTCGGTTGCCTGCCTCCTCCTCTGAAGCCAGAGGTCAGGGAGTGCCGGGCTCACGGGGCCTGGAGGCTGCCAACCCCTCGCTTTCCCTCGGCAGTGAGGGAGATGCCCCTTCGTGATGGGGAGGGAACACAGCGGGACCCCTCACGCCCTTGGAGCTGGTCGCTCAGTTTACTTAGATCATCGCCTTTGAATTGAAAAAGAAGATGCACGTGCTCCCACGTGCCTTATCCTGACTGGAAAAGGAGGCCTGGCCGGTCGGCGGGCTAAGCCAGCTCCATGGGAGGCTGTCTGGCCTGAAGATACCGGAATCTCGTGGCGCCCGACTGTTGGCCGAAGGGAATTGGGCCGCGCCGTATTCTGAGGCCATGTCACGTGATGAGTGAGCGCTGCCCCCTGGTCTGGAAGGTCCTAGCGGTGAGAGTGTTGCTTTGGCCGCCTTGGGCGAGATGTGGTCGAGTGAGTGAGATGTATTTTGTGGTTAGATTTTTTAAAAATCAGCTCCTTTTTCAGAAGACATTCCTTATGGGTGACCTGCTCTCCACATCCAGGTGTGCGGCTCTCCCTGTTTCCGGGTGAGAGGGAAGGTAGACACTTCATGCTCTGCCCCTTCCCTCCCGTAGGTCTGTGATGAGGAATGGCATCACTTCGTCCTCAATGTGGAATTCCCAAGCGTGACTCTCTATGTGGACGGAGTTTCTCACGAGCCCTTCTCTGTGACTGAAGATTACCCGCTTCATCCGTCCAAGATCGAAACTCAGCTCGTGGTTGGGGCCTGCTGGCAAGGTAGCGGTCACTGGCACCCCTTCCCCGATCTCGGGACTTGAACCTGCCTCATGGCCATAGTGGGGGAAGCAGGCTCATCTCAGTGTCTTGCTCCTTACCCTCGTGTCCTTCATCTTGTCGTCCCTTCTCCTGGGCAAGGCCTTTCTGGGGACACTGCTGATGCCGTACTCTGGGGCGCTCACCAGCTGTGCGTTAGAGGACTGAAGCAGCCAGTCCCTTCGGGGAGCCTGGGAGGGAGCATGACCCGGAGGGAGAGTACAGTTGAGGGGTTATTTTATAAATTAATCTGTTTATTGAAAAGTTCACGAGAATTAGGAGGCAGCAGCTGATCAGGCACAGAACTGTAAGTGTACCTTGACCCAGAGGACTCTTCCAGAGCGGTCAGTGCCGGCTAAGCCAGCAGGAGCTGTGCTTGAAGGGGCTCCCAGACGTCTCCGCTACAAGACGAGGGATGGGTGACAGTCACCAAAACGACAATACCGTTTATTCGTATTTCTGACGGGCAGGCCGCATGCCAGTCACTTTATACGTGTTGTCTCACTAATCCTTAACAGTAAGTTTGTGGGGAAAGAGCGGTTTTTAGCCGCATTTTATAGGAGAAACTGAGGCTCAGAGCCCGGGGTTACCATGCTGAGTAATGTTGGCATCAGGACTTGAACCCCCGAAGCTGGTGCATCGAGAGCCTGTGGTCTGATGGGTGCCCCTTCTCGGGATAATTGTTTATTAGTCTATGAAACAAAAAGCATGTGATTTCCTGTGAAAACTGAACGAGAGTTAGCCAAGCACTAGAAGACTAATGTCTTGAAATGCTCACGCCTGTGCTGCTTTCCTAACGCATGGACAGACAAGCCCTGGGAGCACGTTTAGTAGCTGCGTCATTCGGAAGCGGTGACGGGCTGTGTGGCATCCGCACGGCCCAGCCGGTGGGAGAGGAGCGGGGACAGCCGGGCCACTGTGCTTTGGTACCGAAGGAAAGGTGACCCTCAGAAATTCGTAGAAGGAAGCGTGCCCAAGCTCATGGGCCCTCCGTCCACCCTCAAGGTTCACGACCTCACATGAACCCCACACTTGACAGGGTCACCATCCCCCTAAACAGACCTCGGAATATTTGTTTCTCCCTGTGGAAACATCGTACCTCGAGGTCGGCGAGAAAGTGACAGAATAGCCCAATTCCCATGACAGTGTTGCTTTAATTTCAGGGAATTTGAATTTTTGAGTTTCATCATTTTCCTGCAGAGCCTTTTATTTATTTATTTTAAAAGATTTTATTTATTTATTTGACAGAGAAAGATCACAGGTAGGCAGAGAGGCAGGCAGAGAGAGAGAGAGAGAGAAGCAGGCTCCCTGCTGAGCAAAGAGCCCGGTGCGGGGCTTGAGCCCAGGACCCTGAGATCATGACCTGAGCGGAAGGCAGAGGCTTAACCCACTGAGCCACCCAGGCGCCCCTCCTACAGATCCTTTTGAATGAAAAATGTCAAGACAGCATTTTAGAGTGAAGCTCTCTAGCTGACTCCTAGATTGAATTTCGGGGACAGTTCATCTATGAGAATGTGGAACTTGTGGCCAGGGAATGAGGAACAGATTTCCAGGGAAGTGGGAATTGTTATAGTTGTCTTTTTTTTCTTTAATTATTTTATTTATTTATTAGAGAGAGAGAGAGAGAGAGCATGCACAAGCAGGGGGAGGGGCATAGGGAGAGGGGGAAGCAGCCCCCTGCTGAGCCAGGAGCCCGATGCAGGACTCCGTCCCAGGGCCCTGAGATCATGACCTGCGCCGAAGGGAGACGCTTAACAGACTGAGCCCCCCAGGTGTCCCTCAGTTGCTAAGTCTTAACATTTCAGTCCGGAGCTGCTTCCCAAATTAAACAGTAACTCATGTTTTAAAAATAAGAATTTTTAAAAATAGGAATAAAAATCTGAATGCAAACCGG
The DNA here is from genome assembly GCF_010015895.1 of Lontra canadensis. Taxonomy (NCBI): domain Eukaryota; kingdom Metazoa; phylum Chordata; class Mammalia; order Carnivora; family Mustelidae; genus Lontra; species Lontra canadensis. Next base: position 6,604,779 of record NW_022631019.1, on the reverse strand, counting down.
AGAGCTTTCTTGCTTGGGTCAAAGTAAAGCCCCTTTCTGGGCTGCCTCTGGGGCCTGTTTGGGCCACAGCGTCCGTCACGCAATGGCCATCAGCTTCCTCTCTTTCTGCCTCAGCTTCTCAAGATCCTCAGCCAGAAAAACATGCCTCAGCTCCCAGACCAGGCACGCGGCTTGTAAAATGTAGTTCCCCCGGAGGGGGAGATCTCCTTCCTCCTTCCTTACAAACTCACCGTGGCGGGCCCATGCTGTAAACAGCAGCCTCACGGCCATCGGCCAAAATGTCATCCCTAACGGGTTCCAGAGACACCCAGAGGCATGGTGGGAGTGCAGATGCGTACACCGGGCCTGTCCCCAGGCTGTCCCTGTGCCACTGCAGCACAGGAGGTGTGGGGGCCTGGGCCCTGGGCTGGGAAGTGCTCCCACGACACGGTCTGGAAAGTGGAGGGTCTCTGCTCGGTCACTGGCCGTGGGCCTCCCTGGCCTGGGGTTACTGTGAGAACACGGGGCCGGGGCCTGCACGGGGGGGTCCGAGGTTAGAGGCCCCAGGCCCACCACCCGTGACTGATTACCTGTTTCTCTGGGTGAGTTCCTTAACCTGGACTCTCCCTTTCTGTTCAGAAAAAGTGGATAAAAATGCCTTCATTTCTCTATGACTTAGGGGTTAAAGTCTAGACCAAAATGAACTTGTCTTGAGCTCAAAAAATACACACTTTTATGTGTTTACCGTACACAGACCAGGCTTTGGATGCTTACTGGTGCTGCCAGTTTGTCTAGGCAAGTGTTTCCATATTAGAGAGAGAAGAGCCACGGCCCAGGGTGTGGTTGTCCCGGTGCCTGCCCCTCTCTGCCACCTGTGTGAGCGGCTCTTCCCAACGCCCGCCCAGACGCCAGGCCTGGACGTCGGGAGTTCAGTGGGTGGACGTTGGTTCGTCTTTCTTTGAATGGGGCCTGGGTTTTGGCAAGGCAGGTGTGCGAAGGTGAGATAAAAGAAGAACGTGGAGAGGCAGGGAGCTGGGGGGTGGTAAGGCCCAGTGAGAAAGTGGTGGAGTACGAGCCTGCTTGCAGGGGTGGGAGTGTCCCAAGGGGGCCAAGACGGGAGGGAATTCTCTGTGTTTTATACTCGGTAGCTTCTCAAGACGAATTTTCGAGTTCCGGTGTGAAGAGGCTAACCTCTTGGTCCTTTTCTATTGTCTTTGTCTTGCTTTTCTGCAGAGTATCCAGCATTTGAAAATGACAATGAAACCGAGCCTGTGCCTGTGGCCTCTGCAGGTTGCTGGATCTTTCCCTACGGTTCACTCATGTGTTTCATTTAAAGACAAGACACCCGTTCATTCCACATTCCGCATGAGATGCCCGAGTTGCATTCTGGTCCCAGAGCCCCTATGAGCCACTGCTTTGCTTTATGCTCCCCGCACTGCTTCCCGGGAGTGACCCTCTTTTTGCCCAGTCTGATCCCAGTTGAAGTGAGGGCAAATGACTCATTAATGTCCTGCACTGATGGGACTCTCCGCCCCACCCCCCAATCAAATTTGACCCTGACCCCCCTACCCCGCTGCATGAGGCTCCCTGCTGAAATCTTACAGGCCCCATCAGGGAGGCCACCTCCTGGTTCCCCTGTGGCTGAACCATGACACAGGAAGAGATTCATTACTGGCTACTCTCTCCTGACCGGTACTAAACTTGAGACACACGTTTCTTAGAAGTCTCAGTCCCCGGTGATGGCTCACAGCGTCTAATGTCCTTATCATGAACAAGACGTGCTGTCGACTTTGGTCTCTTTTCATCATTGCGAAAATAAGTTCTGTTTCACCTGCTCTGGGCTCTCGGCTACAGCCTGTCAAGGGCCAGTTTCTGGGTCTCCGTTTTCCTTATAACACCATCAGTGCCCAGTTACCCTCAGTGGTGGGAGCCAGGCACGATCAGCCGTGCAAGGCGTCTCCTGTTCAGGCTGGGGGAGTAAGTGTCCCTTTAATCTTCCTAGTCCTGTCGGTGTGTGTTCCTTCCCAAATTTGTACATATCCACGAGTGTGCTCAGTCAGGAAAAGCAGCCCAGGGTGAGACCCAGCTGATGGAGAAGGCAGTGACCCAGGAGGCTGGTGCTGCTGGAAAATGTCACCAGTGCACCAGGGTGACGGTTGCAGTGTAGGCTGCCTTTTCCAGGGAGCAGCTTAGTTGCGTGGGGACACTCATGGGACCTCTTGGCTTCCGGGCTTCGGGTGAGGGACCCCAACACCTCTTCTCTCCAGGCCATATGCATGATCATAAACGATTTAATTTCTCCATTGCACTTCCATGTAGATCGCAAGGCTAACAGGATTTGGTACGAACTAACCCGCATGTCCCTCCATCCAGCTGCCACCACCGGTAACGCTACATTGCGAAGCAAAGCAGGAGGCCCCGGGCCGTGCGCGTAACTGCCTGCTCTGTTTCCCCGTGTCCCTAAGGCGGTGAGCTGCACATGACCCAGTTCTTCCGAGGGAACTTGGCTGGCCTGACCGTCCGTTCCGGGAAACTCGCCGACAAGAAGGTGATTGACTGTCTGTACACCTGCAAAGAAGGGCTGGACCTGCAAGTCCCTGAAGACAGCGGCAAAGGCGTGAAGGTGACCTTGGCATTGGCTCACAGGGCGCTCCCGACCTCCTCCAGCACCAGCATGCAGGCTGCTGGCAAAGGATCAATCCGTGATTGATCCTGACCCCTGTTGACTCACAACACCTCTAACCCTGAACGTGGTGCGGGGTGGGTTTCCACCGACCAGATCCCCAACTCTCCAGACACCTGCCCCTGCCAGGTGTCCTCCAGTTGGGTTCGGTCCTGACACTGCCCTGCAGGAGTTAGCGCAGACGCTGCAGGAGAGGAGGGCTCAGGCCCCCCGCACAGATGCTGCACGCAGGTGCCGGGCCCTTGGGTTACCCACACTTTGTCCAGCTTAGCCCCCATGATCCCCCCTCCTTTGGGTTTCAGTAATTTGCTTGAACTACTCAGAAAACTGCAGAAAAGACTTTGCTTATTATTGCTGGTTTATGATAAAGAATACAACTCAGGAACAAGCAGGTGGAGACAGTGTGGAAGGCAAGGAAGCGGGGAGGGCAGGGAGCTTCCCCGCCCCCTCCAGGAGCACTATCCTCCCAGCATGGGAAGCTCCCAAGCTCTGTCCTTCAGGGCTGTTTCCAGAACTTCTGTTAGGTGTGCACAGCTGGTTAAATCATTGGCCAGAGGTCAGGGTTGGGGCTGAAAGTGCCCTGCAGTCACACGGGCTCTGTGGCATCCAGTTCCGTCCTGAAACCATCTCAGCCACCCAGAAGCCACTCGTTAACACAGATGCTGGTGTGCTTGGAAGGAGCTTATTATGAGTAACGAAAGGTGCTCCTGTCACTCAGGACATTTCCAGGGTTTGGCGGGCAGAGAGTAAATACACACACACACACACACACATTTCTTTTTTTTTTTTTTTTAAGGTTTTATTGTTTTTAAGTAATCTCTACATCCAGCATGGGGCTTGAACTCACAATCCCGCAGTCAAGTCACACGCTGTACCCATTGAGTCCGCCAGGCGCCCCTGTGTTTCTTGTCCCACAGATGCATTCGTGCCCCTGGCATTTACCCTTGAAGGGGGGCGGGGGGGTCTTGTCTCGGCAGCTCTGTGAGGTTTCCTCCCCAGGTTCCCAATTCAGACCGACGCCCAGCTGACCTCTTTCTTTGCCAGACTGTGTGTGGTTTCAGTTTTTTGCAGTTCGAACCCTTTTTCTCTCCCCTCTGGCCTGATTTCAGATCCATACGAACCCCAATCAGTTGGCGTTGACCTTGGAGGGAGATGACCTCGGGGAGCTGGATAAGGCCATGCAGCGCGTCGCCTACCTGAACTCTCGACAGTTCCCCACTCCGGGGATCCGAAGACTTAAAATCACCAGCACCGTCAAGTACGGGCCGATTCTTAACTCTTGAGAAGAAAACACGTCTATTTAGGTTTTTAAGACACCCCAGTCCTCCCTTGTTACCGGAGGGCGTGGACGGTGGCATGAATGGTGTTGGGGACCTGTTCCGGGCCGGCCACTGCCTCTGGGCCCCCAGAGGCTTGGGGAATCCATGGGCCATCACGTGTGTAGCCTGCAGACCCACTTCTCGAAGCCCTGACCCTTGCCGCCTCCGTCGCTTGTTGGCAGGTGTTTGAACGAGGCCCCCTGCATCTCCGTGCCCCCGGTGGATGGCTACGTGATGGTGCTGCAGCCCGAGGAGCCCAAGGTCAGCCTTAGTGGCGTCCACCATTTCGCTCGAGCAGCTTCCGAGTTCGAAAGCCCAGAAGGGGTTTTCCTTTTCCCTGAGCTTCGCATCATCAGCACCATCACGAGAGAAGTGGAGCCTGAAGGGGAAGGGGATGAGGACCCCACAGGTAACAGCTCTGCTGGGCTGGTCCCCCTCCCCTTGGCTCGAACGTGGGTGGCTGGCGCCCCACGGCTGCTCCTTCCTGCATGCTTTTTCTCTGAGATTTTGAGATTTGAATGTTTGGATGTTATTCTTGGGTCTGCTCCTGGAATCTGACTCGGGGTCGAAAGCTCATTGTGTTCTTTGGAAAATCCGTCTGGAGAGTCCTTTCCTCTCTGGTGTGGTGTCCGGATCTGAGATGCCCTTGTGGAGGCCAAGAGGCTCCGGGCCCATGGCAGGGGACAGTGCTGCTCCTGCTGGCTATACGGCGGCCCCGCGTTCTTGGGCCGGCCCCGGGGGCCAGTCCTCCCAGACACATAAGGCACCCTGATTCTTGACAGGGCCTCTCCTGGACCTCTGTCGTCAGCCACTGAAAGGGCTCTGTGAGCTCGAGGCCAGCTAGCCGGCCACCTGGGGTGATAGGCCTGTCTGGGCTCCCCGGCCTCTGCCATTAGTGTTAGGTCTGTTCTTACAGTTCAAGAGTCACTGGTGTCTGAGGAGATCGTGCACGACCTGGATACCTGTGAGGTCACGGTGGATGGGGACGAGCTGAACCCCGCCCAGGAGAGCCTGGAGGTGGACACGGCCCGCCTGCGGCAGAAGGGCATTGCAGTGAGCGCTTCCGACCTGGGGGTGGTCTTCACAGGTGAGCGGGCCAAGGCCAGGCCGGGGTCCGAGCGGAAGCCTCAGTCCTGCGCACACACACACCCCACCGGCCATCCTCTCCGAGCTCTGGGAGAGTCCTGGGGACCGTGGCAGAGGAGAGGCTCAGCCTGGGCTGTTCAGCTTCTCCTGGCAGGAAGGGAAGCACAGGCATTGCCCTACTTCCTGTCCTTGCGAGGGGCTGACAGTGAGGCACGGGATGGCTCCCCACCCCCTGCTGCGGGACACGCGCACCCACTTGGTCCAGCCGCCCCCAGGCCTGACTTCGGCCTCCCTCGACTGTGGCTTTGACCCCAGCCAGTAGGCCACCTTCTTCCGCTGTCCCCATAGGTGTGGACACCATGGCCAGCTACGAGGAGGTGCTGCGCCTCCTGCGCTACCGGAACTGGCACACCAGGTCCCTGCTGGACCGAAAGTTCAAGCTCGTCTGCTCGGAGCTCAATGGCCGCTACGTCAGCAACGAGTTTCAGGTGGAGGTGGGTGCTTGGGTGCCCCGCTATGGCCCCATGTTCAGAGCATCCGTGAGGCACCTGTTGGGTTGCGTCCAAGTGCGCTAGGCTTTCCCGGCCTGGGGGTCGCCGATGTGCCCCTCATGGGCATCTGAGGGGCCTCTGGAAGGAGGTGGAAGAGCTAGAGGCAGGTGATACCTCGTGAGTAGAGCCAAGGTGGTTTGTTGAGATTTGATGCTGCTTGAGAAAGAGCAGTTTCCAGGGAACCGAAGATTCTCTGCAGACTGCTGGCCCGGGCAGAGGGCTCCTGGCGCGGGGCCGGCCCGGAGAGAGGGGTGCTGTGCTGTCTGCTGAGCCTGGTGGTGGCATCTCATGGCACGGTGGTCACAGAGAGCTCACCCTGCTCAGACGTCTTCCACAGGCCTGGACAGCAGCCCTTTCCTCACTCAGGGCTTCTGTGGTCTGGAGAAAACGGGCCCAGAGTTACTCTCAGCCATCGAAGGTCTGCATGGTAACCTCAGAGCAGCCAAGTGCTGATGTCTCAGTGCTGAGGAATTGATGAGGGTTTTGTTTGAGCCAAAAGCTAACAGATTTGGAAGGAAACCAATGGTTCTGATTTGTGCTTTTTCACTTGGCTGTGGTTTGGGGGAAAAGCAGGGAAATGGTCTATGCCAGGGCTTCTCGAATGACCTGCAGCTGACAGTGGTGGTGGTTTTTCTGGTCTTTTGTGGACAGATTCTTTTATGAAATACAATAAAAAGGAATTCCTAGAACCACATTCTGTTTCTGGGATCGCCGACAGTACTGGGCAGTTAGGACGGTTTCTGAGAGCTGAGCCTCAATTTTTCTCTGTTCTCATGTCATCGGCTCAGCAGGGTCCAGGGACCCCTTCCAGTCGCACTAGTCCCAGTAGCTTCTGGACTGCGTTTCTGCTGCTGGGCCACGTTCAGGCTGCTGTGTGTGTCTCTGGTGCAGGTGAACGTCATTCCCGCGGCCAGCCCCATGGAGCACGCCAGCCACATGGCCGCGCAGCCCCAGTTCGTGCACCCGGAGCACCATGCCTTCGTCGACCTCTCAGGGCACAACCTGGCCAGCCCCCACCCCTTCGCAGGTAGGACTGCGGGGCAGAAGCAGGGCCGTCTGCGTCGGTCCTGGTGGGGGATGCCCTCCTGCGTCCTGCTGGAAGCCCAGCCCCCAGTCTGAGCAGCCCCGGCCGGGCTCCATGATTCTGTGCCTCCCACGAGGGATGAAAGCTCCAGCAGGGCAGCCAGGGGCCAGCGCGGGGCTGGAGACCTGTGCTGAGACTTTCCTCACATTTCTTCCTGTTCTCTGGGGTCAAAGCCGCTGTGTGTGCATGGGGCCCGGGGGCCGGCGCCGGCCTCACCGCCCTGTCTCCCCTCGGTTGCAGTTGTCCCCAGCACCGCCACGGTAGTCATTGTGGTGTGTGTCAGCTTCCTGGTCTTCATGATTATCCTGGGCGTGTTCCGGATCCGGGCTGCTCACCGGCGGACCATGCGGGACCAGGACACCGGGAAGGAGAACGAGATGGATTGGGACGACTCTGCCTTGACCATCACTGTAAACCCCATGGAGGTAGGTGCCGGCAGGCGGCCCCTGTGACTGCATGCCCCTGAAGGCCAGAGCAAAGTGACACGCGCCCCAGAGAAGCCATGTGGCCATGGCACCTCCACGTAATTAAGTGGCTTAAATGTCATGTGACCCACATGATAAGTTGGGGAGGTGCAGGTGTCCCCATTCTTCAGGTGGGCAAACTGAGGGCCCAGAGAGGACTTATCCCAGCTCGTGCCACCCCGTCAGGGGAGAAACACACTCCCTGCCTGTGACGGACCCCGTGGGTGGCAACCAGAGCTCCATTTTCCCTTCCATCTGGGATGAGGTTACTTCCAGAATAGTCCAGCCCTCCCTCGGCGTGGAGTTCCCTTCCTCTGCGGTTCCTGGAGGGTGAACATCCGTGGACACTCGGCTTGTGCACAGAGAAGGGGGCCCCGGGCTCAGTTCCCACGCTGTCTCTTTGTCAGACGTACGAGGACCAGCACAGCAGCGAGGAGGAGGAGGAGGAGGAGGAAGAGGAGAGCGAGGATGGGGAGGAAGAGGACGACATCACCAGCGCCGAGTCAGAAAGCAGCGAGGAGGAGGAGGGGGAGCACGGGGACCAGCAGAACGTGAACAGGCAGCAGCAGCTGGAGTGGGACGACTCTACCCTCAGCTACTGAGCCTCGAGGCCGCACCCCCGCCTCCTCTCTGCGTCAGGAGACCCTGCTGTCGTCTGTCCTCCCAGCCCCAAGGGTCCACGGTGTACAAAGTCATTCTGGCCAGTAGGTCTGCAGACCCTCCCCATCGCTGACCATCTGCCTGTGCTTGGTGTGTAGGCCCCCCGCCCTCCACCCAGACCGCCCCGAAGCCATGCGGGGAGCTGACGCGCACTCCCCGCACCTCACTCTGCGCGGCCCCCTCGCGCCCCCGGAAAAGCTGCAGTGACTGGACTCGTTGACAAAGGGTTAAAATTGCTCAATCCCACCTCGTAATCCTGTTTTCCTGCTTTTTTTTTTAAAGTTTTTATTTTTTCCAAACTAGTGCATGTATAAAATGGCAGAGTGGGGGTTAATATGTAGATGATGAACTTTTTAATATTTTGTAAATAAACTGGGATTCCTCATGTCCTCCATGCTAGCGTGACCCAGGACTGGCATGCAAAGTGAAGCTTGACTCACAGCACAGGAGACACCCCGCGGGCTCCTGCCCACCCCCGCCCCGAGAGGAGAGGGCCCTGCCCCACTCGGTCTTTGCCACGTGCACCCGCTCAGCTGGTGGCCAGGCAGTGAGGGAGCGCGGACTTGCCCCCCCGCCCCCTGGAACCAGCCCGCACTGCTCAGCGGGAGGGAACTGGATCGGGAACCCCTCTCTGGAGGCTGGAAACGGCCAGGCCTTTCCTGTGGGATTCTACCCATTTCTGACGTGGCAGAGGGGTGGGAGTGCCGGGGCGGCCGGCAGCTCCTCGCGCAGGAAGTCGGACTCCTCGTGCGCAGCCTTGGGCGCTCACCTCCTGGATGTCCGGCGGCCTGCGGGTGAGGGTGCGGACGGGCGGGGCACAGCGTCTGGCCGCTTGGTTTGGAGGCAGAACAGGCCCAAGTGGCCATACTTAGAACGCCCGAGGCCAGACGCACTCCAAGTACGCCCTTGGCCCGAAGGCAGAGTGCCAGCTTCCTCCCCCCGACAGCCCGAGGGAAGCCCCACTCCCTGGAAGTGGGGAGCGCTGCTGCTCGGCCTCGCGAGGAGGAGGAGGAGAGGACAAGTCCTGAGCTGAAACTCCTACGGCACTTTGTTTTTAATTCTCATGTAAAGTCTTAGATTTCTAAAACGGGGGAAATCATTTTGAATCCTGTTCTGTGATCGTAACTGCTAGTTTCGAGGACACCGCGGCTGTCCTGCGTCGTGTGTGGCCGTCCTCCCCGTCCTGTCACTGTAGCTGCTCCGTGTAGACAATGATAGAGGCTAGCGCGGGCTCCGCGTGGGTCGCTTTCCGGATGTGTATATTGACGAGGTCAGAACGTGTGTACACTACAATAAAGTGCGGTTCTAACTCCAGGGGCAGAGTGTGTCAGGTCTGGTCCTGCCTTTGTTTCAATCCTGCATCCACTTGCTTTTTTTGTTTTTTATTTATTGTTTTTTCAGGTTTTGTTTTTTTTTTGACCTGAGAACACAACATAAAAAGGCCTTTCTTTCTTTTAGTACACGTTTACCTCTCCCCTCAAGGCTTCACAGAGTGCTGGTCTTCAACCCACATCAGTTATGTTGAACGCACCTTCCCCATACAGAAACATTATAAGACTTAAAAAAAGAAAAAGAAAATACTCTTTTCTCCAGGCACACAGGCCGTGTACCCAAACCAGAACGCCAGGAAGCAGAGACTTGTTTAAATAAATAACATAACATAGAGACATACACTCGGCTTCTCCTATTTCCAAACCGGTGAGGCGGGGCGAGTGAGTTCAGCTCTTTGCTGGGGACAAGAGTGTGGCCAGTGGTGTTCTGTGGGCAGCACTGTCTGCTTCTGGCTGCTTCTAACTGAAGAAGGTGGTCCAGAGAACAGCCGCTCCCGGCTCTGCCAGGCCTTGCCAGGCCTTTGAGAGACCAATCATAGAGCTGGGCGGGGCCCAAGGTGGTGGCTAACATTAGGCTCACCCGTGGCTTCGAGAAGCCCAGATTCTCAGCCCCCTCTCCAGAGACAGCCTCAGACAGCCGGGAGGGGCCCAGGAAGCGGGCATTCTAGAGCTCTTCAGGTGCACCAAAGGCAAAACCTGAGCTGCTTCAAGCCAAGTCCCGTCAGAGACAGACATTCCATCACCGACTGGACTCGCGCTTCTGAGAGCTGTTGCGCACGCAGGCTAAAGGGGGGAATTTTGGAGATCAAGCCCTCCCGTCCTCAAAACCTGCTTTATGAGGCAGGAGACAGGTAACTGCACGGAGTACTCTGACCGCGTTCGCCTTGACCCACGGTGGCGCGCCAACCAAGCTCCCATCTTTTCAATGTCTTGAGGACCAGCATATATTAAGCTTTATGGGGCTGGGGCCATTCTGAGCCATCGAGGTTCAGTGAGTAGTTTGGCTACTTTCTTTCTTACCCGCAAACAAAATCGCTTTACAGCAGAGAGATGAGAGAATTCCCGTACCCAAGAGTCACTTTAAAAGTGGAAAGCAAGCATCCCTGAATCTGGAGGGTGCCCAGGCTTCCTCTGGGAGCTGCCCGGCGCTTGGTCAGTGGAGAGCACGAAGGTGGAGGGGGGCATGGAGTCATGGGCGCCCTGTCACCAGGGCGACCGCCAGGCGCCAAGCCCCGTGCAGCCCAGCCAGAGCCGGGGAAGAAGGCAGGCCTCCCGGTGGCGGTGGCAAGAGCAGTCTTGGCTGGGTTCTGATTCACCAGCTGGAAGACTCGGGGTGACAGTCCTTAGCAAGACGCAGCCTCGGAGGTGCCTGACTCACAGTGTCTCCCCTTCAGAGCCCGGGGCTCGGATCGGGGATTGCTGGAGGACGGCGCCCCTCCCCTGCACAAAGGATGCATTTCCATTTATGGCTGTTTAGCTCCTGAAACATTTCAAGTCATAAATAAATAACCAGTGTAAACAAAGGCTGTGTATAGGTTCTCGCCGTGGGGTTCCATTCAGGCTTTCCGGCCCCAAAGGACGGCCGAGGGTGCCGGGTGCCCGGAGCCTGTGACGGCGGCTCGCGGGCCGCTACTGCCTGTTGTCCTTGGACACGTTGTGGGCCAGCCAGTTCACTTTGGTCTTCCAGCTCTCCCGCAGGGCTTCGTTGAACTTCACCCGGAAGTGCTTCAGGGCCTCCTCCTCTGTCTTTCCCAGGGCCAGAGAGTCCTGAGGCAAAACCGGAAATCAGTGAGCGCCTCCCCAAGGAGGGCGACCGCCCCACCCCCTGCCCCGAATATGGTAAATTCCCTCTGCAAAGAATTGCAGGAAGGCAGTCAAGAGACCGCCGTGGCGTCTCCCCTGGAAAAAGCTCTGTTCTGATCCCAAATCAAGATGGGCCTCCTGACCCACCTGCCAAGTAAGATGCCAACTCCAGCCAGGCAGCAGGCCCCCAAAGTCCCCGGAGTGGGACAGGTGGCCTCACCGTCTGCACTGGAAATGAACTTTGGGCAGGGAGTGGGGGGTGGGGGGTGGGGCAGCGCCATTCTGCACGAACCAGGCACCAAAGAGGGGCTCGTCGGTCACGACTGACCACCCTCCCGACCCCCAGTTTCTCCCACACTGAAAAGCCATAGGAGGGCAAAGCATCTTTAGATGAAGAGAGAAGGTATCTAATCCCGCCCTCCCGTCTGAGCGGAACCACCACAGCCAACACGGGACAAGAGGGTGGGCCAAGGGGGGTCCCGACACACTGGCCACAGGACCAGGCTGACGCCACCAGGCCCCATGGCTGGGTCACAGGGGCCTGAGGCACCCGCGCAGGGAGTGCCCTGTGGGGTCTAGGTCATGGGAGGCCTGAGGAACCCGCGCGGGGAGTACCCGGTAGGGTCCGCTGTGCTCACAGGCAGGCCTTGGGGACTCGGCGGCAGGCGGGGCTGCCCGGGCGGACCCTCTGGCATTTACCTTGAGATACTGGATGTCTTTGGAGCAACTGAGCTCAGGCAGACCAGCGGCCCGCATCAGGGCAAAGAGGTGGAGAAACAGCAGCCCGTGGCGTCGCAGGATGGTGTAGGCGCGTTCGCAGTAACCCCGGAATCTGCAGGGGATGCAGGAAGGTGGGAGGTGGGGCTCCGAGTGCTCCCCGACATTCCCACCCTGCTGGGGCCCTGGAAACCGCCCCCACTCCCTCTGACCACTGCACCCGCACCTTTTCCTGCAGGACCCGACCCTGAGCCCAGCCCGGGACTGCCGCCCTCCCCCCACCCGAGCACCCTCACCTTTCAAATTTCTCACTGTTGTTCGTCTTCCCCTGCTGGATCACGTGCACAAAGTCATAAGTGAGGATGAATGGGACTCGCTCACGGTTGATTCCAAACTTGGTCTTGAAGTTCCCCAGAAAGTGGCCAAAATCAATATGGAAGAGCTAAGAAGAGGAAAGGACAAGCGGTCAGAGAAGAGAGGCCCCGGGTCGGGAAGCGGGTGCCGGGAGGGAGGGAAAGCGGGGAGGGCCAGGGGCGCCGCCCACACGGCCGCAGGCTCTGCCCCTACCTGCCCGTTCTCACGGATCATGATGTTGTCGCTGTGCCGATCACCGATGCCCAGCACGTAAGTGGCCACACAGTAGCCAGCACAGGAGAGGGTGAACTCCTCGATGGCGCGATCCAAGGCCTCCCTGTGTGTGCGTTGGTGGGAAGGGGGATGACCCACCAGGGCCACGCCATTTCCCAGCAACTTCTACCAAAAGGTGAGTCTACGTCCCCTCCCCTTGAATGTGGCCTAATGATGCGCTGGGACCAATGGGACAGAGAGGAAGCGGTGTTGGGCTCCTCCCACAGCCTCGGCCTTCAGACACTTGGCAACTGTCCAACTAACCTGTTCTCAGGGAAGGAAGCCAAGACTGGTCCACTCACGGTGGTGGGGAGGGCCACACGGAGACATGGGACTAGGGCCAGCCAGGCCGGTCAAGCAACCAGCTGTGCACAGTTCCATGAGTGGTTCAAGGTCAGAGAACCACTCCGCTCAGCCAGCTCAAGCTGCAGGTCTGCAGGCCCGTAGTATCTGGTGGTGATTTCACGTCCCTAACAGTTAACTGACCCCTGGGAGAAGGGAGACCCGCCCCGCCCCAACAGAGCAGACCTGGTCCTCCGCTGAGCCACGAAGCCATGAGGACTGTCAATGGCCCTGCCCCTCACCCTTGACTCCTAAACGGCAGCTTTTGGAAAGGAGAGGCCTCTGTCCCCGGGGCCCAGAGCCTACCCAGGGTTCTTGGACTTGAGCCAGTTAAGCAGCGCGTCCTTGTTGAAGGCAGCCGTGGCCGCCATGTTGCTTTTGTTCAGCTGGATGTTGGCGATGGTGTCTGAGTGAAGCACCACCTCGATGAGGCCCGTGCGGTCCCCGGTGGAGAGGCAGCCGTAGGGGGTCATCCTAGCCAGAGGGGAGGAGGGGCAGGGAATTGCCCAGGTCACAGGCTGTCCTTGGGGCGGCTCGACACTCCGCCCCACTCAGAGCAGCTCAGTACAGCCAAAACAGCCCCAGGAGATGCTGCAAGGGAGGGGAGAAGTGCTGGGGAGGAGTCCCGGATGCCTGGACTCCGGGGGAAGGCTCCCGGGAGACATCAGCCCAGCATCCAAGATGCACCGAAGAAACGGCGGCACTCTGGCCGAGCTCATGTTTGCTCAGAGAGAAACGCAGGTGGTCTGGAAGAGGAGGCCACCGCTTCCCAAGACGGGGCAGGCGGCCCGGGACGCGTGGGGCAAAGGAAACAACGGAGCGAGACTGATGCTGAGTGCCAGGCCTGCCCTCCTTCTCCCTCCCTCTACGGCCCTATCGCCTCCCTTGGCCCTAATGTAAACCGGGCTCCGCTCTTCTTCAAGCGACCCCTTTTCCAACGGAGGTGGCCCTGCTGGCTTTGACAGAGGATGCCTCCAAAGGGACAGGGTCCCAGGCCTGCAGCGAGGACAAGCAGATGACAGGATGGCCTCTCACCTCAGGTCCAGCCCCTCCTGCTTCCACAAAACATCCATGAGCTGGATCATCTGAAGCGTCAGCATGTCCTGGCGGAGGTCTGGACAGCCGCCCCCGGGAAGGAAAAGCAGGAGCTTCTGGTGGGCTCTGCACCCCCAGCCAGGCCCAGGCCCCAGAGTGCCAGGACCCCACCTCCTCAGCCCACCTCCTCCGCAGAGCTCTCCCCGCCCGCCTGCTCACCGTCCCCGTTCTTGAAGATGATGCCTACGCTGCCGTCGCTGCCGGCCTCCTCGTTGCTGTACATCACCCACAGCGGCTTCATCTTGGAGTCCATGAAGGTGCACTGCTCCACGCTGCGGGCCAGAGAGCAGTGAGCGGGGAGCGCGCCCTCCGGGGGCCTCCGGCAGGGCGGGGCGCGGGGCTCACCAGACTTCAGCCAGCAGCGTGCTGGGGTCCAGCGGGGACTGCAGGTGGGAGAGGGCCTCCAGGTAGGTCTCCTGGCGCAGGCACAGGTGCATCAATTCCTTGGTCTGGGGCTTGGTGGTCTTCTGGGAGCTCACTTTGACGAAGTCATTGAGGGCCTTCAGCTTGCTCAGCGCCTCGCCCTGCAGGGAGAACCGGACCGTAGGCCCAGCGTGGGAGGCCCGGAGGGGGCGGGGCTCCGAGCCTCAGCCCCGCCCCCGGGGAGGGGCTCTAGAGCAGCAGACCCCGCGCCTCACCTGCTTCATCAGCACCTTCATGTGGTGGGTGCTGCCCCTGCAGTAGGCCTCCATGATTAGGCCAAAGCGCAGAGCCACGGAGGGCACGTGCATCTCGGAGCTGGAGGGAGGGAGGGACGGCTGAGCGGCTGCCTGGCAGGGCCACGGCCCGGGGCGGGGGCTGGGGTGGGGGGGGAGAGACCCGAGCGGAGGTGGCAGGTGGCCAAGGGGTGCGCTACCGAAGGTGCCAGAAGAGGAAGTGGCCGATCTTGCGGTTGGCCAGCGCCCGGTCCAGCAGGAACTTGGTCAGCTCGCAGTCGAGGTAGGATTCGTACTTGAGCACCTGCACCAGCTGCAGCAGGTACTGGAAAAGCTCATCGTCCCTGCGGAGAAGGGAGGCCGGCCTCACCTGAGCAGACCCCAGGCCCCGTGCAGTCCTCCCTGCCACACCCCCCGCCACAGGCACGGGCTCCACCCCCCGGTGCACACGGGACCGAACCGCCCGGCCAGGAGCCGGGAGCCCGTGGGACTCACGTCAGCTTCCGCAGAGACTTGATGGCGAAGGAGCCCACGTGGCGGTCAGGGAAGCTGAAGTCCAGCAGCTCCAGGGCGCTCAGGACCGGCAGCTCGGGCCAGGAACACAGCAGGTAGAGCATCTGGGGGAGCCGGATGACCGTCATGGTGCCGCTGGGCAAGAGGCCCTCCCCTCCATCCCCCCACCGGCCCCACCCGGCCCCCACCTGGGCCACATCCTCATGCTTGTTCCACTTGGTGACCAGCAGCAGGCGGGCCAGCGCCTCCGGGAAGCGCTCCTGGACCTCATGCCGCATCTTCCACACCAGGTCCTTCTCGTGTTCGTACAGCTCCCCGGACCCGCGCCGCTCCAGGATCTCCCGTAGCTGTAGCTGCTGAGGGGGGGGCAGGCAGGGTGAGCTGCGGCCCAGCCGGGCGCCCCACCACCCCCAGCCCCCCGCTCACCTCCTCCTCACTGAAGCGCCCGTGCTCTCCGTGCCGCCCCAGCTCCAGAATCTGCAATGAGCGGCTCCATGTCAGCAGGGACCCGGACCCTGGGCCAGCCCTGGCAGGGCCCCCGAGGATGTGGGGTGGAGGGCAGAGGGTGTGTGTCAACCCTTTGGCACCCCTGACCTTGGGGTGAGTGCTGTCCTGTGCCCAGCATCCCCGGCCTCCACCTCACAGATGCCAGGAGCATCTCTCCCACCAGCTATGACAACCAAAAGGGTCTCTGAACCTTGCTCAAAGTCCCCTGGGGAGCCACATGGCCCTGACCGAGAACCACTGTTCTAGAGCACATGAGGGTTCTGGAGAATCAAGGAAGTCCCCAACTGTGCGTGCTGACCAAGCCCCAGCCCTGGGCAACTCAGGGGATGGGTGGCGGGAAGCCCAAAGGCGGCGTCAAGAACAGTCATCCTGAGCCCCACGGCCTCTGGACCATCGCAGACCCTGGATGGCGAGGGGGCTGACCTTGTCCAGGGTGGGGTAGTACACAGGGTAGGGGGCCACCTCAGGGAGGCAGATGACAAGGGCCGCAGCGCTCTCTGTGTTGGGGTTGCTCCGCACTGTTCCCGCGGGGTTCAGCAGCTCCCCTTTCTCGTCTGGACACAGGGACAGACGGGAGTTGCCTGGGGAATGCCCCCCCCCAGGAGCGCACTCCCCCACACCTCTCCCTTCTGCCTGGACGGACCTGGGACAGACGGCCACATGTAGAGGCAGCATTCACCGGTCTTGAGCTGGTCCTTGTAGTCAAACAGCATGAGGTTGGCCCAGGCGATGGGGCAGTCCTGGGAAAGACCACGGGCAGGTCAGGGCCAGCAGCCGCAGAGGCTGGGCTCGCTCACTGGCAGGACGGCCATCGCCTTCAGGCCGAGCTTCCCCGCCCTCACCCAGACTCCCTGGGAGGAAGCAAGCATGATCAGCCACCTCTCGGCTCCCTTCTGCTCTCAGAGGCATCCCTACTTCAGGTTTCTTGAGAAGCCCCCAAACCAACCACACCAGCCCCAGATGGCTGGCCCAGCTCGGCAGTGGGGTAAGTCGGTGTGGCTCAGTGTCCAGTCACATCCTGGGCCTGGTGACTCAGTGCCCAACCTCCATTCATTCCCTGCTGGCAGCTGACTCAAGACACGCTGCTCCCTGTGAGGACAGTGTGTCTGTCCTTCCAGCCCAGAGAGCGGCCTCCAGGTTCCTCCAGATGCCCCCAAGTCCACCCCTGACCGTCAGCCCTGAGACCCAGAGCTGACACATGGCAAGGATGGTGGCCAGAATGGGAGATGGGGTATAAGAGGGAGGGTCGCCCCTATCCTCCATCCCCGAGGTGCACCCCTGCTGGGAGTGGACGGGGGTGGCCCTGGCTCACAGCACACCAGCTCCCAGAGGCCTGGCCCCAGCCTCCCAGGCAGTCCCACCCACCGCCTTCTTGGATTTCTTCTTGGTGGAGCGAGCCTTCTTGGCCTTCTCAATCACGGCGTAAAGTGCAAAGCAGAGACGGGCCATGCGAGGTAGGTCGCAGATGTTGATGTCGAACTCCAGCCGCTGTTTCCACACGGGCTCAGAGCACACGCTCACCTCCGAGCTGGACACCGTCTTGCACAGCGTCTCGTTGCCATGGAAGAGCCCGGCCTGCACCACCAGCTGGGGGAGGCACGGGTGTCGGGGGCCAGGTGCCAGACAGCCCGACTCCCTTGCCCCTCTGAGGCTCTCCCACCCACCTAAGGCTCAAAGCTCCTGCACGTCTTCATTTCCCACGGGTCCGAATCCCACTTGCCCCTCGGAAGAAAGCGGCACCGGAGGGGGACAGCTGACTGCTTGAGTGGGACAAGGGGCCACAGGATGAAGGGAAGGGCACCATGGGCTATGCATGGGCTCCCCACGACTCTGTGGGGCTCCGGGGATGTCGTTTCCCCGCTCAGGGCCTCAGTTTCCCTACTGGGGTTTGGGAACTCCAGGGGTCCTTCTGGCTCTGAAACCTGCGAGCTCCCTCCACTGCTCAGAATCATATGAGCCCCGAGAGCAGGCAGGATTTCATTTCACCAGAACACCCTGCCCTGTGTCCTCCAACTCCGCCCTGGCAGCCCTCGGGGCCCAGCCAGAAACCCGCCTCCAGCTGGGGCTCCAGGGTGCCGTCAGGGAAACCCAGCCCCGCCTGCTGTGAAATCACCCCGACAAAAAGTGCTCCACCAACAGACCAACCTCCGTGGACCCAGGAGTAACGTCCCGCACATGGGACAATAAGACCCTCCTGGGGACGGAGGGAGATGGGGTGTGTGACCAACCCCCGAAATGGGCTCGGCCCCCAGGGGTCGAGGCAGCACGCCTCCCAAGTGCTTCCTGGGAGTCCCAAAGCCCCAGGGCCCAGCCGGGGCCGCCCCTCTCCCGCACCTGTCACCTCCCAGACCCTGCTCTGTTCCCACTTCCCTGGGCCTGGCCCCACAACTTCCACCCGAGTCAAATACCCAGAACTCGCTGAGCCTGGTTTCTACGAATTAGCCACTGGCCGGCCAGCCAGCTCCCCTCCCCCCTTCCTGTTTTGAAGCAGCTCACAGCCACCCCAGGCAGGGATTCTGGGTAATGTGGTCAGGTGGCTTTCATGTGACCCCCCCCTTCTTCCTCTGCCACCCCTCTAGACCACAGCCACCTTGTTTGTGCAGAAAACATCCCCGCTGCCCCTAGGAGCCCCCTACCTTCATCCGCTCATCGGCATTCACTTTGCTGCCCTGAATCAGCTCCACGCAGAAAGGCTGTTCCAGGGACCACAGGGATAAGGAGGAAGGCTGGGGCGGGCCAGAGGGGGAGAAGCAGGGCCGTCAACACAGAGGAATCCTGGGGAAGCTCCTGAGGCTAGTGCCCCTGGCCACTCGTGGGTGGGGTGCGTGTTGCCGGTTGGTGAGAAGGCTTAGATGCCCACCCATGATACCAAGATACCACGATCTGCCAGAAAGCCTGCCGTGCAGGTAGCCCAGGACCCCCGGAGCTCTGCTAGGCATGGCGCTCTGCCTCTCTCTCTCCAGAGCGGGGGCAGGAAGAACAGAAGCGCAGCCCATGAGCCGGGCCTGGGGCTGCCCCGGGAAGCTCAGACAACACCCCCCGCAACTGCACACTGGTGGAGGGCCAAGTTCAAGGCCCAGCTCTCAACACCGACCCACCAAGGAGCATGAGATGAGGGGCCCTGGACCGGCCCCCAGCCCTCAGCGTTGCCACTAGGCTCCAGGGCCGGACAACAGCGGGGAGGAAGGGATGGATGGGGGGGGGCGGTGGAAGGCACCAACTCACCTTCTTCATGGGAATGGGGGGTGGTTTGGTGCGTGGTTTCTGGACTTGGGGGGCGGGGTCGCTCTGCTCATCCCGCATGGCGAGGATGGAGGAGGAATGCACCATGGTCAGGTGGGGGGTCAGCCCGCTGTGTAGACAGCTGCAGATGTACTGTGATGGGGGGTGGCGGGCAGAGTGAGCGGCCGATGGGGCAGCCCCAGCCATGCCTCAGCCCCAGGGACTCCCCAATACCCCCACTGCCGATCCCAGGCCTTCCTGGCCTCTCCTGCTGACCCTTTGGCCCCCCACCCAATTCCTGAAGATGGAGCCCTCCTTGGGGCCCCGGGGAGGGCAGCCCAGTGAGGGGACACTCTGGCTGTGACCCCCAAAGGCCCAGTTCCCCCTGACCAGCTGGGCCCTGGCCCGGGGCCCTGGGGAGCCCGGGAGCGCAGGGCCCCTCCCAGACCTCAGCCCTCACCTGGAACTGGCAGAGGGGGTAGCTGCCGTACAGGTACTCGTGCTTCCCGTTCACCTGCAGCGTGTAGTCCTCGGGCTGCTCCACCAGCGGCTGCCGGAACACCGTGGCCTTCTTCCGGAGGGCACAGGCCATCAGCGCCAGCGGCACGTCCTTGCTGGACACCTGGAAGGTGAAGCTCTCCTAGGGGGAGGAGGGAGGGTCAGCCCTCCACCCTCGCAGAGGGCCCATGGCTTCCAGGACGCAGAGGGTGGCCCTGCCTATTTGTCTGGAATGAGCCCCTCCCCCCCCCCAACGCCGCCCCGAACGTGAGGCAGAGTCTGATGAAGGCACACGGCCGACAGCCCAGAAACAGTTACTAAACGAATGAATGGACCCATGACCAAGGCCGTCTGGTCATTCGGCCTCGTCCAACTTGCCCGGTGGAACATCTGCCTGAGCCCCTCGCGGGCATGGGTGCCCTGCAAGTCCCAGCCAGTGCCACCGGGAGGACAGCGGACCCAAGTGCTGGGGGGGGGCTGGGAAGTCTCACGGGGAAACGTCCCTGCAGCTCGGGCGCTGCAGACAGGCCAGCATCCCCCACAGGGGCCATGGGCTCACCTCGCTGCCCTCAAACTTGACGTTGACCAGGAGGGCCCGGTTGGGGACCCTCAGGGTGCCGGCCCCCCAGCTCCGAGCCGAGGGCTCCAGCTGCAGCGGGAAGCTGTACTGCAGCCAAGCCTCCCAGCCCAGCTGCTGCCGCCGCGCCGCCGCCTCCTCGCAGAACTGGCGCATCTTGGTGCGAAAGGCATTCACCTCGGGGTCGTGCAGGGAGTCGAACTCATGGAGGCCTGTGAGGCGGGGAGGCTGGGTCAGCGCGGGGGGGGCGGGGGGCGGGCTAGGGCCGGGGGCCGGGGGCTGGGGCCAGCCCACCCACCCGCGGGTCACCTTTGCCGATGAGGAGGCTGATCTGGGAGTTGACCAGCTTCTTCACTCTGTCCCCCTCTCGGGCCACCAGGCGCAGCACGGGCAGGAAGGGCTGGATGTCACAGAGCCGCCGCTGCTCGTCCTCCAGCTCCTGCTGCTCCGCGGTCTGGTTGACGCAGGTGAACACGTAGGCCTCGGGGTCGCTGAGCATGTGGAAGAGCGGCTCATACTGGGCTCGGTGCCACAACACCTGAAGGGACAGCGGCCGGTCAGCCCCTCGGCCAAGGCATGCAGGGCCATGGGGAGTCTCGAGGTGGCTGGGGGCAGGCCTCAGCCTGGGGGTTCTGCCCTGCATGTCCCCGACCAGAGGGCAAAGCCGAGATCCCCAAACCCTGTCCTCTCCAGACCCCGTGAGCGCTGACCCCACGGGTCTCCTGAGCCTCCATCGCTACCCTTCTGTGGAGGGCGCCGGGTCCACGCCGAAAGCCTGCCCAGTCTCCCCTGTATGTTACCCTTGAGAGACAGCCGGCCGGACATGACCTCCAGGCAACCCTCCCCCGCAGCTAATCATTCTGGGGTTCTGATTTCCAAATGTTGGCAACAGATTCAGAAAAGCTGAGCACACCAAGAGAGCCGTCAAGCCCTCTATGGGCTGTGTTCAGCTAGGGCGGTCAGCGGGTGCCCTCAGGATGAGGTGTCCCCAGGGGACCCCTGGGAGAGCCATCTAATGGTCAAGTTTTAGTGCAAAGGTGTTCAGCACTGAGTCACAGAGAAGACGGGAGAGAAGAGACCAGCCCTATTCATCTTCCACGGGGGATGGGTAATTACGGCCCATCAGCACAAAGGGATGGGGGGGCGGGGCATGACCCAGAATCTAAAACACCTGTATGAACAGGCGCAGAAAGCTCTAAGAGACATGCTAAGTAGGAAAAAACCCTGAAGGTATAGGGGCGCCTGGGGCGCTCAGTTGTTAAGCGTCTGCCTTTGGCTCAGGTCACGATCCTGGGGTCCTGGGATCGAGCCCCACCATCAGGGTACCCACCTACCGGAAAGCCTGCTTCTCCCTCTCCCACTCCCTCTGCTGTGTTCCCTCTCTGTCTCTCTTCGTCCAATAAATAAATAAAATCTTAAAAAAAAGAAAAAAACCAAGGCATATAACAGCAGATATAATTCAAGCCCATCTCCATAAAAACAACTCAAATAAACATAGTAATGAATAGAGAGCAGGATTTGACAAGAGGAAGTAGGGTCTGCAGGCAAAACCTGGTCCACTCCCCAGTTACTCGAAGGCAGCCACACCCACTCATTCACGCTGCGTCTAAGGCCGCCCTGGGCCCGCACTGGCAGAGTTGAGTGTTTGCAATAAGTACCAGATGGCCAGAAAAGCCGAGAATATTCACCAGCTGGCCTCTCGGAGAGATAAAAGTATGGAGGCGCCAAAGGCAAACTGGGGTGCGCACAGGGACCCAGGCGTCTTTTATTTCTGCACTGTCGGAACTGCAGTAGCGATGCATGTGTGGCTCAGGAAAACCAGATTACCCTTACAACAGAGTTAATCACATCAGAAAGAGGTTATGTTCATTCAAAAAAAAAAAAAATCTCAAAGTTCATAATCGGAATTACCACAAAAAACAACACTCCATAGAAAATAGGAGAACAGCCCACGTGTTAACTGTGGTTGTCTCTTAAGAGCGGAATCACAGGTGATTTTTTTTCCTCCTTCTACTTTTCCCTCTTTGCCCCAATCAATGCAACCATATTACTTTTGAAATGGGGGGGGGAGGATTTAATTTTTTTATTGGAATTTAAAAAATTTTTTTAGGATTATTTATTTATTTATTTATTTGAGAGATAGAGAGAGGCTCAACCTACTGAGCCACCCAGGCGCCCCAAGAAATTTAATTTTTAAAGAAATCTCCCAGGAAGGGGAGATTAAAAAATAAAAATAAAACCTCAAAGATATCTACTGCTCTTTTCCTCTTTTTTCTTTTTTTGTTCCACTCCCAAGTATAAGCTTTTAAAATTCTGCGCTGAGGTCTTGCCCTCTGGCATGACCCACTAAATCCCACACTTCGCAAGTGAGATGAGCCCTCTGGGAGATCACAAGACAGTCTCTGCCAAATCCTTTCCAGATGTCTAACCCTTTGACTCAGTATTCCACCCCTGAAAATTATTCAACAAAACCCAAAACTATTTCCAAAGATGATGTTTACTACAATGACAGCTCTACAGAGCAAAGACTGATAAGACTCTTTCAAGTGGCCAGGGCTGGGGATCGGTTCCAGAAATGATAGCACAGTCATGGAGAAAAGGGAAAGCCACCATGGGAACCACACCCTGAGGCTCCCACTGGAATCCAGCAACTGTAATCCTGTCCTGATAAAGGGAGAAGCTGAATTCAGAATGCGGGCTGCACTCTAACTATAAGCTTGTAAACAAATTTAGGTATTATTTATCTTCTGAAATCTGTTTTATAGGATCTCAGATCGGAGCCTGGGCGTCTGCCTGTCTTGCCGTCTGAGTTCCAAGCTCGAAGGTCGGGATCGTACCTTCTTGATGGTGCTGAGGTTGGCATTCCGGGACACAGGGAAGTTCAGATAGACCCCCGTGGGCAGCAGGAAGTCAACAGCCACACTCTGATTCTCCTCCTTGGTCCAGAATTCCATGGGGCAGTCAACCCCAGGGGGCATTCTGCTCTCTCACCTCTCAGTCCCTGGTTGTCCTGAAAAGGAAGGAAAGGCAAAATGAGCCATCCTCAGCACGCTGATGAATCCTTTGAAAGGATTCTCTGGAAAATCAGAATGTTGGGACCTTGGCGTCAGGAAATTCAGGAAGGAGTCTCTCCTCTGGGAGCCCCAAACTTGCCTCCCTCTGGGGCCTCGTCCTGCATGGGGTGGCTTGGGGCTCCTGTCCCCCAGACTCTGTCCCCCCCCCACGACACCCTACATCACTCAGCACAGTGGCCCAAATTCAAGACACCAACAGACCCATTCCAAATCATTTTTTCTCAGGAATGCACACACGCGGGATACCCCGCCACGGCCCCCAGCTGGCAGACAGAGGCGGGGGATGGCAGCATCCTTGGTCAGGCAACCCAGGACTCGAGAAGGACCAAAGGCTGCAGTTCTTGGAAACTTTCTTTCTTTTTAAAAACATTTTTTTTTATTTGACAGAGAGAGCACAAGCAAGGGGAATAACAGGCAGAGGGACCTGATGCGGGGCTCTATCCTAGGACCCTGAGATCATGACCAGAACAGAAGGCAGGTGCTTGACCATCTGAGCCACTCAGGCCCCCCCCCGCCGTCCCGCCCAGGCTACCACCATCTGGATTCTGGTTATGTGTAATTTCCATGCATGTTTTTATACTTTTTTTTTTTTAAAGATTTTATTTATTTATTTGACAGAGAGATCACAAGCAGGCAGAGAGGCAGGCAGAGAGAGAGGAGGAAGCAGGCTCCCTGCTGAGCAGAGAGCCCGAGCATGTTTTTATACTTTGATTGTACTAACATGTATCCACAAACAATTCTCAACAGTTTTGCATGTTTTCAAACTTGGTAGGAATAGGTCTGAAGAGCAAGTCTTCTGCAACCTGCAACCCACATTATGTTTTGGTTTTTTTTTTTTGAGATTTTATTTATTTATTTGACAGACAGAGATCACAAGTAGGCAGAGAGGCAGGCGGAGGCAGAGGGGAAAGCAGGCTCCCTGCCCGATGCGATGCGATGCGGGGCTTGATCCCAGGACCCTGGGATCATGACCTAAGCCGAAAGCAGAGGCTTAACCCACTGAGTCACCCAGGCACCTCCCACGTTATGTTCTTTAGGCTAATCCACATCGATACTTGTAGCTCCGGCTTATTCATTGTAACTCCTGTGCTATTTCCCTGTGTCAATAAAGCACAGTTTATTTACCCCTTCTCTTGCTGATGAACCTCAGGGTTTGCTTCTGCTCTTTCGGGTTATTACAAACAATGCTACAATGTATCTCCTTACACACGTCGCTTTGTGTGCAGGTGCTTTGTGTGCAGGTAGAGTCGGGATGAGCATTGTCCAAAGAAATACAATGGGAACTACACAGGTGATGTCAAAGTCACCAGAAGTCACATTCAAAAGAAGTAAGAAGATAAAAATTAAGTTTACTCATCTATTTTGCTTAACCCAATATATCCAAAATACAGTCATTTCAAAATGGCCCTCAACATGGCAAAATTACTAATGAGATAGTTTACATTATTTTGGGGGCATGAAGTCTTTGCAATCTGGTGTGTATTTTCACTTAGAGCACACTGCAGCTTGGATCCTACATTTCCACCGGAAACACTTGACCTCTATATCAATGTCATACACTTCACAGATGAAAAAGGAGGGCCGTGGACTCAAGTTGCTCCAAACAGACTGAAAAGTTTTCCAAGAAATGAGTCGAGTACCCATTCTGACATTTGAATGAATCAAAATGAAAGAAAATGCTTAAAAATGTTGTTCTTCAGTCACTTTTCCCAATTCCAAGTACTCAAGAGCGACACCTGGCAGGGGGCCACCACGCTGGACCACACCGGTCTGGGGGAACTGTCGGATCACGGCCATGACCTATGACAGCTAAAACTAGAGCCTCAGCTTTACTAAAGGAAAGCAGAGGTGCCCGTTAGCAACGGGACCAGCGCTGTCCCCGGCTTACTCTCCGTATCTCCATCGGCGCTTCGCATCGTCCAAATTCACTGTTTCTGCCAATCTGATGTGCAGGGAATGCTCCTTTGTTGTTTTAATTTGCATTTCCCTGATGAGCCATAAAAATGTTTATCTTCTGCAAAGAGCCTGCTTATAAATGTTGCCCATTTTTTTCCTGTGGAGTTGTCTTTTTCTTATTGGTTTATAGGGTTTTTAAAAAATATACTCCAGATTCAATTTATCTGTTGCTTAAATGAGTTGGAAATATCTTCTTTTGGTCTGAGTCATCTTTTCATTTTGTTTATGGTGCCTTTTTTGGTGAAGGAAAAGTTCGTTATGCTGATGTAGTCAAATACTGTCCTTTACGTTCTGGTTTTATTCTTTCGAGAAAGATTTCCCTACCCTGGGGTCCCATCCTCCTAGATGTAAATGACTCAGAAAAACGACTGAGAGGAATTGTGTAGCTTGGGGAGATATTCCTTTAGGGGCTCTGCCAACAGGGCCCAGACCTCAGCCTCACCGAGGGGCTAAGTGTAGAATCTGCTGGGAGCAGCACGACATTGCGCTGGAGCGATCATGTCACCACCACTGGGATCCAGTTCCTGATTGTAAAACCACATCCTACTTTGGGTTCCTCTTTCTGAGAATGGCCAGGCCAAAGGCTTTCTTTTTGATTCAAAATAGGGGGGAGGGACAGGCAGGAATCCTCGAGAATCCACTTCCAACACTGCCAGCGTTCTGCCGACGACGCTCAGGAAGTCAGGGCACCTGCGGCCACTCAATCCCGAGGCCAAGATGGGCACAAGTAGCATGAGCAACTTGGGACTCCAGCCAAAGGGGCGGTGCCTGAGACAAATGCACCCCCTTGCTCTTCTGCCCCATAGTGCTGTGGAAGGAAGCCTTCAACTAACCTCACCCGTCTGGGATGCATGGTCATACTTCCGTGTATAAAGCTCATGCCTAAGGAAGGAAGACCCCGGATGGTGTGGGCAGGACGTAACCAAATGTCAGAGATGCGGCAGGAGGAAGCAGGAACCCTCTCTCTCTTTGTGCGCCCAGGACCCAAGTTCAGCTGCTCACAAGCCCCAACCCTCCAGGAAGCTCAGACTCATCACCCCGCAATGTATGGGACAAAGGTGCCAACTGATCTGGGGACTTTAGAACTGCCCCAAGAACGCAAATGGCTGCAACCGCTTGGACAAAGTACCCAGTCTTGACAGTATCTACTAAAGTGAGCAGGTGATGCCCTCTGACCCAGCAATTAATTGCACACCTCGGTCTACACTCATCGGAAACATGAGTCCCTGTGCAAGAGGAAACACAAACAGGAGTGTGTACGGCACTGCTATTCTGAATAGTCCCAAACTGGAAACTTCCCAAATGCACATCAGCAGTATAATGGAGAAATAAATGATGGTCTCTTTTCCCGGTGGAATGTAACATAGCAATGACAATGAGCGATCTACAAATGCACACAACAGTGTAAACGGATCTCATAAACATGCAACTGAACAAACGAAGTCAGGCACAAGAGTATGTGCTCACGATTCTAATTATACAGAGAAGACAGGCAGAGCTCATCTATGTTGGCAGCGGAGGGGGAGACGGGGTGACCCCAGAAGGAGGGCAGTTACCCCAGGGTCAAAGGGTACGAGGGGCTTCTGGGTGCTGGTACTTCAGTTTCTTGATCTGGAAGCTGGGGACTTTTCACAAACTCAACTCAGTAGGAGTGGTTCAGCAAAGCTGACTTCCTGGCCACTTCAGGCCCAGCCACCCAGAGCCCCGAACTCCACCCCCCATCCCACCCCACCTCCAGGAACTGGATTGGAACCAGGAGGAGGCTCGGCCCACCATTCACTGTGTGTCCTCTCCTGGCCACAGTGATTCCAGGATGGGAGTGAGAATGTCAAGTCAGTCCAGTGCCTTTGACACCCTGGTGTCTGTCTTCAGGTACTGCCTCCTGGAGTAGTGAAACTTGAGAGACGACCACCATGAAGGAGAGGAGAGCTCACAGAAGAGTGGTGGAGTCCTGAAGACAGCCTTTGAGTCCCTGGATCCAGCCATGCCTGAGGCTCTACCTGGATTTTCAGTTCTATTCGCCAAAAAAATCTCCCTGCCTCCCCAGCCTCTCACGCCCCACCTTTTTTTTTTTTTTTAACTTGGAACGGTTTTGTCTTTTTTGGTTTTTTGGGGAGGGTGGGTTTCGTTGTTGTTTTCGGTCATTCGCAGCTGCACGTTCCATTTTAGGAAGCTTCTAGTGTTTAGAAAGTTCTTTCCTTGGAAATTGGCCCGCCTCTTGGAGCCAACCCTGATCTTTGTGTTATTATCTAGAGTTACCCAGAGCTTCCTGATGGCTCCTTCTCCTGGATGATGACCTCAGTACCTCTCTTCTCCCTACAACACAGTTTTTAGACTCTTGCCAAAGTCTGGTACTCTGTGAAAAAAGATGCTATGGATGGGGTCTGACAGGCCAACTGTCGAGGAATGTTCTGGGTACCAGACTCCCACTGATTAGCTTAATAAAATTTTATCAGCCCCTTCCCCCAAGAAAGTTCTTCAACGGTTATACTAAGCTCTCTGGCTGCCAGCCTTCTAGGTATTTCTCCCAGGAAGTCAGGTTCTCTCAATGAATCTCTTGGATCTGAATGCAGAATTCACAATTACTGTTGGTGACTTCATCTCATGGAAGTAACTGGCACCCATGTATCACCGCATTTGATATTTTGTACATATGACTCAGTCTGAGATATATTAGTTTAAACTATTTATTAAGTCCCAAGAGCAGTGCACGGGGGAGACAGTAACACCCACACACGGAGTAGGTAGGGAGATGATCACACATTCTATCAACAGGGGGAAGACGGCACGCCAAAAGGTGATGTAATGGAGAGAGCCTACTCCCTGGGGGGAGGCCAGGAAGGGCCCTCCTGAGAAGAGGACACTGGAGCAGAGAACCAGAGGGGGCCAGCCGTGTCCACGGCGGATGAAGGCAGGCCACGCCCACTAGAGCAAGCGGGTGGGGCAGGGAGGGGAGGACAGGGATGAGATGGGGTGAAGAGATCAGCTGGGACCAAGTCCTGGGGAGTCTTCACAGGGGAGATGCCTGGGTGTCACTCAGAGAGTGATGGGCGGCCTTAGCAAAGGAGTGTGGGGGCCCTATTTAAATCCAGAATGATGCTGCTGGCTCAGCGTGGAAGGACCAGAGAGAAGCCAGCCAGTCTGTGGGGCGTGGGCTTGGGGAGCTCGGGCCTCCAGGGATGAGAAAGGCCGGGAATCAGGCTATATTCAGGAGCTTGGCGGATGGGATGGGGGCTCGCGGGGGACAAATAAGGATGACCAACAGGTGTGGGCTTGGGAGACTGGGGGGGGCGGTGGAAATACACTGAAATGGGGGAAGTGTGAGGGAGAAACAGATCTGGGGGCAACAAGACGGCAAGAGGTCCATTTCAGACACAGTGATCCAAGCTGCTTTGCGAACACCCCCGTGAAGACAGCAAAGGAGCAGCCCCTTGCGTGGAGCCTAGCGGAGAGGTCTTTGCTGCTCCCAGCGCATTACTGGGGGTCAGCAGGCTCCCCCCAGAGACGCATGAGATGGCCTGGAGAGGCTAAGCAAGGGCCAGACCCACCTCAAGTCACTAGAGACACCCAGCAAAGATGAACCATGAGCCACGCTTCCTTGCTCTGAGTCAGCCACCACCGCCCTATCTGCCCGCATCGAATCATCAGCACAGTTAGCAAACGATCATGACCTGAGCTAAAATCAAGAGTCAGACACTTCACCGAAGGGCACCCAGGTGCCCCAGGGCCCTCATCTACTTCTAAGAGAGGAGGGCAAGCAAGGGGTGTCCCATCCCAGAGCCACAGTGCTTCCATCAGCCCGGGAATGAGGTGGCAGCCCACCCACTAGTCTCCCCGGCACTGGCACACCGGCTGGCTGGTGGCTTGTGCCAAACTCAGGACCCCTGAGGCCCCCCTCTCGCTTCTCTGGAAGTTCCACTGTGTTAGGCTGTGAGTCTGTCTTCTGGGTCTGCTAGGGTTTCACGTCTTTCTCGTGGCCATAGCAGGTGTGGCTGACACTCCGAGTAGGAGCCACTGCCCAGTGTTTTCAATGGGAAAACGGGCTTTCTGTGCTGGAGTCCCATGCCCTAGGGAACAGCTTTCCAATGGAACGCATGAGTCACTCACAGCCGGCTGGGTGCAGGGGACAAGCAGCGGGGAGAAGGGAAGTTGTATCCTGCTCATCCGAGCCGTAAACATCCTCGTCCTCCCTGAGGGTTCCCTGAATGAGACAGGCCTGTACCCTCACCTGTTACTCCAGAGCAATCGTGAACCCGTCTAGAGAGAGATGCTTTGTTCTTAGAACTTCAGGACAAAACATCTGTCAAAAACCCGGATTTCAGAGCTGAAAGTCACCACCCTGAAAGCTCAAGAGGCGTCTCAGAAACGTCTTGAAGGCGGCTATGCACGGTATCTAGTATCTATCATCAGCCTGGGCTGGATATTGGGACAAGCGATAGGGAGCCACCTGGGCTGGCCTTCTGAACCAGGCTGCGCGGAGCCAGGTCTCCTGACCTGGGCTGATTTTCAGGTGCTTCTCAGCCTCCAGAAAGTCCTCCTAGTAAGTGTTCTGTTTCCAGACTCGCTTCCTTGGAGAATGAAGTGGATGCTTTTCCTGTTGCCTAATGTATGTGCAAAGTGGGGGCACGCAGGCACTCCAGAGCTGAATTCCCAAGGTGCTTTATTCAGAGGCCCCACTTCGCAACCATCCCCAATCCTATGGAGTTTTTAGTCGAACAGGAGAAAACAAAAAACAAAAAAAAAAAAAAAAAAAGAAAGAAAGAAAGGAAGAAAGAAAGAACAAGAAAAGATGACTTCAGGTAAGAAAAGAGTTGAACAGAATAAAAGGGACTTGCGGGGGGGTCTCCTTTGGATGGTAGTTCAGGGGAGGGCGCTCAAGAAAGATCATTTTGGAGTCGAGGCCCAAAGGATGAGAAAGATCAGGCAAAGATCCATGAAATAGGGTTCAGGCAGCTGGAGCTGGAAGTGCAAAGGCCCTGAGGCAGGAGACCAGGCAGCTGGAGTCAATGACCCCCAGAGGCGGGATGACTGGGAGAGGCGGTGAGCCCCGACCCTGCAGGGCCTCACAGGCACAGTGTGGAGCCAGATTTTGTTATCACGACAATGGGAGGCCACTGGAGGGTTTTAAGCAGGGGATTGATAAGCCCTGACTTTATGCTGGACAAAAAGTTCTTTGGCTGCCTTGAGGAAAATGGAAGTGAGTGAGGCAAGAATGAGGTGGGAAAGCCATGAGCCCAGGGCCCCAGGCAAGAGCAGGCAAGGCAAGATTAATGCGGGAAAACTCGGGCCCCACCTGCCACTAAATGCCCCCTTCCTCTGCTCGTCTGGGCTGGGGATCAGGCTTTACAGCGCCGCAGCCTTAGAGCTCCCCGCCCGCCCGCAACAACTTCCTGACAAAGAACTGCAGGTAGAGACCAGATGGAAAATGGGACTGGCCCCGGGTTCCCCCAACAGGTGTAGTTTTAGGACAAGTGAGCTGTTCTCCCAAAACACAGAACCTTCCATGAGACCCGCTTCAGGGTGTCTCCCCTAGAGACCCAGGAGTAGCAGCATCCTCCGTCCCCTCTGGCCACCCCAGTTTGTGGGGGAGAAAGTGTCTGTGGCACAGCAAAGGAACAGCAGCCCCAGCAAGAGGGAGAACTTGGCTACGCGGGCGGGGTCCGGTGGTGGTCAGGTGAAGGAGGAACCTGTCTCCAAAGGAGGATGAGAGGAAATGTCCAGAAGCCAGAGGCCAGCCAAGTCGGACACCCCCAAAACCATGCCCAGGACTAGGAAGAGGGGGCTTGTCTGGAGGGCGGTGACACCCCAGGCTCCCACCACAGGAGGGAAAGGGATGGGAGGGATGAAGGCTGAGGATGGATGAAATAACGGAGTCTCCCAATGTCCACTGGGCGGGTAAGCTGAGGGCGTGAGCTGCCTGACTCCTCGTCTATCCGCTGCTGCCTCCCTCTTTGTTTCTTCTTCTTTTCACTCTCTCCCATTTTTTAAAAAAGATTTTCTTTATTGGGGCGCCTGGTGGCTTAGTCGGTGAAGTGTGTGCCTTTGGCTCAGGTCGTGATCTCAGGGTCCTGGGATGGAGCCCCGCGTCGGGCTCCCTGCTCAGGTTGGAGTGGGGGTAGGGGAGCCTGCTTCTTCCTCTCCCTCTGCCCTTCCCCCCACTTGTGCTCCCTCACTCTCTCTGTCAAATAAATAAATAAAACCTTTTTTTAAAAAAGATTTTATTTATTTATTTGAGAGAGAAAGAAGGTGTGAGTGCAGGGGGTAGAGGCAGAGGGAGGAGGAGAAGCAGGCTCCCCACTGAGGAAGGAGCCTGACTTGGGACTTGATCCCAGGATCCTGGGATCACGACTGAGGCGAAGGCAGACGCTTCACCGACTCAGCTACCCAGGTGTCCCATCCTCTCTCCCATTTGAAATGGGTCTCCCTTGAACTTCTATTATTTAATAGAATGGTAACTTTTATTTTGAGTATTTTTTAAAAATGAAAAAAAAAAATCCTCAGTGCAGGAGAACCAAATACACAGACATCGAAGAATGAGAAGCAAAGGTCTCTGGAAATTCTGTTCTATAACAAGAGAGAGAAGGAGAGGAAGGGAAAGAGAGAGAGAGACTCCTGACTTCTTCTGATGTCATCAGAAAAATGAGCCAACTATCCTGACTTCTTCTGATGTCATCAGAAAAATGAGCCAACTATCCTACCAAAAAAATTCGATCCCAACTATCTCCTAGGATGTTCAGTTCATGGCCCACCCAGGGAGGCCAAGGGCCTGCACCCCAATAGAAGAATCTGGCTCTACCCGTCAAAATTAATCAAGAGACAGATCCACGCTCTTAGGTCTGGTAATTTGGGGAAACTGGGGAACTGCCCTAAGGAAGCAATGCAAAGGGGGTGCGGGGAAGCTACATGTACGAAGATACTCATTTGTGCTTTTCATGAACGTGGAAAATCAAAAATCACCGGGAAATTCTGATACTGAACAGGAGTGAAGACAGTCATCACAATGGCACCTGCGTACCAGAGCCCTGCAGATACAGCCCCCGAGAGATGGAACCAGAAGGGGCTCCTCCGTTCGCCATGGCAACATCTGTTTGCAGACAAAACGTATTGGGAAGCACAGAAAAAATGGAAACGGCTGTTAACGGGTGAATATGGAGCCTATGACGATGATTTCGAAGTTTTGTTATCTAGGAACGTCAGGCAAGCCCGTGGTTTTAAAAATTAATGAAAGCTAAACCGTTTGCAGCAAAAAAAAAAAAAAAAAAAAGGAGCAGCCCCCCCCCCCCGCCCGCCCTGCACGTCCAAACCTCCCACCCCCGACTACAGATTTTTTTTGGGTATTTGTCTCCAATTTTCTAAATAACCGATTCACATGGGTACTTCTCGATTTCCGACTTTTAACTTCTGACCTTAGAAGATGAGACTGTGCCTTCTGCACACACGCATATATCCTCTTCTCCATCTTCTGAACATAGCTACGTGTTAATTTTTTTGTTAATCAAACTTGTGGGCACCTGGGTGGCTCAGTGGGTTAAGCGTCTGCCTTCAGCTCAGGTCATGATCCCAGGGTCATGGAATCGAGCCCCGCATCGGGCTCCCTGCTCAGCTGGGAGTCTGCCTCTCCCTCTCCCTCCCTCAATAAGTAAATAAAATCTAAAAAAAAACAAAAACTTAAGTGCTTACATTATTATGACTACATAAACAGTGTTTAACACTAAACCACATAGTATATTCTGGTTTTATTTCCTTCTTATTCAACTTTTTGTTATTTCTATAGTTGATAGTTGCCTCACTTATAATTTGCTTCATTTTCTATGTACAAATCTAATTTCTTTGTTTTATATATGCAAATACGTAATTCTTCCCCCAACTCTGTAACAGAACTATGAAACTCTTCCTAATATGGTAAACACGTCCAATAATCCACCAGCTTCATTTTTTTTTTTTTCTTGAAGATATCCCTCCTGGTGCCCTCAGCCATACTGCTCCAAACTCGCCTGGCTGAGCTCTACATGGGCTGTGCAGTTGCACCACTGGGACTTTGCTTCACCGTGATGATGGGAATTCTCACCATTCTCTCCACCCGTCAAGGTTCTGGGCTGCAAGTAAAGAAGCCAGCTCTCACTGATTAAGCAGAAAAGTTGCTGACAGATCATTTGGCTTATTTGCTGCACTGTGAGGAGTTTCACAGCTCTGTTGGAGGGTTTGAGGAAGAATTGGTGATTAGTACATTGCGAACATAGCAAATAAAGAGACGAGGAGGTGCTTATCAACTCCAGGAAAAACAGAAAGCTGAACCAAAAAAGAAACAGAACCTGGTACACTGGACTCCCCAATGCAGGTCTGATGGCGGAACTGCCCCTACTGCCACTGATACTAAATGCCAATTGGTACCTCGGCCATGTCCGTGCCAGCAAGTTGACCTTGGAGCACATCATGGCTGCCAGGGCCATAACCACGGTACAGCACATGCTTCAACCCTCTCCTCTGCCAAAATACAGCATGGGTGCACTCATCCATGGAGTCTAGGTCACGGGCCCCGGCTACAGGGAAAGCTTAGAAGTCAGTACTTTTCAGTTCCCGTGGTTGGGTAGGTGTTTGGATTTTTCCTCTGCACTTGGAAAACTCAAAGTAAGGTAACAGCTGAAATACTGAAAGCTATTTGGGAACGGAGGCAAATAAGAACAAGAGACAATCACATATTGTATCACTTGTTCCACTTTCTTAGTTGACTCTCTTTTTCGTAGGGTACCGTCTCCATGAGTTTCCTTGAATAGCGATACAAAGGCGTGTGTACGTGCATGCGTGCGCACACACTGAGCTTTGGAAAATTCACACCTACAGAGGTGCCTTTATGCTATTATTTTGCTTGAATGACAATTACAGAATTCTCGCCCGGTAATTAATTTCCCTTGGAAATTTGAAAGAGTTGCTCCATTGTCTTGTGGCTTCTGGTGCTGCTTTTGTGAAGTCCAGTGCCATTTTTTATCTGATCTTCTAGATGTGGCCCCTTTTCTCTTTGTTGGCTTTTGGCAAGTTCTATCGCTGGAGTTTTGAAAGTTCATGATGACGTCCTGTAGTACACACTTTACTTTTGTTTAGTATTACTATTACTATTACTTCCATTACTCATTGTTGAGTTCTACTCAGATACTTTCCATACTCATTGTTGAGTTCTACTATTACTTCTATTACTCAATGTTGAATTCTACTATTACTTCTATTACTCATTGTTGAATTCTACTCAGATACTCTTCATACGGAAGTTCCTTCAGTTCTAGAATTTTTTTCCTATAGCTTGGTAACTTCTTTTTCTTCATTTTTCTCTCTGTCTTGAGTTCCTCTGAGGTGGATAGCAGGAGTCCTGAACTGATCCTCCAGTTTTCTTATATTTTCTTTCTTATTCTCCATCTCTTAAGTCTTTTTGTTTTATTTCATAGAAATTCACTTTTCAATCTCTAGCTTTATTCTTTTTTTTATTTTTTAGATTTTATTTACTTATTTGAGAGAGAGAGACAGAGAGTGAGAGAAAGCACGAGAGGGGAGAAGGTCAGAGGAAGAAGCAGACTCCCCATGGAGCTGGGAGCCGGATATGGGACTCGATCCCAGGACTCTTGAAGATCACGACCTGAGCTGAAGGCAGTCGCTCAACCAACTGAGCCACCCAGGTGCCCTCTAGCTCTATTCTATTGAGATCTTTGCATCTACTATTAGTTGCTGTTTTGTTTGTTTGTTTGTTTGTTTTTTAAGATTTTGTTTTTAGGGGCACCTGGGTGGCCCAGTTAGTTAAGTGGCTGCCTTCCGCTCGGGTCATGATCCCGAGGTCCTAGGACAGAGCCCACATCGGGTTCCCTGCTGGGCAGAGAGCCTCCTTCTCCCTCTCCCTGCAGCTCTGCTTGTGCTCTCTCTCCATCTCTCTGTCAAATAAACAAAGTATTAAAAAAAAAATTTATTTTTAAGCAATCTCTATACCCAACATGGGGCTCAAACTCACAACTCTGAGATCAAGAGTCATACGCTCTGGACTGAGCCAGCCACAAACCTCTATCATCACAGTTTTTATATCCCAGAGCCTACTGTTGTTTCATGAGTATTTGTTTCTCAACAACCATGTTTATGACTTCTGGCCCATTTTTTGTTCATTTGGGTCTCTGTATTTCATGCTAGGAACGTCATTCTATGTGGGATGATCCACAGGTGTCCATTCAAACTTAAGAGAGGCACTCAGAGCTGTCTGTGCACAGATAAAGGCTAGTTGCTTGGCAGGCATCATTGTGAAATGACAAAGCAACAAGCAAGCTTTCCAAGAGGGTCCCTCCAATGTTAGTCTTTGGGGGTCATTTTTTCTTGTGAGCTCCATTTCCTCAGAGAGAAGTTCTTCCAGGCCCCAACCAGAGAAGGGTATAGATTAGGCTGCCATGTTCTGGGAGCTAAGCAGGAAAAGGTCTCACTGTTTAGGATACCAACTTTCATTGAATCTTTCTGTTTTCAATACAGTGCCTCTTACATTCAGCTGATCCCACGCCTCCTTCCACTCCAGTCTAGGCCTGAGCTGCTCTGGTTCAACGAGGCCTCTGGGAAAACAGGCATCTTCCGCTGGGATGGAGGAGGGAGCCACCTGACTATGTGGGCTGAGAGAGGGGTCTGTTGCTCCGACACATACCTTCAATTTTCCTGCTTCCAGCCCACCCCGCAGTCCGTCATCAGGAACACTGTAGCTCCCACTCTTGGGCCTTTGGTGGGTCCTTGAACACACCTGCCTTCCTCTACCATGACACAGGACATTCAAGACTTTAAGTTTTACCATCTCTTTTACCAACCTGCTTTCTGTTTCTCAAAGTATTTGCTTACTCCTCCTCCTCCTCCATCATTTCCTTTTCTGTTTTCTTAAGAATTTTGTCCTTTTTTAATCCCTTACTCTCATTTTAGTGGGCTTTTGAAACAGAGCCAGGAGAAACATATGCATTCAATTAGTCGTATTTTCATGGAAGTTCATAGTAACATTTAACAATACATAAAAAGTAAGTTTCCAAAGATAGGCATATAGGAGGTTTTCTGGGGGACTTGGGGGAGGATACCCCTTCAAGGAAACAGTGGTTCCCTCGGGGGTGGTTAGGGGACAATGGGTTATGCCAAGTTGGGGGGCAAACTTTCAACAATAAGTGGGCATTTCTTAATAAATGACAAAGTATGAGGGTTAAAAATTATTAAAAGACATCTGCTGAAACAAGACTCAAGATACTGTTGGGGCCTCTGGGTGGCTCAGTCAGTTAAGTATATGACTCTTGGTTTTGGCTCAGGTCATGATCTCTGGGTCATGCGATCGAGCCCTGCATCAGGCTCCACGCTCAGCACGGAGTCTGCTTGGGATTCTCCCTCTCCCTCTGTCCCTTCCCCTGTACCCGTGTTCTCTCTCTCCCTCTCTCAAACAAACAAATACATCTTTAAAAAAGAGAGAGAGAATCAAGATACTGCAAATAGGTCAACAGATGTACAGAAGAAACTCCAATCCCCCAACAGAGGTCTACACAATCCATGGTTTTTAACTATGTTCCAGAGTTCTGGGGTTCCACAGAAGCAACCCCAAGATCTTCAGAGGGTGGCGGAAATGGGACAGGATGCTGAGTAGACATCCTAAGCCAGTCTCTGCCTGGACCACAGGCCACTCGACTCTATAGGTCAAAACTCTGTTTTAATACCTTGAGCTTTTTAAAGAGAGCCACACTAACAAAGAAGTTCAGAAAGTACTGATGAAGATCTAGAGAAAATGAGGTTGGGGTGGGGCGGGGGTGGGGGAAGCTTCCAAGGATGCCCCCAGGTTGTAAGCCTGGGCTCCTTTCCATCAGAAATGACAGGAGCTGCTCAAGCATCCAGACAGCAAAGCCAATGCTTGGCCAGTATCAGTCTCTGGCCTCAGTTTCTTCATTTGCACCAAGAACGGACTGCATCCATCTCCCAGCGAACACCCAGGGAGTTCTAACGAGCACTGCCTTACTGATACAGCAACTGCCAACTCTCTGGAGAGACAGAATGTCCCTACCTAAGAAGTCTTTGAGAAGCAATGCCAAGTTGTAAGAATTCACTCCATTCCCTTTGGATGGAAGTTTTCATTTTTCTCTCCCCAAAAAGGCCAGCCCAACTCTACCATGACTGAAGCAAGTCAAATAGCTTAGTAATGAGCCCCAGGGTTCCTGGGAGCAGAGCCTCCCCCCTCCCTTCACAGGCAGCAGTATCCCTCTCCTGGGGAGCCGGCCCAGGTCTAGTTCATTTCCCTTCGTTGGCTCATAGCACACATCTGGGTCATTCTCTTCCTCTGCATGATCTAGTCCTAGATCAGAAGTCAGAGAGCTTCTCCTTTGGCTGGTCAGGGAGGATGGAGTCTGTTCAAATTCTTAAGCTGTCTACAAAATCACATCTCTTCTTTCCCACACACTTGTCTCCTTCACCCAACCTACCTCTCTGGAATGGTCCAAGAAAGACCAGCAGCAAAGGCCCCTCTGGCTGGCAGATCAAAGATGCTTTGGAATCAATGAGCACCATTCCGCCCCTGCCTCACTCTGAGCTCCTTATCTGTCTGGGGAGGGGTGGGGGGGGAGAAAGAAAGAAAGAAAGAAAGAATGAATGAATGAAATTTTTAAAGGAGAAAGTCTCCCCAAAACTTCTATGCATTCCTTCACAGGACTTTAGCTCAAAAATAACTGTTTCACTTAGGCTCTCATTTCGCAAACCAGTCACATTCTGCTTGATGGGCCCTTCTCACCACCCAGGTCACCGCCACCCCAGCTCCTTTAGTGGTACGGAAGCAAAGCGGAGCATTTCATGACAGAAATATATAGGTATATACCTCGGATCATGCTTAGTTATTCGTTGGTTTTGTTTGGTTTTTTGAAGGCAAAGTGTAATGGTCTGTGTCAAGCCTGGGTTCAAGTTCCATTCAAGGGATAGGAAAAGCAGATTCCTGGACTTGAGTTCCCCATTTAAGTACTAAATTGCATCATACAGGCAGATTCATCCCTGCTTGCAGGAGAGGGAAAGGGCGGGTGTGTGGAGAGAAGGGCCTCCCACTACCGCATCCCTGGAGTTTCTTTCCCCCCACTGCCCGCCACTCCAGTAAATAATCTGACCCCAGAGACAGGAAGACACCTGAGCTCCGGAAGCCCAGCAGGCTGGATGCTACGAGTAAGACCCGCCCCTTTCTCCAGACCACAGGCCCCGGGCACAGCTACCTCCGCAGCGGGAGCCCACTGGGCAAGGCTGGGAGGGCTTCTGAAGAGCAGGGAAGCCTAAATCATTTGCTTCGCCGCAAGTAAAAAGCCCACTGCTGGGAAGCCGTTGGAAAAGGTGTCCCTTCCAAGAATACAGTTCCCAGGGACCGGGCTGGAATTCTCGCTGCTGAGAGCCGAATCCCGGGCAGGATACCCGATGGACCCTGCTGCCGGAGCCCAGGAACGGGGGCTTGGATGGTCTCTTCACCCAGCATTCAGGAGAGGAGAGCAAGGGAAATGAGAGGTCAGCGCCAGGAGCTGCGGGAACGAACTTCCACTGCTGACCACTGGAGTTATTAACAAGAGGACAAACCCAGCAGTTCGGTTACAGGGAAACGAGACACGATTATAGAGAAAACACTTTCAAAACGAGCGAAGACAAAGCAGAAAACATGATGGAGCCAAGAGAAGGAAGAGTTAGGGAAAGCAAGAAGGAATTAGTCCTCAGGAATTCAGGTCAGGAAACAGGGAGCTGGGGCAGAATTCACAAGAGGGCGGCCGAGGAGGAGGCTCTCCCCGGAGGAAGGTGCGTCTTCGGCTCTGGCCCTCCTGCCGCCCAGGACCTCGGGATCTGGGTCGCCCGCCCTCTAGCCCTCTGGGTTCAAGGGCAAAGCTTGGGAGGCAACGCCAGGAACCGACACAGCGCAGGATGCTCTGTCCCGAATCGGGGACAGGGGGAGGGGAGGATGCGCGCGGCAACTGCTGGGTCCCTGACAAGTAAACAGCCTGCCCTGAACAGGCGCGTCCACGTCCGGAGCCCGGCTGAGGGCCCTGCTCATCCCATCAAGGGCGGCAGCGGGACACCCCGGATCCCCGCCCCCCGGAGGCACAAAAGGGATGCACGGAGATCGGGAGAGCATGAACCAGCCCACACCCGGGACTCACAACGCGAGCGCGGCCCCCTGCCTCGGCCTCCCCGGCAGCGTCCGGTCCGCGCCGGGACGCGCGCGCCTCCCCCAGCCCCCACGCCCCTGGACCCCGACCGCCCCAGGCGGACAAAGCCGGGCGCTGGGCGGGGCGGGTGTGCGCAGGGGGGCACTGGGACCCCGCAGACGCCCGCACAGGTGGGCTCCGTACCGGGTGTCGGTGCCGGGGGCGGGGCCCGATCTCCCTGGAGACGGTTGCCCAGGGGACGCGGCGGGCGGGTCCCGGAGCTACGCGAGCCTCCCGGCGGCAGCGCCGAGCCCGCGGGGGCCTGAGGGCAGGCCCGCGGCGCGGAGCCGGCGAGCGGGGCAGCAGCGGAGGGGCGCGGCCCGGGGCGGGGCCCGGACAGCGGGCCGGCGCGGGCGGGGCCAGGGGCGGGGCGCCGGCAGGGGGCGGGGAATGGGGCGGGGCCAGGGCCCGCCGCGCCGCGGGCACCGTCGGCAAATTCTCCCGGCCCCAGCCAGGCGGAGTGTCGGAGAGCCAGCGACCGCGGGGAGCGCGGCGGATGCCGCTGCAACTCCTCCCCGACCCCCGCTGCTCCAGTCCGCCCCGCCGGTGGGGCGTGCGCCAGGAGCCGCGAGCGTCCCGGCCACCGCAGGACCCCGGGCAGCGTGCGCACACTGGCCCTGGCTCCCCTCCCGGCTGGTAACCGGAGAACTGAAAGTGCCATTTGCAAAGGGAGCGGGGACTGGTGGTCCGCCAAACCGCTCTCCCGGCCCGGGTCCCCAGGGAGTCACCAGAACCGACGGGGCACCGGACCTCCGTCACTGAGGTCACCCGCGTCACTGGCCATCCCGGGGTCTGGGCTCCCATCCGGTGTGCGAGCTGTTCCCCGGCCGCTGGGCCTGCCTTTCCATCGGGGTTCCCCTTACAGGTCGGATTCAGCAGGTAAATGGATCTGCCGGGGGCCTTCGCTCCTACATCGATTCATGACAATGAACCACGTTCGCGCTGGAGGGGCGTTGGTGCAGTAACCCCCCCACCCTGCGCCTCGCACAGCGCTCCAGGGAATCCGCGCATCCCCTGTGAGGTGGGTGCTGTTCCCCGCCACTCCCCCCGGGCTGTAAATGACAAACCCGAAGCTCCAAGGGCAAGCGGTTGACCCTCCACACAGGTCGCACGCAGCGGCAGGGCCAGCTTCGGAACGACCTTGGTTTGGTACGGGACTGCTGTGCTTCTTGCCCCGCGGTGTCCCGTGTCCCTCAGAATGTTCTTTAGGCTCCACAGCTCTAGACTTCAAGCTCTGCCACGGTGGAGCAACAAGAGGAGAAAGAGTGCGAGTGCAGAATCACCCCAGGTGTCCCAGCAGGTGCAGCGGCCCGGGGGTGGACGGAAGTGGTCTGAGGACCACTCTGGTAGTCGTCTCCGCCTGCGTTCCAGGCCAGGCGCCCAGGGCGGGGCCATCCATCCGAGACCCCAGAGCCTCCCTCTTACCCCCGCCTCCCGCCCCCATTGCCCTGTGCCCCCAGGGGAGTAAAGGAGAAAAACAGCCCTAAGCTCCAGGAATTGTGAAGAAGCCGGAGATGAGAGGACCGGGTCGTGGAGGGCTCCCACCACCCTCGGTGACCTTTGTGTCCCCCACCAGCACCCGTCAACCCTGTCAGGACTGGGGTCCAGCACCCCTGACATCTCAGGGCAGGAGGAGGCACCACCCTCCGCATTCCAACCTCGATGTCACATACACTCAGAAAGACAAACACTCCCATACTCGTTCACACACACACACTCCACACTCAGGCATACGCCAAGTCACTCCCTCACACGCGCCCAGACACACATGGATGCACGTTCACGAAGACACACCCACACACCCACACACAATTATGTAAACTGACACACGATGACACAGACACAGAGACCACACACACACACACACACCCATGGCACACATTCACACACTGAACCTCCCCCGGCCATGCACACGGCCCAGTGTGGCTGTGCACTTGGCAGATGACATCTGGAAAAGGCGGAGCCTGGGCCCTGGTGGCAACCACCCAGTGTGCCACCCGTCCACCCCAGGGCTGCACTCCGGGGCTCCTGCTACTTTGCCTTTCACTCCTCCCACCCCCAGCTGGGAAGGGGAGCCAGGCAACATGGAAGGAGGTCAGGGTGATAAAGGGCGGGCCTCCTGCTGAGCTGCCCTTGACTCAGACTCACGGGCAGGGAGCCTAGGGGTGCTGCGGC
This sequence comes from Lontra canadensis, assembly GCF_010015895.1. Classification (NCBI taxonomy): domain Eukaryota; kingdom Metazoa; phylum Chordata; class Mammalia; order Carnivora; family Mustelidae; genus Lontra; species Lontra canadensis. The sequence goes on along the minus strand of NW_022631019.1, from coordinate 6,563,665 downwards.
TGGGGTGGAGTATGAGGATGAGACATAAGCCACCAGAAGTCACAGCCGGATCTTCTTAGGCTGACTGAGTCGGGAGTTCTCTCTGACAGCCATCCTGACTAGGGGTCGGTAGCATCCCCAAAAACCCCCAGCCAGGAAAGGATAATGACCCCATGCCACCAAGCCAGGGGAGAGATTCAACATGGGCAGACAGTCTTTCGGGTTCCACTCCCCCATCCTCACTGTGTGTGCCCTTCTCCGTCGGGACCCAGTTCCTGCAGACTTCCCTTTCTTTCCAGCATGGAAAGCCAAGTGCAAAGGCAAGGTCCTTATCAGCAGTGGAACCCAAGGACATAATCTGGGGTTCAAGCTGGGAGCGTCAGGTACTGGTTCCTCTGGAACCCAGAGGAAAAGCCAGCATTCTTTGAAATGGCAGAAGCCACCAAAAGTCATCCTGCCCGTATGAGAACAACAGACTGAAATTGCACTAACAAATCCAGAAAGACACATCACACAGTAATTTGGGAGAATGAGGTGAATTAAGACAGGTGAGTGGAACATCTGGAACAGTGCCTGGTGTATACAGTAATTGCTCAAAATGCGCTTGCTCTCACAGATGGGAAACACGCAGAGGCGGACTGGTGTGCTCAACGCGGCAGAGAGAAAAGGAAACACCAAAGTGTCCCGATTCCTGCCTCATTCAGGTATGTTAAATCCTTTCTGAGATACAGATGAGGGTCTAAATTAAAGAGTTTGGCACCTAAATAGGTCTCACCACTCTTCGGAAATCAGAGTAAATAGAGAAATTAGATTCCCGCCTTCCTACTTGCTACAGCCAGAAAGATTGGACCCTCTTTGTGAGTTTACAAGCACAAGGCAGGAAACCAGATGAACCTCTGCTCCTACCCATGAAACCCTTTGCTAAGATCAGCAAGTTCCATAAGAGAAAAGCTTCTCCGCTCCATTAGTCACTCCTCCTCCTCTCTCCCAACACCTCCAGGTAAGCTCATGGTGAGGAAATGTCAGCTTCTCCCCGCTGCCCACCAATATCCCAACCACCAACCTTCCTGGAATTCCGGTGGCCTCTTCCTGTTCACATGGGGCACCCCACATTGTAGGGGCTTAGACCATGTCATCCCCAAATATGCCACTTTGGCATACTGATCGTTTAGAATTAAAGGTATTGGAGAAACAGCCTCGCAGGAAGGACACTCTGCACTTCCTTTGTCCCCTGGACAGCAGGAGATAAATCGCATCTGTGAAAGGTACTCCTCCCCGTACAGGGGGGGGGGGGGGGGGGGGGGGGGGGAGGACAGAAGGCATCCTTATCGCCAGATGGGGAATTTAGGGCCAAGGCGGCCACGAAAACAAACCTTTTTACTTCACCATTTTACTACCCCAAGCTCGAACCCCTGTTTTGTCAATCCTTCATACATTTATTGTTTCTTTGTCTAAAAAGTATAAAACTTCCTGCTTTGGTGACATCTTTGAATCTCATATTTTTGTGGGGCTCCCGTCCTTTAGTAAGTTAATTTGTTTTTCTCCTGTTAACCTGTCTTTTATCTTTGGGTGGATGGGGGGAGGGTTCTCAGCCAAGAATCTAGAATTATTCCTCCTGCCCTACAGGATTTTTAGGGGCGAGCAGATGAGATGTGGAGTAGAGTGGAGAACACGAATGCTACAGTCAGTAAAAGAGGCAACTAACAAGAAAAAAAAAAAAAAAAACCCAGCTAAATGTTTTTCATTCTTTTAGGAAAAACAGGAGGACTCTGGAAAATAATCCTCCTCAAAGGGGAGAGATAGTTTCCCTAGTTCTTCATATAATTCCTCCATGGCTTTGTCTCCTTGATCTTTTACTCTCCAGGCGCTCAGACGAGGGAGTCTACTTACAGGAACGTCTGGCCCCTGCTTTTCTGCTATCTTCACATATTTCCATTAATCTTCGAGACTCTCACCCCCCATTAATTCAAAAAGTGGCTCATCTGTAGTTAAAAAGCAAAGTTAATTAGAATCTGGAGTTTCTTTCTTTTTTTCCTTTGGCCAATTCCCCAAGCTTAGACCAAAGTCTGTGTTAATTGAGGCTTTCTGAGTTTGTGACCTGGGGTGGGGAGGGGAGCAGCAGAGGGAAAAAATGATGCTGGTGTCCACAGTGCAAGATCTTTCCAGTGTATACCAAAAACACTCAATGCTTGCAGGGACTCTCTGGCCACAGGTAGGAGCATGAGCCCTGGCATTAGATCTGGGTTTGGAAGAGTTTTCTAACCACTCCAGAGCTGTTTCCTCATCTGTAAAAGCAGGTGACTGTACACAGTGCCCAGCTCAGCCAGCGAGGGCAAATATCGACGGCACAGCCTCTGCGGGGGTGGGGGGGCTCCTAGCCGGACCTCGAGGCCCAGCGTCCCACAACACGCTGCGTTCTGCCACCGTTTCCTGGACTCTGAGGTCTCTCCAGTTCCAGAACGGGATCTTCGTGGGAGGATGCCACGTCTTAGACTTCTTTGTATCTTTTATAGAAGGAAAGCTGTTCCTTGTTTGTGGAGATCAACTGTGACTCTGTCCTGGGAGAAATTAGGGGAAGGGGATAAATGGGACCAATAGGTCGTTCACTGTGTGAGTCACACATGGAGGCTCCTGGAAGATACCCCCGGGACTCAGGAAATGATCGGCCGGCTGCTCCGGGCTGCTCCAGGCTGCTCCGTGGAAGGTTTCTAAAGCTTTTAAATCTGTTTGAGCCTAAAACTGCTTCTCACAACAGAGATTCCCACTACCTCGGGGTACGAGGCTCAGTTTTTTTAATGCATGATATCTGCCCCTCTCAACAAGACCTGATCCTGCCCCTCGAGACAGTCTCATGGGCCATCTGGGAAAGAAGGGGTCTCCAGCGACTCCTGAGATGGTGTGACCCCAGGCCAAGGTGGGAAGTGTCAGATCCACTAGGACGGGTCCTGGGGACGGTTGTAGTCCACATCCTTCTTGACAACACCAACGAAAGGAAATCCCAAAGCTGGCTCATCCATGTGATAGAAATGCACACAGAATTCACAAATTCCTGGAAAATCATCTGTAAAATTATTCTGTGTGAAGCGGATGATCAGGCAGCCCCCAGCGCAGCGTGTGTCGTGATGACGGGCTCCGCTCCCTGGTTACACACACAGAGCGGGGAAGGGTGCAGGAGGACTGAGAGGAGCGTGGAACTAGGGAACTCACAGCCGTCCAGGGTCCTTCGGAGGTGGCCTGGCGGGCCCTTCACGAGCACGTGCTGGGCACTGGTTAGGACGAGGGCCATTTTCCATATGAAACCACATCCGGTCACTTCCTCCCCTGGGTATTCAACGCCTCCTTGCAGGACAGCCGCATTGCTGTGTGTGACCAGAAGAATCGGGCAGAGTGATGGCGCATCACCTTCGAGATTAGATTCACAGGGGGCGCCTGGGTGGCTCAGTGGGTTAAAGCCTCTGCCTTCGGCTCAGGTCATGATCTCAGGGTCCTGGGATCGAGCCCCGCATCTGGCTCTCTGCTCAGTGGGGAGCCTACTTCCTCCTCTCTCTCTGCCTGCCTCTCTGCCTACTACGGTCCCCTGTCTCTTTTTCTCTGTCAAATAAATAAAATCTTAAAAAAAAAAAAAAAAAGATTAGGTTCACAGAAACTGAGGGCTTTGGCCCTGTACGCTTTGTCTCTCTCAATTCTCACTATGAGTTAAGCCAGCCACCATGCTGGAAGGACACTCAAGCTGCCTTGGGAAGAAGCCCTGACAAGCAGGACATCCCTGAGACCTGCCAACAACCAGCTCTAGACACCTGCAGCCCCGGCTCCTGCGAGATTCTGGACCCATAGCAACTGCCCGATGGTAATCAGTGTTTGTTGTTTAAGCTGCCCAGTGTTGGCACCATTTGTTACCCAGCAGGAGATGATGGATTCACCATCCACGGCTGCTGTGTTCCTTGCCGCGTGGCCCAGCACCTGCTCCAGTACAGCAGATGCCCCGTCAGTACTTGGGACGGAGCAAGCGATCGGTACAAACAAGCCCTCTACTGTAACTGTATGAGTCAGACGTGTTTCTGAAGAAGAGACCACAGGCTGAGTGAAAGAAACTGGCCACAAAAGACCACATCCTGTGTGATTTCATTTACTCAAAATGTCCAGAACAGGCAAGTCCATGAGACAGAAAGTAGCTTCCTGGTGGCCGAGGGCTGGGAAGACTGAGGAGAAGCGGGGAGTGACTGCGAGCGGGCATGGGGTTTCTTTGTGGAGTGAGGAGGCTGTTCTAAAACCGATTCTGGTGATGGTTGATCAACTCTGTAAACAGAGGAAAGCCACGGAACCGTGCGCATGAAGCAACATATAAAGCTTGTTTTATTAAAAAAGGAGGAGCTCAGGCTCCCACCCCAAGTACCGGGCGGCACCCAGAGAGGCCGGCCACCAGCGAGGCTGCAGAAAGAAGTAGAGGGCTCTCCCTCTGCCTGGGGCGGAGGCCACGGTGCGAAGCACAGCGAACCAATGCCTCGGGTGCCGGGGTGTGGGATGCTCGGCGCCAGCACCCCGAAACTTGGCAAAAGGAAGTTTGCGGGCTGACCTTCCAGGGAGACCCCGCCTGGAGCCTAACATGCTGAGCCTGGACACGGCCCTGACTTCCCATCCTCCGCAGAGGACGCCCCCAACCCCGATGTGCACCCACCTCTCCCAGGCCCTTCCACTTGCCAAGCCTAGGGAGGACCCCAAAACCACACGCAGCAACTGTCCCAAAGGTCAGCTGGCCCTGTGAGTGAGCTGACCTTACAGCAGAGAGTCACTAAATGATTCGGGTCACTCGGTCCTTGCTGAACGCCCTCCAAAAGGAGCAGCGAATTTAAGACAACAGAAAGGATTTAAACAGCGTAAACTTGTAAATGGCACATAAGAGGTAGTCAAGGCTGAAAGCAGAAGCAGCTTCAAAGCAAACTTTTTTTTTTCTTAGAGAGCGGTAAGGGCAGGTAGGAAAAGGGAGAGAGAGAATCTGAAGCAGGTTCCATGCCCTGCATGGAGCTGTATATGGGGCTCGATCTCAGGACCCAGAGATTATGACCTGAACTGAAATCCAGAGTTGGATGCTTTAACTGACTGAGCCACCCAGGTGCCCCTCAAAGCAGACTTTGAACAAGTTGTCAAACATATTTTAAGTTGGAATCTTTTGTCCCTCCCTGGCCTGTGACATTGCTTTTGGAGACAGCATCCCATAATGCAGAGAAGCCAGCGGTTGGACCCAAACAGTCCTTCAGTGCACCCTAACGAGGCTGGGATGAACTTGGGGGGACACCCAGGGACCCCCTGACATTATTCTATAAGAAACTTTCTCTGGGGGAGAGGTCCGTGTCTTTAGCAGATTTTCAAAAGGATTTGAGACCTGAAAAAGATGAGGAACCACTCGGTGGTTGGAGTTTTCTAGGATGGGTAGATGATGGATTTCTTTTCCTTTGGCAAATCTGTATTTTACAGACTTTTCTTAAGTAGCTTGCACTGACCCTAAACAATTAAAAATACACAGCATACATGCATATACACATTTATAAAACATAACACGTATATTAAAACTATCCACGGGCAAGATCCCAGCCTGTAATTCCCAGAAGATCTACATTGCCCCAAAATCAAGACCCCCAATTAATTAGTATCTTTTAAAACTGCAAATTCCACTTCCCTTTCCTGTCCCGACCCCCTAAGCTAATCTCACACACACACACACACACACACACACACACACACACACGGTGGCAGCAGAGATGGGTTCCCTTCTCAAGGGTCTCAGCTAAGTGGCAGTTTACCCCCTTCTCCTGGGGTCTGACTCTGCCGCTGGCCGTCTACCCAGGCACTCACCACTCCAGTTCTCCATCTGGCCATGGGCTTTCATGTCCTTCTCCCCTCCTGTTCTTGCGAGACCCCAGATCTGCAGACTACTCATTCTGGGGATCACACACAGGGCTCTGAACACCTCCCTCCATCATCCATCACTAGGTCAGTCTCTCCTTGGCAAGTGCCCTTGTGTCACCACCTTCTCCTCCCACAGCAGGTGTCCAGGCCCCCTCCACCCCGGGAGCTTCTGGGATACATTCAGACTCCGTCCAGCCTTGCGCGGTTTATCTGGGCAAAGCCCATCACCAGGCTCCTGCCATCAGCCGGCAAAGCATAGGTGCCTTCTGTCTCTTTTCTCATTTATTTGTCACCGCCAAGACCCAAAGGCAGGCTCCGTTTTGTAAAGGAGGAAAGCAGGGCTCAAGGAGGTTACGGCTGCACGACTTCTGAATGAGAGGCAGATTCGGACCCAGGCTGACCCCTGAGGCTGCTGTCACTGCTGGGCCACATGCCTCTCCTGGGTCAGTGCACAGGAACTGGACTGGGGCCACTGGCTGCAGAGACACCTGAGCCTGCTGCTCTGTCATCCGCCAGCTTGAGGACTCTCGGACCGACTTCCTGCAAAAGGTTCAAGAGCTGGGCAAGGAGGGGGTTGAGATTTCAGATGCCAGGCCCTGCTTCCTCGGGACAGAGGGGGAGAATGGGCACTACCCTGGGCAGACGGGGCGGGGTTCAGAAGCCACACCCTCCTGACCTCCCTCACTGGAGAGGACCAGAGCCCAGGATGCCAGCTCTCCCAGAGACACAGGACCAGAAAGAACAGGGAAAGCGGCTTGGAGCCCAAGTCAAGTCCTCGGGGTGGAGGGGATGGGTGAGAATGCGCTGGGAAGCCCCCCTGCATTGCCAAGGACTCCCGGAGGCCCCGCCCCTCCTCCTGTCTGGTGTCCAGACCCCCCCACACACACCCCAACCAAGGGCTCGCTCCCGAGATGGCCCACACAGGGGTGAGGAACGGGTCCTGCCACTTCTTAGCTGGGCAAGACCAAAGTAAGTTACTGTTTCTGTGCCTCAGTTTCCCCTTCTATAAAGCAGTGATCGCAACAGTACTTATAAGAATAAATCGGCATTTTCAAAGTGCCCACAACACCGCCTAGCACAGAGCCGGTGCTAAGAAGGTGTTTGTTGCCACTATCATTATCAGACAAAGAAAGAGGCCGGTTAACAAAAGGTGGCGATTCTTAGCTGGGTTTTGGGGAAACTCCGAAGTGTGAATGCTCGCTGATGGGCTCCACAGAAAAAGAAACTGGTTCTGGCTGCTTCCCCTCTAGAGCTGGTGGTGCCCTGGTCCCTGCTCGGCAATTCTTGCCATCCCTCCGCCTCACCCGACCTCTCCCCAGCAGACTTAGGGGGAAATGTGCTCCCCACTCCTTCTCCCACTCATCCTGGCCGAGGGCCGGAGCATGCCGACCACTGGGGCCAACAGGCTCCTCCTGGGGGCCCCGGTCCCTGCCCACTAACAAGAACTGGCTGGGCTCGCTTGGGCCCACGGAAGCTCACGACCTTCGTTCACCTTAGTAATTACATGACACGGAAGAGGAAAAGCAGATGAAATATGGGTATGTAAAGAAAGAGCTGTTTCCATGACAACGAAGCAGAATGCTTTAGAGACCCAATGAAGAGAAGTCACAAAAACAAACTTTCCATTGCAGCAAAGCGGCCAAGGCACGAAAGACTCGGCGGGGGGGGGGGGGGGGGGGGGGGGGGGGAGCAGAGTTCACAAGGACTGTCCCCTGCAGGGGGCCTTCTGCAGCAGCGACAAGCCAGCTCAGGCTGAAGCCCTTGGCCTTACGTCTGTGCATCAGTGAACCAACGGACATGTATGCATTTTTGGTCAAAATGTCTGGATTTAAGGGATAACATTTTATTTTATTTCTTTTTTAGGTACATTCTATGCCCAAGGTGGGGCTTGAACTCATAACCCCAAGATCAAGACCTGAGCCGAGACGGAGTCGGAGGTTTAACCGATGGAGCCACCCAGGTGCCCCTCAATTTGAGGGGCAGCATTTTAATATTCTCTACACCAACCAGAGTTTAGGCGACTCGACCAGTGAATCGCATAGGGAAACGGGGCTCCTATTAAACCGTGCATGTCTGGTCACGATAGCAGCCCTCACGCTGCTTTGCCCCGATCCACGCTTTCAAACTATGGTGGGAGACGCTGTCCTGGGAGTAGCGGAAGCCACTGAAAAAAACACATTTTCCCAGAGCATCCATGTGACTCAATGTTCAGGGGGAGCGCGGCCTCCTAGTAAAATAAACACGGGCTTATCGTGGAATCGAATGTAAAATTCACATTTGTGTTAAAAATAAAACTGGAAGCTTCAAAGTAGGGTCATGGCTAGAGTGGGCTGCTGGAGGCCAAGCGTGCACATCCCATCCTCTCTAGAAGCGCCGTCCATGCGGGCCAAGGTCACCGCCAGCCGCCAGACCCTCCCCCAACCACTTTGCCACACACCTGCAATACAGAAGGTCCTAGGATGGCTGCCTCCGGGGCACCTCGCCCGTTTGGTTGCCCCCGTTTCGCTGCTGCCACTTACAAATGACCCAGCGGACACAAGGTCCAACTGCCAAGGTCACTGGAGGGCAGACTGCACAGGCCAGTCCAGGCGAGGTGGGCTAGTCCAGGAGCTGCTCCTGCCACCCCCTCCTTGTGGGAAGGAAGAAAGGACCTGAAAAGATCTCACCCCAAAAGCCCTCTGCTCTTGTTCCCCAAGCTCCTTTAGACCCTGAAGGGTTAGAAAAAGCTGGAAAAATGGGCGCCTGGGTGGCTCAGACGCTAAGCATCTGCCTTCGGCTCAGGTCATGATCCCAGGGTCCTGGGATCGAGCCCTGCATCGGGCTCCCTGCTCCAAGGGAAGCCTGCTTCTCCCTCTCCCACTCCCCCTGCCTGTATTCCCTCTCTCGCTGTGTCACATAAATAAAATGAAAGAAAGGAAGGAAGGAAGGAAAAAAGAAAGAAAGAGCAAGCTGGAAAAAATAAACTTCGAGCTTTGATACATCTGAGAGGAGCAGGCTGGTAACAAAGGACAAAGCCATTCCAACCCTTACCTGTAAGATGCTGGTTGGTATTTGGTGTCACACGCTGTGTGCCTTTCCCTATGGGTCAGGCCCGGGAGGGTCAAATAAAATGAAGGGTGGATAGACTTTACAACGCAGCCAATTCCAACAATCTCTGACAGAGACCCCCGTCATTTAAAACCCACTCGCTCCCATGACAGGGGCTGCAAGGATTCATTCATCCAATGGCAAAAAGAGCGATTTCTGGAGAGCCCATGACTTGGGACAGATTTTTCCTTATTTGTAATCTTCGCGATAATCCAATAAAAGTAGTACTTGTTCCCAATTTTCAGGGAAAAAAAAACAAAAACAAAAAACCTGGAGGCTCAGAGAGGGCAAGTAACTTGCAAGGTCATCCACATGTCAAGGTCAAAGTCAAGACCTGGACATGGAATTCTAAAGTTCTGGCGTTTGTGGTTTTTTTTAAGATTTTATTTATTTATTTGACAGAGATCAGAAGCAGGCAGAGAGGTAGGCAGAGAGAGAAGGAAGCAGGCTTCTTGCTGAGCAGAGAGCCTGACGCGGGGCTCGATCTCAGGACCCTGAGATCATGACCTGAGTCGAAGGCAGAGGCTTAACCCACTGAGCCACCCAGGCGCCCCTAAAGTTCTGGCTTTTGACACGAACATTAAGCTTCCCTTCCGCTCATTCTTGAAACACTGTGCCTTGTGCTGTGCTTCCCACCGGATATACGGAGCCACACAGGTCTCAAGGAACAAGCACATCGTCAATGTGCTGCTGCGTTTAATTTCAAAAAAGACCACAGCTCAGCAGGGCTTTCCAAAAGACAGCAGATGGGCCGCAGTACTCCTATTCGCCGCGGCACACAACAGGGAAGGAAGCTCAGGACCTAGTGACGCTGGCCCCACACCCAGAAGCACCCAAAACAGGAGGTATGGTCTTGCTTGTCCTTCCCGTGGCTCCGAACACAGACACAGGTGACAGGGAAGGCTGAGGGTTTTCTGTGTCTTTCCCCCTACAAGAAAACCTCTTGAGAAAAGGTTATTTGAGGCGCGCCTGGGTGGCTCCGTGGGTTAAAGCCTCTGCCTTCGGCTCGGGTCATGATCTCAGGGTCCTGGGATCGAGCCCCGCATTGGGCTCTCTGCTCTGTGGGGAGCCTGCTTCCCCCTCTCTCTCTGCCTGCCTCTCTGCCTGCTTGTGATCTCTGTCAAATAAATAAATTAATTTTAAAAACTTAAAAAAAAAAAAAAAAAAAGAAAGCAAGAAAAGGTTATTTGAGACCCAGATCCCGGTTTTGTAAACTTCGTCCTCAGACGCTGGTGGGGCGCGCCCCAGCTCCGCCTGATGGGCTGGCGTCCCCTTCACCTGGGGCTCCCCGAGGTCTGTCTACTGGAGACGAGAGTGGCCCCCACCTTCCTCTAAGGGGCTGTAAAAGCAGGCTGGCGCCCAAGCCCAGGGGTCCTGCCTTTGAAGTGCCTGCCTCAGTTTCCCAAACTGTTTTAAGAAGCCTCTGGATGTCAGCAGTGGAACAGCCACCAAGATGAGCTCGGACTCGACCATTTAGCAAGTCTTTATCTGCCATTTACGCACCACAGAGGCTGCGGGACCACAGGGGGACAGGGTCCTGGAAAAACAGCCCTGCCAGGGACTCAGGATTCTGGGCTGCCTCATCACACCTCTTCTCATCTCCCAGGAGGCAGGCGTCACCCGGCACAGGCTCGTCTGTTTGCTCGTCCCACCCAAATCCAGCCAGACACCCAAGGACACTGTCCCTTTCACCAGAGGGTGGCTATCAGTTTCCTTCTGGGACCACCTGCGTTTAGAGCAGGAAACCGATCCCTGGGCTTAACCTAAATCCCTCCGGCATAAGTGTGTACCGTCCCGTCTCCGCTAGTTGAAACAAGATGAATCTTGAGGGTGAACAGAGACTTGTTAACTTAAATTAGAATAATGGTAAGGACAGTAACAGCCAGTCTTTCCTGACGGTCAACTACGTGCTAGCTAATGTTCATCATCCCCTTTATCTCCTTTAATCCTCGAGACAACCCTATGAATAGGTCGCACTAACTTCATTTTACAGAAGAGGACACGGAGGATCAGAGAAGGTAAGGAATCTACTCAAGGTCACACAGCTGGCAAGCGGGGAAGCCACGGTTTTGAGTCTGAGACCATCCGATTCCAGAGCGCAGGGGTTTAACCGCGGCATTTCACCGCAGCAAGCCTCATGTTATACACACAGCCAGAGCCAAAAAGAAAGCTATTTAACCTCATTAGCAATTAAAAAAAAAAAAAACAGTGAAGATGATTATCTTTGGGGCCTCTGAGTAAAACATTTTTTCCCAATATTATTCAATATTAGTGAGCGTGTCGTGAAACTATTATGCATCACTGGGATTTTGTTTTTTTTCTGGTCTAGTCTTTCTTGCAAAACCACTTAGCAGGAAGAGCCATCAAAATTTTCAATGCCTTTGATGCATCTTTTTTTTCAAACTTTGTTTATTTGAGAGCAAGCGAGCAAGTGTGCGCACGACTGGGAGGGCCAGAGGGAGACGGACACAGACCCTCAAGCAGACTCTCCCGCTCAGCGGGCCACCCTACGTGGGGCTCTAGTCCATGAGTCCGAGATCATGATTTGGGGCGAAACCAAGAGTCAGACGCTTAGCCAACTGAGCCACCCAGGTGCTCCTGATAGAGTAATTCTCGTATACGGGAAAACGTCCATGACAATATTTTGAGAATCTTGTGTGTACGTGTGCGTGTGTGTGTGTGTGCATGTGTGTGTGTCTGTGTGTCTGCAAGCAACATAAATGCCCCCCAATAGAAGATGCTTGATAAGACAATGGTGTCCCTTAGGACACTTACAATGCCCCTGGGAAGGATGGTTTGGTTGCAAAGCAAAGTGGAAAAATGCCCACGAGCCAACATTAAGTGAAGAAAGCCGACTATAGGAGCATGCGCCTTCCTCGTCAAACAATCAAGCATAAAATTACCAACCATTTATTGGATCCCGCAATTCCCCCTCTGGGCATGTACCCAAAAGAATTCAAAGCAAGGATCTGAACAGATACTTGTACGCCCGTGTTCACAGCAGGATCATGCCTAGTAGCCAAAAGACACACGCAACCCAAGTGTCCGTGGACAGAAGAATGGATAGACAAAACGTGGCCTCTACGCCCAGTGGAAACTAAAGCTGTCTTAAAGAAGAAGCACATTTCGGGGGCTCCTGGGTGGCTCAGTGGGTTAAGCCACTGCCTTCGGCTCAGGCCATGATCTCAGGGTCCTGGGATCGAGTCCCGCGTCGGGCTCTCTGCTCAGCAGGGAGCCTGCTTCTCTCTCTCTCTCTCTCTCTCTCTCTCTCTCCCTGCCTCTCTGTCTACTTGTGATCTCTCTGTCAAATAAATAAAATCTTAAAAAAGAAAAAAAGAAGAAGCACATTTCGACAGAGGCCACAACACGGATGGACCTCAGGATGTTACTAAGTGAAGTGAAATTAAGCAGTCACAAAAGGACAGACGTGGTACGATTCCACGAGGAAGGTACGAAAGCAGTCGCATTCCGAGAGACAAAGTCGAACGGTGGCCGGCGGCCGGTGGGGGGAGAGGAAGGGAAGAACGGCGCCTTACTGCACGTTGGGGATGGAGTTTCGATTTTGCAAGATGAAGAAGTTGTGGAAGTGGCCATGCAGGTTGCGCGACAGTGTGAACGTGCCAAACGCCACCAAAGTGTATACAGTCGGGACGGCAAAGGTTTTCGTGTATATTTGACAACTGAGACACAAAAACTAATATAAAAACCCTCATGCTTACGGGTCCAACAGTACTGAAAGTGCACCCCCTCCCAAAATGGGAATGATCGTCCAATTGGCAGTGGCTGCGTTGGGACAGCGGGATCACGACACTCCTGGGCCACCCGCTATACCCCACTTCCTTACAGGTACTGTGGGTTTCGCCGTGGCAGTAAACATGTGACAACACACGAACTCTTACGGGCTGACGGCATTACGGAGCCCTGTTACCGCCCGGGGATTGGGAGGCCCAGCAGGGCTAAGTGATTTGCCACAGGTCACTCAGCAGATAAAAAGAGGTTGAGATTAAAACTGAGTCTGGCGGGCTCCAAAGATAATGCTTCTGCTTGCAGGGATCCCTTGGTCACCTCTGCGCCCTGCCCCACCCCACCAGACTTAAGTGACTTTTCCAAGTTTCAATAACAGGGCTATGACCTTGCTTCCCTGTTGATAAGAAAAGACTTCTCCCAGATTTCACAACCAAAGCAAAGAGTGATTCGCACACACCCCTCCCCTCCTGCCCTGGAGGGTGGGGGTCCTAGGGGAGGGGGAAAGGAAGCAGGAGAGTGGCCCTGCCCGCCAGAGAGCCCTGGAGCACTCCTTAATTACACCCCCAGGTCCAGGGAGCTCTGGATCCCTCTCAGTACCACCAGCCTCATCCCGCAGCAGACAAAGCCCCAAAACCCAGCCTGCCCCCACCTCGCCTGGTTGGGGGAGCCGGGAGGCTGCTCAACAGAGGAAACTCCAAAATGAGAAGTGCTATGTGGCCCCAAACAGAGGGTGGGAGGAGCCCTGGCTGGAAGAGGCCCAGAACCGCAAAGGAGCTGTTTCTGAAGGAAAGGGGGAAGGTCAGGCAGAAGACGGGAGGACTGCCTGGAGGCAGGGGCAAGTCTCTGCAGGTGCAGAACTCACCTTTCCGGCAGCTCCTTCAAACTTGGGAATTGTCTTTTCTGCTCTTGGAACCCTGGGGAGGGGGCTTGGCTTTGGAAGAGCCCACTACTAAGGCAGCTACCAGTTCACAAAGCTGGGGAAAGATAGCTGGAGATAGGAGAGGAAGGGTAGAAACTGGGAAGCCGTAGCCCAGGGCCCCGACGCAGGGGACAGCTGGTTCCCTGCAAAGGTAACTGTGTTCAGCACCTTCCCAGGAGAGACACACGTGCTCCTGTCCACTTGCTGAGGGCTGAATGGTGGCCCCAAAATGATGTGTCTGTGTCTCAACCCTCGGAACCTGGGCTTATTTGGGAAAATCATTATCTAGAGAAAAGGTGGCTGCACGTGCAATTAAGTTAAGGATGGGCCCTCAATCCAATAACCAGTGTCCTTTAAGAGACAGCAGAAAGACACAGACACCGAGAAAAAGGCCAAATGAAGCGGGAGCAGAAAGTGGGGAGCATGGCCACAAGCCACAGACCCACCACCAGAGCCACCTCCAGCTGGGAGAGAAGGAAGGATTCTTCCATAGGACCCTGGAGAGAGTAAGACCTTGTTGACACCTTGACTCAGAACTTCCAAGCTCCAGAGCTGTGAGAGAATTCATTTTTGCTGCCTGAAGCCACAAAATCTGTGGTAATTTGTTACATTGGCCCCAGGAAACACAGCATCATTCCAGGACAGAAATGTGACCCAGGCCCCTTGCTCCCTCTCTGTGGCTGCCCTTATCCTCTTACGGTGCCCCCCCCCCCCACCGCAACCACCACTCTCCTGGCATTTTCTCTAAGTGGAAAGCATTTTCCCCAAGGTGAGTGAAACAGAAGCTAACCGAAACGCCACTTTAGAAATGCTACTCCCATTCCTCCGATCACTCCTGGCCCGGAAAGTAGGCGCCCTGAGAAGCACCCATTTCTAGAAATCCTAACCGTCCCTTATCAAGCGGGCCAGTTTATCACGTCTGGGAAAGGAACGGGGGTCTCACAGCCCAGGGCAGCTGAAAACTTTACTGCGCCGACCTTGGACCCCAAGGACTGTGCTGGCCCCCAGGGAGGGCAGAGTGGGGCCCTATTTTGGTAGGACCCACAGAAAGTCACCATGGGTGTCTGCAAGGAAAGAGTGGGGAGGGAGGTTCCTGGGTTTTTATTTTTTTATTTTTTTTTTCCATCTCGAAACTGGCAACATTTCTGATATGATTGCGGGGAATTTCCACCAACCAAATGAAAGAAAGACAATTCAGTTTGAGCCTTAGCTGCAAGGAGAGAGAGAAGGAGTTTTGCAACCCTTGTCATTTATGAAACACTGGCCATGGCACAGAGAAGAAGGTCTGCCCTCCCTTCCTGACAAGTCAGGCTCCTGTCATCCCGCAGCTGGTGGTCAATGACTACATACCTCGGCCATCAGACAGGGCAGCACCCCTGCCCAGCATACATACCTCCCCCATCCGACACCGAAGCACCCGCCCTGCCCAATCCTCCTGGAGCACTTCTCCTCTGGACCTGCCCCTCCAACAGCTTTGCTGGGAAACATGTTTGTCCCCTAGGGAGCGGCTGAAAGAGCTTTTCTAAGGTCCCAGGGTAAAGAAACATTTGGTGGGGCCCCACACCCCATCACCAGACCCGCAGAAGCAGCTGGCTTCTGGGAGGGAGGAGACTGCTCTCGAAACAAAAATCGGTTTTGAAAAATATGCCAGCCAAAGGGGAATTGTTCATGAGTTGCACATTCACTTCTCCCTTTAACTGTGAGATTGAAGAAAAACAAGGTGAAGCCGGAAGTGACCCCTCACACCCCCCGTCGCATCTCCATGAATTCCCTGGACACAGCAGTGCTGGGACACAAACTAACCAGGCCCGAGGCTGGTCTCTAGTGATGTGTGGATTGCCTGTGTCTTGTAAGCCCCCTAACACCCTCCCCTCCCCCGGGGGGCTGGGACCCTCCCCGCCGGCCTGCCTGGCTCCCAGGAGAGCCCCTGTGAGGGGATCTCGATAAACACTAGTTAGATGGGTGCCTGGGTGGCTCAGTGGGTTGAGCCGCTGCCTTCGGCTCAGGTCATGATCTCGGAGTCCTGGGATCGAGCCCCGCATCGGGCTCTCTGCTCGGCAGGGAGCCTGCTTCCTCCTCTCTCTCTGCCTGCCTCTCTGTCTGCTTGTGATCTATCAAATAAATAAATAAAATCTTTAAAAAAAAAACAAACAAACAAACAAAAAAAACACTAGTTAGATGTAAGAAAGCCAGAGAAAAGTCCTGGTGTAAGGCAACCATTCGCGTGGCCAGGAGCGCCTCTGGGACATCTGCCCTAATTCCAGAAACATCCCTATTTGCGGAGTGGCCAGCACTGTTTCTAAACGTGGGCAGAGGAGGTGGGGGGCAGTGGGGCTCAGAAAGAGGTAAGCTCCGATGTCTTAGAACACTGATGTCTTAGATAAACTCCGATGTCTTAGAACTGGCCGACTGGGTTTCAACAGCCCCGCCCCCACCCACCCCCAACCCCAGGGTCCTCCACTACCTGGAGGAGTTTGTGAAAGCAGCAAGAACCAAGGGTGGATAGAAACCCCAAGACAAGAAATCAAACCACAGCAGGGCGTGGAAATGCTAAAGGGGCGGCAAATAGCTCCTCTAGAGAGCGGAAGAGAAAGTTCTATTCCCATCTCTGTGTATTTGGTGACGACCTCCTCCATCAGAGGATTCTTCATGTCCACTTAATAGCAGCAGGCAAACCTGGTGGTTAACAGCAGGGGCCGCTTTGACAGGGATTAGCAAGGTGGGTCCCTTAAAGGCTGCATCTCTGAAAGGACACCTCAAGGGTCCCTGTCCCTACACCAAGACAATTGTCAGGAAATGTTCTCCTTAATCTGCAAGCCGCAGAACAGACAGATGTTGGAACGGTCCTGGGGTCCTACATCAGCTACTGGCAAACTGCGCCGGCTCGCAAGTTAACTTTTCTGGGCCTTAGTTTCCCTCCCCTGGAAAATGGAGACGACATCATTCAGCTCCTATGACTGCTTCACTGCAAACGTGTATGTAAAAAGGATCGACTCTTTGGGAGCGGGGTGGAAAGGGTCCCCAAGGTACCATTCACTGCACCAGAACACCAAGGCACTTCGAGGCGCCCCAGCACCGTCCTCTCTCCTCGAAGTGAGCAGTGGCATGTAACCTCGGTTTCAAGGCCCCTTTGGAGCGGCAAACTTTGCCCTCGAAGCCCCTGAAGGAGGACCCTTCCCCCCCACCTCCCTCCCACACACCGACGGCACACCTGCTTCACAACCCGCGCGACTGTGCGGCACATCCCTGCCGTGGCGCGCAAGGGGGCTTCGTGCAGAAGCCGGGGTACGGCAGCCCCACTGGATAGTCTGTAGGGGTTCGAGACCTTCGCTCTCTCCTTCCAGGGGGTCTTAACCAAGTAAAAGCTTACTCGTACATTCGAGGGCTCCCCAGCGCTCCACCTGCAAACTGGGCAGATCCGAAGGGTGCCGCGAGACGACCTGGTATGTGGACCGCCGGCCTGGGCGGCCCCGGGCGCGCGACCCTAGGCCTGGAAATTCCACTCTACCCTCGTCCCCTCAGGGAGCGCGCTTTTCGGGGCCTCCCATCTCTTTGTTCTCTTTGCTGGATCTCTAGACCCCCATCTCCCCACCCCCGCAGAGCACCGCCCGCTACGTGCTCCCGCATCCTGGTCCCCACCAAATGTCTCCCCGGTCCTCGTCTCTTAGATTTCAAGGAAGGTGCAGAGAAGGAAGCCTAAATAAAAACAGGAAACCCGATTTAAAAAAAGAAGCCTCATTCTGGCTGAATTACGGGTAAGAGTATTAAAAAAAGAGGGGGGAAAAAGTCCGGAAATGCAAAGCTGGAGGCGGTTTTGCCGCCGTAACCCGGGCTCAGCCGCAGATCCGGGGGCTGGTCTCCGTCGGCGGCTGCAGTAAACACGCGGCAAGCGGCGCCCTTGCCCGAGGCCCGGGGCCCCCAGGCGCGCCGGGCGGGGCAGGAGCGGGGCGCCCGGCCGGCTGGACTGCGGCTGCTCCCGAGCCCGGTCGTAGCTCGCCGACGCCGGGGAGGGCGCGCAGGGCCAGGGCGCAGGGACCCTCTCCCCGCGCCGGGGCAGGAGCACCGGGCGGCACCGCTAGTGGAAGCGCGGCCAGAGCGCCTCCTCCGCCGGCTGCCGGCGCTCGGGGCAGGGCGCACGCGGCCGAGCGCTGCCGGGCTCCATGCCCCGCCGCTGGCAGCGCAGCCGGGCCGCCGCCGCCGCCGCGCCCGAGACCTCCACGTCGGGCCCCGCAGGGCGCACTGTAGCGGCGCAGGGGAGCTGTGCGCGCCCAGGTCCCGGCGGCCACCCCGGGGGGGGCGCCCCTTGCCGGGCTCTCTCCAGACGCGGGAGGTGCACCCCGCCAGAGCGCACCGCTTGTGGGCACCGGAAGAGGCCCGCGAACCGGTCCCCGAGGTCCCCGAAGCTCCGGATCCCCGTGCCCTCCCCACCTCCCCAGACGCAGCCAGAGGCCAGCGCTTACCAGTCCGGCGCGGCTGGCAGGGGCTGGGCGGCTCGGCCCCGCGGCCGCTAGGAGCACAGGCTCTGGGCGCGAGTGAGCCTCGAGGGCGGGAGGCGGGGCGCGCTGGGGGCGCCCCGCCTGCTGACAGCCCGCACACTCCACTTCCCACTTTGTTTCCTTTTCACTTGCAAAAGGAAAAACAACAGGTCCTCCAGCCGCCGTCTGCTCCACCCCCCCAACCCCACCGCGTCCTCTCGGCTTCCCGGATCCTTACCGCGTCTGCGGCTGGAGGGGCACCATCCCAGGTGTCTCTAGAACCTGCTTCTTGCCCTTCTTCAAAACAAGTTTTCTTTTTATACAAAGGAAAACAACCAAATAAAGGTCCTAAAGCCCATAAACCTCCCCACGCCTTCCACTTTCACACACCAGGAATTTCCACAGTGGTCAGAGAAAGGCTGGAGGGCGGCAGAGGGAGGCAGTGGCTGCAGCCCTGGGCCCCCGGGGAGTGCCCCCAGCGCCAACAGCCCCCAGCGTCCAGGTAGCTGGGCGCGACCAAGGGCAAGCGAGGCCGGGGAGACCAAGCGGAGTTCAAAGTCCCATGCGCTCAGCCCTGGAGGGAAGCCGTGGCCTCCAGGCTTGGGCGAGTCAGGAGCAGAGAAGGGGGCATGGGAGTAGCCGGGTTCCAGCCGTGGCTTCAAATCCTTCTGGGGTGTGATGGCGGGGAGAGTCAGACACTTGATAGACAATGACTTAAAGGACCCTCCCCAACAGATCTGGGAGGTAAAGCACTTGTGCGGTCCCCTTGGAGATAGGAGGAACCTGAAACTTGGAAGAGGCTCTCTCTACCCAAGGAATGCCCTGGCCTCCGAGGACCAGCTTGGGCCCAGCCCTGGCTGCAGCAAAGGGACGAGCAGAGACTTCCGCGGCCAGCCAGGAAAGGGGAAAGCTTTGAGGCAAGACCTGTTGGTTACTAAATGCTTCCGCTGTTCTAAGATCTAGGCTGCAGACTCTGAATTCTCAGCCGGACACCAGTGGAGGAGTCAGGAGGGACCATGTTGTCCCTTTAGGGAAGAATGCTGGGTCTGTCCCCAGGAATATACCCTAACATCCTTCCCAACAAAACATCCCAGGCTCACAGCCTCACTCCTACCCCAGGCCCAGCTCATTGGCCCTTGGCAGAGGCCTCTAGCCCGCTCCAGGGAGGTCCTGCCAAGAGCCAGAAGAGAAATGGGCACATCAGAGAGAAAATCAGATGACAGGGTAAGCAGCCACCCTGAGGTTTCCGAACACCTGTCCCGGCCCTGCTTTTGCTAGTTTGCAATTTAAACAATTTCCTCCCTTGGCTTTCAGAGTTTGGTGTAAGAAGTCGGAGGATGAGGAATGCTTTTTGCCTCATTCAAAAGAACTCTTCATTGAATATTTGCTGACAGCCATTCACGTCGTGCTTTGTAACATGCAAAACAGGGACCCAAGGCGTGCCGAACGCTCAGATATGCTCCACGCATCTGTATCTCTGATCCCTACAACAGTCTCCCAAGGGAAATCTTAGCCCCCTTTTACAGATTAGAAAACCTAGGCTCGGGAAGATGTAATCATTTGGGGGCCAACACAGTCAGGGTCTAATGCTCCTCTGACCTTGTCACCCTGTCCCTGACCATGTCTAGGCCCCAGTCCTAGGAGTTTCACTCCCCTGAAAACCCAGCACATTGCCTTTTTGAGACGCACCATAGGACATATCTCCATCTGTCACCTGGTGCCCGAAGAACTGAGACTGATGGAAATGCAGGGCACAGCCATCGCTGTCCCTTGTCTCTCAAGTTCCCAATAGACTTGCCTTCTGCCTTTCTCTCTATGGTTTCTGATCTCTCTTTCTCACTTTATTTTTAACTGTTGTCATGTGTGTTTGGAGGAAGCTACTTCAAGTTCCCTTTGAATCGTAAACAGAACAGACTAGCCATGGACGAGCATTAGAGCAGTCCTAAAGAGAAGGAGCATCCTAGCTGCACGGAAGTCAATGCCTTATGACCCCCATGAATTCCTGAAGGGATAATTCTTCTGCCCCATTTTATGAAAGGGAAAAAGAGGTCTCCGTTACCAAAGGGGCTGCCGGTCAGTGGAGAGCAGGCTCGGGTTGGCACCCTGCAGCCCCAAGGAGAACACACAGCCCCCCGGACCTGTTTCCTTCCGCCCCCATCTCCTGCAGAACTTCCCCCTCCAAAAGCCATCCAGCATCTGCAGCTTCTCACGGATGCAGTAAGCATCTTTGTTCGACCTCGAGCGGCTTCACGAATGACGCCCACACATGCCCACAAGCTGGGGTTATCTCAGGGCAGCCAGAGCCAAGCTCAGAAGCCCAGTGCAGGGGGCCTAGCATGAGGAGCCCACTTCCTCAGCCCCTCCACGAAGGACTCTGGGCACCTGCCTGTGTTCCCCGTCCCAGCAGGAAGCCCACTTTGCCAGGGGTCCTTTCCTCCCAAGCAAACGTTATCCAGCTGAAACCCTTGTGCTTTTGCCTTGGCCAAAAATCGTGGTGAAGCTTCTGGATTAAGAGAAGCTTCCCAGGGGTGCCTGGGTGGCTCAGTGGGTTAAGCCGCTGCCTTCGGCTCAGGTCATGATCTCAGAGTCCTGGGATCGAATCCCGCATCGGGCTCTCTGCTCAGCAGGGAGCCTGCTTCCCTCTCTCCCTCTCTCTGCCTGCCTCTCCATCTACTTGTGATCTCTCTCTGTCAAATAAATAAATAAAATCTTTAAAAAAAAAAAAAAAAAAAGAGAAGCTTCCCAGGAGCCAGACTCCTCAGCACCGCCCATGGCAGAGCTGTGTGACCTCTGGCGAGTCACTTCATTTTTCTGAGCCTCCACTTCTCATCTGAGAAAACAGGGATGCTTGTGATGGCTTTCAGCATTTAGAATTGTTCTTAGAGGGGCTCCTGGGTGGCTCAGTTGGGTTAAGTGGATGCCTTTGGCTCAGGTCATGATCCTGGAGTCCTGGGACCTGGACGAGCCCAGACCGGTTCGGGCTCCCTGGTGAGCGGGGAGTTTGCGTCTCCCTCTCCCTCTCCCCGTTTTCTGCCTCTCTCATTCTCAAATAAATAAAATATTTTTAAAATTGTCCTTAGAATTTCCTAAGGTGATACATGGACACCGTGTCTAACGGTACCGACAGAGCAAACCCCCAGAAAAGGTTAGTTCTTTTTTTTTTTTTAAGATTTTATTTATTTGACAGAGATCACAAGTAGGCAGAGAGGCAGGCAGAGAGAGAGAGAGAGGGAAGCAGACTCCCTGCTGAGCAGAGAGCCTGATGAGGGACTCGATCCCAGGACCCTGAGATCACGACCTGAGCCAAAGGCAGAGGCTTAACCCACTGAGCCACCCAGGTGCCCGAAAAGGTTAGTTCTTGAGCTAGCCTGGAATAGGGGCTCTGTGCTCCACGGGACTGGACGTTTCTGCTCCAAACAGCATTTCCCCCAGTGGCAACAGCTCGGGAGGGTGGGGGGCATCTGAACACATTTGTGCACTGGAAACCCGTTCAGTGTGTCAAGTTTATGAGAGTGGAATAGAATAGAAATGGTCAGATTGTATTACACTTCGGGAGGGGGAATACCACTTTCTGCGGCTTTTGCCCCATTTATAAGTACACGCGAGTGTGCATTAAGTCAAGACGTAAAATGCATTTCTTACTGCAGGCCCCCGGTCTGCACGACGAGACAGTTGCCTCCTGGGGCAACGTCAATGGTGGTGGTGGGCGAGGGCGTACAGACCATGCAAGAACCAGGCCAAAGTCAGAACTGATACCTGGAAACTCTGACTTCTGAGGACACAGGCTCAGAGGAGCCCACAGAGCTGTCCACATACAGGTGCCTGAGGAAGAGAAGACAGAGGTCCTCGCAGCCCCGGTCCTCAGGCTGTGCCCTCCAGAGAAGGATTCAGAGGTGGACAGATCATGCCCCTGTGCTCCATCTCTGGTCACACCTGGACTGAATGGTCCGGAAAGACCCAGAGAGCTCAGAGGTGGCCTAGGTGAACCAGGACCAACCCTGGCCCCATAAGGTTGAATTGCTGGAGATGGAATTTCTGGGTCCAAGTAAATGGGGGCTTCCAAACAGAAGTTGAATTGCCTGTTGTGTAAAAACACAAGCACTCCAAACCCAGAACACCTGGGTTCCAATCCCAGCCCAAACCCCTACCCGCTGTGCAACCCTGGGGGGATCCCTCCAGCCCTCCTCACCCGGGGCTGGAGGAGGGCCTTGCCCCTGGCACCAAGTCAGCTTTCCAGAAACAGCAGTTGGCTTTTAAACATACCTTCTAATGCTCTTCCTAGTGCAGGGTGTGAGGGAATGGGGGGAAGGGAGGTGGTGGGGAGCAGCAGGGTCTGGGGTCACGAGGCTGGATCCAAACGTGTGCCTCCATACACTGGGGGTGACCCAGGCTTTGCAACACTGACTCCTTCAGCCCTCGTGCCTGCTACAGTCGGGGCCCTGGGATACAGCACAGTCCAAGCCAAAGATGGGCCCTCCCGGGGCTTATACTCCTCGAAGAGAAACTATGAAGAATAAAAATAAGATACAATGTCATCAAGTAGTAAGTGCTGCAAAGACACAGAAGGTGGGGAGGAGGGGAGAGATGGACCAGGGGCGGTGGGGGTCTACAAAAACACCTGACTAGTCCTCAAATCGGTCAAGGTCATCAGAGACAAGAAAAATGAGAGCAACCATCACAGCCAAGAGAAGCCCAAGGAGAACGTTACAAGTGAATGCTACGCAGTGCCCTGGCTGGGCTCCCGGAACAGGGAGAGGACAGTAGGTGAAAACTAAGGTAGTCCGGATTCAGTTAGTAATAACGTATCGATGCTGGTTCGTCACTTGTGACAAATGTACTGTTAGCAGTTAAGATGTGAGCAATAGTAGGGTGTGGGGTGTGTGCGAACTCTCTATCCTCCTTGCAACTTCCCTATAAATCTGAAACTGTTCTAAAATTAAACCTTTATTTAAAGAAAAGATAATAGGGCACCTGGGTGGCTCAGTCAGTGAAGCGTCTGCTTTCGAGCTCAGGTCATGATCCAGGGTCCTGGGATTGGTGTCAGGGCTCCCTGCTCAGCGGGCAGTCTGCTTCTCCCTCTGCCTCTGTCCCTCCCCCACATCCCCACCCTCCTCCCCTTTATCTCCCCCCCCATTCAAGCACGCACTCTCTCTCTCTCAAATAAATAAATAAATACTCTTTTAAAAAATAAAGAAAATAACAGTAGAGTGGGGAGGTGTGGGAGGAGGAGAGGGCCAAGTAAATCTTGGGCTAGAAGCAGGGTCTTCCCTTACAAGCCTGGAATACTATGGTTTGGAGTGAAGGGGAGATGGGGGCCGGGGGGAGCAGAAACACAGAAGGGGGGGCTGCAGAAAGTAAGAAGGCGTGGTCTTATTCCCGGCCCTTGGAGTCTGACAGAGGGGGGAGTGTCCTTTGAGCCTTTTCTGGGGGCCCTGAGACCTAGCCCTGCCCCCACATCCTCCTGTCTGTCCTCTCCTCTGTAAGATGGAGCTTATTACTCCAGCTTCAGAGAAACTGTAAGACTAACAGATCTTTCAGTGAAAGTGGTTTGGGGACAGTCACTGCCTTGCAAACAGAGAGCAGAAGAAGGAGTGCTGGCAAGAGCTGGGGTTCGCTCCAGTCCCCTGTCCCACCACACTACCACCTGCTCCAAAAACCTCCTTCTATCTAGATAAGTACCTCTCTAGATGGATATCTATCTTTAAAGGCATCGGTTCTGAGGAGCACCCCCATGCAAAACCCCAAAAATCTCAATGAGAAGGCATATGTCTGGTGACTTTTTCCCCCAGACAGGAAAAAGAGAACAAAAGAGCATGAAAGCTGAAGAGACAGAAGAGTTAGAAGGAGAAGGAAAAGCCATTTTCTACCTGGATGGGGCTGGCTGGTGACCTCCAAAAAGGTATGTCCCAGTCCTAAGCCCTGGAACCTTTGGAAATAGGGTCTCTGTAGATATAATTAAGTTAAGGATTTTGAGAGGAGGTCATCCTAGATTATCTGGGCAGGCCCTACAGCCAAGGGCAAGCGTCCCTATGAGAGAAAGACAAAGGGGAAAGTCGAGGCAGACAGAGGTGAAGGCCATGTGCAGTTGGAGGAAGAGTTTGGAGAGATGTAGCCACGAACCGGGGAACTTCAGGAGCCCCCAGAAGCTGGAAGAGGCAAGGAAGGGTTCTCCCTAGAGCCTCTGGAGGGAGTCGCCCTGCTGACACCTTGATTCTGTACCTCTGGCCTCCTGAACTGTGAGAGGAGACATTTCTGGTGTTTGGAGTTTCTTTTTTTAAGTCTATTTTTATTTGTTTATTTTTAGTGATCTTTCTACGGACGTAGGGCTTGAATTCACGACCCTGGGAACAAGGGCACACACTCTTCCAGCTGAGCCAGCCAGGTGCCCCAAATTTCTGTTTTTATTCTAAAACAAGTGTTTGTGGTGCTTCGTTATAGCATAAAAGCAACCAGTAAATGGGGGTTCGTGGAAAGCATCCAGGCTACACAGTGAGTGAAAAAAGTAAAACTATAGTGAGCTGTCCGCGCGGGCTGTTTTCATGCATTACTCCGTTTCCTCCTCTTGGAACCCTGTATGGCACCTGCTGTTCTTACCCTCATCTTGCAAACAAAGAAACTAAGGCAATGCTGCAGGTAACTCGCCAAGGTCACCCAGATGGCAGGTAGGAGTTCCTTAGGTGGCAGGCTTCCTAGGACTCTGAAGTCAGGTGACGGGAAGGGTGGGGGGTCCATTGAACCAGCAATTGCAGGAAGAAGCTGGGCCGTGAACCCAAAATGGGAAGAAAATGTGTCATCTAAACACTGTAGCAGGGTTGCCTTCTCCCTGTGTCTAGAACTCTCCAGAGGAAAGCATGGGGCATCCACTTAATGGAATAGCGCACAGCCATTGAAAGTGGCGATCCTGGGGCACCTGGGAGGCTCAGTCGATTATGCGTCCAACCCTTGGTTTTGGCTCCTGTCATGATTTCATGGGTTGTGGGATCGAGCCCCACATCAGGCTCCACGCTCAGCAGGGAGTCTGCTTGAAGATTCTCTCCCCCTCCCCCTCCCCGGATTCATACGCAAGCTCTCGCTCTCAAATAAACAAATTAATTTAAAATAGAATAAAGAAAAGAAAAGAAAGTAGTGATCTTGAAGACCTGCAGCATCATGGGAAATGATGACATCATCCAGGGGATCACGTTCAATGCAGAATTGCCTCCTCCCCGATCATCACCTTGTAAGCGTTATATACGCACACGTAGGTCGTCGGAGGTGACTGAACAGTGAAAGCCTCTGGAGAGGAGGGTGACAGATGTTTTCCTTGCCATTTTTCCTTTCTGTTCACATTTTGCCAAATGTAATAAAACTGCCGAAAAATGTAAAATTCATTTCCCTTCCACAAGTCGGAGCTAATAATCCCTCCTACTGCCTGTTGACACCAGTACCGGGGATGAGCCGTTGTTCCATTCCACCCGGGCTCCAGTCAGACTGTGTGACCACACATCTGCTTTGTCTCTCAGGAGCAGGATGACAAGCCTGGAGAAGGACTCCTTTGGGAACACAGGTGGCATCCAGGAAGTCCAACAGTGGATAGCAGGACGTCAGCCAATGGACGTTCCAACGTCAGGAGGGGTGAGATGGCGAGAGCACGGTGCTCCTGGGGGAGGTACACAGCTCCTTTCTCTAGAACACTTCCCCATGCATCCACGTGGGGATACCTGTGGACTCCAGTCAGATATGCTTGGCCTGAAGCATGCTCAGGTTGACTGCCCCAGCAGTGGCCCCCCAGGTTGGGCACCCAGTGGTTTTCTCAGGAAGGCAGAATTAGAACGAAGAGCGTCATGATTCTTGAGGTCCCTGGAGCTTGGGTGCCAGACACATAAGCTGGGGAGCTGCTGGCCACGTGCACCTCTCGCAGGACTCAGGAAATCAGAGAAGCTGTTGTGCAGAGACGGAGACTGAGAGAAAACCAGCAAGCAGGTGCACAGAGAGGAAGACAGGATCACAGGTGAGAGTGACGATTTGGGGTAACTTTTCAGTTCCTTGGCCTTGCCTCTTTTTGAGGGTCCCAGCATTCTTGCCCTTGGGTTCCTCTAAGTCCTCGACACCCTTATGCCTTACACCTGTATTCTGCTTAAAATCCGTATCAGTTTCCTAGGACTGCAGTAACAAATGAGCCCAATCCTGATGGCTTAAAACAATGGAAATTTATTCTCTCGCCGTTCTAGAGGCCAGAAGTCTGAAATGGAGCTGTTGGCCAGGTTGGTTCCCTCTGGAGGCTCTTGGGAGAATCTGTTCCAGGTCTCTCTCTTACCTTCCGGATCTGCCTGCGATTCTTGGCATTCAATGGCTCACAGAAGCACCCTCTGATCTCTGCCTCCAACTCTACTGGCGTTCTCCCTGTGTGCCTGTGTCTGTCCAAACGTCCCTCTTCTTATAAAGATATCCTAATGCAGGAGTTAAGACGACCTCATCTTAACTAAGATAGATTTGCAAAGACCCTATTTCCAATGAAGGCCTCATTTTGAAGTTCCACGTGAGAATGAATTTTGGGGGCGCAATATTCAGCCGAGTACAAACTCTCTCAGGTCGGTCTCTGTTTTTTGAAACAACGAAAACCACACTCAGAATTAATACAGCGATCAGTATCAGATGTGAGGCATTGAAAGAAACAGCTTTTCAAGGAAAGTATTGAAACTGGGTGACCTGGGGCAGAGTGAGGGGTGATAAGGGTTCTCTGTCCATGGATGGACACCAGCAGCTCTTGAATGACTTTCAGGGGTCTCATGGGACTCAGAACACGGTAACAAAGGGCCCAGCATATGAGTACATGATTTACTTCTAGCAGCCTTCAGAAGGTGCTAGAAGAGGAGCTTTTGTTCAGTTCTGCACAAGACTACGGGCAAGCGGGGCACGTATTTAGTGATGTGAAGGGAAATCTCTTCTTTCCTAGAGCCAGTGACAAGCAAGCGTCAGATAATTGTGCCGTTCCTACATGTCCTCAGCCCCATTCTCCGCCACACCCCATGTCTAACACTAAGGTTAGCGCACAAAACCGAAAACTCCGTGAGCTCAGCATTGGACTAGGGATATCTGGGAAGAGCCACAGGAGTGAGTAACCCTTAACCTCTGGTCCTTTAGTCTCTCATTGTCACATGAAGGCAAGCAGGGGTGGTATTCCAAGAGAAACTGGAGAAAAAGCCTTCTTTCCACCCGAGCTAGATGATGATTACCTCTTCCCCTTTAGGCTAAAAGAAGAAACCAGCCGTCATGCTTTGAGGCTGAGACCCCCTAGCCCTGAGGGATGGCCCTGCCTCAGGCCAAAATGCTCAACCAGACAGGGTTTCGCGGCCATGGTTATTAGTAAATGATCGGACTCAAAATCAAACTGGCAACCAGTTAAGTCTGTTTCTCTGGGGACTGGATCTCCAGGAAACCCTAAAACCTGGCACGTCGGGACTTGCAATGTCTTACCCTCGGGGTGATTCCTAAGCCCAAGTCCCAGCACCCATATGAAAAAGGCTACCAGGGCAGCTGTGTCCCCCCTAGAGAAAGGTCCTCCAAGAACCTCGCAAGGGCAGGCCTGAAACACCCCTAGAGAAAGGATGTCTACCCAGGGGTCAGAACCCAGGACGGCCCTGTTTGCCACAGAGAAGGGAACCAGTAGAGGAAACCCCATGTGGGATCTTGTTCCTTGATGGTTTTTTTTTTTTTTTTCGTTTTTTGGTTTGTTTGTTTTAAGATTTATTTGACAGACAGAGATCACAAGTAGGCAGAGAGGCAGGCAGAGAGAGGAGGAAGCAGGCTCCCTGCTGAGCAGAGAGCCCCATGTGGGGCTGGATTCCAGGACCCTGGAATCGTGACCTGAGCCAAGGGCAGAGGCTTTAACCCACCGAGCCACCCAGGCACCCCTCCTTGATGTTTAATTCACCTTGCCTGGCGAGAAGACCACATGCTCCGAACGGTGCTTCCCTTTCTTGCTCAATAGACCAAGCTTGGAAGGCTCGGGGAAACTGATGGCGCAGTCTGTAGATGGAGGGGATCCGGGGAGCCCGCTTAGAGAAGATTCCAGAAGAACAGACGGGAGTGGGTGTGCGCTGGAGGTGGTGTCTCTGAGAATGGAGTCCTGGAGGCCACAGTGGAGGAAACGTGGATACGTGGATTGCCTCACATTCAGCAGGAGGAGAGATGCTTGCGTGGACTTCGTGGTATGAAGATTAAGCAACAGCAGCTGGGATAGAGCTATCTGGGAAAGCCAAAGGAATTAGGCACGTGTGTTGGGGGTGGGGGAGGGGTAAGATAAAACAGAATGGCCCAGAGTGGATGCTGCTGGCTTTTAGGCTGCTAGGCTGTCCCTCTGGCCCCCTTCCTCACACAGAAACAACAGAAATGCCGCACATCCGCTTGACCCCTGGCCATAATGGATTCCCGCTTCCCAGGGCTTGGGACCTGGACCTACTTCCCACTGCGTGAAGGGCTCCAGGCCACATCACCTTGGCAGGTATGATACCGGTGGGCAAACGGGGCACGGGCAAGCAGTGCTGAGAAATCATCTGAGAGCTCTGGGTCCAGGGCTCCAAAGCCTGGCTGCATCCCCGGGTTCCGTGAGAACACCCCGTACCTTTGCTAAGAGTCCCCTTTCCTGCTTCAGCTACCAGCGCCTGATTGATTGATTTCTCCCCTTCTTCCTTCTTCTTCTTCTTCTTCTTCTTCTTTTTTTTTAAGATTTTTAACTTTTAAGGAATCTCTACACCCAATGTGGGGCTCGAACTCACAGCCCGAGATTTAAGCGTTGCACGTTCTACTGACTGATCTGGCCAGGCACCGTTACCAGGGACTGATTTCTGACCCTTGGAGCTACTTAAGTGGGCAGGACAACGACCCGTGCTGGGGTCTGGGGTCAGCTGCGGCTGGAGAACGTGCTCAAGACATCTAATAATCAAGGGAGCCAACCGGGCCAGCCCCGCAGGGGTTCCTCCCACCCCTTCCCCCACCTCACCCTTGTGCTACACCGTGGGCGGTGACTTGCAGCTCCAGACCACCGCAGGCTCTCTGACTCTGGGCCTTTGCTCATGCTGTTCCCTTGGCCTGGAGCGCCCTTCCCAAACTCTTCCTTTTATCCTCCGCCTCCTTATTTGCCTGGCTGGCCTGCACAGATAGCGCCCCCTGGGCCCCCCGTTGTCTAGCAGGGTCTTTCTTCCAGGTTGGATCTGCTCAAGTGTGACAGCCTGAGTACTCAGGGCTCCCGGGAGCAGGACCCCCGCGTGGACCCAGGCTGGTGTCCAGGCCCTGAGCTCTGTCCATGTTGGGCCCGCGGAGTGCTACAAGTGAGTGTGTAGGAATGTGGGACCAATGAATGAATGAGCGATCCTAGTCGTGGTTGGGCACGCTTTGTCCAGTGGAAGGGGCCGGGATCTGTAGTCAGGGGAGAGCAAGGACAAAGGTCCTGGTCCTGCCAGTGTGGGATCCGCACCTTCATTTCGTCCCAGCAGGAACCCAGAACCCAGTGACCTGGGAGCCTCAGGGAGCCCAGCCTCCCCTCTCCGAGTTGCCCCCTCCACCCCCATTTCACCGGAGATGTGGCCTCAACCTGGATCTGTCCATCCCTAGGTCCCGCCCCCATGTCTAGGAAAAACCACCGCTTCAGATGGAGGATGGGAACGAGGCCCCCTCTGCTCCTCCCACCAGGCAGCCCCCCTGGCTTGCCTCCAAGCCTCCCAACCTCCTCAGTTACATGTGTTCTGAGCCGGAGACCACAGGGTCCAGAGCTTGGCAGATGCCCCCCTGGGATCCTCTGACCCCCAGGGTTCCTTCCCAGGCGGGCCTCCGCCTTCACCTCACCATCCCCCCCCAGCCTGCTGTGAGGAAAGAGCAGTGGTGCAAAATTCAGTTGGGGAGAAAAACAGGAAGTGAAGCCCGAGAGCAAAGCCTGCAGTGGCTCTCCCCAGCCTCTCCCCAGCGAATGCGGCAGCCCCCTTCCACCCGCAGCCTTACAGGAAAGTGGCGAGGGGACAGCCCCAGCCCGAGTTGTCGGGGCACGGTGGGGGGGTGGTGCAGGTGGAGAGTCCAGTCAAGACCCTTGGGCTGTACTTGCAGGGGCTGTTTTCAGGCCCAGCATTGCATCTGTGATCTGCATTTTACATCTTCTCTCACCTGCTCACAGCAGCTCCTCAAGGTGAGTCCATCCCCCCTAGTTTACAGATGAGCAAATAGACTCAGAGAAGTTAAGTGACTTGGCAAAGGCCACACAGCCTTTCCCACAGCCGGGTCATGGCTCCTTGATTCTTTCTCAGACTTTGATTTCTATTTGTGGTGTGTTTTTGTTCTGGGCCTGTGAGTGGGCAGGGGGTGGGGGGAGGACGGCAGCGGGGAGCACTGTTTCTGGCTCCTTCATCTCAGCACATCTAAGCTGGTGGTAAGAAAAGGCTTCTGAGAGCTCATCCCCTGAGACTCGGTTTCCTGCAACGTGTGAGCGGGAAGGCCCAAGCGCCCTGGTCCCTTTGTCAGGGAGGGGATGGACGTGCCCTGGAGGGGAAGTCAGTCAGCCAACTGACCGGCATGGGGGGTGGGCATCGACCCCCGGTAAAATCAGGACCGGTAACCTCAGCTGCCTGACAGCCCAAAGGACTCAGATCTTCAGGTGAGTCCAGAACCCTCTTTCCCTTTTGGGCCTGGGACTCCGGGTAGCCCCAATTCTGTTGTTTCGGGCCTGAGCGGCGGCATGAGAATGAGAATCCAAGAGGAGGGGAGGCCGGCTCCAGGTCTGCAGACAGGGGTGGGGTGATGAGGTGGGGCGAGAACCCTCCGAAGGTCACCCCACCCAGTCCTGCACGTGGACCCTCACTCTCCCAGCCCCGGGACGTGACACCCAGTTCACCCAGCTCACCCGTGCCAGGACAAACCACCGGGACGTCTGGGGACCCCCCACCCAGAGTTCCACCCCAAGCCTTTCCTGACCCTCGCTTCCACAGCTCTGAGTCCTCAAGGTGGGAGATGGCCCTTCCAGCCCTCGTTTCTCCCAGGCCTTGACGGGAGGCCTCGCCCGGAGCTTCACACACCTCCTTCCTGACCATTGCCTCTTTACCTCCAGCTCCCTCTGGACATCCTCGCACGTTCCACAGAACGCTCGAGTCCCACCAAGCCTGGTCACCCCCCCAGAGAAGGCACTGCTCCCCACCCCCGCCCCCCCCCCCCCCAGTCTCTGAGGCTAAAACCACAGTGTGTCATGCTGTGGCCCTCACTCACCGGCCACGACAGAGGTGCCTTTCCCAGAAGCCTGGGGCTGTCAGACCACAGCAGAAGTCAGGTGTGGACAGGCCAGGAGGCATGGTCTGCCTCACGGGTCCCTCTGCTCCTCTCTGAGTGGGGGACGGGCTCTGCCTCAGTGGCTGCCTCTGAGGCCCGAAGGCTGGGAAACAAGAGAGGCTCTGGGCCTTGGGCATCGGAGGCGTCTCTGCCTCCTTCTGCCGACTTTGGGTAGCAGTTCCCCCTCAGGCGTGAGCTGCACCCCAGGGCCATTGGGATGCAGCTTTCTTTTGTAGAGAACACCCAGCCTCTGTCCCCAGCCACTCCACATTAAAGGGAGCTATTAAAATGAGGTGTTATGGCACACCTGGCTGGCTCAGTCGGTGGAGTCTGGGACTCCTGATCTCAGTCAGAGTCGTGAGTTCAAGCCCCACACTGGGTGTGGAGCCTACCTAAAATAAATTAGTTCAAATTAAAAAAAAAATAAGTGATCTGTTATATGTAAATATGTAAATGGTCTGTTATATGGTTAGAACAATGCTGACCCTTAGAGCTCAGTACATGTGTATTATCATCACCATCTAATTTAATCTTTTTTAAAAAAGATTTTATTTATTTATTTGATAGATCACAAGTAGTCAGAGAGGCAGGCAGAGAGAGAGAGGGAAGCAGGCTCCCCACTGAGCAGAGAGCCCGATGTGCGCCTTGATTCTAGGACCCTGAGATCATGCCCTGAGCTGAAGGCAGAGGCTTTAACCCACTGAGCCACCCGGGCGCCCCATCACCATCGAATTTAATCTTTACGACACTCCTGTGAGGTCAGGATAATGCGCCCATTTTGCAGGTGGTGGAAGTGAAGACATGTACCCAAGTTCAGGCAGTATTAAGTGGCTGAACAGGGATTTAAAGAAAAGTCTGTAGGAGGCTGGGTCTGGAGGCCGGCTTTGGATGCACACCGACACCCCCCTACCCCGCACCACCCACACACCGGCCCTGGGCTGCCCCCACCCCCGCAGGAGGACAGGCGGGGGTGGGGTGGGCCAAGGCTGCACCCGTTGGAGAGGTGGAGTCCGGGGCGGGGCCTCCTGGCCGGCCCGCCCCAGTTCTCGCCTGGGGCGCCGACCTCGCGGCGTCCTGCTGGGGCTCCAGGAAAGCACGGGCGCCACCTGGCGGCCGCGGGGCGTCAACGCCACCACTGTCCCAGCCGCGCTCAGCCACGCTCGGCGGCGCTCCGGCCGCGCTCCGGCAGCGCGTTTGGCTAAGCTGTGCCGGGCGGCACTCCGCCAAGCTAACGATCTGTGCCCACGGAGTTCCCTTTCCTTCTTGCCCGGCTTGCTCCGGGGCTGGGGGCGAGCGCGGAAACCCTCGCGTGCCTGCGCTTGGGCTGCTTCTGGTTTGCTGGACGGCGGCGGCAAGCTCATTTTGCTGAAAATGTGTGTTTCTCGATGCTTCCTCTTCCTTCTCCGTTCCTGCACGCAAGAGCCAGATGATTCCAGAGCCGCTTTTCGGCCGGGCTTGGGGCCAGGCAGCGCAGGCCCAGCCCCCACCCCTCTCGCCAGCCCGCCCACTCCTCGCGGTTCGGGGCTTCGAGCAGCTGAGTCTCCCCTCGCCACAGGGCTTCCCTCCCAGCTCTCCAGCGCCTCCCCTGCAGCCCTGTGCGCTCCCAACCGGGGCGTCTGGCTGTCCCCTCCAACCGAATGGGACCCCAACCCAGCTTCCCTCCCAACCTAGCCAAGTCCTTGACTTCCTTCCTGCCTCAGTGAAAGTGGTCCCTCTTCGCCCAGTGGCCAAAGCAGAAACCCGCCTCACGGTTCACTTCTCCCTCCTCCCTGCCACCGCTGCAGGTGTCGCCAAACCTCGTGGTCTGAGCCACCATCAAGAGGCGGGGCACTGAGTTTCACTCACCCATTCAACACGTGTCAAAGGCCACCAGACACTGTCCTGTGACCCGAGGATACTGTGACAAACGTCCCTGCCTCCAGAATATTCAGGTGGGGGCCGGGGCAGATGGTTCAGAGATAAGAAACAAATACATTTATAATACCTTGCAAGGTGGGTGGTACTACGGAGAGCAAAGCAGGGTAGGGGGTCAGCAGACCAGGTGTCCCCCTCACCCTGCTTGGGCTCCACATCCCACCCACCCCCCACCCCACCACCCCACCACCCACCCCAGTCAGGCAGCTGCTCTCCTCACCCCACATGTTCCCTTTCTGACTCTATGGGTTACTGACCCCAGGCAAGGATTCCCCCTCTTTTCTCATTCCCTCAGGCTCTGATACCTCCTCACCAGTCCTGGGGTCCAACACCCTCACCCGGCCACGAAGGGGAGCTGCTGGCTGGTACCCTTCTTCCCCCCACCCCGCCCCGCCGGCCCCCTGCCCTGTGCCCTTTGGACTGAATTGTAAAGGAGGAAAGGGAAGGAAGGGGAGGAGGCAGAGAGGGTAGTGGTCCCTCAAATGGATATTTTGAAATTTTCACACCCTCCTAATAGCAGAAAGAGTAGCTCAGTGAATGCCATACACCCTAAAGAAAGGTGTCTTCCAATAACGGAGGAACGGTCTGGTGGGAACTGGATGGGGTGGGGGTAGGAGGGGGGAGATCGGGTGCCGGTGGAGGGGCCAGCCCTAGAGGACTGTGTCGACAGTCCAGCCACAGGCAGGAGGGCAGGGGCAGGGAAGCTTGTCTACAGGCAGGTGCTATAACCCACGAGTCCGTGCACCTCTCGCCTGCGTTTTGCGGGTTTTTTTCCGTGCAGTGGGAAGCAAGCTTATTGGCTGACAGAGGAGAGGGGAGGAGATGCTGAGAATGAGGCCGGGAAGTGAGGGTGTTGGAAAGTCTCCCCAGGAGCCCCCCAGCACGCCCCCAGGAGAGGAGTTTTGGGGCTGCAGAAGGCCCCTTGGGGTTTGGTGACCATGCAGCCAGTGGGACCCAAAGTGAGACCCAGACGCGTGCCTGCTTTTCTCCCGATGTTGGGCTTTGGTCCCAGTGGGTCTGCACCTGCCCCTCCATCTTCTCTTCCTGCCCCCTGAGCTGCTGCCCCTGCCTACCTGTCCTCACCCAGGGAACGGCTGTTCGGTCCGAACACCTAGCCCTGTTACCTGTCCCCTAGCGACAGGGGCCCGCGTCCCAGGCTTCCCATCCTTGGGGTTGGGGCCGAGTGGAGTGAGTTGGACAAGCT
The DNA here is from genome assembly GCF_010015895.1 of Lontra canadensis. Taxonomy (NCBI): domain Eukaryota; kingdom Metazoa; phylum Chordata; class Mammalia; order Carnivora; family Mustelidae; genus Lontra; species Lontra canadensis. Next base: position 6,529,149 of record NW_022631019.1, on the reverse strand, counting down.
GGAGGCCTCCTCCCGGCACCCCCCTCCCGGAGAGGCACAGGGACAAATGGTCCAGCCAAGTCCCGCCGGGAGGGCTTCCAAGATCCTGGTACAACCAGGCTGGTTCCTTACCTCCCCCTGCCCAGGGCCTCTCTGGCTGAGGCTGGTATGAATACGCTGGATTCTCCCACTTTCTCACCTGGCACATTTCAGCCAAGGCTTCTGACCCCAGGGTCTTCTCTCTCACCTGTCTGTCCTCCAGTGCTCCTCCCCTCCCCTCCCCAGTCAGGCTCCCTAAGTAACAAGCGCTGGTTTGTTGCCCATGAAACAGACAAGGCTCCTTTACACGATGGACTCTTCCCAGCTCACAACAGCTTCTAAGAGGCAGGAAGCAATTCCCAAAATTTGTTTTTGTTTCTGCTTTTTTCCAGGAGGAAACGGAGTCTTGGCAGAGTAATTACTTTTTCCAAGATGAGTGGGCCAGTAGCTCACTGGTAGAGGTAGAATTCCACCAGCTCCGTCCTTTCCGAGCCCGCCTTCTTTCCACGGAGCGGCTGGATTGTCCCCGAACTCCTCCTCTCACGTTCTGGATGTGCACACAGAAATTACCGAAGCTGGAGTGCTTGTATACACGGAGACTGCCCGGAAGTTTACCGGAGATCCTTGTGGCTTTCATGTGCCGCGGTCCTGATTCCTGAGGATAGCCACTGTAGCTGTCCGGTGGGAGTCCCTTCCTGCCAGCACCGGCTAGGTAATCGTGGGGCCTGGTGCAAAACGAAAAGGTGGGCCCCAGGTTCAAAAATAATGAAGATTTTCAAGATGGCACAGCAGACCAGTAGTGGAGCGTGGGGCCCTTCTGAGTGTGGGGGGCTGTGTCGCGGCACGGGCCTCACGCCGCTGAGTCTAGCTCTGCTCCCCAGTTTGCTTCTTCAGTGCACTCCCCAAATATGTTCAGGTCTTTAACTGCGTACAAAAAGCCAGCCTCGAGGCGCCTGGGTGGCTCAGTGGGTTAAAGCCTCTGCCTTCAGCTTGGGTCCTTGAAAAGTCCCATCTGTCAAATAAATAAATAAAATGTTAAAAAAAAAAAAAAAGCCAGCCTCCTCACATGCCATTCTGCAAGCGGCATCTGCTTTTTTATTTATGAAAGAATGACACGCAGTGCTGTGTACCAGGCACTTGGCCTGCCTGTCTCCTTTTCAGTGCGATGAGGTAGGGATCCCGGGTTAGGGACCAAACGTCCTTGTCCCCCTTACACAGCTGAAGGAATGGAGGCACGAGAGGAAGTGCAGGTCGTCCAGGGCTGCGGTGTGAAGGGCGGACAGCGGGAGGTTTGCTCTGGGGTTTGCCTTGCTGACCTGCCTCTACCTGGTTTCTCCTGAGGCAGACCGTGGGTGGCGAGGCGACGTCCGGGTCGGCACATGCAGAGCTCTCTCTCCTCGCTGCCAGCAGCCGTCAGATGCTTCACCGGCTGGAGAGATGCCGTCTTCATTTCATCACTTGCTCGATTCATGACCAAGCTGCCTTTCTGGGGAGAGGGTGTTTCCACATGGGGGATTGGGAGCTTGTGGTCTGAGCTGAGTCCCAGCCAGTGGGAATGTCCAGTCCTCAGGAGAAGGAGAGGGCAGCGCCAGGGGAACATTTCACCTGGGACGTGCAGGCGGAGGACAAGAGCGTGGACCGAGCAGGTGTGCGCGTCAGGCAGGTGCCGGGAGCGGCGGGTGGGGGAGGGAGGAGCCCTCAGCAGGGGGCTGGCTCTGGGCTGGGGGCCAGTGCCGGTGGCCTGACAAAGTCACAGGAGCTCTGGGCCTCATCTCCACAGCTGGTGAGAGAGAAATCCAGCTCAAGTGCAGGGACGGCTGCGTCCATACGGACACCGGGAAGGTCCGGGTGAGACCCCTGCAGCCGCAGTAATAAGGAACCACAAAGTGCGTGGCTTGAAACCACACATGTGCCCCATGTGACAGTCCCTCAGGTCAGAGGTGTCACAGGGCTCTCACTGGGCTCAGCTCAGTCCAGGAGTCGGGGCCGCATTCCTTCTGGAGGACACGGGAGAGTCCGCTCCTGGCCCTTGCCAGCCGCCCAGACGCGCCCACGTGCCGTGGCTTGTGACCCTTCCGCATCTTCACGGCCAGCAGCGCAGCACCTCCGACCTCTCCGAGTCCGGCGGCTCCAGGAATTAGGGTGCAGACATCTTCGGGGGCCGTGCATTATTCTGCCTGCCGCCACGTCCCTTTAATTAAGTTAGGGGCCACACATCTGAGACAATGATAGTTTTTAAAAATCTTTTCTTTAAAAAACAAAATAAACCTTTAGGGTTATAATTCATGTAGTGCAAACTGCATCCATCTGGAGTGTCCTGTTGGCTGAGTTTTGTTTTTGTTTTTTTAAAGATTTTATTTATTTATTTGACAGAGATCACAAGTAGTCAGAGAGGCAGGCGGAGAGAGAGGGGGAAGCAGGCTCCCCGCTGAGCAGAGAGCCCGATGCGGGGCTCGATCCCAGGACCCTGAGATCATGACCTGAGCCAAAGGCAGGGGCTTAACCCACTGAGCCACCCAGGCGCCCCTTGGCTGAGTTTTGACAAACGTATTCACCCTTGAAACACTGTCTGTCAGGATGGGGACGGTTCCCATCACTCCTCCGGATTCCTTGGGCCCCTTTGAATCTATCCTTCCTCTGCCCCAGTCCCAGGTAACTACCAATCTGTTATATATCTATTTCTAGCCACAAAACCCAATATTTATTGAGAACAAAGAAAACACAGAGGGCACAGAGGCCCAATTTCAGTTCATCAAACTTCAGCTGAGGATGGGAAATGGGAGAGGGGTGGGCAGCCAGCCCCGAAGTCACCCTCCCAGGAGGAGCCAGCTCTGGGAGAGAGGGGCTGTCCTGCCTCAGGGCCCATTGGGAGTTGGGGGGATGTGGGGGGGGTGGCGGGTGGCGGGGCATGGCCCAGGTCCGAGTTGCAGGAGGTGGCAAGAGAAGACAGCAGCGCCCTCAGGTGTGTGCCAAGAGTGGCAAGTGACAGGGAGGAGGTCGTCCCCTCTCAGGAATTGGCTGGGGGCGGGGAGCTGAGTTCAGGCCACAGCTCTGGGTGGGGGTTTGTTTTGTTGTTGTTGTTTGTTAATTACTATAAATTCGTTTATGTTTTCCAGAATTTTACAAAAATGGTGCCGTAGTCCTCCTTTGTGTCTAGTTTCTTTGGCCTAACATAGTGGCTTGGAGACCTGCCCGTGCTCTGGCTGCGGGAGCAGCCTGGCCCTCGTTTTTAGGCAGTGTTCTGTTCTGCGGGTATCTCCATCCACCCAGTGATGGACATTTAAGCTGCTCTCAGTTTTTGACATTGTGATAAAGCTGCTATGAATTTCATGTGTGGGGTCTGTGCCAGGAGTGGGGGTGCTGGGTCACGTGGTAACTCGGTGCGTAGCATATCATGAGGTCTCCTCCAAACCCTCATCCACACTTCTGCTGTCTGCGTCCGTCGTTTCTGGCTGTCCCCAGGGGGTGGAGGTGAGGTCTCACGTACTTTTGATTTCCATTTCTCTAATGACTACATGGTGAGTGACTGCTAGTGGGCACGGGGTTTCCTTTTGGGGTGATGAAAATGTTCTGGAATTAGGCAGTGGTGCTGTGTATACAGTGGTGATCAGTTAGGAACCAAGTGGAAGAGGGAAGACATTTGTCGGGGGAAGTGCCTGAGAAAAATATTCAAGTGACTGTCGCATTAGGCAATGATACTATAAAATGACCAGTTCCCCACATTCTGTCATTTAAAAAAAATAACCTTTTTGGTTTAGAATAGTTTGAGATTTACAGAGAAGCTAGAACAGAGTTTCTGTGCACCCCACATCTGCTTTCGCCGATTGCTCGAATCTCATATTGTTGCTGTGGTCCTGTCGAAATGAATGAACCCGTAACACTATTAGAGAAACTCCATAACAAGGTTCTGTTTTTATGTGGATAATATTTAGGAACCGCATACCATTTGCATGTATCCTAGTGATTTGGGGTGGGGGGAAATTCCAGTTTAACAAAATATGTTTAAAAGCAACTGGGGGCACTGGGTGGGCTCAGTTGGTTAAGCGTCTGACTTTGGCTCAGGTCATGATCCCTGCTCAGTGGGGCGTCTGCTTGTCCCTCTTCCCAGCCCCAGCTTGTGCATGGAGGCTCTCTCTCTCTCTCAAATGAATGAAATCTGAAAAATAAATAAATTCTAAAAAGCAACTTGGGGTGCCTGGGTGGCTCAGTAGGTTGGGCATCTGACTCTTGATTTCAGCTCAGGCCATGATCTCAGGGTTGTAAGATCGAGCCCCACACTGGGAGACCATCCCTCAGCCTGACGTCTTTCTTTTTGTTCAGGTCATAGCAGGTCGGTGGCCAGACTGGTCAGGACATTCGCAAATGGCTGTCCCCCCTTTCTCCTCCCGAGAGACTCCCCATTCTCGGACCCCCAGCCAGCACAAGTGCCTCAGCTCTGAATGTGGGTGACAGGCACCTTCTCCTGAACAGATCCAGGAAGTCAGACTGGTTGCCCGGTGACCTCCAGTAGGAGACTGGAGCTGGGTTTCCATCCTGAGACACCCCCACTGACCCTCATGGTCTGGGGACCCTCTGGCACGCTTGTGCAAGCTCAAAGCTTGTGTCACTCAGGCCTTTGCAATCTGAAGTGCTATAAACCGTCAGGACCCCTTCCCTCAGACTGCCTTCTGCCTCCTTCTGCCCCCTTCTGCCCCCACCCCCGCCCTCACCTCAAACACTCCTCCCCCCACTTCTAGGGTCATGGGTTTCCGGGGTGGGAGGGGCTTTGGCTGCCTCCTGGCCTTTGCTGTCCTACCTGATGTTCTGACAGTAGTTCATTATTTGTGACTGTTCTTTTAATCCTGTGTCCCCTTGTCCCCTGGCACGGTAAAGCCTAGGGGGACAGCAACAAGCCCCCCTTGGAGATGGAATATGCGTGACCTCAAGCCTCTCTGGGGTACCTGGTCTCCGTCCCCCGGCTTGCCCCCGTCCCCCAGCTCACCCCCATCTGCTCCAGTCCCCTGAGCTAGCACCTGGCTCTCTCCCCTGGCTTCGGGGGGCCCCGTGTGTCTCTCCCGTCACCTCTCCTCGGAGCTGGGACCTGGAAACACCTGCATGCTGGCCGCCTCGTGGATATCTCGTTCATTCATTCCACAGTATTTCGTGAGCCTCCACTATGAGCTGAGGCCATCTGCCCGGGTAGGTCACCTTCCAAAGGGGAGGCAGCCACTACGGGGATTGAAGAGAAGCAATAGGACGCTGAGGGACAGAGTCATAGGGGGTCCAGACAGAGGAGACCTCTCAAAGCAGGAGGCCTTTGGGTGGTGCCCACAGCTGCAGTGAGGGGAGAAGGAGGGCTCCGGGCGGGGTGCCCGGGGGCCCGGGTCTACCAGCTGTCTCCAAAGCATCCTACACAAACACGCACAGCTGAGTTTCACAAGACCCGTGCTCTGCCGTCCCCCTCCTAGTTTCCCTAGTTAGGAGGGGCCCTTCCACCCGGCCACCTGCGTGTGCTGCAAGCCCAGAGGCCCGCCTGGACACCGCCCCACCCCCACCTCCCATGGCTGAGTCCTGTGGGTCTTCCCGGGAATCGGCCAGTGTCCTCCCTCCTCCTGTTCTCACTGCACCTGCTCTCCCCGGAACCAGGCGGCCGCCCCTGCTGGCCCCTCCTTTCATTCTTGCGCTCTTCCAACCTCCGTCTCCATCTTGTGCCCGAGCGACCTTGTAAAAATGCACCTTCGCTCCCATCTCTCCTTTGCTTGAATTCGGCATTGATTCCTTTGTTCTTGGGATGAAATTGGAAATCCCAATGCACCCTTCACGGGGGACCTCCTGCTCTCCACCCTCCCCAGGCTCTTGCCACACTCTCAATTCTTTGGAAAGCTGGCCCCGGGGGCCTTTCCATAAGCACTGGACGCCCCCACCACGCAGTGATCTCATTGTCCTTGAACTTCCTCTCCAGCCTCCTGACTGTTCACATTGGAGATGCTGTGTCCTGTGACCTCGCAGCCCTCTGCTGCCCGTGCGTGGACTGTACGCTGACCTCGGCCAGCCTCCTGCTCTAGGTGGGACGCCGTGGGACAGAGCCATCAGGACTCCGCTCACCACTGGAGCCCCAGTGCCCGACACAGCCACACACACCGGCCCTGCACATGCTAGGGGCACCGTTACAACTATTGTGCAGATCTGTGGTGGATGAAGGCAAGAACGTGCTGCGGAAATCCTGGAGCTCCGCCACCTAGTGAACGGGGGCCACACAGAACTTGAAGCCAGCAAGTGCACCCAATCCCGTCAGTCCCTGAAGCCAAGCTGGCAGTCCCCAAGCCTTCCCCAAGTTCCTCCACTCCCAGTAGTGAAACGTCCTCAGAGATGCTACCATACAAAACACTTTGCGTCCTAACAGGAGGGTCTTGCTTCTGATCACCTCTCAGAGGGGCCAGATCAGCTAGGTCCTTAGCCCAGCCCAGCCCCCTGCCGAGCACCCCCTGGGAGCCATGCACCCCCCCACCCATCCTCCCTTTGGGCGCTCCCATTTGCTGGGCTGCCCCTCTGCACTGTGATGGGCTTTAACGCCCCCATTGGGCCTGCACCTTCAGAATTCAACTGAGCCCACAGAAATGCAGACCCCGCAGTCACCAGGAAGCCCAAGCACAGAGCTTGGTCTGGGGGACACTGACCAGGGGCACCGCTGGCTCCCTGCCCCTGGGTTCTGGCTCAGTGAGGGGCCAGAGGGGCACCTTTGAGTGCTTTTCCCGGATCCACCCTGAAGCTGGGCCTCCTTGCCCAGGCTGGGCAGTGTCCGGTTGTGCACCCAGTGGGGTGTGTGTGTGTGTGTGTTAGCGACGAGTCTGGCTGCCAGGAGGGTCAGCGGGCCACTGGGAGGAGGCTCAGGAGAGAACAAGGTTTGTCGCCCCTGCAGCTCTGGGGTCAGGTTGGGGACTGCTGGTTGGGACAGGCTTTCTGCCTGAGCCCTCACTCACACTGTCCCCAGGGACACCCTCCTTGGTTCTGGGCTCAGACAGCTCCTGTCTACCCTGCCCGCCCAGGCCCTCCTCAGGCAGTGGGTCTCCTGGTTCCAATCCCTTCACCCCCACGGGACAGGTCACGCTGTACTTGCCACCACCACCATAAGCCCCAAGACCCCACTCTCAATGCTGTGTTGAAGAAATGGGTGAAATCGCTTCTGCCTGCGGCCAGGACCCCTCCCCGCCAGGCCTGAGCCTCCCGAGTGAACAGAAGACAAGACGGACTGAGGTATATAGTTCAAAGGTTGGTATCTTTTTTGGTTTCCTTTTTTGCTTTTATAAAGAAAAATAAGGTTGTGTTTTTTGACTGAAAGAAACATAAGCAAGCCCCCTTCCCCGCCCCGCCTCTCCCCTGCCCCTGCGGGGTGCTGGGACCTCGGGTCTCGGGCAGGAGGGGCCGAGAGGAGGGGGCGGGCGCTCTGTGTTGGGGGCTTCCTCAGAGCCAGAGGAAGGGTACTCGGGAGTGGAGTTTGGCTTTGTTAGGCAAAAATAAAATTAAAAAACTTGACACACGTGCCCGCTCCACAAACAGGGGCCAAACAGCACCACCTGTGCGTTGGGTCAGCCCTGGCAGTCGGACTCAGGGTCCCGGTGCGGCCCCTGGCCCCCCACGCCCCGTGTGCTGGCGGGGAGGCACGGCAGGAAACAGCTCTCAGGACAGGAGCGGGGGGGGGGGGGGCGGGGGGGAGGAGAGAGGGGGAGGTCAGAGCAACTCCTTCCCCACATGGTAAAAAAAATTACTAAAAAAGCACCCAAGGCTTAAAAAAACGAAACCTCCCTGGCAGGGAGAACTGGGGGCATCCCGCTGAGCAGCAGAATGCCTTACCTGGCAAAAATGTGTAGAAAAATAAAATTAAACTTTATCCCTGAATGATAAAGACCCTTCCTCCTGTCCTCACGACAACTCCCCTCCACCTCCCCCAGGGGCAAGTCTCAGAATTCACGGAGACTGCCAGTCCCTCCCCGAGGGGCACAGGCACGTGCAAGACACACACGCCGTCCATGCTTGCTTGCCTGCCCGCGTCTGAGGCCCAGGGCAGTGGGTACGGGGTGGGGGAAATCTGAGGGCCACATGCACACGCACACTCAGTCCTCACAGCACTAGGTGGGGGGGGTCCCTGTGCCAGACCAAGGGCCTTCCCTCCTCCGCTCAGGGGCAGGACGGGACCCCTGGCACAGAGGTGGAGGGTCACGGGGAGCAAATCCGTGGGAGCAGTAGGCAGGGCAGTGGCGGGGCCTGGGGAGTGGGGTGGGAGAGAAAGCCAGCCGAGGTGGCCTGGAGACTGAGGTCACACTGAGCCCACGGTGACAGCACAACGAAAGGGAGGAAGGAAGGAGGGTCTTTGGGGGCCAGAAGGGGACAGGTTGGTGGCAGGGCAGGGTGTGGGGTTCGGTCTCCTTGGAGACCTGCAGGCTGCCCCAGGCCTGTCCTGCAGGGCAATGCAGGGTGAGGGCTCCAGCGAGGCCCCTGTGGGAGCCCCATGCACGGAGGAGGGGCCCAGAAGTGCAAGCCTGGGCAGGTCACTGGAGGTAACAAAATGGGGGCACACGAGGGCAACAGGGAGGCTGGCAGGGGGAAGGGGAGGATTAGTGCTTACACTAGAACTTGAGGGGCCCTGGGCTGGGGACCCCAGACCTCCACCTCCCCAGCCAGGAGAGCCAGAGGCCAGGCCAGACTTGGAACTGACAGGACAGGGCGAGACGGAGGCAGGGGAGGCCCGTCCTCAAGGGGGCCCGTCCAAGGGCTCTGTTCTTCCCCAGGCAGGACTGAGGGTGAGTGACACAGGGACCGTCCCTTGCTCCTCCCCCAGGGAACCTGAGGTGGCTGCGTGGGACCAGAGTACAGTACAGAGAGGTGGTCCTGGCCCGCAGCGCAGGGGCGGGGGGCAGCCGGCTCCTGGGCAGTTACAGTAGTAGTGGCCCTCCTGCCAGGCGGGCTGGGCAGTGCGGGAGGGGACCCCAGGGTCCCGCAGCCCCTTGGGGACCCCTGGCTTTGGGGTCAGGGTCAGCACCAAACACGAGTGATGTCAGCTGAGGAGACGGGCAGGGAGGAGAGTGATCTCGCGGCCCACGCTCAGCCCTGCGGTCTGTTAGGTGAGGAGGGGATCCCGAGGACAGGACGGGCCCAGTGGGGTCACGGGCCCTGGTGAGGACGACAGAGGCAACACCCCGGGGAGGGCTCCGAGGCCAGCAGTGGTGGGAGCAGCATGCACCGGGGCACCCCTGAGCCCCTCAGGGACCTGGAGGCTGTGGGCCGCGGCTCAGCGCAGGACCTGGTACAGGTAGGCCGAAGTGAAGAGCACGTTGGCGGCCAAGCTCACAGCCAGGAGGCCCCGGACCAGGGAGGGCCCGAAACGACCTTGGAGAGAGAGAGTGAAGAGACACTGTCAGAAGAGGGACCGGTGGGTGGTGGGGTCGCTGTGCAGGGGACCACCGGCCCAGCCCCCCAGGGGCCTCCCCGCCCCTCGGGTCACTTGGTCAATGAGGCGCCTCCTTTCCTGAGCCCGCGCTACCAGACGGGCACTGGGCTAGAGGGTCTTGCACTTGCACCCCGGGGAGGAGGTTGGGGGGCGACCGCCACTGCACAGACAGGAACAGGGGCTCTAGTAGAGTGAGAAGTGCCCCACCCCGGCTCTGGGCTGGGGTTCCCTCCCCAGGTCTGTGCTCGGGGTCTGCTGGCTGTGGAGCTGCATCCCAGACCAGCTAGATGTGGGGGGCAGCACCTATTTCCAGTCAGCTCAGAACCACCTGTGCACACCTGTCCGTCCATCTTCCCCACACACGTGGCCCCCCGATGCCCCTGGGCTGACTCCTACGTGCCCACCGCGTGCCCGGGGCTTCACAGAGCCGGGAGCTCATCTCACTTCCCGCCCCGCGGCCCGCACACAGAGGAGCCGGACGGGAACCCCGCAGCTCCGCGCGGGGCCAGGCACTCCGGGTCAGCATCCTCCCGGGGACCTCGTGCGAGGGCTGGAGCGCTCTGTGTCTGCACTGGCGACAAGAGCCCCCCTGTGGCACCGGGGTGCTCGAGACGCGGCTGGCACAGCCGAGGAACTACATTCTCACTGGTGCTGTGTTCCTTTGGTCAAATCTGAGAGCTCCCTGTGGCCAGGGGCGGATCCAGACCCTGATCGGAGCATGGGCGTGTTGTCTGCCTGCCCCGTGGGGCTGGACTCGGAAGGTGCTGGGGGGTTATCTCACAGACTTCTGGCCCTCGAGGGCCCTGGAAAGCTTTCTCTCTCAGGGTCCCTGATAGACCAGGAGGGGCGGGGGCTGCAGACCCGCGGCCCCCTGAGCCACCCTGCCCTCCTCCCCCAGGTCGGAGCACAGACCTCTCCAGGTGGCGGCCCCCTCTGTGCACCCTTGGGTGGTGGTGTCCACTACACAGGCGGAGGACTGGGATGAGTCGTCCTCTTTCTTGATGGACCGGCTGCTGCAGGCACTGCCTCTTTCTGGCCCCGACCTCATGTCTGCAGAGAAAAGGGGTGTCTCAGCGGGTGCTCACAGCTCACCCCCAGGGACAGACGTGGGGTGGCTCTACCTCCAATCCCAGGACCGTCCTTGGACGTGGCCCTGCCCACCTGCCCTAACCCTGGGCAATGGAAGGCCAGGTCCTCGTTCATAACCCGGCTACGTAGCTGCCATGAGGGGAGCTGGTTTTGGACCAGGAGCAGCAAACTCCGTGCCCAGCAGGCTCTGACAGATGATGGCCACAAGCGAGGCTTCAGGAGGTGGGGCAGGGGGGTGGCCAAGGCTGGGACGTGGGATGTCAGCCTGTCCTTCCACCTGTCTGGCCAGTATCCAGGCCCACTGTGGCCAAATCTTCTGACGCTGTAAGAAGCACAGCAAATCCACACATTCAGGGGAAAGTTCTACATTGTAAAGGTTAAGGCCCGATATAAAAAATTTAAAAATGCTTGTCAGAACACCACCATCTGAGCAAAACAAAAATATCTATGACCAGACAGGCACAGGCTAGCAAGGCACGATGCCTTTTTGATCCGTCCCAAAGAACAAAGGCCCCTCAAGGTCAATTGCAAAAGAAGAAAATAAAATCAGCCCACAGAGGGCAACATCTATGACGGTTCAAGGGCACCAGAAGCCCAGGCCGGGAGTGTCTGGAGCTCAGGAGAGTGGACTCACGGGCCCAGGAAAGGGCAAGGACAGGATGTGTGTGACCTCTTGCTGGGTCGTCCCACACCTGCATGTGACCAGCGGCCCTGTCACAGCCTGGCCAGGAGGGCAGTCAGAGGGTCGTACCCATGTTGAGCTTCGTGTCCTGTGCCGGCGATCTCTGCGGGACCTGGGGCGGCTCGAGGGGGAAGAGGCTGCCGTTGTGGGGTGAGTGCTCGTCTGAGCTGCTGGGTGTGCTGGGGGCCTCCCCGGGGGGTGACGGGAACAGCAGCAGCTTCTGCCCCTGCAGGTTGAGCCGGGCCGGGCTGATGAGGGGCCTGCGGTGGCGCAGAGAGCCAGAGCTGGAGGCCACGGAGCCAGCCACGGAAGGCGCTGGGGAAGGGAGCGGGGAGGAGGGACAGCACCCCGACAGCAGAGAGAAGTAATCTAGAGGGCAGGAGGAGAACAGAGACGACGACTTCTGGTAAGACTGGTGACAAGGTGTGAGCGTCCCCCACTGTCACAGCTACCCTTGCTGTGGCTACTGTTCCTTGGTCCTGGGGGTTCTCCTCTAGTAACCCAGGAAGAAAGGCAAGGCTGCACCAGGACAGGGGACAGAGGGAAGCCTGCCAGGGGCTGAGGGCGGCCAGAGGATCACAGACCCTTCGCCATATCCCTGCTGCCCCAAGGGCACTCCTAAGACTTAACTAAGGTTGGGGAACCCCAGCCCTGCTCCTGCGGGGTCCTGAATGCGCGCCTCCAGGAGTCATCACCGATAAGGGCGACAGCATTCCATCGAATCCTGGAAACTGCTGCGCCCATTTGACAGAAGAGGAAAGTGAGGCACAGGATATGAGTCACTTGCCCAGGGCTGCACTTGCTGGAGGCACAGGGCTGAGACTTGAACACCGGCCCCCTTCGGACCCTACAGCTCACGCTAGCCACACTGCTGTTCTATCCACGGGACACTCCGCAAACTCCCGCCCACATCGCTCCCCCATCGAAAGCAGCTTCCCTGTCCTCCTTACCTGAAACAGGAACCTCTCCAGATCGAGACACCTGAGACGGGGGGCGGCTCCCGCTGAACAGATACCCCGAGTCTGGAGGGAAAGAGAAGGGTGATACGTGTCAGGCCTGTGGGGACGACAGCTGCCCAACCCCTCCATTCTCCAGTCCCTGATCTGCTGACATTTAACCTCTGTCACTCATGTCAGGCTTTCATGAAAACACGGGCTCTCAAGCGACTCCGTGACTACTGTCCGAGATCCGCTTCGTCCACTCTCAGTTCGTGGGGAAAGTCACCCCGGCCCCCTTCCCCCAGAGCCACTCCTTCAGCTTTCTGGGGTCCCCCCCCCCGCTAACCCGTGCCTGCCGGCCCGGGCTGCACCTCAGGGAACACCGAACACGCTGCTTTTCCTCAGTCAAGCGCCCCCCCAAGGGCGGAGACCCCACCCCACATATCCTCAGCGCTCGGCTGAGAGCTGAGTGTGGGAAGATCTCGCGGCCGCCGCGTGCTGTCCTGAGAGGCTGCTGCTCCACTGCCCTCGGGGCCCTGAGGGTCCCCTGCCCCTTCCCCTACAAGGCCCACAGACACAGGCCCAGGCCAAGCCCTGTGTCTGGGTAAGCGTGGCCACGTGGCCTTTCTGGAACCTGTTCAATGGATGCTAGGAGAGCAGTGTCTCTGCTGGGCATGAGCCGTAGGGACGCAGGGATAAGGCCAGAAGCAGGGAGGAGTAGAGGAGAGGGAGAGCGAGAGCGAGAGCGAGAGCCCGACACAGGAAATGGGAACCTGGTTACCTGAGGCAAGGAGCTGCAAAAACCCATCCTCACCGCCCCCTGCAGGGAGGCCCTGGGATCCCGCCCATCACCAGATGGTGACAGGCCTGCATCATACAGAGGTGCCCTGCGGTCCTTGCCTCCAGCCCCGCAGGGCAACAGGGAGGCTGTGGGTCCTCCGTGAGGGGTGGGAAATCCCGCCCCCATGGCCTGCACTGGCTCTGGGATGCCACCCACAGCTCCCAAGGCACTTGAAATGGAAGCCCCCCTGCTCGGCCCCCGGGGCTGGCGAGCATGGAGAGTCCTGCACAGTCTCGGAGTCTCGTCCTAGGAGTACGGGCTGCTCCGGGCTGGGAGGTGCCAGGCTCCCGGCGCCCTCAGCAGTCTGCCCGCTCCTGTCCCAAGTTCTCTTCAAGGGTCACAGGGAACAGATGGACGTCTCTGCTCAGGGGAAAAGGAAAAGCATCCGAGTATGAACTTGGGATATAAGCAAAATGGCCTTTAACTACCTTGGAGGAGCTAAGCCTCTGGTCATTGGCGTTCCGGGTATTCCCATCCCATAATAACAGCAGCAGCTATGTCTGCTGAGGACCCTGCTCTAGAAGCTTCCCTGACGTCATGCCCACCTCAGGCCTGAGGTACGGCCTCTGGTTCGAGGCCCTCCCAGGGTCATGGGCTGGAGGCCCACTTGGCTGCTCCCAACTGACGACTCCTGGCACTTCAGCTGCCCACATGAGGGGCTCAGAAGACCCTCATGGCGCGTGAATCAGCACTAGCCTGGCTAGAGATGGGGAAGCCTGACCACCCCCAAGTTGCCTCCAACAGACCGGCAGCTGGTGGGCTTTTCTCCAGAGGGAGGAGCGGTGGGGGGGGGGGCTTGGGGCTGTTTTTCAACCCTGCGTCTGCCCTACGGAGAACAAGAGGGGCAGTAAGGGGCCCCTCGGAGATCAAGGCCCTGCCTTTCACCCTGCGGGACATTAACTGGAGTCATTTCTCTTCAGGCGCTTGAGATCAAGAGTCCCATGCTCTACTGACTGCGCCAGCCAAGTGCCCCGCTCATTTTAAAGAGCAAAACAAGAGGCAGCCTTCCCCCACAGTCTGCACCTCTGTCTCCAAGATGGCCATCAGAAGGGCCCAGCAGGACCCGAACTGAGCTGGTCCTACAGAGGCCTGGGAGCTTGTGTCCCTGTCCCCACCTTGGCCCCCACCAGCCCTACCCTCACCCTTACCCAGAAGGCCTGATGAACAGCTCCACAGAACATTCTAGGGGAAGCGCCCAGCTGCTGGGCCTCCCAGGTTCCCATGTTCAGGGAATTCCAGGGACCAGGGACCACCCCCAGGGACACAAGCAGGGGATCAGGAGCTCTGCTGAATGAGTGGAGGAGGGTGGCTCATCCAATTAAGTCCGCTGACTTCTGGTTACACAGAACCATCTGGAGTGCAGGCGTCTGTACTCGGGTGATCACATCTTTGGCCCTACCCAAAAGGCCGTGAACCCTACCCACTGTGTGCCCCGTCCCTCCTGTGGTGTGACACACCCTCTATCCAGGAGGATGCCTGAGCTCAGGAGCCAGACAACTGGGCACAAAGCCCGGCTCCGAGCTGCAGTGGGACCCTGGGTAAGTCACAGCAGGCGGGGGGCGGGGGGGCAGGGGGGCAGGGAACCAAAGCTCAGAGGGGACTCCGACTGGAGCCAGAGCCCCCAGCCCAGCAAAGCTGCTGTGGGGCTTAAACGAGACACCAGTTGCAGATTACCAAGCCCAGATTAACCAAGAGGGCGCCCACATTCTTGGAGGCTGGGATCCTGGCTCGAGGCTTCCCACTTCCAAACCCGCCACCCGGGAAGCCAGCCCCCAGGATGCAGCCCGAGGAGGCGGCAAGCCCAAGCCGCCCAGGGGGCTTCCCAGAGCACCGAGGGCCCTCACAGAGGTGGTCCCCCCGAGGGTCCGAGGAGCAAACACCAGATTTAGTTTATAACTGACTTCCCAGGAAGATTCTGCTGCAAAAGGTGAAGGATGGGACGTGTCCTGGGACAGGGACCAGGTGTTCGTCATGCCAGGGCCTGCAGGCAGCAAGCGCTCAATAAACCCGGGCAAATGTTCCAGCCCCCAAGCTAGAACGGCAAAATGTGGCAGTCCTGATGGTAGTAAGAACAGCGGCGAAAGGCCACGGCCAACGTGTGGACATCGACCGAGCGCCTACCGCCCTTCGAGAAGGTGCTTTCCAGTGTCACCTTGTTTGACCCAAACACCCACAGGCAGGCTCTGCTATGAGCCTCGTTTTCTTGGAGGGAAACTGAGGCTCAGAGTAGGAAGAGCAGACGCGGCACCAGGATCTGAGCCCCCCGCCCCGCGCCGCGCCCCTTACCTGCCCGCGTCAGGGAGGGTATGGTTCCCAGCGAGAGGGCCCGGCTGAGGCGGCCCGGCAGCGAGGAGGGCGAGGCCCGACGCGGAGACCGGAACAGCTGCTGGCTGGCGAGCGGCAGGAAGCCGGGCGGGGTGGGGATGAACAGAGACGGCGAGGGGCCCGCGCCCGGGTAGGGCACGGCCAGGCTGGGGCTCGTGGGGCAGAGGCCGGCCGTGACGCGTGGGGAACACCTGCAAAAGCCCGTCGGGCGCGGGAGAGAAGAGGAGGGTCAGCCCCGGGGGGCTCTGGAGGCGGCCTCTGCCCAGGTCCCGGCCCCTCTCCCCTGGTGCCAGGTGGGGCCGGAGTCGGGGTCCCAGGGAGGCGTGCGTTAGTTGAAGCGGAAAAGCAGTCCGACCGCATTCACGCCATTAGGAGCGGGTGGCTGGAGGCGCCAGCGTGACCCAGCCCTCCCTGCATGCCCCCTCCGAGCCCCCTCCGAGCTCCCTCAGCTTCACAGCAAACTAGTTCCACTACTAGTCTCGGGATTAAAGTGACACTGTCGCCCTTGCCAACCTCACGCCTACCCTTCGCCTTGAAGCGAAAATGCCCGCGCCCGCGCCAGGCACCCAGTGAAGGCCAAAGGCCTTGGGCTCCCCCTGGCCACCTGGCGCTCCATGCCCAGAGCCTCCTGACGGGGCGGCTGAGCTTGGGGAGCCCTCTGCTCCCCAGGGCCCGGCTCCGGGCATCCCACTGCTGCTCTCTGGTCTCGTTCACCCGTCTAAAGCCGCTTGCAGAGTGGAGAGGGAGGCGATCAGGCTCGGGGACCCCCAGGAAGTGGCTCTTGGGGACGCAAGCCTAACTCCAGCTTAGAAAAGACCAGTAAACGATCGCAAGGCTGCCCAAAAGATGTAAGGTGACAGTGTCTCTTTAACTCGAGAATGGGACAAATCACACAAGAGGACCCGGTGGCCCCAAGCCAGATTGTCAACCATGCTTCTGATTAAGGCAACCGATTACAGAGGGAGGGGAGGGACAGAGGCAGTTAATACATTAGTCCGCCGTCCGGACAGAGCTGGGGGAGGTCCAGCCTTACCTCAGTCCCAAGGGACAATTGGGGCCATGGACAAGGTGCCGATGGATAGGCAGCCGGCTCAGGCCCTGCAGCAGAGCCGGGGGCCGGCTAAGGGACCCACCCTGCGCGCCTCGTGACCAAATGCTCGGGGCACCGCTAGCAGAGCCACACTCTGCTGATCTCCCTGTTTTTCACTCCCAGCCCTTGCTTTAAACAAGTTCCGAGAGGCAAGCGTGGGGTCTGCCCTCGCCCCCTACGAGAATCACGGGATCTCTTGGTGCGGTCCAAAACACCAGGAGACTACCTGGACGTCAGAAGCAAAGGCAGGGCCCCTGGGTCTGGGGGACATGGGGAAATCGTGGCAGGAAATATCAAGCCCCTTGCCAGGAGTATCCGGCCACTTCCCCGCAGGACGCGCCCGCACGCCACACGCTGACTTGTTCTGCCCAAGCCCGTCAGACCCCCACCTCCTTGCCACCCCCCCAGACACCTGTGGAACGTTCTGGCTCTACACAGATCAATTTTGTTGTCACCGTAGAATAGTGATACCACGTGGCAGGACGGTGCCACCACTGTGGGGGAAGAGCCAGAGGTGGGGGAGGCCACCGCCTCACTGCAGGGGCAGGGAAGGCACACTGGGACCTTTGGCCAGCCTGCTCTGATCGCGTGTGAAGTTCTGTCCCCTGCGGGGGCCTGCGCCTCCTCAGGGACCCCGTAGGCTGGCAGGGGGGCGCTGTCCAGCAGAGGGCAGCAGCACTCGGCGCCGGGCCTCCTGTGCCCGCCCCACCCTCACCCCGGCAGAGCCCACTACCCTCACTTTCCCCACCCGGCAAGTGAGGGGAGCGGCTCCACATCACGCTGCAGGGTTCAGAGGTGGTCAGCTGTGCCCAGGAGAAGCTTCCAGGGTCCTTCCAGCTCTTACCCGCTTCCCCAGATCCTGCTCACACCTAGGACCGCCCCAGTGCTTAGAACTCGAGTCTCTCAGCCGTCCGGCACGGGAGCTCTTCCCAATCTCTGATTCCAAGAACGCTGGCATTGAGGAGCCAGTTCTCTGGTCTGACCCCTCCTGCTGTGACACACAGTGACATCAGTCACCTAGTAGAGCCTCATAAAGTGCCAAGGGTGCTCCTGTCATGGCTCTGCAGCAGACGGTTCCTGGAAACCTCTGCCAGGCTCCAGCGAGCTCAAAGATATCAACGCCTCCTTTGGCAAGCGGCCCCCCCAAACCAGCCCACACCCTCAAACCCCATCTCAGAGAAGCACTGAGCCCTGAATCCAAGTCTGCACGTCCACTGCATCAACGGGTTCTGGGACGGGGCGGGCGGCATGTCCCATCTGACGCTAAGGGGGCCACCCGGTCTCTTTCGACCCAATCCCAGTCCGTGACAGGAACGGAAGGAGAGAAAGGACTACATTTTAAGCAGCAGTTTATTGAGACGGGGGAAAGAGGACCCAGCAGGGCACGACGACAGCCGAGCCCTGAGCCGCTGGGGCCTGCGTCACCAGCACCCAAACCTGACTCCCGTGGGCACACCTGTGCCTCAAAGTCCCCTGCCCCGGCCCAGAAGCCTCTGAAGGAACGTGAAAGAACAAACAAGACATGGTGCCTGACGCCTGCCAGTGGGAGCGGAGCCCCGGAGGCATTTATTGAGAATACAGCATGAAACACACGACATCTACGGCCGGAGTTACGGTTACAGCAAAGACAGAGTCACCGACCAGTCCTCCCCAGGTCACCACACAACCAGAGAGGGCGAGACACGTGGTAACAGTCACGGACAGGAGGGACATGGGCTCCTCCCCAGGCGAGTGTGTCGAGGCAGCTGCTCCGCCCACGGTGGGGACCCCAGACTTGGAGCAAGAAGAGAGCCAAGTGGGCCCCCCTCACATCTTGGAGACAGTCACCCCGACCGCAGGTTGTCTGACAGTGGTCCCCAGCAGGGGACAGAGGTCCCAGGTAGGGTGACGCATTTCCAATTAATAAGCCCCGATCCCAGAGCTGCCTGCACTCCCTTAGCTGTTGCCAGCAAACATCAGAGGGCATGGATACACTCCAAGCAACGCACTTCAAAGGACAGACAGGTAGTTTTAAAAAAAGTCAAGCAGAACTCTAAAAAGCCCAGGACGCCACGCTCCAAGGACACCCATCTCATAAGGGTGACTTTCCCTCCCCGCTAGAGGGCAGGAAAGACATCTGCTCAGCGGGGGCTCCTGGCCAGCACGGGAGCTGGTTGTGGTTATTATAAATAATTTAACTTAAATACACACATACACACAGATGTCCTGCTTCTACTCAACGCCAAGAAAAGCAGTCATTAGCATCACGCTGTCAGTTTCCTTGAGGACGGGCGCTTCCGTACACGAGGGCATGCACAGCCAACAGACCACGGGCTCTTGGCCTGGCACCTGCCGCCTCCTCTCCCTCCCCGGCAGGCTGACTGGGGATGAAGGGCCCACTGATGGGCAGTGGGCCATCTCCCCCCTCCCCCGACGACAGCCAAGCTAGGCCCACAGGGCTCGCTTCCGGTTCCTCCTTCCTGGACAGTCACCTTACACCTCCCTCTCCGCAGAGAACAAGCCAAGCCCAGCCGGGGGGGGGGGGGCGGGGGGGCTTCAACTGGGGCCACACAGCTAGGAGGCAGCTCCAGACCACCCCCTCCCGCCCCAGGTGCAGGGCGGTGCCCCGGCTGCCGCACATGCATGTGCGTGAGGTGGGGTGGCTTCTTAGGACCCCGTGAGCATATAAGGACCATGACAGCGGGGCCCGGACTCCATGAAGGGCCTGGCACCTGCCCCTCAGGCTCAATTAGCAGGTGGCCCCTTGCTGAGCGTGACCCTCACGGGCATGTCCTCTGCTTTGCCTTCCCCCAGCTCCAATATGTAACGGGGAGCGGTTGGCACCCTCAGGGGCCTATCTGGAGGGGGACTGATACTCAGTGACGGGTGGTAGGCCTCACCGGCCCTGGAGGGAGTCATCAGAGTGCAGAACGCCAGACGGGGGCAGCCCTGGGCCCGCCCGCCTGCTGAGATGGCACTCAGAGATGGCACCCTAGGCTAACGACTTCCTCTGTATGTGGGTGGCACTTCCGTGTCCACAGTGTGTCCACGCCAAGATCAGCACTCAGGGGCCCTGGAGAAAGGCCCACCTCTCGTCTCAGATGGTAAACTGAAGCTTGGAAGAGCCCAGGGCCTGGCTGGAACCAGCCAGTGACTAGCAGGCATGCTTCCCAGGGAGCAGTGGCTCTGTCCTGTGTTCCCACCTGCCCCACAGGGAACTGGGAAGCAGGAGCCTCAACAGCCTCCGGAGTGGTGCCAGAATTAGTGACAGGACAGAGGGACAAGATGACAACCCGGTGTCATGTGTGCCAGTCTCGGGCCCCTGCCCTGTGCTATCCGCAGGGAGTGACAACCTTCCCCAGGCACCCAAAGGGGCCAAGTGGCGGAAGTGGGACACCCCAGGCATGGGGCAGGGGAGCAGGCCGAGAGGACTCAGGCCTCCGCTGCCAGCCAGGTGGGGCAGCCTCTGCTCGGGAGGCCTGTACCCCAGCCCCTGCGGCAGGTGTGGGGGGGCGGTGCACAGGGCTCCACCACCGGGATTGGGCCCTGGCTTTTAAGGGCAAAGCCAGCTGCATCTCAGAAGAAGGAGCAGTGCCCGAAAAGCAGAAGACTGAAAGAGAGACTGCTCAGACCACCGCCACCAGGCGAACGCCCCCAGCAGTCTGGCTTCTGAGAAGACACTCACCACAGGAGCCACAGGATTCTCTACGTCCCCCTCAAGAGCCTCGCCCCACACACTCAAGGTCAGGCCCAGTCGGAACCCAAGAACAGTGTTCTCCGTTCCTGGGGAAGGAGGCCAAGGGACCATGTGTCTCAGGAAGGTCTTGGAGCCGGAACTGAACCGTACACCCGGGGGCGCAGCCCTATGTCCTCTTGGTTCCCCGGCTCCGTGAGGGCTGGCTGGACCACAGTCACGACCAAAAGGACAGACCAGAGAAGTGATGTGGAGACCAGCTGGGGGGCTCTGCTCTGGCCCGTGCTCAGCAGCACCTGCCCAAGCCAAGCAGCCGAAGGAGGCCATGCGGCAAGGGCCCAGCCCCCAGCCCCATCACCAGCCCGAGCCAGGGGCTCAGGGATAGAGCGAAGTGAGAGGAGCCGCAGACAGCGGGGACCTGCCCCTCCCCCCCGGTGTGAAAAGCAGGAAAGAGTGTGCCCAGGGCGGGGGCTCCCGGAGCTGCCAGCCAGAGGCCCTGGGTCAGCGGCAGGCTGTGTGGGTGCCCCCCAGGATCCAGTCTCGGGGCAGTGGGGGGGGCGGGGTCTTTGGCCAGAAAGACCGCGGCAGCGGTGGACAGCTAGAGGGCACTTGGGAGGGTAGCTTGATGGGGTCAGAAAGGGCAGGGTCTCTAGGTTGGGCAAGGGCAGGAGCGAGGCAGGTAAGACACAAGTCAGAGGGGCCCGCTCCGGGCCTGTCCGTCTGTCTGTCCTCCCCCCGCAGTCACTGCCGCTTCTCTGACCTTCGGGGCCGGAACCTCCGCGGGCCTGTCGCCTTCCTTGTGGCCACGGCTGCCGTGAAGCCCACGAGGCAGCACAGGGACGTGGCGCTGAACTTGAGCGCGCCCAGCCAGCCGGGCGAGGCGGCCTGCAGGTGCTGCTCGGCCAGGTGCAGCCCCAGCAGCAGGGCCCACAGGCAGGCGGAGAAGGCGTCGATCCTCCGGAGCCTGCAGGACGGAGGAGGGCAGCGGTGAGGGCCCAGGACGGGCAGGGTAATAGCCCGCTCCCTCCGGCCACTTCCAGTCTCCGTGTCCACCCCTGGCCCTGCCCACAGCACAGAGTCTGGGGCCACGAGGAGAACGGGGGCCTCTGACTCCCACTCCCAACACCCACACGCTGCAGGGCTCTGACTGGGGGGATCCCAGGCTACGGACCCTCCCTCGGAGCCCCCGAGAGGACACGACACTGTTCACCACAGTCTCCAAGTGCACGGGGGCAGGGGGACTAGGGCCCCACTCGGTCCCCAGACAACCAGAGATGGAGTTGGGCCCAATCACCCGCCTCTGCACCAGAGAAGCGCGAGAGACAGAAGCACACCAGGCAGCCGAAGCACATGGCAGTGAGGGGCAGGCCGGCTGCAAGTGCCACCAACTCCTCAAGCAGGCCACACGCGTTTCCTCTCGACACCTGCCCCCCACCCTGCCCCCACCGACTCCCAGCGGCCAGAGAAGTGGGACCGTGTCTCGTTCCGGCCACGCCATGGAGCTTTGCCCATGGCTGCGTGCCCAGCAGGGCCTCCTGGCCTCGACTCCGGGTGTCCTCCTCCCCCCGAGTCCTGCCCCGCTGGGCTCCGCACACACCTGAGGCGGCCGGCCAGCAGCATGGCCAGCAGGCAGGTGAGCAGGCCCAGGGCCACGACGCCCATCTGGTGGCTCTGCCCGAAGGCCCAGGCCTCGCGCAGCTTCTCGGCAGCATGTTCGGGCAGCAGGCCCAGCAGCCGCTGCCAGCCCTCCGGCCCCGGGGCGCTGCCGTCGTCGGGTGCGGCTGAGCCATTGCCACTGGGCAGCAGGGCTGGGGGCAGGGTGGCCTGTGGGGCAAAGGGGTTGCTGGTGCCATAGAGCGCGAGGGTCAGCAGGAAGGTACAGGCCAGGAAGGCGAGGGCGCGGAGCACGATGACCTGGACTGGGGCCTTCGCTGCAGACGAGAAGCTCTGAGGGGGAGAGAGACCGGTTAGTGAGACGGCCAGTGCCACCAACGGTCATCCCTGGGGCCCGCTCTGCATGGGGGGTCTGGCCAGGGCCCCAGAGCACTTGCTTAAGAATCCACCTGGTTCCAGGGGCGCCTGGGTGGCTCAGCCAGTTAAGCGTCCGACTCTTGATCTCAGCTCTCAGGGTCCTAAGCTCAAGCTCCGCTTGAACAAAACCAAACCAAACCGCCACCTGGTTCCTGACGGTCAGAGACAGAGACAGTCTTCAGCGGGTCTTCAACTCTTCCGCGCTCCCAGCTTCCTCAGTTTACTGCCGGGCTCCACTGACGCGCCTCCCGCCTTTCCCGGCCTTCACCCACCACCACGGACGTCCCCGAGCTGGGTCGGCTACGCGCTCCCACGTCCTCTAGAGAAACGCTTTTGATATTACGGTGACCTGTTTTTTCCAGTAAGTTTTTCCTTTTGTCAAGTTCTCATCAAAAGCTCCTGCTGTGATCTTAAATGGAATTATAACACACCCCGCGGTAACTCAGGCCAAAATGAAGTTAAAAAACCACAGCAGCCACGTTGTTTGGTGTAGGAACACGGTGGTGAGGACAAAGCCAAAGGTCAGTCCATCATTGCTTCCTGCTGTGTAGAAGTGGGTGTGCGGGCCGTGGCCTTGTGGTCAGAGGCCTGGGTGCAGCCTGAAACCACACCAGCCGGGCATGGAGAGGGTGGGCAGGAATGCCTCTGGGGGGGATGGTTTTGTTTTGCCCCTTTTTTTAAAAATTTTATTTGTCAGAGAGAGAACACAAGCAGGAAGAGCGGCAGGCAGAGGGAGAAGCAGCCTCCCCAGTGAGCAGGGATCCCAACACAGGGCTCAATCCCAGGACCCTGGGACCATGACCTCAGCTGAAGGCAGATGCTTAATGACTGAGCCCCCCAGGTATCCCTGGGGTGGATGGCTTTTACTTCTAAAGCCACCTGCTATTACCTCAGAGTTTCCAAACCAGAACATTCCATCAACCTAGTAGTGACAATAATTAAAAATAGCCACAGCTAGACAGTGCCAGGTTCAAATCCTGATGTGTGCCCACCTGCAAGTTATTTAAACTCCCCAAGTTTGGCTTCCACCTGTAACTGGGGGTCACGGGGTGGGATGGCAGACCCTCCATGAAGGGTGCTGTGGGGGACTGTGCCCGTGTCGGGGAAGCAGGGCCCAGACACCCACGCCCCACACCCTGCTCCAGCGCACAAACACAAACCAACACAATTGGAGCCACTCTTCCTGGGACCCCTGCTTGGTCTGAAGACGGCAAGAGACAGGGACAGGGTGGGGATGGGGCCCCTGGAAAGGCTCCTGCCCCCAGGAGAGGACCTTAGCTCTGAAGAGCTGCCCTCTGCTCACGGGGGCTCAGCCCTCTACCCGGGGGTTTCCGCCCCATCTCAAGGTTGTGACTGCCCAAACGCCGCAGCGGGGGTAGTGGCGGGGGGCACCTCACGCCAACCTGCGTGTGGCTCTGGTCTGCCTCGCGGCGCCGGAACTGGTGGCTGAGCAGCAGGGCGCGCAGCTGGCGGTTCTGGTGCTTGATGTAGTACTCGACAGCCAGCTGGCACGGCCGGCACAGCTTGTACGTCTGCTCCAGGTGGTGGCGGTACACCTCGATCTCTTCGTCGTACCTGCCCTGTGGCGCGGACGCACGACAGGCTCAGCGTCCCCCCCCCCCCCGAGCAAGCCCCCCCGCTGGAACCTGCTTCGGGTGGTGCCCGACCCGACGGCTGGCCTGCAGGGGAGATGCCGACCCCCGAGTGGCGGGCCCCGCCCAGAACCTGGCATGTGGCGGGGCCACGGGTGACAGGGGCCTCTCCGCCAGGTTCTGTGACCGCACAGGGGGCACCAGGAGGCCAGGAACTTGAGACGTGGTCCCTGCCTCAGCCTCCCCTCTGGCTCCGGGAAAGAAGGGAAGTCCCAGGAGAAACAGCTCCAGGCTGACGCACTTAGATGCAGACAGAACCCACCCAGAGGCAGGGTCTGGCCCTGCCCTTAAGACCAAGGATCCAGAGAACACTAGAGGACCGAAGGCTTTCATGGGAGCTGAAGGGTTCTTTGGGCTTCAGAAACAGCCCAGGAGACTCAAGACTCAAGAGTCAGCAGCACACCTCTCCTTCCCCGGGGGAGTCCAACACTCCAGTCTGCAGCGGCCAGAGAGTTACCGGTTTGGTCTCTTGCAGGCACAGAATATGCCAGAGCAGTGGCTCTGGTTGCCAAATTGCACCCGCCTTCCCTTAAGCAGGCTCCCCGGCTCCCCCTGCTCAGCCACGGCTCTGTGCTACAGTCCTTCCTGCTGGCAGAACCGTGGGGAAGCCGGGGTCTCTGGGCCCCAGGTGGGCTCCTCTCCGGCGGCCAGGGAACCCCTAGACCGGGCTGTGCTGGCTAACTGGCCTGCTGGGCCCCCCTGTGGGCCCAGATGAGGCGAATCCCTAACAGGGGCTGCTGGGCTCTGCCTAGTTTCCTCTCCCACAAGCTGGGAACGCCCGCCACCGACCCCACAGCAACCCGCCAGGCTGGCCAGCGGAAAAGAGACAAGACGGACCCAGAGACACAGATGCGACAGTCTGACAAGGCCTGCGCTGGAGCCCCAGGACCCCACCACCCCTTGCCCAGGACAAAGCCCTCAGGCAGGCACTGGGGCTTCCATGACCGTCCTGGCCTGGAGCCCTGCCGGCCGTGACTATGTGAGCATGAAGTGTGCCCCGACCGAGGTGGACGAGGTTGAACGGCTGGGATGCGGGGCTGGCGCGGGGCAGGAGGAGGAAGAGGGCCCCCCACCATGCGCCACCACGCGCCCCCCTCACCTCGTCCCGCGGCGCGAAGGCGGCCAGCTGCTTGATCTTGGTGGTCTGGTGGTGGCTGCACCTGCGGCACAGCAGCACCTGGCTGCTCACCCACTGCTGCGGCTGCGCAGGTGCGCGGGGGCGGGGCGCGCCGCTCACCACGTGGTTCAGGTGCTCCATGTACTGGGCGGGGATGGGCTTGTTGTAGTCGCCATTCTGGGGGAGGGGGGTGCATGGGTGGAGTCAGTGGGGAGCCCCAGCTGGCACCACTCCAGGGAAGTGGGGGCGACTTCAAGCCTCCCCTTTGCAGGCAATGGCAGAAGCTTTCCCACGTGGAGCCCCGAGAGTGCAGCCTGCCCCCTCCCCACAGCCTGCAGCCCTGGGAACCCTGTGGCACCCTGCAGCTCCAGGGAGCTGGATAGCAACCTGCGGGTTGGCCGCCTGGGTTTGTGCACGGAGTTTCCCTGCACTGCAGCTGTGCCCACGGCCCCCAACCCCACACTCGATGACCCAGGTGTCTGGTGGCCTGGCAGAGCCGGGCGGTAGCTGCAGAGCATGGCCCATACAGCCGCGCCACCCGGCCTCTGCAGGGAGCCTGCTGACTCCAGGTCTGACGCACGGCATGGAACGGGCCCGGAGCCAGAAAGATCTGGGTGTGCACCCCAACCCGCCACTGTAGGGGTATGATGCTGCCACCCCCGCTCCCCAGGCCCACGTCGTCCTCCCGGGTGGAGGGGCACCCGCACCTCCTGGAAGCCGTTGTACTGCTCACAGTGGGGACAGTCCCAGCAGTTGCGGTTCCCGTAGGGCACGACCGTGTCCTGGTTGCAGAACCAGCAGTTGACGATGGTGTGCGTGGGCTTCATCCTGTGGGCGAGGACAGGGTCAGGTCAGTCTGAAGAGCTCTGCCACCTGTACTTGGAAGCAAGATGGGGCACCCAGAGCAGGGGACGCAGCAGGCTGGAGGAAATGACTGGACAAGGGGCTGGCTGTGTGCTGAGGGTTCACCAGAGGACCAGCAAGGAGGCTGAGGCTAGTAGGAGCTTCTCCTAAGGCCAACAGGCAAAGTCCGCCTGCTCGTGCTCCCGCCACCCCCCCACCTCCCCAGGGACACCTGAAGATGCATGAGACCCCTTGGCTCCCCAGGGCCACCCTCCTTCTGCATCCTAGGGCTCAGGCAGGGGGGCAACAGGGGCCAGGCTCTAGGACCACCCTCCTGAGGCCTGCAGACCCTGGGCCTCCCCCTGGGCCGTAGAAACGGTGCTCTTCTGGGAGTTTCCAGATGGCAGGAGCCCCCTGTGCTCCACAGATGAAAACCCCAAGAGACTGAGGCCAAGGAGACACAGGGGCGGGGACTAGAAACAGCTGCTCAGACTGGAGCCAAGCATCCCTGATGGAGGGGACAGGGCAGGCCATCCACAGGGGGCCTGGCTGGCCACACATGTGGTGACAGGTGGGATCTGCAGGATAATCCCAGCCCAGACACTGGGGGATCTGTGCTCTGGGCGCCTTCACCCAGCTCACTGGCTGTGGGGTGGGGGGAGTGGGGGAGAGAAGAGCAACTGCCCAGCAAACCCCTCCAGTCCCAGGGAAGCCAGAAACCATGTGGGCAATGGATGGCAGCTGCTTGAGCCCTGGGATCCTGGCCTCATGGCCCCTGTCCCTTCTGTTCTCCTCCAGAGGCCACCTCCAGCTCCGGGGTGCTGCCTGGGCCCCACTGTGTGGGCACTCACGCCACACCCGAGTGCTATCCACAGGGCAGCCACGACCTCATGCTTCCTCGAGCCAGAGGCCCTGGCTCTGCCAGTTCTAGCTGTGAGCCCCAGGAAGCTTGTCCTCACCCAGCCTGGCCTGCACCTGCCAAGTGCGAGGGATCCTAGAACCGGTGCCTCCATGTGTTACAACGATCCAATGGCACAAGACACATAAAGGTGCTCCGCAGCGCAAAGGGCCTGCTCCAGGACCCGGAGCCACAGCCGACTCCTGGCCTGGCCCCTTCCTCACCACCCCCCGCGCCGCCCCCCGGCAGGTTATGAGGGTCATTCAGGCAGCCTTACGACCTGTCACCTGGGGACAAGAGCATGTCAAGGGTGGGAAGTACAGAACGATGCTGGTCTAAGGGCCTAATCCACGGTGGTCAGGCTGGGAAGGTGTTGGGAGAGGTGACGGTATGCGAGGAAGGGCCCCAAGGTACAGAGGGCACCCTGTGTCGCCCCCAGCCACCACAGCAGCACACTCTCTACCCCTGTTCGGGCAAAGCCCTCGTGGTGGACAAGGGCCCGCCATGTCCTGTCAACAGCAAGAGACCAGAGTAAGGCCTAGAAATGGCCAGGCAGTGCAGCACCGTGCTCCCGGCTGTGTGGTGTGGCCTCTGGGGAAAGTCACCTACCTCCTGGAACCTCCACTGTTTAGGGGACGACGGAGATAATGATAATCCTTGCCCCAAATGGAGGCTGCTGAGGGAATCAAATCAGGGCATTTAGGAAAGTGCTGAGCTTGGCAGGAGGCTGGCGCAAGGCACTCGGACAGCTGCCCTGGGCTCCACGCACAGAGTGGGGGACGGCGGCGCCAGGCAGGGCAAGAGGTGCAGAAACCCGCCCCGCCGAGATGCTGCCACTTGGCTTGCCCTCTGCTCATTCATGCCTGGTTCACAGGCGTCTCGGTGATGGTGCAGGGAGCCACATCCCCTTGAGTGATGACGCAGGCCGAGAGACCTCTCTCACCTGCCCCTGGGGTCCCCATTCTCACCAGGGGCCTCCTCAGCCCCCCACCAGGCCCCACCTGGCCTCTGGGGAGACGCCAAGCAGAGGATCTGGCGGACTCGGCATAAAGGATGATCGGGGCAGGAGATAAAGGCGCCAGCCCCGGGGACCCCATGCGGGTGAGCAGGACCTGCAGCTTCCAACCCAGGAGCCCGGAGCACCTCCTGCCCCAGGAATCCATCATTTCCACTCCGAGCCTCCAGCTCCGCTGCGCAGGAAATGAGCCTGGCCTGGAAGCGGGTGGCAGGAAGGAGAGGCGGGGGATTAGCTCTGGTCCCTGGGGCCAACTCTGCCTCCTGTCGCTGTCACCCCATGGTAATCCCTGCCCAGGGTGGGGGTGACGGTGGGGGTCCACAGGCCACCGAATCCTCCCCAACGGCTCCCCTGCAACCAGTCCTGAAAGGGTCCAGGGCCTGGGAGCGATGGATGGGCCAGCAAGCAGCGGGGTGCCGGGGGCATGAGTGTCAGCTCCCCAGCCAGTGCTGCTGGGCCCCAGAGGGCTGCACCCTCCTCCGCCTGGACCAGGCCTGACAAAGGAGTGTGAGGGTCTGTCTATTCTGAGAGCTTAGCGCCCCTCCTGCTCCTGCTCAGGAAAACGCCCCCCAGGTCCCCTCATGAAACCTCCAAACCCCTCCTCCCCAAGCCAACAACCTCCACCCCAGGGAGGCTCTAGGACAAACCACTCTGAGTAGTAGGCGACGTCTGAGGTAGTAAGGCAGCATGTCTCCGTACCACAGGCAAGGATGAGACAAGCCCTGGCGAGGCGGCCTGAGGGAGGAAGGCTGGGCCCCAGGGGGGCCTGGAGGGGTTCACCTAGCTTCTGCTGCAGCGTGCTGAGCTCCTGGGCTCTGCTGGAGCCAGAGGAGGCCTGAAGCAGCCAGGAGCAGGGTAGCCCCTTGGGAGAAACAAGAGGCAGCTACGTTCTCCTGACCCAGCCCTCCACCAGCCCCGAACCCACAGACCGGGGGCAAAAAAGATAGACACACGCTCTCAACAACGGTACCACCCCATCAGCTCTGATGGGCATTTAGTGAAAACACAGCTTCTGTCCTGACATTTCCTACACATGGGACGGGGGCATCTGTTCCAGGAGGGGGCCCACCACTCTGAGGGACGCAGCTCCAGGTCTTTGACACCTGCCGGGAACCCAGCACCGCGTCACACAGAGGAGACACATGGATGGGCTCCATCCCTATCCAAGCGGGCTTAGCGTCTGTGGAAGACCTGTGTCCATGTTTCCACCGGGCCCCAAGAAGTGCCCAGCCTCCCCTGAGAGGGCCTGGCAGACTGCTTCTAGCCCCAACTGTGGGAGCGCTGCGTGAACCCTGGGAGACGGTCTCCAGGACAGGGAGGCCGGTTCCCTCAGAAGCCAGGAGGGCAGCCCCTGGCAAGGCCCCGAAAGACAGTGTGGGACAGCGTCACAGGTGAGGGGGCCTCGGTGGAGCCCCAGGCAGTTCCTCACTTGCTCTTCTGTGCCCGAGCGGGCAACACATGCTGTCCTAGCCAGGAGAGTCCGAGCAGGTGCCCCTGGGGCCACGGCACCAGCAACACCAAGAAGCAGCTTGGTGCCTCCAGGCCTCCGCCCGGCCTCGAGGCCAACCTGCCGGTACCAAGCCCAGAAGCCCCCAGACCCACCTGTCTGGGACAGACGTGGCCTGGGGATGGCGGACCGCCCACCTTTGCCCCAGCACCTCTTGTGTTCACGGAGCACATGCCAGGCAGGTCGGCAGAGACAAGCAAGGCTCTCTACTTCTGACCCGGATACGAGGAGGAGAACGGAGAAATCCACAGGGCAGCTGGTGACAGATGTCACAGGAGAGGCCAACCAGCAGAGCATTTGCCGTTACCCTAAAGAATGGGTCTGCTGGTCAGCAGGGCACAATGAGCAGACAGCATTCAGACAGGCGGGGTGGCGGGGCCAAGGGGGGAGGGGACACCTGGCGGGCATCCAGGGAGGGCTGGCCCCTGGGCTGGTGTGCGGTGGCAGGAGAGTGTGGCTGGAGGCGGGCGGGAGACGGGGACTCTGGACGCCAGGATGAGGCTCTGCTGCCCAACCCGGGAGGCTGGTCTTCTCGGTCTCTAAACCCCAGAAAGTACACAAGCCAGTAAACACCCAGGGTCCCACGGGCAGTGACATGGGAGGCCCTGAGCAGGGATATGCTAGCAGAAGATAAGATCCTGGACACAATACTGAGCAGCAGAGTCCGGAGACGGGAGTCGAGATGGGGCAGGAGCAGGCAGCCATCAGGAGCCCGGAGGCAGGGCAAGCTGGCCCCGCAAAGTGCAATTCAGGCTCCCAGCCCAGGTGGACAGTGGTGGCCTCCTGCGCGTGCTCAGCGAGGACCCAGTGTGGGGCTTGGTTAGGACCCGAGGGGCTGGAGTGCATCTGCTGTTCAACGGAGGCCAGAGGAGGGCTCGAGCCCAAGCTCTCCAGGCCCCGGTTCCCTCATCTGGAGAATGGGCTTCTGGAGGCGGTGTTCCCATACTACCACATGCTGTCAGCACCGAGTTACCAACGATCCGGGCAGGACTACTGAGGCTCTAGGAGGGCTGCAGCACTTCCGAGAAGCGGCCCCTTCCCCAGGCTCCTGAGCCAGTCTCCACCACCCGACCCTCCCAGGTCGCTTTCCAGAAACAACTCTCCTCATTCAAGACCCACAGAGTGAAAGCCAATGTTCCTCGCTGTCACAGCGATCTTCCTGCTAGCGGGAGAAGGGCTCAGTCTCTGCAGGGCTTGTCTTGCTTCTGGAGCGGGACAGTGGCCAATTTACGATGCCCAGACAAAAGCCTGTGCTTTCTGACAATCTCGAGCTTCCTGGAAGAGGTCTGGTCCTTCCCAGGCCAGCCAGCAAAGAGGTCCCCACGCCACACCATGACTCTGTGGTGTCCTGCTGCTGGAGTGAAAAGGCCTTCCAGGTACCCTCCGGGCTGCCCTCGAACCGCTAACCTAACACAGCCCTGAGTCTCCAGATTCCTATCTTCAGGAGAGGGAAGCTGCAGCCAGCAGCCCAGGAGGAGAGAACAGGACCCCTGAGAAAAGCCACAGCTAAAGACACAGGAGTGTGAGGCACAGTGAGCGAAGCCCGCCCAAATTCAGCCACACTAAACACAACGGATGCCTGACCCAGGCTCTGATCCCTGGTGTACCACTCCCCACGCCAGGGCATGCGGGAGGCAGCAGTGTCCAGGAGACAAGCCGGGCCCTGAGCTCCCTTCTGCTGTCCACATGCCCCTGCACTTCGGTTCCCTCATGTACAAAATGACCACCTTGAACCAGCTGGTCCTGGAAGCCCCTCAGCTTCCAGAAATTGGGCAGGAACCAGAACAGTGGGAGACCTGCAGTGGCAGGGAGCCCCTGAACCGGGAGCTCCATCAATCCCCTGCTATGCTCCCCTGGGAAGCCACCCCCTCCTCAGCCTGCCCATCTGGCTCACCCTGCAGACACAGCTGATGTCCCTCCTACCCTTCCTCCTCCAGGAAACCTGTGACTCAGTCACCCTCCTGTCTTTCTGCCTTGGGTGAGAAGCAGCACATGGTGGCGGATAAGGAAGAACCACCAGACCGCCCAGGTTCAAATCCCAGCTCTGCCACTTGCTGCCAGGGGACCGCAAGCCCAGTTCCTTCTCTTCTTCTACCTGGTACCTGAGCTTTGCAGGTCCCTTGCTGAAATGTCAAACCCACCCACTCTGTCCCTAGGATGCGTTCACAACCCTGTCTTTTCCCCCGTTCTCTGAGAGGCCGGATCAGATGTGGAAACAGCTGCACTGCCCCTGAGACCTTGCGGAACTAGAGGCCACTCCACTTTTCTCCCTCACCACGGAGGGCCCTCAGAACACAGGGGTCAGCATGATCTCTGAGCCCTGCCAGGGCTGGGACAGCCACTGACCCAGCTCAGCAGCGGCGGCGGCAGCAGGAGGACCGGCTCGTTTAAGAATATTAGGCTTCCGGGATGCCTGGGTGGCTCAGTTGGTTAAGCCACTGCCTTCAGCTCAGGTCATGATCCTGGAGTTCTGGGATCAAGTCCCACATCAGGCTCCCAGCTCTTTGAGGAGTCTGCTTCTCCCTTCTCATGCTCTCTCCCCCTCTCTCAAATAAATAAATAAAATCTTAAAAAAAAAAAAAGAATATTAGGCTTCCTCCGAGCCTGGGTGGCTGAGTTAAGCGTCTGCCTTCAGCTCAGGTCATGATCCCAGGGTCCTGGGTCCCAGCCCCGCATCAGGCCCTCTGGTCGGCAGGGAGCCTGCTTCCCGCCCCCACCCCCTCTCTGTCTGCCTCTCTGCCTGCCTCTCTGCCTACTTGTGATCTCTGTCAAATAAAGAAATAAAATCCTAAAAAAAAAAAAAAAAAAGAATATTAGGCTTCCCTGCTCTTGGACGTAGTGTAGCCCAGGGGTTAGCAATGTGGGCTCCAGGACTAGGTGGCTTCAGTTCACATGGTGGCTCTTCTAATTAATGACAATTTTCAGCTCTTTTGTCCCTGGGCTTCCTTCTCCAGGGACTGCTGGGGTCGTGACTCTGATTGGGCCCCTGTGAAATTAGAACAACGCCCCAGCCGGCTTACGCCGACCATAAAGTGCCGGCTAGTGTCAGTCAGTCCATCCCAGCGTGTGCCGGCCGAGCCGGGCTGAAGGCGGGCAAGAGCGCAGTCCCCATCTCCGCGGTACTCTCCCGCAGGGTGTCGGGGGCCGGGGTGGGCGTGGGGCGGCCCTGCAGATCCCGCGGCTCGGCAGGCACGCGTCTCCGTGGGGGAGGAAGTTTGTAACCCACGCGCTGGTCGTCCTCGCCCGCCCCACATTCCTGGGATCCCCGAACCCACCCCACCCCCCCGGCCTCTTCCCCACCACGAAGATTCCCAGCCCAGCCCCCAGCGGGACGCGGGCGTGCAGAGCGGGTCCCGGCGCGTGGGCGCATAGGCCGGGCCCCCACCGCCACGCCGCGGCCTCGCGGGCAGGAAGGCGCCGCGCGGTCCCGGAGCGGCCGGGACGGGCGGAGAACCGCGGGCCGAGGCCGCGTGGGCCGCGCGCACTCACCTCCGCGCGATCCGGTAGAGCAGCACGCCGGCCGCGGCGCACGCCGTGACCCCCAGGCCGCCGGCCAGGCCCGCCGTGGGGCAGCGGGCCAGCAGCGCGCTCATTCCCTCCATGGTTCCCCGCGCGGGTAGCGGGCGGCGGACGGCGGGCGACGGGCCACGGGGCTGGGGGCCCAGGGCCGCAGGCGGGACACGGGACGCGGGACGACGGCGCGCGCCTGCTCGCGCCGTGACCTTCGCCGCTTTGTAGCCGGCGCGGGCCCGCCCCCTGACTCGGCGCGCTCCCGCCGCGCAGCCAATCGGGGATCGGGGCGAGCCCGGGGGGCGGGGCGCCGGCGGAAGCGGCGGCACCGGGCCGCGCGCGCCCTCGCGCGGCGGGAGGTGGGAGGCGGCGCGGCGCCGGGTCCCCCGTCCTCCTCCGCGCTCGCCGCGGGCTGCGAAGTCCGGCTGCCTTAGCGCCTCGGGACGCTGAGGGTGAGTAGTCTAGCGCTAGTCCGCTCTGCTCAGCGCTGGCCAAGCCCGGCTCCTGCTCGAACGGCTGTTTTTCTGCAAGTTGCAGCGCTTTTAAGCTACTCCATTCAACAAAAAATTAGTTACTGGAAACATGAACGTCCGTCCAGAGGGGCGAGGTCGAATGAATCTCAGGTCGGCTCTACCTCCGAACTTGGGAAAGCAAGGCGGGGGCTACGGGTGCTGGCCTGGCGGGAGGTGACGGCTCAAATAAAGGGAACGTGCACATTGATTTTGGGAATAACGAAGTTTGAATGAAGACACTGCTAGCACGTGTGTGCTTGCTGAAGTCGAGGACTGGTAACGCTGAGCCCTGGTTCCACAGGGGCGTGGATTCAGGGAAGATTCACTTTGTGCCAGTTTCATTCATGGCTTGAGCTAAAGTACTTTCATAACTAAAAAAAAGAAAACAAAAAACCCAGCTGGTTGTAAATATTCGTATCCGTACACGACACGTGTCTCGGTGTCCACGCTTTTCCAGTGTTTCTGAGGTCAGGACTGGAGTTCTGCCTGTGGCAGACGGCGCCGACGTGGGGTTGTTTGGCAGCAAATGTTCCCGTTGTTTCCGGTTAACAATTCATAGTCCCCGGCCTTCCTAGGAGCTGCAGAGAGGGCAAGGAGCAGGGCACAGCACCTAGGCGCTGGCCAGAGGGGCTGCTATTTCTTCCACGTGGGTCAGAGCCAAGGCCTTGCTTTGGCCAAGCGGGGGGCTCTCACCACAAATGAACAAATAGCAGTGAAACCTCCCTTAGAATGTGTGGCACGGTTCTTTGCGTACCATTTTCTTTCCAAGGAAGATTCAAAGATTGTGATGTCCCACTCACAGGGTGGACAAAGAGCGACCCAACCACCGTGTCCTGGGTGTTAGCAGTACAATCGCACCTTCACCGGTGGTAGTGCCTGTGGGCTCATTACCCTTCAGTGAATGGAACAGTTTGCTGGCTTTGGTCAGACCATTCCACAGGCTCAGATGCCCCCTCTAACTTATGTTCAACTACCCAAGCGCTGCAAACCCACGACCAGCCACTTTACAACTTACCATCTCTCTCAGAGCTCAAGCAAGTCATTAACCCTCTGGTCTCTCTTATTTGTAAAATGTGGATCATGGTAACACCTGCCTCATGAGGTTGTGGCAGAAATAACCGACATGAGAAAATACAGAACATCTTATACAGAGCTTGGCATCTAGTGGTAAGCAATGAGAACTTTTCCAAGTCTTATATATACGGGGACTTAAAAATAATGAAATCCCAATGACTGAGCTTATGCACAAGAGAAACAGTGTGGCTGGGTGATGGACACTGGGGAGGGTATGTGCTATGGTGAGTGCTGTGAACAGTGTAAGACTGACACAGACCTGTACCCCTGAAACAAATTATACATTGTATGTTAATAATAATAAAAAAAAAAATCATGGGACCTCACCATGGACAGCTCAAACAGTGACAATTCCCATTTGAAATATGACAAGCCCCTTTAGAATTTCCTGCTTTTCTTCCTACTTCTGGCACTCCCCTTTCTCATTTCAATGTCCTGGTACAGGAGAAGCAATCAGAGAGCAAAATGATCCTAGGTCAGCATCAAATTTATTTAATTCAAGAATGTAGAAATGAAAATTATTTTCAAATAATTCTCACTCCAAATTCGAGAATATTAAGCAACCTAATTTTTAAACCTTCAGATCTTGAGGAAAAATTCAGGTTTTAATATGAATACTAAAATAGGAAGATGTTGCTAACAGTTATCCTATCAAACAGTTAAACTGAGCTCCTGGAAGAGCAATCTCTTGGCTGCCATGCGGTTTTCAAGCACTGATGCTTGACTAACATGATTTGGAATTCTACACAGCTGTGGACAGTTGAAGCAAATTTTGCCAGTGAGCTCAAGCACACCAACTAAACTTCATGCCTAAAGGTGAACAAAATTAAACTCCATTTTAAATACAATTTGAAAATATCCTACTCTCATCCCCACCAGTGCCTCTGAATCTGACACTACAATGCATCAGTTACTAGAATCCAGTATCTTTCTAGATGTTCAGACTGAAAACTAACCTCAACGGACTCTAAGCAAATTCCAGTGGAAGAGCTAATGGAAAGCCATCTCACTTACCTGCCTTCTGCATTACTGTTGTCCCTTACTAAATTTCTTTTTAAAAGTGGGGAGTGCTGGGGTGTGGCTAAAATTCTGGTCATTTGTCATTCCTAGTTTTTTTTTTTTTTTTTTTTTGAACTAGGGTATTTAAACACACCTCCTGTGAGAACAAAAGTGAACTCTCTGAGAGGTGGGCAGTCAACCCTGCGTCACGTCCCTCTCCGCCAGTGCCAGGGACCCAAGAACAGGGTTAAAGACCTTGGTTCAAACTTGGGATAAAAGATAACTTTAGAAAAACGTTTACAGTTCAAAATATTTAGCATCAGAAAGTTGTACTTTTTAAACTCAGCAGCCTGAAGGCTTAAATTTTTAATATGCACGAGACTTGGAAATGTACAGATAAGAAAAATGGCTAGAAGTCTTTCCTGGTCCATCCAGTGCCACCAAAATGTGACACATCTTACCTGTTCAGCAGTGTAGTGTCAGAGGAGACAACAAGTTGTATTTTGATTTTGCAGGTTTTCTCTGCACTTCTAGGGTCATGTTTCACTAAAGTATTTAGCAGTAAGTTTACAGCACAGTGAGCATAAAAGAGGACACAAACCAAATTTATACTTAAATTAAGTAGCGTGATTTAATTTAGCTGCTGCTTAATCCTGAATCCTCTTAAGTTAAAAAAAAAAACAAAACAAAAGTTATAATTAACTATTAAAGTTAATGAATTTAAACCTTCCAGAAAACATGAATCCAAAAGGAAATGTCCAACGGGTGATATAGGCCACATATTTTATGGCCTTTCCTGTTTTAGTCTCAAACACTCTAAACATCAATGGAAAAAAAAAATTTCTCTAGAGTTTTTCAATTTTATTCTAGAGCACAATTTTCTGGCCCGTTACTGGGTACGGTCTTCTAACAGGTACACAATTAACTCATAGGTAGACAACACAATGGCAGTATTTGGTATCTGCCGGATGAGCTGGGCAAAGAGTCCTCTGTAAAAGGCAAGGTAACCTTCTTCCCGGAAGACCAGCCGAGCGGTCTGGACAAAAGACTTGTACTTGGTGCCTTCCTCCCGGAGCCGTGTCCTTATGACTTCTGCAGAGAGAAACACACACTTTATGCTACAAACCAACCGCATCGCCAAGCAATACAATGAGAGAATCAAAGCACACGGCTCTGTAACCGTCAATGTACACCTCTGGGTATTTGCCACCGCAGCGCGACTTGGAGGGCCGACGTCGCTCAGACACAATAAAAAGCTGCGATCCTTTCAGAACATTTCTTAATTCTGGGAAATGGTCAATTAGGAATATTACATATACAGACAATACTACAAAATAAATTTTAAGGGATTGTAAAAGCTTACTTTGAATGGGACTTCATTTTAAGATTGTTTGTGGTTTTCTATTCCCAATTAAGTGAATGCTGTAATTTCACTGAAGGTGTAATTTGTATTAAGCATGGCAAATCATCAAAAAGATTCTCTTTTTATGTACTTGCCAACTTCTCCTACTAAAACCCCTCCTCCACAGCTCTCTCCAGCTCAAAAGCTGCCTCCTGCGTTTCCAAACGTTTGCACATCTGGCCTCCGTGACGCAGGCGCCCCGCGGCCCGACACCTGTCACTGCTCAACACGCTGCCGTCTCCCCAGCCCACGGGGGGCCGCTCAAACTCTCGTCCCTCAGCCCTGGGCGGCCGTTTATTGCCCCGCACGTGACAGGGGCTCAATTACCTGCTTGGGAGTTGACCGCGTACATCCGTCACAGCTGACAGTGCAGCAGGCTTGTGAAAACAAAACCTGTTTTTCTTGGTACAATAAACTAAGCTATTCTTTTTTAAGTAGGTCAGTGGAACTTTAGGTCTCTGATTCCTTAAAAACAGACTTAGCAAGACTAGCCTCGCTCAGCACTCCGTTCAAAGTGGAAGCTGAGATTTTTTGGGGGGGGGGGGCTGGCTCCCATACCATTTTTTTAAACTGAGGAATTTTGAATAAATCCAGACTTTTGGCTTCCCTGAAAACGCCCGAAGCTCTACAACAGGGGCCCACACTCTGCACAGCACGTACTGGCCCCAAGTAGCTGGAGCTGAGCAGAGGTGAGTGGCCGCCGCTCACATCCCCTGCAGGCAGCAGGAGCCGGTGTCACACGCGCTCCGTCACCTCAGGACCTGCGCGTGTCTGCGTGAGCGGCAGAGGTCGAGACGCAAGGACAATGACACGGACCTCACAGCTGTTTTCCTGTTCTGGAAGAAAAAGCAAAACATACCATGTGGATAAGCGATGCAGGAAGCACATCCCTTAGAAATCGCAGCAGCTGCCATAAGTCCAAAGAAACTTGTGGAATTTTTCTCAGTCCCATTTGTGGAGGCGGCTAGTGGAGCTTCTTTCAGATACTTCTTCAAACTTTCATAAATAGCAAAACAGATGATCGTTTCGGAAATTCCAGCGTAGGAGGCCGTTAATCCCCTGTAGAAGCCACGGATGCCTTCGGTCTGGTAAACATGGCGCGCGCACTGCAGTGTGTTCGTCTGCTTGCAGCCTCTCACTCTGTGGAGATCAACGAAAAGCCGTTACGAGGCGCGCTCAGGAGGAGCCTGGCTCCCGTATCAAGCTGAAGAAACGAGCGCTGAGCATAAAGAGAAATGAGACGGCAGGTGACAGGTGTCTTCCGTGTCCTGTGCTCAGCTGAGCCCGGGGCCACCGGCTGGGACACGGGACAGGCCACAGAACAGAACGTGCATCCGTAGCAGGCGTCGTGGAAACTGATCTGTAGCCTCTGACCTAATTTCGGAAGGAGCCGAACGCAGGAAGACATTCTTCGAGGAGGAAAACGTAACTGCCACACAGCCCGCATCTCTAAAAACAGGACAGACAAGCAGACCGGGATACCCTCCAGACTCGCACGGTGGTGAGGGCAGAAAGCTGCCACGTGCCCGCGCGGAAAGCGGGACGCAGCTGGACGTGGAGTGGAACTACACTCACGGCACAAACACACTTTCCGAAAATGCCGAAGGAAAAGCCTCACCAACGCGCCGACCAGGCAGTGAGCGCAAGGCCGCTTACACTAACTAGCAAGCTTTCTTGACTCTAGTCTCCAGACGGTGTGTTTTGATTCCATTATTTCTAGATTTACGGAATAATAAACATCGAATAAACTACACAGTAACTAATACAAGACTTCAGGCTGGCTGCCCCTGGCTCGTGACGGGAAGGTTCCCGAACTGGCCGATGCAGAGGGAACCCCAGGGCCCGAGAGCACGCCCACTGGTCCCGTCACAGAGCCCTCCTTCGGGGCTGAAGCCCAGCGCGACCCCAGCTCCAACCTGTCCCAACAGGCTCTCCCTTCTTCATGGTGTCTTTCCAAGGCTCCTTCTCCACACCTGAGCCGGACCGGCCTTTCTACTACAGATCTAACCAAGCCACGGCCCGGCTTGAAAGCCTCTGATGGAGAGCTTCTCCGTTTGGGCACTACTGACACTTTCCACCAGATGGTTCTCTGCTGTGGAAGCTGTCCTTGCACTGCAACCTTTGGGATTACCCCGGCCTTCACCCACCAGACGCCAGAAGCATCCCACCTAAGTTGTGACAACTGGAAAAGTCTCCAGACATTGTCAAATGTCCCCTGGGGGGGGGCGGGGAGAGTGTTCCCCATTCTCACCCAAACCACGGCTCTAATGGCTCTCCATAGCCCTCAACCCTCAAATTAGAGCCCGAAGCCAAACACCAAGACCCTCCCAGGGTTTTGAAGGATATACCCCTCCACCCACGCATTTCTGCAGCCTTGGCTTTCTGCGATCCCCCCTCCTCCAGCACGCGCACACACACACAGCACACTCCAACCACGCTTCCCTGCCGTCACGGCCCCAGAAACGGATGCTGCTTGTGTCTCGATTTTCCACATACTCTGTTCTCGGCCTGAAGCCCGTGCAGTGCACAGCCCCCAGCTCCCATTATTTTTCAGACAGTAGGGTGGACATCTCTGCCACAGGAGGCCCTCTTGTACCCGCCCTGCCTGGATGGCATCAGGGACCCTAGGGGGTCCTTAGCAGTTCTGGCCCCTATTTCATCAGCCTACAGTTCTCTTTATTTTCTGTGAAGCTGTGAGCTTCTGGAAGGCAGGGCCAATGGCATATTTCCTGCTGTTTCCCCAGTGACTAGCACACAGCAAGCATGCGACAAATACGTGTTGTTTCAAGACTGGGTAACAGAGCCCCCCAAACAAAACTTTAAAATGTCCTGAGCATCTGGGTGCCTGGGTGGCTCGGTTGGTTAAGCGTCTGACTCTTGATTTGGGCTCAGGTCATGATCTCTTAGCAGGGAGTCCGCTTGAGGATTCTCTCTCTCTCCCTCTGCCCCTCCCCCCACTCACACACTTTTTCTCTAAAATAAAGAAAGAGGGGCGCCTGGGTGGCTCAGTGGGTTAAAGCCTCTGCCTTCGGCTTGGGTCATGATCCCAGGGCCCTGGGATCGAGCCCCACATCGGGCTCTCTGCTCAGCGGGGAGCCTGCCCGCCCCCCGCCTGCCTGCCTACTTGTGATCTGTCTGTAAAATAAATAAAAGTAAAACCTTTAAAAAAAAAATAAAATAAATAAAGAAATAAAATAAAGAAAGAAAGCTTAAAAAAAAAAAAAGTAAAAAATACTATGTCCTGAGCATGGACCCTTATGAGGTAGATTTAAAAGAGTGCCTGTGTGGGCTCTTCGCTGACTTGCGCGCGTACCTGCCGCTAAGGAGGAATGATTACCAGGACTGGAATGGGGAGTGATTACCAAAGGTTTCCAGGAGAGGATGCTGGTCAGAAGCCTGAAGGACAAGCAGGTGTTCTTGAGCGACAAGAGGGGGAGAGGGATTCCTGGTGAGGGACAGCACACTCAAGGAAATGGAAGCCTAAGGGCACAGGACAGTTTTAGAAAACTGCAAAGGACCTTGAATGTTAATTAAGTCCAGGCGTTAGGATTTGACTGTCAGAGTAAGCAAGATTCATCGAAGCATTATGCGCTAGCGATCTGTCCAAAATTATGAGATCTGATGGATTCTAGAAGGTTCTTCCACACAGAACGGATTTGGGGGAAACATGGAATCTGACACCAAGAGAAAAAACAAAGGCAGACCCATAGCTACACGTCCGGAGGTCCGGAGGGGAGTTCTTGCCACTTCTCCCTCTCCTTTACAGGTTGCTAGATTTCGGCTGGACTAGCTGAAAGCCTCCAGTGCCCACCCGCATTTCCAGGCCACACCATTACACAAGGGTTCTTAGGACTCGATGACAGTGTCCCTTATCACCGTCACGTCTTTGATATTATGGGGGTTATTGGGCCACTGCTTGATCTTGTTATTTACTGTGTTAAACAAGCCTATGACTATACTGCATTTTAAAACAACACTGATAACCATACTTCAACAACTGGTTTCCATTGCTTTCAAAAATATTACTGTGAAAAGCCACGGCACAGGCTTCCCCAGACTGCCAAAGGCATCCACAGCATAAAAACGTTCAGAACCAAGGGCCTGAGTTTCAGGGCAGAAATCCAGTACATCTGAGGACCTTGGAGATTAAAATGACCTTTTTCCATTCGACCCTCCCTGGCATCTTCCCACTTAAAAGAGAGGCCATCTGGAGGAGCCCACAGAGCTCCAGTTGCTGGTGGGGTCGGCCAAGACCAGAGACCCACCAACTATCCGAGAGAAGTCAGGAGCAGTCAGGAGGTGGGCAAACTTCCAGCCTCCCCCTGGGTGTTAACTTCTGTTGGCCCTCATCTCCCCACAGTGGCTGGCAGCACGCACCTCAAAACAAAAAGTGTTTCTACATATACCTTATATTCAGGAGAAAAAAAGGATGGGGATGCTTAAGGGCTCTGTACACCTCATTCCACAACTGGAGCTGGGAGGAAGCAGCAAATCTCCATGAATATTAAGGAAGGAACAATTAACAACTTACTTCCGTTCTAGCTGCATCCGGGTTTTAACCATCCATATAGGATTCATTAAGGTATTTGTGACAAAAGCTGGAAGAAGAAAAAAAAAAAAAGAAACAGAAAATGTCACTACTGAACACAGTCCAGGCTTATTAAAGCTATCTATTTCATATGATAAACTTTGAGATCAGGATTTAAACGGCTTCACAGTAAAAATGGAGAGTAGGAAGCAGTTACAGCTCCAGACTGCAGACAGAAGGTGCAGTCCCCTAAAATGTAACAGCTATTGATATGCTGGACCTAAAAGATAGATCTCCATTTTCTAGAGCCCAGTCTAGTCTTTCTAACCTGTAGATGGTGCTGTTGGTATTTCTGTAAATGCAATTCCTATGATAAATATGAAAACTATTCTAAAACTCAATTTGTAAGCTTCAGGTCCAGAAAAAATTTGTTTTAAAAAGTTAGTGATCTAATCCAAAAGGTTGCCTTATATCAAACTTAAAACAGAAGCCGCTAAATCTCCGAATTTACCGGAACTTGAACATAGGCATCTTAGTAGCTCACTAATCATACCAGGAAATGGGAAGTTTTAAAGACGGAGCTGCTCACAGGAACCATTCTTCAAGTTTTCCTCATCTTAATGTTGCTCATTGTTCCAGACCAACCAGAAAGAGCGGTACCGTGGCATCAGCCTGACACACAGTGAGCTCTGAGCCTCATCCCCTCCGCAGTCCTAAGCAGATTAACTGGGAACCCAGAGAGTGGCTTAGGGACTCCCTCCAGGCCTGCTTTATTTGCCAATGTTTCCTCGAGGTTAATTTTGCAAAAGGCACAAAACCAATGAATGGCTTAGAGCTTACGGCTCACTCGCTACGCCCTCCTCAGAGGGATTTCCTCCCTCAGAGCTCTGTGTTTGGCAGAAACTCCTTTCTTGTGTGAAGCAGCTTTGTATATAGATGCCATCTTCTACCTGGGGTCTAGTAATTGTGACCTGTAACTACTCAGATAGGATAAGAGAACTTTTATCTGGAGTCCCAGAGGCAGACAAAACCTTACAGGCTGGCAGGAGGCAGCAAAGTTCCGAGTGCCTGTTTAAGTTTTCCAGAATACTCTTCTATTTACACGAGACATAAAATGGTACCTAGACAGACAGAGCCTTCTCTCAGCAACCTATAAGTCCATGGTTATTTCCCAAGTATTTCTGGGGGAACAAATCCTGTTATGAATTTTCTATAGTAAGTGGGGTGACTCCTGTACTACCTGATCTGGCACCAGCCCCCCTAAGATCTCCTCCACAGCCCCGAGCCCTCGTCACAGAACCCAGCTGGGGATACAAATGCCAGCTGCCTGCAGGGGACGCTGGACTCCATGGAGAGTCACACACAAAAAGCTCCATCTTTAAAATAACTTAATGAAACAGAAAGATATGAAAACGCATTAATATTGCTTAAAGGAAACATAACACTCACCAGCAGCATGCATGAGCACAGGCAAATTTTGAGGGAGAATAAAAGTTTTAATTGTCAAAGAAAATGGACCCGAGTTATAAACTATTCACAAACATTCATGTTTTTGTTAGTTCTGACATAAAGCGTCAGAAAAATGCTTTCAGATGCAGAAGAAGCAGAGAGCTAATTTCTAATTCCTGGAAGAAGCTGTTTGGCACAACACCTGCTTTAGGAGAGCGAGAAACTCCTCTCCACTTGCTGGGGTCACATACCTGCAGAGCCGGCCGAGAGAATGTGCACGAGGCTGCTGTTAGGCACAAAGATGCCACTGAACTGCTCTTTGGCTTTGGAGTAACACGCGAAGTACACGGCCCTGTTTGAAGAGAGAGAGAGTGCTACAGACAGCGGCATGGCCCTATACACGTCCCTCCGCAACCTCTGAAAAATTGAGGAAACTATGAGAAAGGAGGTTAACATGTAACCAAAAGCTTGACTTTGTCTGTAAGACCAAAAGCTGCTGCAGGCCCCTGCAGAAAGCTCCTGCCTGTCCCTCAGAACGTGTTCAGTGACGGGAGATGCGGCCACGGTAACTGAGGAGGAGGAGACTTGGGTAATAAAATCCATATATCCGTACATTCTTCTTCGTTCCGGGTGTCAATTCTTTAAGCACCAAAATCTATACTGAAACTTTTAAAATTTGTAATACTTCTAAAATACACCACACCTGCCTTCTACCACAATGACTTATCATATATAATTTGGCCTTTAAAAAATTTTTTTTTGATGACTCAGGATCATGAAGGGAACAACCATCACACGCACATTTTCATATCAAGCTTCCATCAGTGAATACGCCTCGGTCTCCCCCACCCCTGCAGCTCCTGTAGGTGGAGTCTAGGCACCCGCCCCACCCACGCCCTGGCTCTGGTCTGGTCTTTGTCTGCTTTCCTTCTTTTGACTTCTTTCTTACTGGGGCTGGGGAGTAGGTGCTGGTTCATACTTTCCCTGCTCCTTCACCAGCAATGCCAGGGGAAATGCCACTTTACTTTGGCCGGCCAATACATCAATCACAGAATGTATTTTTCAACTTAGGCTCTGGACTACTTGTCATTACTGCCTTATGTAACAGTATTGTTTTCTCCGGGTCCCAACTGTTCTAAATGGGTGTGGTGGCCAGGAAGCTACATCAGATTCACTGGTGTCACCAAATGAGTACTGTCCACAAGGAGATACAACTCGGTTTTATTTACTATACATATGCAGCACGTCCGCCATCTATTATAATGTGGACCCCATATAATCTCACAGCCTAGTGCTTTTATTTTTAAATAGAGGAAACACATATGCTACAAAATTTTAAAGGAACAAAAGGATTTACTAAGAATCCGAATTTTTACAACATCCTCATGTGATTTGTGTATAAACTAGAGCACAAATCTGCAAGAATTCCAGGAAGCTTTTAGTCTTCACCTTATAGAAAACAACATTTTCACTTTTGTTACCAAGATTAATTCTCTTTAAAGTCTATCAGAGTATTACATAAAGTAATGTCAGTATCCTACCCCTGCCACCTAGCTCCCCTCCCGGGACACAAATTTTGAGAAGCAGCTTCTTATCTACTTTTCAGAGATATGCTACACACACACACTCTCACCTGTTCACTTTTATCAAACAGACTTTAAAGAGATACAGAAATAAGGATGTTTTAAATAAAGTAAAGCTCAGAAGCCTTTAAAATTGCTTCAGATCAGTGCTACCGAGTGCATATGAACCACCTGCGGATCTTGCTGGAATGCGGGTTCTGATGTAGGTCTGGGGTACGGTCCAAGAGAGTGCAATTCTAACAAGCTCCAGGCGATGCCAATACTGCTGGCCACTGCTGCTATTTGAAACAGCAGGTGACTGTTCAGAAAAAGATTCCAGGAGATGCGAGTAGACGAATTTTCACTGAAGAATAAAATAACTAGACGCTCTCTCTCACACACACACACCAAAAGACGCAGTTTTCACTATACCGTATGTCAAATGCATCCACGCAAATGCCACAGAGAAAAGAAACTGGCCATCTAGACGTACTGCACTTCAGTACAAAAGGAGTATTATATATTCCATGCAGCGAGCCAGCTGAATG
This sequence comes from Lontra canadensis, assembly GCF_010015895.1. NCBI lineage: Eukaryota > Metazoa > Chordata > Mammalia > Carnivora > Mustelidae > Lontra > Lontra canadensis. Next base: position 6,484,422 of record NW_022631019.1, on the reverse strand, counting down.
TTTAATGCTTACCTTGATGGCGCAACTCCAACCAAATTTGGACCCAAGCCTCTAAAAAGTGACTTTGGTCCCTCCTTCTCCAAGATTGACCTGAATAATAAGAGAAGATCTTTAAATTCCTTAGGCAGGGCCTATGCAAAACAGCAAGGCATCAGCCTTCACATCAGCTCTGTAAATACAGAACAGAATGTTTACAAGACCCCAGACTCTTATCTGATTATATTATATTACAGTACAGCATCAGAAGGCTGAAGCATACTGCTTTCATTACAGTGAAAAAGCACGCTTCTAAAGCACCAGTTTGGGGCGCTTGGTGGCTCAGTGGGTTGGGCCTCTGCCTTCGGCTCAGGTCATGATCTCAGGGTCCTGGGATCGAGCTCCACATCAGGCTCTCTGCTCTGCAGGGAGTCTGCTTCCCCCCACCACCCTGCCTGCCTCTCTGCCTACTTGTGATCTCTGTCAAATAAATGAATAAAATCTTTAAAAAAAGAAAAAAGCACCAGTTTGACCTGTTTGCAAGAAGCCTTTTCCCTGGTTCACAAAGGACCTAGATGTTCGGGGTCTGCACTACATGCTAAAATCTCAGTGAGGCAGGACGAGCATGTGGCAAAAGCAGCTGATCCAGGGAATCACGTCTTCATGGTAACAAAATTCACTGAGAAACAGGTTCTGAGATGTATTTGGATCATATTTCTTTTGGATTTACTCCTTATTTCTAATAGTCCTATCTTCCAGATCTTTACTTAGTGTAGAAGGGCCCCAATCAGGGATCCACAGAATAGAAAGACCAAATGATTTTCAAGGGCTGGATGAATGTTTTTTAAAGCCATAACACAGTATCTCAAGTTCAAAGAGAAGACTGCTTCTTTTTAATTTCTAAAAATCATGGTAACAGAGACGCCTGCGTGGCTCAGTTAAGTGTCTCCCTTCAGCTCAGATAGTGATCCCAGGGTCCTGGGATCGAGTCCCAGGTAACATACACATACAAATTTACCATTTTAAAGTGCACAGTTACCGTGTATGTATGTACCGTGTATGTTACCATGATTGTTTTTGATTGATTTTGATTGTTTTTTGATTTTTTTATTGTTACCATGATTGTTTTCTAAGAGATTTTCTTTGTTTAAAAAACAATCATGGTAACATACACATACAAATTTACCATTTTAAAGTACACAGTTCAGTGACATTAAGTAGTTCCACAATGTTGTGCCACCATCACCATTCATCTCCTAAACTTCTTCATCTCCTTCAATTGCAATCATACCCATTACCCTCCCCACTCCCCCAACCCTTGGCAACCACCATTCTGCTTTCTGTCTCTATGAATTAGACTGCTTTAGAGACCTCAGAGGAGTGGAATTATTCAGTATTTGTCCTTTTGTGGCTGGTTTATTTTACTCAGTGTAGTGTCATTAACGTTCATATATGTTGCAGAATATGCCAGAATTTCCTTCTTTAAGGCTGAGTAATACCCCATTGTACATGGGCCACATGCTGTTTGTCCATTTACCTGTTGGTAGATACCCGAGTTGCTTCCACTCTTGGCTACTGTGATTAATGCTGCTGTGAACATGAGTGTCCAAGAATCTGTTCAGGTCCTCAGTTTAAATTCTTAGGGGTACATGTCCAGAAGGGGAACTGCTGGATCATGCAGTAATTTTTATGTATAATTTTTTTGAGAATCGGCCATGCTATCTATCACAGCAGCTGTACCATTTTACATTCCCACCGACAATGGACAAGGGTTCCATTTTTTCCACACCCCTGCCAATGTGCTTTAAAAAAAAGTGTTAATATGTTTTTTCATTGAAGGTGATTGGGGGCAGGGAGATGCGTGGGTGGCTCAGTCAGTTAAACATCTGCCTTTAGCTCAGGTCATGATCCCAGCATCTGGGATTGAGCCCCGCATCAGGCTCCCCACTCATCAGAGAATCTGCTTCGCCCTCTCCCCCCGCCTGCTCCCTCTTCCGGAGTGAGTGAGCGAGTGTGTGTGTGCGCACGCGTGCGTGCACGCACGCACGCAGAGGTGCTTACTCTCTGTCAAATAAATAAATAAAATCTTCAAAAAAAAAAAAAAAAAAAGGGTGGGGCATCTGGGTGGCTCAGTGCATTGGGCCTCTCTGCCTTTGGCTCGTGTCATGATCCCAGGGTCCTGGGATGGAGCCCCGAATCTGGCTCTGCTCCATGGGTTAAAGCCTCTGCCTTTGGCTCAGGTCGTGATCCCAGGGTCCTGGGATTGAGCCCTGCTTTGGGCTTTCTTGTGATTTCTCTCTGTCAAATAAATAAAATCTTTTTTTTTTTTAAGATTTTTATTTATTTATTTGACAGACAGAGATGACAAGTAGGCAGAGAGGCAGGCAGAGAGAGAGCGGGAAGCAGGCTCCGCGCCAAGCAGAGAGCCCGACCTGAGCCAAAGGCAGAGGCTTTAACCCACTGAGCCACCCAGGTGCCCCAGTTCATTACTTTTTAAAAGAATAGCTTTATTGTGTTGTTATTGACATACCATAAAATTTACCCTTTTAAAGTGCACAATTTAAAATTTTAAAGTGCAGTGAGTCTTAGTATAGTCGCAGAATTATGTAACCACAACCACTATCTAGTCCTAGAACATTTTCAGCACCCCAAGGAGACATGTACCCATCCATAGTCATTCCCAGTTCCCCCTCCCCAACCCTGGCAACTGCTGAACCACTCCATCTCCCCGTGGTTAGGAATGTTCTTCTCCTTGACGCTGTTGTAAATGGAATCAGTTTTTATTTTTGTATTCAGATTGTTCATTGCTGCTGTGTAGAAACACAGTCGATGTTTGTGTATCAATCTTGTTCACTGCAACCTGCTGAACGTGCTTCTTCGTTACAGTAATTGTTCAGTGCGTTCCTTAGTATTTCTGTGTATGAGAGTGTGTTGTCCGAGTAAAGAGGGTTTTGCTGGGGCGCCTGGGTGGCTCAGTCATTTCAGCCTCCCACTCTTGATTTCAGTTCCTGTCTTGATCTCAGGGTCATGAGTTCAAATACCTTTTATTTCTTTTCTCTTATCTAATTGCTAGCCTGCTGTTTTTGAGCATAGCTCTTACAGGTACAAATATTCTTTCATTTTCAGGCAATTCAGATATTTTATAAACATCCACAAATTTGAAGAAGAGAAGCTAAGATTCACATTTTTTAGTTTGTACAGTCAGGGACTCTAGACCATGAAAAATTACACTGACTTGAAAAAAGGAAAGAACAGGAAAGAAAACTATGAATGGATAAAAGCTGAACATTATCCAGCATGCCAGGGACCAAAACATCACCTTAACCTTGTCTGCACCAAAAATTTCAGCTTTGTTTCTAGAAACTTTTCCTCTATGGGAAAAGTGGAAAATGTTTTATTTTACCTTCAGTGTCATAATGAAGGTAAATATTGTATAAATAAATTCTTCTGACAACAATACAATTATTAGTGAGCTAGATAATAGAATACTGTCAGATTGGATGGGCTAATTACCAGGTGCAGAAAAATCTGCAGTAAGAGAAGGAAATGAAATTAGAGGGGACCTCAGTGTAATGTAAATTCCCTTGGCTACCATGAAAATGAGCCACTGAAAAGAATAAATTAAACCAACTTGAAGAGTCATTACGTTGGAGCGGGAAAATACCTCTAAAGAATGTTCTACACAGTCCTTCCTTAGTCACCTTTTTATTTTTTTTAAGATTTTATTTATTTAGGGTCACCTGGGTGGCTCAGTGGGTTAAAGCCTCTACCTTCGGCTCAGGCCCTGATCCCAGGGTCCTGGGATCGAGCCCCATATCGGGCTCTCTGCTCAGCGGGGAGCCTGCTTCCCTTCCTCTCTCTGCCTGCCTCTCTGCCTACTTGTGATCTCTGTCAAATAAATAAATAAAATCTTAAAAAAAAGAAGTAACATAAAAAGTAATGAACTGCACCCTAGTTCCACCTGAACTGTTATTACAAAATATTAGGGAGACAATGGTCTTCTTTCTCTTTTTATTTATTTATTTATTTATTTATTTATTTTTTAAAGATTTTATTTATTTGACAGAGAGAGAGATCACAAGTAGGCAGGGAGGCAGGCAGAGAGAGAGAGGGGAGGAAGCAGGCTCCCTGCGGAGCAGAGCGCCCGACGCAGGGCTCAATCCCAGGACCCTGGGATCAGGACCCGAGCCGAAGGCAGAGGCTTCAACCCACTGAGCCACCCAGGCGCCCTTCTCTTTCTCTTTTTTAAAAAAAGATTTTATTTATTTATTTGGCAGAGAGAAAGCAAGAGAGGGAACATAATAGGGAGAGTGGGAGAGGGAGAAGCAGCCTTTGTGCTGAGCAGGGAGGCCAACGCAGGGCTCAATCCCAGGGCTCAATCCCAGGACCCTGGGATCATGAGCCTAAGGCAGACGCTTAATGACAGCCACCCTGGCGCCCTCTCTCTCTCTCTGTTTTTTAAACAATGGTCTTATTTTCTAATCATACAGTGTTTTCCCTACTGGCATTTATCAATCCAGGCCCTTTCCAGTGATCCCATGACGCACTGTTGTTTGGGTTGCCCAGCCTGAACTCTCCGGCCCCCCTCTGAGCATCACATGAAGGGCCTCTGTCTGAGATATCACACAATTAGAGAACACATCTACTATAAGTAGAGTGTACCTTTTTCTTTTTTTTTTTTCTGTCATGGCATCTGGGGAATGTAAAAGCAAGGCATTTAAAATGAGACCTAGCTACGCAATGTAACATTACTTGGCAATAAAAAGGAAGTACTGATAAACACAAAAACAAGGATGACCTTCAAGAAACATTATACGAGGGGCGCCTGGGTGGCTCAGTGGGTTGAAGCCTCTGCCTTCAGCTGGGGTTATGATTTCAGTGGCCTGGGATCGAGCCCCAAGTCGGGCTCTCTGCTCGGCGGGGAGCCTGCTTCCTCCTCTCTCTCTCTCTGCCTGCTTCTCTGCCCACTTGAGATCTCTGTCAAATAAATAAAATCTTTAAAAAAAAAAAAAAAGAAAGAAACATTACACGAAAGAAGCCAGACACAAGAGGCCCTATATTGTTGTTTCATGTTATTTCTTTTTTTCCTTTTTAAAGATTTTATTTATTTATTTGACAGACAGAGATCACAAGTAGGCAGAGAGGCAGGCAGAGAGAGAGGAATGGAAGCAGTCTCCCTGCCGAGCAGAGAGCCCAATGTGGGGCTTGATCCCAGGACCCTGGGATCATGACCTGAACCGAAGGCAGAGGCTTAACCCACTAAGCCACCCAGACGCCCCTGTTTCATGTTATTTCTATGAAATGTCCAGAGGAGACAAGTCTAGAGACAGAAAGTGTATTAGTGGATGGACGCCTACGCTGGGGTGGGTGATGGGAGAATGACTGCAAATGGGTGAGAGGTTTCTTTTAGTAGGGATAAAAATGTTCTAAGATCAAATTAGTAGCATTGGCCACACAAAACTGTGCACATACTAAAAAAGTTGAATGGTATTCTTTAAATGGGTAAACCGTATGGTATGTGAATTACATCTTAATGTTAAACAAACCAAAAAACCACCCGGCAAGGAGAAAAGAAAGCATCCTTGAAAAAGATCTAATAACAGAGCAGGGGTGCCTGGGTGGCTCAGTATGTTGCCTTTGGCTCAGTTCATGATTGCAGAGTCCTGGGATCGAGCCCTGAATCAAGCTCCCTGCTCAGGGGAAGTCGGCTTCTCCTTCTGCTCCCTCCCCCAATGCACACGCTCTCTTGCTCTCTCTCTCTCAAATAAATAAAAGGAATGAATATGGACTGTAGGGCAATTAGTTAGAAAGCAGTATATGAATACCGAATTTCTTGAATTTGAAAACCATACCGTGGCTTGAAAAGAATACCCTTGTTATTAGGAAATAAATGCCGAAGAACTGAGGTAAAGGGGCATAATGCGTGTAATCTATTTTCCAATGGTTCAGAGAAAAATATATATGTATACGCAGAAAAAAACGAAAAAATATAAATGTGATGTTACAAAATGGTGATCTGAGGTAAAGAATATAACCAAGTAATCTGTACCATTTCTGTAACTCTTCTGTTTGAAATTATTTCAAAGTAAAAAGTTCTTAAAAAAAAAAGTTAGGTCATAGGTTATAAAAATAGTAAACTCATGACGACAGCCCACAAAGTCACAGAAGCAAGGGGTGGGGTAAAGACAATTCTTGGGTTTCTGTAAAACCTAACACGCCAACTGAAGTTCCTGCACTTTGAGCGAACTTTCCTACTGGCTCAAACAAGCCACTCGGCTCTTCCTAGGCAGGAGAATTTAGTGTTTTCAACTGCAAATACTTTACTTTCACTCTTGCTCAGAACAGGACTGGGCTTTCAAAAAGCCAAGCTCTCTGAACAAAAACCTCTCTCAAGTAACACCTTTAAGTGACCTACAACTTATAAGAGATATAAAAGATTTCAAATGGTCAGTGCAGCCAAACATTTTTTAAGTTTAGATTCTGTCTGTGGTCCCATTACCGGACAGGGTGCAGAGCCAGGCGCGGGAGGCAGTTCAGCATAATTAAGGGACTCTGGCTCCAGGAAGCCCCAAGCCTCTCATCTATAATGCAGTGGGGAACTGGTGTCCTCAAGTGACTCAGGCCTTTTAAGAAATGCAGAAAGACGGTCTCCATAGCTACGCATACTAACAGTGGGCAAAAAGTCAAATCTGTTACATAATCCCAACTTCTAACCTATCTGGATGTTTACAAAATTCTGGAACAATCAAGTTCCCACTATAAATGGTACGCTTCGGCTTCATAACAAAGCTTGTCAGGCTCCAGACTAATTTTCCCACAGTCATATCGAGTTTAATTTAGAAAAGAAATGCAAAAGGAAACTAGGCTCTTGTTTGGAGCATTTCATTGTCTTCGCTAGGTTTAATCACAATATGCAGACTGCAGACTAATCCAAGACAAAGATCTCATCTGAACACAGTTTTTTTTTGTTTTTTGTTTTTTTAAAGATTTTATTTATTTGTCAGAGAGAGAGGAGTGAGAGCGAGCACAGGCAGACAGAGTGGCAGGCAGAGGCAGAGGAAGAAGCAGGCTCCCCGCCAAGCAAGGAGCCCAATGCAAGACTCGACCCCAGCCAGGACACCGGGACCACGACCCGAGCCGAAGGCAGCCGCCCAACCAACCGAGCCACCCAGGTGTCCCGAACACAGTTTTTATAAGACAGAGACTAGCTCCCTAATACATTACTTTTCAGATTAAAAAAGTAGTTGAAAAAACAAAAATAAGGTACCTGAGTAGTTTACAGAATAGCTCTGACAGAAAAAGATGAACTCTGAAGATTTTTTAAAGCAGACACCAGAGATAAACTGATGTATTAGTAATCCCTATGGCAAATCTAACAGCGAGAGCCTAAATATGCTAGCATCTTGCCTTTTTTTTTTTTCTTTTTAAGTAACTATATTCGAAATGTAAAGGTTACTGGTGCTCCGGTAGAGGATAAATTTTTTTTTTCCTAACAGCTTACCCTAACATGAGCCATGTGCAAACACTGATTTGCATTGTGAAAAATTTATTTCCTGTGAAGAAATTCTGTTGCCTGGTTGAGTCTTTTAAAGGAGTACTGCCTGAAAGGTAAGACTTAGAAATAAGCTACTTGGTTTTTTTTTTTTTTTTTTTAAAGATTTTATTTATTTATTTAACAGAGAGAGATCACAAGTAGATGGAGAGGCAGGCAGAGAGAGAGAGAGAGAGAGAGAGAAGCAGGCTCCTTGCTGAGCAGAGAGCCCGATGCGGGACTCGATCCCAGGACCCTGAGATCATGACCTGAGCCGAAGGCAGCAGCTCAACCCACTGAGCCACCCAGGCGCCCAATAAGCTACTTAGTTTTAAGTGAATAATCATTTTATTCACTTGGGTGTTTGGTAACTCAATGTCCTCTGAAACTGTGAACAGACAACTCTGATGTGCTTTGTGCTATAGAGAAAAGGCCTGATTCTTGTCCTCCTTTTGTCATTTACCAGATAAAAAGCCCTCTCTGGGGGTGCCTGGGTGGCTCAGTGGGTTAAAGCCTCTGCCTTCGGCTGGGGTCATGAGCCCAGGGTCCTGAGATCGAGCCCCACATCCGGCTCTCTGCTCTGCAGGGAGCCTGCTTCCTCCTCCTCTCTCTCTCTCTGGCTGCCTCTCTGCCTACTTATGATCTCTGTCAAATAAACAAGTAAAATCTTAAAAAAAAAAGTGCAGAAAGTACGTATTTTGACAGTGGCTAGCATTCATGATTTACATGGTGCGGTGTGTGTGCTGAACCTTTTATATTTCGCATCTTATGACATACCCCAATTCATTCATTCATTCTACTGGTACTGAATGCGTATTACTATGTGACAGGCAGCATTCTACGTGCGCGGGGACACTTCAGGGACCAAGACAAATCAAAGTCCCTGTGTTCAAGGAACTTCGACTCTGATGGGGCAGAGAGAAAATAAGTGATATAAACATGTAAACTACACTGCATGTTGGATGGAGGGTAAGTGCTGGAGACAGAAACAAGCAGGAAGAAGGCAGGGGGCGAGAGGGGAGGCCCAGTTTTAAACAGCATGGTCACTGCAAGGCCTTCCCGCAGAGGCAACAACTGGGAGTCAGCCAGGCAGAGGGCGTTCAGGCACAAAGGCCCTTCTGTGGCAAACGCTGCACTGCTCCTAGGATAGAAGGCTGAGAAGGAGCAGAAAGGAGGCCAGTGTAGCTGGGTGCGGGAGGGGAACTGATTGGGGGATACTGGGGCGGCCGCCGGAGAGCCTACTGAGTGGTAAGCATGACTGACTCTGGTCCTTGGGTTGTGCATGGTTGGTGCGTGGAGGGCCCTGAGGCTCCGTGGAGAACACACTGAGGAGGGGGCCAGGCAGGAAGCCCATGTAGCAGCACAGGGGACATGTGGCGGCCGCCCTCCTGGCGGTGGCAGCGGCAGAGCAAGGAGGGCCCGGGGGTCCGGGGATCAGCTTCCGACAAATGCCGGAGGCAGAGGTGGGAGATCCTCCTGCGGGGCCGTGAGAGGTAAGATCTCAGGTGACTCTGGGGCTTCAGATCTGCAGTGGGAAGGACGGAGCTGCCTTTCCCAGACACCGAGAAGACTTGGGGGTGGCGGGGGAGGCTCGGAGCAGCTCCAGCTATGCTCTGGACGCCTGGCAGCCACCCAAGCCCAGCTGTCCTACAGGCAGTGGACGACCGTGACGCTCGGGAGAAACGCCATCATTACAGGTGGTACTTAAAGCCCAAAGATTACCAGAGGCTATCCTGGACGGGGTGGCAAGAACAGGGCAGAGGGTCACCATGGGAGCCCTGGGGCCTCCAACATCAAGAGGCTGTCACGGAGACTCAACAACCACGCAGAAGCCGAGGCCAGTGCGGCGAGGGTGGTCCTGTCCGGCTCTGAGCTGGAGCCACAGCTGTTTCCACGTGAAAGAAGAAGCAGAGCTTCATGCTGGGGGCGGGAAGGTTGGGGGAGGGGCGGGGAGGGGGGCTGTCACTGTCTGCTCTTAGCTGCTTCAAATCTTTCTTAGAAATCTACTTTAAGGTGAATATACATTGAAATGACATTGAGCAAGTCACTTAACCTCTAATTTGCACTTCCTCATCTATAAAGGGTCTATAAAATAATTTCACACCAGAGTGCTGATCTCAGAGTTCCTGTGAAAACTGAGTGAAGTAATACTACAGAAACGTGATCATTTTTTAACTCGAAAGCTAATGAAGATCAGTTGACAATCTTCAAAGTGTATATATACATCAAGTTGAGGAAATAAAGCTTAACAGCTCTTGAGCAAAAAACATTACTTTACAAACACTCTCCTAACAAAATATTATGACAAAAATTTTACTTAATACTTCCATTATGCATATTTTGACGTGAATATAGAGCATATTTTGATGTGAATACAGAATACGTGTTTTTTAAATTTTTTTTAAATTTTTAAGATTTTATTAATTTATTTGACAGAGATCACAAGTAGGCAGAGAGGCAGGCAGAGAGAGGGGGAAGCAGGTTCCCCGCTGAGCAGAGAGCCCGATGTGGGGCTCGATCCCAGGACCCTGAGATCATGACCTGAGCCGAAGGCAGAGGCCCAACCCACAGAGCCACCCAGAGGCCCCCAGAATACGCGGTTTTAAAAAGTATTCATGTGTCAGTAATGTCTCCCAGTTGTGTAGTTGTGGCTGCGTGAACTGATGACTGCTGGGGGTCCCCAGGGGAAAGGAGTTGGCCTGTGTGTGGTATGGTGTGGGCACTGTTCCGGTATTTTATAAGATAGAAAGGCTTTTTTTTCCTTTGACTTACATTTAAATGTAACATCCGTCCTCACTGAGGGAACATATGTACATAGAGAACCAGAAAGAAAGACAGATTTATAGGAGAGAGACAGAGATACTAGGGATGCAGAACATGCACCCTAAAAACTCCCGTCCAGAGAAACATCCCCATTTACCTTCGTTTACCTTACAAGCTTGGCCCTGCTGACACCCACAATTTCTGGGTAACAGTTTCCAGCTACAGTAAATAGATAAATCCACTAGTCATGAGTTATTTGGCAAGCACGTAAGAGGAAGTTCTTTCTGGATGTCAGTAAAGTTGGCAAATTACCTGTCTGTTTCATTATGTCCAAAGCACTTTGTGTTCCTCAGAAGAAGGGTGTCATGTGAGACACTGCCACTGGCTAACCATGTAAAAAGACAAACCAGGATGGGGATGTTTCCACAGTCACAGCTTTTAACAATGTGGACTTGTCTCTCTCCCTACCTGGATCAAAGTGTGCCTCCACATTTCCGAGTTTCTCTTTTCTGGACCTATGTCTAGGTAGGCTTTCTGTCTTTTGTGTGTCCAAGCCCCTTCTCGGTATTGCACTGACTTGGCTGATGGTCCTGGAATCCTGAGTACCAGCCTTCTTTTCCCTAGCTGGGTTTTGGATACTCTCACTTGGGACCTTGCCCTCAGCGGCCGGTCTGCTGTCCAATTTTGCTCTATAAACTCAGACGCACTCTCATACACACATCTGGCATGGAGGGCTGGGTGACTCATTAGTAGACTTTACAAACAAAACGTGACTAAAAATAAATTTAGAACTTTCCAATTCATTCCACCTTATCTAAAATGTGACTGAATTCTGTCCAAAGTGTTAAAGTGAATGGTTACTAAGACAGAACATTTCCGTTTTATTTCATCTTTTCCTAACATTTCCCAACTCAACATCTACAGTGACAAAATAGCAGTGTCTTTCTTGAACACACCCTTTTCTGCTTAAGTTTCAGAGACCTCAACGTCCTGTTTAGCTACATTCAACTATTTATTGAAACAGCCCTTTTACACTCATTTTTTAAAGATTTTTTTATAGTTTTTTTTTTTTTTAAGAAAAACTTTATTTATCTGTCAGAGAGAGAGAGAAGATGAGCGGGATGGCGGGGGAGGTATAGAGGCAGAAGGAGAAGCAGGCTCCCGCTGAGCAGGGAGCCCGATGCGGGACTCAATCCCAGGACCCCGGGATCATGACTTGAGCTGAAGGCAGACGCTTAACCAACTGAACCACCACGATTTTTTATTTTTAAGTAATTTCTGCACCTGACGTGAACTTAAACTCACAACCTTGAGATCAAGAGTCATGTGCTCCGACTGAGCCCTGTTAAACTGAACCCCTGTTAAACACCTCTATGAAAGTACACGGCCCCAAGCTCAAACTCCGGCATTACCAAGCCTTCTTCGTTTCTGATTCCACCTTAAGCATGGAGACTGATAAGCCAAACTCCAGCCTTCAAAATCTTCAGCCACTTCATAAGCAAATGAGACATTTTTAATGCAGTAAAAATAACGCACTAAGCAGGTAGCCTTGGTATGAAACAAACATTTAAAAAACTATTTCACTAAATATATGTTGCAACTTTTCTGTAAATGTAAAATTATTTCCAAACAGCAAATAAAAACATCAGAATATTTTATCTCTACATAATGCGCAGTCTTTACATTTTTAATGTCACTCTACCAACCCAGATCTTGTCATCCCTCAAAAGATTTTGGGCAAGAGAAACATTCTGATGCAACAATTCAAACATGGGTTTTGGTTTGCTTTGTTAGGTTTACTCTGACCGTCGCTGGCGGATGACCACGCGCACCCCCGCTGCCAAGGGAGGTCCGAGCGCAAAGGTGTCAGCGTAGAAACCTAATTCTCATGTTTGGACAGAGACTGCAAACAGAACACCCATCTGATGGGCTTGACAGACCTCCTGCAGTCATAGTGGGAGATGGGGTCCCGCTCGGAGACTGAACTTACTTCAGAACTTGGAAGAGTCCAGGTGTCACGGATGTTGGTCTCACCACCCCAGCTCCACTAATGGTCCCCAGATGAACCTGAGGATAATAGACTGTCCGAAGAGCTAATCTTGAGGACTGCAACCGTGTCTTAATGACTTCTAGTGGACAAGTGAAAATAGCACCAACCGTGCCCCCACACCTGGAAGAGAAGAAATCACAACAGGATCAGGAAAGCCACACTATTCCTTCACCGGGGTGAAGTGTGACGTTTCATTTTTCTCTATTAAGAAAAAATGCACCTGTTTATTTCATAGTTAGAACATACTGGGAGGTAAAAAGAATTTGTTGAAGTCTCAGCAGCTATGGAGAGAACCACTGTCAACATGATGGCGCGCCCTTTAGGGTTTTTCATCTCTGGCTTTTTCACCTCCCCTCCCCCACTCACCTGGATGCTTCGGATGGCTCTCGGTGGCCGCATCTACGCCTACCATACCATCTGTGAGGGCTACACACTAGTACTCTGCGCTGAGGGCTACCATTTTAACCCATGAGTACCCTCAGCTGTTTCCAACTTCGCTGCCATGCTGCAATGAATATTCTTTTTTTTTTTTTGAAAGATTTTTATTTATTTGTTGGGGGGGGCAGAGGGAGAAGCAGGATCCCCACTGAGCAGAGAGCCTGATGTGGGCCTCATCCCAGGACCCTGGGATCATGACCTGAGCCCAAGGCAGCTGCTTAACAACTGAGCCACCCAGGAGCCCCTGCAGTGAATATTCTAGACCATGCATCTTTGCGCCGCCAAAGTTACCCAGATAATGCTACTGTTTTGAGAAATCAACATTTACTACAGCACAGACTTCCATTAAAATATGATTAATTTGGACTTGACTGAAAATAAAGCTAAAGGTCCTTTTATTTATTATGAGCAGAGAGCCCAACACGCAGGCTCCCAGGACCCTGAGATCATGACCCGACCTGAAGGAAGAGGCTTAGCCCACTGAGTCCCACAGGCGCCCCTGGAAAGATAGTTTTGTTAGTTAATTTAGACTATTTACATTCACCCTCTACTTGGCAAATAGCTGATTTGACAACAAGGCCTTTAAAATTCAGTGTTTGGGGGGCCTGGGTGGCTCGGTCATTAAGCATCTGCCTTTGACTCAGGTCGTGATCTCAGGGCCTGGGACTGAGCCCCACATCAGGATCCCTGCTCAGTGGGGAGCCTGCTTCTCCCTCTCCCACTCCCCCTGCTTGTGTTCCCTCTCTCACTCTGTGTCTCTCCGTCAAATAACTAAAAATCTTAAGAAAAAGTAAAATATTTAAAAAAATCATAAAATAAAATTCTGTGTTTGGAGTGCTTAGGTGGCTCAGTCAGTTAAGCTCAGTCAGTTGGCTCAGGTCCTGGGATCAAGCTGAATGGGGCTCCCTGCTCAACGGGGAGTCTGCTTCTCCCCCTCCCTTTGCCTCTCCCTGGCTCATGTACACTCCTGCTTTCTCTCTCAAATCAATAAAATCTCAATCAATCTCTGTATTCTTCTACACCAAGGAAAATTCGTGAGCCTAAACTGAATACTGGTCTGTATTATTGGCTAAACACTGAAATATGTCTAAAGAAAATGGGATACAGGGGCGCCAGGGTGGCTCAGTGGGTTAAGCCTCTGCCTTCGGCTCAGGTCATGGTCTCAGGGTCCTGGGATCAAGCCCCACATCAGGCTCTCCGCTCAGCATGGAGCCTGCTTCCCGCCCCCCCCCGCCCTGCCACCTGCCTCTCTGCCTACTTGAGGTTTCTCTCTCTGCCAAATAAATAAAATCTTAAAAAAAAAAAAAGATAAAAACTAACTCATGTCCATTCACACAAAATTACCCTTACCTATTAGAAAAATAACCATGTGTTTAAAAGGTTTGGTATTTAAAAACAGTGGAAAACTCACACACTACAGAGTAAGATAAAAAAAATCTGAAATTTATTTATGTTCAATAACGTGATTCCACATTGTTGAAAAAGAACAGGACTTCTGGGTAGTCTTTCATAAGAAAGTCAACAAGTTCAAACACGACACAGGTCATCCACCTCCGCTTTGTCCCATGTCAGTTACATTCCTCACTCTGGCCAACCATCAACCAAATGCATGCCACTGATCAAAGGATGACCCATAGGACAGTATGTGTGCCCCACAAAGTAAGCATCCTAGTGATAGCAAGGCGGTGAGCTCTTTGAGGCTGGTAGACCACACTCACAACCGCAACCCTCTTCTATGCTACACCCTGGGCCCATGGCAGGAGCCGGGGTGGTGGTGGTGAAAAGGCCCCGGCTGGCCTTCTAGATTCATGAGAGGAAAAACGAAGGCACTCTCAGGCACCTCTTCTACAAGACAGAGTGATGTTGCCTCAGTGTTGTAAGAAATGATAAATTGGGGGCGCCTGGGTGGCTCAGGGGGTTGAGCCTCTGCTTTTAGCTCGGGTCATGATTTCAGGGTCCTGGAATCAAGCCCTGCATCGGGCTCTCTGCTGGGTGGGGAGTCTGCTTCCCCCCCTCTCTCTGGCTGCCTCTCTGCCTACTTGTGATCTCTCTGTCAAATAAATAAATAAAATCTTAAAAAAAATTAAAAATTAAAAAAAAAAAAAGAAAGAAATGACAAAATGGGGAAAACACTGCCAACTGTAACCAGCAGTAAGAAGTAACTCTTTAGGGCGCCTGGGTGGCTCAGTGGGTTAAAGCCTCTGCCTTCAGCTCAGGTCATGATCTCAGGGTCCTGGGATGGAGTCCCGCATTGGGCTCTCTGCTCAGCAGGGAGCCTGCTTCTCTCTCTCTCTTTCTGCCTGCTTCTGTGTCTACTTGTGATCTCTGTCAAATAAATAAATAAAATCTTTAAAAAAAAAAAAAAAAAAAGTAACTCTTTAGCAGGCGAGCTCCTCCCTACCTACTAGAAACCTTAGATGAGAAACAGGCATTGATTTTCAGTTATTTTCAATCATTTTTTAATTCATTAAAAATAATTTAATTCATTAAAAAATACTTAAAGTTATTAAGCCATGTTGGATACATTGTCACTAAAATATTCTTGATTAGGAGAAGGTCTGATACCAAACTGCAATTTCCAGACAAAATTCTTCCTGAAATTTAAAACATTTCACAGCAGAATTTTTATTTAAAGATTTTATTTATTTGTCACAGAGAGAGAGAGAGAGCGCGCGCACAAGCAGAGGGAGTGGCAGGCAGAGGGAGAAGCGAAACCCCGCCAAGCAAGGAGCCGGATGCAGAACTCAATGCCAGGACTCCCGGATCACCACCCCAGCTAAAGCCAGACACTTAACCGACTGAGCCACCCAGGTGTCCCATAGAAGAATTTTTAGAGTATCTTTCAGCTCAACATCTTTTTCTTTCTTCATGAACCAGCACGTATAAGACAGTCATCAGTCTGGGAGTATGAATAGAAATAGGGACTTCTCGGAATTGGCTTTCCAAGTTTTTCTAAAAATATTTAATATTTTAATATTTAATCATATTAGGTCCAAAACACTTCCGATTACAACAAATTACATTATTTTAGTCAAAGGTTCCTGTCAATCCTCAATTTGATATAAAGACCACCTTCGGTATTAGCTTGGCTCCTAACCATGGTCACTCAGCTCAGATAAACTCCTGTCCACTCTGGGCAATAGTCATTAACGGAGCTTTTTGAGTCTCAATTCAGAAGAAGTCATTAGCTCTGTCTGCCAGTCCTCCCCCATCTCTGCTATTCGGCTGCCCTCTACTGAATTCCCCTCTTCTTGAGGGCGCCTGGGTGGCTCAGTCGTTAAGCATCTGGCTTTGGCTTAGGTCTTGATCTCAGGGCCTGGGACTGAGCCCCACATCAGGATCCCTGCTCAGTGGGGAGCCCGCTTCTCCCTCTCCCACTCCCCCTGCTTGTGCTCCCTCTCTCGCCGTGTGGAGAGCTCACCGTGGACAGCTATCTGGGAACTTCCAGGTCTTCAAATTCAGGCCCGTCTAAAACTTCAATCTCAAATCTCAACCGGAACTTCCCTCCAGCACTGCCAGCCAAACGGCTTGAGGGGATTTGGTCTGCTCTTTTTCTTCCCTTCTTTTAAGGGTTCTCTGGGCATGAGGACACAGAGCAGTGACATGGTCTTACGTAACTGGTTTCTGTCTTGCTGTGGGTCCACCTGGCTGTATGTTACGTTAACAGCCTTGGCAAATGTGATGATTTCAGTGTGGATGGTGTGCAAACCTTCTTGGAGTGGTGTCAATCTCACTGGGAACCCCCATGCTGGTCCCACCAGCAGTCCATCCCCCAATTTCCTTTCAGCCTCACTTGGCTGGAAACCCTGCAGATAGCACTAGGTAGTGCCTTTCCTTCCTCTGGTCCCCATGCTCCTGGACACCAAGCCAATGGGTCCACTGGAGTGTTCTTCCACGTCCGTCAGGAGGCAGCAAAATCGGCACTTGGTGGGAGTCACTCCCATGTCTGCCCTAAGCACACCCCACCAGTTCCTTCTCATCCAGCTGGCATGGGCTAATGCAGTGGCCTCCACCTGCAGGAAGCACGGTTCAGAGAGCAAGCTACCAGTCTTCGATCCTTTCAAGTTCCTTCAATCTACAGCCCAAACCAGTAGGGACTGGGAACAGGATATGGGACCGTGATAGCAAAGCCCTCTCTCCATACTCCACATGCCACAGTGCTGACAAATACAACCCGCCTGCTCTGTATATACAGTCTGGGTGAGGTGGTCAAAGGCAGTCAGGCAGATTCTGGCACCTCTAAGTCTTAGGGTAGGCTCTTGGTTCAGCTGAGGGCCACAGCAGCCAATGCACAGCCAACAGGAAAAGTCCCATCCAACATCTAATTACATGGTGACATTGCTGACATCACGTTGTTGGGAAAGCAAGTCTGACTGGATACCAATATTTCAGACCACTAGTTCCCAAAACGGGGGACACAGTCTTAATGTGCACAATGGAATATTGGCATAGAGGGAAAAAAATTACAGAAAAAAATAAAATTTCAACTTATTTCTAATCTTTACCATTTAATTTCTATTTTGTGTATATGCTTTATAATACATATAAAATTAAAATGGTATATATATGCAGATATGCATAAACACTTTAATCTCAGGACCCTATGATCCAAGTCTGCAGAGCACTAATCCAGACCAGCGGTTCGCAGCTGTGGCAGTTATGCTCCCCACCCCAGTGACATGTGGTTATGCGTGAGACAGTTCTGGTTATTGCTACTGGGGGAGGAGGTACTAGCATCTAGTGGGCAGAGACCAGCGTTGACGTTAAACATCCTACACGGGCTGCACAGGAAACCATACAGCAATACCCTGCCCATCCCCAAACAATTATCTGGCCAAGGCTGAGAACCTCTGTTCTCGATCAATAAAACAGTCCACCTATTTGAAGGCAGTACAACCAATGTGGAGGGCACTGCGGCTGCCTCCCCAGCATCCATTCCCCTCCTCCTGCCTTAACAGGACCCCAAATTTCTTAAGTCATATAGTCTGGATAACACTTGAACCCATTTCTAGTTTAGCCCTGACTCACTTAATCAGCATAATACCATCTATGTTGCCATGTCATCTGTTCAGAGATGGGCACATGATTCAGCCCAAAATAAACAGCAGAATAATCTCCTGGGAGCAGTGACCAGTTTAGAGATGGGTGCATGTCCAAATTGGTCCAATCAGATTAAGCTTAAGACTTTTCAATGCTGGAGAAACACTAGGAGCTGCTGGAAACCATTCTGTGTCCATGCAGGGACAAATCTTAGAATCATGCAGATATTTCTGGAACACAGGAATCAATGAGGGGTCCCACAGTGACAGTGTCAAGCCATCTAAATAAGCCCTCACCAAAGCCTGTTCTCGCTAGAATTTAGGTGTATGTGCCAATAATCAAGCCAGTTGGAAGTGAGTTTTTATTACTTACATATGAAAAGCCTACTAAGTTGAGCCTAGTTAATAAAAAAAAAAAAAAAATTCACACCCTTGTTTTCCAAGAAGGCACTTACAGAATTTTACTATTATCAATCATTTTCCAAAAAGCAGTTAGGACTCATGTAGCTAGTACGCTATGTTTCCAACAGCAACGGGGAAACTCCCTGGATGTTAATTTTGCTCCTAAGGTAATGCTGCTCTAACCACTGATGCCAAAGTTCAGAGATAATTCTCTATGGGATATTCCTCTTAGTGAAACCATGGAACGGGTTTGAACAGAGCAGAAGGCCACGAACAACAAGCTATTAAGTTACATGTCTGGGAGCAGTCCTAAGAGCTGCTCTCTGAATCTACTGGCGCAATTTTCTAAAAAATCTATTACCTGGATTTTTCTGTGCCTTTTCCTACTCTTACTTATTCCTGAATGCCCTCCCCACACTTTCTCTTTTTTTCTGCCCAGAATTGAAGTCATGTTGTTTAGTACATAAACTTGGATTCAACCTTTTCTCTTTCCCCACCTAAGCCTTACTTGATATTCTCCCTCTACCCCGACAGGTTAGGCTCCTCTCCTCCAGTTTACAGCAGAACAAAACTGGACTATCACTACTCCGACATATACACTGGATTTCTTTTGTCTTCATGCAACCAGAGACACAAAAACTTGTAATTATGCACACGAATTTTTGCCTTTTAACTCTTGAGTGTCAAGTAATAAGGACACCTTTCAAAAACTAGACATTTTCAACAAGAACCTGTTTCCTATATACACACACACTCACTCACCTCAGGCACTAAAGCCAAGACTGAAATAGTCTTTATTGTAATTGCTACCCAACTGGTGATAAACTATTTTCCAGATTCATAGCTTACACATAACTACCACCAACAAATGACACTGTGAGACAACCTGATCCCAAATCTAGGGAGTCTTCAGAACTCCCCTTTTCATCCGCTAACTCTGCAGTCACTACTTGAAAAAACACTAGTGCCTCTTTATAATTTTCTGGAATGTCTAATCTGAATACCTAGCATAGGGCTTAGAGGATTTTGATCATGCAAAATCTGTATTTACTCAAAGCAAAATGCCTAGTTTCTATGCAGCTAATTACCTTTTAGATTCTTCCTATATTCTACCACATTTGGAAAGAACACTTAAATAGCACCCTATGAACGAATAAAAAAGCCCTCTAATACTTAATGAACCTATTGTTATTTTTCACAAATACACAAATCCAAAATAATGTTACCTTATGCCAACACGGTCTCAGCAAATCTTCCTATAGAACCATGTTCACAATTCATAAATGATCAAAGTACCGCTTCCCTTCATTTGGCACAATTTAACAGGCCACATAAATCTAAACCCCCAGGTAAGACACACACTACCTTTTATTCACTTAGTTAATCATTAAACAAGTATTGTTTAAGCATCTGTACCAAGTGTGGTACTGTACTCAAGATGTACGTACGAGTGATGAAGACAGACATGATTGCTATTCTCATGAAGCTTAATGCTAGTGGGAATTTCATACAAACACCATACAACATTTAAAAATGTTTCTCAACATATAAAAAATACACCAACGAGGGAAGCCTGAGTGGCTCAGTGGGTTAAGCCACTGCCTTCAGCTCAGGTCATGATCCTAGGGTCCTAGGATCGATTCCCACATGGGGCTCCTTGCTCAGTGGGGATCCTGCTTCTCTCTCTGCCTCTGCCTGCCACTCTGCCTGCTTCTGCACGATCTCTCTGACAAATAAATAAATAAAATCTTTAAAAAAAAATACACCGATGAAATAAAAGTCAATTTATATTCTTGATATACATAAGCCCTATATAAAATATCACATGCACACTGTTCTTGTCTTACCAAAATTTAAGGATTTCAATTAAGTCTTGCATCTTCTCTGTATTGGTCCCCTGGCGAATGCATGAACATGTGCCTGACACTACCAAAGTAACCATTAGCTGATACAGACTACACTCATGGAGGCAAGCGCGGTACGGAAGTATATACACCAGCTGACAGCTGTCCATAATGGGGGCAGGGACACGAAACACTGAATCTTGACAATATCTTGGATTATGTATTTTAAAATCTTAAAAGACATATGTTCCCACTAAAACACATTTTAAAAGCTATGTGAGGGGCGCCTGGGTGGCTCAGTGGGTTAAGCCACTGCCTTCGGCTCAGGTCATTATCTCAGGGTCCTGGGATCGAGTCCCGCCTCGGGCTCTCTGCTCAGCAGGGAGCCTGCTTCCCTGCCTCTCTGCCTACTTGTGATCTCTCTCTGTCAAATAAGTAAATAAAAAAAAAACTTTGATAAAAGCTATGTGAGTATATTTGATGACAAAAGAAAAAAATCATGCCTGGAAATACCAGTGAAGCGTACAGTCTGGGCCTTTCACCTCTAACCAGCGCCAGCTTAGCCCAGCTGTTTCAGGTGCTGAGCGTGTCTACTACAAGTTCTCACCCGGCTGTCACTGCTTGTTCCATTAGTGAACAGCATCACTAACACTGTATGTACTACCCGAACCCTGAGACATCTGAGAAAGAAAGGTTAAAGGATTTTTCTTAACAGACCTAAGGTCCTAGTACCAGATGGGCCACTTAAGAGGACTTCCGTGTCTCTCTCACTGAGAGTCTAAACAGTAGAAGAGAACAATAGGTTATGTAGTGACAAGATCTGTTTGACTACATTTTTTATTTTGACAACAACACTACCCAGATTTTTGGGACAGGAGGGAACAAAGCAGAAAACAACAGAGTCCCTAAAGATACTAAAAATCAACATGAAGTGAATGCTGCTTTGCTCCCACAGAAGTAACACCATCAGAGCTCGTTATGGAAGTGCTGGGAGGTATGGGAAGCCTTAAAAATGTGTTTTGACTCAGCAACTGTATCATTTACTGGTTTATCCTAACGAGATAATCAGAGAAGGGGCGCCTGTGTGGCTCAGTGGGTTAAGGCCTCTGCCTTCCCCTCGGGTCATGGGGATGGCCTGCATAGGGCTCTCTGCTCAGCAGGGAACCTGCTTCCTCCTCTCTCTCTGCCTGCCTCTCTGCCTACTTGTCATCTCTGTCTGTCAAATAAATAAAATCTTTGAAGAAAAAAAAAAGTAGTTATCAGGGAACTACACAGGTAGACGTAAGGATATCCAGTAATTTATGCTGGCAGAAAATCGGAAATGAGATTAAGTAGAAATTATGTCATCAGAATAAATCTGGTAGCCCTGTCATAAATTTACTATAACATCCTCAGTCCACATTCCAGTCACTGGGCTTGGAACTGTATTTGCCTCCTTCATTGCAACCACTGAACAGTAAGGACTGATGAGAGGTGTACTGAGAAAATTCACTATCATGTCGCCATTAATGTATTACTAAGAATAAAGCAATTTAAAGAATAGGAGCCCATTTTAAAGTAGTTATGGAATTTTATTTGGTACACATACACATAACCTTTCTAAAGTGCCTTGTTTAGGGGCACCTTGGTGGCTCAGTGGGTTAAGCCTCTGCCTTCGGCTCAGGTCATGCAGGGTCCTGGGATGGAGCCTCACATCAGGGCTCTCTGCTCAGCAGGGAGCCTGCTTCCCCACCCCCCACCTCTGCCTGCCTCTCTGCCTACTTGTGATCTCTGTCAAATAAATAAAATCTTTTAAAAAATAAATAAAGTGCCTTGTTTAGGTGTTGTTTTGTGGGTGGTTCTTCCTCCACTTCTCTTCTTCAAGGGTAACAGTGTTAAAAAGATAACCATTAGAGAGCAAAGGAATATTTCTGCTTTTGCAAAGAGCCCAAGACACTATCTTTAAAAAAAAAAAAAAAAATCAAAAAAATTTAAAAGACTACGAGTTGTTTGGGACATAGTTTTTATTTCCCAGGCTCTAAAATTAATTTTCAATGATTCCTAAGCCTCTTATAGCTGATAAAAATAATTATTCAGTATCACTAATTAGTGATAGTGTTAAACCTGTTTGATGTTAATTTCCAATGGCTATCCAACAAACGGTAGAAATATGACAAATTCACACACAAAGGGCTCTAACTTTTCAAAGACCAGGGATTTCAGTTTTCTGGAAAGATGCCAGTTTAAGAACAGTAGAAACTAGCTACTTAGAGCAAAGCAGTGCATCTCCCATTGGACCAGCTGGGACCACTGGGTTTACTGGTTTTAACTCTATGAAATAATAAGCACTCAATACTTAGCTCCTTTTAATGCTCTTTCCTAAAAGAAACGGAAGTAATATATTTTAAGCTAGTGGGAATGAATCAAAATGCATCAGTTACTCTGAAAGCATCCTGTTCAAAGATTTATTTTCTTTCCGGAGTATCTGCAAGGAATCCTGAGCAGCTGCTGAAGAAGGAACCTGTTAGAGACAATGGCTTCAGGCACCACCCTAATAAA
The DNA here is from genome assembly GCF_010015895.1 of Lontra canadensis. Lineage (NCBI taxonomy): Eukaryota > Metazoa > Chordata > Mammalia > Carnivora > Mustelidae > Lontra > Lontra canadensis. The sequence goes on along the minus strand of NW_022631019.1, from coordinate 6,461,841 downwards.
CCCTCTACGTTCTAATCAGTCCTTGCGACTTCTGCCGGCTACTGCCGCCTTCCTCCATCACAATTTAAGACGCCGCTGCTTGGTAGGAGAATTAGCAGCCAGAGGGCACTGTGAAGGGCGGGTAGGGAGATTCATGGAGACAGGGCAATGGATTATGCAGCAAACCTCACAGAGGCTGCTCCAAAGCAGGTAACTCTTCCCAGTCTGGAATGCAAAGGATTTTTTAAAAGCCCACCTCACTAACAACATGAAATCAAAATCATGTAGTATAAAATCATTTTAAGTTACCCTCCTTGGCTTGAGAAATGACTTTAACACGGGCAACTTGTTTAAAATTCCCCCAGAATGACCAGTTAATATACTGTATTAATTTAGGAATGCTCCCCCCGCCCCTGTGACTTTCAGGAAACACTGGGAGTTAAAGTGAGAAGATGAAGAAGGAACCACAGGGAAGAGATGAATGAGAAAATTCTCCCTATGTACGAAGAACCAAAATTTTTTGGTTGGAGAAACAGAGTGGGTGGTCACATACAGTAAGAAGTACAAACACTTTCATCATAGTTATTTTGCAGGTAAGTTCTCAACCATTATTCATTTGTAGTAAGGAACATACCTCAGTCCAAGGTGCATCTAATATCCAAGTCAAGATGATAATCCAGAAAAAATTATATTTTATGCAGAATGTCTACACTTAAAAATTGCTATGCCAAGCTTGTGAGGTCCTCAAACAAGACAAAATATCTGGAACTCCAAAAGGAACCAAACCCACTGGCTGTATTAAAAGAAAATTAGTAATACTAATTTTCACTACTATTTTGTGAAGAAACAAAAAATCAGCTCTGTTCCTAAACCCCCTACCACTCAATCTCCCTAACAATGCATTGCCGCCACTAAAAAATATCAGATGCATGATGACCAAAAAAAAATGCAGCTCTCAAAAACAGGGCACATCTTATGGTGCATGTGTCCACTAGCAGGTGAGAAGCATTTTTTCCTTTTTTTTTTTTTTTTAAGATTTAATTTTCTATCTGACAGATACAGGAAGAGACAGAAAGAGGGAGGGAGCGAGCAAGCATGCAGAAGCATGCAGGAAGAGAGGGAGAAGCAAAGGTTCCCCACTGAGCAGGGAGCCCAGTGTGGGGCTCGATCCTAAGACTCTGGGATCATGACCTGACCCGAAGGCAGACGCTTAACCGACTGAGCCACCGAGGCTCCCTAAGAAGCATTTGAATACACCTTCCTGACCTCATTCCACCCCCTTCGATCCCGCAGTTGCCCTCCCACAGGTGGCTTGCTGGCCAGCATCACGGTTCGCCAGCACTTTCCAGGCCCCTGCCGATGTCCAACACCTGCAGCCCTCTAGACTGTCTGAACTGGCCGCTGCGCGACCCTGAGGAAGTCACCGGCGCGCCCCCGCCCCCGCCAACCCCCAGCATCCACGGGGCCGCCCAGGGCCTTCGGAAAGAGGCCCCGGAGCGCAACCCAGGCAGAAGGACAGCGAGTGCAGCACGACCAGGGCCGCCAGCTGGGAGGATGTGGGGCGGACCGAGCCACAGTGGCCAGGCAGGACTGCCCCCGAGTGACACTCGTCACACCAGCCTCTAACTGTTCAGAAGGAGAAAAAGCAGGAGACCCCGCGGGAGCGGAATGCGCGTGGGAACGCGGGTAACCACCCTCGGGAGATGCGGCCCGGGGCGGGGAAGGCCCGCGCCCCGGGGCCTCCCCATACCGCGGAGACTTCCTCCTCCCGGAATCGGCGCTCCGGCCCGGGGGAGGGCGGGTAACCGGCCGGGGCGCCCGAGGCCGCGGGGTGGGGGAGCGGGGTGCGCGGGGTCCGGCCGGGACGCTCACCCGCCGGCGAAGAGGTGAAGCAGCGTATTCTCCTTCTGCTGAGTGCCCGTCGCCATGGCCGCGCCGGCTCCGCGGCCCGCCGCCGCCGGGTGCCGCGAACGCGAGGTGGCTCGAGGGATGCGCAAGAAGGCCCGCTCCGCTCGCCCCGCTGCCCTCAGGCGGCTACCGGCGCCGCCTCCATGCGCGCGCGCTCCGACGCCCCGCGCCCTCGCCCTGCGCCCTCCGCGGCGTGGCCGCCGGCTCCTCACCGGCCTCTGCGGCGCGAGCCCAACACCAGCCGGAGTCCGGCGCGCGGCCGTCACGTGGCGGGGGCCGGGCCGTGTCGTCACGCGGCTGCGCGAGCCCGGGGCCGCACGCGGCGGGGGTGTGGGCCCGGATCCCGCGCGCCCATTGGCCGGCGTCGGACGTGGGCGGGGCGATTGCGCGGTGTGGGCGGGCGTCTGCTCCGAGCGAACGGCTGGGCGGGGCCGGCTTGGGTCAGTGCGCCAAGAGTGAGAACCGGCCGAGGCTGCCAGATCCCCGTTCTGAGCGGAGAGACCCGGCTTGCCAAAAGCTAGGGAGACCCGGGGCCTGCACTTGCCTCCCGTTTTCTAGTCTATTTTAAGTTCAGTTTAGTTTCTGTGATATGATGTGCAAAGGGTTTAGCAATTACGTATTGCAGCTTACAGCTCTGTACTCACACATCCAGCCCAGGGAAAACATGGGACCAGGACAGCCCAGGACGCCACCCCCACCCAGTGTACCCCTAGTATACTGTTGGGTATTTCTTATTTTTCTATGGTCTACCCCTTCTGATCATGTGCGGCCCAGACTTCTGAGCTCAAGCAGCTTCTCCACTTGCATGGTCTTGGGTCAAACCCAGCCTGGCATCTTACCTCCAGGTCTGCCAGGCCTTCCCTGGCCGCCCTGCAGCCCGCGATCATATGACTCCATTTAATTTACTCACACAGCCTCCTGCAGTTATTGGCTGACTTACTCCTTTAAGCTGACCTTTTACCTCCTAGAGTGTAAACTTCAGGAGAGTCGGATCTTGTTTCTTCTATTTCTGGCTGTTCCCAGGCAAGGTACCTGCCGCTAGGAATGCCCAAGAAAGTAATGAATAAATGTCCCGAACTGAATTCATCTTTCCATTCTTCCCCTTCCCCACACCAGTCCAGGCTGTTGTATTTTCTGTCCTGGTAGTGACACCACCATCTGCACTGCGGCCACTAACACCAGAAACTTGCCTGTTACCGTGGACTCCGCCCCCTTACCCCCCTTTTTCTCAGTAGCCCATCACTCACCAGGCACTTCCATCTCCTGAAATTCTCCCAAAGTCATCTCCTTCTCTGCGTTCCTGCGCTTACTGCTGCTGGAAGTTTTCATGCCTCTCACCTACTTTGTAGCAAAAAATCTGCCTGGTATCACAGGCCACCCTTTTCCCCCTTAGTCTGTCATCCCGCCCCCCTTCCCATCCCTTCTCCAAGAGCACAAAATTCAGAATATACCAGCACTGTGTTTTCAATCTCCAGAGCTGTTAAAAGCAGTACCTTGACCGGACCAAGCTTCTAGATGTCTGGTGTGTAAACAAAGAGAGCTTAAGCAGAAGGGAAATTGTGTGCAAACACAAGAGCTGGTATTTGATTGCTAGGACTCTTTAAAAACAGCTCTTAGGCGCAGTCATCCAAAACACAAGCAGGTGAATGCTCCATATTAAAGCCATTATTCCCAAGCTCAGAAAGGGAGAAAGGCACACTAGTGCTCCATGATATGGGAAAAAAAGAGAAAAGGAAGGAAAGAAAGCACAAGAAGGGGGGGGAGTGAGTTTGTGTTTCCTAGATCTCCCATATCCTTTGCTTTAGTTGCTGGTGAAGTCAGAGTTGGTCTTAGCTGAAGATGACTTATGAGGCATGAATAGAAGGAAGGAGAGAGTAACGGGACCCCATTAACCAGGAGGGAACCTCTCCCCTCTGGGCAGGGTTCTATCCCAGGGAGATGCCATCCTTGGAGCAGAGCCCTACCTACTGGCTGCTCTCATGGAGGTGTCTGAGGCTGGGACCAAGTCTTCTAACGCCAATGGCAGCACCCAGCCTCTTGCTTGCTTTTGCTAAGCTAGTCTGGGCTGTGCTGGACACAAGTACAAGCCTCCCCACCTCCTTGTTAATGGTAATGCTGCCTTCATGTTAGAGTTTTTCCAAGGTCTTTCACACATATTATCTCGTTGGATACTCAACGTTTGGCAGCCCTGTTGTTTGGCAGGACAGATTTGCCCAAGGTCGCACAGCTAGTTAGTGGCTGATGCAATGATCTTTCATGCCTCTGTGCTTTGGAACATGCTGTTGCCTAGGATGCCCCCTTCCTCCGCTGGACCTCCTCTGAGACCAGCTCAACAACCAGCTTTTCTGTAAAGCCAGTGAGCAGCACCAGCATTCATCCCCTGGCAATGTGTTGGTGAGACTGAAGACTGGGACATTTTCTTTTCTTTTTTAAAGATTTTGTTTATTTATTTGACAGGCAGAGATCACAGGTAGGCAGAGAGGCAGGCAGAGAGAGAAGGGGAAGCAGGCTCCCCACTGAGCAGAGAGCCCAGGACCCCAGGATCATGACCTGAGCCAAAGGCAAAGGCTTTAACCTACCGAGCCACCCAGGCACCCCTGGGACATTTTCAGAGGGAAGGCCGGATATTTTGCCAAAATGTTGAAATGGGCACATCCTTTGACCCCCCACATGGAGGAAGATGTTTGATTAATTCATTTATTCAATGCATATTTATTGAGCAATTGTTATGTTTAAGGTTGTTTTATAGGCCTGGGGTATATCAGGGATTAAAAGGGATAAAAATCCTTATTGAAACTGTAGCACTCAAATCCAGCAATATACAAAAAGGATTATACTTCATGACCAAACAAGGTATGTCCCAAGAATGAGAGATTGGTTTAACATTTGAAAGTCAAACAACATAATTCAGCATACGCACGGAATAAAAAAAGAAAAAACCAGATGATCGTGTCCATAGATGCAGGAAAACATTTGACAAAACTGAATACCCATTTTTCTCAGCAAACCAGGATTAAGAGGGAATTCCTCTACCTGATAAAGGGTGTTTACAGCAAACCTATAGCGAACAACATATTTGGTGGTAAAAGATGTCTGCTCTTACCACTTGTTCAGTGTGGTACTAGAGGTTCCAGTCAGTGCAACAAGGCAAGAAAAATAAATACAAGATATAAAGATCAGAAAGGAAGAAGGAAAACTCTTTTTTTTTTTTTTTAAGATTTTATTTATTTATTTGACAGACAGAGATTACAAGTAGGCAGAGAGGCAGGCAGAGAGAGAGGAGGAAGCAGGCTCCCTGCTGAGGGCTCGATCCCAGGACCCTGAGACCATGACCTGAGCCGAAGGCAGAGGCTTTAACCCACTGAGCCACCCAGGTTCCCCGAAGGAAAACTCTCTTAGTTGCAGATAATGTCATCATTTACTAGGAAATCCTAAGGAATCTATACAATAAGTACTAGAACTAATTAGTGAATTTAGTAAGATCCTAAGAGACAAGGTCAATATATAAGAAATAACTTTTGATAGCTGTAAAGTTTCAATATGAAATTTTTAAAAAATTCTATTTACAACAGCATCAGAACAATGGCAACAATAACAGAGAAGTCAGACATAAAGAAATACATAATTTCATTTACATGAAAATCTAGAAAAGGCAAAACTGTCCATTAGTGGGTCAGAAAGGAGATCAGTCAGTCCCCTTCCCATACCTAGCCTCAGCCCCAGGCATCGACTGATCTGCCTGGGGCTGAGGCTAGGAATGGGAAGGGGACTGACTGCAAAGAGGCCAGAAGAACTTCTTAGAGCGATGAAAATGTTCTCTATCCTGATCAGGGTATATGTATTTGTTAAAATTCTGTAAAATAGGTGCATTTTACTGTATGTAAATTTTATCTCAAGAAAATTGACTAGAAAGGAAAAAAGCAAAGCTGACTGCAGGTGTACATATATGTACAACGTATCAAGTTTAGGGGTAAGAAAGGGTGCAGACAGACGGCTGGACAAGCAGACCCATTTAGAGGCTACCCCGCTTAAGCCACTACTCACAGATCTGGTAGGTGAGGGAAGAAAGGCTTGTTTGGGTTTGCAACTGTTTGAATTTTGAAGGGCCTGAGGCTTCCTGCTGACCTGCCGCTGGTTTCTTCTTGCTTTCTTCCCCTGATTATTGGCTGTCAAACCTCTAATTGCTTCTTTAATCCTTGTTTTTCGCAAATCTGCCAGCTGTCTGCCAGCTACTAGGAAAACACCTCCTCCCACCGCACCCCCTTGGGCTGGGATTTCAGATCTTTGCAGGAAATTTTAAGGAGCATTTCAGTTTTTTCTGAGCTGGGACAGGACTGGTTTCTCGCCTGACAGGCCTCACCTAGAATGAGCTGACATTCAAGGCCTCTGTCTGCGCAGGGGCGGGTGGGCAGCAGAGGCAGGGTGTACCGTTGGGGGGGTCACAGGCAGATGCCCAGCACGATGCTGCTCTCCCTCTTTTTGTTTCTCCTTAAAAGATCCTGCCTGGGAGCGCCTGGGTGGCTCAGTGGGTTCAGCCTGTGTCTTTGACTCAGGTCATGATCCGGGAATCCAGGGATCGAGTCCCACATTGGGCTCCCTGCTCAGCGGGGGGTTTGCTTTTCCCTCTGCCCTTCACCCTGCTCTGGTGCACTCTCTCTCCCTCTCAAATAAATAAAATCAAATTAAAAAAAAGAGAGAGCTCGATCCAACTTGAGCCAAGTTTCTGCCACAGTCCAAGTGAGGCCGTGTAACCCAGTCTTCCTGCTAATGAAAGGCCTGTGTTGTCCCTGCTCCCGCAAGGATAAGCTACTGCCAGCAAGTCGCCCTCGTTAGGTCCGCCAGGCTGGAACCTGTTTGCCCAAGCTCTTGTGACCCTGCTGTCTCCCCCCTCAGGTTTCCCTGTTCATTCCTTAGAAAGAATGCACTGTGGGGGAGGAAAATAAATTTACTTCTACCCTTCTAGGTTTTTGGCTGAGACAACCCCCTGTATTCAAAGAGAGATTAACAGGAGAAAAACAATTTAATTGAATTTCATATGTACAGGGTCCAGGGAAGTGACCCAAACAGGTAGGTTTTATACCTTTTGGACAAGGAAACAATAAAATTTGTGAAGAACTGACAAGACAAAGGGGTTCGGGCTTGGGGTAGAAATTGGAGAGGAAGTATCAAGGTTTGTTTATGTGGCCTCAGCCCAGAATTTCCATCTCTGGTGATAAGGATGTCTTTCTTTCTCCTGGTACAGGGAGGGTAACTTTCACATGAGAGATTATTTCCTGCTTTCAGGGGGACAGAGGAGGGTCAGAGCGTCCTTCATGCACCAGCTGTTTCTTAAGTAACTTTAATTCTAAATAATCAACACGCCAGAGTGGCATGTTTTAGGGTGACCCGCCCTGAGCCCCATCAGCATCTCGGTATAATGTCAACGCCAATATTTTCTGAATAACGCTTGGAACTCGGAGACTGGATATTAACTGAATATTAACCTCTGGCACTCCTAACCGGTCAGGCAGGCCCTGTCCTTCCTCCTCCCTTGTCCTTCCCTCCCAAGCTTCCCTGTGTCCCAGCTTCTGAGTGGCAGCAGACCATGGTGCCAAAATGCCAAGTGACTTCATCTCTCCAAGCCATTATTGTTCCTACGGCGGAGTGGAGATGCAAAATAATAATTCTGCTAACACTGAGTGTGTGCTGGGCACTGTTCTATATCTGGCAAGGACTCTTTAAGTTGGAGCTATGACCGTATCCCCCGTTCAAGCTATCACCGAGATGTCAAACAGCAGGCCTGGCTAGGAAGTAGGCAGAGCTGGGATTTGAACAGAGTAAGTGCCATGGTGGGAGGGTATGGGCTTAACCATCCAGGTACGCAGTCTGAGGCAGGACACAGGAAGGTCTCAGAGCCCTGTCCGTGATCAGTCCTGAGCACACAGACATTATGACCAGGATTGGCACTCATACCTGTTTGCAGCCATTGGAAGGCTCCAGAAGCCTTGTTTCCAACGTGAAAAACAGAGCAGACTGGTGAGAGAGAGGTTAAGGAGTCGTCTCATCCTAAAAGAAGGGAGAACTGTCATTTATGGAGCACCTGCTGTATGCCAGCCTCCTGAGGAAGGTATAGAAACACAACCCCTTTTCCCCAAGCTTGGGGCCTGTGTTTCACAAGTCAGGGCTGTTCTGATGATTTCGGAGAAGTCAGAGGCCTCCCCCAGGGCAGCACTCTGGCTTTCAGCACAGAACAGTTTTGAATAGTTACACTTGGAGGGACTTAAAAGCGCTCTCTAGGGCGTCTGGGTGACTCAGTTGGTTAAGCAGACTGCCTTCCGCTCAGGTCATGATCCTGGAATCCCAGGATAGAGCCCCGAGTCCCACGTGGGGCTCCCTGCTCTGCAGGGGGTCTGCTTCTCCTTCTGACCTCTCCCCTCTCCCTCAAATAAATAAATAAAATCTTTAAAAATAAATAAATAAAAGCACTCTGTAAGCAGCCTCATGGTCAGGCAAGGTCAGGGTTTGCCACCAAACAAGGCGGTGCCAGGTCCGGTTCTGCTGCCCAGGGAGTTACGCCTCTAGTCTTCAGGGCTTTTTTGGATTTTGGAGTTGTGGATGAGGGGCCGTGGGGTGCCGTTTGATTTCATCCTCCAGCAACCGTGGGAGGCAGAGCATTCGCCAGGCCAGGGCCAGGCCTAGGTCCCCCGGAGAAGCCAGGGGCTGCTGTTCCGCCCCTTTCACAGATGAGCAGACAGCCCTTCGGAGAGGCCAGGTCAGCCGCCCCAGCCTGCAGGAGGGGAGGGCTCCAGCGCCAAGCTGAGGCCCGCTGTGAGCCCCCTAGAGTCAAGCCCTGGGGGTTCAAACCCCAGAGCCTTGGACAAGTCAGGCTCTCCGAGCACCTGTTTCCCCAGCTGCAGAAGGCCATGATAGTAACAATACACGCCTCACAGGGTTGTGGTGAGGGTTACGGGAGGTAATTGTGCCTGGGTCTGAGAATTTTGTTATTGTCCTGCTCTCAGCTCCCCAGGCCCCACATTATGGGGCGAAGCTGCGTTTTTGGTGGGAGGTGGCTGGCAGCTGGGAGAGGCTATAGGGCCAGAATCTTGAGGACCCTCAGCAGAGGAAGTGGGGTCTGGGTTCCTGTCCACAGAGTGTGGCCTTAAACTGAGGAGATGCCCCTGACTCTCCTCAGCCCGACAGCCCTGAACCCCGAGGGATGCTCGGCCAGGAGCACCTACCTACCTGGTTGTGGCCGACCCACAGGGAGAGGCAGTGGGGACTGGGCCCCCAGCAGCTTCCAGTCGCGGAGGGGAGGGAGGGCAGAGCAGGAAAGAGAAACGGGGTTGATGCCCCCCATTCATTTACTGATTCTTATGGCCGGTACTGATTCACCCCACTCTGTCGCAAACCTGAGTATGGCAGGGGGCGTCCATGGCGGGTGGGAGGGCCTCACAGGGTCCCTCCTGCCAGGGGCTGTCGTCTTATAGAGAAGAAAAGGCCAAGAAGGGGTTTGAGCTCTTTCTTTCCGGGTGGCTGCCCTTGGTGGACAAAGCATGAAGAACGGGGCTGGGAGTCCCAGCAGCTCAGGGCAGACATGCAGACGGACATGGGTTCCCACCTGGGTCCCAAACTGTCGCCGAAGCAGAGAAGCTCCAGGCTTGGATAGGTTACTTCTCAGTGGGCCTTTTTCTGGGCCTGCTTGCCCAGGGAAGCAGAACCAGGACACCCTTCAGAGGGTTGAAGGGGTAGTATGCCAACAAGCCCCAGGGGTTTGAAGAATTCATTAGCTCCTGGAAACTATCCCATGGTCACTGTCGTCCCTGGGGAGCTGGCTCGGGTTGCAGACTGACCTCGCCAAGGTCTAAGTAGGGCAGAGCTGGGATCTGGCTGCCTGGGCCCAGGTCCGGTCGGGGGTAAGGGGGTGGGCAGGTCGGCAAAAGGGACCCAGCATCCTAGCTAACATTTATAGAGCCCCTATGCTTATATTAACTCACCCAGCCGTTCCAGCAACCCCGTAAGACGGAGACGACTATCATGGTCCCCATCTCCCAGAGGAGGACACTGAGGCCCAGAGGATTTGAACCAGCGTGATTCGGCTTTGGAGTCTGCGCTCCAGCCTCCTCCCAGGACTGGATTAGGCAGAACGCATCCCCAGACTTTCTTACCTCGGACGTTCAAGTGAAGATGATCTGCGAGCCACCTTCTCCACGGATCCCTCCCCTTCGTGCTGAGGGACCAACCTGTTACCTGTGAGGGAGGAGGGAGGCGGGAGCAAGAGAGGAGGACGAGGGAGGCCCTGGGCCGCTGCGTGGCGGTCAACATCAAAGCTAAGGATAAGGGAGCACGCCACAGCTGTGGGCTGCATCGCTCAGGATAAGGGACTTTGAGCAAGTGCCCTGTCTTCTCTGAACCTTTCTTTTTGTATAAAAAGGTGCTTAAGATGCCTCCTTCAGGGCCGCCTGGCTGGCTCAGTTGGACGAGCCCACGCCTCTTAATGTTGGGGTCATGAGTTTGAGCCCCATGTTGGGTGTGGAGCTTACTTAAAAAATTAATAGGGGCACCTGGGTGGCTCAGTGGGTTAGAGCCTCCGTCTTCAGCTCAGGTCATGATCTCAGGGTCCTGGGATCGAGTACCTCATCTGGTTCTCTGCTCGGCGAGGAGCCTGCTTCCCCCTCTCTCTCTGCCTGTTTCTCTGCCTGCTTGTGATCTCTGTCAAATAAATAAAATCTTTAAAAAAAAGAATGAATGAATGAGTGAATGAATAAATAAATAAAACGAGTTACCTCATCAGATGGTCTGGAATCTTCCCAACTCACAACCACCTCTCCCGATTCCTTGGAACTTGGCCCATTGTTTCCTTAGAACTCTCCTCCCTCTGCCTCCAGGCCTCTCCCTTTAAAGGGTGGGGCCCAGGACAGGGCGTATTGTTCTCCCAAACCCAGGCTCAAGGGCACTGGGGGACTGCGGGTTTTATTGTTGCTAAATAAGGCAGGTCCTGTGGCCTGTGGCAATTTTACAGAGGGCAGGGGTACACTGGGAGAGGTCAACTCCTGCCCAGCGGTATAGCTGGTGGGGACAGAGATAAGAGGAATCTGAGTCTTAACAGATTCTGAGCTCCTTCTATGGAACTCCTCACCAATGAAAAGGATGTTCTGGGTGGCTGACCACGTGGTGTAAATGTGGTTCCTACAGCTCAAAAAATGCCAAACTTCCTCACCTGTGATTGGGGGCCATACCCTCTCCCTAGGTGACCTCCCCCTGCTCCAAGACTTTACAAACCATCTACTCGGCGTCCATATGACTCCCCATTTCTGTCTGCAGCTCCACACCTTCCCTGAGATATGTTCTGGAACATTCATCCGCCTACCTAGTTGACACTTCCAGACAGGTAGGGAGGATGTGGGTGGGACTACACAACGTCCAAGCACCTCCACTGAGCCCCAGGCATCTGTTGTCCCCATCCCTGATGGACCGTTTCCATTAGAAGGACTTTGCTACCCACACAGGTTGCTTTCTAGGCCTGGAAGGCGCTCAGGGCTTAATGGTGTCCTTGATCGTGGTAAGTCCGAGATATACAAATTTTGGGGGGAAGGGGGAACACATAGCTTCTACCTGAATTCCTCCCAGTCTGGGCAATAGGGGCTCAGGTCAGAACAAGGAATGGTTTCCACCCTCTTGGAGCTCAAGTTCCGGTTGGGGAGACTGTGTGACGGAACAAAGAAATGGAACATTACATCCTTACCTCGAGTCTGACGCCATCAGGGAATGGCTGGGGTGCTGTGAAGTCAAGTGTGTGACACCTCAAACATTCGCTTTGGAAAGGGTGGCCGGGGAGCGTCTCTTCAGAAGTACCGAGGGACGGCAGGGGACTCCACTCTCGTCCCAGAGCCTCTGGAAAGTGGCAGGTTTGGGATCCCCAAAGACCACACCCCTCATGTTAGAAAACGCCTCCAAATCCAAGATCAGACATAACAAGTAACATTTATTTATGCATGTATTTTTTTATGTATTATACGTTTTTGTTTTTTTTTTTAAAGATTTTATTTATTTATTTGACAGAGAGAGATCACAAGTAGATGGAGAGGCAGGCAGAGAGAGAGAGAGAGAGAGAGAGGGAAGCAGGCTCCCTGCTGAGCAGAGAGCCCGACGCGGGACTTGATCCCAGGACCCTGAGATCATGACCTGAGCCGAAGGCAGCGGCTTAACCCACTGAGCCACCCAGGCGCCCTATATGTTTTTTTTAATAATGGTCTTGAGTTCAGCTCACTATTTTTTTTAAAGCTTTATTTATTTATTTATAAATTATTTATAAATTGACAGAGAGAGAGAGCGAGATCACAAGTAGGCAGGGAGGCAGGCAGAGGAATGAGGGGGAAGCAGACTCCCTGCTGAGCAGAGAGCCCGATGCGGGGCTCAATCCCAGGACCCTGAGACCATGACCTGAGCCAAAGGCAGAGCCTTAACCACTGAGCCCCCAGGTGCCACGTATTATAAGTTTTTGGCATGGAGCCCAGTGTGGGGGCCTGGACTTGATCCTCAGATCAAGGCCTCAGTCCATACCAAAGGTCCAAGGCTGAACTCTCTAAACCCCCCAGGGGCCCCACAGATAACTTTTAAAACACAAAGCTGAGTGATTCTCTGATTCATTTATTTTTAATTCTAATAATAACAATAATAATAAAGTTAATAATCACAAAACTTACCATTTTAACAATTTTTAAGAATACTGTTTAGGGGGGCGCCTGGGTGGCTCAGTGGGTTAAAGCCTCTGCCTTCAGCTCAGGTCATGATCTCAGGGTCCTGGGATCGAGTCCCTCATCGGGCTCTCTGCTAGGCGAGGAGCCTGCTTCCCCTTCTCTCTCTGCCTGCCTCTCTGCCTACTTGATCTCTGTCAAAATAAATTTTAAAAAAACAAAAACAATACTGTTTAGGGGCGTTAACACATGCACACTTATACAACCATTCCCCACCATCTCTCTCTAGAACTTTCTCATCTACCCTAACAGAAACTCCGTCCCTGGTAACTCCCCTCTTCCACTTTTTTGTCTCTATGGATCTGACAAGGCTAAGTAACTCACGGAATGATACAGTGAAATAACAGAGCAGTTGTCTCTTGTGACTGGCTTGGTTCCCTTAGCGTCATGTCCTCCGGGTTTGTCCATGTTGCAGCAGGTATCAGAATGTCTTTTCTTTTTAAAGCTGAATAATACTTCATTGTACATATAAACCACATTTTGTGTGTCCATTCATGCCCCAATGGCCACTTGGGTGGCCCCCCGCTTTGGCTATTGTGAGTAAGGCTGTTATGAACATGAGTGTTCAAATATCCGTTCACAATACTGCTTTCAATTATTTTGGGTGTGCACAGAAGAGAAATTGCTGGGCCATGTGGTCATTCTATGTTTCATTCTTTGGGGAAGTGCTATGCTGTTTTCAGTAAACACATGAGAAATCTCCAGGGGTCGACAGACAGAGCTGTGGCTACCCTCTAGCTATTTGGTGAACTTTATAACCCAGGTGTTTGGGGTCGGGGTGGAGGGAATAGGGGTGCAGGTGGGGCCCTCAGGGGGCCACAGCAAGGAGGAGGGGGAAAAGCTCCTCTGAAAACGTGCGTTCCCGGACCTGCCTCTCTGAGAGTCTGTGGTTTGAACAGATACCACCTTGTGATCCAGAAAGAATGAAATGGGAAAAGTTATGCTTGCCTTTGCTTTTCCCCAAAGCAGGGACTGTGACAGGGCTTGGGTGCGGCTGGTTTGTTCGGGAGGTGGTCCCAGGCATGGCAGTGAGGTGAGGGAAGGGAGGAGAGAGGTCCAGGGGTGCTGATGAGCTGTTACCACTGTGGGGATATGGGATCCCAGCGAGGCTGTGTGGGGCACAGTTCAGAACGACCCCTGAGGGGCATGGAAGCTGGGTATATGTCCACCGACTCCTTTTAAAATTTTTTTAAAATTTATTTTTATTTTTAAATTTGTTTTTATTTATTTTTTGTTTCTAAATTTTTAATGTTTTAAAATATTAATTTTTTAAAATATTTATTTATTTATTTATATGTCCACCAACTCCTATTCCTGCTGCAGGACTAACTCCCGGATCCCTGGGGCTGTCGGTGTTCCCATAGCTGGGGACTATCCTCATGGACGATTCTGGAAGCCACAGGAGCCCGCCAAGGAAGTGTCTGCCATGAGTTTTGGGGTTGGGTGAAGGGATGTAGGTGGGTCCCTAACCATGTTTAATCCATTAACTTAATAGCCCCGGCTGGCAGTGGCAGGGGCGTCTAGTGGATGTCTCACACCCTCCACCACGGTTTTACAGGATTCCCATCCTCTGGTGCCCAGGTGAATGTGAGCTCAGAGCCACCATCTCAAAGCACAATCTGCCCCTGGCAATATTTCCAGATTCTTCTGTCCCAGGACACACCTTCATGCCTCGTGCCTTTGTCCAGGCTCTGCCCTCCGCCTGGACTCTCCCCTTTCGGGGCTGGTAGATCCACCGCAAATGCCACCTCCCCTGGGGAGCCCAGGGAAGCAATTCTCCCCATGTGCCTCTTCGGTCCTTAGTAGGGCGTCAAAAGAGAAGGATTTGTTTTCACATTTGTTGTTTCTGCTTTAGTTTTCACTGCACACCTTGTGCCCCAGGAATTATGCGGAGAATGAAGGGACAACAGAGTTGTCTGGTCCCTTCTCCAGGAGAGCCTTCCTACGGCCGAGCTGGTCCACTTAGTTTCAATAACCCTGCGTCCTCGAAAACAGTAACATTTAATTTTTTAAAACGATCTGTGAATTTTACCTGATTCCAGATCTCCCTTCCAAGTGTGCATATCGCTGTTTCTGTTTTTGTCTTAAATGGTGCTGAGTTCTATGGCCTCCCGCTCCGTGGGGTTTCCAGAGTAGCTGGGGGCTCAGGGCTCTGGGGACCCATCCCTGGGACACTGGCTCGTCCTGGCAGCTGGCGGGAACTCGCTGTTCCATGACAGTGTGGTGACGCTTCCTTCCTCAGCTCTGCCCCCCTCCCAGAGCTTTCCCTGGGGGGATCACAGAGGCTCAGCGGACGCTCTGGGACTGGCCTGGGGTGGCCAGCCCTTCTTAGGTAGCCTCAGGAACAAGCCAGTCTTTCTCTTGAGAAGCAGAGCTGGCACTTCAACCCTGGTTGTTAGGGACACCGTGCAGGGACTTGGCCCCATCTGTGCCCTCACAGTCGCAGATCACATTTCCATCCCAATGCCTTTAGAACTTCCTGAACGGCAGCTCTGGTCACAAGTCACAAGTCTTCGGTGAGGAGTGCAATGGGAAAATGACTTTTTTTTTTTTTTTTAAGATTTCATTTATTTATTTGACACAGAGAGAGACAGATTGAACACAAGCAGGAGGAGTGAGAGAGGGAGAACCAGGCTTCCTATGGAGCAGGGAGCCCGATGCAGGGCTCAATCCCAGGACCCTAGGATCATGACCTGAGCTGAAGGCAGACGCTTAACGACTGAGCCACCCAGGAGCCCCTGGAAGTGACTTTAAGTGGATGTTTTCATTCCAGGATCAACTCCTCAGGTGGAGCGTGGAGGTGAGGGGGGCCCTCTCCTGGGGAGATAGCCCAGCTTAACTTTATGTTTTATAGCTCAGACTTGGTATCAGGAATCATATCCATCAGCAAGGACTGAAACTGATGAATCAGTTAGACTCAGGGTCATTTTATTACTCATCTGTCTTGATGGATTTTTTTTTTTATTAGAATAAAGGTCATCAAACTGCAGCCCAAAGACCCATTTTTGTATGGCCTGGGCTCTAAGAATGGTTTTTACATTTTTTAAAAGATTTATTTATTTGAGAGAAAAGAGAGAAAGAGTACATGAGCAGGGGTGCGGGTAGAGAGAGAGGGAGAAAATCTCAATCAGACTCCACGCCTGACACTCGGGCTTGATCCCACCGCCTTGGATCATGACCTGAGCCGGAAGCAAGAGTCCATGCTCATCCGACTGAGCCCCCCAGGCACCCACACCTAGTTTTCTTGAAATCAAGGCGTATCTGCTCTGGGCCCTGTCATGTGACAGAGAAGGCAAATTCATTATCAGGTACAGCAGCTCCCACCTTCCCCCCTGCGCAGGTCCTGACGTGTCCTGAGGCCCAAACACTGGGCCTGGACCCAAGGAACTTGGCTGGGCCTCTTTAGTTGCTGCCGATCCGTCGGCCCAGCTTGCTAGCCATCCTCTTCTGCCTGAAGCTGGAGCCCCACGCCCACCTCCTCTGGGCAGCTGGTCCTCCAGGACCCTCAGTCTGCCCTTCCCTGCTTCCCGGAGCCCCTAGCCTCAGCCAGTTCAACTTTGTTTGGGAAACTGAAAAAAACTTAACTTTGTCCTAGAGTAGAGAATCCCTGAGTTTCTAGCCTCAAAGCCCATATAGTATGTGTCAAGGAGGGGAGAGAGAGGAAGGGAAAAAGAACTGCATTCTTTTTTCCAAGAGCAGGAAAACAAAGCATTCATTATTCCACAGCTCACTAGGTGATGCTGTGTCCTCAGTTGGGTGCTGTCTTCTGCCTAGCAGTGGCCTCCACAAACCTCCTTTTGCTGGGCCCCACCAGCCCTTTCTTCGCCCAAAGGATCCCAGCTTGGCTTCAAACAGAAAACAAATGTTGGGGCTGCGCACCACCTTCATGACTATGGGAGAGGGTCCTCAGTGCTACTGGCCAAGTGCTCCCCGACCCCCTCCAGCTCCACTGACGATCTCCTCTTCTGCGTTTTAGTTTTGTTTTTTAATTTTAATTTTATTTTTTAAAAATTTCATTTATTGGGGCACCTGGGTGGCTCAGTGGGTTAAAGCCTCTGCCATTGGCTCAGGTCATGATCCCAGGGTCCTGGGATCGAGCCCCACATTGGGCTCTCTGCTCAGCAGGGAGCCTGCTTCCTCCTCTCTCTTTGCCTGCCTCTCTGCCTACTTGTGATCTCTGTCTTTTAAATAAATAAATAAAATCTTTAAAAAAATGTGTGTATCTACATAAAAAAAAAATTTCATTTACTTATTTGACAGAGAAAGAGCACAAGCAGAGGGAGCCTTAGGCAGAGGGAAAACAATGCGGGACTCGATCCCATTGTTTCATGACCTGAGCCAAAGGCTGACGCTTAACTGACTGAGCCACCCAGGTGCCCCCTAGTTTTTGTTTTCTTTTTTTTTTTAACAAAACTTTTAATTTTAGAATCATTTTAGATTCACAGAAAAGTTGCAAAGATAGTACAGAGAGTTCCCTTAACAATATCCCCCTCCCAACACAGTTTCCTTTCCATTACTATCTTATAGTCAATACAGTATGTTTGTTATGACTAATGGACCAATACTGACACATTATTATTAACTTAGGTCCATAATTTATTCAAATTTCCTTAGTTTTTACGCAATATCCTCTTTCTGTCCCAGGAGCCCATCCATCCAGGAGACCATGTTACCCTTGATTGTTGTGGTCTCCTTAGGCTCCTCTTGGCTGGGGCAGTTCCTCAGACTTTCCTTGTTTTTGATGACTTTGAAGGTGTTTTTTTGTTTGTTTGTTTGTTTGTTTTTTAAGATTTTTATTTATCTATTAGAGAGAGAGAGTACGGGCAAGCAGGGGGAGGGGCGGAAGAAGAGGGAGAGAGAGAATCAAACAACATCCATGCCCAGCACAGAGCCTGACCTGGGGCTCCATCTCAAGAGTCTGAGATCATGACCTGAGCTGAAATCAAGAGTCAGACTTTTTTTTTTTTTTTTTAAAGATTTTATTTATTTATTCGACAGAGAGAGATCACAAGTAGGCAGAGAGGCAGGCAGAGAGAGAGAGGAGGAAACAGGCTCCCCACCAAGGAGAGAGCCCGATGCAGGGCTCGATCCCAGGACCCTGGGATCATGACCTGAGCCGAAGGCAGAGACTTTAACCCTCTGAGCCACCCAGGCGCCCCAAGGGTCAGACGTTTAACCGACTGAGCCACTCAGGTGCCCCATGACCTTGACAGTTCTGACTACTGGGCAGGTGTTTTCGTCCAAGATCCTCTGTTGGGAGTTATCCAATGTTTTGCTCGTGAGTAGACTGGGCTTGTTTGTTTTTTGGGAGGAAGACCACAGGGGCGGTCTCTTCTCATCACACCCTATCAAGGGTACCCGCTGCCAACATGACTCACCCCTGCTGGCGTTGACCCTGGTTCCTGGCCGAGGTGGTGTTTGCCAGGTGTCTCCACTGGAGAGTTCCTCTTCGTCGCCCCTTTCTTGGTGTCCTTGTTGGACGGGAGTCACTACGCACAGCCCACACTTCATGGGTGGGAATTATGCTTCACCTTTTTGAGGGAGGGGGTCATATCCACATGGTTATTTAGAATTCCTCTGTACATGAGGTTTGTCTCTCCAGTTTCTGTACTTATCCAACCATTTATTTGTATCCATACGGACTCACGGACATTTATGATACAGTTGGAGTTATCAATACTACACTATTTATTTTGTTGTTCAGATTGTCCTAGCGTTAGCCACCAGGGGCTTTCAGTTGGCACCTGTCTCTTTGACACAGCCCCACTGTTTGCTTTTCGGGCACTTCCTGACTCTCTGGATGGACAAGATTCATGGGGAGGCGGCTCTTATGTATTTCCTCCCCCATCCTGGCATTGGCCTTGGTCCCTACTGTTGAGAATGGGGTCAGAGACCCAGATCCGGGTGATGGCTGTGTGCTCCTTGCCACTGGGTTGCCGTGGTTTCTAGCCCTCTTGAGGGACAAAACTGGAAATGCGCACATGAATACAGTAACCTGTGCTCTGCCTGTCGGTGATTTCTGTGTTCATCATCTGTACTTATATTCGGCTGGACAGGAGTTCATGGGGATGTCTCCAACTCTAGACCCACAGCTCGTGGTTCCTTCTAGGCTTCCCCCCCCCCCCCCGTGTTTGCCTATCACTTCCGCTCCAACTGCGATAACCTGGCTCCGCCCTCACCATCCACCTTCCTGTTTACTAAATCCCATCACACAGGTGCCGTGCTGTAGGCTGCTATAGGACCAATCACTGGCGCACCTAAAGGCATGATGTCACCAGCCAGGGAGCAAGGGCTTCTGCGAGTGTTCCTCTGTCTTCATCCTTCCTCACCCCCCACTTCCCCACCCCCATCTCCACTCAGCCTGGGTTTGTTAGGGGACTAGGGGATGTTGGGTGGGCACCTCCTTCAGTGAGGTCGTGTCCTGCGTTTGTAACATGGTTAGGGTTCTTTGTCACAGTCTGCCTCCCATCCTGGGATCCCCCAACCACCTCACTCAGTTTTTGAAAGTTTGCCTCCATTGGGGCGCCTGGGTGGCTCAGTTGTTAGGCATCTGCCTTCAGCTGGGGTTATGATCCTGGGATCCTGGGATCCTGGGATCCAGCCCCGAATCCAGCTCTCTGCTCAGTGGGGAGCCTGCTTTTCCCTCTCCCTCTGCCTGCTCCTCCCCTCTCGTGTGCTCTCTCTGTCAAATAAATAAATAAATAAATAAATAAAATATTTAAAAACAAAAGTTTGCTCCATTAAAGCAATCAATCCCTGGTGTCAGGGATTTAAAAAATGCCCAGTGTCACACGGAGCAGTTTCACTGCCCCCACCCCCATTCCCCACGTGTCACCTACTCAGCCTTCCTTCCAACTCTGGCAACCACCCATCTCCGTCTTCTGCGTTTTTTTTTTTTTTTAAGATTTTTAAAAATTTATTTATTTAACAGACAGATATCACAAGTAAGCAGAGAGTCAGGCAGAGAGAGAGAGAGGGAGAAGCAGGCACCCCACTGAGCAGAGCCCGATGCGGGGCTCCATCCCAGGACCCTGGGATCATGACCTGAGCCGAAGGCAGAGGCCTCAACACACTGAGCCACCCAGGTGCCCCCATCTTCTGCGTTTTAACTGAACTTAACATTCCCTGTGGGTTCCTGCCCTCTGGTGTTTAGCATCTTTGAAAAACCTTCTCTCCAAGCACCTTGGGTTCCTCCCACCTTGTTACCGCCCATGTCCCCCTTTTATAGCCAAACTCTGTATTTGTCTTCAGCCTGACTTCTCGCCCAGCCACTTAAACTGCTCCTGCCGTGGTCACCGGTGGCTTCCTTGTTGCTAAATCCCCAGGGCCTTCCATCCGCCCTGTGGCCACCTCCTGGTGAGGAAACCTGTCTTGCCCGTGTTGCTCAGCACTGTCTCCCCTAGTGACTCATTTCCTCTTGGGTGTTAATAAGCACCCACGTGCTGGGGCTCCCACGCGGACGCCTCTGCCCAGACTCGTTTTCACTGAGCTCCTCCTGCTCTCGCCTGGATCTCCTACAAGACGTCCTCACAGATGCCTCCAACGCCACGGGACCCACACCGCCCTCATTCTCTTGCTGCCCACCATGATACTAGAAGTCACCCCAAAGCGGGGCAGGGGGATCATAGAAACATTTTCTTTAAATCAGAAATTTTAAAAAAATCATTTAAGAGTGAATCAGCCGGCCAGCAGGCTGCTGGCTTCCTTCCCCTACATCTGGCTGCACCCTTTCTGACCCTGTTCCCCTGTCCTCACCATGTGGGCTGAGCTGCAGTGAGTGGTAGAAGCATTTCTGGAAGCCTTGTCTGCAGACACTTAACAGACTTGGCTGTGGTCCATATAAATGTCCTCCAGGAAACCCGGCTACCCCTCCCCTCCCCAGTCCCCAATCATGGCCTGCAGCCATTGTCACCCAGGACCCCAGACAGGAGGGAGAGTGAATTGGAGGGGGAGTTTAACTGCAAAAAAGCAATATTTAACTGATGGCTGCTGAATATCTCACTTTGGCAAATTTTGCATTTGACCGTGACAGGACTGTCACTAAGGCCCCGGACGCTTAAGAGGCACCTCCCATCCTCTGTGTACAGAGGTTCCTTCTCTCTCTGGAAAGAATTCATGACCCAAACTCTCCCGGTGAGCAGGCTGGATGTTCTCTTAAGGACATTTGTACATTGTCTACTCGTGGTCCCAAAAGAAATGCAAGACTTTACACACCTGCCGACATGAACACTCCTAGCAACATTATCCCTAAGAGCCGAACAGCATAAAAACCCAAATGTCCATCGACAGATGAACAGATAAATAAAATGTGGTCCAGCCACATGGTGGGGTATGACTCAGCATTGAAAGGAAGGAAGCTCTGTCACCTGCTACAATGCGAATGAACCTTGAAAACATGAAGCCATGAGAAGGAAGCCAGACACACGAGAAAAGCCAGATATTATATGATTTCATTTATATGAAATGTCCAGAATAGGTAAATCCATAGAGACGGAAAGTAGATGAGTGTTTACGGGGAACTGAGGGGAGGCAGAATGAGGGGGTGGTGCCCAAGGCTCCTTCCTGGGGATAAAAATGCTCTAGAATTAATTGTGGGGATGGCGTCCCCCCAGGGCATATACTAAAAGCAAATTGTACCCTTGAAGAGGAGGAATTACATGGTGTATGTGAATTACAGCTGAAGAAGCTGTTGCTCAAAACTGAAACAAAGTAAAACCCTTTCTGATTGCTTTAAGGCAGTCTTCATTTAGATCAGGCATACTTATTTATTTTTAATTTATTTTTTAAATTTTTATTTTATTTTTTAAAAAGATTTTTATTTATTTGTCAGAGAGAGCGAGCACGTGCGCACAAGCAGGGGGGAGTGGTTGGCAGAGGAGAAGCAGCTTCCCTGCTGAGCGGGGAGCCTGATGGGGGACTCGATCAGAGGATACTGGGATCATGACCTGAGCCGAGTGCAGACACCCAACCGACTGAGCCACCCAGGCGTTCCTTAATTTATTTTTTCTTTTAAAGATTTCATTTATTTATTTGACAGAGAGCGAGAGAGCACAAGCAGGGGGAGCAGCAGGCAGAGGGAAAGGGAGAAGCAGGCTCCTGGCCAACCAGGGAGCCCGACACCAGGCTGGATCCCAGGACCCCAGGATCATGACCTGAGTCAAAGGCAGGTGTTTCACCAGGTGAGCCATCCAGGAGCCCCAGAAATAAATAAATCTTAAAAAAAATCAAAGTGGAACAGGTTGTGCACAAACCCAAAACAATCACATGATTCAGCTCCTGATCACCATCTTTCTCCACTTTAGGACACGAACTCGGGATTGCAACCTGGGGCCGTTTTGCAAGCGACAGAATTTTCCCCCCATCTGCAGGACTGTTGCGTTGATGCCAGATCAAATGCAGACGGGATTACAGCAGCCGGGTTAGGAAACAGCCGCAGAGCAGCCAAAGAGCTGGATTCCAGAAGCTGATCTGAGGGCGAGCGTCTCACTCCCAGTGTTGGATCATCCATTCTCAGTGCGAGTGACGGATCACGGGGGCAGGGTGGTGGGGGAGACTGAGGAGAGAGCCAGACGGGTTTGCAGAGCGATTACAAAAGTTCACTCTCCCTCGAGTTCCAGCTCTACCTGCAGACTTTCTGGGCTCACCTGGGACCTCTTGGCAGGCTCGTGGTGAATCTGGACACTGTGTGGATTTCCTGGTGCCAGGTTCTCCCTGTCCACCACCAGTGGCTGCTGAAGGAGCTGGTTTCAACTTCCCTTTCACCATTGACTCACCTGGGCATCAAGCCTTGTGCCAGACTGAAAGGTGGCTCCCCGAAGATATGAACTCTCAGAACCTGCCAACGGGACCTCATCTGGGAAAAGGATCTTTTTTTTTTTTTTTTTAAGATTTTATTTATTTCTTTGACAGAGACAGATCACAAGTAGGCAGAGAGGAAAGCAGAGAGAGGAGGAAGCAGGCTCCCTGCTGAGCAGAGAGCCCGATGTGGGACTCGATCCCAGGACCCTGAGATCATGACCTGAGCTGAAGGCAGAGGCTTTAACCCACTGAGCCACCCAGGCGCCCTGGGAAAAGGATCTTTATGGCTGTAATTAAGGATCTCCAGATGAGATCACCCTGGATCCTCGGGGCGGACCCCACATCCAGTGACTGGTGCCTTTATAAAGAAGGGGAGACACACCCAGTTCAGAAGGCCACGTGGAGAGGAGACTGGGGTTGGGGTGACCCTGGAGCTGCCCGCAGCTGGTGGAGTGAGGTCCTGTGAACCCTTGGTTTCTGACTTCCAGCCTCTGTAACCACAAGAGAATCCATTTCTGTTGTTTTAAGCCTCCCACTGAGTGGTCATTTGTCACAGCGGTCACAGGAAATCAATATGGTCCTTCTGAGTCTCTGTACCTCATCTATAATGTATTTATTTTAAAATAAAGCAGAATTTGCCACATGCCAGGAGCTATGTAGGTTAAGCGTTAACCTACTTACACCATCTAATCCTCGGACTAACCCGCACGTGGACGCTAGTATCTTCCCGCTTGGCCATTGTGACAGGGAGGTGAAGACGGGCTGAGTGGCCTGCCTGGGGCTGGATCAGGCTGGGTGGGGTAATTAGCTCCCCCAAGGCCCCTGCCCTGGGCTACGGGGTGCTCACGTCCTGGGACTCAAACACATGTAGCCGCTGCCAGGCCCGCCCCTGAGATCCGAGGTTCCTTGCACCGACTAGAACTGCGGGGTCCAAGCCTTAAGTGTCAGGCCTGGAAATGACCCTGGGAGTCTCCTGCTGCCCTATCCAGAAGGATCTCTCTCCAGCAGCTCCTCCCACTCCCGCAACATCTGAAGTACCCTAGTCATGGGAGAAATGCCTGGTCCGGCGGGGGACAAGAGGTCAGAGATGGAAGTGACACAGACACCAACCCCTCCTTGCACAGATGGGACACTGAGTTTGGTCCTGAAGGTGAGACGCTCCTTGGCCCGTGGCTTTGCTCTGTTGCGTATAAAGCAGGAGTGATGGCAAGAGGCTGAAGGCTTGGCAGGGCACAGATGGGGCCGAGTCACAAGGGACAGTGGTCACACACAGCGTGCTCAGGGAGGGAGTAGGCTCCTGAGATGCCCTCCCGGCCCCGGGGATGGAGGCCCCTTGTCCCTGTACAGAGTCCCACAGATGGCTCTTAGAGGGCGGTCTGCGTGCACCCTTTATGTCTCATCCTTGCACCTGGAAGAAAGCAGTCTGAGTTGTTAAAAAACACTTAAGGGGCACCTGGGTGGCTCAGTGGGTTAAAGCCTCTGCCTTAGGCTCAGGTCATGGTCCCAGGGTCCTGGGATCGAGCCCCGCATCGCATCGGGCTCTCTGCTCAGCAGGGAGCCGGCTTCCTCCTCTCTCTCTGCCTGCCTCTCTGCCTACTTGTAATCTGTCTGTCAAACAAATAAATAAAATTAAAAACAACAACAACAACAACAACAACAACAAAAAACCACTTAAAAATAAAGTAAGCAAGTGGAGGTCCTGGGTGGCAGGGCTCTGAGGGACACCCATTCGAGGCAAGTAACTTGAGCTCTGTGACCTTTCCAGGAGCTTGTCTGACTGTCAGGCCAGCACGAGTGCGCCTACGAAAGGCATCAGAGCCCTCGCTGGCTCCCTCCTCCCTTGGCGGGCACAGCCGCTCAATGACGCCATAAGGGGGCCAGAGCTGGCCCCAGCGCAAAGGCCTGGGCGCCTGGCTTCTCTGGAGCCACGTGCAGAGCTGCTGCCTGTGGTCCTGGACCAGGCTGGCTTGCTTCAGTCTCCCATGCCAAAAGCTTTTTCTTTTTCCAAAGAGAATCTGAGTCGGAACAGAGTCAGGTGAACCCAGAATCAAACCGCGGGATCAGTACTGGCTCCCCATTCATTGTCAAGGCCTCAAAGGTTCAGCTGTGTGCTTTTATCTTCCCGGTCCCCTGGGCGCAAACCCCTTCTGGTGGGAGGGAAGCCGTGGGGCAGTCAGGGGAGGGGCCTCGGGCTCCTGGGAGCATCTGCTTAGACTTTGCCCTGGGTGGCGTCCTTCTCAGAGAGGGACATATAAAAGCTTCATTGTTATTTACCAAGTGGACTGAGGTTCCCAGAGAATGGGGACTCCCGATTGCCCACTGCAGGGCTCAGGGATGTGCTGTGACTTCCATGGGCCCTGGGCACTTTTGCTCTTGTGGGTCTTTTTTTCCATACATAAATGATTAACAGTTACATTTTTATAACCGCGTGAGTATAAAGATAAACATAATTCAGGCTGGGTTTACAATTAGATATTTATTAGTAATATATTTTCTTGATTTTTTTGTGAGCTCCTCCTAAAAGTATCAAGGCCTAGCGTGTCCTGGGCCTGAGGGGAGAGTCGGGCCCTGGAACTGCTCAGGCCCCCTCCCACCACTGCTAGAGTCTTTCACGGTCACTGGGAATCGAGGCTCCCTGGGCTACGTGATTTGGATTTGTGCAAACTCCTATTTCTTTGCCACCACAGGCCCCGGGGGTGGGCGCCCTCTCTACCTTCCATCTCACAGATGAGGAAACCGAGAAATTAGCTGACTTGTCCCAGGTCACACACAGCTGGGGCCGCACGCACAGCTGACTACAGTCCATGAGCCTGTTTCTTAACTTCTATGTTCGATGCCTCTTTACCCACTTTTGACTTTGAAAAGTTTACTCGCCCACGGCTCACTGCAGAAGCCACACCCTGGCTGGAGGCTTCTGTTAATCAGAAGCCACTTGCACCTGCCCCACCTGGCACTACCAGGAGCAGAGCAAAGGGAACCATGGAGCTGTGTCTGCCCCTGCAACAGGCCCTCCCACCCCCTTCTCTCGTCTGTCCTCGCTGGCCCAGTGTCCGCCTCGTGGTTCTGCGGCAGCTGGCTCCCCCCAGCCTCAGCTGCCCCAGGCTCAGGGCCATTGCCCTGTGAGAATTAGCAAGAGCCATCCCTTCCTCTGCACCCTTGACTGGCACGAAATGAGTTCAATAAACATACCAATCTAGGATGTCCGGCAGTCATGATGTGAACAGCAGTCTCTTTGATATGTGCTGCGCACACCCTGCCCATCCATGCAGGGCACCCTTTTCCGGCCTCCAAAGTGCCCCAGTACCATGGCCTGCTTTCCAGGAGGCTCTAATCTCAATGATGATGGGCTGGTTCTGGGAGAAGGCCGGTGACTGAAGTGTTTGCTGCAGAGAGAAGGGGCACAGTGGGAAGGTGACATGGCCATAAAAGGGACTGACGCTACACTATCCCGGGGAGTTGTACTGGGGGTCAGGACCATCCAGCACAGTGTGCACTGGATGTGGGCCTCGGTGCATGCACAAATGCTACAGATGCAAAGATGAAGGGTCAATCAGTGCTGCTGGGGCAGAAGGAAAGCCAAGAAAGGTTTCATGGAAGAGGGAACATTTGAGCTGGGTTTTGCAGGATGAATACAAGTTTGCCATGGTAAGAATCCAGGAAGAATGTTTTGAAAGGCGTGTGGAAGGGATGCCTGGGTGGCGCAGTCGGTGAAGTGTCTGCCTTTGGCTCAGATCATGATCACAGGGTCCTGGGATTGAATCCTGCATCAGGCTCCTTGCTGGGCAGGGAGCCTGCTGCTTCTTCTGCCTGCTGCTCCCCCTCTTGTGCACACGCTCTCTCTCTCATTCTGGCAAATAAATACATAAAATCTTTAAAAAAAAAATGAATGGAGTGTGGAAGAGGAGTGTAGAAGCTGGAGACCCCAGAGCTATCAAAGGCCGCTGTGCTCCCCCTCCCCTGTTCTGGCACTGACCCCCCCAGTGTTACAGTTATTTGTTTACTCACCTCTCTGGCCCCTTGCACAGTCTGTTCCTGAGGGCAGGACCTGGGTCTATGGGCCTAGTATCTCAGAACTGGGCTTAGGATCTGACACAAAGGGGCCTTCTATGCGTATTCGCAGGGTGAATGCACCACCTGCCTGTTTGTTGTAGGTAAATTTTTAGGGGCTGGGAGTCCGAGTGAAGAGGTAAGAGGAAGTGAGGCTGAAAAGGCAGCTGGAGACATTGTGTGGGGCTGGGAACTCTACCACCGAGCCTGGGTCTTACCAGGTAGGGGACATAGAGTCAACACAAGGGTGACCCAGACTTGTCCTTTCTCTGTTGCATAAGGTTTGGAGTGACCCCCATTCAAGTGGGCAGAGCCCTGAGATACCAGAAGAGAAAGGAGGAAAATGTTGGGACTGTGGGCTTCTGGTCACATCTACCTGCTCTGAAATGATGGAAACAGTCCCACTGAGGGAAGAAGTGAGTCCTCCAAATTAGAAGTCTGAGTCAGGAAAAGTATCATATACTCCTGGGTCAATTTCAGTGGAGTGGGTGGGTGTGGCATAGGACATAAGGTACCCATAAACTGTCACAGGGCTAGTACATGAAATCGTTCACTCAGCACCATGATCAAGTGGGATTTGTCCCAAGTACAAGGCCGATTCAGTATTCAAAAATCAATTGATGTAACCCACCGCATCGACAGGCTAAAAAAAAAAAAAAAAAAAAGTCACATGATCACATCTCTAGATGCAGAAAAAGCATTTGACAAAATCCAACACTCATTCATGATTAGAAACTCTCAGCAAACTAGGGATAGAGGGGAACTTCCTCAGCTTGATAAAAAGTGTCCACTGAAAACCTACAGAGAGGGCACCTGAGTGGCCCAGTCGGTTAAAGCTCTGCCTTTGGCTCAGGTCATGATCCCAGTGTCCTGGGATTGAGCCTCCTGTCAGGCTCTCTGCTCAGCGGGAGCCTGCTTCTCCCTCTCCCTGCCACTCTTCCTGATTGTATTCTCTCTCTCTCTGTCAAATAAATAAAATCTTTAACAAAAAAACCAAAAACCTTAACAACAACAAAAGAGAAAACCTGTAGTGGATGTCGTATTTAATAGTGAGAAAATTGAAGCTTTCCTGCTAAGATCAGGAACAAGGCAAGGATGTCCTCTACAGTATTGCTTTCAGCATTGACTGGAAGTCTTGGATAATGCAATAAGACAAGAAAAGGAAATAAAGGGTATAGAGGTGATATGATTGTCTGTGTAGAAAATCTGAAATGATAGACAACCCTTCCTGGAACCAATCAATAAGCAATTTTAGCAAGGTTGTAGGATACAAAGTTAATATAGGAAAGTCAATTGTTTTTCCCTATACCTCCAACAAACAAGTGGAATTTGAAATTAAAAACACATTACTATGGGTGTGCCTGGGTGGCTCAGTGGGTTAAAGCCTCTGCCTTCAGCTCAGGTCATGATCCCAGGGTCCTGGGATCGAGCCCTGCATCGGGCTCTCTGCTCAGCAGGGAGGCTGCTTCCCCTCCTCTCTCTGCCTGCCTCTCTGCCTACTTGTGATCCTCTGTCAAATAAATAAAGTCTTTAAAAAAAAAACCAACAACAACATATTACTATGTACATTAGTACCACCACAAAAAGAAATACTGGGCTATCAGTCAAACCCAGACCTATGTGAGGAAAACTACAAAACTCTGATAAAAGAAATCAAACAAGAACTAAATAAATGGAGAAATTTCTATATTTATGCATAGGAAAACTCAATAATGTCAAAATGTTAATTCTTTTCAGTTTGACCTATAGAGTCAATGCAATCCTGACCAAAATCCCAGCAAGTTATTTTGTGGATGTCGATGGGCTGATTCTAAAGTTTATACGGAGAGGGGCACCTGGGTGGCTCAGTGGGTTAAGCCTCTGCCTTCAGCTCAGGTCATGATCTCAGAGTCCTGGGATCGAGCCCCACATTGGGCTCTCTGCTCAGCAGGAAGCCTGCTTCCCCCTGTCTCTCTGCCTCTCTGCCTGCCTGTTATCTCTCTCTCTCTGTCAAATAAATTATAAAAAAAAATCTTTAAAGTTTATATATAGAGAGACAAAAGACCCCATAGCCTTCAATATTGAAGGAAAAGAACAAAGTCCGAGGACTCAAACTACCTGCCTTACTCTAAAGCTATAGTAATCACGACAGTGTACTATTGGCAAGAAAACAGACAAATAGATCCATGGAACAGAAGAGATCCACATAAATAGGGTCAACTTGTCTTTGAGAAAGGAGCAAAGACGACAATGGAGAAAAGATCTTCTCTTCAAGAGATGGTGTTGAATGGGGCGCCTGGGTGGCTCAGTGGGTTAAAGCCTCTGCCTTCGGCTCAGGTCATGATCCCATGCTACTGGGATCGAGCCCCAGGTCGGGTTCTCTGCTCCGCAGGGAGCTTGCTTCCTCCTCTCTCTCTGCCTGCTTGTGATCTCTGTCTGTCAAATAAATAAATAAAATCTTTAAAAAAAAAGAGAGAGATGGTGTTGAATAAGTGGAGAGCCCATGCCAAAAAAAAAAAAAAAATAATAAATTCAGGCACAGATCTTATTCTCTTCCAAAAATTAACTCAGAATGGTTGATAGACCTAAATGCAAAATGCAAAAGCAGAACATAGGAGAAAATCTAGGTGATCTTGGGTATGGTGATGAGTTTTTAGATATAACAGCGATGACAGTATCCGTAAAAGAAAGAATGGGAACACTGAACCTCACTGAAACTAAAAAGTTCTGCTCTATGGATAATAATGCTGAGGGAATGAGACAAGCCACAAACTGGGGGAAAATATTTGCAGAAGACATCTCTGATTAAGGACTGTTATCCAAACACACAAAGAACTTTTGCAACTCAACAATAAGAAAATTAACAACTCCATTAAAAAATGGGCAAGAGAGAGGTGCCTGGGTGGCTCAGTCGGTTAAGTGTCTCCCTTTGGCTCAGGTCATGATCTTGGGGTCCTGGGATCAAGCCCTGCATTGGGCTCTCTGCTCGCAGGGAGCCTTCTTCTCCCTCTCCCTCTGCCTCTTCCCCCCCTGCTTGTGCTCTCTCTGTCAAATGAATAAATAAAATCTTTAAAAAGAATGTGCAAAAGGGGCGCCTGGGTGGCTCAGTGGGTTAAGCCGCTGCCTTCGGCTCAGGTCATGATCTCGGAGTCCTGGGATCGAGCCCCGCATCGGGCTCTCTGCTCGGCGGGGAGCCTGCTTCCTCCTCTCTCTCTGCCTGCCTCTCTGCCTGCTTGTGATCTCTCTGTCGAATAAATAAATAAAATCTTAAAAAAAAAAAAAAGAATGTGCAAAAGATTTGAACGGATACCTCACGGAAGAAGACAGATAGATGGCAAACAAGCATGTGAAAAGAAATTTAACATCGTGTCATTAGAGAATTGCAAATTAAAACAATAATGAGATATTACAATATACCTATTGGAAAGGTCAAAATCAAGATCACTGACCACATTTGGGTCACTGGGATGACGTGGATCGTAAGGAACTCTCATTTATTTCCCGTGGGAATGCAAAATGGTGCGGCCACTTTGGAAGACAGGTTGGCAGTTTCTATCGAAGTGAAACCTACTCCTACCACGTTACCCAGCCGTTGCTCTCCTTGCCTGCACGATGTCCACACAGAAGCCTACATATATAGAGAGAGCACCTCTATTCATATCTGGCAAAACTTGGAAGCTACCGAGATGTCAATTGGTAGACCAACGGAAAAATGAACTGTGGCACGTTCACATAATGGAATATTCCTCAGGGTTAAAAAGAAATGAGCCATCAAGCCCTGAAAAGACATAGAGGAAACTTGAATGCATATTACCAAGTGAAAGGAGCCAATCTGAAATCAAGCCTACGTGCTGTATGATTCCAACTATGACATTCTGGAAAAAGCAAAACTGTAGAGGCAGTAAAAAGATCAGTGGTTACCGGGTGTCAGGGGGGCGGAAGGGAGCAGCACCAGGAGGGGATTTTCAGGCGGTGAAGCTAGTCTGAGATACTTCAGTGGTGGGTGCATGTCAGTATACATTGGCCAAAACCCTTAGCACGTACGACACTGAGCGTGAACCCCAAAGTGAACTGCGAACTTTGGGCGATGGTGTGTCAGTGTGGGTTCATGGGTTGTAGCTAAGTCACCACTCCGGTGGGCGATGCTGACCTTGGGGTAGGCTGTGCTTGGGTGGGGGCAGGAGTATATGGGAAATCTCTGTACCTTCTGCTCGGTTTTGCTGTGAACCCAAAACTGCTCTAAAAATAAAGCTTATTAAAATAAATTACTCCCCCCAAAACCCTTCCCTGAGCCCCCTCTCACCTCCCTCATCCGCCCACTGAGATGCAAGTAGAAGGGACGATGAGGGTCGCAGGAGAAGAGCCTCTGGGAGAGGCCGCCCAGGGAGGCAGAGTTGTGCCTCATCCTGGCCTGCCCAGGTGACCCTCATGTCTACAGGCCCTATAGGGGACAATGGTGGAGGAGGGGGCTGACAGCGATTGTTAAACCTGGGAAACTGGGCAAGTCAGTGTCTATCGGTAAAATGGGGGTAGCTATTACACCTCTGGCCCGCGCCGGTGAAGATCCCCGAGGTGACACAGGTGGATGGCTCAGGGAGGACAGCGAATCAGTGGTCCCGGGTGGACGTGCCAATTCCCTGCGGATTCTGTAGGCGCCACTCCGCCCCCTGGTGGCCGCATCGGGGAGCGGCCGCTCTGGCCGGTTGGGGCGGAGCCACAGGGGTCCCTGCAGTTTTGCCAGGGGTGGGCCCTAGGATATATTCATCAAGCGTTCCCAAAGGTGGCCACACTGAGTTTTCTTCTCGGGTCTTGGGCCACCATTATCAGGACAGGATTAGTGAGTGCTTGGAGGTCAGCAGCAGGACTGTGCTCCAGACTCCTTCATCTACCCATAACCAACCTTTCCTGGGATGGACACCACGCCTCTTTGCCTCCGCGCCCCCCGCCCCTCCCCCACCACCCCATGCTCCTCACGATCTCCCAGGGCACATCCCCAGAGGTGGAGGGAACTAACCTTTCTTCCCTCTGGAGAACCCGCTCCAGCCCAGGGGAACCCACCCCACAAAACCAGTTGCAAAGGCTGGGTATACAAAGAGGGTCTCTCGGGGCAGAAAGTCCAGGGTAGGGTGCTGCCACGCTGTTTTTGAGTGAGGCCAAGTGCCAAGACTTGGGGTGGGTGATGGCAAGGCTTTACCCATCCCCCATCTCCAGAAACCCCAAACAAGTATAAAAGAAATGTGAAGAAGGACATGTTTCAAATTCCCAAGTTGATGGTATTAATGTTTCCTTCAGGAAAGGTAGACATTAAGAGAAAGTGATAATACTGGGGAAATAATTGATTGGCCATCGGGGGAAATTCTAGATTTCATTAAGAAAAAAAAACAAACCCATTAGGCAACCCATTTGTGAGGATATTTACGAAAGACATCTTTAAGGATGATTTTCTGGTGCTGTCTTCAGATGGCCGATGACATTTTTCATGCAAATGTGCCCTAGTCCTAGTGAGCAAAGGGGGACCACTGGGCACGGAATATTGGAAGATACGGTGTGTCCGTGTTTGGGTTTCAGTCTAGACCTGAGTGGGTTGTGAAATCAGGGCATTTGAGCCATGTTTATCTGAACTTCCAAGGGCACAGTTGGCCCAAAGTGACAGCTCAGTCACCTAACAACAGTTAACGTCATTGGTGTTGTTTTGGAAGTCCTGGTGCGGCCAGCACACAGGCCATGTGATAGGGCCCTCTGGGGTTGACAATGGCAGCTTGCTCTGCAAGGAGAGCAAGGCGTCTGAAGAGGGGCGGCTAAGAGAGAAGGATCGAAGTCTCCCAGTGTAGACTGTGGCCAGGCTAGGGAGCTGAGCAGGCAAGTGGAGGGGGCTCATCTGCTCAGACCTAAACTCAGGCTTGCCTGGTTCTTTGCATTTCACACCACTGTTTCAGGGATAGAACTACTCCTCACAATCTCAGAAATCCCAGGACTTTGAGAAATTTTAGGTTCAAGTCATATGAAAGAGGTTGGTTGGGCAGTATTTTAAATTTTTTCTCTGACAGTGTCTCTCTGATGCATTTCTGTTTTTAAAAAGTTGTTTTTCTATGATAAAAGAATTAGAACCACAGAGAGCTGGGGGAAACTGGGAGAGAAAGAGCCAAGAAAACCACTGCAGTGGGAGTGCCTGGGTGGCTCAGTGAGTTTAGCAACTGGCTTCTCCTCTGGTCATGATCTCAGCGTCCTGGGGTAGATTCTTGTCCCGCCCTGGGTGGGGCTCTGTGCTCAGTGGGAGTCTGCTTCCCCCCTCCCTCTGCTGCTTCTCCCCGTTGCCTCTGTTGCTTTTCCCCTTCTCCCTCTGCCCTCCACTCTCCCCTTGTGCTCTCTCCCCCTCCTCAAATAAGTAAATAAAATATTAAAAAACAAACAACCAAACAACCAATCTCTGTAGCTCCAACCATAAAAAATGATAGGGATGTGGCTTGGTTCCCTCTGTTCATTAACATGGCCGCAATCCCAGGCCACTTGCAAATTTAAATTATGTGTTATAATAGGAAAACTCTAAGAGACTAGCTCTGCATTGTTCTCAACACACATGGGCAGCTATGTGACGTGATGGGTGTGTTAACTACCTGATTGTGGTCATCATTTCACAGTGTATCAAATCTTCACGTCAGAATACCTTAAATATAGACAATTTTGCCAGTTATACTTCAACAAAGCTGGAAAACATAGGAAAGCAAGTTTCTTCAACTAGTTCAAGATAAACAGAGATACTATAAAGAGAAATTTCATTTTTATTTATTTATTGTTTTTGAGAGAGCTCAAGCAGGGGGGAGGGACAGAGGAAGAGAGAGCAAGAGAGAATCCCAAGCAGACTCCACACCCTCCGCGGAGCCCATGACCCTGAGATCTTGACCTGAGCTGAAATCAAGAGTCAGAGTTTGACTGAGCCACCCAGGCGCCCAGAAATTTAAATGGCAGATCAACCAAGCTCAGTGGATTCTGATTCAGACAGATTTTTTAGGGGAAAAAAAAAAAAAAAAGAGGGGCACCTGGGTGGCTCAGTGGGTTAAGCGTCTGCCTTTAGCTCAGGTCATAATCTCAGGGTCCTGGGATCAAGCCCCGAATCAGGCTCTCTGCTCAGTGGGGAGCCTGCTTCCTCCCCCGCCCCCCGCTTCCCCCCTACCCCTGCCTGCCTACTTGTGATCTCTCTCTCTCTGTCAAATGAATAAATAAAATTAAAAAAAAAAAAGAAAGAAAGAAACTTTCTTGGTATTGATAACATGACACTGAGAATTGAATAATGTTGAATTTTTTTTAGGTGTGATAATAGTATTGTGGCAATGTTAAAAAGAGTCCTTATCTTTTTTTTTAAATTTTATTTAATTATTTGACAGAGGGAGAGAGAGATCACAAGCAGGCAGAGAGGCAGATAGAGAGAGAGGGGGAAGCAGGTTTCCTACTGAGCAGAGAGCCCGATGTGGGGCTCAACCCCAAGACCCTGAGATCTTGACCTGAGCCGGAAGCAGAGGCTTAACCCACTGAGCCACCCAGGGGCCCCGAGTCCTTATCTTTTATGCACATATTTGTGTGTAAATATTTACAGATAGATAATATACTATCTGGGATTTGCTTTGAAATAATACAGTTGGAAAGAATGGATGGGGGTCAAGATGAACTGAGAATGAGATTGGGCACATGTTGGTAGTGAAAGGAGGAGTTTATGGGGGTTCGTTAGACTATTTCTCTCTCTCTCTCTTTTTAAAAAAGATTTTATTTATTTGTTTGACAGAGAGAGAGAGAGAGAGAGAGAGATCACAAGTAGGGAGGCAGGCAGAGAGTGAGAGGGAAGCAGGCTCCCTGCTGAGCAGAGAGCCGGATGCGGGGCTCGATCCCAGGACCCTGAGATCATGACCAGAGCCGAAGGCAGAAGCTTTAACCCACTGAGCCACCCAGGCGCCCCTATTTCTCTATTTTTAAAAATATAAATGACCCACAATAAAAAAAGGTTTTAAAAATAAAAAAGAGGAGTCACACAGGGGCTTCTTTGTGGGCAAAGGGGCTCAGTCACCCAGAGGTATCCTTGCTGGCTGGGAGAGGGTGCTTGGCAGGCTCGTCCCTCCTGATGCCCCTTTCTGTGGCTCAGTCCCCAGTGCCCACCAGGGGGCGGCCAAGACCACGATAATCCGCCGCGGCGCCACCCTATCCTGACCGCTTTTCCACCCCCTTTGAGACCTGCTAAGATTTCAGTCTCCTCCTCCAGGCTGGAAGTTGAGGCACAAACCTAAAAGATGTGCCTGAGGCCAAGTCCAAGGTCAAGACTGCAGGACTGTGCTGCAGACTTGTACAAGCAAGCGGGGTTTCCTACTTTTTTTTTTTTTTTTTTTTTTAATCCCAGTGCCACTTTGGTTTCTGTCCCAGAATTTCTCCAGTCTCCCATGTGTGCGCGTGTGCGTGTGTTTTAACAATTATTTGCGGGATATAATTCACGTCATACAATTCACCAACTTAAAGCGTACAATTCAATTGTTTTTCGTCTATGCAGATACCACGAAACTCTCCCCTCTGTCAATGTGGGAATTTTTTTTTCACCCCAAAAGGAAACCCTATACCTTTTGGCTATCACGACGCCCACCCTCCCATGCTCCAACCCCAGCCCGAAGTAACCACCAATCTATTTTATGTCTCCAGATTTCTCTATTCTGGACATTCCCTTGTGGTTTTGATGAGCAGGAAGGTTTCTTCCTCTCCCGCCCTGGAAGTGAGAGTGTTATGGGGGCTCCTGGGACCTCCAGCCCCTTCTCTCAGGGAGCCTGGTCCAACACGTGGACATCCCAGGCGGCCATGATAACCTATGGCCTGCTCGATGAAACGGACTTCTCCAAAGTTAGAATCTAAAGAGTTAGGGTCCCCTTTGGTGAATCCCAGCCCCCCAACCCTCACACGTGTCCACACACAAGGAATTAGATCAGGGCGATGAGCAGTTACGGTTCAGAAAGGCCTGACCACCCTCAAACATGGCTGGGGGGGTCATAAAATGGTGCAGCCACCGTGGAAAACAGCCAGCCAGGTCCTCAGACAGTCAAACATCCAGTCGCCCCATTGCCCAGCAATTCCACTTCCAGGTGTAGACTCAAGCGAATTGAAACCACGTGACTATGCGAAAACTTCCCCCAGATATCCGTAGAAACATTATTCATGATAGCCAACAAGTGGGGAAAACCCAAATGTCCATCAACAAGTGGGGCTAGATAAACGAAGGGTGGCCCGTCCGTGGCATAGGGGATGCCATTCCGCCCTAGGAAGGAATGAAGTGTGGATCCACGAGCAAACACTGAAAACACCGTGTCATGTGAAAACACCAGACCCAGAGGCCGCGCGTTGTGGGACCCTGGTGATCTGAAACGTCCTGGTCAGGTGAATCCACGAGGACAGAGAGTAGATCAGTGGTTGCCTGGGGCAACTCCGTCCTTTCAGCTGGAGGGAGCAGCGGGTGGGATATAATTCCCTTGTTACCAGAAGGACGGGCGCCTTCGGGTCCTGCGCTGATCAGACGCAAGCATGGAGGGATGGCCGCTTCCATGGGAAAGGTCTTGGGTTCAAATCCCAGCCTGACTTCCTGACTGTACAGCTGTGTTTGGTTACCCACACCTGCCCAAACTAGCTTTTCCTCCCCGTGATGATGGTCACAAGTCCTGTCAGGATGGCTGTTTCAAATGAGATAGTCCCTGGTCCATGGGAGATGCCCCACTGACATGTGCAGGGGCCCTGGACTGCCGGAATGACCGGTGGGGGTGCTCAGGATGTGCCCAGGGCTCCAGGACTACCCCCCCTTCCCCGAGGCCCTCTTTTTGCTCATGACCCAAAGCGGTTTCCTCTCTCAGCTTGATGAAGAGCCCCCGGGGAGGGCAGGCGGTGGGCCAGGAGAGGGGAGAAACCCTCAGAGTATCACAGGTTTGCTCCACTTGGACAAAATCTTGTCTGTTGCTGAGCCTGTGAGAGGTACTTGCCGGAAAATAGCACCCTTGGAAATCAGAGGTTGTTTCTTACCTGGGGAATTTTCTTCTGGGTCTTCATACACCAAGTTCAGGGGCGGCTTTGGAGGGAATCTTGAGGCATGGGGGAGAGGGCGGCGTGGTGGCGGGTGCGCTGGTTTCGGGGAGCCGAGACCCGGCTGGCAGATGTTAAGGGCCCGGACGGGAGGAGAGGCTCAGGCAGGTCTGGGAGGAGGCTGCTGTGATGTCACCAGGAGGAAGTGACAGGCTGAGGATGAAGCCTGGTTCTGGGCAAAAAGCCCGAGTGGGAGAATAATAGCATCCCAGGGGCCAAGGACGTGTTCCCCCGCTTGACAGCTAGCATTTTACAAGATCAAAGTCTTAGGAAGGGCTGTGCAGGGAGCAGCCACCTCCCCACACCTCGCCTGAGCTCCATCTCCCGGCCTCTCTGTCCCTGGTTGGTCTGGGAATGCTGTGGTGGGTGCGCAACTGGGCCCCTGGGGCTCCGGACGGGCTCGGAGGCGAGCTCAGCAAAGATGGGCAGGTGGGTGGGATCGGCCAAGGAAGCCTGGGGTGAGCGACGGGCTGCTGGAGCGGGTGTCCCCCGAAGACCTGGTAATGACCAGGGGGCTTCCCATCTCTGGCTGGAGCTGAGCAGAAATTTGCCGGTTCTTTCCGGGCCAATGTCCTTGACTTTCTTGGTTCCCCGCCCTTTGGGTCACGAAGCTTCATGGATTCTGGCCAACAAGGCAGTGCCCTGCCGGTTACTAGTTGAAGCAGAAACATTTGGAGCATCTTCTCTGGTCCCCTTATTTGCTGTTGAGGAAAGTGAGGCCCTCGAGGGCAGCCCTAGCCCCCTGGGACGGTGTGTGGGGGACACGGGGACCTGGTGGGATGACCCTGCGCCTGGGACACGCGCCAGCACAGTGCTGCGGGGGCTCGACTGTGCCAGGAACTGCTGTGGGGAATGGATAAGGTGTGGACTTTTATGGAGCAGGGCCTGAGATCTCGTGTTTCCCACAGGCTTCTAGGGGATCCAATGTGGCTGGTCCATGGGCAGCACAGAGTGCCGAGGGTGTGGGCTCTGTACCTTCCCTTCCTGGGAAGACAGTGTTGATGCAGTTTCAAAGCCAGATCCCGCAAAGCCCACTCTGCCCCCTCTCATGGTTGCCATCCAGTGCTTCCAAGGGAGACTGGACCGTGAAACAGAGGACACTCTTTTCCTCTCCGGGATCAGGAGCCCCAGCCGTTCTGGACCCCTCCTGTGCATCCCAACGAGGTGGGGTGGGAGGCAGAGATTTTCAAACCCAAGGATGCTCGGGCTCCACTCCCTAGAGATTCTGCATCCCGTTGGTCTGGGATGGGGTCCGGACCTCCTTGTTTCCAGAAGCTCCCAGGGGATTGTCACGTGCAGCCGGGGTGAGAACCACTGCTCTTGGCAGTAAGTTTGATACTTAACCAGTGACACATCCACTCATCTCCTTCCTTCCTTCATTTACACAGCTTGCTAACATTTCACAAGATCAAAGTCCCAGGATCTGCTCTGTTGGGAGTGACCTCCTCCTCCCCAGTAGTTACTGAGCCCCCAGTACCTGCTGAGCCCTGGTCTAGGCCCTGCGGACACACTATGAGCCACAGGAGCCCCTGAGCAGGAAGGGAGAGGACCCTGCGGAGGGGAGGGCCGGCAGGGGAATTGGGCGTGGGGGCAGTTCTTTGCTGGGATTACCTGGCAGAGCTCTGCCAAGGTGACCTTTGAGCTGACCCCACGGACATGAGTGTGGGAAGCTATGTGGACATCCCAGAGAAGCACGCTCTAGGCAGGGGAACCGTTTGCAAAAGTCCTGAGGTAGAGTGTGCTTGATGTGTTTGAGAAGCAAGGAGGGAAAGATACGTAGATACACTCAGCCAAGCGAAGTGGAGAACAGGGACTTCTAAACTTGCTATAGATGAGTATTTCTTTGTCTATTTTAAAAGGAACTCTAGGGGTGCCCGGATGGCTCAGTCGGTTGGGAGTCTGCCTTCAGCTCAGGTCATGGTCCCAGGGTCCTGGATAGAGCCCCGTGTTGGGCTCCCTGCTCATCGGGGAGCCTGCTTCTCTCTCTCCATCTGCCGCTCACCCTGTCCATGCTCGCTCTCTCTCTTTCTCTCTCAAATAAATAAATAAAATCTTGAAAAAAAGTAAAATGAACTCTAGAAGTTTACCTCTGGGAGAAGTGAGTGGCTGGCGGCAGGGGCTGGAGAGAGGCTTACTGTATTCCCCTCGTTGCATTTTAAATTCTGGGCCAAATATCTACATTACTTACTCAAAGATAAATAAAATTTATTTATTTATTTATTTATTTTTTGAAGTATTTGATTTTTTTTTTTTAAGATTTTTTATTTATTTATTTGTCAGAGAGAGAGAGGGAGAGAGAGCGAGCACAGGCAGACAGAATGGCAGGCAGAGGCAGAGGGAGAAGCAGGCTCCCTGATGAGCAAGGAGCCCGATGTGGGACTCGATCCCAGGACGCTGGGATCATGACCTGAGCCGAAGGCAGCTGCTTAACCAACTGAGCCACCCAGGCGTCCCGATAAATAAAATTTAAAAGAAAGAAAGAAACCTGGAGGGGACTCAGTACCTGGGGCTACGGAAGGAGGGATATCAGGGAGGGAGGGGCGTGATCAGGGAGACCTTCTTCAGGCATCGAGCTTTATCACTGCTGTGTGACCTTGGGGTAGCTACTTAACTTTTCTGTGTCTTTGTTTCTCAGGTCCTCCCTCAGGACTGTGAGGGTAACGGGCCAGGTCAGTAGTGCCTGGCACAGACTAGAAGCATTCCCCTGCATGGGATGGGAGCCCGCGGAGGGTTTGAGCTGAGGAGTGACTTCCTCTGTGACAACAGGGCGCCTCTGGCCGCTGTGTGAAGAGAAGTGGGGGT
Organism: Lontra canadensis; assembly: GCF_010015895.1. NCBI lineage: Eukaryota > Metazoa > Chordata > Mammalia > Carnivora > Mustelidae > Lontra > Lontra canadensis. Next base: position 6,422,500 of record NW_022631019.1, on the reverse strand, counting down.
GAGGGACAAGCAGGGACCCAGAGGTGGGGGGCCGGGTGAGAGGCCGGTGCCCGGGCGGGGGCATGAAGGTGCTGATCGGATTCGAAGCAGGACCAGCTGGGGTCTCTGACAGGTCAGACCAGGGCTGTGAGGAGAAGAGGAACTCTGGGGTTTTCAGGCAATTGGTGCTGCCGTTGTCCGAGCTGGGGAAGCCTGCAAGAGGGGCAGGTGTGCGGCATGGGAGGGTGGGATGCCTGCCCCACGTCCACAGAGAGATACGAGTGGGAAGCGAGGTGTCTGGGTCTGGGGTCTGCGGGGAAAGTCGGGAGTGGAGGTGGACATTTGGGAGTTTTTACCACATCAGGGGCCTGGAAGCCCTCTGTGGGGTGAGCTCACATAGGCGAGGGCGGGTGGAGAGGATCCCCCTCGGGCCCTGAGCCCTCAGGTCCACCAGCCTTAGAGGCGGGGAGAGGAGGGCGGGGAGAGGGGATGAATGAGTTCAATGAGCATTTAACTGAGAACATACTCTGTTCAGGGCACCGCAGACTGCCGGGATGGGGGATGGAAGGCCCAGGCCCTGGGCTGGGGAGCTTCTGGGCCGAACAGAGACCCAGGAACAAACACACGAAGGGCCTAGTTTGGGGGCCTGAGCAGTAATGAGGAGCCAAGCCTGACTCGGTGTCAAGAGAGGTTCCCCAGAAGCGGGACCCATCTCAAATAACAGTCACGTGTTGGGCCTTGGGTAGAGCAGTCAGTTAAGGGTCCGAGTCTTGGTTTCAGCTCAGGTCGTGATCTCGGGGTCGTGAGATTGAGCCTTGCGTCAGGCTCTGAGCTCAGTGCTCAGGGTGGAGTCTACTTTCGATTCTCTCCTCTCTAAAATAAATACAATCTTTTTTTCAAAAGATTGTATTTATTTATTTGACAGACAGAGATCACAAGCAGGCAGAGAGAGAGGGGAAAGCAGGCTCCCCGCTGAGCAGAGAGCCCGATGTGGGGCTCGATTCCAGGACCCTGGAATCATGACCTGAGCTGAAGGCAGAGGCTTAACCCACTGAGCCAACTAGGTGCCCAATAAATAATTTTTTTTTAAATATTTTATTTATTTATTTGTCCAGGGGGAGTGGCAGGCAGAAAGAGAAGCAGGCTCTACTCTGAGCAAGGAGCCCGACATGGGATTCAATCCCTGGACCCTGGAATCATGACCTGAGTGGAAGGTAGATGCTTAACCAACTGAGCCACCCAGGCATCCCTAAATAAATCTTTAAAAAAAAAAAAAAAATCAAGTGTTGGAAAGGGAGGAAGAATGTTCCAGAAGAATCCACAAGAGTGGTGTGGACTGAGAAGCGCAGATGTTAGGTGGGGTCCATGTGGGGGTCAGAGGACCCTGATCGGTGGTGTCCAGAGCCTCGTACTGTGTTTGATCCTGAGGGTGTGGGCACCACGGTGCCCAATGGCAGCAGGGTTTGGGGGGAGAGGGAGGGGGTGGGGGGTGGGAAGCAATCCCACCCACCATCTCTTTCGTATAATCTGCAATTATAGGAATGGTTTTCACCTTTTTAAATGGTTGGGGAAGAAAAAAAAAAGGAAAGGCAGAATAATAGTTCGTGACACCTGAAGACGATAGGAAGTTCAGATCTCAGTTTCCACAAATAAAGCGTCGTTCACAAGAGGCATGCCTGTTCCTTCCGCTGAGTGAGGCTCCTAGGGCTCGCGGGGCAAACTCAAACTTTACAGGAGAATTGTCGGGCTTTGTGATCCCATGTTTCAGAGAGACACAGCAGTGATCAAGACAGAAATTGGGGCTCCAGGCTGCGGGGGGCGGTGGCTGTCCTGCCCCAGAAGTTGCCTCTGAGTCCAGAGACCATTTGGAAAGTGATCCCCTCCTGCTTCTAGAATTTCTCCAGCTCCTCCCCTCCCTCCCCCCAGCAGAGTCAGCAAGTGACCTCTGAGAGACCGGCCCTGCCCTGAGAGGCTCCCTCCCAAATCCTCTGGGGGAGGTGCTGTGGACCCTGTGGGCCGCTGGGAACATTCCCTCTGGCCTGGTGTTTATGACGTCATCCGTGCTCCAGGCAGGGAGGGGACCACGTCACCAGTGTGGCCTTCTCAGCAGCACATTCCCTCACTGGTAGAATGAGGTCTCCCTTCACCTAGAATCAGGTTTCATTGTTTTGTTTTTCCCTTCGGGAACAAACTGTTCATTCAAGGGCAGATGGAAAACGCTGTTTTCAGCAGCAGGAGGCCTGCCTCCTGGAGCTCCGTGGCAGGGACCCACCCACGAGGCTCCTGGAGTTCTCCACTGAGGGCTTGAGGACAGAGACAGAACCAGAACTCTCCGGCCTGGGAGCCCCCCCGCCGGCCCCCGAGCTCCCCTGACCCCGGAGTGGGCTGGAGGAGCAGGGTGCCCTGAGATGCAAAAATGTGTCTGTCCCTGGCAGCTCGGTCCCTGAGGACCCAGCAGCTGGTGTGAACTTGTCCAGAGAGACGCCCCCATCAACAGAAACAGCCTTCACAGGCGCCAAGAGCAGGGACCTGAGCCAGACCGCTGTTGGTGTCTACCCCTTTGCAGCTGTGTGACCTTTGGCCATTTGCTCAACCTCTCTGTGCCCTGCTTCCCCAGCTTCCGTAAAGTGTGGTAATCCTAGTCCTACGTAAAGCTGTTAAGATAATTAAATGATTTAGCATTTGTTCTTAGAACAATGCTTGGCTTGGAATGTTCTGGAAGGCCTTGTTACATAAACTAAATGAAGGAGGGGACTCTCAGAGGGATTCCATCTCTCTTGTTCTCTCTCAGTTCCCAGAGCACTTTACCCATGAGCTCTCCTGACCCTTAGCTGTTCTTCATTTATTGTGATTGGCTCCAGGGTGGGCATTACCTAGCCCAGAGCCTGGCTCATACGGGTGAATGTTGGTGGAAAAACAAATGAATGAAACACCACTCTTCTCCCCAAATTAACAGACTATTCCTGAAAAAAGGTGTCCCTGAGAAGCAATCTTCCACGATAATCTCCCCAAAACTTTCAGAGCTGGGTCTGGCTGGGTACTCTCCTGCCAGGGGCAGTGGGAGGGGGTGGCTGGGTTGGGCTGGGGATGAGCAGGGGTGCTGAGGGGCACCAAGGGGAACAGGATGGGAGGTGGGGATGGGAGGATGGGAGGCAGGATGGGAGGTGCGGGGGGCCCAGGAACCGAGGCAGCTGGAGGGTGAGCAGTTTCCCGGAGGACGTGGCTTCTGGCCAGCCCGGCCCGTCCTGCTGACCCCCGGAGAGAAGCCAGGCCCCGTAGACGTTCAGTCAGTGGTGGGTTCCCTCGGTACTGCCTGGGATCCGTTTTTGATGAAGTCCTTGCGTCACCAGGGGCTGGGTCTGCAGTCAATCCTGGGAGGTTAAAGCTGCAAACTGGCTCAGAAACCCGGGAGCTCCTGGAGGCAGGAAGTGTCCAGAGAGATGACTTCTGCTCCCTGAAGAGTCAATGGAGGGACTGGCAGAGGAAGGAGATTGTCCAGGGAGCCGTAACTCATCTCGCCTACAGCTCAGGTCAAGGCATCTGTGAATAATCTTCGCCCTCTGGCTCGGGCGCCCTCCGGACAGCCGGTTCCCGAAGCACCCTGAGTCATCCGGCTCAGCCGCATCCCAGCTGTTCACACCTTCATTGGCATCCCAGAGGGGATGGTCCCTTCTGGGAGCCTCAGAAATAAAGAATGTGCTGGGGAGCCTCCTTGTCCCACCGCCTTCTGAGCTCCTCTCTGCTCATGGAGGCCCAGACACTGAATCAAGGCTCGCGGAGCCAGCTAGCAGGAGGTGGGCAGAGGCCTGACATCACTGCTTGGCGGGTCTGCATATCAGAGCCACCCCGGGGAGGAAGGGAGCGGGGACAGCCGATGGAGGACTTCCCCGTCAGCCTTCGGGGTCTCATATTTAAAACCATGCATATGGCCACGATCAGAAGCATTAGATACAGGTTTTGGGTCGTGACTAAAGGCCTGATCGGATCATTTGGGCTGGGGGGAGACCTCTGGACGCCCCACCATCAGCAGTGGGTGCCCAAGGCTTCCCTGTGAACACCGCCCATCTCTCCTCATCCCTGCACAGGGGGGGTTGGGGAGGGCATGGCCCCGGGGTCCAGTCGCAGCCAAGGCAAAAAGACCAACTTCTGAAATACTGAAAGTTGTACCCTCGAGTCCAGGACAGAACAGAGCAGACGCTCGCCCGGATGAGGGCTGCTGGGGTACATGGAAACGATCTCTGGGAGAAACTTGGAAAAGAAACTCTCTTTCCAAGTGGTCTTCCATGACGGCCTTGGGTTCATTCATGTGTAGAGGCCTTGCTATGGCCCGAGCATTACGCTGGGCACCAGCGAACCAGACCCAGATGTGGCTTTGAAAATCCCCCCACCTTTGGCTGTGTTGGGGGGGGTGGGAGGACACAGGGTTGGGTCATTAAAAACAACTCACTGTCAGGTGCTGTGACTGAGCCACACTCAGGGCTGCGGGGAGGCTGGGATGCGGCTTCCAGCTGGAGCAGAGGTGGGGCACTTAGTCAGGGGAGGCTTTCTGGAGGAGATCATGCCTGAACCGAGTGATAAAGGATGAGTAAGCATTTGGGGGTCGGGCTGGGGTGATGAGTGTATTCTGGGCAGAGGAGACAGAGGCAGGCAGGAAAAAGCATTGTGTGTGTGCGTGTGTGTGCATGTGTGCGTGTGTGTGTGTGTGTGTGTGTGGCTGGCATATTAAATGAGAGCTGAACTATGCAAGGATGAAGAGGGAGGGGGGCAAGGGCCCAATCAGAAAGGCTGCTTTCTCCCTGCTAAGGAACTGTATTTTGTTCCACAAGGGATGGGCAGATGCAAAGACAGGAGAGGGAACTAGAGTCACCTCTGCCCCGTGTATTCGGTTGTGTGTTATGGAAACCCAGTTTCAGATACCTTGAGCACCAATGGTGGAGATCAGCTTTCAAAAGTGCCATGTCCCAGGACAGGTCTGCCTTCAGGAAGAGCTGGATCCAGGGCCTCAGACCATGTTGGCAGGAGCTCCACCTTTGTTTCCGCTTTCCTTTGTGGGCTCTGTTCTCAGGTAGGCACTGCCTGCCTAGTGGCAAAGGCAGATGCCAGCTGTTCCAGTCTCCCGTCCTGCCAACTGAGCCTGCCCCAGTGTGTGTCCCGTGGCGGCTTTCAGCAGCTGGGATTGAGTCCCTGGGGCCATTGCTGAACCAGTCATGGTGTCCAATTTGCAAAGCTTGGGTCTCTTGCCACCTGTAAGAAGTGAGGCGGGGGCAGGCAGCCCCATGGATTGAGGGGCGTGGGGTGGGATGACTTCCCTAAAGTAAAATGCAGGTGCTCTGATCAGGAGAAGGGAATTGGGGAGTGGGGCAGGTGAACATGGTGGATGTCCCGTCACATAGGGTATGGTTCCATTTATAGGAAGTGTCCAGAAGAGGGATGTCCACAGAGACAGGATGAAGATGGGTGGATGCCAGGGGCAGGGCAGAAGGCAGGAAGAAGCCGGGGGTTTCCTTTTAGTGGGATGCAATGTTTGGGAGGTAACTAGAATTGGTGGCGTTTCAACAGTGTGAATAAACCCTTTGCTGAGGGCCACTAAACTGTTCTGGTGGTTAATTTTATGTTAAGTGAATCTCTCCTTAGTAAAAAAAAAAAGAAAGAAAAGAAAAGAAAAAAACACAGCAGGTGTCCACCCCTAGGCATCCTGGGGTGCTCCAACATTCCATAAGGCCCGCTGGCCCAGGGGAGACTCCATTCCCTCCTGCCGTCTCCCTTCTGCAACCTCAGAGGGTTTGGGGCCTGCAGTGGATCTCACGGCAGAGGCAGTTCTAGGCCTGGTTGCCCGCTGGGCCACCGCCCACCTCGGGGCCGTGGGAACTGGGTGGCTGGTCCAAGGCTGAGCTCATGTACTCTCACGAGACCTGGTCAAGCAAGCTCCAGTGAGTCGCCAAGGACGTCTTGTTCACCAGCTGTACCTGTTTTCCTGGTGGCTCTGGGCGGTGGGAGGAAGCAGTGCTGCGCGAGGCGGGGGAGGGGGGCAAGGCTGGGGCCCCCACGGGCAGGCAGATGGAGCGCTGGTTTCCATCATCACTTGGCACCGAGAGTGCATGTGGGATGCCAGCAGGAGAGAGGGCTAGTCCCGGGGAAGAGCTATTTGAGCTGGACTGTAAAGGGGAAAGAGGGTTTGGGCTTACTCTCTGGGCCTTTCCAAATCCTCCCTGTTGGGGTTTGGGCAGAGCCCAGAGCTGCCTTGGGCCTCTCCCAGAACGAGCCTGCATTGGCTCCTTCAGGGATGGGAGTTTGAATCCAACCCCCCCCTTGGGTTGCTCAGGAAAAGGACTTCTGGTCCTTGCAGGCCTGGCATGGGGCTCATTGGGCACGGATGAGGGGACTGGTCCCTTCGGCTGAGCTGTACACTCTGCTCGTACCTTGAGCTGGAAATGGGCCGATCTCCAGTCGGGGGTCTGGTCTCAATGGATGCTTCAGGGATTCAAGACATGGTCTTGGTCTGTCCTCGCCTGCACGGAGTCATTGGGGCTCGAGGGCTTCGTTTCTAGTACGGATTGTGGCTCGCTCCTCCCCCCCAGCCAACTGGGTCAGAACTGGCCAGTGATTTTCCAGACCCCTTTTGGGGATTCGTCACAATGGAAGCTAGAGATTGATTGGAGTATGGGACCATGTTTTGCTCGCAAAAGCTGAGATTTCCCACCCGGTTGCCCCTCCTGCTCCCATGTGCAGCGTGGGGCATTCTGGCAGATGCTGGGCTCTGGCACAGATAAGACAGTGGGTCGTGCGTGGGACCACGTGGGGGGTTCTGAATCCTGACTCCACCATTTACCAGCAGAAGGACTCAGGAATAACCTCTTCACTCTGCTGGTACTGTGTGTTCGTCTGTAAAAAGGGGATCCCCCAGTTCACGTCCACCTAGACCCTCAGCATGTGACCTTATTTGGAAAGGGGTCTTCGTAATTAAAGATCTCCTGTGACATCACCCCAGATTTAAGTGACTGGTGTCCTAAGTCTGATGACTGGTGTCCTTCTAAGAAGGGGAGAGGACACACAGAGAGCCATGCACAGAGGGGAGAAGGCCATCTGAAGACAAAGCAGAGAGCAGACGGTGTGGCCAAAGGCCACGGAATGCCTGGGGCTACCGGGAGATGGAGGAAGCTGGGAAGGATTCTCCCTGGGAGCCTCTGGTGGGAACGTGGGCCTGTTGACACCTCGCTTTCTGACTTGGGGCCTCCTGCACTGAGGGAACAAATTTGTATTGTTTTAAGCACCCAGTTTGGAGTAATTTGTCATGGGCACGATCCTGTGAAACAAAACATCCCTTCAAAGGCCCGTCACCGCTGAAAGTGTTTGACACACACAGGACAGAGTAGGTGTTCAGCAAATGCCCACAATTGTCACTGTGCTGTCTGCGGCCCTGCAGAGCACCGGCATGCCAGAAGGAGCGCCGTCCGGCTCCCGGGGTGCACTGTCTCGCCCCATGCCCTGCTGGCTGCCTGAGGCTGGAGCCCCAGGAGGGCTGAGCCGGAGGGAGAGAAAGCAAGGAGGCCGCTGGGAAGGGGGGCCGCTGGCTGAGGGTTGAGGTCTGCAGGAGGAATGCTCACTGCCGTGAATCATGCCTTGCAGGCCGGTTGCTGCCTGCTGACACATCATGCCCCAGAGGGAGGACAGCGGTGACCTCATGCTGGTTGTCCCACACTCAGGTCTCCTCCCAGCACCGCCCAGCCCTCAACGCTGCCCAGAGGGAGCTGTCCCCACCCCAACCCTGCCCAAGTGTGCATGCGCTCTCCTCCCCTGCGCACACAGCAGGACAAGTGGACCTTCGGGGCCAAGACCGGTGGAGGTTTATTATTTGGATGCGTTTGGAATGGGCAAGGCGAGCAGTTTCCACTTCCCCGAGGGCAGCCGGATTGGAAACCCTGGAGTATGCGCCGCACATCTACGACGGCTGCCTCGGGAGAGCCGGCCGGGACGAGCGTCGAGGGGCTGTGTTCCCGGGGCTGGCGTCCCGTTCTCTCCCGCCTCCGTCTGTAAGGATGGGGAAACTGAGGCCCAGAGGAGCCCAGGACTTGCTATACGCCTCCTAATCGGAGACCTTCTTGGTGAGAGCAAGGATTGGCATTAAGCATTTATCTTGGGCAAAGCTCTGTTCTTCCTGGACCGGCATCCTCGTCTGCTTGGCCACTGCTGTGAATCTCGACCACCCCGCTCCTGGTGCCTGGGTGTACCGGCTAGAAACCACTCAGCTTTCTTTGCCCCCTCGCCTTCAGAAAGCAAGCGCGGCGACTAACAGCAGTGACGTTAGCTGTACGAACTGCCTTGGAGCGCACCCCGCCTTCCAAGATGGAGAAAGTTTTCCCTAGGTCTGGGATTCCGGTTCTTGGCCACTTTGTAGCCAGACCACCGTGAACGAGAATTTTAGGAGAGTCTCTTGGGACAGGCCATCCAGCATGGGGGAGGGGTCCCTAGCATCCGGGGCGCACGCAGCCCCTAACCTATGTTCCATCCCCGCTGGAGAGAGCTATAGGCTTGAGCGAGCTGGGCCAGTCTGGTGCATGGGCTCTGACCGGGGATCTGGAACAATGTGCTGGGCCACTTCGAGCTCCCCAAGGCTCCTGCTTATTTATTTTACCAACATAACTTGAAGCCAATATTTAAGCATTACCAAAGCAACAGCCCCAACCCTCAGCCCTTGGTCCCCATCCAGCCCCACATGGTGGGGACGGAGTGGGAGGAGGAGCAAGGAAAATGAGTCAGCTATGCCCCCCACCTCCCAACCACCTGGGAAAACAGTGACCCAAAAAACAGATCCCAGCTTCGCTTCCAGGGTAGTTGTGCATTCCCGTGGTCCTACAGCTCTGTGCCTTTCACGCAGGCAGAACAAAGTCAAGCAAGACCTCTGTCCCCGTATTTTATTTTATTTTTGTTGTTTTGCATGGAGCCAGTAGGCTTTCCAAACCTTTTATTGACATTTAATATACATGAAGAAAGTGTACAAACCGTAAGTGCACAATTTTGGGGTCACAGACTGAGGCAGTCTTTCACCCGCACCAAGATTAAGCAACGGCACGTGAGCAGCCCCCCCACGTACCCCCCAAGGTCCCCTGTCCCCACTCCTCATTACTATACCCCCAGGGTGACTGTGATGCTAACTGCTCACAGTGTAGCGTAGTTTTGCCTGTTTTTGTACTTTGTATCATATACATATACTAATCATATACTCTGTTCTCTCCTGGATTGAAGCCAACAGCATTTTTAGCTCCAGGGAGACTTCTCACCATCAGCTCTGCGGAGGAGAGAACGAAGAGAGGGCACCTTCCCTGACCCACAGGCTGTGGGTGTCAAGACAGGAAGTGGAATGCATCTATAGAATGGGGGGGGGTGGCAGTCTTGATTTCAAAAAGAAAGACACAGCATCCTTTTCCCTTGTGCTCCTGGGACTCAGGTTTCCACCTGATGTTTAGGGAAGGAGAAAGGAGGGAACAGCAGGGTCATATCGAGCCCCACCAGGGGGTCTCTGGAACCTGGCCCCCCACAAAGTCCTCACTTCTTCTGGTGGGATGCTGGGGCACCTGCATCATTGGGGGGAGTGAAGCTCTCCCCTGAAGTGCTGGCTCCGGTCCCCTCCATGCTGGGCTCCTAGCTGCCTGGTCTGTGGCCCCGTGCACCCCGCTCCATTCCCTGGGCCCCTGCTGCTGCGTCTTGTCCCCGGACCAGGGAGGGGCACGGTTCTTGCTGCTTCATATCCCCTTGGGCCAGGGAGTCCCAAACTATCTGCAGAGAAGGACCAGCAGCTTTCAATGTTTCCAGCTGATGGCAGACGGCCGCCTTTGGGAAATGTGCTAACCGCAGCATTCTCAAGAAAACGAAATGGGAGAAACAAGAGCCATGAGAGATGCAAACCCTCACTTTTTTATTATTAGAGGCAACCAAACTGCATTTCACAAACTCTAATAGGACAAAGCTAACAAGGGGAGAAAGGCACATAGAAGTTTCTCCTTCTTGATTGTTTCCCTCTTTTGTTGCATTCTCGATGACAAGCCGTTCGCTGACCCCCACAGCCCAGTGGGCCCCTGGGGATCAGCACCCCCTTGAGGACCCCTGCCCGGCCTCAGCTGACCTTGTCCCCTCTCTGTGATCTGTATCTGCCTGGAGCCCTTCCTCCTCTCCTTGGAGGCCCCATCTTCGCCTGATTTCCGTGTATGTTGCTTTAGGGGAAATGAAATATATGTAAACCTCTGCCCACCGGTTAGGGGATCCTTGTGTCAGATCCAAGCCCACAGGCCACGCTCTGCTCAGTTGCTCACAGAGCCTGAGCAGGGACGTTTCACTTTCCTCCGCCGTTCGTGGCTACTGCCTCTCAGACGTGGGACAAGGTCCCCCCGCAGCCGGGTCGGAGTCATGTCCAGGAGGAGGCGGTGCCACGCCCTGATCCTGATCCCCGTCCTCTCTTCTCCCTTTACCCCCACCCATGTGCAGGCACTGCAGTGTCCCCAGGGTGTCCCTAGAGCACGGAGGAGGCACTATTTCCCTCCTCGATGCCTAAGCCTCCATCCCGCAGTCCAGTCCTGAGCCTGCAGGTCCTGGGCTTGTCCTCTCGGGAAGGCTGTCAGGACTCACGGGGGCGGGCAGCTTTGTTCTAGCTGGGGTGACTGCCCGGTTCATAACCAAGCGCCCTGTCCCCGGTGCCCTCTCTTTCCCTGCAGGAGACCTGCGATCTCGGCTCCTCCTACTGCTGGGAGGGGTCAGAGGGTGCTCAGCCCCTCCCCCTTATGGCCTGGTCGTCCCTCCCATGGCCATCTATGGTGGGACCAGCTTCCCCAGAGGGTGGCCCATATATGTGTCCTCCGGCCCCAAGTGGCATGGACTCTGATCCCAAGCTCATGAGTACGTGGTGGGACAATGTATGGGAAGGGGGAGGCCGAGGAGGGTGGAGGGCGTTTTCTAGGTGAGGTTGGTCTCACCGGGGCTTCTTTCGGGCTTGGTGAGGACAGGGTAACCCCAACCAGAGACGAGTCAGAACGGCGGTGTTGGGATTTACCAGCTGTCACCGTCCCTGCGTGTACAAGCCTGCTTGCTTCCCCTTTCCTCCCTCATTCCTCATCTTGCTTTCTGTTTAATAACCCTGGCTGCATACTTCTCTAAACCAAACCATCTGTTTACTAGCTTTTTATAAGCAGTAATAAAGACAGTGAAGACCCAAGGGCCGTTTGGCCGTGCCGGGCAGGACCCCGGCCTTCTGCCTGCGGCTACCTGTTCGAAACCCAGTCTCCTTGCAGAGGAGCTGGGGCTGCCGTTCCCCTGCTCCCCTTTCCGTGGCCACATCACAGGACTCGGGGGTCACCTGCCCCAGGGCGGGCTGCCTGCTGGATCAGGAGCGAGCGTGGAGGCGCTGGGAAATGATCTGGGCTCACGGGGTGCCAAGAGGTCACTCTGAGCGAGGGTTCTGAGCTGTGAGTGAGCGCAGGGAAAACAATTCGACAACAATGCCGAGTGCCTAGGTGACAGGGGGAAAAAAAAAGAGGAGACTGTTTTGGGAACAGATTTCGGCCTCCGCTTCCAAGGCATTAGTAATTCAAGCAGCAGTGAGTGTAATATTTACTTGGGAAACTATGAAAAGTCTGTAACAATGTTCTTTTCCCAGCTTTTATCCTGGGCTTGCTCGGTTCTGAGCGCAGTCAGCCCCCTAATCGCAAACAGAGGCTCGCTCTGCCATCTGGCAGCAAGGTGTCCGCACGCCCGTCCCCCCACCCTGCCCCCCGGGGCCCCAGGAGGCCCTGGATAGCAGGTCCCACCCGGGCGCTGGCGCAGGCACCCCAGCACTGCTTGGAGGAGGAGGGGGAATGGTGCTGCTGCTGCTGAGAGTGTCTGGCCCGGTGCTTTAGGAAATTTTCAACTTATTTCATTTTTTGGTGAAGGGAAAAGGGCGGGGAGGAGAGGGAGGGTGGCCAATGGTCCCTGTTTGCCTGGGACAAAAGAGGGCTTTTGGGCTACAGAACTTTGTGTTCTAAAACCAGAGAATTCCCAAGCAAACCAGAATGGGCTGGTCACCCTGGTGGGAGGGGACATCCATGGGGCAGGAGAAAGCACAGAATTTAATGTCAGGGTTTATGGTTCGTCCTGAACTCAAGGTTTGTCCTCCCTGGGAAAGTCAGGTCACCTCTCAGGGCTCACCTGTAAAAGGGAGGGGTTGGACCTCTGTCGGGTAATGTCAATCCGCCCGGCCGCAGGCAGGGCAGGTAAGCTGAGTGGGAGGGGGCAGGTGTGAGGTCATGGATGCTCCATGGGGGTGGTGGGGTCCTAGGATACCCCAAGAGGAGGCTCCGCCCCTCCCCCAACCGCCCCTGCCCACCCAGCCCGACATAATGCGGGTCCTGGTCTACCAGACTGAGTTTCTAAAGAATTTTTTTTTTCTTGTGAAAGCTCCCAAATTCTGAAGTGTTGGCTCCCATTAATGACATCCTGCACAGGCCACACAAACACAGCTGACTGCCAAGTTGGCTTCTGGGCAACTGATTTGCAGCCTCTTGACTACACATTTTCTGTTTCCTGTCAGTTCTAAAGTTCAATGACTTTTTTTTTTTTTATAAACTCCAGCCAGCCATCCCCTTAGTTAACTGGAAATGAATCACATGGTTTACTTTGAGAAAGAATAAGCAAACATATATGTTTCAAAAGCTGATCTCAGGGGTTTAATTCCAAAAAGTGGTTTCTGCTGTGGCCCAAGCTGGCATCTCTCTCCACGGGCGTAGGTGCTGGAGAGTTCAGTGTTGCTACGAGGTGGGGAACCTTGACAACATGATGCAAAACAGAAGAAACCGGACACAGAAGTTCCCATGTTGTAGGATTCCACTTCCACGGAAGGGTCCAGAACAGGCAAATTGACTGAGACAGAAATAAATGAGTAGTTGCCAGGGCCTGGGAGAATGGGGGCGGGGCAGGTGGGGGTGGGGAGAATGGTTCACGGGGATGGGGTTTCTTTTTGGGGTTGACGAAAATGTTCTGGAATTCGATCGTGGTGATGGTTACACAACCATGTGAATATGTCAGACTCCACTGAATAGTACAGTGTAAAACAGTGGAGGTTGTGATAGTGAATTTTATCTCCACTAAAAAATATACTGTTCACGGGCACCTGGGTGGCTCAGTCAGTTGGGCATCTGACTTCTGATTTCGGCTCAGGTCGAGATCTCAAGGTTGTGAGATCCACGTGGAGCCTGCTTGAAATTCTCTCTCTCTCTCTCTTCCTCTGCCCCTCTCCCCCACTCATGCACATGCGAGTGTGCTCTCTCTCTCTCAAAATAAATAAACAAACAAACAAATAGATAAATCTTTAAAAAATATATGCTGTTCAGGTGTTGATTCTCATACTTTTTTATGTAATCTTTTTTTAAAAGATTTTATTTATTTATTGGACAGACAGAGATCATAAGTAGGCAGAGAAGCAGGCAGAGAGAGAGGAGGAAGCAGGCTTCCCGCTGAGCAGAGAGCCCAATGTGGGGCTCGATCCCAGAACACTGAGATCATGACCTGAGCCGAAGGCAGAGGCTGTAACCCACTGAGCCACCCAGGCGCCCCTGTAATCTTTTTTTTTTTTTTGCAATTTTTTAAATGCAATTTTTAAAACTTTTATGCAATCACAGTTGAACTTTCAGCAGGCTTTTTGGGTAGAAACTGGGAAACCGATCCTAAAGTTCAAATGGAGATGGGATGCACATCGAGTAACTTTCGAAATAACTTTGTGAAAGAAGGACAAAGGAGGAGGTCCCATACCATTTGATTCCAAGGTTCATAAAGACACAGAAATCCAGAAAATACAGAATTGGCAGAAAGACAAACAAATAGATCAGTGGAGCAGAATAGAGAGCCCAGAAATAGACCCACACAAATACGGACAACAGATTTTCAACAAAAGTTCGAAGACCATGCTGTGGAAAGGGGATACTCATTTCAACAAATGTTCTGCAAGAAAAGAAAAAAAAAAATCGAGCCATACCTTGTGTCCTATAAAAGTATTAATCCAAAACGGACTTAAATGTAAAACTTAAAACTGTAAAACTTCTAGAAGAAAACACAGAAGAAAATCTTGTCATCTTAGGTTAGGTAGGGATTTCTTAGATACCGCGGAAAAGCACAGCCTGTAAAAGAGCAAATGGCTAGGGGGTACCTGGGTGGCTCAGTAGGTTAAGCCACTGCCTTTGGTTCGGGTCATGATCTCAGGGTCCTGGGATCGAGAGACAGGCAGAGAGAGAGGGAGAAGCAGTTTCCCCGCTGAGCAGAGAGCCCGACGCGGGGCTCAATCCCAGGACCCTGAGATCACGACCCAAGCCGAAGGCAGAGGCCTAACCCACTGAGCCACCCAGGTGCCCTTTCTCCTCCTTCTTTTAAATTTATTTTATTTAATTGAGCAGACTCCATGCCCGACGTGAGGCTTGAACTCACGACCCTGAGATCAAGAGTGCTTCAATGACTGAGCCAGCCAGGCGCCCCCTGACCTCCTCTTATTAGGACATCAGTCAAATTGGACGAGGGCCCAACCTAACGACCTCATTTTAACTTAATCGCCTCTTTAAAGGGTTCCTCGTCCAAATACAGCCACATTCTGAGGCGCTGGGGGTTAGGGCTTCAAAATATGAATTTTGGGGACACACAAGCCGTCTAGTAACAGTAGTGTGTGATTGAATTTATGTAAAAGTCTAGAAAATGCAGCTTGATGCCTAGTGACAGGAAGCAAAGCAGTGGCTGCCTGGAGATGGCGGGTTGGGGGGGGGGGGGGCAGGGGGGGGTCGGGGGAGGAGACGACAAAGGGCCATGAGGAAACTTCTGGGAGGAATGGATCTGCTCATTATCTTGGCTGTGGACATGTTCTCATGGGTGTATACACATGTCAAAAGTTATCAAATCATACACTTAAAAAAAGATTTTATTGATTTGAGAGAGAGAGAGAGCATGAGTGAAATGAGGCAAGGGGTCGGGATACGCAGAACAGGGGGAAGCAGACTCCCCGCTGAGCAGGGAGCCCAATGCGGGGCTCGATCCCAGGACCCTGAGATCATGACCTGAGTTGAAGGCAGAGGCTTAATGACTGAACCACCCGGGCGCCCCTCAGATTGTACACTGACGTGCTGTTGACTTAACGTCAGTTAGATGTAATATCCCAGTCAAGGTTTTTTGTTTTTGTTTTCTGTTATTGTTGTGTTTTGTTTTTTTAAACAACCTCAGGGGTTTCGTTCTAAAAGGCAGTCTCTTCCAAGCGTCCTGGGCCTGGCATACTTCCATCTCCTCCTGTTTGCCTCTGTCTGCGGGGCCCTGATGGTTGAAAGTGTGCTCCCGGCCCCCACATGTCCTCTCCTCGGGTGCTTTCCTGCGGTGCAGGTGGCCTTGCAGCGCCTCCCATAGACCAAGCTTCTTCCTTCCCAGGGCGGGGGTGGGGTGGGGTGGGGTGGGTGGGGTTGGAGTGGGGGTGAGGGTGGGGGATGGGATCAGGGTGGGGGAGGGGAGGAGGCTGCTTCCCTTGTCCTGGACACTCCAGTCCCCACTGGCCACCCCCTCGCCTCCTTCCTCCTACTCTGAGACCCAGTGTCCACTCTGGGCTTGGCCCGAAGTCTAGAATGTCCCTTCCACCATCCTATGTCCTCATCCCCAGAACCTGGGACTATGACAAGGCATCACTCCTGGGGTCGTATTGTATCATACAATACAGTTCACCATAAGATAGGAAGATGTGTGTCCCCCCGGCTGGCTGGGGCAGAAGAAGTCTCTAGAAGGGAAGCGTGGGGAGGACAGGACAGACCATGGCTGCTTGGAAGATGGAGGGGTCACATGGAACGTGGGTGTCTCTCACGTGCCGAGAGCAGCCCCGTGTCCCCCAAACGGACAGGAACCTCAGTCCTTGGTGTAGACTCAATGTTCACGTGTTGAAACCTAACCCACTGTGGGGGTGTTAGGAGGTGGGGCTTTGGGGAGGGGATTAGGTCACAACGGTGGAGCCCTCATGAGTGGGATTAGTGCCTTTATAAGAGACCCCAGAGAGCAGTCTTGTCCCCTCCTGCCACGTGAGAGGACAGCAGGAAGACAGCTGGCTGTGAACCCGGAAGTGGGTTCTCACCGGAAACCCAGTCGTCTGGCGCCTTGATCTTGGACTTCCCAGCTTCCAGAGCAGAGGGAAGTAAACGTTTGTTTAAGCCCAGTCTGTGGGGGTCTGTGCCAGGAGCCTGAACAGACCGAGGCAGGCCTGTGACTGCAAGAAACTCGCCTCTGGACAAGGGGATGGAGCCTGGATGTGGATTCTTTCTGGGAGCTTCCCGAAGAGAGCCCAGCTCTGTCAACAACACCGTGATTTTGGCCACGTGAGACCCTGAGCCTAGAACCCAGTGGAGCCCAGCCAGGCTTCTGCCCTACAGAACGGTGTCATAACCCTCATGAGTGTCAGCGAAAAAATGGATGATCCTTGAAGATCGCCCTGATCAAGTGATCTGCCCTGCCCTCTTCTTTCTAAGGGACACAGCTGTCAGGGCTCATTTGAATTGGACGGCTTCTCATCACGTGTTAAAACAAAATGGGAGTTTAAAATGATTGTTGTTCATTTCGTCTAACTGAGACAGTGGGTTGGCCAGCTTTCCCAGCTAAAATTGAGAGTTAGGCTCAGGACGGTTTTTTTTTTTTTTTTTTTTTAAGAATCTTTCTGGAAAGATCCAGTGACATTGTTGTTTTGTAAAATATGACTGACCAATTCTTAGGACTCCTGAAAAGTGAATAGGGGTGGAAAGCCGTCTGGTGTTTCCTGGAAAGGTTAGACGTGCAGTTTCCACATGACCAAGCAATTCCACTTTTTTGGTGTCTACCCAAGCAAAATGAAAACATTTGTAAACAGAATTGTGTTCATGAGTGTTCGCGGCAGCTTTCTTCACTATAGCCAACAAGTGGAAATGACTCAAATGGCCAGAAATTGGTGAACGGATAAATAAAATGTGGTATATCCATGCAATGAAAAATTATCCAGACATGAAAAGAAATACAGAGCAGATACAAACATGGATGAACCTTGAAGACATTGATGCCAAGGGAAGGAAGCCAGGATACAAAAGAACATAGTGTACGATTCCATTCATATGAGATGTCCGGAATGGGCAAATTCCTGGAGAAAATAGATTAGTGATGACATAGGGCTGGAGGGAATGGGGATGATGATTACAGAGTGTGAGCTTCTTTTGAGGGGGATGAAAATGTTGTAAAAGGGACTGGGGAGGCAGATGTACAATTCTGTGCATGTCCTAGAAAACACTGCATTGTGTACCTTAAAAGGGTGAGTTATATCCTAGCACACAATTCATGGACAGCGGTATGTGAATTAGATCTCAGTAAAAAAGAAAATTATATGCCACAAAGGTAAGAGTAAGAAAAAAGTGGTTGGGTGAGAGCTGTAGGCATTTCCAAAGATGGATTAAGTGGGAGCAGGACCCCCAGCCCCATGCCCTGCTGGGGGGCAGACTGCCCCCAACACCACCACCAAGACTCTAGATCTGAGGGGGCCTTCCTGCGCTGCCACAAAGGCAAGGGTGTTTTCAAGTTTGATCATTGGTGGGCTTAAACTTCTAGAAAAAAAGAAGTCAATCTAAAATTTGGCGCGTGAAAGCCGCGGAGTATACGCGATCTTCAGATCTTCTCTAATGGGATCGATGACGTCATGGAGGGATGTTCCGGGTTGCTTCCTCAGGGTCCCTGCTGGGCCTTCCAAGAGCCCAGGCTCCCACCCTCTGCTGGAGATGACTGTCAGGGTGCATAGAAGTCCTTCTTGCCTAACCCCTACCTCGGCTGTGGCTGATCCCTCCAGGGCATTCCAGAATGCTTGGAAGGAACCCACCACCTGAGTAACATGGCAGAGAGAGGAATTCTTTTCGGAACCCCCGTGACTCTGGGTTCGGTTCCAGAGCTCACCTTATCAGTGCTTTGCAGACACAGATGTTGTTGACGAGAATCAAATTATGTGCCCCTGGTGGAAGTCTCAGTTTGGGACCTGGAACCATCAGGTGTGCAAATCTGAGTCTGGAGAGATTGTCATGGCCTTGGGGCCCGTCCACATCTCACTCCCTGTAACTTCCTCTAGGCTTCAAGTCCAGGCCTGGAAAGAACAGAACCCCTCTTTGGGCTTTTGTGGACTTTTCCACTTGACCCAGGAGGTGAGTCCTGGGTTGGGTTGTTCCAAAATCACTCCCTTTTACAAGCAGGTGGGGTTTGTTTTACTCTTCCCTGGGACTGTCTGACAAGCATGGTTATCCCAGATGGGTGAGATGCTTGGTTCTGTGTGAAGGTTTCCTGATGTCTGTCCAGTCCTTACCTGCGCCACAGCAGGGGTGGTTGGCTAGGAGAGAGTCATGGAACCTGTGGGTAGCATCTGGGACCACAAGGCCTGAGCCCACCCTCTCTGCCCACCCATCCCCTGGTGTCTGACCGTCCATGATCTCAGTCCATCACTGATGTCTGCATGTATCTCCCACTGGGATAAACACGTCCTCCCCTACTTAGCCACCGTCTAACTTGGGTCTTTCAAGACTGAACCACCTTAGCGCCACATTGCCTGAAGGCACAGACTCTGAAGGGCTTTGTGCAAACTGTTTGGGGTTTGCACAAACTGGAGAGGAGTCCTCTGGACAAGGGAGCCCGCACTGGGTGCTACGGTCCGCTCTCGCCAGGGGGCGCCACACTCCTCCTTTAACGCTACGGGGGTCTGGCTTCCACATTTCCCAGGCTCGGGAAGGGGGATGGTGTACCTTCCGGATTCTCACAATCACACCCCTTTGTAAAGTGCTTCTAGGCACTGAGGTCTCCTGGGGAATGGCCTGATGAGTTTCTGAGCGTAGACACAGCTGACCTCCCAGACAAGGGCTCTTTGATGAAATAGCATGGAGTTTCCTTCCGAGTTCCCATTCTGCTTCTTGTGCCACTTTATGACTCAAAAGTCCTTTCCTCCTTTTCCAAGTATAGCATCAGTCCCTTCTGGGGTCTTGAGTGTGAAGAGACCCTGAGGAAGGGGTATCTGGCAAAACAAAGGTGTCTCTCTGAAAAAGAGCCTAAACAGACCCTAATTCATCCTGGGGGCAGCTGCTGCGCCAAGAAACTGCACCAACACGGGTTTCTTCCTTGGTGGCTGCTCCTTGTTCTAAGAAGACCACAGGGGAAGGTCTTGGCCGCACGGAGGCTGGGCCAGGCTTCTCTACCACGGGTCCCCGAAGGGGTTGGTCCAGGGACATAGTCTTCTGTTGCTATGGCTCTCGCCGTCCGCAGGACTGCAGGAGGGGAAGCTGCTCAGGACATTTGGGGGAACCTGGCCAGGGGTCCTGAGAGAGGGGAGAGGTCAAACCACGATGGAGAGGGATCACCACTCTCCTACCAGGTGAGCAAGGCGTGCGGCCCAAAATAGTGTGTAACAGTCCCAAGCGTGCACGTAGCAGCGGAGGGGGTCTCCTCTCCCTGATTCTGCTGCCGGATGCAAGAGTTCACACCCATGCCCGGAGCCATGCCTGCGAGCAGCTGATGGTTGTGGGCTGTGGGTCTGCGTTGATTCCAAGTTTCCCGAGGCTGTTCCCAGGATGGGCAGGGGCCCCCGATCTCAAAAGCAGCACCGCTTTCACTGGGGGGCCTCCTCCGTTCCCTGGGGATCTGTGTTCTGGCCACCACTGCCCCGCATGGGACTGGCCTTGGTGCGTGTCGTGCCTCTCAGCCTGGTTTGAGCAACTTCTTTCCCTCAGGCGTTTTGCCAGTGACGATGCCATAAGGGGGGCAGGAGAGGACACAAAGACAGAAAATAATGCTCGGGCTTATTTTCAGAAAGATGTCACAAAAACTCCTGGTTCCTCACCCCAAGCCTTCCTTCTGGAGCACCCTGTGCAGATGGCCTCGCTCAGCAGGTGTCGTGGGCAACTGGGTGAGGGACATGTACACACTCAGGCCCCAGGTGACCCTCGAATTCGTGCCTTCCAAAGCCAGCCTTTTTTGTTTGTTTTGTTTTGTTTTTTTGTTCCCTTTTTAATTGGGAGCATTTAATGTTTCCAGCTTCTCATTTGGCCAAATAAGAATTTTAAGGACGGGGCTCCTGGGTGGCTCAGGGGGTTAAAGCCTCTGCCTTCGGCTCAGGTCATGATCTCAGGGTCCTGGGATTGAGCCCCGAGTCGGGCTCTCTGCTCTGCAGGGAGCCTGTTTCCTCCCCTCTCTCTCTGCCTGCCTCTCTGCCTACTTGTGATCTCTGTCTGTCAAATAAATAAAGAAAATCTTAAAAAAAAAAAAAAAAGAACTTTAAGGACAATGGCCGTATGCTATTTGGATCCATTTTATTTATTTATTTAAAAGATTTTATTTAGTTATTTGACAGACAGAGATCACAAGTAGGCAGAGAGGCAGGCAGAGAGAGAGGGGAGGAAACAGGCTCCTTGCAGAGCAGAGAGCCCGACTCGGGGCTCAATCCCAGGACCCTGAGATCATGACCTGAGCTGAAGGCAGAGGCTTTAATCCCCTGAGCCACCCAGGCACCCCTATCCTAACCATTTTTAAAGAAGAAAGCTCTTCCTACAGAATTACTTAATCTCAGATTAAATGACCACAGGATGGTCTTTATTATTGTTATTATTTTTTAAGGTGTATTTACTTATTTTAGAGAAAGCGCATGCAGGGAGGGACAGAGGGAGGGGAGAGAAGCAGACTGTCGGCTGAGTGCAGAGCTGGGTCCCGAGAACCTGAGATCGCGACCTGAGCCGAAATCAAGAGCCAGGTGCTGAACCGGCTGCGCCACCCGGGCGCCCCAGAGGACGATCTCTGATGCAGTGCATTCAGCTTTATGAAACACTGGCCACCTTTGCCCTTGTTTTTTTCTCATTTCTCTGTGCGTCTGTGATGGGTCCTCAGGTGCCAGCAGGCCCTGTGGGTCGGGGCCTCCTTTACCCACCTCCCTTCCCGCTCCTTGGGACCTGGGTGCCTCTGGTGGGCCTGATGTTGCTTTTTCACAGACACTTGAGTGATGGCCTTTTCACACATCTCTGCACGTGTGTCCCAGTGCGTCTCCCTTGGTGCCATCAACTGGCCTGGTCACCCTTTGAGTGGTGGCGGGTGGAGGGCGGCTCCGAGGGGCTGAGCCCAGCGGCGTCCCGCTTTCTTCTTTACTGGCTTCTTCTACTAACTCCTGGCCACCCCAAATGGGGGTCACAATTTGGAGGGGGGGGGACTCCGGGTTACATGAAAAATCTTTGATGTATGCCAAGAAGAAACCAATAATTTGTATCAAACACCTGAGAGTCAGGACAGGACTTTATGGCAAGTTCCCAGTCTCTGTAGAAAGACAATGTCCCCGGGAGACTGACACCCACTCAAGGCAGCGGACTTGGTGCCTGCGGGTGGGAATGCTCTTTGCCGAGTATAGCCCATGCCTGCCAGCCCAAAGCATCCTCCCTGGCCTTGGTCTTGGAGCGTCCAGGCTCCTCTTATTTCCGGCTCGGAAAACTGTCTCAGTCTGGACTGGGGTGCCTCTCAGCTTCTGTCATTTCCTACTCAAAACATTCAGAGCTCACATTTTCTCCTTTTCCCTCTCTTCCTTCCTCATTTTGCCGCTGCCCTCCCCTCCCCTCCATCACCCTCATCCCTGGGGCTTAGCCAACGAGCTCCTCCTTGCCGAGCTCCACCAGTTCACCTCCAACCCAGGAGGGTTAACCTTCCCCATATAAGGTGAGCTGGGAGAGCTCTCTCCCTGCCCTGTCTGCTCTCAGCCCACATAGACGTAGTTCATCTCTGTCTTTCTGCATATATAGAGTGGAGCTGGCCACAGAGCAGGAGACGAAATACGGAGCTGCATTGCTGTAGGCGAAGCCTTTTCTCCTGTTAACACGTTATTCAGACACTTGTTGAAGACGGTAAGGCAGACTTTATTCAAGGAGAGGGCGCAAGGCGGTAGGTGTAGGGACCATTGCGATGGGGGCTTGCAGTAGGGGAGAGAGACTGGGCTCCACTGTCAACACAGCAGGGGCAAGTAGGAGATTAGGGGCAAGTAGGAGATTAGCGTCAAGGCAGGGGTGGGGGATGGGAAATCACCGAGAAGAAATGTCAGGGGTCAAGGGGGTTCTGCCTAGACTCACCTAATGGGGTTCCTGCTGAAGGCAGGCCAGGGTGGTCAGACATCACCTGGAGGGTGGTGGGGTGAGGAGCCCCAGCGGACATCGGGGGTGGGCATTCTTGCTGAACGGACTCAGCGGGATTCTCTTATAAGGAAGGGCATTGGGGTAGGAGTTTCAAGAGCCTGGAGAAGTCTGGTCAAGCAAAGAGTCTGTCCTCCGACATTTTGTCCCAAGGATAGTGTTGTGGGACATACACAGTACCACACAGGGTTCCGTAAGGCTGTGGTGTGGGAAGGTGACTTTCCTGCCTCATGGAACCAGCATTCTCGTTAGGGAACAAAATATCTTTGTTTCGGAAAAGACCCAGCTAAGGGGTGAAAGGTGAGGCCCTCCGAATTAAGAGAAAAGGGGACCAAGAAACAAAAGCCCCAAACACCTTGAGGGGCTCGGCCTCACAGGAGAATGGGCCTTTGGGGAGAGGGAGGAGGAGGGGTGAAGAGGCTGGGGGCGGGGCAAGAGGACCAGAAGCAGGGCGAAGGCCAGACCCAGGTTGACAGAAGTGGCCTACGGGTGTTTCAGAGCAAGGAAAAGGCGACTAACCTGCTTGCATTTGTACCCTTGCCCCATCTCCCCAGACTCTCCGCGAGAAGACACAGAAACATCTTTTGCTGATACTGTTATTACTTGGTTTTCAAATCAGAGGAATGAGGCTGCACCTGCCATGGGCTGTGGCTCAGATGGGAGAATTGGAGTGGGGGACAGGGCCGGGGCTGGACCTTGGGCCAAGCAAGGGGCCAGGAGAAGCACGGCGGGGAGCTGGGCTCATGGCAGGGAGGGTCTGCACGCTACCTGGAGACAGGGTTGTGACTCAGCGAATCTGCTCCTTCAAGGAGCATATATGGAGCACCGTCTGTATGCCGAGGGCACTGTGGCAGGACTAGGAGGGACTTGAGCACAGATCCGTGGTTTCTACCACTCCCCGGAGTAACGACAGCTTCCTTCCTTAAAAGCGTTGCCGGCTCCTCCTGCCTGCAGGTGAAGTCTGAGCAACGGCCCATTCCAGAGGTGGGATGACGACCCTTGACCCTGGCCCATTCCAGAAGCGGGATGACCACCCTTGGCAGCCCAGACCCAGCTCGCCTGTTCAGCCCCTCCTCCAAAATTCCTCGGGAAGCCCCTCTACCTTCCAATCACATCTGATTCCTGGATGTTTCTGGAAGGCATCAAGCAGGCATAACCTGCATGCTCCAAATTCCATTCCCCCTGCCTCCACACCCTCTCCCCTGGACCTTTCCTACCCATCCTTCCAAACCACGTTAGTGGGCCCTGGCCTCGTGGCCCTCCTGGAACACTCCTTTTACTCTCCCCACTCAAGCCCCACCCTCCCCCCAACCCAGCAGCCATCATCACGCTGGCATCCGGGCTCCCCTGGTGCTCCTGGCCGTCAGGGACAGACCGGAGCGTCACGAGTATCTCCCATGATGTCTCTCCTCCTGAACTGTACGAGAGAAGAGCCGTGTCTTACTCATCTCGGTGCCCACCCAGCGCCTGGCACTCAGTGAACTGTCCAGGCAATGAGGGTGAGAAATGTTTTCACCTAAGGATCTGCAGAAACTTCCCCAGGGTTGGGAGGCCAGGAACCCCCACGATGGCTGCAGCCTCCCTTCTGACTGACGATTCTGACTTCTGATTAATTTTCATTCAACTCCCAGTATAAATAGCTCCCTATCCCCGTATCAGAAAACATCTGCTCCCACGAGCTGCCCAGGCCTGTACCAGCACTATAAATATCTTGGCCGCATCTCGGCCGCCCTGGCACGGGGACCAAGAGAACTTGAGAAGCGTGAACACCAAGCAAGAGAAGGGCAGCGGGAACGAAGAAGCAAGATTGCCCAACCTCTCTCTCTTACACCTCCAAGCACAGGCTGACGGTGCTTCCCACTCCGGCTTGGAAACCCCCTCGGTATTCCTGGGAATTCGGCGGAGACGGATGAACGTCAGCTACTCGTGGTCTCGTGGTTTTCAGTGCACCGTCTGCTGCAAAGGCCCAGATCCTCTCTCACCGGGTGACAGGCAGCTTGAAATGCAGGTCGAGGCAGCCCTCCCCATCCAGCTGGGCTCTGGAGATGCAGGGTGGGCGCTGATACGGCTTCAAAAGTGTCGCTTTTCTCGCACCTTTTTTTTTTTTTTTAAGATTTTATTTATTTATTTGACAGGCAGAGATCACAAGTAGGCAGAGAGAGGCAGGCAGAGAGGGGAGGGGGAGGAGGCTCCCCACCGAGCAGAGAGCCCGATGCGGGGCTCGATCCCAGGACCCCGAGATCATGACCTGAGCCAAAGGCAGAGGCTTAACTGAGCCATCCAGGCGCCCCTTCACGCACTGTTTTAAGGAGTCATGTCATTGTCTGCTCCTTGAAGCTACTTTTTCTATGTCATAAACCAAAGGGCTAAATTCCGCATAGCGCCGTGGTCTAGAACCTGCACGGATTTCTAGGAGGATACAAGGGGGTGGCGGTTAGTATTTGGGAGAAGGGACGTGGGAAAACTGTCAGGCTCCATCTAAAAACCCCAGTGGCGATGTCACACGCTATGTTTGTGAAGCTGGGGTGCAGGACAGAGTTTGTGGGTGCCCAGGAGTGAAAGCCCCTTCTTCACTCCCCGGCTTGTTGGACTCTCCCTCGCGGGGCTGGTTTTGTCTTCAAGCCCAGGGACCTCCAGGGGCTGCTGGATAACAAAACGTTTGCTGGTCGTTTTGCCTACGCGGCTCAGCTGCTCCTGACCGGAGGAAGCTATGCTAGGGTGCGGGGGAGGGGCCCTTCTCGAAGCATCCTCCCTGTAGGAGTCTGGGTTCTCCAGAGAAACAGGACCGTTTCACAGATTTCCTATCACAAATTGGACTCCGAGGATCATGGAGGCTGAGGAGTCCGAGATTTGCGGTTGGCAAGCACGCGGCCCGTGGCCCGGGAGGGCCGAGGGTGTCAGTTCTGCTCTGAGTTAAGTCCAAACGCAGAGACCAACGTCCCCGCTGGAGGACAGTCAGACAGACGGAGAATTCTTTCTCACTCAGGCTTTCGTTCTACTTGGGCCTTCAGGGCATTGGCGGAGGCCCCGTCACCCCAGGGCGGCCTCTCCACAGACTCAAACGCGGATCTGGTCCAGAAACACCCTCCGAGACACGCCCAGAAATAATGTCTGACCCAACATTCGGACACGCCGTGGTGCAGTCAAGTGACAGATACAACAAACCCTCACGCTTGATTTCCCCACGTGTTCTGTCAACCTCCTTTCCTGCCACTCGGTGGGCGGCCTCAGCCCCTCCAGGGTGAAGTGGGGTGGGGGGGACCCCTGCAATCGGCCACTGCTTCCTTTGGCCACGACAGATGTTTGAAGCTGACTTCTTCTCCTGTGAGCAGCTTTGGGGCTCCTCGGTGACTCCCCGTGGCCTGGGGCATCACTCCGCCGTAGTTCTCTGAGGGGACGGGGATGTCCAGCAAGTGCCTTAGCATCTTGCCTCAGTCCTTTCTCCCAGCAGCCCCTGGGGCCCGTCTAGTCTGTGGGAAAATCAGAGGCGAGGGGCTCTGTACTAATCAGGCAGGCACCCATCCTCGTTCTGACTTTAGCGTTGTCGTCATGAAGAGTTCTCGGGCATGCAGCAGACACCAGTTGTCTGGTCCTGTGGACCTCTGGGCATGCGTGTCAGCTCCGAGGGGCCCCCTCGAGGACCCTCTTACCATGTTCCCTCCCATCATTCATGGGGCACAGGGGAATGGGAGGGAAAGTGCCAAGGCACATGACAACTCCTCTGAAGACATCATCTCTCTGATTTCTGGCCACTTCCCATGTCTGGTGGTCACAGCTTCCCCAACAGCTCTTTGCAGGTCCCCCTGAGCAGGTCTAAGGCCTCCCTTTGGAACATGGGGGTATTGGCGCCCACTAGTTCTCTGCCTTAGAACTGAAACAGCATCAATTTTTAACATTTTGTTGCCTTTGGATTAGCTGAGGGTAGTAAACCAGAAGTTAGTTGTGATGGGCACAGCCTGTCTTCTTTGGCTTAATGATGTTCCAACATTTCCAGTGTCCTTGGATGGCCATCGTTACTCCCGGGGGAGAAAAGGTAGGCCATCGTTACTCCCGGGGGAGAAAAGGTAGGAGAAAAGGAGAGCCTTTGTGCCCTAGGGTCCTAGTGGCTTCAGGAAGGTGGTTGTGCTCCTTCTGGAATCAGGCCCACAGTCAAGGAAGGAAGAAGGACAGGGGGCATTGCTGGTCTTCCTGTCTTTTACAGAAGAAAGTCAAAGCCTTTCCAGAGGGTCTCAGAAGACACCCCAAATGCATCCTTTGGTAGGACTGTGCCAGGCACCATTGGCTCTCCCAGCCTCAGTGGAGACGGGTAAGGGAGGAGGGGGCTGGGAACGTCAACATGGTCATGATGGTGACAGTCAGCATCTGTCTCTTGAGCAGCTCATCTCAGCTGAGATGGTGACTCTGCTCAGGAGAGCCTTTCCCATCCTCTTCCCCCCTCCCTCCTCATCATCAAATATTAATGGGCTCTCATGAGTGACACCATGTAGATTAGACACTGGATGTGGGCAAATTACATTCTGTCCTCAAGGAGCTCATCCCGATCCTTGTATGGTCCTTGTGGAATCAGATTTGTAGATGTTACGCCTTTTGCTATCACTGTAGCAAAAAGCACCGTTTCTTCCTGTAGTAGGACGTTGTGGTGGTGTTTCAACCTCGGCTCAAGAAAATTCCAGTTGCAAAGTTACCTAGAGGTAGTGGGATGGACTTCAAGGCGTGAAAATGTGTACTGAACTATTAAAAGAGAAGAGAGAGGTATTTTGGAACTCCTGACAAAAAATGGATATGGCCTTAATATTTGTTATTCTCTCATGGAAAATTTTAAAATGATTTTATTTATTTGTTTGTCAGAGAGAGAGAGAGAGAGAGAGTAAAAGAAGGGTAGAGTTGCAGGCAGAAGGAGAGGGAGAAGCAGGCTCCCCACCGAGCAGAGAGCCTGATCCGGGACTTGATCCCAGGATCCTGGGATCATGACCTGAGCTGAAGGCAGACTCTTAACTGACTGAGCCACCCAGGCGCCCCTCTCATGGAAATTTTAGTTTGGAACTAGTTCTGGGTAGTTTGGAACTGGTTCCGGGATTGTTGTATACAGTAGTTGAATTCGTGGTCTAAAATTACTTTTTTAGTTAGATTTCTCTGGGGGATCATAAGATTCCCTGAAAGTAGGCTGGCTGTACTCTCAGGCTGGTTCAGTGCTTTTAACATTAGGGTTCACCAAATCTTGTCTTTCAGGCTTCAAACAGCTTCAAAGTTACCAGACTCAATGATAGCAGAGACACTTTGGCACCAGAAAGAATCTGGCTGATCATGTGATGAAAGCCTTTAAACATGTGTCCATGGTGACATTATTAGGTTCAGGAGGGCGTGCCTTTCCCACTTAAATTGGGATAACCCAGCAGGTGCAGGGGACAGAGAACATGGGGATGGGGATGGGGATGGGGGTTATTAGGTCTGGGGGCAAGTGGGCTTGCGAACACTGCGCCCCTGAAACAAACATGCTGATTCATCCCGTCCGGTCGAGAGCTGCCCCGCTGCCCAGCGTGTTCTCTGCGGCTGGCGGAGCCCAGAGCAGGAGAGAGGGGACTGCTCTGAGCATGTGCAGTTCCCCCCATCTACGCAATTGGCAAAGTGGTTCCACTTCCTTTGGGAGAGGACTGGGTAGGAGGGGGGATTGGAAGGAGCGAGGAGAGAAGCAAGGAGTGTCCCCCTAGGATGTTCCTCTGCAGGACAGCATGAGGACCTGGGAATGGGTGTCTGCCCCCTCCTCACATATATAAGCTTAAAACATTATAAACATAAGCCGGTACAGTGTGCTCTGATCTGGCTGGGATTCTAGATGCTTCTGTCTTTTTACAGATCTCCCCCCACTGACCCGCCTGCCCTGTGCAAGTCAGCTTCTCTCTGGGTCTCAGTTTACTTCTTACAACCAGAAAGGTGACAACAGCCTTCATACTAATAGGGCTGACACAGAGGTTGCTCTAGTCCAGCTGAATCTTGCTTTCTGTCTTATTGCAGATTTTATTATAATGCCGGTTATTAATAAATCATATCACCCCCATTAAAAACCTGGCACCAAATACACAAGAAAATTGCTATATCCAGACCATGGGAGAATGTTTAGGTAGGTCTCAAAACAAACGAGCTATTAAGCCCCACCAAGACATGGAGGAAACCTCAACGCACGTTACTAAGTGAAGGAAGCCGATCTTAAAAGGCCGCACACTCTGTGATTTCAATTATATGACCTTCTGGAAAAGGCAAAATAACAGCGGTAGTAAAAGGGATGGGGGGCTGCCAGAGGTTAGGGACATATACAAAATGGTTAATAGAGAGGCCTGGGTATACTTATTCTTAGAAGCCCAGCCCATTTCACTCCCAAGGTCTGCCAACAAATTCTTCCTCTATATTTGAAATGGAGGTGGCGTCAGGCGGAGGCAGAAGAGCCCCACTATATTCGCCCAGGAAAGACATTTATTCAGGCAAATTCACCTTCCTCTGTTCCCCCTCCGGGCCGCTGCGGGGCTCCCCGGGCTCACCCCGCGCTCAGAGAACATTGCCAGGTCAGCAGTCTACACCGTCCCTTAGACACAAGGAGTATTATTTAGTCTAGAAACTCTCAAAGGAAATATCCGCTTGCACGTGAAAAATCTCTGGAATTTCTCTGTTCCTCGCTGTCCAACATCACTGGATCTGTGAAACGGCCTTGAAACGCCTCTGAACACAGAGCTGCCTTGTTCACGGCTGCGGTGGGCCCGCTCCAGCCCACTTCTATTCCCGCCCCTCCACACTGGTGGTGCCCAGGAGAAGAAGAGAGGAGGGTGGGGGAGCGGGACACGGAGGGCCTCTGAAATCAGAAGGGACAAGTTTTACACCGGTTGGGAAATAAAATCCACAGTCTGAAACCCTCAGTCCTGGAGTATCCGGGCCTCACTGCTTCTCACTCCATAATTAAGACAAGGAGGACTTTGGATCTAGACAATAAGAAAACGGGGAGGGGGCTCGTTTGATCCCCTCCCGCACCCCCTGCACACCCCCAGCCAACGGTGACAGATCTGGAGTTCATTGAGACCCATGTGAGGGGCATTGAAGGGCCTTTCTAGAGGAGTCTGTGAAAGTATAACAATTTGAGCAACAGCCTTGCCTTCTCTTTAGCATGAAGACAGGGACACGCTCTCCCCTCCCTATCCCCCCAGGCTCCTCGCCACCCCTCCTTCCCCAGCACCACGGGAGGACTGTCTGGTCTCCACCTGAGTCCTGTTTCGGCAACAAAGGGGCAAGACCACAACCTCCCAGCTCCTGTTATACACGAGCGTTATAAATATCTTTCTCTCCATGCCAGCAGTTTGGGCGAAACCAGACTGACATGGGAAAGGGAAGGTGGAAAAGAATCTGAGGTAAAGAGGGTACCCAAAGAGGTAAAGAGGGTATTCAAGGGCCAGGTGTGGAAGTTTTAAATAGAAACCTGCTTACATTGCACTTGGAATAACAGCAGCCAGCGCTCGGAGGTCCTGGGCTTCTTGTCGGCAAACTAACATTTACGTTACAGACAGTTCTGGGACCGGCTTAATGTTGCACAAATTCGCTGTAGCAGAAGCCAGAGCTCGGGGGTCCACTGTGTCTGTGCCTCTCAGATTCTGAGTTGAGGACTTTATTTTCTGAGTTATATGCTAAACCTCTGACATTCCAACACACACACACACACACACTCTTTTTTAAAATGCAGTCATACATGGGAATTTTATGACATCAAACCCTTAAAAATGTGGAAATTTGGGTTTCAGAATACTGAGGGAAAAAAACCTCTTGATTCACAATATTTTTTTTTCTTTCTGCTTCTGGTTCATTCTGGAACTGAGGCTGGCACCGGCTTTCGGACGGGGTTAGGAGGCCCAGTGCGGTGTTCTTGTATGTGGACCGCACCCGCGACCTAGAAATACTCTCCCGTCCCACAGGAATACAGAGGCGACCTTCAGGTCCCTTCCAACCTCACAAGAAGCCTTTGCAGACCAGAGGAGAGAAAAGAAGTTCTGATCTGGAGGGAGAAAGCCGTGAGCTTGCAGATGGCAAAGGCGGGAGCCTCCGGGAAGGCGCGTCTGCTGGGGGGGGTTGCCTGAGTGAGGAGAAAGGGTCACAGGCGGGCGGAGGAGGTGCTGGGGGCCCCCGCTTCCTCCAGGTGTCCTTTACGCAGACTTTCCAGTCAGGGTCTTGGCTGCGGGCCGCCATCCTTTTTCCCGTGGCTCGGGCATCTGCTTTCCAGCTCTCTCGGCAAGGCCGTGTAAGGGCTGCTTGCCTGCCCCCGGCTGCCTCGCCCGCAGCTCGGCCAGTCACACAGCCCCTGTTCCCAACCCCAGCGAGAGCGCATTTCAGATGCATTTCCTGCCCCAAGGTCAGAGACAGGCGGGACCAGCTGGCCTTTGGCGCAGCAAACACCTGTGTCCCTAAATCACAGAAGGCTCCGTCTTCCTCTAGAAGGACCCCACTTTCCTGTGTCTGTCGGGAAAGCAGAATATACGGCATCGGAGAGGAGGAGGGAGGGAGGCAGGCCGCGGCCCCACTCCTCCAGTGGCGCAGGATTCAGGAGACACGCAGTTTCCTTCAGTGGGAGGCACTTAGAATTCTCCCGTCACTGGTGTGCGGTGGACACTCGTAAATCTTGTGGAGTGGATACGCTGAGCACTGTAGTAGGCCCTGGGCTGTGACAGAGGCCAAAAAGGGTCAGCCAGCATCCCAGCGCTTGAGGCTGATAAGGAATGAGACAAGTAGGGGGTGCCATCTGAGATTGGGGGTACCAGCTCGTGGGAAATCACGTGTGGAGGGGCCTCGGAAGACAGTGGTCGTGAAAATCTCACTGATGAGTGGGTGGTTGGGAAAAGACCCCAAAGAAGGGAGGGAGGGAGCCGTGTTGATGACCCAAAAGGAGAGCTCCTGGCAGAGGGAACAGCACATGCCAAGGCCCTGGGGTGGATGTGTGCCTGGTACCTCAAGCCAGCCAGTGTGGCTGCCGCTGAGCAGAGAGACTGAAGGAGTGAACTTTGTTTAGGGTCCCACCTTCAAAATCTGCCAGATTTTGGGAAAAATCTTGGGATTTTGGGAAAAGTCATTCTGATGCTAAGATGGTAATCATAACAATGATGGATCAGACAGGCTACAGAGTTGATGGTGAGCGTGGGGGTGGGGGGCTGGTTTGGGGAAGCAACGGGAGCCTCCTGGGTCTGAGACACGTTGTGCTCCGGAGTGTGACAGCAGTGACCTGAATTGCGTGGGAGCAGACTCTGTGAGCCCTATGGGGGTGCCCACTCTCTGGTGGGGAGAGGTGTTTTGAAATCTGTGGCAGTGGGACCCACCCTTGAGATAAGAGAGCCCTGAGTCTTCATCCTGAAACGACCTCTGCTGAGGTCGGAGGAAGAGGCAGCTCACCGCTTTACATCTGGGACAGCACCTCCTCGGTGGTGTCCTCCCACCTCTACCAGCAGCCACTGGCCCGTTGGGACGTGCGAATGGACGGTGTGGTTACCTCGTCTGCTTTGTCACCGTGGAGAACGAGGCAGCATCTTTATCTTTATTGTCTCCAGCTCCTGAACCATCTCCTGCTCCAGGTCCCTCCCTCCAATCCCCAGCCCCTGACTTTTTTAGGCAAAACTGTTCCAGCACGTGGTGCCCATAGTAATTTTGGATCCAAACCAAATCACTACCTCTAAGCTTCCTAGGACCTTATCCTCCGAGATAAGGAAACGGCTGGCAGGCTGAGAAAGAGCCGCTTCAGACTCTGACCACACGCTCCGTCACCGCCCCACGCAACCGCACAGGATGTGTGGCAACGGGCCGTGGCATTGAACCCCCGGCTGCTTCCAGAGTCTTCTGGAGCTGAGCCCTGTCCCTGCCATGGAGCGTCCCCTTCCCTTTCTGCCCTCTGCCGTGTTCCCAGGAACTTCTGTGAACTTAGAGGCCATCACTCCATCAATGTGTGTTCTTAAAATGAGGTTTTGGAGCCCTTGTGAGCATTTGTTTTTGTTTTTATGGGCGTGGGGAGTTGGCCCAGAGGCCCTGTGGGACCGTGGGACACAGCTACCTTTGCAGGTGGCTTGCAAGGCGCTCTGAGTCACTCTTACACCCCACAAATGGAGCCATCCTGGAATAAATACTTAAAAAAAAAAACAAAAAAAAAAAAAACCAAAAACCCTACCCTGTTTCCTGGCAGTTCTGAAACTCACAAGGGGTGAGATGTCGCAATATGCAAAGGGGGCAGGTTAGAGCGAACGGCTGGGCTGTGGGAAACTTGACGTGATCTCTTCATGCCCAGGCGGTCGCAGGGGCCCCGATGGCTTCTGCGGAAAGCGTCTGCAGAGCAGGGAGAAGAGCCAGGCCCCAGAGACGCTGGGGAGAGTGGCTAAGCTGGGTGAGGCTCGAGGCTGCCCCACAAGCCCCTTTAACTCCGGGCAGATGCTAGTGGGAACGCTGTCTGCTGACCGGCAGCTCTGATCCCTCTGCTAAAACCCCAGCTGTGCTGGGGACTGACCTCATTCATGAAGTAAACATTGAATCAGATACCAGCAGGCCTAACCCTGGTTGAGTGGAAATAACATGGATGTTTCCATAATTATGAAGCTGCCAATTGGATTTGGCGAGAGGATCTCTAAATATGTCAATCGGAATGAGTTCATTACCTTTTCTTGCCAATTTCATCAGGGGCCTGTTGCCTTGTTGCGGTTGAAATTATTTGTATTAAAATGCTTTACTTACATTTTAGGGTTTTTTTTTTTTTTTTTTTTTTTTTTGTATTCCAAATAATGTACTGGAAAGCAGTGTCGTCTAGCAACTGGAAGACAGTACCGGGAGCCGGTTGATTGGCCGAGGCTGTGCCACGGCCGTGTGCCAGCAGTTAAAGCAACGGATCTCGAAATCCCGATCCTGGAAGAGCAGCCCGGGGCCGCAGAGCCAGGGCCTGCCTCCCAAAACAGGCGTGGTTATAGTCTTGGTTCTGGGGTCCCAGCGTGCTGTCTCAGGGTCGCACCCCACTCTGTCGGCTCACAGAGGCATCCCTCGGGGCCGTGCACCCAGGCTACAGGTTATTCGTGGCCTCGACTCCCTTTTCCACCCAGCTCCTCCTGCCTTCCCATGAAGCCCATTCAGGAGAGGAAAGCGTGGGTTTGTGACCCCGTCGTAGTGGAGACCACCGTTCCTAAAGCAGTTTCATCATCTGGGGGAGAAATGATACCCGACAGCCGTTCCTTTCTTTTCCTCATTGACCTTCGGAGGCAGCTGGAGCCTGGCACAGGGAGCCGGGTTGCCTGAGTTCCGGCCCTGGCTCTGCCCCGCGCACGATGGGTGACTGGACAGGTTCCCCTCTGCTCTCTTCTGCGCCTCCCTCTCACCGGTCTGTGAAAACAGCACCCTCCCTCCAGGGGTGCTGCGAGGATGCAAGAATTTGTTCATGCACAGCCCACAGGACAGTGCCTTGTTCGTGGAAGAGGGTCAGTATCATCCTCACGATTATCGCTGGTCTGCGGGGGCCGTCGCCGTATGCAGCGTAGGACACCTTTACAAGGTGTAAATCAGCAAGGGCATTCCAGGCCTGGGGGTCAAGGAGCCAGGTGGCTGAGGTCTGACGGATTCGCTTTGTCACTTAAATTGGTTCCGTGGGCTTCACGTTCAGCGTCTCTTCCTTAGAACAGTCGTCTGATTTTTGACAGTCAAGTAACTCAAAGAAAAGGCTCATCGTTTCATTTGAAGATGATTCTGCTGGTGCTTCATCTCTTTTTTTCCTTTCTTTTTTTTTTTTTTTTTTTTTAAAGATATGCTCAGTGGGTAGCAGGGTGCCTGATGTGGGGCTTAATCCCAGGACCCTGAGATCATGACCTGAGCCATAGGCAGATGCTTAACCATCTGAGCCACCCAGGTGCCCCTGATGCTTTGCTTCTGCACGAAACCCCAAGCTGACTAACCAGAGGTCCCTCGCCCAGGCCCATGGAGCTCTTTCTTCAACAGTGGTGAGAGCAGTTGGCACTTTTCAGCCTCACAAAGACCCTGCTGTGCCCTCAAACTAAGCCACTCAAACCGTTTCCTTGTGATGCTGTCCCAGATTTGGCTAAGCCTCCTCCCAGTACCCTTGGCCCTCTGAGCTGGGGAGGCGGTCCCAGGGACTGGCTCTTTCTCCATACAGAAGAAAACTGGACCAGGGTGAGAGATCTGACCTCTGGCCAGGGGGCTTTGAGTGCTTCTGATGTCTCAGGGTACTTGAAGGAATCATGGAGAATCGAGGCAAATGTCCTAAATGTAACACACACACACTAATTGGATAAACTGAAGGCCAATGAACTTAGTTTTGATCATGGGCAAAATTCTGAAGCAGATAATCAAATGAATGGCTGCGCAGCATTTAGGAAGGGTGACTATAAGGGTCCAAACTGATTATCGAAGGAATGTCTTTCACTAGGTTGGTGAATCAGGTGAGCACTTTGCCATAGCTCAGTGACTTGTGACAACAGTTTGACAGTTTCTCAAGAAATTCTTGTGGACAAAGTAGGGAAGAAAAGGCTGCTAGGGCTTGAAGGGCCATTAGCTAGTCATGTGGCGCATCTCCGTTTAAGGTGACACCTCTTGCTGAAGACCACACAGCTCCTTAGTGTCATGGCGGGAATTTGGGCATGGCCTTGTGTCCCAGGTGAAGGCTCCATCCACCGTCTGTGGCTCCTGGGCACGGTGAGGAGGATGCTAGCAGCAGATGGGATGGTGTCCTTCGACGGCTTTCTCTAGTGGCTTGCCAAACAGTTCTGTCCTTGGCCCCTACACTCTTTAACGTTCTATCAACAACTTGGAAGAAGCCAAAGATAACTGCTTATCAACTGTGCAAATAACACAAGACTGGGAGAGAAGGCCAACATGTTGGAATTATAGAGTCAAGATCCAAATGATCTCAACAGGAAAGAATGATCGGTGGAATCCAACAAGATAAAATGTAACTGGAATACATGTCAGGTCCTGCCGTGAGCTCCAAAACTCAATTGCAAAAGTATAGGATGTGGTTGGAAAACATGACCGACCTCACCCGTAATCAAAGAAATGCAAATTGAAGCAACCATGAGATAATCATTTTCCTTTATCAGATTGGCAGTGATTAAAAGAACGAACATTCCACACATTTGGTGGCTAGGATGTGGGGAAATGGGCTCCCTTGTAAACCACTTGTGGGCGGGGAGACAACAGCACCCATGCTGGAAAGTGATCTGGAAATATACAGCGGAAGCTATAGAATGTACCATTTGTCCCAACAGCTTCATTTATAGAAATGTATCCAAAGACAGGTATGCGAAGACTTACATACATGAATAGTCATAAAAGCACTGTTAAACAAAAAGCGCTTTCGGAGGAGTGTGGTCGGTTTTGGATCAGAGTCTTGGAGCCTCAGAAGGGTACCACACAGGTACAGCCAAATCCTTGATGCCATCATGAGGAAGGATCAGGGTCTGTGCAGCTCCCGAAGGCCAGACGAGGTCTTGTAAGAGATAGATGTGGCTTACTGGTACACAGCAGGGGGGCGACTGGGTGGCTCAGTGGGTTAAGCCTCTGCCTTCAGGTCCTGGGATCCAGCCCTGCATCGGGCTCTCTGCTCAGCGGGGAGCCTGCTTCCCCACCCTCCCACCAGCGCCCCCACCCCCTGCCCCGCCCCGCCGCCTGCCTCTCTGCCTACTCGTGATCTCTGACAAATAAATAAATAAAATCTTAAAAAAACAGTACACAGCAGATTCTAACAATTCATCCTGTTAAAAATTAGGATGGGCTGACCGCCTGGTACATTCCCCATCACTTGCACATTATTACTTCCAG
Source organism: Lontra canadensis (assembly GCF_010015895.1). Classification (NCBI taxonomy): domain Eukaryota; kingdom Metazoa; phylum Chordata; class Mammalia; order Carnivora; family Mustelidae; genus Lontra; species Lontra canadensis. Next base: position 6,386,522 of record NW_022631019.1, on the reverse strand, counting down.
ATTACGACCCTTTGTCCAGGGTGTCAAGGAGGAGAGTCATTGCTCTTCAGTCATTGGGACGAAATGCTTTGTCCTGGTTCCTTCCAACACAAAGAGACAACGAGTCTTTGCTGGATTAAATCATCAAAGGGTGGAGTCCCAGCTCAAGTTCAAGGTGGCTGGGAGGTCACGCCAGGTTCCTTCCTGACGCTGAATTCTAGGGATAAAGCGAGAAACCCTCTTGCCATCTAACGCTCCGAGATCCTCACCATCCCCTTTGCTCCCCATTTTTTTTTTTTTTTAAAGAATTTATTTATTTATTTGACAGAGATCACAAGTAGATGGAGAGGCAGGCAGAGAGAGAGAGAGAGAGAGAGAGGGAAGCAGGCTCCCCGCCGAGCAGAGAGCCCGATGCGGGACTCGATCCCAGGACCCCGAGATCATGACCTGAGCCGAAGGCAGCGGCTTAACCCACTGAGCCACCCAGGCGCCCCTGCTCCCCATTTTTTTAGGAGTACCTGCTGTGCCTTGGTCCTCCAGAGGTACACCTAAGGGAAGTTTCTGGCTGAACTTGAAGAAAAGAAATAAAAGATGTAAGTGCCTTCTCACCGAACCATGTCCACTGTGTTTTGGCTTCCCGTGGACAGACGTATGGGGTAGGCATTCAACTGCTCCTTCGACACCTTTTCCCCCTTGCATTAACTTCATTTAAAACTTTCAATTTTCCGGGCACCTGTCTGGCTCATTCGGTAGAGCATGTGATTCCTATCTTGAGGTTGTGAGTTCAAGCCCCATGTTGGGTGGAGAGATTCCTTAAAAATAAACATAAAAAAATAAAACTTTCAATTTTAATCATAAACCACACCTGCCCCAAGTATACTAAGCTAACTTTTAGGCAGTACCCCCAAACATGGAGATTGGTCCTTTTGGATGCGTATCCTTCTTGGGCTCTAACGTTTGCTTATCCCTCAGTTTACGAAGTCCCTTCCTGGGCTCTGTTTCATTCGATCTTTCCATCACCTTTATCAGGTGGGCATTATTCAAAATACCCATTGTTAACTCTCTCTCTTTTTTTTTAAGATTTTATTTATTTATTAGAAAGAGAGAGAGTGAGCTTGATCAGGGGAGCTGCAGAGGGAGAGGGAAAAGCAGGCTCCCCACAGAGCAGGGAGCCAGAAGTGGGGCTGGATCCCAGGACCCCGGGATCATGACCTGAGCTGAAGGCAGATGCCCAACCAACTGAACCACCCAGACGCCCCTCTTGTTAACTCTTTACTGAGCCCTACTGCGAACAGCTCACCAGGCACTGTGTCAGGGAGCCACACAACTCTGGAGCCAGGAGTACCCTACTTCCAACCCATTTGAGGTCGGAGGAATCTTTCCATAAGACAACTTATCACATCATCACCAGCAGCAGACTTTGGTGGTCTCCAAGGCCATGTACATTCTGCTACCTCCACACCCCATGTGTCTCCTACTAAGGCCCCTCACTCTGAGCTCAAGCCACATGGGCCTGTCATTTCTCCCAACAGGCCACACTCCTTCTAGCACAGATTTTCTTCCCTCTGCCTGGAAAGTTCTCCTTGTGTTGATTCTCCTTCCTGTGCATCCTTTGGGTCTGAATAATGCTATGAGATGGGTTGTGCTTCCCCGCCCTTCAATTCAAGTGCTGAAATCCTAATCCCCAGCACCTCGGAACGTGACTATATTTGGAGATGGGGCCTTTAATGAGGTAATTGTGTTTACATGAGGATGTTAGGGGGGACCCTAATCCAATCAAACTGGTGTCCTTATAAGAGATTAGGACCCCTAGAGACACAGCAGGGGAACAGGTGCACAGAGAAAAGGCCAGGTGCAGGACCCAGGAAGAAGGTGGCCATCTGCAAGCCAAGGAGAGAGGTCCCAGAGGAAACCAAGCTGGCGACACCTTGATCTTGAACTTCCACCTTCCAGGACTGTGAGAAAATTAACTTCTGTTGTTTCAGCCTCCTAACCCGTGGTATTTTGTTACGGCAGCCTGAGCTGACTAATACAATTGAGAAGTCATTCCCTTGGGGGCACTTTCCCCTCCCCCTCCCCTCCTTCAGCATGGTAGGGCTTTTCCTCCATCGCACTTGTCACAGTCTGTGAATAATCATGTATCTGGATGACTGTATGGCTATTGTCTGGACCCCTTCCTCGGGATGTAGACTCCAGGGGAGCTGAGGAACACGTGTATTCTGATTCTCCAGCGTGTCCAGCGACTAGCGCGGTGCTTGCTGCTCACGTAGGGGCGTGTTCCATATGGTTGGGTGAAAAGGCTGACGAGTTGTTCCAACGACAGCACACTGGTGAAACTGGGGCTCGGAAAGGTTAAGGTTCCTAAAGGTCACCAGGTAGCTGGGTGGCAGAGTGCGCCTGGAATCAAGCCTCCTTAAAGCTCTGGCTCTTAACCACTAATGATATTCCGTGTTTTACTTTTGTTGCCTTTTTTTTTTTTTCCCCCTGAATCTTAATCACCTGGCTGAGGTTGGATTTGTGAGTTTCCTCCACCGTCTTATTTTTATTTCTTTCTTTTTTTTGAAGATTTTGTTTATTTATTTGACAGAGAGAGAGATCACAAGCAGGCAGAGGGGCAGGCAGAGAGAGGAGGAAGCAGGCTCCCAGCTGAGCAGAGAGCCTGATGTGGGGCTCAATCCCAGGACCCTGAGATCATGACTTGAGCCTAAAGGCAGAGGCTTAACCCACTGAGCCACTCAGGTGCCCCCCACTGTCTTCTTTTCCTCAGTCCCTAACTGTCCAATTTTGAGATGCATTTATTCACTCAATAGATACTTCCTGAGCCCCTCTCACATGCCAGCTGCTGTCTAGGAACTAGGAATACAGCAAGACAAAAGAGAAAAAAAAAAAAGAGCCTTCATGTGGAGCAGGACATCAAATAAGATCAATAAATTACCTGGTATATTAGAAGGTGATAAATGCAATGGAACCCAATGGGAATGAGGGACTGGGGAGTCAGGCTAGTGTTTAAAATCAGGAGGTTAGAGGGCACCAGGGTGGCACAGTCAGTTAAGCATCTGACTCTTGATTTTGCTTCAGGTCATGATCTCAGGGTCCTGAGAAGGAGCCTTGCATTGGGCTCCAAGCTGAGCGTGGAGCCTGCTTAAGATTCTCTCTCTCCCTTCCTCTCCAGCCACCCCTCAAAAAAATCAGGAAATTAGAGAAGGACTTTTTCAGTAAGAAATGTTAGAGCTAAGACTTGAAGGGAGTGAAGGAGGGAGCCCTGGGGATATCTGAGGACAGTGCCTTGCAGATGTAAAAGCAAGTTGTGTCCCAGCAACAGAAATAAGCCCGGAAAATGACCCATGTGGCTGGAGTAAAGTGAGTAAGGGAGTCACAGTTAGGAGAGGGGCTCGGCCAGGTTCCAGGAGGCTAGTGGTATAGGACATTTCTGGCCATGGCAAGACTTTGAGAAGGGAGTCTTTGGAAGGTTTTCAGAGGAGCCATATGATAGGACTTTTAACAGAATTACTTAGGCTGTCATGTGAACACAGACTGAGGAAGAGAGGGCTGAGGTAGAATCTGGGAGGCCAGTGAGAAGGCCATTACAGTAACCAATGTGAGTGATGATGCGGACTTGGTCCAAGATGGTGTCAGTGGAGCAGAATTCTGAATAAGTTTTGAAGAATAAGTCAATAGGATTTACCAATAGGAGAGACTTAATGTGGGGGGAAGGAGAACTCAAGGTTTGAGAAGCTGAGAAGCTGGAAGGATGGAGGTGTCATTACAGTGAACATGGGTAGAGCACCTTTTGCTGTTGGAAGGTCAGGAATTTCGTTCTGAACATGATGAGTCTGAGCTTGCCTACTAGCCATTCAAGTTTTGGTGCCAAATAGGTAGTTGTGCATTCAAGTGTGGAGGGTTGGGGAGAGGTTCAAGCTCTCATCAGCAAAACAGATGGCCTTTAACGTCATGGAACCAAATGAGATCACTTAAGATATTAAGTAAAAAGAGAGAGAAGTCCAAAGTGTTAGTCCCGGCGGGGGGGCGGGGGGGGCATTGCTACATTTAGAGGTCGGGGGGAATGAGGAGGAAACCAGCCAAGGGGAGGGAGAAATAGGAACTAGGCATGCAGCAAGAAAACCAAGAGTGTGTGGTGCCTGGTTGGCTCAGTCGGTTGAGCAGCCACCACTTGGTTTTGGCTCCCATCACCATCGCAGGGTCCTGGGATCCAGCCCTCAGACGGGATCCATACCAAGGGTCTGCTTGAGAGTATCTCTCCTTCTGCCCCCACACCCCCGCGTGCTCTCTCTTAAATAAATCTTTAAATTAAAAAAAAAAAATCAAAGTAAAGGAAACCAAGAGCGTGCCTATGTGAAGAGAGTGTTTCGTGGAGGAGAGGGTGGTAACTGTTAGAAAATGACGCTGATGGACAGGTAAGGTGGCCACGGGGAAGAAACGGAGTGTGCTGGGAAGGGTACCGTGGGAAGCGAACTGGGGATATTTAGAAAAAGGGAAAGAGAGATGAGCTGGGGGCTAGAGGGAGAAGTAGAGGCACGGAAACGTTTTCTTAGGAATAGACAATATACTTACTTATATGCTTATGGGAACGATCTCGTCGAGAAGAAATTGAGACTCAAAGGGGTTAGGTCGCCCTTGGCACTAAATCTCTTGGGCCAGACTTTGCTTCCTGCTGGGCGCTGCTTAAGGGATCCATTTCAGCCTCACTGGGGCCCCCAGCCCTAGACGGGATCCAGTCCAGGGATTTGAGATTCTACTTTACTTGGGCCAGAGGCACATCCGGTATTTACTGCCTTAGGTGAAACAGCCCCTCAACTTGTATTTTGGGCTCTGACTCTAGCTTTCACGGTTCCTGGGAATCGCCTGCCCGCGAGGCGCGAGGGCGTCTGGGTTGCCAGGGGAACCCGCGCCGCCAGCGCTCCACCCGACCTCCGCGCCCTTTCGAACGCTCCCCGGTGTCAGCTGACCAGTTCTCCTCCAATCCCGTCTCGGAGGCGGGGCTCGACGGCCGTCTCCATAGCAACGCCGTTGCCAGTCCGCGCTCAGAGCTGCGGCACGGCAGGAGGCGCGTTGCGATGATGTCACGCACCCCGCGGCGCTTGCATGACGTCATTCAGCCCCGCGGAGGGCCCCGCCGACCCACAGGTGTGAAGGCCAACAGGGCTTCGGAGACCGTGCATGTGTCGTGTCAGGTTGGCGCATGGGTAGCCGTGAACCGCCGAGTTGTGAGCGATCGCGGTGGAGGTCGGCTGGCAGCCGCGGCTTTCGTCCTACCCGGGAATCGGCGGAGATGCCGCGGTTCCGTCTGGCTCTCTCGGAGCTCTGTGGAGGGCAGATATCGGAGAGTCCGACTGTTTCGACCCCTTCTCCTTCCCTGGGGCATCTCTCGATGAATCCAGAATGCCACCTGCCCATCTGAAAATGCTAGTTGAACACCCAGACTGCTGTTGCCAGCAGGCATCCTTCGCAGGCCGCCCACTTTCTAAACCGGCGCTTGTAAGATCAGCAAAGTTTGTGGCTCAGGTTGCAAAGTAGGAGTAACCAGACTCCGACTGAGAGTCTCAGGAGTTCTCGGAGTCAGAGTTTGAACCTTCAGGGACTCGGGACTTCTCTTGGCTGCTTGTGGTTCTTTCAGGTTTTTAACCAGGATCCAAACAGTCGACCCGGCTAAGTAAGTGCCCTCCAGGTGAACGAAGGGTCGCTGTTGCCCAACTCCTGGTCTGATCCTCGGGATACAGCGATGATGACATACCTGCCACCAGTGAGAGCTCATTTCGTTGATTAAGTCAGGAAACACTGGTTGACCCGCTGTCTGCTAGGCACGGTTTAGATTATTACTGTTCATTGAGAGAATGAAGTGTGATTTAGGATCTAGCACGTGGCTAGGAGTCAGGTTTGATTTCGAACTCTGGTTCTGCTGAGTGATCTTGGGTGAGTTACAGATCCCCTCTGCGCCTTGATTTCATGATTTCTAAAAACGGGCATAATAGTGCCTACCTCCTTCAGGTGACCGATAAGAGTTAAGCCTCATGTTACAGTTTGGGAGGCCCTTTCTTTCTGCTTTCTTGTGTTTCTTTCCTTCTCATTCCCCGTCTATCTCAGGCTATACACGGGGGACACCGCCACTTGTGGAAAACAACCTCCTGACCGGCGCACAGTCTCAGAGGTCATCCACAGATTCTTGTCAAATTGTTTTAAAAACAGCTTTCACCCAGACTCTGCTTTCTGTGGGTCTGTATGCTGAGGCCAAGTTATATTTAAGCAGAGCCCTCCCGCCTCCTCCCCAACAAAGCTCCTCTAAAACCACCTAAATCCAAAAATAAATAAATAAATAAATAAATAAATAAATAAATATCCCTTTCTTTGAGTGCATGGTGCCTTGAAGCTGAACATGTGCAATGTGTCAGAGGGTGGTCTGGGAGACTGGGTCAGATCCTGGGTCACTGTCTGGGGAGGGACGAGGCACCAGCAACCAGCAGGGTTGGGGAACTAATGTCTGGCTCCCTTGTCACCACAAGGGCTGTGGTTTCTAACCCTGTCTGCGTCCACGTCCCACTAAACAACAGTGGGAAAGAAAACAGACTTGCACACAGGCAGACACACACACCGCTCCCCACCCCCCCACCCCCAGACTTGCACAGCCTTCAGAGGAAGCGGAGCACCAGATGTTCTGGGTTTCCTGTTCGATGCTTCCACAGCTGGTCGAGTCTGTGGTTGTGGTTTGTCTGTCTCGGGCTCATGTGAGAGACAAAAGCTGGGCTGACGGGAAACCTCGCCTCCCGGCCCCCTTCCTTAGCTCTAACTGATCAGTCACACGGAAACCTGGCAGGTCAGACGTTTCCTGAAACCCCCAGAGCTTGGATTCTCCCAGGAGGAGGCTGAATCCCTCTCTGCCTGAGGAGCAGCCCCTTTGCTTAGGGTCGGCCCTCCGAGAACCTAGGAATGAGGGCAACGTCTCCGAATTTACTATTCCTAGAGAGTTGCATCCTTGCTGAACAGAAGGAATGTGAGGCCAGGTGGCTGCAGTCACTAATCCAGGGCCAGCATAGAGCAGCCGCTTAGAAATGAATGAGGAACAGGCAACTTCATCTCTGGGGGTTGGACCTAAAAGCTCCTGCTGGCCCTTCTCCTAAGTGGCTTTGGATTCAAACAGACAAGGGTCTGGTGCTCTGCAGGGCTCTGGTCTCGTGCAAGGACTCCAACCTCTCTGGACCTGGGTTTCTGCATCTGTAAAATGGGGACAGTGATGTCTATTTCACAGAGTTGTGAAGCCCAGTGAGACACGTGGATGTGCTTGATAAGCAGCTGTGCCCATAGTAACTGCTCAGTAAATGCCGATTCCCTTTTCTTTCGGAAACTTTGCAGTTTATTGAAGGGTGCACCAAAAAAGCAGACAAGAGACGACTGATGAAAGCATCGATCTCAGCTCCACCACCTGGAGGGTCCGTGGTGCAAGAGTGCTGGTACAGGTGTCAGCACCCATTGTGGGGGATGGGGAGTGGGGGGATGCTGGCAGAGGGGTTGGGGGTGCCCTGGGGTCTCTGGCTCCGGGAGGCAGCAGCCAGTGTCTTCCTCTGGGTTTGGAGGAGGGTTAGAGCCTGGAGGCTGCGGGGAAGGAAGGTGGCGTGCTCCTTCACCCTTGAGCTCGGTAGTGATATTAATACTTATGGCTACTGTTCAGCCTGCCTTTGGACCTGTGCAACCGGAACCCTGCCCTGAGCCTCAGCTTTCAACAGGGTGCTCTGGGCCCCTTCCAGCCATAGCCCTCCCTGTGAGATGAGGCATTCCCAGCCAAGTGTAGCATTAGGGTCATTGCCTCTGAAGTCTGACCGAATAGGTTTAAATGTTGGCTCTGACACTTATGAGCTAGCTCTGCAGCCTTGGGCCAGTTACTTTCCCTCTCTGTGCCTCTGTTTTCTCATTTATAAAACAGGTAAAATAATAACCACATCATCGGGTAGCTGTGATGATGAAACAGGTTAATGTATGTCAAGCACTCAGAAGAGCCACGGGCGTGGGGTGAGGGGCTCACTAAAGGTCAGCTGTGGCACGGCCGAATGCGTGGTTCTTACAACCTCTAGAGTCTGTGCCTAGTTCCATTTCACAGATGAGAACACTGAGACTTGGGGGGAATGAAGTAAGTTTTGCAAGTTCCCACAGGAATAAAGCTAAGGTGTAAGGTTGAGACTTTACTCCAGTTATTTCTCACGTGTGAGGTTTTAACCACCTCCCCCAGCTGTGCCTTTTTCTTCTCCTCGGTACCTCCCCACCCCCACCCCAGGATGCTCAGCCTCTTCCTGCCTCCAGGACCTCACCCCCTGCAATCTCCAGCTGGATTTCAGCTCTCAGGGCAAGGTCTTGGCTCCTGACTAATGTTTCCCTGCAGAAACTTACCTTGCAGAGTCACTTTTTACAAGCAATTGTTCCTAGCCAAGGATAGTGTGACTTAATTCATGAGCAGGTCTCAAGTGTTTCTAGGACAATTTGTATTTTAACCGGAAGAAACTGCCCTTTGGCGAGAATTTCACAAAGAGCTGTCCGGCAGGGGAGACCTTTTGTTGTTGTTTTAGGTGGGGAGCTGGTCCCTTGCTGCATGTTAAACCCCCCTCCCCATCCCTGCCCGCTGCTGGGTTCATCTGAGGGGAGAGGCAGCATGGTGTGGTGTCAGGGTTCTCAAATTTCTGATAATTATGGCCTGAGGAACTTTGAAAATGCAGGTTCCCAGGCCCCATCTCCAAGTCTATGAGCAACAGTTTAAGAAATACTGACATTGTGGCAAGAGACACGAGACCCAGTTTCAAGTTCTTTAATGAGCTGTGCAACGCCGGCCAGACATTAAATCCTTCTGAGTGTCAGCGCCCTCATCTTTAAAATTGGAAATAAGCAGGGCGCCTGGGTGGCTCAGTGGGTTAAAGCCTCTGCCTTCGGCTCAGGTCATGGTCTCAGGGTCTCGGGATCAAGCCCCGCATCAGGCTCTCTGCTCAGCAGGGAGCCTGCTTCCCCCTCTCTCTCTGCCTGCCTCTCTGCGTACTTGTGATTTCTGTCTGTCAAATAAATAAATAAAATCTTTAAAAAAAAATTGGAAATAAGCCTCTGTCGCTTCCTGGAGGGGTTTCACCCGTGAAAGTACCTGTGCTCTGCTAAATGCCTCCGGGTGTGAGAGGGGCGTGTATTTGCGGGTGTCCAACCAAGAGCTGCAGAGACACTCAAAGGCCGGCGCAGACCTGGGCCCAAGGGCAGGGAAGTTCCCCAAGTCTTTGGGGAGGTAGGGGCCCCTGAATGTACCCTCATAAGCACTCCTTTGGGTGAAGGCTGCTGGCCGCAGGAGGAGGAAGCGAAGTCTTCCCTCCTCTCGCTTGCTGGTCTCTCCCGGTGAACCACGTGGAGCACACCGGAGCGTGCCAGGAGCGAGAACCGGCGGGGGTGCCGGCGAATGCCGCAGGCACGATTCACCGCTGGGTCTCAGCGCCTGAACACAACAGAGGCTCGGTTCTCGCTCACCCTGTATGTGCCTGCAGGCCGGCAGGCGTGTCTGCTCCACAGACTCATGCGAGGACCCAGGTGGACCGAGGTGCCATCCTGGAACCACACCATGTGCAACACACAGCTTCCAGCGTCCCGGCGGCTGGGAAAGCGGGCCTCCAGAACGGGCCGCGGACTTCTTACCGTCCCGGCCTGACATTCACACCCATCACGTGTGCTCAGTTTCCCCGGCCAGAACTAGTCACTTGGCCCGGCTGGGACATGCAGGGGAGCACATGGTATCTTTGGTGAGCGATCTTGTTTCTGCCACAAGATACTCCCAAGAGCGGATCTGAAAATCCTTGGTCTAGGTTTTCAGCTTACAAAGACCCATGTCCCTCGAGAGAAAAGGCAGGAAGCCTTCTCCGTTGAGTTGCTCTTGTACCTATAGTCTGAAAGGCTCAACTTTCCTGTCTGATGGAGTGCAGCTTTATTTGTTGGAGAAGGTGGGTTTTTGTTTTGTTTTGTTTTTTGTTTTTGCTTTTTCTCATTCTTGTCTACCCTCAAAACATGGGGGAAAAAAGCTATCTTCCTCAGTCAGCCAGCAGTCTGGCCCAGGCCCCCTAGGATGGAGAGGAGCCGTTCCCCAGCAGGCCAAGAAATACCCCAGGAGCTCCCAGGGTCCTGTGGGTGCTGGAGAGGAGGCTGCCATGGCCAAGAGGCGGTGTGCCCGGCCGCCGACTCCACCGTCGGTCCGAGCACTCTGTGCTGAGCATAGCCGAACGCAATACAAATATCTTTGAAAATGGAGAACACTGGACTGGGACCCAGCAATTTGGGGCAGCAGCTTTCTGGAGCACATAGCTTGGGAATTTGCCTTAAGAAATTTTTCATTCCTAGAGTGTTGGTGGATAAACGGCCCTTATTTGTTTAACCTCAGATCAAGCCACAGACCCCATTTCTGGGCTGATTTGAAAGGGTTGTTTTAAAATAGCGGAACAAGCTGAAAATCGTGGGCCTCCATTGCTGGAATGGCTTTGCAGAAAGCAGCGGGCTCAGGAAGTTCCTTAATTTTCCATAGAATGTGACCGGGAGGAGTGGGGAGAAGGGGGAAGAGCAAGCAGCATGTCAGCTAGACTGTCTCTGCAGTGGGTTTGAGCTTGGCCTGGTCAGTGTCTCCTTGGGGGTTTCGGGGTGGGAGGAAACCTGGAAGATTCCTGTATGAGATCTCTGTTATTTGTCTGACCTGCCTCTACTTCCCTTCTTTTGGTACTAGAGTATTGCTGCCCTTAGGAAAATCCGTTTCATTGGTTTAGGCAGGGCTGACCAAGTGGTGTTTTTTTTTGGCTGCTGTCATTGTTGTTGTTTTTTAAAAAATATTTTATTTATTTATTTGACAGACATATCACAAGTAGGCAGAGAGGCAGGCAGAGAGAGAGAGAGGAGGAAGCAGGCTCCCCGCTGAGCAGAGAGCCCGAAGCGGGGCTTGATCCCAGGACCCTGGGATCATGACCCGAGCCGAAGGCAGAGGCTTTAACCCACTGAGCCACCCAGGCGCCCCTCAAGTGGTGTTTTTAACAGAGGGCTCTGGAAGGTGGGCTGAAAAGCCCTGGTCTGTAGCATCTGTCAATTTCCATGGTGTAAATACTATCGCCATAGCCAATTTCAAGCTACAAACATCACTTCCCTGAACAGCCAGCCCTCCCAAAGCACATTACTGCTGCTGATTTTACTCCAGATGGGCACATGACCGTGAGACGCCTTATCAGCATTCTCAAGGGTTGTCAGAGGAGGTTGGTTCCTTCCCTTGACATTGCTAAAGAGGTAGAGTGTTAGTCCGGGGCTGCCAGCAGACATCTTGCCACTTCTATGGAGAGAATTTGTTCAAGAGAGAAAAAGGATGCTCTTGGCGTCATTTGAACTCCTGAATCCAGTCATATCTGAAGCTGGTCTATACACAGACATTCCATTTGTACTTATCAGTATTTCCCCTTCTCTGCCTAGGTAGTATGACTTGAATTCTTGCGACCTGCCAATAAAAATGCCATTAATAACCCAAAAGGGCCACCCATAGGAAGCCAGTAAAATAAATTTGGTGTTTGTCTCTTGATTGTGGTGGTGAGTTTACAGATGTCCACACCCATCAAGACTCAGTGAATTGTATACTTCAAGTGGGTGGAGCTTACTGTAAATAAATTACCTCTCAGCATATGAAAAATACAGATTGGGATATGTGTGGTGGTGGGTGGGAGGGCTTCTTCCATATTTAATTCTGCCAGGAAAAGGTTTGGGCAGGAAAAGAAAATGAAAGTGGTACTGTTCTACCACTCACGTCAACTGGTTCTTACTCTAAACTCTAAACTCTATCGTGATTTATATCCACTGGCCCACTTACCACCTGGGACTTCTTGGAGAAGGAGAGGAAGGAAGGAGGGAAGGAGAGAAGGAAATGCCTCACTTGGAAGTGGGAGAAGCAGAGGTCTTCCAAGCTGAAGTTCGGCATTATCTTCTCTCAAGCCCTGGAAACCCGCCAGAGTTATCATTATCCTTCCAGACCCCTGAAAATAGCCTTGCAGAGCAGCAACACTGACAAAAGCAATGGGGCCCAACAGAGCTTTGCAAGGTGCTCTTTTGAGAAGGAGTCGAAACAAACCCGATACAAACCCATTCTCTCTTTCTCTGTCTGGGGTCTGGCAGAGGGTGGTCTCCAGACTACAAGGAGGAGAGAGCCTGCATCAGGCCTAGTGCCAAGTCCCAGCATTCAGTCCTGGCTTAGGGCTCTGAGGCTTCTGACTGACTCCCCCCGCACCCACCCCAGTTGCTTAGGGGCACCTGGGACAACATGTCATCTGCTACACTGACAGCTTAGCAAATTTGAGAAATAATATTGGTCACAGCAGCTACTGTGGCTTCCATGAGACCATTTGGCTCCCCACCCTGCGTCTGGCTCTGCAGGAATGAGCTGATTGAACTTCACAAACCTGAAGGTAAGTTCGCTGATAATCACCATTATACGGAGGAGAAAGCTGACGCTCAGAGAGGTAAGCGATTTGCCCGGGGTCACACAGTGAAGAAGAGGCATTGCTGGGTCTCAACCCAGGTCTCTCTGGCCCCAAACCTGGCTTCCATGACCACAGAACGCAAAGCACCGAATTCATAATAATCAGGCCCAAGCAAGGGTGAACCATCCTTGGCAAGATGAATTCCAGATGCCCGCCGCTGGTGTGAGAGGGCCCTGAGCACATCTCTCGGGTAAAGGCTTCCCAGCTCGTGCACAGATCCCCAGGTGGGACCCCCAGGTGGGGATCTGTGCACAGGCTGGGAAACCTCTGCACTGCTCCCTCCACAAAGGTCCTGGGGAGATTGCTAGGGGGGCAGAGTGAGACCACCCAGTTGCCATGGACCAGGAATCAGCCTGGGATTGGCTCATGGCTCTGCAGGAGTGGCTGGGCACTCATGCCCTCCCTGGCATGGGGGATTATCCCAAATGTGAGAGAAACCCTATTCAGTCCAGCCTGCCCCCACCTGCACCCCTCAGATGACTGCCTGGCCCCAGAGAGAGGGAGTGGAGAGATCCACAGCCATTGGCTTCCCCGAAGGAGGGACACAGGTGTGGCTCCTTGTGCCCAGTTCACTCTGGGCACATCTGTTCTGGCCTCCTGAAGTTCCCATTGGAGCCACCCCCTTCCCCACCAGCCCTTGTCTACTGAGAGATCCAAGGAAAGAACCTTCTTTGGCTGAAATTTTAGCCGAGTTCCAGGGATGCTGGCTTGGTCTGGTTGGGTCGTGTGGGTGGATGGAATGGAGGTGGGGGGACACGATGACCTAAGTGTGGGGTGGGGAGAAGGGTCACAGGAAGAGGCTCAGGTATGGAGGGAGAGGATGAGAGGGGACGAGGAGGAGGAGGTGGGTGTGAAGTGGCAGGGTGGTCCAGTGGGTGGGATGGGGACCGCTAGAGCAGGGGAGGTCCGTGAACTTCGTGGGAAAGATGGAGACTGGAAAGCAGGGAGGGGGAAGCGGATCCCTCCAGGGCTGGAGAGAGGAAAAACACTGGAGGAATTAGAGCAAAGACAGCAGAGCAGAGTTATAAAACAGTTGTAAAACATAGTCATGATGGTAAAACGTGACTGACTGACTCGGTTAGCGGGTAGGGCCCAGAGGTCCCAGGATGGGAAGGGAGGGTGGAGCTGCCCCAGTTTGGGGATGAGTGTCTGCTTTGGGCGGCTGCATGTCACTGTCTGGGCGTGTCTGTGACCGGCAGGAAGCCGGGCAGGGGCACCACCTGCCAGGTTTGGGCTTTGCTGTCTCTAGGGGCGCTCGGCCCTAGGGGCCCAAGAAGCTGACCTGGTAGGTAGAGGGGGGAGGAGTGCTGATCACCATGACCTTGGAGCTCTTCCATTCGCAATCTGTGCGACCACCACTGGGTACACTCAGCGCTGGCAAGCATCATATCACTTAATTTGCCCAGCCCTCCAGTGGAGGAGGCAGCGGGCTGGTAGACAGGGAAACTGAGGCTCAGAGTCCAATGTCACAGGGACCCGGGTCATTCCTTTCGGCCGACGTCCATGAGCAGCTTGTCACTCTGTCTCCGTGGAGAGAAGCGGGAGCAGAGGCAGGGGCTGCAGCCCCTGGGGGCCCTCACGACTTGACCCTGGACGGGGGCTACCTCCCACGGAGGGTCGCTGACCAGGAGTGCCCTGTGTGTGGGCCAGGAGGGCAAGGCGGTGCCAAGCCTGAGCGTGCGCCGTGTGCGCGTGAGCGAGGCCGGGGTGGGAGCGCGTGCTGTGCGTGCGTGTGCGCGCGTGCGCGCGTGCGGGGAGGAACGGGCAGCGTGAGCGCGGGAAGGTGGGCGCTGGGGCGCGGGAGCGCGGGCGGCGGGCGGCGGGCGGGCAGCGCGCATGCGCGGCGGCGCTCGGTGGGAGTCAGCAGCCGGGCGGCGGGGGGCGGGCGGCGGGAGCGCGGTCGTCTGGCCCCGGCAGGAAGTCGCTCGCCCTGCGTGTTCGTGTCAGATGGCGGCTGCGGTCCCTGGGCCGGGACAGGATGCTGTGGTCTCCACAGAGAAGCGGGAACCTGGGAGGGAGCGGAGGCTCAGGCCCGGGAGGGGAGAGGCGTGGGGCAGGTGCAGTGGCCTGGAGGTTGGAGGATGGGGCTGGGATGGGGGGATGGGGAATGTGGGGGATTGGGGGAGAGGCCCCCAAGACACTGAGGAATGCGGAGCGGGGGCTCTGCCTCCTGTTCGCAGGAACCTGTGCCCACCTCCTGGCATCTCATTGTTGTTTCACCTCTCAGGCCCTCTGCCTGGGCCCTCACTGCCCGCCCAGGGCCCTGGAGCCCCCCACTCCACCGCAGCCCCGGGATCCTGCCTTCCTCCGAGCGAGGACTAATCTTTCAATTCAATTCTCCCCATCTTTGCAGCACCCTGTCCGCTGTGGCTAGGGTTGAGCTCAGGCACCCCATCACCGGGGGTATAAACAGTGGGGAGAGGGTCCCCAGTGAAACCTCATTCCCGTTTTTCTCTTAATAGCATTTCTTGGAATTAAAGATGGGGGCTTTGGTGTGACACCCATGTGGGTCCCAGGTCAATGTGTTGTTTCACACCGTAATCCTACATCTGGAAATTTAGGGATTTAACTCCACCTGGAGATTTAAGTATCTTAATAACACAACAGATTTTTCCATGTGAAGATGTTCACAGCGGTGTTATTTTATAACAGTGAAGAATTGGAAACTCCTGCTAGGCTAAGATGGGAGGACAGCCCCACGATAGTGTACTGTGCACACATAAATAGACAGACATTTTAGAAGAGGGCGTGAAACTTGGTGGTCACATAGAAAAGTTTTGTAGTAATGGAAAACGATTATGACTGTGTTAAACATACAACACCCCCACACCCAAAGTGTCTTAATAGTAAAGGCTGCAAAATGTTAAAGGTTAACAGTACTTTGGGTCATTTCTGATTTCTCCCTTTCACTTTCTTTTTTCCCCCTTTCACTTTCTGTAACAAGCATGAATACTGACACCAAGATTAATCGTACCTTAATAATCTGTTTTGTTTTTGAGATTTGTATTTGTCTATTTTAGGGAGAGGAAGAGAGAGAGAGTGAGCGGGAGGGGCAGAGGGAGTGAAAGTCTAGGCACACTCCATGAGGCGCCCAGCTGGGGGCTCGATCCCACGACTCCAAGAACACGACCTGAGCCAAAAGCAAGAGTCAGACGCTCAACCGACTGAGCCACTCAGGCTCCCCTTGATAATCTGTTTTCTTCTTTTGAAAGTCGTATGTACTTTGGGTAAGACAATCCAATAAGGAAATGAAGAAAATAAACATGGTAATATTTTGTGTATTTCCTTCCAGTCCTTTCTCCATGCATATTTCCACATCTATAAATAGATACTTGGTTGACTAGGGAAGAAAAATCCCAAGGAATTTTGGAGGCGTTCCCTCTGGGCTAGGACGTCCCAGTTGCCTGGAAGTGTCCTGCGGCTGTGGGAAGTTAGGCCACTGGCCCAGGCTCGTGGGCCGAGAGCTGCTCCCTGCTCAGAATCTCCAGCCAGGAGAACCTGCCACTTTCGAACTGGGAGCTGTCCCTTGGGAACCAGCTTCTTGACCCACTGTCTCCAGGCCCACCTTCCGCACCAGACTTGGCCCTGTCTCTTCCACTGCCTTCTAAGGGATGACAAAGCAATCCCTCTGCTAAAGAATCCTGACCCTTCCAAAGTCTGAAGTCTCCCACCAACAGGGGGAGACTTGCCATTTTCAAGCGGTTTGGGCAGTTGTTGGCCGTGGATGGTGGTGATAGTGGGGATTTCTACCTTGGTTTCATGTGTTGGCCAAACAAGAGCTGATTTGGCCCTGGAGGTCTGGTGGGGTCAGGGTCTGCTTGGTTCTGACTTGCCCTGCTCAGGTGGGGACACTTGCCCCAGGCCTCTGCCAAGGTCGCTGCTGCCCTGGCCCTCTGGGAATCTGCTCCCAGGATTCAGGTGACCCTACAGGGCTGTGGACTTCTTTAACCCCATAGGCCGGGTAGCCTAACTACTTCACCCCCCACCTCCCATCACCTGGACAGTCTCCTGGCCTTTGCTCTTCCTAGGAAATGCCCCGCACCCTGGGGAGGGGAGGGGACAAAGGAGGCGCAGGATGAGGCAGTGTGCTCTCGGCAGAGGACACCCTCCCCTCCCCATCTCCTCCCTCTCCCCACACCCCATCCTGTGGCCACATCTGCCCCCATGAATAAGATCGTGTGATTCAGAGCTTCTCCATTCCCCCCACATCCCTCCTCCTTCTCCTGGCTACCCCCCCAGCTCCCCCCAAGCACCCTCTCAGCAGCTTTCTGATAACCACAACTGTGTTTCTGTCTTGGTCAGAGGTGAACATGAATCAAGTGTCACTGGGTTCTGCCCTGAGCTGACTTTCCTTTGCAGCAGCCTGTTTCCACTTAGAAGGCAAAACAGGTCAAGCTGGCCAAGGCCTGCTTACTGGGGCAGGACGAGGGCAGGGTGAGGAGGTTGGGCTCGGGACCAGGGCAGGAGTGGGAGGGTGGGTCAGGGCCCCAGCCACTGCTGTCTGCGCTGCCCTCCAGCGCCCAGGCCGATACCAGGCGCTCAGGAGGCACTTGGAGTATTTTCGCAGACTAGATGCTCCTCTAGAGCCCCTGGGGGATACTATCTTGATTTTCTTTTTCAGTGATGGGCAGAAATTATTTGGGGTCATTCTCTAAAATCTTAAATTTACCCAAAAAGCTGCTAAGCACTCGCGAGGTATAGAATCTGTGCTTTGTTTTCAAGGAAAATCTCTGTCACCCTGTTGCTGAGTCGCCACTCAGCCCAGACTTGGGAGGGTCATTGTCCCCAGTGTCATAAGCCCTCGGCCCTAAGTGGGGAGAGCAGGATGTTCTAAAGACGCGGCCTTATGTCCAGGCCTGGGTTGCTGGAATTTAAATGAACTTCTTGGCAGGCCTGAGCCATCCTCTGTGCTGGGATCGGGTCCTTCCGATTTATGGACAGAAAGCCCACTCAGGCTTTCCACGGAGACTGGGGGACCTCTGGAAGGTTAATTGTGGAGCTAAAGCTGGGAGGGCCTCAATCAGGCCACCCTAACCAGGGAGCCCTGCTGTTCCTATAGGCCCAGCTGCCGCTCTAGCCGCGGATGGGAGCCTCTCTCTACCGGGTCAGAGAATAGTCTGCCGCTGCTGACACCCTGCCCTCCTCTCCTGGGGATGCGCCCAGGACTCAGAGCCTGCCAGTTGGGGTACCCACTCACACCTCTGGCCGAAGCAATTGGCTTAGGAATCCACACTTAACCCAGACTGGTCAATGAGAACCCTTCTGGGTGCTTTTCTGCTGGGCAGTGGCTCTCTTTCCTGGGGGCTGCTGAGTCAGAAGGATGGCAAACTATGGGTTTCAGATGCCCCTCGTGATGGGCTTCTAGAGAAATCTTAATCCTAGAGATGTGGAGAAAGATGGAGACCTGATAACATCATTTGTGCTCCTAGATCATAATGTACCTGAAGCTGAACTGTGAGGTTTTCAAATAAAGCTAACAGGTGTCCCCTCCCCCCAAGCTGGTATGAATTGTGTTTCTGGCACTCTTCAAGCCCACAGTCACTGCTGCCGTTCCCACTGCTGGATGTGGCTTGAGCGTCCTCAGGAGGAACGAGTTCAGGTTGATTTTTCTTAAAGCTAGACCTGGAGGCACCTGGCTGGCTTCGTTGGTAGAGCCTGTGACTCTTGATCTGGGAAGAGTGAGTTCAAGTCCCACATTGGGCACAGAGATTACTTTAAAGTAATTTAAATACAGAGATTACTTAAAAAAAAAAAAAGAGTTATGTTATACAAAGGTTAAAAAAAAAAAGAGTTATTGTCTGCTGTACAAAATCTTGATCCAGGTTCTTTCTGCCTCCTTGTGGCCCCCCCAGTGCCGCCAACACACTCTCACACATAAGCTTCTCTTGGCTGACCTCAGCGTGGTAGATAGAATAATGGCCTCTGAAGGTGTCCACACCTCAGTCCCCAGAACCTGTGATTATGTGACCTCACACAGCAACAGGGACTTTGCAGATGTGGTTTGAGTTAAGAATCTTGAGTTGGGGGAGACTGTTTTGGATTATCTTGGGCCCCATGTAATTTCAAGGGTCCTTAGCAGAGAGAAGCAGGAGGGTGGGAGTCAGAGACAGAGATGCATCCATAGGAACAGAAGCTGGAGTGAACTGGGGAAGGGGCCAGAGCCTAGGAATGTGGGCGGGGTCCTCTAGAAGCTGGAAAGGCAAGGCAACACATTCCCCCCTCAGTGTTCTCCAAACCCCGACTCTAGCCCATTGTGTTACTCTACTTGGCCCGCGGTAGCAAAAATACCACACTCTACGTGGTTTAAACAATAGAAATTTGTTTTCTTACAGTTCTGGAAGCTGTAAGTTCAAGATCAAGGTGCCAGAAAATTTGGTTTTGGGTGAAGGCTTTCTTCTGGGCTAATAGAGAGCTGTCTTCTCACTGTGACCTCACATGATCTTTTCTCTGGTGTCTCTCACTCTTTTTATAAGGACTCTAGTCTTATCAGATTAGGGTCCCACTGTGATGACCCAATTTCACTTTAATTATCTCCTTAAAGGCCCTGTCTCCAAATATAGTCATACTGAGGTTAAGGCTTTGACACAGAAATTGGGGAGGAGGGCTATAAATCAGCCCATAACACCCAGTGAGACTGATTCTAGACTTCTGACCTCTAGAACTATGAAAAAAAATGAAGCTCTGTTGTTTTAAGCCATGAAATTTGTGTTAATTGGTTACGGCAGCCACAGGACACTTGCACAGGCAGTCTGCAATGCTCTGACTTCCCATATGCTGCACCTTCTGCCTGGCACTCTTAGCTGGCTAGCTCCTGCCAGGCCTTCATGATTCAGCTCAGGTGTCCATGAAGTTCCTCTTGGTTTCATAAAACCTTCCGTTTATAGGGTGCCTGGGTGGCTCAGTGGGTTGAGCCGCTGCCTTCAGCTCAGGTCATGATCTCAGGGTCCTAGGATCGAGTCCCGCATCGGGCTCTCTGCTCAGCAGGGAGCCTGCTTCCCTCTCTCTCTCTCTGCCTGCCTCTCTGCCTACTTGTGATCTCTCTCTGTCAAATAAATAAATAAAATCTTAAAACAAGAAACAAAAACCAAAAAACAAAACCTTCCGTTTATACATCCATCTCTCTTCCCCCAACCCCCTGCCAGGCCCCAAACACCTGGTTCCCATTCCTCCAGCAACAGGTTTATATTAAGCCCTTGATGTCAGCCCCGCAAAACCCAATGCTCTTGCCCTCTTGGAGCTGTTGTTCCAATCAGGGAGCAGGACGTGGGGACACAGAGCAGGGTCTCCACCTCTCTCCCCCATGTATCCCCAGCACCTGGCAGCGTCAGGCACCCACTGGATGCATAGCTGTTAAACTGATCCCAGACCCAGTGGTGTGAGGAATGGGTGCCTAGTCTGAAAGAGGCCCAGCGTTCCAGGTCCCACCCGCGCACAAATCCCTAGGGCTGCTGTTCTGGAAAAAGTCCAGACTTGGAGTCTCAAGGCTGGCTAATCAGTCAGGGTGTGCTTTGCTGTCTCTGAGTTCTCTGGGTCCTTCACACTTGCCAAGTTTTCTCACTGCTTGCCAGCATCCGAGGCCTGGCCAAGGCGCCATCTGCCACCATGTTATCTTCCTTCGAAGGCTTTCTGTTCAGACTCTGTTCTGGAGGATTCTACATGCTGAGGCTGTGAAGTCTGGAGGCCATGCCTCCACTGAGAGAAGGTGTTCACTGGTTGGCAGCAAATCCCCAAGCACACCTGTGGCTCAGTCAGGGTTCATCTCAGCCCAGCTCAGGTGACTGGTGCCAACCGAAGTCATCCCGGCGTTAAGATCCTCCTGGGGACAAGACTTTGTCCTGAGCCTCTGAGCTTTAGCATCCCGATCCGTGAAACAGTGATAGTTAAACCCATCGTTTAAAGCTGCGGGGGAATGAAATGTGAGTTCACTGGAATGTTGGAGCGGGCTTGTACTGGCTCATGAAAGGCAAATGTTGGATTTCCAGGCATTTTGTGAACCAGTTGCTAAATATAGCTATCATTAATAACTCAGTTCTACAAACTTACCAATTAAATGAATTCTATTAAAAACTAAGCTAATAGATGCTCAACACTCATCCCTTCCTGAATATTTAACTGTTGTCTCTGCTCTCAAGGATATTTATATTGACTGGAAATAAAATCTAACGGTGGCGGCTCTGCTCCCCTTCTCACCCCCCTGTGCTGCGATGTCACATCCGCGGCTTGGAACCAGCACCAGCGCGAGCATCCCCGGCATGGAAACTGACCAACCCTCTCAGCACGTGCTTCTTTGTTGTTTTGCTGATCATCTAGACTGAACACAGTGAGAAAGGGTAATAATGCAGATGAAACCCGAACGTGAGTTGTGTCTCTGGTCTCTCCATCGTGAGGAGCACACACAAAAAACCCAGGGAAACCTCTTCCAGTATTCGAACACCGTCATCCAGTTCTGCCAGAAAGTGAAGTTCTAATCAGCGTCTTCATCCTCTCACTTTTCCTTAGTCTTTCATTGAAATGGAAGCCTTCAGGTCAGAATCCCGCTCGCTCTTCACTCGCACAAACTATTTCTTTTGCTGAGCTGGATGGTAATCAAGCATTTGTTTGTAGTAAGATTTGTTTAAGTAGGTTCTATGCCCAGCAGGGCTTGAACTCATGACCCTGAGGCCGAGAACTGAGCTGAGACCAGGAGTCAGGCGCTTGACAGACTGAGCCACCCAGGTGCCCCTATTTGTAGTAAGATCTATAATGAACTTAGGCACATATATTTATGGAGTCATCGCCCCCCCCAGAGGACCGGTGGTTGGACATCTAACAGCACAGCATGGGACGTGAACCTTCGTGGGGACATTCTTCATGCGGGGAGACGCTTCCGTAGGGTCAGCACAGCCAACGGCTCTGCAGCCGGAGCTCTGTGTGTCTAAGCTGAGCGGGGACTGGTTCTTGCAGTCCTGGCCTGGAGGGTCCACTTTCCCTGCCCACCAAGACGCCCTGGGTGGGCCCCCCTGAGGCTACATGGCACATGCAGAGGCTATGTCCTGAGAGCAGGGGAGCATCAGAGAACCCAAGTTGGGAGCCTCCTGGTTCGGGCAGGTTTGAGACCTACCCACTTTGGGACATGGTGCAGAAGCCCCAGATTCACCTGGACGGAGCGTGTTGAAACGGGAGAGTATGAGCGTGGGTGGCCTCTGGGGGGTAGGATGGGGGTGTGGAAGTCCTTGAAGAACACACTCAGAGTTAGTCCAGTCTAGCTGGCAAAATGTTGGGCACCAGGCCATTTGCACTGAGTCAATCATTCAGACAACATTCAAAAAGTATCCTGTCTCGGGGCGCCTGGGGGGCTCAGTTGGTTAAACATCTGTCTTTGGCTCACGTCATGGTCTCAGGGTCCTGGGATCGAGCCCTGAGTCAGGCTCCCTGCTCATCAGAGTCTGCTTCTCCCTCTCCCTCTGCCCCTTCCCCTGCTTGTGCTCTCTCTCAAATAAATAAATAAATAAATAAATAAAATCTTAAAAAAAAAAAAAGTATCCTGTCGTCCAGCTCATTCATCTTTCCTTCTCTGGGAGAGAAAGTGTTCTTGAGGCAGAAGGACAGGTCCCAGCAGCTAAAGAGCATGGCTGGAATTAGGGGTGGGGTGGTGGCCTCGCGACCAGATGGGGAAGCTGTGTCACAGGGACCATTGTTTATAATAAACTCTGAGCCCTGCTCGCGTGTTGCTGCTTAACTGGTAAAGCTCGGAAGCAAAATGTTGGCGGAGTGAAAACCATCAGGAGATGGAAGCTCACACTTGAACTTCTGGGGGGAAGGAAGGAAAGGTTCTCTAACGTCTGGGAAGCTCCACGAGCTCCATCCTGGGAGGATAGGCCAAGTGGGAATTTTCAAGTCTGCAAGGGTGCCTACCCACCCTCGCAGAAGCTAAAAGGACAATATCCTCAGTAGGACAGAGCTGCCCAGTGGGCTGGTTGGTGCCTGGGTGGGGGGGGATTCCTGCCCGAAACCCATGCCCCTCTTGCCTGACAGGCCTGGCGTGTGGGTACCGGCGAGGTCAGTAGGGTAACCGAGGGGAACCTGTCACTGTTTCACACACCCACCCCTAACGGAGCCAGATTTAGCAAGTACAATAGGACTCCCAATTACCCTTCAACTTCATATAAACAACAATTCACATTTTCATCTAAGCGTATCCCCTGCAAGGTTTGGCAACATTGTCGGGTCCCTCCCCTGCCTACCTGAACCAGTCCCTGGGCCAGCACCCTGTCCCCCCAGCCCTCCCCTCTGTGCGGGCCGGCTGCTCTGCGAGGTGGGCTGAGCCAGCCCCAAAGCAGGGAACCAGGGTCAGACCCAGAAGTAAGGAGGAGCCCAGGATCTGGAAGACACAGAGGAGCAGCAGGGTCAGGCCAAACCTGTGAGTGCAGTAGTGGGACCTCAACCAGGATCGGGGGCTCGAACTCCTCAACTCTCGCCTGCTGATGGGCGTGCTGGCACCTAGCTTCTCGGAGCCCTCATGGTCCCATCTGTGAGATGGGGAGAATGATACTGCACACAGGTGGTCGTGATGGTTGCGGGGGTTGGGGGAGGGCACTGAGCACCGTGTGTGGCATATCCCAAGTGCTCACTAAATGGTAGGCATGACCATAGGCTTACCCGTTACTATATATATCATATCACGTCATTATCAATAATTATTTACCACAATAATAAACAATTATTGTTCCAGATCGGACTTTGGTCTCGCTTACTGTTACACGGCCAGCACCTAGAATGATGGGAGGTGCTCAGTAACTATGTGCTGAAGGACTACACCACGGGAGTGACAGCTTTGCCTCCGGGTGGCCAGGAAGGGACCCAGCATCCAGCATCCCACCTGACTTAGCCACCCAGCAATGCCCAAATGATAAATAAACTAGACACGTGGGGATGTAGAAAACCTAGGCTGAAACATGTGGGTTCATTTCCGCTGAGTTCTGGGAAATCAGACCTTTCTGACCTGGGACAGGAGGTGGGTGGCCTCCCAGTGGGTCTGGGAATCCTGGCTCATCATGGCTCCGTGGGAACGGAGCATGTTGTGATCCCGGCCCTACCCGGCCCTCCTGGCAGATGGAGAGGAACCTGGGAAAACAAATGCAGGACACACAGCCATAGTTTCTATTCCAGATGTCCCCCTGTCTGCCCTGGCCCTCGCCAGAGCCCCAGCTCCGTGGCCCCCAGCGTGCCTGGCCGGCAGTGCCAAAGGACACAGCAGCCCCCCAGCTCGGGCCTGAGCTTGGAGTTCTGGTCTCCCGGTTATTTGGGCAAAGGCATTTGCAAATTCCTGGAGCCCTGAGACACCCCACAAGCTCCAAACTTGGCATGTCTGAAACGGAGCTGCTGACCTCCCACTCGGAACCTGCTTCTCCCCCAGTCTCCGCCTCTGACAGTGGCCCCTCCACTCTCTTGGATCTCATGCCAGAAACCCAGAGTTCTCTTGACACTCTCTTGCACACCGTCTCTCTGCTGCTTCTAGTCGGCGACAGGAGAAGAATTAGGCACAAACAAGTCCGCTGCAAGCGATTGGGAGCAGGGGACAACAGTTGAAGACGGCTGCCCCGAGCAACTCCACAGTCTCACTTCTATTAGATGGAAACAATAGCCAACAGAAGGACCGATGAAAGTCAAATGTTAGTCACGTGTCTTGCGGACAAGCAAGGAGGAGGACAAAGTTTATAGTTAACCAAGCACATTCAAAGGACTCATCTAACTAACAACGGGCGCTTCTGGGAAGAGAAAGGAGCGATCTCGGAGAAGGGAAGCAGGCGGTTTTCGTGCCACCCCGAGCTGACCGGGCGTTCCCGGCTGCCCGGCTTCCCTGAAGCAGGCGGCGTTCCACCCTGAGCGAGCCGGGCATCCCCAGCTGCCCAGCTTCACGGTCATATATCGTCCTTCTCCCCCAAAGACCTGTTGCCAGTATATGTTTTTCTTAAGGCCATATCTAAATGTGCTTGGCAACTAGTAAAATCCTCCAGGGGTTATAGTTTAAGTAACAAATTGTTCCGAGGGGCAGCAGCATCTCTCCCTGCATTGGAGCCAGCACCAAGCCCTCTGAGCTCTGCCTCCCAAGAATCTCCTGATTCTTTCTGTGCCCCCTGCCACCATCCTTGGCCAGCTGCATCCTGCCCTCCAGGGCTCAGCCCCACTCAGTATTCCTGCCCTGGCCCCCTAGACCTCCTGGCCCCAGCTTGCCCTCCGTGCACCAGTCCCTGAGCGTGAGCCCCCGTCCTGTGTCCCCTCCCCCCTGCTTCGCCTTGTACCTTACTTCCCCTTGAACCTCGAGGAACCCCTAAAAATATTCAAGTCATTCACAG
Organism: Lontra canadensis; assembly: GCF_010015895.1. Taxonomy (NCBI): domain Eukaryota; kingdom Metazoa; phylum Chordata; class Mammalia; order Carnivora; family Mustelidae; genus Lontra; species Lontra canadensis. The sequence continues at coordinate 6,361,684 of NW_022631019.1, read as the reverse complement.
ACACAATGACACCGCACTCCTGAATAGTTCAACAAGTGCCTTCTAAGATCAAGGACAGTGTCCTGCACCACCAAAATTCCGTTTTCTTGTCTTTTTTTTTTTTTTTAAGATTTTCTTTATTTATTTCAGGGAGAGAGAGAGCACAAGCAGGGTGAGCAGCAGAGGGAGAGGGAGAAGCCGACTCCCTGCTAAGCAGGGATGCCTGCCCATCCCAGGAACCTGGGATCATGACCTGAACAGAAGGCAGACGCTTAACCAACGGAGCCATGCAGTGCCGTCAAATTCCATATCCAGGAATTTAACTTCAATGTTGGAGGAGTATATACGGTGCAATCCAGGTTTTAATTCCAATAGTCCCTGAAATTGGTTGCTGTCCTTATTTTGCTCAGATCCAGGACCCAACCAAGAATTGCACCCGATGTCTGGTCATGCGCTGCTCTCATCTCCGTCATCCCTCAGGCAGCACCCGAACCTGCCCACCGAGGCTTTTATCCCCCTCCATGAAGCTTTGCTCCTGGGAATGGGACTGAGCCTGGCTCGGGTCTGGCATTGCCCGCCCCCCCGCAACCTCCCGTTCCCCAGAGTTTCTGGCCTATAGACAGCACACAGGCAATGCTTTCTGAAGTTAAATTGTGGAGATGACACACTTCCTGGGTGCTCACAGCTATCCTGTCCCTGTGAAAACCATCCCCTATAAAGGAGGCACAGCTGAGGGGTGCCTGGGTGGCTCAGTAGTTAAGCGTCTGCCTTCGTCTCAGGTCAGGATCCCAGGGTCCTGGGATCGAGCCCCTCATCAGGCTCCTTGCTCCGCGAGCCATCTCCTTCTCCCTCTCCTCCACGTTTGTGATCTCTCTTGCTATCTCTGTCGTTATCTGGCTTGCGCTCTCTCTCAAATAAATAAATAAATAAAATCTTTCTAAAAAGGGGGGGGTGCGGCTGAGGAAGCACTTTGAACTCAGACTCTTGCCACCTATGCCGAGGGTAGAGCAAGCCACGAGGGGAGCAAGGGCAGCTCAGTCCTCCTTGGCGCGGCGTCCTTGGTGTCCTTGTCTGCATGGAGAGAGGCAAGGGCGGACACCCGGTCGGAGATGTGGGGAGAAGGGCCAACCAGAACATCTTTCTGGCTCTTTCTAGTCCATTGTCTTAACCACTCGGCCATGACTACAGGTTTTCTGGATCTTTCCGAGTGTCATTCATCGGCACTCCAGAGCCATGAATGCCCAGGAGGCCTGGGAGTTCTTGGGAAATGAGGACGCGCAGCGAGGTCACAGAAAATGCATCCTGGATGAGGGACTCCCTGGGTCACTCACTCCCCAAGGCCCTCGAACCGGCAGGGAGAGGGACACGCCGGCTAGAATAACAATGGCCCGGACCGGGTCTTTGGAGGGGCAGGAAGGCTTTAATGGCCCTTCGAGACGGAGAGGTCATTTGGAGTCACCAATATTTATTGACACAGCCATGACTGGTCCTGGGACAGCTGTGAATCAGAGGAACTGCCGGGAATAGCACTCAAAGGCCAGACTCACACTGTCTGACCAGTGGCCGGCCGCGTCCCTCCCTCACCCTTGCCCCCAGCCTCGGGGCAGGAATTTCACTGGGGCCCATCCCACCCAGACTCGGGCACTGCCCCTGGGGGCTGGACACAGCAGGGCGCCTGCTTCTATAGACACCTGCCCCGTGCCAAGATGACCTTCATGCCTTCGCTTGCTCAATACATCCCATGCAGCGCCTAGTGTATGCCAGGCAGGGTTCTAAGCCCTGAATCATCCAGTCTACGTTTTCTGAGCACCTACTGTGTGCGAGGCATGCTCTAGATACTGGCTTCTAGTTATTGATCCTTTTTTGGTGCACCTACTACGTGTGTGCCCGGCGTGGGACCAGGATGCTTGACCAGGGGCAACTCAAGATCCAGATCCAGGCCCTGCCCTCACTTCCTTTGGGTCTGGACCATGCTGCTGCCTGGGGCTGGGGGAAAGCAGTTTTTCCTCCGCTCAGTGGGGATCCTTGAGCCCTGATTGGGGAGGGCAGCCCCTCAAGGGGGCGGCAGGAGTGGGTGGCCCAGCTCCAGCCCGGGACAGGCATGGCTCCTTGGCGGCTCACAGGGCTGTGCGGCCAGGCTGGCTGTGGCTCTCACTAGAGTGGCCCCCGTTGCTGGGAGACACCGTGCAAAACAGTGCTGGCTGTTCTGCAAACCTGGCGTCACCCCCAGCCCCGAGGCCACTGCAAGGAGCCCAGCCCCTAATTAGAACCTGCCGGCTTGGCCCTCGCCCTCCCCAGGCCTGAGCTGACTTCAGTGGCCGTAAAACTTGCAAACTCTTTCCTGTGTGCTCTCTCGGGATATGGCCTGCAGGAGCTCCGGAGGCCAGTCTCTTCCCCTGGCCCAGGATGGGGCAGGTGCAGCTGCGGCCTCTGGCTTCCCAAATGGTGGAGGCTGTGGCTCCCGGGGGTGGGGCTGGCACACTGGCCCATGCCTCGCAGGGTCTGGCACTTGGTGGGCCCTGGGAAGGGACAGCTGGACAAATGAGCACCCCCTCCCCAACCCCGGGCAGAGGCCTCTGTGTGGCATCTTCATGGCCCGGACCTGTTCCAGCCCCACTCCCTGTCCTTCAAGAGTTGGCCCTGGGGCACTTCCTGGGCTCTTCTCCGGCTTCCACAGCTTCTGTGTGGTCATACCATGTTGCCCGGAATTCCTCTAGAGTAAGAGACAAACTTGCATCCGTCACTGCATCCAGCACCCACCTCTTGGGTCCCGGCTACGGTGGGAAGGAGCCAGCCAGCCCTCTCGTCCAGGGCTTCGAGATACCAGAGCTCAGCTTCTTCTCCCTCCAGACCCCTAGTGGCTGAAGCAGCCCGGGCCATCCGTGTCTCCAGCCAGGTGGATTGGACTGGCTCCAACTCAGAGGCAACTTCTGTCCAAGCCCGGGCCCGAGGTTTCTACTTGGAGAAGGTCCCCATAGTTGGGCTGGCGGAGGACCCAGTTCGGAATTTCTGACTAATCCCAGCTGTCCGACCTCTAGTCCCCGAGTGCAGGGGGGCAGCTGGCATGAACCTTCCTCCCCCAGGTTCTCCTCGGTCCTGCCCGTGTGAGGGATGGCTGGGAGCGGGCCTGGGCTTGGCACCCAGAGGTCTTCTGTGTCCCCCTTTCGCACCCCACAGCCCATGTCAGTTTGCAGAAGGCCGTGGTTCCAGCCTTCCAGAACTGTGTACAGGGGTTTCCAGCTGGGCCAAGCCTGGCTGCAGGTTTTCTGGAAAGATGGCTTCTCTTCTCCGTGCTCTAAGGGGGTGTCTGTCCACATCATTGGGATTCCCTGGTGGGAGGCCGGAGGGAAGGGTTGTCAGCCAAGACGGAGACTTGAGAGGGCTCCTCCGGACCTCCTGCTGGGCCACCCGCTGCAGGATGGGCCCAGCTGCCAGGCTGGGAGCTGGCAAAACACGGCTCTGTTTTCTGGAAGCACCAATTAGCAAACAAGGCTGTGCTCCCAGGCAGCCTTCTGATCAGAGTGACCTAGGATCCTCCCCGGGAGTGGGGATGGAGGCTGGCTCCGCAGGCTGCGGGCAGAGGCGGCATTTCCCTGGGGCAGAGTAGGCGGGATCCCCATTCTCTCAGTGTGGGGGACCCTGGCTGGTCCTCGGGCGGCCTCTTTCCCGGGGGCAGGCCACTCAACTCAGCTTATGCTCATGATTAGTTACTCATTTGAGAGCGATCCCTACTAGGACCAGGAGGGGACTCAAAAGACTCTGGTTATGACACATAAGGAGGAGAAGGAACTAGCATTTTTAAGCACCAGTTGCATGCCTGGCTCAGTGCTTGACGCTGGGATGGAAGGAGGGAGATACAGCTCCTGATGGTAGGAGAGAGAGGGAAGGAATGGGGAGGCCAGTCCCTGTCCCCGTGGGTGGGGCAGGCCAGTGCGCCCAGAGAATGAGGTCTTCGGTGGGCTGTGGCCCTGGGAAGGAGTCAGGGAAGGAGGAGAGGAAGTGAGGTCTGGGTCGAGACTGCAGCTGTACCATCCTCCCAGCCTCTTTCCAGCTTTCCTTCGAGGCTCCAGGCCCCCTCTCCTGTCCCTGCTGTGATCGTAGCAGAGGCTGTGGGGGCCCTCCTGTCCCCCCCCTCCCCCGCCCAAGCCACCTGCCTCCTGTCTCAGGCGTTCCCGTGTGACTCAGGAGGGTGGAGAAGCAGCCTGGATGCAACTCAGCATCCTTTTCCATCTCCTCCCGGCAGGCGGCCAGAATTCCCCACCTTTTCTATGAGATCCGGATGGCCTGCCCAGCTCCTCGGTCCCATGGAGCATATGGGATTTGAACCCTGTTTCCACTCAGGAAAAACCTGGCTTGCCCATGGGTGTGGCTGGCTGGCCTTGGCCGGGGGCCCGTGCCAGCCACTGTGCTGCTGCCGGACCCAGGCTCATACACCCCATACACCCTGACTTACCCAAAGAGACACTGAAAATCTCTCCAGGGGCACCCGGCTGGCTCCGTCGGTGGGGAGTGCGGCTCTTGACTTCGGGGGTTGTGGGTTTGAGCCCCCTCTTGGGTGTGGAGATTACTTAAAAATAAAATCTTCAAAAAATATAAAACAAATACAATAAAACCTCAGCAGTTGCTGGGTCACTGAGGCCTGGATGGAGGATTCCAGGCTGTGGAACCCATCCAGGGGCCAGGCTGCAGGGCCCAGGAGACATCTTCTAGCTTCTGGCCCTGGCCAGGACCTGCTCCTCCCAAAGAAAATGTGGGGCACGGGCACTGGCCAAGCCTGGTGACGAGCCTTGCCGGATGCTGCCATCCCCTGGGGTCCAGTGTGACAGCACCCAGGGAGGCCCTGGGCTTGTATGGTGTGGCGCTCAAGGACGGAGAAGTTCACACGGCAGTGGGCCTCAGGGCACCGTGATTGATGGACATTCTAGAGAAGAGCCTTCCTTTCCTTCTCCCCACCAGGGATGGCTGAGATCCTCCCAGGCCATCACCATTGGGGTCAGCTCCCTGCCAACAAGACCATGGCTAGGTCCTCCTGGCCACTTGGGGGCTGCCGGGATCTGCCCATTACACCAGGCAGCCCTGTAGGTGCCAAGCCGGGGAATAGAGCTGGAACCTACCCCTTCCATCCCTTGTAAATCATTTACCTGTTTTCTTTTTGTCAGTCCTAGAGGAGGTCTTTAAGGGATCCGAAGCTCCGCCCCAGGTAGGTGGATTTGAGATAGTGTAGTCAGAGGCTGAGTTCCCTGCCTCCCTCCTGTGGGGGAGGGACAGTACCTCTCCAGGGCTCTCACCACCCACTGGGCTTCTGCTCCTCTGCACACACCCCACCCAGGCCCAGATGTTTTTTGGAGAAAGCTCTCCACGGGCACTGGGGGCTGAGTGCTGTGAGTGACTTGCTGCCCTAAGTTAGGGTGGGAAAGTAAGGGCGTTAGGATGAAGGCAAATCCAGGTAGGGGACGCGCTAGACAGAAGGAAGCTGCCCAGAGACCCCCATGCCCCAGAGCCTGGGACTATGATACTTAGTGTGGCAAAAGAGACTTTATGGATGTGATTACATTAAGGATCTTGTAGTGGGGAGATTATCTCTGCTTATCACAAAGGTCCTTCCAAGAGGGAGGCAGGAGGGTCAGAAAGGGCAGAGATGGTAGGAATGTAGGAATGTTTGTGTCCCCTCAAAATCCATGTGTTGAAACCCCAGTGTGGCTGTATTTGGAGATAGAGCCTCTAACAATGTAACGAAGGGAGAATGAGGTCATGGGGTGGGGCCCTGATCCCATGGGGTTCACGGCTTTTTTCTTTTTCTTTTTTTTTAGATTTTATTCATTTATTTGAGAGAGAGACATGCACAAGCAGGGAGGAGGGGCAGAGAGAGAGCTGAGAAGTAGCTCCCTGCCAAGTGGGGAACCTGATGTGGGGTTCGATCCCAGGACCCCGAGATCATGCCCTGAGCTGAAGGCAGACACTCAACTGACTGAGCCACACAGGTGTCCAGTTCGTGTCTTTATAAGAAGGGACGCTAGAGAAGTTGTTCTCTCTCTCCCTCCTTCCCTCTCTCTCCCTTCGCTCTCTCTCCTTCCCTCTTTCCCTCCTTTCCTCTCTCCCTGTCTCCTTCCCTCCCCTCCCTTCCCTCTCCCTCCATCCCTCCCTCCCGCTCCCCCAGGGCTGTGTACACACAGAGCAAGGCCCCAGCCCTGAGTAAGAGGGCACCCAGGAAGAGGGCTTTTACCAGGAACTGAATGGGCCAGATCAGTCCTTGATCTTGGACTTCCCAGCCTCCAGAACTGTGAGAAATAAAATTCTGTTGTTTAAGTCATCCAGTGAATGATATTTTGTATGGCAGCCTGAGCACGAGGGGGGAGGTGGGAGGGGGGATGGAAAAGAGCCCAGGAACCATGACCCAAGGAATGCAGGCAGCTAGCTTCTCGGAGCTGGAAAAGGCCTGAAGCCTCCAGAAGTCAGCCCTGCCGACACCTTGATTGGAAGACCCCTGGCCCCCAGAGCTGTAAGATAATAAATGTGTGTTGTTTTCAGCCGTTTTGTGGTGGTTTGGGACACCGCCACAGGAAGGGAACACAGGGGCCATGAGATCTGGCTTGCCCCGTCTGGCCTTGCTTCCCCTTCCCCTGGCGACAGCCCCCAGCGCTTCCTCAGGACACCTCCTCCCTGCCCCCAGCCTCTCCCTGCGTTTGGGTGGAACAGGTGACCTGAGCGTGGAAAGGTCAGAACCGTACCTCTCCTTGTACATCTCCGGCGGGGGGGTGAGGGTGGGGGGGCGGTAGTGGTGGTGGTCGCTGCAGGCCAGGGAGTTCTGGAACTCTATGGAAACCAGGCACGGGGGCTAAAGAGAACCACTCTCTCCACCAAGGTGGCCGAGCATGAACGTGAGCCTGAAGCCATTGCTGCCCTCTGCGGGGTGAAAGTCCACCTCGAGGGGGAGGCCACCCAGAAACGAGGAACACAGAATGGAGAATGGAGGGAGGACATCCCAGCCAAGCCAGGAGCGACTTGAACTTTGCAAAACAGGAGCCACTAGATCCCCTGTTTTGCTTAACCCTATTCAAGGAGGCATTCTGTCCCTTGCAACTTGAAGCCTCCTATGGTCATGTCACTCAGTCCCCGCCATCCATCATAAGCTCCATTTTCTCAGGTGAGAAAGAAAGGGCTGGCATCACAGCCAGCAGCGTGGCCTTCGTCCCTGCTCTGGCCTGTCTTATCTTGACAGCGGCCGCTTTAGTGTTTGTGGGGGGTAATTAGGAATTACCGCACTGCTCCCCAAATAAAATTGTTTTATTTTATAAAATTTATTTGGGGAGCTTCCATGAAAACCTGAGCCCTGCCTGTTTGAATATCTTCTACTCATGGTTTCGCATGGGGCAGCAGAATGGAGAGCAGCCTCTCCCCAGGTGAGCACCTGCTTCCGTTCTCCTGGGCCCCCGGCTGCACATGGAACCCTCTGTTCCAATGTTTTTCATTCATTCATTCATTCATATGAAGTTTCTGCTCCCAGCGTGGAGCTCAACAAGGGTCTTGAACTCAGGACCCCGAGATCAAGACCTGAGCTGAGATCGGGAGTCAGACGCTTAACGGACTGCGCCACCCAGGCGCCCCTTTTCCAGTGTTTTATTCCATGGTGGTCTGGAACAGAGTATGTGGGGTGTGGGGGAGAAAACGCGCGTGACTCTGGAGAAATCGTGTGGGTGCACATGTGACAACAGGCAGAGTAAATGTGTACACAGGCCCAGGCGATCACTATCAGCGGCAGCACAGAAATGGGGCAGGCTGGGCTCCGTCGAGGTCCCCGTGGCTTCCGTTCTCACAGCCTTGGAGACAGAAGAGCAACCGCTTTTGCTTTGGGGTCCGGGTGTGATACCGCTGTAATAATGATTCGGTATCTTCCACTGGCCCCTCAGATCTTGGCTCCGCCTTCCCCTGCTTCCCTCCTCAAGGCTGCCCTGTGCGCACAAGGGCTCCCGTGCCCTCCGCCTTCTGGCTGGGATGTCCCCCAGCAGGCTAGAGAGAGGGAGGAGGCTGAGGACAGGGGATCCACTTGTCCTGGTTTTTTCCATTCCATGCCCATGTTAGTTTCCTGGGGTTGCCATCAGAAAGTACCCCAGACTGCAGGGCTTAAAAAACAGAAATTTGTTCTTGTACAGTTTGGGGGATCATTAAGTCTGAAATCAACTTATGGGCAAGGTCGCAGCCTCCCTGGAGGCTCCAAGAGCATCCTCTCCCAGCTCCAGGTGGCTCCAGGCAATCCTTGGCTTGGGACGGCACCGCTCCAATCACAAGGGCGTCTCCTCTGTATCTCTCTGTCTCTGCTTCTTCTCTTAGAGGGTCGCCAGTCCGTTTAGGATGCACCCTAAATCCAGGATGACCTCTTCAGCTCAGGATCCTTAAATAATTCCACCCGAAAAGATCCTATTTCCAAAACAGGTCACGTTCTGAGGTGACCAAAATTCATGAGGACATGAATTTTGGAGGACACTGTTCGACCTGCTGCAAAGCCCTCTGTGACTGGCTATGTCTCCTGATCAAAGGTCACTGTCCCCTTCAAGGTGTCCTGATCTGCTTGACCCTTTTATTCTGGGCTTGGATCTTTTGGTGCCTCTGGTGGTAATGGCTCTGCTGACACCAGCCCTGGGGTCCTACGTTCTCTTTACTCGAGGTCCCCCTGCACCCCACCTTGCAAATGGACACTCCTTGAATGACCTTGAAGTGCCAGCTGCTTCCCATTGGGATGCTGATGGGCATACTGACCAGCTCTGGGCCTTTAGGCCATCTCCTTCCACCCTCACAAATAGGGTCTTTTCTTCCCGAATGAGAGAGACACAGCAAGACTGAGTTCCTGCCTGAAGCTGAGATGGGGCTCGGGTCTGCCTCCAGACCTCTGCTCCCTGCCCCCAGGAATGCCCTCCTTCTCGCATCTTCCTGGGAGAGGCCAGTTCTGTCTCTGAGAGGCGTCCTTTGGGGGCGTGGAGAGGTAGGAAGAGTGGGGCCTGACTATGGGACCCGTTCTGGGTGAATGGTACCCCCACTCCAGTGGCTTCAAGCAAAAGAGAGAACGTATTGGCTCATGTGCTTGAAAAGTTTGGGGTGACAGCCTCGCCTGTGCAAGTGATGGCTGAAGAAGGTCTGTGTCCCTCCTGTCAGCTCCGGATCTCTATGCCGACTCCATTCTTGGGTGGCTGTGCCTGGGAGAGGTGGGTGGGGGCAGGACGACTCCTGACCTCCCAGCTTCAGGCTCCTGGCAGAAAGGGAGTTTCTCTCTCCATAGTGGCTGCAGAAGTCCCAGGGGAGACACTGGTGGATTGGGTCACATGTCGGGCAGGTGGCTCCTCAAGGGAAATCAGGCTGCTGCTGAGACTCTGGGAAGGGCAGGTGGGGAAGGTGGGCGGAGCTCTTGTCTGTCACCTGCCTTGGTGGGGGGATGGAGGGGTCGGGCAGATGTGGGGTGGGGGCTTTTTCTGCCTTAGCAGAGGGGTTGTCCCTAGCCAGAGACTGGGAAGGAAGAGGTGGGCAGTCGGTCTGGGGAGGGGGATGAAGGTGCTTGGGTGCAGAAGGACACCCTACTCGGCCCCAGGACGTCAGCACCATAAACCCTCCCTAGGGATGGGGGTGCTCCCTCCGAGTCTGCCCTGGCACAGACGGCCCCAGCTGCTCTCCAGGAAGCCTCCGGGAGCTGAGTGAGTAGGATGGCCCCCTCTGCCACATCTTTGCTGTATGGCCTGTGAACAAGCACCGTCGTCCTCCGGGCCTCAGTTTCCAGGCTGGATAGAGGGGCCTGCTCCCCCTTGTCGAGAGGACGGATGAGGTTCAGCAAGCATCTGACAGGCACTCTCTGTGGTTCTAGGAAGCCGACCTCCAAGACTCATCTTCAGGCCCTGGAGTCAGGACAGTGCGCCTGAGTGTCCCTCCTGGGTCCCCTTCATGTCCTCTTGGGTCATCGTGTGGCCAGGCAGCTCAGAGGCCCACGGAGGCTGGCCGCCAGTGGCCTGCTGTCCTTACGGCCCTCCGCCCCCTCAGTCACTGTTTGCGGGCGGTTCGTGTGAGTCACGAGAGGCACGGGAGTGTGGCCACGGGGGCAGGGGCCCCGCTTTCTCCAGGCCAGCTGGGAGAACCAGGTCTGGTGCCAACTTGGGGTCAGGCCAGCTCAGGCCGTGGAGGACGAGGTATCAGAGCATCTCTAGCTGAGCCCAGGCCCTGCCTCCTCCCAGCCGGAGTCACACTTGGGGCCAGCCTGTCCCCTGGGTGCCTCCCTCTCCGCCTCTGAAGTGGGGACAGACCAATCCCCCAGCAGCGCTGCTGGGGCTGAGCGGGGTGGAATGTGCGCCTCGCCCGGGGCCGGTCACTGGGTTGGAGGCTTGGTGGCCTGTTGATCGAACAGCCCAGTGTGGTTTGACTTCGCTCCAGTCCCTTGGTCCCCAGCTGTGCTCAGTCAAACCGTTCTCTCCTCGACTTATAGAACTTCCTTCACTTTCAGTTTGAACAAGCGGAGACCTGGGTGTTCTGATTCTCTGGTGTCTCCCGTCACTCTCCCCTCTGCTTTGTCCTCCTTCCTCCTTTGTGTTGGGTCAGGGCCGAGCGGAGCAAGATTCAGGGCGTACGGCCTCAGTCATCCTGGTCCTTGCTATCTCTCTCTGGAACCCCTGGGCGGGGGTGGTGTGGAGGGGGGAATCATCTCCCCTTGTCCTTGCCCTCTGCTCCTATCCCTGGTGAGAGGCACCCTTGATCCCTCACCCCCCTCCCTGGGCGTAAGATCAGAAAGGGTGACCTGGCCCTTCTTGTGTCATTTGTTTGACCCCAGTGGGGCCCATCCCTGCCCCACCACCTCTCTTTGACTCTTCCTCTTCTGAGAGGTCCATCTCGAAGTATCAGCCTCTTGGTTCTTTGTAAATCTCCTTCTTCAGCTTGACCACTGACCCCCCCTGGGATTTTCCAGCCCCTACTAGAGGGTGAAATAAAGATTTGATGGACCAAGGAGGAGCCAGGTTTTCTGTTCCAGAGACTCAGTCCAGCTGGGTCTGGGGAAAGAGAAGAGTGGTGGCACAGGGCTGCCTTGTACAGGTGTTCAGGTTATGTACTGAACAAGGGGGCCTCAACTTATACAGACACTGTTGTCAATATAAACTGACCTGTATGAGATGTGTGGATAAGTGTGGGCATGCAGGCCTGTGTTTCTGTGTAGCTGTGGCAAGCCTCCTTTATGTGAACCCCGCATTGTCCTGGACACGCTCAGGGAGGCTCCTGCTGGCATGCACGCACACACACCCACATGTGTGTGCAGCTGTGCCATATCCTGCTGAGCTGGGAGGATGCCTTGAGCTCCCTCCACCTGCTCGCTGCTCCTGCACCCAGTCCCCACCCTCACTAGGCTCCTAGGAGGCAGTCCTGGGGCAGGGCTCAAGGAATGAGTAGAGGCCAAGTAAGTGAACGAATGAAGGAAGGGGCAAGTGACAGGGAGAGAAAGGAGCGGACAAGTCACTAAGCTCTGGACCCCGGCTAACTTCAGGTTCTGTGCTGGGACAGAAGGGATGGCCTTCCCATCAGCTTCAACTCAGGTGTCTCTGGGCCTGGGTCTGCAGCCTCTCCCAGCCTAGACTGGGGCCTTGGGACCGGTGGGTGGAGCACTGCTTTTGGAGTCCATACCTGCACCCCCGCCACCTCGGTGTCCACAGCCCCGGCAGCTGCTGCAAGCCCCAGAGAAAGGGAAGCCCTAGAGACAGGGCAGATGCTTTACCGGGGACTTAGCGGGCCGCCTTCCTCCCTCCCATAGGCAGCATGGGCTCGCTGGCCCCCCTGGGAATGGGGCTGGGGACTGGGGGCACGGAGCTGGGCCAGCTCTGTCCCTGCCGGCCCGCAGGGAGGCTGCGGCCGTCCCCGGGCACCGTTGAGAGAGAGGAGCGCAAAGCTATTTTTATTTATGAGCGCGTCAGCGGGCTGGCCTCCGTCTAGACAGCTGGTGTTCTCGTTCGAGGCCATCCTGGAATGCGCGGCCCCGTTTATTGAGAACAGAAGACTGTGCAGATTAAACAGCTCATAAAAATAAGCGAGGACCCGACACTGGGCCAGGCAAACAAAGGTAACTGGCTAGGTCAACTGTCCACGTTGGTTTTGGACACTGGGATGTTTTCAGAGAAAACGAGGCTTGGTGTGGCCCCGGGGGAGCCAGCAGGCTCCGACGAGGGCCCTCGCAGAGATGCCCTCGGGGAGGCTGCTGGGTCTCCAGAGTCTCTCGGAGGGGCCGCAGGCGGGCAGCAATGAAGGAGAAGCCGTCTTGCTCAGGACAGGTGCTCTGGGACAGCTGGGACTCTGTGGACATGTCACCGTCTCCAGGGCCACCAAGCCCCCAGAGCCCTTCTCCTGAGGCTTCTGGCTTCAGCCCAGAGGCCAGTGCTGGTCCCCCCAGTTATCTTCCTTCACGGGGACCCCAGCCCTGGGTGACTGACAGAGGGACCCGTGTGCACATTCGCCCTGAGCGCTTCCAGGTGTTTGGCGGTGACTCGGGTCTTGCCTTCTAGAGGTCTCCGGACAGGCACGGGGGAGACAGGCACGGAAACACAGGCTCACAGCGTGGGACTCCGTGCTGGGGACTCTCCCGTGACCTGCTGCTGTCCCTGCCTCAGTTAAAGGGCGACTGACTCTGTGCTTCTGCGGGAGGCAGCACCCGGCCTCCTCGCTGGCCGGTCCCAAGCCCGGTGCTGCGCGTGTGCGCCCTCCAGGCACTGATGACGTCCATTCTCCCCAGGGGCCCGCTTTGCCCATCCAAGGAGCTCCTTGCTCAGAAGCCTGCTTTTCTGCCCACCCCCTTTTTAAAAAGATTTATTTACTCATTGTTGTTTTTTTTTTTTAAGATTTTATTTATTTATTTGAGAGAGAGAGAGAGAGTTCAAGCAGGGGGCGCGGTGGGCAGAGGGAGAAGCAGGCAGGGAGCCTGACGTGGAACGTGATCTTACCACTCCGGATCATGACCTGAGCTCAAATCAAGAGTGGGTCACTCACTGACTGAGGCACCCAGGCACCCCAGAAGCCTGTTTTCTGAGTCTGAATCCCCGGCATCTCCATGTGTCTGGCACAGACGGGGGGGTCAAGACACGTTTGCTAAATGGGACAACAGAGGCAGCGGCCCATCTCCTCTTCATTCCCCCAGGGCTTCCTGGAGGAAAATGTGGCTAGTCTCCCTCACAGGCGGCCGGGATCCCCTGGAGAGCCTTTGCTCTGGCGGTGAGTCTGGGCTGGTCGGCAGCTCATCCCCAGCTTATCTTTCCAGGAAACTAGGGGTGGGCGATCCCCAGAAGGGGGGCCATCAGGTTCCAGGGTCAGCTGCAGGATGCCTGGGGAGAAGCCATAGGACCAGAGGGAGGGGTGTTCTCTCGGAGGGGCAAACATACCCAAGATGCTTCTCTCTCCCACTTCCTCACAGGCAGAAGTTAGAAGACCTCGGGCATGCATGGGCTTTGCCCACTCTGTGGGCAGTAAGGCCGCCCCCACCCAGGCCTCACTCAGCCTTTGCAACCCCAGGGGCCTGGTTGGAAGGTATCATTAGTCCCAGCTCGCAGAAGAGGAAATCGAGGCTCCCAAAGATGACGTCCAGAGTTACAGGATCGGTGACTGGTACCCCAGGCCTCCTGTCCCTCACCTGGGGCTGCGGGCCCCTCTGCAGATGACTGCGGGCTGTACCCCGCATCCCGCCAGCTGGGATTCCACCAGCCTTTCTGGTTGTCCGGTGAGGGTGCCCTGCTTGTGACCTTCTCTCTTCCCAGTTCTAGGGAGGACTCAGAAGTGAGAGCGGGTGCAGGGGCTGTGTGGGGGGGTGGTGGCAAGGAGGAGTTGGGCTCCTTAGGGCCACCGGGAAAGGTGGGCTGGAGGTATTCCCTGGAGCCCCAGAGGAGCAGGGTCCAGGGACCCACATGCTGTTCCTTCTGTCCCACAGCCACCAGGCCCGGCTCCTCCCAGCGCAGCCCTCCGGGCGTCTCCTCAGCAGGAGAGCCAAACCCCAGCGTGCTCATAGAGGATGTTTTCCTGCCCAGTGGACAAAACATTTCTGGCACTTTCAGGAGGGGACTGAACACTCTGTCCACTTTGGCCGCGTTCGGGTTCCTGGACGGACACAAGCGTGCTTTCCCATGCAGCGCGATTAATGACACAAACTCCCGCCCTCCCGGCTTCTCACCTGCCCCGCCCCTTCCCTTGTCACCAGCTCCCTCCAGAGCAAACTTCTGAGAAGTCATTCCAAGTGGCCTCAGGAAGTGAGCACTTGAATCATGGGCCTCCTGCTGGAGGCCTCCTCCATGGCGGGGGGGAGCTGAGAAACACCCCCACCCCCCCGCCACCCTGAGCCCGGTGAACCCCAACCCTGTCACGTTGGGCACATCCCATCCCGACTGGCAGGCCTGGTCTCTGACCTGACACAGTGGCCTGGATCCAAAGGTTGGTCCTACTGGTGCCTCTCCGAACTTCCTTCGAATTTCCAGAGGCTTGAGAATGTTCCAGAACCCCCTGGATGAACTGTGGTCCTAGCTCTGGTCCCCCGTGTCCTTCTACGCACCATGGAAAGGGGCTGGCCTCAAGTGGCCACAGTGAAATCAGTGGGTGGAGCAGGAGGGACGATCAGGCGAGAGAGGGAGAGGTCCGAGTCCGGTCCTCCCAGGCCACGCCCAGGGCTTGGGGGACAGCCCTGGCTTGGAGGGCCTGCTCTAGGGATGCCTCATTGCACAGCTGTTCTCGAGGTCGTGAGTTCTGTTTTAGACCCTGACTCTCCCGGAGGGCCCAGCAGTAAACATCAGGCAGAACATTCCACCAGCTCAGGGTGCTGGCAAGACACCCCGAAGTCGGGGCCACTCTGCCATCCCAGGAAGGCTGGATGCTTGGGAAATCGGGCTCCTACCCTGGCTCTGCTCAGAGGAGACCAGGCTCGGGCTGCGCGGGAGGGAGGGGCAGCGCCACTCTGCAAGGGCCCGTGGGCCGCGGCCAGGGCCCTGAACCCGCTGGGGCAGGCTGAACCCCGGCGGGAGGCAGGCTGCTAACCAGTAAGCAAGTTGTAAAAACCCAACTCAGACACAACATCTGGCAGCTGCTTCAAATAGTTCTGTGTCTGAGGCCGGAGTTGCTCGCGGCCCTCCAGTAAATCAAACCATGTGCACAGAGGAGCCCGCCCTGACCTGAAGCACCCGGCTTGGCCAGGCCCCAGCTATGCCTCCAGGCCCTCTTGCTCTTTAAATAGCCTGGGGCTCACATTCCATTTCCTTGTACGATCAGTTCGGAGCTGGCCCGGCCGCAGAGGCTACTGGATGTGAGCTAGCACCCTCGGTCCCAAGGAGAGAAGGGGGGATCATGGCCACCAAGAGGCCTTCCTGCCCCCACTGCGCACCCTCTGTTCCTGATGGCCCCTGAGCATGGCTGGTGTCTTCCTAGATCCCGGGACCCCTTGCTGTGGCTGGCTGGAGGGAGACCCAGGGAGAGCCCCAGGGCTCCTCACATCCTGGCCTGAGCTGGGCCCCATGCCTCCCACATGCAGCCTGGATGCCCAGCCCAGGGAAGCACAGCCACCAGTCTTAAAGCAGGTCTGCTCTGGTGGCACTGGCCATGAAGGGGCCAGAAGGGAGATGCAGGTGCAGCCAATGATGTTAACCCTTACCACACCGGGCACTGGGGTACGTTCTCCACGCTCATCGTTTTGTAAATCTTCATGTTCAATCTAAGAGGGGGTACACCTATGAACTTTATTTTTTTTTTAAGACTTTTATTTTTTATGTAATCTCTATACCCCGTGTGGGGCTCGAACACACAATCCCCAGATCAAGAGTCACGCGCCCCACAGGCTGAGCCAGAGGGCGCCTCTATGAGCTTTGTTCTGAAGATACCTGTAGAGGGTCGGACGATGGCCCTCAGAAAGATGTAGGCTATGTTCTAACCCCAGAACTAGTGAATACGACCTTATTTGATAAAAGGGTCTTCACAGGTGCCATTGAGTTAAGGATCCCCAGATGATCTCATCCTGGATGGGCCCTAAACCCAGTGACGGGTGTCCTTATGGGACAGACACAGAGACACAGAAGAGAAGACCACGTGACCTCAGAGGCAGAGGCTGGAGTGACATGACCGCAAGCCAAGGATGGCCTGGGGCCACGAGAAGCTGGAAGAGGCAGGAAGGATTCTCCCCTGAAGCCTCCACAGGGAGGGAGCACAGCTCTGTCCACACCTTGATTTTGGATGTCTGGACCCCAGTAGCATAAGAAAATAAATGCGTATTGTTTTAAGCCACCCAGTGCGTGGTGCTTTATTCCAGCAGCCACAGGAACCCAATGCCACGTGGAAACCGGGGTCAGAGACACGGAGCAGGGCCACCTAGCTCTTTGTCTCCCTGATTATGAGGCTGATTTTTTAGAAAACTGACCTCGTTTCCATGCAGCAGGACAGAGGCTCTGGGGCCCAGGCAATGTCTTTGCAAGATGCCTTCCTAGGAAAGGCTTGTCAGCCAACCTCTGAGCACACAAGGGCCTGGGGGAGCCGCAGGTGGTGCGCGAGGCTTCCTGCTAGCTGCCATTGCTGCTGACCGCTTACTGTGGGCCACGCTGTGTTCTAGGTTCTTTCTGGACACGGGTTCCCGGAATCCTCGTGGGAACCTCCAGGGAGGACATTTTCTCTCTGTTTTACCAAAGAGGGAAGCAAGACAAAGGGAAGCCAAAGGGCAGGGGCGCGCTTGGGGAACACCCCCTTGGAAAGCCAGTTGGAGGTGAGAGAAGTGGGACATACAGGGTCTCATGGTGTGTGGTGCACTGATCGGAATGGCACAAGGACAGGTAGAGTCCAAGTGCGGATGGGCGGTTGCTGGGGGCTGGGGAGGGGGAGTGGGGAGGGATTCCCCTGGGGGGATAAAAATGTTCTGGAAGCAGATGAGGGGGGTGGCCGCCCATCATCAGAAATGTGTTAACGGCACTGAAGCGTATGCTTTAAAGCAATGAATGTGATGTTCTATGAGTTTCACCACAATTTTTTAAAAGCTGGTTGGAAAAGGATGAGGTGGGAGGTCCTTGTACCCAGGACCTCGATGCGTCCCACTGTATGCTTCCAGTGTCTCAGAGGGCCTGGGGAGGCAAGTGCGGCCACCACGTCCCAGACAGGCACGGCAAGCCTCCTGAGATCCTTGTTGGAGGTGACCGTCCTGGGTGGGCTGGGGAGCTGGGCGGGAACCCCAGGCTGTCCTGGCCCCAGAGCCCAGGCCCTCTCTGTGGTCTCACAGACTCGACACACAGGCCAGCTCGAGGGTCAAGTCCTTTGTTTTTCGGCTGAGGCTTCTTCTACCTGGGGTCATCGCTACCCCGACGGTGGCTTTGTTCAACAGAATCAATGGGAAGGAACTTCCCAAAGTGCTTTGGTTGAAAAATCTCTCAAAAGGTGGGGCCCAGGGGTACAGGTGGAAGGAAGAAGGCTCGTCTGCTCCTCATGCCTTAAGAGGGGAGACACGAGCAGGGAGAGACGTGATCCTGGGTGGTGCTGAGGTCATGGGGCAGATCCAGGGCACCTCCCAGGGGACAGCCCTGCTAGATGGCACTTGTGCTGTGGCTCCAAGACCTCCATGCAGGCTACGAGCTGCTGGCTCAGCTTTCCAGGGCTAATTTCCTTGGGGAAACTGAGGCACAGGGGACGAGCCCAAGGCTGAGGTTTCCTGCCTCCACTCGGGTATTTTTTTTTTTTAAATTTTCTTTTTTAATTTGAGAGAGAGAGAGTGAGCACAAGCAGTCGGTGGGGGGCAGAGGGAGAGGGAGAAGCAGACCCCCCACTGAGCAGGCAGCCTGAGGAGGGGCTGGATCCCGGGACTCCAGGATCGTGACCTGAGCCAAAAGCAGACAGACACTTTACCAACTGAGCCACCCAGGCGCCCCCAGCCTGGTATTTTTCTCAGACTGTCCAGCTCACTCTTCTGAGACAAGTGCTTCCTTGCCCGGGAAGAGGCTGGTGGTGTGGGCCCAGCTCTGCAAAACCTCGGCACATGCTCTGAAATACAGGGCAGGGAGAGCTGATTTTCATGGAATCTCCAGGCTTCTCTGAGTCACGGCCCCTGTGAGCCTCTGAGGGGAGTGGGAAAGGCCAGGGGGTCTGCAGGGGTCCGGCCCTGCATCCACCCCGGGGCAACACATTTGACTCAGCTCCAGGGTTGCACAACACAGATGCCTGGGCTCCATTTACTGCATCAAAGTTTCTGGAATTTTGCTTTGTTCCTAAGGTGCCCTCATGATTCCAACGCAGGAGGTACCTGTGAACTCCAGCCAAGGGCCCCCATGCCAGGTCCTGCTCTCTGTGTGTTTCTAGAAGGCACAATCTCGGGGATACCTGTAAGGCCCACCCTCAGAAGCGTCAAGGGAGGGATAAAGGAGGCCTTTGCCTTTCCTGCCTACGAAGGAGACCCTGAAGGGGCGGCCGCTGGATTGGGTGGGAAGGCAGAGCCAGGGTAAGTCAATCCCACCTTCCACCCAGCCAGCTGCCCTCAGCCTGGGCTTTTCCACGAGGAACGTTCCCTCTGCTCAGCAGAACCATTATCAGACCGGCAGCGGCAGCTGTGCTCTGGCCCAGGAAGGAAGGTTCCAAAGAAGTGTTAGCTTTCCGTTTTCTTAAAAAAAAAAAAGAAGAAGAAGAAGAAGAAGAAGAAGAAAGGCAGAAAAGGGAAAAAAGAGAAGGTCAGAGCCCCGCAGAGGACACGGAGGTCCGAGGCCGGGGCAGGACCGCACGGAGTACGCCGGAGGACCGTGAGGCCAGCCTGTCTGCCAGCAGCTGAGCCCTAAGAAGCCCTCGGAGAGCCATGAGCGGCTTCCTCTGGGCTTGCTCGGCCGGGACATCATTTGTTGATTCTAGAGCCCAATCCCTAGCTCATGATTTCCTCCCTGGTTGCCATGGCCCCGCACAGAAAACACAGCAAACTCCTGGCCCCGGACGGCTCATTTATTTCAAATATTCCTTGCAGCTGGACTCCAACCATGTTTGGGTGTCTGGACTGGAGCATGAACTAATTGCTCTGTCTTCAGCCCCCTCCCCAGCTCCCCCAGCATACTTTATGGTTCAGTAAAGTCCACATTCCTCATCTCGCCGCCGCCGAGGAGGAGGAGGCGCGGGAGGAAGGGTGGGAGGGAAGCCTGGGCAGGAGAGGGAGGGAGGGCTCTTCCCATCTCCGGCCAAGCCCCAGGCCGGCTACCTGCTCGAAGGCAGGGTATTAATTACAACCACATGGGCTGGTCTGCAGAATGGTTTTATGAAGACTGCTCCCTCCAACTCGAAACCCTGCTCCCCGAGAAGTATCCGGGCAGTACAAAGGGCCTTATTTTCCCTGGGTTTCCAACCCCCCAAACCCCACCCCACCTGACCCCCTTCCTCCCCCTGCCACCTCCTTCAAAGCCAACAGAGTTCCAAATGCAACCCAGACATGAACTCCAACTGAAAAATAATTTCAGGCCACCCCTTTCCTCCAAGCGCATCTGGGGAAGGCATCTAGGGCTCCCTTTTCCCCTGTACCCACCTGGATCTTTGGAGACTTTACCCAAGAAGAACATTTATCGGAAAGTTGGTTTAGGGATGTTTGGACCGTTTTCCAGAACAGAAGTGCATGAGCTTTAAAAGCATCTGTTTGCACACTTGCTGGTATGCTGGGCCCTGTTCGAAAGCCTCATTTCACCCTTGCTACCCTCCTACGAGATGAGCACCGTGAGGACTGCCGGTTGACGGAGGCCCACCCAAGAGCCCACAGCAAGGGAGGGGTCAGAGCCAACATCTGAACCCAGGTCTGACTCAGGAGTCCCTGTTGCTCGTCGCTGGGCCAACCCACCAACACACTGAAAGAATTTCCCTTTCCTCAGCAACTTGTCCGGAAAAAGAGCTGACACAGTCACAAACAGTGGTCTCCAAACTCTTAGGCAAGGTCACTTGGGGAGTTTGAGAAAACTGCAGATCCCTGGCCTGGCCCCAGAAACACTGATTCGGTTCAGGTCAGGCAGAGCTCTGAGAAACATGCATTTTAGCCAATACCTCCCAGGGGCATGCCAGGGCAGGTGGTCCGAGGAAAGCTGGCTAGGAGGCGGGCAGAGAAAGGGACAGGGGACTTTGGTCCAAGGGCTCCCAGGCCCCCAGACTATGCCACTTTTCACAGCACCAGGAGATCCTGACGGGTCCACGGGGAGCTGAACTGCATTCTTGCCAATTCTTTGCAGACTAGTCATGACATGCGATCGTATCTAGTAAATGTCTTGACTATTCACGTATCACTCACCAATCTGCTGAAGAAGCCAGATTTTCCCGTCTCCTCTGCTAGGTCATGGGGTTGGGGGGGTCCTGCCCACAGCAGCGGGGAGGATAGGTTCCCTGAGAAAGCTCATCAGTGTCACTGCATGCTTGGCACTGGGGACACAGAAGTGAGTAAAGGACCAGCTCCTTCTACTGCATGTGCAGAGCCTGGACTCAGAGAATGCCCCCTCGGGCTTCTACTCTGCCCCTAAAAAGCCCACTGTCAACTCAAGCTGTAGGACACTGATGAGCCAGAGGTCTCACCGATGGGCAGAATCCTTCTTATCAGGCTCAGAAAGGCTCAGTCTGGGCTGCAGGCTCATGAACTTCTGAAAAGGGATGGAGACATTTTAGGATCACCTCTCTAGGATTCTCCTCCTCATGGGGGCTCTGGCTGGCCTCCCATCCTCAGCCATGGGGTCCCAGGGGATCACCTCATTATCTATTGAAAACGGACCCAGGGAGGGCTTGGCCACACCCCTTTCCCTTCCCCCCAAGGCACAAAGAGGGACTCAAAAGTGGTTTGGTATTTTAATAAACTTTCCTTTATTAGGTTACTATTATTAATCATCATAAAATAGAACAGGAGTTTCAAAACTGTACAGGTCACAAGGTTCTGGGTGGAGAGGAGAGAAGGGTGGGGCTGAGGTTTGGGAAGCCGGGGGACAGAGGGGCAGAGAAAGGACCAACAGCCCACGATTCATCCAGCGCCGGCGGGAGGACACTGGGTCAAGGCGGGAAGGTTGGGATCTAAGTAAAACTCTCTTGTGTGCAACATTCATGAGAACATGACCCACCCTGAAACAGAAGTGAGGAAAAGTCTTTAAAAGTCTTACAGGTAAGGTTTCTCCCCCAACTTGGAAAAAAAAAATTCAAAATAATAAGGGGGTAATTTACATTCCTCACCCAGACTTGGCACCAATTTTGTGCTTTAAAAAATATACTCCACTGGAAGACTTTTTTTTTTTTTTCAAGGTACCCTACAGCAGCTGTTTAAAACATAATTCTTACAGACAAATATATATGTATATATATTAAACATTTAAACAAATAAAGTCATCTATTGTACCTGTACAGAAATGAACAGAAGTCAGATTTGAAGCGAGCTGACTTCGAGATCAAAGAAGCGGTGAGCGTGGCTGCAGGGGTGGGGTCTGCTACATGGGGGGGGCTGCGGCAGGGAGTCGGGGGTCCTCCTCCTCCGCTTATTGCCCCGCCCCACCCCGCCCTGCTCCTCGTGTGGCTCTGGGGGGTCGTGATGAGCTGAGGCTGCTCCCCCTGGGCACAGAGCCCGGACGGGGACACTAGGCGGAGGCCTGCGATGGCTTCCGAGGGGCCTCGACCTCACTCTGGGCTCCCCGCCCCGCCGCGCCCCTGGCTTCCCTGGGGCTGGAGACCTGCTCATCCTCCCTTCTTAGTTCCAGCTCCAGGAAGCCAGAGTTTCTGAGGATGTGCATGGGAGGTCTCAGCTGGGAAAGCAAAAGCAAACCCCCCCCCAGAAGACTAAAGAAGGAAAATCACGTACAAAGATGGATGTCTCCTGGCTGGAGACAAGGGGCGCACCATAGCCCTTGTAGACGGGTCCCCCAAGACCCTCATATTGCATAGGCTCAGGAACCCAGAGCAGAGCCCCTTGGGAACTGTAGGTCCAGGCAGGGACCCACAGGGAGACACTGTTGTGCCCACGTAAGGACACACCACAGCCACAGCCCAACGAGAGGGACAGGGGAGACACACACATCCCGGGGAGGGGCAGGTAGAAGGGAAGCAACAGAACACTCTGGAGAGAGGGGAATGAAACAAGGTTTCCTTTCTAAATGGAATAAATAAATGGCTTTTGTTATTGTTAAAAGAATAAATACAGGGTACCGGGGGGCTGACAGCCGGGGCTGATGGTGGGTGCTTGTGTGCCTGTGGAAGGTCCCATTTTGGCTTCTGCCTCAGTGTCCGTGATGAGTTTCTGACGTCCTGAGTGTGGTCTGCTGCAGCGTGGCCCCGCTGGCCTCAGCACCAGCCCTCATCCGAGCACCTCTCAACGGCCCTGGGATATGCTCTTGGAGGAGGCCGGGGTGCCTCCTCCTGGGCCCTGCCAGGTCGGGGCAGGGAGCATGGAGATCCTCGTGCCACCCCGAGGGTGGGCTGGAGCTCTGTGGAGGGCTTCCTAGGAGTCTGTTCTCTGGGTCTTCTTCCGCAGAGGGACTGTGGAAACGGCGTGCAGGGGGCTTCTGCCAAGGTCGGGACGGGGAATGGAGGAGCCTGCGTCGAGCTGTCAGTAGCCGGCAGGGGCAGCGGGGGAATGGACAGGTGGCCGGGTGCCGGTCCGAGGTGCAGGGCACGGCGGCAGGCCTGCATGGTGGCACCGGGTGGCTGGCGTGCTGGCGGTGCAGGGTGGAGCATCACTGGTAGAGGAGGTAGGCCTTGAGGGAGGCCGGCAGTGGCAGCGTGTGGATGTCAGCCAGACGCTCCTTCCCCAGGGCCAGGCGCACCGAGCGGCGGCACAGATCCATGAGTGGCAAGGGCTCGGCTGGGGGGACGGAGGAGAGAGCGAGGACAGGTTAGCATGGCTCTGGATGGCTCTAGAAGGCTCTAGAAGGAACAATGCTAACAGGGACAGCCACCCTAGCCGTACTATGATGTGTCACCTTACAATCAGCAACGAGGCAACTTCACATTTTCAATCAACTGTTAATGGCAAACACGGAGAGAACCTGCTCTGGGCCAGGCACCCTTGTGAGCCCCCTGGAGACGCAAACTCATTGAAGAGTTTGTTATGCTTCGTAAGGAGGGACTTAACAATCGCAGGGACACATCACTATTATCATCCCCACTAAACAGATGACACTGAGGGACAGAGAGTCCCAATTACTCGCCCAGGGTCACAGCGCTGGAAGGAGAAGGAGCCAGGTCCAAGCCCAGGCGGCCCCTCCTCTTACCCACCCGACAAGCCTTCGTTGCGTGTCCGACCACAGCACATGGAAGCCAGCCGGTCCCAGCACGGGCCCCAGCTCCAGACCCCACACAGGCGCTCGGGAAGGGAATCCACGTTAGCCCGGCGCTCGCGGGTCCCGCAGCCGTCCCCACCGCACTGGTGAGGGCGCTGAAGCAGAGGGGGCCCCACGTGTCCAGGTTACGTGCCAGGGTCCCAATCCAGGCAGCCCGGCTCGGCCACCACATCCTTGGCCACCAAACCGTGCCGCCAAGGAAGATGGAAGAAATGCCCGGAGGCAGGCCTGGCCATCCCAGGGCCTGAGGGGGCAGAGTCCGCAGAAACCCTAGGTCCTTGCCCTTCTTCGCACCTGACTGGGTGAAGGTCAGGGGCCCAGGCCAGAGCAGGTGACAATGCCAGCCCAGCCTCCACAGCCGGGACCTTCGAGGCTGCCCCCGGCACCGCCAGAGCATCTTACAGCTAGGGAAACTGAGGCAGGGCTCATGGTGCTGCCTCGGGCGCCTGGATTTGAGAGGAATTTCTAGCCGCAGCCTGCGTAAGCACTTTGGTCCTTATGTCCCCAGACAGCCTGCACCTGTCTTCCCCCAAGAGAGGCTCCCTGCAGCCCATGTCTCAGATGAACTCTCCTCTGGGGGGGGGCAGAGGGGGCCTCACTCTCCCTGCCTCCCTGCAGGTGACGCTTCCTGGCGAGCACATCTGCAGCTGCTCAGGGCCACCCTGAGGCGTCGCGGATCCGGAAAGAGCTAAAGGGACGGGCATCTGTGGCTTTGGCCAGGGTGTCCCCTTGACACGGAGACTCCCCTGTGGT
The DNA here is from genome assembly GCF_010015895.1 of Lontra canadensis. Taxonomy (NCBI): domain Eukaryota; kingdom Metazoa; phylum Chordata; class Mammalia; order Carnivora; family Mustelidae; genus Lontra; species Lontra canadensis. The sequence goes on along the minus strand of NW_022631019.1, from coordinate 6,337,685 downwards.
CAAAAAACTGAGGGGAAAAAAAAAACCAGCATTCCCTCGGGACCCCATGCCTTCAATGAGAAGGGGATCAAAGTGTGTCTCAGAATATTAAAAATAACATTGAAAAAACTCAAGTGTTGAGGAGCACATGTTACAGCTGGAGGCTTTGGGAGGAAGTGGGGGAGTGAGGGCTGTTGAGGTTTTCGGGGGGCCATGAAGGTGTTCTAAAGCTGATCACACTGATGGTGGCCTAGTGGTCACGCTCTTTAAACACGGGACTGGTACCGCCTGTGAATTACATCTCGACGAGCTGTTATCAACACACTCGGGCTCAGGCTTGGTAACACATTTACTAAATTCCCGGCTTTCAAAGAAGGCAACTACTCTTCATCTCCCATGGGCCGTCAGCCACAGCGAGACCGGAAAGGGAACTGAAACGGTCCGTGTTTTTCATGAAAAGCTTTGAATTGGGGCCATTCCTGGACAGCTCAGGATGATCAAGGGGAGCCTCGGTCAGAGGCAGAAGGATGAGCTAAATTATCTTTCGCCCTTTGAAGGGGTGAACATTTAGACTCCTGGGGAGCAGGGGTGGGCTTCTCCCCAAGCCCATGGAGCCCTGGGTCTCCCCCATCGTGGCGTCCTGCACGCGTGGCCCTTCCTCTCCTCCACTCAGGAGCTCCCTCCATCTGCCACATTGGGCCAGCCCCTTCTCCCTCCAGAATGTGGTTTGGACCCCCATGGGGAGGCAGAGGGGCTTTCCCCTGACTGGTTGGGGACCCTTAAGAAAGTATCAAGAACCACTGAATGTGGCCAGAGCGCCGAGCAGGGCTGCGGAGGGAAGGTTGAGATGGAGTTCCCATTATACCCTCTTAGCTTAATGGTTTCCAGGCATCCCATGGGGACCCTCACTAAGAAATGCTTCTAAACAGCAGAGCCCTGCACACCCCCTGCTCCAGCTCCCTTATTTTTGGTGACAGCCAACTTAAATTAACATCACCAGCAGCAGGGGTGCCTGGGTGGCTCAATGGGTTAAAGCCTCTGCCTTTGGCTCAGGTCGTGATCTCAGGGTCCTTGGTTCGAGCCCCGCATTGGGCTCTCTGCTCAGCGGGGAGCTCTCTCTCTGCCTGCTTCTCTGCCTACTTGTGATTTCTGTCTGTCAAATAAATAAATAAATAAATAATCTTTAAAACATCACCAGCAGCAACTTGTGGACCATGAAGGGGGTGCCTGGCAGGGACTGTGGCCCCTGCAATCTACGGATGGGGAAATGGCTTGGGGAGGGGAGAGCCGAGGGCGAGAACGTGGACATGCAGCACATCCAGCCAATTCTGTAGTCAGGCTCTCTCTACACCAGCATGGGGAGGAAGCTCCTGAGAGTCCCCTGCGGTTTACCCCAAGGGATGAGGACCTGTGGCTACCTCCTTCCACTCCCCCGGAAAGCCTGACCATCTTAGGACCACACTGAGTAATCCAGGTGGAGAGCGGTTGTGAGCCTGGAAGGGATGTGTCTTTCAGACGCCCCAGTCCTGCCAGGATGAGCTGTAGAAGCCACAGCCAGCAGATATAGTGACGCACCATGAGCTGAAAATACGACCAGTCACGCAAGCATCCCACGGATGGGTCTGTTCCTGGGGGATGCAAACACACACACAGGTCATCCCCCTCCCTCCTGGATCTTGTAGGGGGCAAACGATGCACGGGGTCATGGTCTGGGGGCTTTCCAAAGACCGGGCAGAGAGCAGGAGTGCAACCAGACGTGGGTACCGGGCCATGGAAAATGTCTGTCCTGATTTCGGTTGGTCACTGATGGAACCCAAGAAGGCCTCCCCACCTCAATGCCTTGGACAGGGGCCTGCTGACTCTGTATCCAGCTCCATCCACAAAGCCAGGCGCCCACTGGAGTTCCACCCTCGACGTTCCCAAACAGGGAAGGCCAAGGTTTATTTGGAGAGTGAATCAGGTGCTGTTTATGGGAGCTGAAGGTCGAGAAAGGGTCTCTGCTAACTTCCACGTTTCTAGGTTTCTAGGAGGAATGATTACTGGGTGGCCTGTCTGACCGTGCACGGCCCAGCATGCCGACCCGACCTGTCCACACTCCTCAGAGAGGCTACAGCCCCACTCACACCTCCAGGGCCTGCCCATGCACTAGCTCACAGGCTCAGGGAATGAACTTCAGGTCTGTGAGGTCTCACTCACGTCAAGAAGCGCTCCTGATCCAGCCACATTCCTGTCCCCCCCCACCCTGTCGCCTTCACCGGTCCCGAGACTGACCTCCCGCTCACTCCTGCAAGAAGCTTGCACTGAAAATTCTCCGTGAAATGGATTCTAGGAAGTCATGGGTGGAGGTCGGCCATTGTGGAGGACCATCAGCCTATGTGCACGTTTCCCCTCGACATTAAGCGGTTCTTACAAAAAAGAAGCAAAACAAAACACGACCCCTTGTTCTTGGCAGCCAGGAAACGACGCCTCACGCCCGGCTGGGTGGCTTGGTAATTCTGGTTCCCTGCTCTCCTGACTCTGAGAGCCTACTGCCCTCATATGCCAGCCTTTCGGGGGACAGGGGGCCTAGAAAGACCCCTTCCCTCCTCAGTGGCCTCCCTCCCCCCGAAGGAAGCCCCTGCTGGTGGAGGTGATTAGCGTCCCTGCCTAGGGGCTTCCTGGAGCGCAGCGGGAACAGGTGCAGGTAGGATCCACCACTGGGTGAGGCACCCCGGGAGGGCATCTAGGGAGGCCAGGAGGACCCCAGGAGGAGGCCACCAAGTTGAAAGTCTCCTGAGGAAAAGAGCGGAACCCTCTCTGAACCCACAATCATAAAAAACCTCACCAAACTTATCTGGGAGCTGTAAAAGGGAGAATTTGAAAATGGAGGAACGCAGAGGAAAGCTTTCCTTAGCAGGAGACGCGGTCACAAGTGGTGGGGGCAGGGAAGACCCATGGGGCAGGGACCCTCCCTTGGGTGGTGGCCAGCCTACGGCTTGCAAGTAGGTCTTTCCTTTTTGCGTCTCCAGGGAGGGGACAGGTAGGCCTGGAGGCCACAGTGGGCCTGTCTCCTCGCTACAATGGTCACGTCCTCCCCTTCACCCCAGGAAAGAGGAAAGTGACACCACAGTCCCTCTGGCTGTGGCTTCAGCCCCAGAAGGTCTCAAGGCCTGAGGTGGTCAGAACAAGTGGCCTGTGGTCAGAGCTGGCTGGACGGTGGGGGGGGGTCACATAGGGACACACTGATCACCAGCTCTGCTTTTGCTCTGCTCTGGCCTCAGTACAGGGACAGGGACTCTGGTAGGAGGGTCTGACCAGCACACGGGGGAAGGGGACAGGGACTCTGCTGGGGATGTCGGCCTGGCGCACAGGGGAAGGGGACAGGGACTCTGCTGGGGATGTCGGCCTGGCGCACAGGGGAAGGGAACAGGGATGCTGCTGGGGAGGGTGGGCCTGGCGCACAGGGGAAGGGACTATAGACCGTTCACTGCGGTGAGCCCTGCAGCACGGGGGAGGCCCCGCTTAGCAAGTCTGGCTGACCAGCTCTGCAAACCGCTGCTCCCTGTGGAGGTCAGGACCTGGTGTCTGGGGCAGGGTGGGGTGGGGCGGGGCAGGGTGGGGAAGAAGGGTAAGGATGACTTCCCAGACAGCCCAGGGAGGGCTAACAAGTCAGAAAGCCTCCAAGGCTGTGACCCCGAGATGATGTCTCTAGCCAGCCCTGGCCAGACTTTCTGCTTTCCACACTCTGCTCCCGGTGGACCACGGACCCCGTCTCGCCTTGATATTCCCCGTTCCTCAGTGACCTTGGAAGGTAAGGCAAACTCTCATGGGCAGAAGACTTAGGTGCCCTTCAACCTCACCCAATAGGTACCCCATCTGACTACTGTCTCACCTTCCCCTCAGGGGGTGGTCTGGGGGTCTCATGGGAATGGTCTAGAGTCACTGTCTCCACATTTCTCTCTCTCTCTCTCTCTCTCTCTCTCTCTCTCTCTCTATATATATATGTATATATAATGGGGGGATAGTGTCCCCCTCTTCTAAATTCAGAAGCACCTGGAGCCTCAGAATGTGGCCCTCTTGGAGATAGCATCTTTGCAGATGTCATTACTTAAGGTGAGGTCATGTTGGAGTATGATCTGGGCTGGGCCGGGCCCAGAATCCAATGGCTGGTGTCCCGGTAAAATGAGGACAGACACAGGAGGCCATGTAGGGATGGAGGCAGAGACGGGGGGAATGCGTCCACAAGCAAGGACTGCCGGCAACCAGCAGGAGCCAGGACGGAGGCCTGGGGAGAAGCCCCCTGAGCCGTCAGAAGGAACTAATCCTGCTGACACCCGACTTTGTAGCCTGGGCTCCGGATCGGCAAGAGAACGCATTCTATTGGTTTAAGCACCCAGCGGCGGTCATCTGTTCCAGCAGCCCCCCGAATCGAACACACCGGCCTTCTCGCTCCTCTGCAAACCCAGTGCTGTCAGGCTTCTGACTCCACCCGACCCTGACGACTTCAGTCAAGGTCACCAGTGATGGCCTTGTTGCCACAGCTGACGGACACCTCTCAGCCCTCCCCGTGCTCAACCTGGCATCGCCTCTGTCTTTCTAGAAGTCCTTCTTCATCTGTTGTCCAGGCCACTCCTCTCCCCAAGCCTCATGGCCTCTCTGTCTCTTCTCCCTTTCATCAAAACCAGTAACCAGAGAGTTCACGGGACTGATCGCAGCGGCAGACTCCCTGTGCAACTTTTTACCCAGACCTTTTCCTTTTGCCTTTAGGTTACCCCGGCTCTCCCTTCAGGGAGCTGGATTTGAGGCTTGCCTCGTTTCCTCGTCTGACTGCCTCTGGAGTAAATTCTTTCCTTGCTGCCTCCCAGCAATTGTCTTGGCTGCCCAACGGGAAGGCAGACTCCGCTGGGTTATGCATGACATTTCGGGGGAGAGGGTCCTCATCATTAATCAAGAGAATCCAAGGTAGGCTCAAGCCACCTGGCACTTGGAGTCTCCACCCAAGACCCAGAACCCAGATGCAACCCTCAGCAACACATTCCCACGCCCATTCCCACTCCCCTTAATCCCTTTCCATTTCCTCCCGACAAGAAATTACAAAATCACTCGACCTCCCATCTGATGCAGAGCTGACGACGGGCCTCTCTTTATAAGATGCCCGTCTGGGCCTCCAGGACTGTTGTGGCAGAACCTTTGCCGAGGCTTGCCCTGACTCAGCAGAGGAACAGTTCTGCTGGGGTGTGCCCCGACTTGCCACAGTTAACAGGCTAGCGTCCCCCTGGGCCCCTGGGCGGTCTGTGTTCTGTATTAGAGCTGGCTCTGTGAATGGGGAGGGCTGATGCACCTGTTACTGGAGGGGGTGACGGCTGCACCGCTCTTGTGGAGACCAGCAGGCCAGTGACAGCATGGGCAGCCAGCAATCCATTCCTCCATCTGCACAGAATGGGCAGTAAGTTACCGAGGGCCATGGTCACTCCTCTGCCAGGGCTAGGGCTCCTGAGATCCTAGGTTCTGGGCAGGAGGTGTCTGGTTCTCCCAAACCCTGCCCGTCCCGGCCTAGGGCAGATTTGACTATGGACTTTCTACTACCATCACCTGGGGAGACAGACTCACAGAACTTGCTCTGCAGGTTCCTGAGACCAGATCTGAAGTTACCTCCTCAGGGAGGCTACCTGCCAGAGGCACAGCTCGTTGCCCCTGCTGGGAGTCCGATGACCCAGGGATACTAGGCTGCACTGGTGAGGTCATTGCCATCACCAGGCCAAAGGCAGAGGCAAGGAGCAAGGGAAAGACGGGTAGTGGCAGCTTCCAAAGAGAACTGTTTAAGAGGTCCCTCTGCCTTATGTCCCTGGATATTTTCTCTGACATTCTCCAAGGCTGAAGCAGGGAAGAGGTGTGGGAGAAGCTGACGGTTTGGACGCTGCAAGACCACAGTAAGCATCTGTGCTCTGACCCCGGCAGGGCGTCCCTGACTGCTCACCTGGCCTACTGGGTGCCAGGCCAAACCTGTCCTGTAGGGACAGTCAAGACGTGGGTGGGCAAAGCTTTCTGCCCCACCCCCTTTCCAAGTTGAGGTCTGAAGATGGTAGAAAGGACCTATGGAACACTAAGGGTCAAACGTGGGGATGGATAGTTCTGGAACTCTGGGACCTCCTGTCACCATGGGTCCCAGCCATGAAGCCACAGAGTCCTCTGCCTCCTAAACTAGGACATGTCACCACATGTGGGCTATTTTCACGTGCAGTCTGAGAAAGGCCACTCCCTATTCCAAAGGACTGGTGGAAATCATTGCTGATTCAACCTGTTTCTAATCCACATGTTTCTTCTCCAAAGGCCTCCTGACATCATGACTGAACAAGCCCCTCCCAGGGGACCTGGTCTAAAGGAACCAACTCAGAAGCCTCTGGCACCAGAAGAGAGAGACCCTAAACCTATCTAATGAGCAAAAGAGGTCACTGGCTTTCATTTATGTAAGAGGTCCTCATAACCCCAAAACGGCAAATCCCAGCTCAATAGTATGTTGGCTACTGTGACAGAATTTGGTCAACTGCAGATCAAAACTGGAGGCAGATCAACCAGAAACAAAGAGCATCTAACCATGTACCCATCCATCCACCTTCCCATTCATCCACCCACACAGCCATCCATCCAACCATCCATCTACCCATCCATCCATCCATCCATCCATCCATCCATCCATCCACTCATTTATCCATCCATCCATCCATCTAACCATCCGTCCGTCCATCCATCCATCCACTCATCCAGCCACCCATTCATTCACCTATCCACGAGAAGCTATCAGGTAATCTGGCAGACTCCAGTTAGAATTCTTCATTTAAGCAGAGGCATGCAAAAACAGCCTCTGAGGATCTGAATACACTGGGATAGCTACTAAAAGACTTTCTAGTTCCAGTGACTGTAAATTTTTGGGCAGGCGCAGCTAGGATCCCAGGGCCACAGGGAGTCCAGGAACCATCACACTGGACAGAACACAGGACACTTACGGTCGAGTCCATTCAAGTAGCGCATGCGGATCTCACAGTGGCCCCACACGGCACTCACTACAGGATACAGTTTTTTGCCCTTGAGTCCTCGAAAAGCCACTCCCATGTACTGTCCGTCCACAATGAAGCTCAGGGTGCCATCATCCATGTCCAGGGCCACGAGGAATGAGTCAGGGACAATAAATGTTTCATCCGGCTCCAAAAAGGCCGGGTAAGTTTTGCTTGGTTGGTTTTTGCCATCGTGATAGAGCCGGTTGCGCCCCAAGTCCCAGCCCCAGGACTCGTGGTTATTCCCCACGAGGGTCGTGTACCCCACGGAGTGCAGGGGGGCATCTGCTGTCGCCACCCCCACCACAGCATGTGTGCCCCGCTGCCTCATAGCCCACGTGATCTGCCATACGTGCAGGCCGCGTGTGTACCCGACCTTGCCCCTGATGGCGTCCGTGCTCTGGGCCACCGGATGCCGGTGGAAGATCAGCTTGTCGTCTTCCTTCACAAAGACGTTGAGCGATCGGTCGTTGTTGTTCCACGAGTGGAGCAGCTGGACGTCGTAGGACACAGGGGGCATGTCCAGCAGCAGGTCTAGGCGGGTGGGCTTGCAGTAGTCCAGACCCTGGAGCTCCTGCTTCAGGGGCCGGTACGTGGGGTCCCTCATGTCCACAGTCTTGATCCCTCCAGTGACCTTCTGACCCATGTTTGCCCTTGGTTTCACCTTTGCATGGACTCCTGGGGCAAACTCATTAACCGTGGGGCCTCCCGTCCAGTTTGCTGATGAGGCCCAGACAGTGGTCCCAAGGAAGGGTGGTGGGCGGCCTCTGGAGACAGCGGAACCCTCAGTGTTGCCTGATGGATGGAGAGAGAAACAGGAGGCTGGGTGAGTAGAGGTGCGGGAAGAACGCGAAAGTTGGGAGTATGAGGCGTCATACTCCCACGTCCCAGCAACCCGGCTTTGGGGCTCCGGGCACACCTGAGGCGGGGCAGGCTGCGGCCATGGCTCTGTCCCCAAGACTACCGTGAGGAAAGAGTTGGTGTGGAGAGGTGGGCCTCGGGGCTGGGCATCATGCTCGATGGTGTCGGCTGCACAACCCTCATCAAATACCCCACCACGGTCTCTCAGGGCAGAAGGCCAAGTTGTCATGGGACCTGAATCAGGCCTGAGGCAGTGGGTATCCTCCTTGGTCAAAGGAAGGGAAAACTTATTTCCCTTGTCTACGGTTTTCGGGGGGAAGTGAGGCCGTGAGAGGCAGCAGAGGGGCAGACCCCCATTTCCCAGCTCCTCTTCTTTTCTAGCACAGCTGCTTCTGGGGGTTCATGCTAGGGAAGGGGACCCCAGTGTAGCCAGAAAGCTCACTTGGTGGTCTGCATGGGTGCTCGGCTGGGAGGCCCTAGGGGTCCCCTGGCTTGCTGGTCCCCGAGTCTGCTGCGACCTCTCCAGCAAGTCCTATGTCCCTCCTGGCCCAGGGCCACCAGTGACACTCTTCTCATGGCCCCGGGGCTGGCCCCTGGTCAGGTGAGGACAGAGGCTCTCACCCCCTGCCCTCACGTAGTGCTGGACCAACACTTCAAGGACTGCCACTTTCCCCAGCCACACCCTTCAACCAGCAGCCAACATTTGGCCCCTTGGGTCCCAACAGCCCATCTGGGTAGGAAGTCGGAGAGATCTCACTGTATCTGTCCTGGTGTCTCCATTGGCAGTGCCAAGGAGGGGGGCCTGAAATGTGGGGCCAACCGACCACCCCTGCCATTCCTGTCCTCAGTGTCCAGCCTTGGATAAGGGAAAAGAATACGCTATTTGGGTTTCCTGAGCCTCACTGGGGAAGAGCTTCTTTCGGCCATCACAAACCTCCCTGGCCTGTGGGACTCTTGGCTGCTGGTCTGGGGGACGGGCTCCTGGGACCGAGCAGACAAGGGAGAAAGTAGGCTTCAGGCTGAAAAACTGGAACGGAATGTGCACGTGGGGGCGAGGGGACTGGGTGCCTGTGACGAAGAGAGTCCAAAGGAGCCCGCTGTGGGGGTGCTGCGGGAGGCCCCTCTGTGGGTGGCAGGGACAGGGCACCTGCTGGGAGAAGAGGGCCGGCTGTGCAGGGGAATCTGGGATGGGAGCCAGCAGGAGCCGGGAGGAGAGGAGGGATCTGCAATGGGCTTGTGCCTCTCATCGCCAGTCTTCTAGCGGTCCCAAGCTGCGTCTATCCTCTGGGACCGCATCTTCAGGGTGGCCAGGCCTCTAGGAGGCTGGCTCTCAGGAAGATGAATGTTCCTGTGTGTGTCCCTCCCCCACCATCAATGAGCACATCAAGCTTCTCATCGTCCCCTTTCTGCCATGGAATAGAAGCCTCCCTGAGGCATGGTCATTTCTTCAGAGCCAGGCTAGGACCTCTTGTGTCCAATGTATGCAAAGTTGCTACAGAGCAGAAGTGTGCCTCTGTGGCTAGAGGACCCCCCGGTTCTGGAAAGTTCTGTGGATATCATGACCTCACGTCCTGAAGCCCCAGGACATTCCCAATTTCAAGCCTTCAGGCCCATTGACTCCTGAGAGCCATCAAACTCTTCAGGACTTGCCTGTGGCCCTGCAGAGGGGGCCCCCATGGCATTGGCACCTGCTTGCCAGGCTGTGTGGGGGTGGAGAGAGCCGGGGTTTTGGTGTGCAAACATGGTCCTCCTAACTATAGAGTCTGGGGGCCGCCTGGCTGCAGCCTTCCCTGACTCCTCTCTTCTATGCCTCCCTAGACTCCATTCCAGTAGCCTCCTGAGCTGGGCAGGGGCAGTTCCCATAGTCGGAAGCATCCATACCCATCCTTGCCTGGACATCTCACTCTGGAAGGTGCCCAGCGACCTCCCTGTACAGGACCCTGTGGGAAGCCCTCTTTCTGGAGCAAAGCGGTCACTGCCCTTCGGTGGGCTCTGTCCCAGCATCTCGGCGCAGGAGATCCCAACCCCACCATGGGCACCGGTGAGGAGTGAGGAGGAGGCTGGGGGTTGGGGGAGACACTGGGCAGGCAGGATGTGTGGGAGAGGGAGGTGGTGCGGAGAAGTCCTTCCAACACGTTAATTTATCTACTTGGAGAGAAAGGGGTGGGAATGGAGAAGAGCTGGGAAGGTGGGGAGAGCCAGGGCAGGTCAAGGGTGGAGTGAGGCAAGGGTGATGGGGGTGAGAAGGGGAGAGAGGGAGGGAACGCTCAGGGCCCTGAGCCGGGACCTGCATGTGTACATGCATACACACAGTAAGAGTATGTGAACTCCTGCTGCAGCGAGACGGTGATTAGCAAAGGTCTTGTGCATGGCGCCAGACAGTAAGTGTTCCACATTTGCAGCCAGGCAGCCTCTGACAACTACTCAACTCCACAAGCAGCCAGACAGTGCATAAATCAGTGAGCATGGCTGAGTTCCAATAAAACTTTATTTGTAAGAACAGGCTGCTCCCTGGTCTAGACTAGGGGCCTCCCTGAGCTAGACTAGGGGCCCCGCACATCATCCCCACTGAGGACAAAGTCTTGCAGGAGTCCCTGGGAGGAAGGGGGACAGGAAAGAGCGTGTGCAGCCCTGCGGGAGGCTCCCGTGCAAGGGCACCCCAGAGCCCGGCCAGGGGCGGGGCCAGCCCACTCCGCTGCTTCTGGGCCATCCTGCCTTCAGACTCCCCTACACGGGCCAGCACTGTAGCAACCCTGGAGCCACTCTCGACACACCTGTCACCTGCCTGTTCCCACCCTGCGTCCAGGCTACGGTCAGAGCCGACACTTCCTTCTCGTAGACCTCCTGTTGTCCATACCAAGCCACCTCCTTGCCATGCAAGGCTGCGAAGCCATCCAGCTGCCCTCTCCTTCCTTCTATTTTTAAATGTGGCTGCAGAGATCCACCCTTCTGTGGGTCTCCTGGAGCTCTGCTAGCCTCGTCTTGGGGATGACCAGTAGGGTTCTTCCTCCTCCCTTTGCACCTCCCTACTTTGTCCTCCACCACTGGCACGGCTGCTGGGGCTTCTGGTCCTGGGGGGAACCTGCTCACCCAAACAGCGCCTCGGGCCACTGCCTAGGACTCTGCCTTAGCTGTCCTGAAGCTCTGTCTGCTACTCCATTAAGACGGGTGTCCCACGCTTCCTCAGGCTCCACTGAGACAATGTTCCAGAAGGACCTAGTACAGCTGGCATTTTCCCTTTTGTTTTGTTATTTTTATTTTCTAAGCTGTGTTCTGTACACTGAACAAAGATCACTGTTATCAGTCTTCTTGGTCACTGCATTTGGCCCTGTGATGGACACTGTTTTTGAGCCAAGACCTAAGTGTCTGAGCAGATCAAATTTAAGGTCCCTTCCAAGCCAGGGGCTGGCAAACGTGTTCTATCAGGGGCCAGACAGTAAATATTCTAGGCTTTTCTGACAATACAGAAATGAATGGGCATGGCTATGTTCCAATAAAACTTTCTTTACAAAAAACAGACAGTGAGCCAGATTTGGCCCAAGGTCCATAGTTTGCTGACCCCTGTTCTAACCCCAGGCAAACCGGTTGACACCATCTCCAAAATGCCCAGACATGTTGCGCCACCCCCCAGGTGTGGAGTCACAGAAACACTGGTTTGGCCTGTGCAGCTCCTGTCAACACTGGGCCAAGGAGAGAGTCCCCAGTGGGTACCAAACTTCGGGGAGGCACCAGAAGCAGCAGCACGGGCCCCAGCTCTTGCCTTCTGAGAGGCAAATGCAGACGTCCAGGCCTTTCAGGGCCTAGGGTTGTCCTGGGAGCATCAGAGCCCAGGATGACTCTGCAAGTCCTTAGTGCATCCCCATGAATCAGGAGGACCCAGACCTTGTCCCTTCAGGAGAAACAAAGCTGCAGGGGTGTGGCTGTGTGGCCGTGGAGTGACCCACGGGCCTAGAACAGGAGAGGTGGAGGACAGAGATGGCCCTGCCGCCATCCCCACCTCCTACGAGTCACATGCAGCCACACCACGCCCAGAGCCCCAGTGGCTGCAGAGTCAGGGCTGATGAGCAGGACGGGCCGCCCAGGCAAGTCCAGGCAGTGCCGGCAGCAGCGCCCTCATTCCCTCCGCCGGAGCTCGTTCCGAAAGCTTGGACACACATGCGCCGCAGGGCCCCCAAGACCACCTCTGCCTGTCCCTATCACGGCCATCCCAAGCCAGCCCTCAAGATCATTTCTTGTACCCCTCCCGCCCCGCCAACCTCTGATTGCCCAAATAACACACTGTTCCGCCTGTCCTCAGTCCCTGGGGCTTCCCAAAGACCAAAGCCACACCTGGAGCAGGGGTGAGAAGGACTCCAGTGTGACCCGTGGCTTGGGCACGGGGGGAGGCAGGGATCTGCCCACTGGGTGGGTGGGAGGATCGTTGCCCTCCTGGACAGGCACAAAGGCAGCAGGATGGGTACTGCAACCAGGAGTAACAATGCACTGTGTACATACAGACACACGCGCGTGCACAAACACACACACATACACCCCTGTGTGCACAGGCACTGAAATGGAACCAAAGCAATGTTCAAAGGAGCTCAAACTGTAGGACGCTTTTTTTTTTTTTTAAGATTTTATTTATTTATTTGTCAGAGAGAGAGCACAAGCAGGCAGAGAGGCAGGCAGAGGCAGAGGGAGAAGCAGGCTCCCCGCTGAGCAAGGAGCCCGATGCAGGACTCGATCCCAGGACCCTGGGATCATGACCCGAGCCGAAGGCAGCGGCTTAACCGACTGAGCCCCCCAGGCGTCCCAGGACTCTTCTTACATGTCGTTCTGGGTTGGAAGCTCCCAGCAACATTTTTCTACAGGTAAAATCAGATTAAAGACCAAAAAGGGTCCGAGAAGAAAAAGAACCATAAGAGGGTGCGTTGGAAAGGGCCCAAGAGAAAGGACGCTCCTGACACAACTGTCTGAGAGCGCACGAGTCCTAACACAGAACTGTGCCTTGTTTAGGGTCAAGTTCTAGGGCCAAGGCTGGCGCAGGGCTCTGTGCAGTCAAAGTCGCCCAAGGCGGTTCCGGAAATGCTGCATGGACACGGCCTTGGCTTTTCCCTGGTCAGCTGGGCCACGTGGTTGTCTGCCCCCAGGGAGGAGCAGCTGGGGTGGGGGGTCACTGACACTGAGTGTGCCCCTGAGTCTCCACTTCCCTCTGCTCCCGGCTCAGCTGGGTCCTTCCTCCCACTCACTACCTCCCCACCCCAAGCCGGTACAGCACCCCCGTGTGCCACAAGGACAGAGAGAGGAGCACCCGCCCCCAACGTCAAAGCCAGGCGGTGTGAGTGTGTGTCTCCAGCACTGGAGGGCTGGGTGGGGGCGGTGGGGGAGCACACGGGGCCAGGGAAGGAGGACTCACAGCCACAGGGCAGGGACACCTGCATGTTACACCCTGGCCGTGTAAACAGACTTGCCTGACCCGGAAGAGGGACACAGAGGGACGTGAGCAAACACACTCTAGAAGCTTTAAGATTTGGCATTTACTTTGCGTGTGGATAAGATGAGAAGCTCTGGGACTAGGGGTGCAGACTCACAGGGGTCTGCTATCAGGCCAGATGCCACTAAGCCCTATGGTTTGAGCCGGTGGGGACCCTTTCCCTCGACTGAACAGCCCTTATCTCTCCCTCACTAATGCCAATATGCGTCATCTTTGAGGGGTCAAAAGTCAGTTCACGGGTCACTGCAAAAGGGGATGCCTCTGAGACCCTCTAATGGGCAAAAGCATCCCACCTAGTCCACTCTGCAGCCACCATGGGGTGGGATGGCCCATGGCTCCAAGACCCATCAGAGCCACCTGTGCACGATGGCATTCCAGGTGGGCTTGAAGCCGATGAGCTTTCCAAAGCCTCCTGCTCCCACCGCTGCTACAGACAGCCGGTTCTCGGATGTGCCGTGTTCTCATCTCCCTCTGTGAGTCACACAGTCAAGGGATGCTGGCAGAGGACCATCTGTGACAAAGGACAGGGAGCCAGGTGGGATGCTCAGGGCTAAAAAGGTTGGGGGGATCTCGAGAGAATGGGGGAGAAAGTCACTCATGCACAGGTGTGGGGGTGTGTCCACGATATACCCCCAAGTGTAAAACACCCAGCAACCCTCATCCCTGCAGGATCCTGTCTAGGAAACCCAAGAGCCCGGCACAGGGATGTGTTCACTGCCCTGTGACCCCACCCCCAGCCTTGGAGGGCAAGAGGGAGCCCCTCAGACTGCTGACATCAAATGCAACGTGATGCTGTTACATTTTAAAAAGTAAATTAGAGAACAATACGTGCTCCCATTTCTGTAAGAACGGAATTTAAGAAGATTCTATCTGTGCACATTTACCTGTTTGTAGCCATACAGAAAGGTCTAAAGGAATAAACAGCTAACCTTTCCCAATGGTTAACCTTGGAGGGTGGGGTAGGAGGAAAGATGCGTTCACTTTGAACTTTTTTTTTTTTTTTTAAGATTTTACTCTTCATTTGAGAGAGAGAGAGGGAGAGAGAGAGAGAGAGAGGGACACAGAGACAGAGAGAATGCAAGCCAGGGGAGATGCAGAGGGAGAGGGAGAAGCAGACTCCCTGCTGAGCAAGGAGCCTGACATGGGGCTCCATCCCAGGACCTGGAGATCATGACCTGAGCAGAAGGCGGACACTTAACCATCTGAGACACCCAGGTGCCCCTGAAAATTTTTTTTTTTTTTAAGGCTCCAGCATGGAGCCCAAAGTGGGGCTTGAACTCACGAGCCTGAGACTGTGACCTGAGCTGAGATCAAGAGTCAGACGTTAACTGACTGAGCCACTCAGGTGTCCCGACTTTGGACGTTTTTTGAATTGAAATTTTTTTTAAATGCATGTCTTACTTTGGTCATGAAATGATTTTTAAGCACACACTGAAAAGAATAAAGACTGAAAAAATACTGACTTCACCCTTCCACAAACAAGCTGTTCCCAAAGCAATTCCTAAAGGCTCTCCACTTGTGTCCCCTCTTCTAACGCAAGCACAGGACAGATGTTTGATTTACCCGGGGACATACACTGGAAGGACCCAGAGTTGGCAGGAGGGCATTTAAAATAAAGGATGGGAATCCCTGTGTTACAGCCCTGGGGCCATCCCAAAGAGGGAAGTTATTTCTACAATGATTTCTCCCAAGACGTCCAATTGCACTGTCTCTAAGTCACAATTTTATTTTGCCTGGTAAAAAAATAGGGTAGCTACGGTCTCCGCTGGCCCCAAATAAGAACAGAACTGCTCTGTCCTGAACCCTGAAACCCACAGAGGTTCTGTGCTCAGGGGAGGCCGGACAAGGAAGGACGACCTTGGCGCTGCCACCCTTGGCACGGGCAGGACCTACTAATCCTTCAGTTGAAGCCATCTTCCCAAAAAGCCCTTTGGGATCCATCAGCCCTGGAGCCCACCTCTACTCAAAAGCATCCTTTTATCCTGTTGTTTAAGAAAAAAAAAAAAATCTGTTGAAGGAGTAGTCCTGTCTGACAGAGACACATCCAAGGTGACGGGTGGCAGACGGACGTGGTGGGGGTGGGAGGGGACGGGCACGCACCGAGGGGGGGCACCAGAGAGTGGCAGGCACACACTCACCTCCTTTTAGCCCAAGTCCCCCTCCATGTGTCCGACTGACCCCAGAACAGTAAAACCATTGTTTTGACCCAAGATGGGGAAAGAATGAAATTCAGGATGCGGAACAAGGTGACCTATTTATAAAGCCTCCTTTCACCTGAAGATCAAATAAACTCCCTCCTCCCACCTCCCCCACCTCACACGTCGGTGGTTGCAGCCCAGAATTTTGCAAGAGAAGCACCCCCGGAGCGGTCTGGTACTACATCAGAACACAACCTCCGCAGCCTGGCCGCGTGGCTGACGGGCTCTGCCTGCTCCTTAGGGTTTCGGGCTCCTGGGAGCCGGGACGCGGGAACACGCTTTGGCAGGGGGCGTGCTCGGGGAGTGCTCCCTGCGAGCCTGGCCACGGAGCCCCTGACGGGGGGTGTCACCGCTGCCAGGACGCACATCCCCCACCCTGTCCCACCTGCCCGCTTGAGGAGAGACGTCTGGGGACACCCAAGAGGGCTGTGTTCAAAGTAAGGCTCTGCCCCTAGAACCAACAGAAAGCGTTGGTCCCTTCTGGGAAGTTCTGACGAGTGATTTTGGAGAGAAAATCCCGCACGGTCCAGAGCCCTAGCCTCTGACCTCAAAAGACCAAGAAGGCACCTGTTGTAAACACCTACGGAAGGACCCAAATTACTCATGGCACTTTCAGAAAGCGCTCAAATCAGTTGAACCTTGCCCCTGGGAAATCAGCATTACATTCATACAGAGAATAAAAATTAAAATAAAGAGTCACGCTGCAGCCCCAGGCAAGCGGTGACGGCAACTACCTGTGCCTCGTTCGGATGAGAAGCCCTGTTCTCAGAGGGCCTCAGTGACATGCGGTGACACGCAGTGACACACGGAGATCTAACCCAAAGTCTACCAAGACAGAGAGCGACTGAGGAGCCTACAACGGGGGCCTGGCGCCCATCAGACTGGGCCCGCCTGGTATCCCAGAGACAGGGACCAGGAAGGCAGAGCAGAGAGCGGCACTCGGCCAGCTCCAAGGGGACCATTCATGGGAACCCAGGGAAAAGGCTTGGGGACACTGGGCCCTTCTTTCCCCGACCTGGCTGGGGCCCCTGGGGGAACTGGGGGGCCTCAGCAGTGAAGCCTCCCCTCCCTGAGGCAGGTGCCCAGAGGGGCCTCCACAGGGAAAGAAGGGTTCTCCCAGGAGCCCTGGTGTATCTGCAAGACACTCCCTGTCCTGCTCGCTCCAGAGCCCACTGGCCTGGAGCGACTCCCCCTGCCACCTGCCTCCATCATCCCCAGGAGCAGAAATCTGACCGAACCCAGGCTTTAGGGCCCGGAGGCCTGCGCGGGAACGGGTTATACTCTGGTCTCTTCCGGGGGGATGTGGGAGCCGGGAAAGGTCACCCCAAGACTCAGTGGGCTGGCTGCCGGGGGGCAAGAAGGCTGGTCTGTCTCTCTGACCCTGCAGATAGAGGTGATGCTCTCAAAGCACCTGGGGGTGGAGAAGGAGGAGAAAGGCAACGCTCAGGACTTCAATGTGGAATTGAGATGCTAAAGCAATCAATACAGCACTGGGCACACGTAGTAGGTGCTTAAGACACACAGTAAGTGCTTAAGACACTCTGCTCCCGGCCTTCTCCAACCCCCTTTTAACACCAGGGGACACGGATGGGAATCTTGAGTGTCTAGTGCAAAAAAGCAGTGAGCCAGGGAATACCATGGTAGGCACTGGTTATGGCCTTGTGGGGCAGCCTGAGGAGCCCAGTCCCCCAGAGGGGACCCGACAGCAAGCATCCTCCCCGGCGCTGCAGGAAGCATGTGGGGAGGCAGGAAGCCCCGTGTGGGGATGAACACTTCGAATGCTGCAAATGAAATAATGTAAGCTCCTTGGGTCAAGAGCAGAGCGGAAGTCCCAAGAACTTTCTCCAGGAGGAAGAGGCGGCAGGGGTGGTCTCCAATGATTATGGTCACAGGAGTGGTTCTCAAAGTTGGGGGGGCGGTCTCCGGACTAGGAGGTCAGCATCACCTGCTGGAGAAGCGACTGCTTGGGCCCCACCCCTGACCCCCTGAACCAGAGATTCTGGGTCTGGGGCCCAGCGGTCTGCGTTCCACGGAGCCCTCCGCCAGGTTAGGATGCTGTGTGTGTGTTCGAGGCCATCAACAGCTCAACATTTTGGAATCTCGAATCCATATGAATGAACTTCCGGGCTCAGATTTCCAGCAACCATTTTTTAAGCACAGCTTGTTCCATCTCGATTTGAAATATTTCAAATGTTATACAGACTCGTAAGAAATCGCAATCCAGAAATGAATACAGAAGACATTAAAGTGTACCCTCTCCCGCTGGGGGCAGTCCACTTGGAGCCAAGGATCACACCCACATGCCAGTCTCCCAGTTTGTTTATCCCAGGTCATAATATATTAGTCCCTGTGTACAACCATCTCTGTCACTTGTCTGTAGAGATGAACGTCAAAGTTGCTTGTAGCGGTGGTCCCGTGTGGGGTAAGGGATTTCCCGCAGCAGGCTGGCCTTAGACAGCTTCCTCTCGTGAGTTGGTGGCCCCCTCTTCCCGCATCACTCTCAAAGTCTTGGACCTCAGAACCCCCACTCCACTGTCAATTTTTAGGAGAAGATAAAATGTCAAAGCAACCTCCCACTGGGCTTCCCGGTCTTTGAACTGGCTATGGGGGCTGAAAGGGGCTCAGATTTCTGCATGGCCTGCCAGGCTGAAGACTTGTCACCTGGACCTCGACTGGAGTGCAGCCAAGGAACTTGGAAAGGAATCTAAAAGGAATCAGGGCTTGTGTCTCCAAGTGCAACCTAATCACCATTCCCTGTGTGCAATTTCACGGAACTGAACCGGATGCCGAGGGAGAGGTAAATCCCCACGCCTCACAGGCCAGCCGACAAAAGAACTTAGCCCTATTTCTGAAGCCACAACGGCTCACAGACTTCCTGTTCTATGTTGCTGGACCTCCTCCTCCTCTCCTGTCCACTTGAAAAGTCCTGAAACCCTGGGCCACCCCTGGCTAAGAGGAGTCTCGGCAAGTCCAAAGGCAGCGAATCAATCACTCCTGAACTTCCAGGCTGGCCCAAGGGTCCAGCTGTCAGATCCCCACGGCACCAGCCTGTCACGGGAGGGTGGGGGTAAGGCAAGGAGGCAGGAAACGGCCTCCCCCGCTGGGGCTCCTGGGGAGAACTATGCAGCCATCAAAGATGCTGGCCAGGAGGACCACAGCAGGAGAGGCAAGGAAAAAGGTCTGCGATGGCAACTGAAATGAAGAACACCAACCGTATCTGCCCTAACAGTGAATCTAGAATATACTACACAGGCATGCGCAGGAAAAGGGAGGAAAAGAAACCCAGAAAATTGAAAATGTGTCTGTGTTTCAGGTGACGTGCTTTCTTTCGAATTCTCTTACTGCTGTTTTGTTACTTTGGCAAAAACATACGTGGACGGACCCCCAGGCCCATCCGCGGATGAACGGGTAAGCCAGCTGTGGGCCACACACACAACGGAACGTTATTCAGCCATAAAGAAGAATTGAGGATTGGCACATGCTACACCCTAGACAAACCTCAAATGAAACACTGATGCTGAAACCAGATACAATTCAAGGTCACGTGTGGTATGAGCCACTGATACGATAAAGCCAGAATGCGTGACTCCATAGACAGGAGGCATCCTGGTGGTTGCCAGCAGCTAGGGAAGGTGGGGAGGAAGTGGGAATGACTACTAACGAGTCAGGGTCTCTTTGCAGGGGAAAGAATGTTCTGGAACTAGCCAGAAGCGGTGGCCACACAGCATCATGAACATACTAAAAGCCGCTGGACGGTACTGTTTTAAACCATAGTTATACCACATGCATCTCACCTCGACAAACAATAAAAGCATACACGGATGACAAATGTCCACCTGTCCAAAACCCACAGGGCGGGAGAGGAAGGGACTGCAGCGCCAAGGGAGGCCTGGAGCTTGAAGAGGTCTGGCTGGTGGAAGGAGGCTCGTTAGCCAGGGTTCCACGCAGGGCCACAGACAACGGCATTCCCATGCAGGGCGTAAGGAGTCTTCTAGAGCTGGGCAGTTGGCGCTCAGGGCTCCCCACCCCACCCCCTTTTCTTTCCTCCACGAGAAAGAGTGCAGAGCTGTGGTTTGGCACGCCCGCAGCCTGGACCCGGCACCTGCAGATCGAGTTTCTCCAGAGGAATCTGGAGAGCGTGCCTGCATCTCCGTGCCGCGCCCGCAATGTGCTGGGGGGCGAGGCAGACGACAGACACAGTAGCTCCCTGGTCCGAGGACGAGGTCACGGAAGGACCCTCATGGCCCAGCGATCACCGTTTGCACACTCCCCGCTCGGGGACTGAGGCGGGCTCAGGAGGGCCACGCCAGAGCTCCCAGGCCCCTGCTCGGGCACAGAGCCAGTCCATACCCCGAGGCCACTCCGAGCGGGCTGAGGCCACGGCGCTGCGATACCAGGAAACCATCCCCACGGTGCAGACCCTGCTCACTCTGTTGATGATGCTGGTGCCCGCCGGCCAGCGGCAAGGCCCAGGCTGGTGCGCAGTTGGACGGGACCTGTCACCACACGAAAACCTGCTCCCATCGGTTGATTTTCTGGGCTCTCAAGAGGATTCTTGCTCACAGGCCTGGAGAGACCTAAGCCTCATGGGCTGGGAACCAGGTCCTCCCACGACCCTCTCTGGCTGGACTCACTCATGGGTCCATGTGAAAAACATGGGAAGTTGGGAAAATGGGACCATGCTCAAGGCCTATGTGCATACAGCAGGTGCTTACAGAGTATCCGGGTTGCATACTCACCCCATCCCAGAAGCACCTGCTGAGCCCTGGGGTTGGGGGGGAAGCATGGGCTTCCCAAGACCCTTTCCTTGTTCCCTAGTCCCTGAGGACCCCACTAAGTGGATGATTTGAAAGTGTGGGCCACACGTGGTCGGTGTCCGGGTTAGTGCGACAGTGTTTCACCTCGGCAGGCAGAGAGCATCTTCTGCAGGTGGAAAGTGGTAAGAACGGGCAAAATCAGCAAGACAGTCACCCGCAGAAGTGATCCAACCTCAGAGGCGGAACGTACCTGTTCAGCTGAAGAACACTTGGAAAACACCCAAGTCCAAATAAGGCGCCTTAGGGTCGGCATTCATTCCAAAAATATTTATTAGGCACCTACTGTGTACACACAGGTAGAAATCATCGCCTTCACGGAGCTTGGTCTAGTAGGGGAGACGGCTAGCTAGCGATCCTTTGAACAATTAACGCAAACTTCAAGGCAGAGGTTGGTATCTGTTGTGTTCACTGTGGCAGCCCCCAGGACTTGGACAGTGCCTGGGGCATAGTAGGTGCTCAATAAGTAAGTGTTGAATGACAAAATATCTAATGCAGGGTCAAGCAATACGTGTCAAAGAAAAATAAGGCACAGTAGTAAGGACAGAGCAAGAGATGGGAGCATGGGGTGAGGGAAGGTTTCTCTGATACCGTGAGATGTGGACGGAGACCTGGAAGAAGGACAGGAGGAAAGCATGTGCCTTCTGGGCAGAGGGAACAGGAGGTACTAAGGCCCTGAGGTGTCAGCACACATGGCATGCTGGGAGAATAACAGAGGGGCCGTAGGGCTGGAGGCCAGGGAGGGAAGGCTGTGGAAGGAGGCCGGGTAAGGGCTGTGCAGAGGGCAGGCACACAGGTCTTGCTGACTCTCCAGAGTCAGGACTCTGGACTCTGTCTCCAGTGTGATGAGAAACCAGCAGAGGCCTTTGAGCCGGCAGAAGACCCAGCCTGACTTCTGCTCTCCCAGGATCCTTTCATGTGGAGAAGAGGCTGCTGGCAGCCCGAGTGACCGTGGGAGACCGGCTGAGGCATCAATGCAAGAACGCAGCTTGAAGCTAAGGGCGGTAGAAGCGCCAGGCTCCAGAATGTAACCAGAATGAACTACCACCCAACAGGTGACATTAGGCCTTGTCCAACGGAAGGGCTTGTTGAAGAGAGGGATTGTTTAAAAAAGCTGGTGGTGAGTGAGAACACAGACCCAGCACCCAGGAAGATGGCGGCCTAACCCATGGACCCAAGGACTCTTGTGACCTCTCTATCTGACGACAGCGGAGATACCCGGTTACAAAACAGGAAGGCCATTCAGCCTTGAGCTGTGGTTCTGTGGTTCCCATGAGCCACAACTAGAGGCGAACACACATCTTCAGCACACTTGACTGTCCTTCTCTTTACTGTATGTGAGCAAATTACCTCAGGTTTATACCTCAGTCTCTTGTAAGTTTGGTAGCTATCTCTAATCTGTATCAAAATTGGAGACACTGGGGGAAATAACCCGGTTCCTGAATCTACAGAATGTGGGTGGACCACAGTGACCCCAAGGGCCCAGCTGGCCCCCTTGGGATTGTCATCTGAAGATCCCCACTCCCTCTATCCAAGACTTCTTAGAACCGAAACAGGATCAGTCAAGGGCAGCTTGTTTACCAAGTGCCTACAGAGATGGAGAAGACCCAGGCCATCTGATGTTGGGCCCTTTGGGCTTCAGCTCCAGGAGCTGGGAGACTCTGGGCAAGTTCTCTACCCTCTCTGACCCTCAGGTTCCTCCACCACTGGACTGGGGAGACGACTGCTCGATGTCATGGGTTTGACTTGAGGGTTAAATGAGGAGCTGGTAGAAAGCCTGGACTCAGTAAAGACCCAACACTGGCCATGCGTTTGTAATTTAGGGGTTTGAGGAGAAGGAAGGAAGAGGGGAGGGACGCCGGGAGGGTTTCTGGAAAGTGTCTCTGGTAGCTCTCCAGTGGTGGAATGCGGCCATAGCACAGCCTCAGAGATCGGCAGGGGGTGTCGGTGACTCAGCTCCGTGGCTGCCTCTCTCCACCTCAGGCCTCCTCAGGAAGCGCTCAGGTGCCAACGCTGTAAGGCCAGCAGAAGTCTGCCTCTAGCGGATGCTCCCTGGTGCCTCCCCATCACCCCATATGGTGCCTGCCCCAGGACACGGTGGCACCTGTGGGGGTGGGCCTGTGGTGTCCTGGGCTCTGCTGAGGCCAGGTGGCAGGGACATACACATCTGGAGAAGTTTCTTGGGAAAGCAATTTGGACCTGGGTTGATGTCTATCCCACTTGGGAAAGCAACTTCGATCTGGGCTGAGTCTATCCCACCTATCACATCTGAGAATGCAAAAGGAAGAAAAAGGAAGTGGGGAAAAAGGGAAATTGGCCTGATAACCATTTAATGGGCTAGTCCTGGAGGGCAGTCAGGGCAGAGGAAGAAGAAGCCAGAGTAAATGTGTTTGCTTCTCCAGCAAGCGTGTCAGCACAACTTTGGAAATGCAAGTAAGCAAGTCCCAGATCGGCCATTAGGGCTGGGCTCGGTCCCCCTGGTCCTAGGCCCCCGTGAGGGCTGCAGGTGCACGCCTTCCGTGCTGGCCTCGGCAACATCAGCCAGACCAAGTTCAGAAGAGTACTTCCTCTGCAAGCCGGACTTGCCATAAAATACAACCGGCAGGAGGGAAATGAGGGGCAGAGGACGGGCCCCACACCCCTCAAGGTCACGGCCGTGGGCAGCTCAGACCACAGCCCCAGGTGCGGGAACCCCTCTGCTGCCCCCCTCCCACTGTGGCCGGCCCCGGGGACCGTCTTCCTGGCTGGGCGGTGAGTTTCCACAGCTGGAGGAAGACCACAAGCTCTCTCTCCCACCGAACACACTGGATGTTTCTAAGACCGTCCCAAGTTTCCGTTCCCGTATCAAGAACGCCTCTTTTCTGCTGAGGCAGCAAGACCTGCCAACAAAACAAGCAGCCGGACCCGCGTTTTCGTAACACAACGCCCTCCCTTGAAACGTGCTGCAGTGAATCACTGAGGTTTAATGGTATTGGCAGCTGGGCCGGGGGACGGAATCCGTGTGAAAGGCGGACGGCGCAGCCCGGCCGGTCCCCACGCGCCCTGCCCCAGCCCCCACCCACAGAGCCCACCTCTCTGATTGACAGTGGCCTCTCTCCGGGCGCCCAAACGGAAAACCAGACACGACTGCGGTCCTGCACAGGGAGCCGTCCAACACCCTCCCGAGAACACCCTTCCGAGGCCAGGGAACAGTCACCCCACCCCCGCCACCTACCGCGCCCCGCATCTGGCGACGCCTGGAGCTGGCTGGAAATGCAGAGTCCCGGGCCCTGCCCAGGTGCTCTGGGCCCTGGGCCCAGGCGGGCTGCGGAGCGGGCCCTCCTCAGGGCAGAGGCGTTCTGGTGTTCACGCACCAGAAAGGGAACGGAGGGGCGCCCGGCCCTCTCCAGGAAGCAGTCTCGAAACATCACTGGCTCCTCACGGACCAAATCTAGAAGCCGACAAGGCTCACAGAAGTAATGGGCACAGCCTGTCAGGGAGCAGGGGCCCATAAAACAGGCTGTAGAGTCCCTGGCCCACACCTTCTAGAAGCCCCCGCCACTCGCGGTCTGGGAAGACCAAGGTTTTGGAGACCCCGCGGCAGACCCTCCTGGTCTCACAGTTCTTCAGAGGCTCCTGTCTGCCCGCCCTCCAAGGCCTCCGCAGCTCTCCACATCTCCTCCCCTCAGCAGCGAGCCATGCCAGCCTCGTCGCTCTCTGGGAGCCTCCCTCCGTCTTGCGGCCACACCTGCTGTGGTCCCGACCCTTCCACTTCAAACAACCCCACCTGCTGGAATCCCATCCCTCTGTCTGTCCTGGCACTCTCCGTCCCACAGCCTTCCCCGGTCAGCCTCACGCATTTCTCCTTCTCCTGCAAAACCCTCCCTGCCGAGTCACCTCGGGACCCTGGGTCCTGCCAGAACCCAGAATGCGGGTCCCCTGCGGCCCCGGGGAGCACCTGGCTGAGCCCCACAGCCCTGCCGGAGACCCACCCCACACGGCCCGCCAGCAAGTGGCCTCACAGTCTCCCGGACACCTACCAGCAGATCCAGAGTTCTGGAAGGTTTCGGGCCAGTGCCTGGGGAACGCGTCAGGAGAGAAGCCCGTGGGCCCTCAGGTTGGGGGTAGAACTGAGGAGGGAAGGCAGCCCCCGGAGCTCCGGGAGCAGGATGCCCTCCCTGCCCGCAGCCAGGCCCGCGGGTCCCCCAGGCCTCCTTTGCCAGGGCTGCATCAGCCCTGGCCTGAGTGAGCTCCACGGTCACCAAGGGGAAGCGGCCCTTGGTTACCACAGGCCTGGAGAACACAGAAGGCCAAACAAACGCTGGAAAGGCTCCTCCACAGACTCACTCCTCGCTGCTGGGAACAATTACAAGGTAATAGGCCAGTTTTTAAAAGCCCTCCAGAAGGGAGGCTGTGGGCCCAAGGGGAGGCCACTTTGTAACCCGTTCTTTTCCTGCTGCCGCTGCTGCTGCTGCTCCAGGACCCAGGGACCCTCCCTCCACCCCCTTCAGGGAAGCCCAGAAAGGCAAGGCTGGAAGTCACAGAGGAAGCGGGGCCAAGGCAGAACCTTACGCAGACGCTGTACCCATTTCAGCAGCCAGTAAGTCAAGGTTTCAAAATGACAGGTGGGCCCAGCTTGGCAGCAGTGGAGGTGACATCCCTGTAGACCTCAGCCCAGCCCGCGGGGGCAGCCTCATAACAGCACTGTTCCCTTCGCCCCCTTCCCAGCCCCCTCTGGCAATGACCAGCTCTCTTGTCCCCAAACAACTTGCCAAGAAATGAACAGAAACTCAACAGCTTACTGGGGGCTCCCGGCGGGGCTGGTGGACAACGGGCCAGGATCACACCCAGGCCACGGCTATCCCCTCCAAGGTTATCCTCTGGGGGGGTGCTCCAGGCCCAGTCTGGGCACTGATCACCACCTGCCTCCTGTCAGAGCAGACCCCGAAGCACAGGCCGCGGGCTGCCCCCCAGACGGAGGCACCTTATGGCCAGGGCCTTGGCTACGTTCCAGGTCCCTGTGAGCAGAAACCATAGGGGCACGCTGGTGGGGACAGGGTAAGGGAAGACCTGAGGGACACTCCTCCAGCCCATCTCTAGGTGTCCCTCAGGTGGCAGGGGAAGGGGCACAGGTAAGGAGAGGGTTTTCTGCCCCCCATCATCCGCCACTGCGGATTTTACCAGAGCCTTTAATATTTTCTGGCACTGATTCAAGGCAGGCTTTTTCTCCCCTATGCCGCACTGAGAAGGAGGGAACATCCCCCATTTCCTCGCAAGGGACAGACTACTAGCTCTGGACAAGGAAAGTGGCAGCAGGTCCAGACCCCCAGCAAAAGAAGAGACCCCTAGAATATCTGTCTTACTCTGGGATCCCCCCACCCCACAGGGCACTCGGGGCAGGTATTCCCCCGTCTTAGTTTAGTCATGCTGGTCTCAGGCTAGAAGAGCCCACCCTGGTTTCGGGGGCCTCCCGGGGCACAGAGACAGAAGACACAGAGACACAGAGACCGGCAGAGACACAGAGTCAGAGACAGAGATAGAGACACATAGAAACTGTGAGAGAAAAACAGACACAAAGAGACAGAGACAGATAGACAGAGGGACAGAAACACAGACAGGATGACATGGGAAAGGAAGCACAAGGAAAGGAGGCAGGAGGCTGGAGGCCCCGAATCCTTCGCCTATGTCCATGTGGGGCCCCAAGTGGCCAGAGTGTCCCCACCAGGAGGGCAGGGCTGAGGATGTGTGTGGGAGTGGCCTACAGAGTGGGACCCTGTCCCAAGCCAGGCAGGAGGGTGAGTGCTCTCGACAGGAGGGGAGAAGGCAGCAGACAGCAGGTGCACCCCCACCCACCCCCAGCCTCGCCCTGCTCTGTCACCCCCACAGAGAGGGTTTTTTATCCCCAAACCAGGGAGGTCTTAAAGTTAAGAGAAGCCAAGAACCTCATGGACCAGGCAGGCCAGGGGCTCCAGGGCCAGCGAGGGGTCCCCTGGTCAGGGGTCCCCAGGTTCCCTGGGCCGTGCTCTGGGCAGAGAGGGCGTAGCAGCAGCTGTGGCAGCTCCACGGGGAGGGCCTGCACCTTGCGGGGTGCCCCCTCTCCTTTGAAAAGAAACCAGTACCTTTCAAAGTGAAGGCCTGGTTCCTCCAGGTACCAGGAGCCGATCTCCCAGTGTCCCTGCCCCACCTGGCCAAGTCCCTGCTTGTCCTAGAGGGACCAGGGGCCACCTTCCACCGCCTCCCTGCCCCTGTCCCAGAGCTGTTATCTCGGGATGGAGGATGGAGTCTCAGATCCCCACTCTGACATGCTGGGAATTGAAATGGAGCATTTCTAGGACAACCAGACAGAAACTACCAGAAAGTTCCTCCCCCACTACCTTGAGCTAATGTGGTTTCTTCCAGATCCTCAGGTGTGGACTTTGTTCTGACAGGGGGAGGGGAAGGGGCCAAGAATCACTGGACTAAGACCCCAGATACCCCTGGGAGTCTCCCTTCCCCTTCCTCCCATGAGGACTCCCCGCCTGGGCAAGGCACCATTGCAGCTTTCCCCAGCAGGAGCCCAGCTAGGGAAGATGTCACTGAGTGGTGTCTTCTGTCTTAAAAACCCATAAGCCGCCTTTCCCTTAGTAGTCTTTCTCCTCACACGGTGAAGGGAAAACGTAAAAAAGCTTGACACTGTCTTGCTTTTTTCTAACCACGAATGATCCGCCCAGCAAAGGAGACGGCCTGCTGGGGTGGGGAGACTGAGGCCAAGAAGCCACGGCTGTCTGCGGCCTCAAGGGAGAGTCACAGCAGAAGCAGGTGCATGGCCTGCAGGGGGCTGCAGAGACGGGTGTGGGTGGAGGAGGGTGGAATTCGCCCGGCTGTGCCCTTTGAGCGGCCCCGACAGAGGGCTAAGGTTCGAATAGCAGAGCTGAGCCGAGGGAGGCAGGCCTGAGAGACACTCTGGGCAGAGAACCCGGCCAGTGGCGATGGCCTATTTGGGACCCCGAGGAAGGTCAAGTGATGAGAGCGGCAGGAGCATTTGGGGCATTAATGAGAGAGTAAGCGTGCGAGACCGGGTCTGGAGCAGGAAGGCTGGGGGGCCGTGGTAGAGGAGGGGACCTCCTGGGTGCCACTGCCCCAAACACTTCCATCAATGCTTCTTGCTTGCTTTCTTCTCCTTGGGAGGAGACAGATTAAGAACCAGGAAGGAGGAATTCGAATTTTTCTTTTAGGTAGACAAAATTTGAAGCACGTTATCGACCCAAGAAATAGCACTTCCAGCCAGCAGCGTGAGAAATCATTGCTGATTTTTTCACCCAGGAAAGCGAGAGTAACAAATACGTCGTCTACAGGAGGGCGGAGAGAAGGGAAGACAGGAATACACGGGAAGAGGACAACCCTTTTCCCAGCACAGAGCGTCCTCAACGCAAACAGTACTGATGTTCCCAAGGACCTCACTGAGAGGGAGACACTCTGGGGCACTTTGCACCTGACACATACTAACGTATTAGGTGGCGTGATAATTATTGGTCACACGATCAGCGGTCAAATCTGAACTCCAAAGATCATCTCCCAGCCACTGACCACGACACCAGAGAACCACCACCTTCTTTGAAAGCGCCAAGAGATCTTAAAGCCCACCCAGCCAAAATGCTTCGTTTTGTAAAAAAGTGCAGCTGCTGTGGAAGACGGAATGGTGCGTCCCCAAAAAAGGAAAACAGAAAATTCCCGGTAACATCTGATCCACGGCTGGGCATATACTCAAGAGAACCGGAAGCAGGTTCTCGAACAGAATTTTGTTACCCCCAGGTTCACGGAAGCATCCTTCACAACAGCTACATGGCCGAAGCCCGCTGAGCGTCCACAGACAAATGAACGGATAAGCCAAGTGTGGATGATCCCCCACAAGGGAACAGTATTTAGCCTTAAAAAGGAAGGGCGTTCTGACAGCACGAGGACAGGATGTCCGATGAGAGAAGCCAGTCGTAGAAAGACAACTAGCGACGGCTCCGTAACTAGGAGGCTTCTAGTGTCATCGGACTCATGGGCGGTACATGCAATGGTGGGCACGATGGTGGACGCAGGGGCCGTGGAATGGGAAGGGGTGTTAGTGTTTCATGGGGACAGAGTTTCAGTTGGGGAATTTGAGACAGTTCTGCAGGTGGACGGTGGTGAGTGTGAAAGGGCTCGGTGCCATTGAACTGAGCACCTAAAAGTAGTAAAAACAATAAATTGCATGTTGTGTATGTTTTAGAAGCACCTGGGTGGCTCAGTTGGTTAAGTGTCTCTGGATTTTGGGCTTGGGTCATGATCTCGGGGTCCTGGGATCGAGCCCCGCTTCGGGCTCCTTGCTGGGTGGGGCGTCTGCTTGGGGTTCTCGCTCTCCCTCTCCCTCTGCCGCTCCCCTCTGTGTGTGCTCTCACTTTCTCTCAAATAATAAAATAAATATTTTTAAAAATGCTTTGTTTTATATGAAAATAAGGAAGAAAAACCTGAGGCACAGAAAAATTAAGTGAGGAAAGCAGGGGTCCCTCTACCCCAAGCTACCAGAAGAAATCTGAACAAGGTTTGGCCAGCCCTCCCTGGCTGTGCCCCACCAGCCCCCCTCAGCCAACCATGGCCATGGCCGTCCACACATTTTTCCCAGGAGCCAAGCTGGAGGGGGAAGTCAGCCCAAGCAGAGATAGAATATCACCATTTATTTGGCTCACGGGCTCCTTAGCTCTCTTTGCCAACCTCCCTTTCCCTCAGAATAAGGAAAAGGAGGCCTTGGCTATCGGCAGGTAGCTTCCGGGCCCAGTCTGTGCAGGAAGCGGGGAACTGGGGGGCTCACCTGCTTTTCACACCGTGGGTGCCTCACAAACCTGACAGGGAGGCAGCACGGGCAGGAGCTACAAGTGGGCTTGAAAAGGAAGGTAATTTATGGAAGGCCGAGCCCAAAACGGCTAAGAAGCTGGGACAGGTTGCTGTCCAGGAAATGACTCATGTCTCCCCTGGTCCCTCGGGGCTGCTCTGGGAACAGACACTGCAGCGAGGAGACTACAGTTCTCGGGGTTCTCACAGGAAGGCGGCTTCTGGCAGAGTCTGCCCTGGACTAGGGACCTCTAAGACACATGGGGTGGCTGGCACCTCGCACGCCCCCTGAGGGCAGCTCGGTCCTCATTCCCAGCTCGAGGGCATAGAAGCCACTGGTCCAGGGTGCCCCGTGGACTCACTGCCCTCTCCTGCCACCACCCACACTTCCTGTGGCTCTGTCACCCTCCACGCCCTCAGACTACAGAATCTAACGAGCTGACTTCAGGCCCCAGCCGCCTCTCAAGTCATGACCTCCTCATCAATAGACTGAATGGCCCCAAACAGCATCTTCTCTGTCTCTCAGCTGTGTGTGAAAATACCGACCATGGCCTTGACCTTGAAACACTGGTTTCCTGCTTGGCAAGGCTCCCACCCCAGGTCCTCTGCAGGCTCTGCCTCCTGCCCCTTCAACACACGTGTTCTTGATGGGCCCTCCCTCCCTGGGGTTCTCTGCTCTCCCGGCTCTGGGGAGCATCTCCCCTTGACCTTGACACGTCCAGCAAAGAGCATCGCTCTAATGGCAACCCTGCCCCCCACTCACACACAGCTGCTCCCACCCCACCCCTCAGCCTCCCTGTCGGTCACCGGATTCACACCCCTCGCTTCCCTGGACTACTCTTCTTGGCCTCCCACACTGACACCAAATGGTATAAACACCTTCTCCCCCACAATTGCTCCAATCTGTCCCCACTCTCATGGTTAAGTCACCATCACCAGCAAGGCAACCACAAGAGTCCCCAGACCAGCCTGCCTGCCCACAGTGTCTCTCCGACCCAGCCCACACAATCCGTCTCCCTAAAACGCTCTCATTTGGATGGCTTTCTTCTTTCTGAAAACTCGTAGCTCAAAAATGTATATTGTGTGTTTTCTTTTTTTAAATTAATTTATTTTTTTTAATTAATTTATTTTTAAAGATTTATTTATTTATTTGACACAGAAAGAGAGAGAGAGACAGCGAGAGAGGGAACACAAGCAGGGGGAGTGGGAGAGGGAGAAGCAGGCTCCCCACTGAACAGGGAGCCCGATGCGGGGCTCGATCCCAGGAACCTGGGATCATGACCTGGGCTGAAGGCAGACGCTTAACCAACCGAGCCACCCAGGTGCCCCAAGGGACACCTACTTTCAGCACCTAAAGTGAACAGCTGTCGACAGTCTGTCACATTTGCTTCTGGTCCTTTTCCTGCACAAAGGTCAAACGGCCAGAGGATCTGCATTGGCAATTCGGTGTGGGGGGGGGTGTAAATAAGCAAATGGCAAAGAAACTTGTATGAAAAGATGCCCGACCTCCCTGGTGGCCAGAGACCCACGGAACTGAAGTACCGGTTTGTACCCCCTGGGTTTCTACACAGTCAATGCAGAAATCGTGCCCGCTGCTGGTGGGGAGAGAGGAGAGCGCACCCACGTGGCCTGGGCCATCTGAATTGGCACAGCTTTGGGGAGACGAAATTCAAACAGAAATCATCTGAGCGGTTGCACTCCTGCGGTTCCGCTCACGAGGATCAAAGCGCCTGTCCTCAGGATGGCTGCATAACGTCATTAGAGACCCTGCCATTGCCTGCTACTCCAGGTTAAGTGTATTGTCACAGATGGAAGAGTCATCATGTGGATAGCTCTGGCGTATCAGTACCATGAACCACTACACAGAGATGTAAAAAATACTGCTGACCCTACGACGTAGCACTTGTACTGCTAGGCATTTATCCAAAGGTTATGAAAATAGTGATTCGAAGGGGCACCTGCACCCCAGTGTTCATAGCAGCCATGTCCACAGTCGCCAAACCATGGAAAGAGCCCAGATGGCCGTCGACAGATGAATTGATAAAGAAGATGTGGTCTATACACACAATGGAATACTATGCTGCCATCAACAAGAGTGAAATCTTGCCATTTGCAACGACGTGGATGGAACTAGAGGGTATTAGTGCTAAGCGAAGTAAGTCAATCAGAGAAAAACAATTATCAGACGATTTCACTCACCAGGTGGAATTTAAGAAACAAACAAATGAACGTAGGGGAAGAGAAGGAAAACTAAAATGAGATGAAAATAGAGAGGGAGACAAGCCACAGGAAATAAACTGAGGATTGCTGGATGGGAGGGGGTGAGAGGATGGGGTAACTGGGTGACAGGCGTGAAGGAGGACATGACAGAATGAGCGCTGAGTGTTATATGCAGCTGATAAGTCACCGAACTCTACCCCAAGACTAATAATACACGCTACGTTAACTACATTGAATTTGAATAAAAAATAAAAATAAAAAACAAGGTAGAGCCCCACCAGTGACCCTGGAGGTATTTCCACGTGCATTTAGAGAGAAAGGCAATGGGGGATACAAAAAGCGACCGTCTTAATAAAATAATGTTGTTCCTAAAGATACGTGCATAGATATCACTGGGCAGGCACGGAGGTAAGGAGGTCTTCGGGGTGCATTAACTTTCAATAAGGTTTATGTTAAAGTAAAAACAGTGAGATGATAACAGATGTTGGAAAGGATGCGGAGACTTGGAAGCCCTGTGCTGTGTCAGTGGGAACTTGATCGTGGTGAAGCTGTCATAGAAAACAGCAGGGTATTTCCTCCAGAAAACTAAAAATAGATTTACCGGGAGACCCAGCAACTCCACTTCTGGTGATGTACCCAAAAGAGATGACAGCAGGTATTACCCGTGTTAACGGCAGCGTCGTTCGCAGAGCCAAAACATAGAAGCAACATGAGCATCCCTTGATGGATGGACGGATAAGCGAGACGTGGGACACCCACCCAACGGAGTACTATTCACCTTAAACAGGAAGGAAACCCCGTCACATGGCATAGCATGTAGAGCACTTGAGGACATGATGCTAAGTGAAAAAAAACAGTGAGGACTACAGGATTCCACTTACCCGAGGTTTCTTTCAAGAGGAGTCGGATTCTTAGGGACAGAAAGGAGAGTGGCATGGGGGGGGGGAGTTAACCGAGTATACTTACCATGATGAAAAATATGTAACTTTAAAAAAATGACTTTTTAAAATGCTGTTCTATTTGAAAAAAAAAAAAAGTGTCAACAGGCACGAAGGAGGCTGGGAGGGGAGACTGCGGCCACCGGCCACCGGGGGGTTAGGACAGCGGGTCTCACCTACCCCATGCCCAAAGGACAAACTTCCAACCTAAGCACAGGTCTTCCAGAAGAATCTGGTGGTACGCTGGAAAGCAGCAGAGGCCCATGGCCAGACACGGCCAGAGCGAGGGACCTCACAGGGTCTATCTCGACTGCACTCTTCTCCCTCCTTCTCTCTGAGCTTCCCACGGGCTGATCCCAGTCAGAAGCCAGACAGAAAGGGAGGTACTCCACTGGTGTCCCCAGGGTCGGGGGCAGCATGGGGCACGGCAGGGAGTGATCTGGAGGAATGTGGGAGCCCCAACATAAGCCCAGAACTGTTTCTCTAAAGCAAAGTATAATACAGTATAATATAGTGTATCACCATTTCAGGGAAAAAGAGAAAAAGAGTATATTACATGTAATATGTTGTCGTTATGTACTGTAACACATGACATGTCCCACACACGCACGGTCCCGTAAGCACAGCCAGTCTGGATGGACCTCTCCCCAAGGAAATGACTCCATCTGATGCTCCGTGGAGGGGACTGGGGTGTCTGTGGAACAGGAGTCGATGGGGGGAGACTCTTCATGATTGAATTATACCTTTTGAATTCTGCACCCTACAAACAGTTCAAAATGTTACAATTTTTGTTCATATGAAAAATCAGAAATAGGGGCTCCATTGGTTAAGCATCTGACTCTTGGTTTCAGCTCAGGTCACGATCTCATGGGTCGTGAGATCGAACCCCGCGTCAGACTCCACGCTCGGCGGGAGCCTGCTTGGAGCTTCTCTCCTTCTGTCCCCCAACCCGGCCATACTCGCTCTTTCTCTCTCTCAAATAAATAAATAAATGTTTTTTAAAAAATGAGAAATAAAATTAAATTTTTAAAAGAAAATGAAATCGGAATGGTGGCTGCCTGAGTCTGGGGTGTGTGTGTGTGTGTGTGTGAGAGAGAGAGAGCTGTTGTTTAATGAGGACAGAGTTTCAGTTTTACAAGATGAAGTGTTCTAAAGACGGATGTTGGCAGTGGACATAAAACCCCATAAATGTGTGCAACGCTACTGAACCGTACATTTTAAAATGGTTAAGATGCGCTCTGGACTCACAGGGTGTGTCCCCCAGAAATGCATATGTTGAAATCCTAACCCCCAATGTGAACCTATGAGGAGATGAGGCCTTTGGGAGGTGCTGAGGTCAAGAGGGCAGAGCCCCGAAGAATGGGGTTAGTGCCCTTCCAAGAAGAAAGCCTGGAGAGGTGATCTCTCTCTCCACCAGGTGAGTACACAGTAAGACAGCTGTGTGCCGGCCAGGAAGAGGGTCTCGCCGCACACCACACCTGCCAGCACCCTGACCTTGGACGTCCAGCCTCCGGAACCATGAGACATGTCTACTGGTTAAGCCCGCCGCCTGCAGTACTGTCTTACAGCAAGCCGAGAAGACTAACACAGATGGTAAAGCTTATTACGCGGATTTCACTGCAATTCAAGAAAAAGAAGGCTGGAAAGACAAGCTCTGAGTTACCATCAGTTTGGGGTGGGGACGAGAGGGACAAAAGGGAAGCGGGCCGTAGGCAGATGCGAAATAACGCTCCCAGCGTGTCCGCCTGAAGATGCGAATGTGTGGGTCGCATCAGCCCGGCACGGTCGGGGTCAGAGGGCTCGTGCGGGGACCTCGGGATCGGGTGGTGTGTACTTCTTTGTGTTTACACACCACATGTCACTCAGAGTCCCCGCAATGACTGCACACTGTAAGCAGGCACAGTAAAGGTATTTTCATGGTGGAAAAAAGTTACATACAGAAAAGCATGAGGGTTGAGAGCCCCGAACCCTGTATTTTTTCTGTGCAGAACTGACGACGACAAGCCATGCTGATTCAGATGGAGTCGTGTCTCCTGGGAGCGCCTTGTGAAAAAGGCCCCGGCACCATGCACATGTCCTCTCCATCACACGTGTGTGGCGTTCACCGTGATGTCCTCGCCCTAACGCCGTCGGCGGCTCCATCCTGCCTCTAGGATCAAGCCCAGACTTCTGAGCGGGGCACCCCGTGCTGCTGCCACATGCATCTCAGCCCCCTTTGCCACAGAAAGGCTCACTCTACTCCTTTGTTTGCTCCGACCAGCTCCTCCCGGCCCCGCTGCCCTCCATGCGGCTCACGTAACTGCCAATGTCAGGTCGCCCTACTCACTGACCTTGAGGCTGTCACTACAGAGCCAAGTGGCCCTCCGGAATCCCCTGCAAGTTCCACATCACCTTGAACGACAACTAACCAACTAACTAATCCGCCAACCCACCAACTGTCCCGTTCCTCTCATGAACTTGTTAGTCTGGGGAGAAACCCTGGCGTATGACGCACCCCAACTCAGACACCTAGCAATTGTTCCACAACCTTCAGTGAGAAAGGACACCCTGCCTATACAGAATGGTGCTGTGAGACCCACACAGACCGTCTGGTTTCTCTGTCTTGGCATAAACCTGGCCACCTGCCCGCAGGCCACTCCAAACCAGCTGTGTGTCACTCAGTGCAACCTTCCTCCCTAGACTCTGGGAATCAGTCCGAGAGAAGGCTCCAAAAGCTTCATACCACCAAAGTTTCGAGAAGAAAATGTCTGTAGCATGACACTACCCACAGAACGTTGCCCACAACCCTCTCGTCCACACCCAAGCTCGCTGTCATTCCAGCTGATTATCCAAGGTCTCCCAGACTCCAGCACCGCCTTCTCAGTCGGCTGTGAGGCTCACCTTCCAGAAGATTCTCCATCCCACTGTTCCGTGCCCTCCTCATATATCCCGCCCACTACCCTGCATCAGCACTCCTGAACATTCCATCACTCCCTGCCTACAAGTTCATTCCCCTCTTGCCCTCGCATGAAGTCCTCTGCCTGGGGCGCATGTCCTCCATCCACTCCAGATTTCACCTCTGTCCCCCCCTTCTGCCGTGTCTCCCCATCCAGGAACCGCTCAACAGGTGGCCACCAACTATGATGCAGCACAGAACCACCCGTGTACTTTCTCATGCCTTCGGGACTCTTTAAGCTTCCTGCCTGGGCTGCCTCCCTCATTGCCCTGTGCCCCCTGGGGATTCTCTATAATCGGTCAGAGCATCAGCCCAACTTTCTACCATGATCAGCGATCCCAGAAAACACAGGGTCGATGCTTACTAGCTTAACTAGCTTAAGACACAGCAGTGATTCTCAACTGGGGTGATTTTACCCCCCACCCCCCACCAAGGAGACATTAGGTCACACCTGCAGACATTTTCAGTGGCTACGACCTGGGATGGAAGGTGTCAGTGGTACCCTAAATTTCATCCAGAGCAAGGACAGCCCCTACATCAAAAAAAGATCCTGCTGGTACCAGTGCCCCAACTGCAAAGCCAGACGGGAACGGACACAGTATGCTCCTGGACAAAACTGTCTTTGTGTCACCATGGACAGAAGGCCAACCTAGGACACCTGCATCTGGGACTCTATCAGGGCGGGGAGGGGGGCACCCCAACTCCATGGCTCTCCTGAGCCAGGAGGGAAGTGACCGAGCAGAAACTCCATCCCAACACTGTCCCCAGCCCTCTGTGTCACTCTAAGCGAGACATTTCAACCGCATTTCAACTGCCATGGCCTTAGGTTTCTGTTTCTTTGTGATTCTACCATGACCAGGGGCCCCGCCTCCTACCACTGCCATGATTATCTGGTTCGAGAGGACTAGAGCAAGAAAGTGCTGGAGTTGGGGGTGCTCTCCTATGTCATGGAAAGGGGACATTGACCTGCCCCAGCTCAGCAAACTCTCTGTAGGGTCCACACCACCCCCCAAGCCCACGCGTGCATCTGGCTGGAACACTCATCTGTGACGGCAAGGTCAGGGGCTTGCTTTTTGGTGGGTGACAGCAGCTGGCTCTCAGCCGTGCTGGACCCCATCCTCTTAATCCGGACCAGGGTTTGGCCAACAATGCCCCATGGGCCAGTCTGGACAGCTGTCAGTTTTTGTCCATAAAGTTTAATCGGTACACAGCCATGCCCTTCTGTGGCCATACCATCTCCTGGCTGCTTTCCTGCTTGCTACGAGTAGTTGCCATGGAGAGATCCCCTGGTCCACAAAACCCCTGAATATTTACTCTCTGGCTCTTAGAGCTCGATGGCCCTTGGTCTAGACCTTAGGAGATGGTGTCTACCATGGAAGAAATGGGCTAAACCTCTCCCCCAAATTCCTCCAAGAGCCCCAGGGCCCCACATCCACGTGCCCAGGATGAGACATCATGCCCGAGCACAGGGTGGGGCCAGGATGCTGCTGTCCGCTGCGCCCCGCCCGCCCACACCCTCCTTCCCCGGACCTCGGGGGTGCCCCCTCCCTTCACGAACCAGAGCCCCGCACGCAGCACCACATACCAGCCTTTTTTGGTCATGCACGGGATTAGTGAACTTTTCAGTACATATCCCCCGAAAGATACATTGTGCGTACACGATACTCACCTGTTTTTGTATCGAGAGATGACGTACATTATGAAACACACATCAAAAAAATAGAAATCAAACAGGAAGAGGTTTAAGAAAAAAATCAAACTATGAACTTCTTCCCCCACCCAGGCAGACCATCTCAGGAGAGGTGCCCTGGAGGCCGCAGGTTCCCAGCTTCAGGCGGCACTAGCAGGTGCTTGGGCCTCGAGGTCGGGCGGGGGGCTAGGCTTCTTCCCAGTTGGATCACAGGCCGGGCAATCATCCCGCTGTCTGCCCAGCCCTGAGCACCCATCCCAGGGGAGCCCTGGGTTGGGAGAGGCTGGGGTCTCCGAACCCAGAAGCCTCCTGGCTGTAGGCAGGAAGCAAAGGATTAGGGACCCCACTCCCCGCCCCCGCCCCCACCCCCACCCCAGAGAAGGCGCCAGTTCCTCCCTCAACGGCAAACTCCGTGGCACATCCAGGGGGATTTCTGTGTTTTGACTCAGAGGCAATAAGTCTTTCAAACTAAGCCAACGCAGACCGAACTGCAGTAATGAGGAAAGCCCCTTGGACACGGCCAGCTCGGGGTTTGCGCCTCTGCCAGGCCGGGGAGGGAAGATGGCAGGGGCACGGGGGCGGGGAGTGACCTGTGGCTCCCTTCTGGGAGGTGTTTCCTCTGGCCCAGCGGCCTTGAGGGGTTCTCAGGCCTACCCCCCCCCAGTTCCCACACTGGGCCTCCAGCAGCCCCCGCTGCAGTCCTCCCAGGCCGGGCCACCCACCAGGGAAACACTAGGCCATAGGCAGTGACCCCAGGGGAGCTGCTCAAGGGGCACTTTGGGGCCCTGACCAGATGCCACCCGCTGATCTTCTGTAGACACTTCAGGGGGCTCTAGGGGCTCCCACAGGGTCTTCTGGTGGCCCCTTGGCGCAAGCTCAGATAAGTAACCTGAGCAGCCCTGGGGGAGTGCTGAGACCAAACCCAGGCCTTCCCCAACAGGCCCTTCCCCAACGTCTCACTCCCCAGGAAATCTCAGGATACCAACGGCCCCACCGACCAAAGGCAGGGAAGGACAAACTCGGCCCCGCAGAGAACATTCTGCGTGACCTCTCCAATGCCAGGAGCCAGCCCAGCCACACCCCTGGGGACACACAGAATGCACTCTGACCTCAGGGACTCCCGAACCCTTGTAGCATCTTCTCTCTCCCGGGAGGAGTGGAGCAGACGCAGGGACACAAACACATCTTCCCTCGAGGTTTCTGAAGCAAAAAAATTCAACCGCAGGGAGCTTAGTGCCAGTCCAGGAAGCAGGGCCGCCCAAGGGAAAAGGGGGCCCGGCCTCACCGGACAACAGGCTGCTTTTCGAGAAACACACCTGCTCAACCGCTACAAGCATCAGCCTGCGGCGAAGAGGGACGCGGAGGCCACGGCTCCCCAGTGAGACGAGGGCCGCGAGGATGAGGATGCCGGGCTTCAAGTCTGCCACCCGAATGGGTCTAGCTGGCCTCCAAGGGACAGGAGCATGACAGCCAGCACGAGGGCCCACCACCGAGGAGGCGGGAGCAGGATGGGCCTCCCCTGCCCCCGGCCGTGCGCGGAGCCTGCCCCCGAGGTCCTGACAGCTCGAGTCCTCCCAGGCGGTCACCAGGCCCGGGCCCTGCACGGTGCCCCTTCATGCACTCATCTCACCGTGCCGCTTCCCTGCTTGGAACCATCTGGAGGTGCCCATGAAACAAGTCATTGCAGCTAAGTTCGCTGAGTAGCCACGAGGTACCAGGCACAGGGCCACCTCAGAAACAATGGTCAAACTCTCACATGCCCTGGGTCTGACTACCTCTCTGGCCTCCTTCCCAATCCTTCCCTGCCACCAGCCTTGCCCACCAGGCACAACCATCCACTGAAAACAGGCACGGGGTCCCTAACAAGTTGGGGTGGGGGTCTTCACATTCCGGTGATGCAGCTCGATTCTGTCGAGGAGGGCTCCCCCTCCCCACCCCCCGCCCTGGGCCGGGGTAGGTACTGCTCTACCCCAGGCTCCAGGGGTGGGCACCCGGGCTCGGGAGACTGCATCAGGGCATCACCCACCCCTGTGACAGTGAGACTACTCAGAACCAGTCCTGGGACCTTGGCTTAAGAACCTTCTGAGAACAAGGCCAAAAACAAAGAAGGCAAGTTCTTAAAGACCGAGAGGCACTAGCTGATGCTGAGGTTTGAGCCCCTGGATCCAGCCATGCCTGAAACCACTTGACTTTTTAGCGGCTTCATCAGTTCAGCAAACCAGCTTCTTTTTGCTTAAGGCTATTTGTACTGGGTTGTCTGTCCTTTGCAAATGGGAAAGTCCAAATTGATTCACAAGACAAGCTTTTTGAAGACTACTTTTTTGCTCATACTGTTTCTTCCACCCAAGCATCCTGGAGTTACCAGACTTCTTTTCACGGAGACTTTGAATAGACACGTTCCCTCTGGAAAGCCTTCTGGCCTCCTCCCCATGTCACGTAGATGCCCCTACTCTGTGCCTCTCAGCACCTGTGCATTGTTTACATTCATTAACTGGTTTCTCGAACATGTGCTGAGCACCCGAGCCCTGCCCCTTGGTTGGCTCACTCCAGCGAGAGACACTGTGGCTGGTTTTCTTTCCTGGCTCCCCCTCCTTGAAGCAGGCACCAGGCTGCTCTAGTACCCAGCCCAGAGCTTGGCACACAGCAGGCACCAAATAAATGTTTGCTGAAGGAGGAAGGAAAAACCCTGCCTCAGAGCAGCGCACCTTATCCATCGACATGGTATATACAAGTGACAAGGCAGAAATCCGAGCCTGTCCAGGAGCAAACCCTATCAGGCCTACCTTCCATGCATCCAGACCCCAGCCATCTTCCCCACCTCACTGGCCCCTCCCGGGCCTCAACACCAGTCTCCTCTGCCCAGACTCTCCAGTGGTTCCACTCACTGAAGAGTAGTGTCTCACAGTGGCCCGCAGGCCCTCACAGCCCAGCCCCGTGCACTCCCTCTCCCTTCTCCCCTTCCACACTCTGTCCTGCCTCCCTGGCCTTCTGGCTGTTCCCAGCACATGCTAACAAGCCCCTACCTCTGGGCCTTTGCACTTCCCACGCCCTCTGCATGATACCAGGTGCACTGGCCCCGGATACCCAGATGGCTATTCCCTCACTTCCACGAGACGTCTGCTCAAAGGCCGCCTCATCACAGAGGCCTTGCCCAGCTACCCTACTTTAAATGGCAAACATTCTCCACCCCCAGCACTCCCATCCCTGGACCCCACTCAGCTCTTCCCCGCAGCACTTTCTGATGATATTCTTGGTTATCTGCTTAAGACCTGCTCCCCACTGAGAACACTTGCTTCAAAACGGCAGGTATCTTGTTTACCTCTACGTTCCAGGGTCTGGAACAGTCCCGGTACACAGTAGGTGCTCAATGAATACCTGTAGAATGAGTGAGTAGCTTCTTCCACTCCACAGTGCCACCCTCCACACTGCCAAGCTCCATGGCAATGCTACCTGCACGGACCGCTTCTGGAAGGTAGAGTCAGGCACCCCCCTCTCTGTCCCCTATCTGCTCTAGAAACTTCCCTCAATGGATCTGCAGACTTTCTGCCCCCACTTGCCTTCCCGCCCCCTCATTCCTTGAGAACCCGGTCTCCAAAAACGGCAAGAGCTCACCCCTAAACAGCCCAAACCATCCCTAGTGGGCAGGGCAGACGAGCCCAGACAGCAGGAGACAGTCTTGGCCCCTTTCCTCTCTGCCTGTGCCGGCTGCCCTTTCGTGGAAAACCCCGAGTCAGCAGTGGGAGCAGAAGCAGGGCTCCGTCAGCTGCCACACACTGAGCCCTGGGGTCCTAACTTCAAGGGTGCACACAAGCCCCCCATTCAGGGGCAGCAGCTGGGCTTCCAGATGGGACTCCCACAGCCCCCCACTGCCCGCCTGGCACGGACCCGCTCACAGGGCACCTCCCACCCCAGCCTTGTCCCTACCACCCGCCCCCACTCGGGTTTCCAAGAAAGAATGTGTCTGGTCTGGATCCGACAGTGCTGGCCCCGTGACACAGAGAACAGACTGATTGTCCCAAATGCGACCGTCTGGCCAGTGTCGGCTCAGAGAGGTCAGGGATCACAGGAGTTATCATCACAGCGGGCGGCGGCTCCCAGGCGGCACACCCGCTCCCGGGAAGAGGCTGGGTGCTGGGAGGCGCCGGCTACCCCCTCCTCCCCGCCGGCAGCCACACACAAAGTTCCCTTTATGGGAACACGGCGGGCTGGGCACTGGCAGCTTCAGCCACAGGGAAACCAGGTTTGGGTTTTCTCCGTGGGCACAACTAGGCCTTTGTCTTGACACTGCTGCATCCCCAGCCGGCTGGCCTCCCTGTCGGGGACACAGTGTCCAGATCCAAGCACTTCCAAGCGGACCCCTCCGAGGCTGGGCCCAGAGACACCACAGAGGACGTCAAGGGACATGCCAACAGCACCGGACGCAACCCACGTTCCCCGCCAAGACCTCGCTGAGGACCTACTATGCGGCGAGCTCAGGGTGGCGGTGGAACCCCCCCCAGAGGAGGGCGGCAGGTGTGACCACGGCTCATCGGGAGGCAATTCATTGACGTGAGGAAACGTGCGGCCCCACTGTGTGCTGGCGCCGTGCCCGCATTGGGTCCACATGGTGAAAAGACGCAAGTGCTTGCCCACCCGAGCCCGTGCCAGCTGCATCTGACTCATCAACTCGCAGCTTGCTAAGAGAGGCACGAACGCAGTGCTCATCCCCTGGGATTTGGTCCCCTACTTTGGCATGCATACAAGATACACCCTAAAAAGCATAGGAAGAAGAAAGAGAAAAAGCCCCCAGGAGCCATGACTGAACGCAGTAATCAGGGTGCCCCAAGCAGGGGTTCTGGAGCTGGATTTCAGGTGCCCTCCCCATGGCTGGTGTGCATCGAGCCTGCACGTGACCCCCCGCCCCTTGGGGTCTGTATCCTGGTTCTCCTTCCTACAGAAAAAGTTCCCCCCGAACTTTCCACTGGCTACAGGGAGGAAAGAAGGGTAAAGGCACATAGCCTGTGGCTCTGAGGCCCCAAGTGGCAGGGCCCTCCCACCTGTGAGCATCACAGCGGACCCTGACCACTCACCCCCCGCTCCGGACACCCAGCAGGAGCGTCAGTGACAAGGACACGGCCTGGTTCCCTGGAGGCCGAGGATCTGCAAAGGCCACTTCCCCAGAATCTGCCCAGTGGGGCTCCAGGCGCCCAAAGACACAGGGGCAGTCAACTGTGAGAAGAAAACAGCTCCTCGAGGGGCGGTGGGTCTCACGTTTCCATGCTCCGCTTCATGCACTTCTGGACTCCAAGACTAAAAGTTAAACCCGAGTTCAGCCCTCCATGGCAGACAGAGCTCCAGGCCCAGGTGAGGAGGCAACGCAGAGCAGCACGGCCTTCTGGGCATCAGGACACGAGGAGCAGGGACCTTTGGGGTCAGCCTTGGCACTCAGGCTACACGGGAACGTCTCCCAAGACTCACCATGATCTCCACCTGCAGGCCCTAAGGTACAGCTCCCCCAGCCAGCCAGGGGAGAGACGGAAAAACCCCAGGGATTTTTCGGAAGGAAGGTCCACTGCTGAGCGCCAGGCAGAGGGGCTGCAGGGCCAGAGAGGGGCCGGTGGGGCCGCCCATCCGCCTCGGCTCCAGCCCAGCAGGAACTGGTCTGTTCCATCTAGACAGTCCGAGCCGCGAGCCCAGCCGGGGCGCTTCATGGAGAGGGAAAGTCTGATGCTCAGAGGGTCAGGACTGTGGATTTCCCCTTCCCAGCGTGGCCGAGGGGAGGAGGGGCTGCAGAGTGCGGAGGTCCTGGGAGGCCAGAGCAGAGGTGGGGCGGGGCAGAGCGCCTTGCCCCCAGACATTCGCAGCCCCTCCACAGACAGCATCAAAGAGGGACAGCCAGACACTGTCACCACGGGGAAGGTCACATGTGGGTCAGTGCCAGCAGCACGGGAAGGGAGTGACCTCTTTCCAAGGCCCATTCAGGAACCTCCCTGCAAGCCCAGACGTCTGACGCAGCCAGACGACAAAGGAAAGGGAGGCTAGGGTGGGGGGGCGGAGGTGTCTGGTGGTCCAACACGGCACTCCCCCCCCATCCCAGGGGCCCCCACAGCTGCACCCCCACCCCTGCTGACCGTCGGAGTGGCCAGAGTGGGGCTGATCAGCTCAACAACTTGCCACCTTGCTCTGGTTCTCCTGACCTTCTGGAATACTCTGCCAATTTTCAGCCTTGGTAGAACCAGAGGTGGTCCTGGCGTCCCCAGAATGTTGGCCCAGGAGCCCGTACACACACCTCTCCCCAAGAATTACACCATCTCTCATAGCTTTGAGGAACACTCGTCACTCTGGGCCTTATTCACAGACACTTGCTCTCAATCAACCATTAGTCAGGTCGCCCTATGAACAGGGGAACGACCAACGCTAACCCCCAAAAACCAGTGAACATCAGACATGGGTTCAATTCCCAGCTCTGACCCTTCCCCAGCAAAGACCTGAGATGTTCGGGTCCTCTGTTTCCCCATCTGCAAAATGAGGACAAGAACCGTATCTGTGCCCACAGGGGTGGCTTCAGGGTTAGGCGAGGCCAGTACACATGCATCCCGGTGCCGGCTTTGTACTAAGTGCTCCTGAAAGGGAAGGC
This sequence comes from Lontra canadensis, assembly GCF_010015895.1. NCBI lineage: Eukaryota > Metazoa > Chordata > Mammalia > Carnivora > Mustelidae > Lontra > Lontra canadensis. Next base: position 6,294,116 of record NW_022631019.1, on the reverse strand, counting down.
ACAGAGACAGGTCCAAGGCAAAGAAGGAGCTCCGGCCCCAGGGACTAAGCCCTGGGGATTTGAGTCATTACTAAAGGATGGGAGCTCAGGGGAGCAGGTGCTGGAAGCCCTTGCCCATTGCTAGTCCCAGGTGCGCGTTACCCAGGATGGCCTCTGCCTTTCTGCACAACAGACACGTCACGGCTGCTCCCCGATTGGGCTGGAGGCTGCAGATCCCAGCTGCGAACACGCCCGGTGAGCCTGGACCTTGCTGCTGCTGCTCACTGCCTCCTACCCCACTCTGCCCATGCCCTGCCACCCAGGTTATCCCCCGCAGCTGAACGAACGTCCCCCATGAACTTGACCGTGCCTCTGGCCAGTCCAATGCCCCCATTCTGCCTCTCATGACTCAGGATGACTCACGGTTCACATCGCTGAAATCAGGCTGGTCCTGGCGTCCATGACACAGTCCGGTGACCCTCGGCAGCTTATTTAAAAAAAAAAAAAAATGGTGACCCTTTCTCTCCGTGGGTCTCAGAGGCGATCATGTACAGCACTGAGCGGCCGTGTCTGCCTCCCTCGCCGCTGCCTACGCAGCCCCAACGCAACTCTCACCCACATCTGGCTGAACTGTAAGTGTTCAGAGCTGCCCAGACATCTCCCCAGCAGGTACCAAGGTCAGGGTGTGCATACAAAGGTCACACAGGGTCTGCTCTCCCCCCAAGAACTCACTCTGAGGCTTGGAGGCCGCCCCATGCCATCCAGGATATTTGGAATTCCACCACACACATGCTTTCTTTGTAAAGAGCTCTGGCTTCCCGCTCCCTGTACCACTAACCCAGAAACTTGACACTCAAAGCATCGGGCTAAGTCCTAGGAATGCAAATGCTTCAGGCGCGCCGCCGCCTGGGATGCCTCCGCAGACTGAACTAGAAAGGTTTAAGGGCTTTTGTAAGGTGTGGGGGTGTGGGGTAGGAGGAGAAGGTTTGAGGGGGGACAGGACTATCTCCAACACCTATAAGCACACTGATGGCTTTTTCAGCCAAAGTGTGTCCCTTGTCCAGTCTAGGGAGTGGGTCAGAGACTCGGGGAGTCCGAGATGTGAATGGAACAGAGGTGAGGGTGCTTGTTTAAAAAAAGGGGAGAGGTTCTTCCACTGGAGCCTTGGGGATGACCCCTCCCAGTCACACCAACCTTTCATGAAGCAGAACATCCCATAATTCCATCCCACCTCAACAGCCACAGGAGCAGGTATGGCCTCAAGACCGCCAGTGACATAATTGAAAACCCTTCTCCCCCCACCAAGGAAATAAAGAGACACAGAGCCCATCCACCAGGGCACCTTCAAAAGGAAGGTCAAGATCAGCAGGAGTGGGGTTCATTCGACAAGTTCCCATTGAGCCTCACAGTGTCCCAGCCACAGTGCTAGGACCAAGGGGTCTGCCCTGAGGGGTTTCAGCAACTCCCACCACATCTCTCAAGACCCAATGGTGCCTCCTGTCTTCCTCACAAGCCCCACGGACAGGCACTGAGCAGGGAGACTGGCCCCAGCTCCCATCACCAGGTGAACCATTTCTCCTGCTCCACTGCCTGAAATACAGAGCAGAAAGGGGGTGGGTACGGGCTTCCTCTGAGTGTCAAGGAATAAATCAGGAACCCTGAGCAAGTCCACTGTGGGTACAAGATGCCCCATCAATTGAGTGCCCTGGGACAATAAGATACAAAGGGGTTTCCTGGCTCTCTAGAACCTTCCAAGACCTGCTAAACAGGGAACAGGGACACCACATCTGTAAAGGGCAGTGGGGAGGACAGGTGAGAGGGGCTTAAAGCCCAGCGGGGGGGAAGGAGGAAGGGAGGGAGGGAGGAGGTGTTGCAGGTAGACCCACAAGATAGAGATGCCCCCGACACACAGAGGGCAGCTCTCGCCCCAGACACAATGAAGGTTAATTATCACCCTCGGGTCTGTTTTGTTTCTGCTCTGACCCCCTGCCTGAAACAATGGCTGGCACGTAGCTGGTGCTCAGTAAATATTTGCAGAAGGGAGTTTCTGCTATGAAAATTTCAGAGGGAGGCAAAGAGAAACCAAGGGGAGGGGGGGAGGAGGCGCCCAGAAAGAGCGAGAAAGAGACACCAGCTGGACATCTGGGATCCCTGGCAGGGGGTTCTGGCCCTGTCCTGAGCAGTATCTGCGTGCCACAACCGGAGTCACTTGACCCAGTGGGAACTGAGAGCACAGATTCCCCTTCACCTTTCAGAAAAGGAGAGTATCCTGCCTCTGACCCCAGGAATAGGCAGGCGGGTGGCCAACCCAGGGCCAGACCTAGCCAGGGTCCTCCCAGCAAGTCTGGGGCTGGAGGCTTGGGGACAGGCTTCCCACCCAAGGCCAACAGTTCAAGCAGCCGCAGGACTAGTGGGTATGGACTTTGGAGCTCTCTCCAAATGGGCTAACCTGTCTCTCACCACCAGGCTGGACAGTATTTTGAAGTCCCCCTCTCTTCGAGAGGGGGCCCCATGCACGTCCCCCGCCCCGAAACCACGCCAGCCACACCTGGGTCTAGAAGGATCTCATGCCTCAAAGCCACACAAAATTCATCACCCCCTGCCACCCCAATCCAATTACCCCCTGCCCCGTCACCCCACTCCCCATGAGGCCTGGAGGCCAGGAGGCCAGGCAACCTCACCCAGCCTCTAACCCAGGATGGTCCCACCTCCTCCTCAACTCAGTTCAGGGGGTCCCAGGGAGGGGGCAGAGCAGGAGGGCCCCCGGGACTGTCTTCATCCCTCCTGCTGGCCTCTCCTTCTGTCTTCGTACTTCAAGGCTCCAGATGGGGGGTAGCATGTGAGGTGAAGCCCTGATCTGGGTGGGGGGCGGAGGGGCATGTCCCACGGGCAAGGTGAACGACGAGGCCCGGCCTCTGCCCACCTCCTCTCTGGCCAGCCTGCTGGGTCCACACAGACCTGCAGCCCGCATGCTGTTCCTGGGCTCCCCACGCCACCCCCTCCCCCGGGGCTCCCACCTCTCCGGTCCCTACCTACGCCTCAGGGCTTGCTACAGGACGACCCTCCCCAGATTGCGTTCCTGGGTTCCCTCCTGTTAGCTTTCCCTGCACCGGGCACACGGTGTTGTAATTATAGCTCAAGTGACCGTCCCCACCACAGACGGCAAACCCTCCTGGACAGGTGCCTGCCTTGTGCGGCTGCATCCCCAGTCCGCACTGAACGCATGAGCCGCCGGACGGCTGCACGGGCCGGGGACCAACTCTCTGAATGAAGCAGGCAACCGGCCACGGGGCAGCCCCAACACGATCCTCGTGGAGCCCCTGTGGTGACTCCGCAAGGTGAGCTCTTACGGAAGTGGAACGTGCGACTCAAAAAGGCTGACTGGTTTGGGAACCAGGTCAGAAGCCAGAGTCCAATCCTCGTGGTCTCTCCAGGACGCGGGGATCCTGAGTGTGGCAGCTGGAAGGGCTGTGCTCAGGAACAAAGGAAGGTGGCAGGACCACCCCATGGGCCACAGGTGTGGGACGCTGCCCTCATGCCTGCCCGTCCCCCCACCCCTGCGGCAGCCTGGAGGTGCTGTCTACGCCTCGGGCCGGGCAGCTGGGGAGGGACCAGAGCGGGGGTGGCAGAGCCATGGCTCTACAGGGCAGCCGTGGCCCCGGTGCTCTCAGCGGCCTTCAACCCTCACCCGCCCACGGCCCCGGCCCACAGCCCCTCCCCGGCCAGGCCACAGGAAACACCATCCCTCCCTCCCCACACCGCAGCTTCCCAGAACACACGCCACGTCTCCCCAACCTGCCCGGAAAGGGAGTGAGTGCACCGGCTTCCTGTGGTCCCCACCTGGCTGTCAGGGGCCGAGCCTGGCCACCGCGCTTCACCTGGCTCCTGGGGGACGCCCAGTCACCCCATCTCACCCAGCCGGGCTCTCCAGGGCAGGCCCAGGGTACTGGGCAGTTCCAGAATAGCACGGGCTTAAAAACCCAACGAAGGCAAGGACACAGAGGTGGGACTCCCCTTTCAGTCTTGGCCCATGTCCGTGTGTCTGTCTGTATGCCCCACTTGGCAAACCAGGCCAGAGCCTGGCACACAGAGGCTTTTGGCCAACATGTGGGATGAAGGGAGCACGGATGAAGAATGAGAAGCACCCATTCAAGAAGCCTGTGGAAGTGCAGCCCCCGCCGCAGACAGCCCCTCTACCCCTCACCCTAGGAAGGCCATGAGTGTTGATTCTAGCTTCCACCCTGAATCTCAGACACATTACTTGGCCTCTGGGAGCCTCAGTTTCCACATCTATAAAAACATATAAAACTACAAAAATAGGTTCCCAGATACCTAAACTAAAAATCCCAGAGTCCTTGATTTTGAGGATATTTATTAGGCACTTACGCCACACTGGGTACCCTCAGTGCTCCTAGCGGAGTGGCATACAGACAGCCTCTTCCGCCAGTGACAGATCTTTTCCCTCCTTCTCTTCCTTCTCTCTCTCCAGTTCTTACACATCCTAAGGTTCAGCGTCAACATCACCTCCTCCAGGAAGCCCTCCTAGATTTGCCTGCTAAGCGTAAACTGAATCCCAACTAAGTCCTCCAGAATTCCTCTCACCTCTCATTGCCTTTATGACCCTCTGCCTAAGATGATATTGTTGGAGAGTTAACTGTCTACTTGCCCTCTTCCCTTCCAGAGAGCACACCAGGCAAGTTCTCAAAGGCCAGGACTAAAGATTATAAATTCCAAGACACGTTCCCTCAGAGCAGGAAGGCACATGGGAGGGAAGGCCCTGCGCCACCTCGGGCCTTGAATCCCAGTTATGGGAAGGATAGCACCTAAGTTCACCCAAGTCAACGCACCCATTCATGGGGTACTCTTACATCCCCATTTCACAGATGGGAAACTGAGGCCCAGATCACAGGGGCAGGTACCAGAGCAGGACTCCAGCCACCTCCACCTGATTCCCAAGTTAGGCTCCTAACTGCTCCAGCTCCCACAGCCAGACTATACACGGCTTCCCAAGGTGGTTTCCTCCGGAGGAGAGACCCACGCCCCAGAGACATCACACAGGGCTGCGTTGGTGCCCTGGGCCTGTGGAACGCATATGGGCCCCCAGATGCCCCAACAATCCCCTTATCTCTTGGTGAAAAGCAACTGCCCTGAACCCCCAGGCATCCCCTTCACAATCAGTCCCTTTGCAGTAACCTTCATCCCCTCACCTTCCAGCAGCTGAAGGGGTCACGCCCAGGATTCTGCCCAAGGCTGACACAAACACATGGCCGGTGCCCACGCCAAATCAGCAGGCTGATATTATCTGGTCAAGCCTCTGCGGGAAGACACACCCACGCCCGCCCACACCACCCCTCCTTTGTCCCCTGGGACCGCCTCTAACGTGCCTGGGCACAGCATCCTCCCCAACTCACCTGAAGCTGGGGGCAGGCCAGCTGGGGAGCGTCTCCTTCCCAGGCCAGTTGCCCCTGGGGGGGAGCCGCGAGCCCCAAAGTGGGCGAGGCCGGCTGTCCCACCTGGCACCACCGCCCCCCACCTCCCCTGCCTGCAGGGCCGAGAGGGGAAGAGCACAGGGCCAAGGCACCTCCCTGACCGCCCGCACCTGGTCCCCCCGCTTGTACATGACTAAGCAATTTCTCCCTCGGAGTCCGCCTGCCAAGTGGCCCTGCGGGCGGCGCAACCGCACCGGGCCGCCCGGGGCCACACGCACTAAACCCATAATTGGCGAGTCTTCTTCTTGGGAAAGAAAACCCCCTCCATGTTTTGTTTTGTTTTGTTTTCCCCTTAAATGAAACAAATCCACCCACGTAGTTACTGGAAACTCAAGCATGTGAAACTGAACCGTTTGCAAAGGGAATTAGTCAGCAAGCTCGTGAGCAGCGCAGTGGGTTCCGCAGTAGGTGGGGCCGCCTGGGCTCTCGAGGTTCCCATCCAGAGTGGGGGGGGTGGCGAGGTCCCTCACACTGCAGGGGATGCCCCGGCCACGGCCGAACGTGAGGGCGGGTCTGCTCACACCAGGTCCAAAAGGGTGAAAAGCACCCCTTGCTCTGTGCCTGTCCCCCACTTTGGGAAACTCGGCGATGAGAAGCCCTGGCTCAGGAGTCAGCTCCCACCCCATCCAGTCAGTTGAACCCCTGCAGGTCTCAGTTTCCTCATCTGTGCAGTGGGGGCAACAGAACTTACCAGGAGCACTGCCAGATCACAGAGACCATCTAGGTGAGGTGCTTTGGGTCTGGCCGCCAACAGGCAGCAAGGCGGGGACTCTGCAGTAGGTAGGTGTCTTGCTGAGAGCTATGGTGGCCAGAGGACTGTTGCAGGGCTCTGTCTCTCTGGGTCCTGTCCTCCTTGCTGCAGGACAATTGGCTGACTTGGTTTCCAGCCCTGCTGCCTTACCCAGGAGACGGCCCCGGGGAGGTGGAGAGGGGCCAGGCGCCCACAAGTCCAGTCCCAGATTCCTGAGCCCTGAAGCTCCGTGACCCACTGGGCTCCTTGGCCTTGTCCTCCTCACCTGCACAGGGAGGGCTCAGACATTGTATGCTGTGTTGTTCCTTTAAAAATCAAAAAACCCACTACCTTTTCTGCCTACATTAAAAAACAAAAACGCCTGGATTCCTGGCTTCTCTTAGGGGGACAAAGAAATGGACACTTCAGTGCATTGGACCCCACTGCCCTGGGTAGGAGAGGCCACTCCTGGACAGAGGACAGACGTGCTCTGCTTTGCCACAGTCCTCCCCCATCCCTATAGCCTTCCACCTGACTTGGGTGCTGATGCTTCGTTTGCGCCTCCTTCCCGGCCCCTGGGGGCATCTGAGTTTGTGACCCAGTTTAAAACCCTAATTTTATGTAGGAGCACGACCTCAGCCACTTGTCAGTAGAAATATCCACAGGAAGTGTCCCTCAGGAAGGTAGTTAAAGTCTGATGCTGCAGGCTGATTTTTCTTGGAGAAAAACAAGGCGATGTAAGAAGACCACCGCTCCAGGCTGGCCAAGGGGAGCTCAGGGATGAGATAGTAATGTTCCAAAATTCTTTTTTTTTTTTTCTTTTTTATAAAATTGTATTTTTTTGTTTGACAGAGAGAGAGATTGAGATCACAACCAGGCAGAGAGGCAAGCAGAGAGAGGAGAGGAAGCAGGCTCCCTGATGAGCAGAGAGCCTGATTCGGGGCTTGATCCCAGGACCCTGGGATCATGACCTGAGCCAAAGGCAGAGCCTTAACCCACTGAGCCACTCAGGCGCCCCTGTTCTGAAATTCTTTATGGGATTTAATAGACAATGAGCAGAACCAAGTGTTGGGGATCCTGCCCTCACTTCCCTAATTTCTTCCCTCTCCTTTTGCTTATGAACCAAAAGAGGGCATCGCTCTGCATCTCAACCCCCTGGGCGTGCAGAAGGTGGGCGGTGGGGGTCAAGGTGCTGGGGTGCAGGCCCCCTAGGAGGGCTGCTTGCAGAACCAGAAGCCCCCCCCCGCCCCCACCGCTCCCCCAGCTGGCTAGCTTGTTTTGTTTATTGGAGGGGGCAGGGGAGGTAGGGTTTCGTGGACACAGCCGATCTAGTCACAGCCCAGCAGAGATGTTGAAATGTCAAGAGAACATTTGAGGGCATTTTCAAGTTGTCTTGATCACTCCTGAAGGGGAAAACACAAGATTCAGGATCTGAGTACCTGCTAAGGGCTGGCCAGCAAGACACAGAGGGGACAGGCCAAGGGGAATGCGTTCTCACCTGGTCTGTGCTCTGGCACCTCTTCCCCCTGGGGACCCCTCCTGTGCCCTCCCCTTTGTCTGGCTAAGGCTTCTCTCCTCCAGAAAGCTCTCATCCCCCGGAGCGCTCCAGGCACACCCATATCACATAATGTAACACCGTGTGGTGACCCAATGACTCCTGCCTTTTGACCCCCTCCCATTCCAGGTCAGGGGCTTCTACAGACTCAGAGGCCTCGTGGGGTCGTGATTCAGAGCACAGACAGCGGCTGCACCCAGCCTGACTTCTTCGCCATGTGATCCCAGGCAAGGTATTTGACTTTTGGGTCAGTTTTCCCATCTGTAAAATGGGCATAATCAACTCCATTCACAGGGCTCTCGGGATCAGTACATAACTTGTACGGGAAGTGCCAAGTATGGGTCCTGGCACACAGAGACGGCTCAGTGTAACAGTGAGCAAACGGGTCTAAACTCAGGAGGAAAAGTTGGTCAATGTGCACAGTCCACTGGGAAACACACACACAGCTTGGGTCCGGCTTTGGACAATCGGCCCGCACTACCGCCGGTCACCCCTCCCCTTGATAACCTCCAAACAGCCCCAAACCCTGCCCGGGCAGCCTTCAACAGGTGCTTTCCGGGACTGTGCTGCTCAGGGAGACAACAAGGTGTGAGACTGCTGGATCTCGAGGAGTGCAGCCCGTGAGCTGCTGACCAGAGAAACTTCAGGACGACACTGCCTCAACTGGTACACGTGCTCGCAAGAGCCGCAACTGCAACCCCCGCCCCCCACTCCCGGCTCCCACCTACAGATCGCGCTGGGGTATGGAGAAGTCATGAATTCGGGGCTGACGCTGCTGGCCGCCCCACTGCACAGTCACTAGCAATCATCGGAGTGGACGTTTACAATGGGTAAACTGCATGGCGTGTGAATTTGATCTCAGTAAGAATCCTGGATTAGCTCCTGCTGTATACACTCTGAGCCCCGAAGAGACAGCATCCCACTATAATAGCCAGAAAAGTCAGGTTCCACCTGCTTTGTCTTTTTAAAAATTCAGGAGAAACAAGGACACGAAGGCAAAAACTTGGCCATCGCAAGGGCCCCCGTATCTCAGTGATTGCTTATTCTCTGGCTTAAGGAGCGAAAGCCAACTCCATTTTTCTACTTTGCCCGAACACAGCTCTTTTATCTGATTCCCCATGGAGGCTCCAAACCCATTTCCAGAAGGAAAACAGAGGTCACATCCCTAACATCCAAAACATGGCAGATCAAGCCACAGTTCACCCCCAACACCCAGCAAGTCAGGGCAGAACCATCCTGCCTGGCCCCGACATTGACCTTAATCTACTCCTGCCAGTTCACCAAAATGTTTTGGGGGAACGGCAGAGGCAGGAGGAGGAGACAGAAGACCACCCCCTAGTCTGCTTCTAGGACAGTGGCCCCCAAACATATTTTCAGCAGTTTAATTTCCCCCAAGAGTTAAGTGTTGCATAGAACCCTACTCCCCACCAAAAGAAAAAAGGATCAGAGTCAGACTGCTCTGGTTCAAGTGACCCATCTTCCCACTCAGGGGTGGAAGCCTAAGGCTCTGCACGAAACCAGGGCCAGGTGATGTGGCATCTGAGTCCTGTCTGGCCATTTCTGGGGCTTCGCTGTTACTCCTTGAGCAGCAGAGAGATGGGTGTCTCGTGCACAGTGAAGAGACACAGGGACAGTGGTAACATCGCACTTGGTCATGGACACCTGGGGCTCATGAGGACCCCCTGCATGTGTTCCAAATCTTCCATTTAAAAAAATGCACATAAACACAGACAGCAGAAAGCAGGGGCGGTGAGAACACCTGAAGGAGGGGGGCAGCCCGTCTCCGTGCAGGACTCGGCTCAGACATGGTCCCCTGGGTCGGTGCTGTCTGGACCTCTCCCTCGGCGTAGGCACCGTGACAGCCTGGACAGCTCAGGCATTCGGCGAATGTTGGCTGAATGATGAGGGAATTTAAAACACACACACACACAAACAAACAAACACCTTTATCCTGAGCTGTCTAGACACCCCCAAGTGTGACATAGTGGTAAGGAGGACAGGCTTGCTGGAACCCTGGGGGATGGGTGGGTATGGGGTGGGGGGAGGGGAAACAAAACAGACAAAATACAAAACAGCTCAAATTTGGCCCAATAGATAGAACTGGAAAGGGCAGGGGGGACATCTGTATCTTTTCGAGCACCACGTTTCTCCAGAGATGATGAAAGTTGGTTTAAAGAGACCCTGACATTTATAGATGATTTACGCATTATGAAACACATTCCACACTGCTGTTGCCCCTTAAGATGATTCTTTCAAGCTTCACAAACGCAAGGTGACCTTTCTCATTAGAGCTTCTCGAAATCTCCAAGCTGCAAAGACCCTCGGACAAGTAAAAACCCTCACAGGTCTCCCCCTACCCCCAACTCCAAAGTAATTAAGCAAAGGTCTTCTGATTCCCAGATCTTCCAGATCTGTCCAGGGGCTCGTCCCACAGAAGTCCATGTAGGTGACCCCAAGAACATGGCACAGGGCCCCTCATCCTGCCTCCAAAACTGCCATCCTCCGAATCCTGTGTTTTATGTCCAGGATCACATGAGGCTCCCTGGGATCAACCTAGCCCGCGGATCCCACCAATGTGGCCCGTTGCCCGTGTGGCCTTCCAAGGGCGGGAAATCAACTCCGGCGGGTGCTGCTCCCCATGCTCTCATCCCGGGAGAGGTTGAGGTCACAGGTGCAGCACCACCCCAGCCAAAAACCCCAGCCTTGGTCAGACCTTGCAGCCAAATCACCGATGGTTAGTGATCTGCTGGGAGAGCCCCCCAGAGCGTCCAGGAAAAGGACCAGGGGCTTGATTTGGACTAAGAGGACCTGGCCAGAGTGTTCCATGAAGGAGGCAGAGGCAGGTGGAGACAAACGTTTCTAGTTTATCGGTGCCTCCTAGCTTTAGGGGTGCCTGGGGCTGGGAAGGGACGCAAGGATACCTCCTATCCACCCTTAGGCCTGGCATTCAAGGCCTCCCTGCTATCCAGCAGCCTTCCCATGATCCTCCTCCTCCTTGGGGTCACTCTACCTCCCCATCCCCGAACACGAGACCCCGCTCCCCAGCCTAGCACAGAGGTTCTCTGGGCCCGCCCAGCACACCTGACAGTGAGCTAGTGTTTCCTGCCCACACCTGTCATCTCCACCTGCTGCAACACGGACGCTCGAGGCCTCAGGCAGCTTCGCACGCCTCCAGCGTCAGGCCTGGTGCTAAGAAGGGCTAAATGAGCCCGGTGCGTGGAATCAGGCCAGCCTTCCCTCATCCACGTGGCCGTGTCCCCTCTAAAGACTCGGGAAAGGTCTCTGAGGCTCACTTCCCTCATCGACCCCCCTTTTTTGAAACCCATTGACAAAAGCACGCACAGTGCCTCACACCCAGCAGGCGTCCCATCACGCTCCATGCTATTTCTGAAAGAATCCGACTTGGAGCACACAGGAGTAGAAACAGCCTCACGGAAACGACAGCCAGAGAATGGGCTAGAAACGGTGGAGGGAAAAGTTGTCAAGGGCTCCAACAACGAAAGAGCCAACATGCCCTGAGGTGTGACAGGTCGGGTCTTCTCCTGTGCTGGGGGGCAACCCAGCTGTGTTGCCTCTACAAACTGTTCCCCACCCCATCCATGATGATGGCACCGTGACTCTGCAGGGACCCCCGAGGCAGGACCCATGGCTGGGGTGCCGCTGACACAGGCAAGGGTGGACACAGAGCAAGAAGCTCCATGAGTTACTGACCCCCATACCCAGAGCCGGTCCTGGGGGGACACGGGGGACACATGGGGACACATGGGGCATTGCTGCTCCAGGGAGGAGGGTGGCGGCACCAAGCGGACCTGAGACAAGGTCATGCCATGTCTGAGGCCATGTCACGGGTTTGGGAATGAGAATTTTCCCTAAGATTAGCATTGCTGTTGACGGGCTTCAAGAAGGGAGTGGCCCTCATCAGGTGTTTTAAAAAGATCAGTGGAAAAAAGTTTAAAACAATGAAAAAGACAGCCGTCAGCAGGACAGCGGCTGGATCTTGGGCGGGGATGGATACTGGGGGGAAGCAGGTGTTTACAGGGCTCTAGGCGAGTGTTTCAGCCCAGCCGGCTGAATGGAGCTGTCCCCACCTCCCAGTGGCCCCCAAGCGAGCCAGGAGGGGAAACCCAGCTTCTCTTCAGGAAACACTGCAATCTTCCACGCCGAACGTAATTAGCCAGAAGCCAGACACAAAAGGTCCCAGAACGGATGGTTCCATTTATAGGAAATGTCCGGAATAGGCAAATCCCTAGACACAGACGGCAGACCGGTGGCTGCCAGGAGCTGGGGGAGGGGGCAGGCGCAGTGACCGCTAGCGGGTCCCAGGTTTCCATCTGAGGGACGATCATGCTGGGAAGCAGGCAGAGGCGGCCGCAGAGATTGTGAATGTTCTAGATGCAACTAAACTGTTCACTTCAGAATGGACTGTTGTAGGGAATATGGAATTCACCTCAATTTAAAAAAAAAAAAAAGGAGTCAGTAGCACAGAGCGTGTTAAGAGGCCTCTCCACGGAGCCACTGATCCCATTTCTGCTGGGGGTACCGTCGTATCCCCACAAACCGGGGCCCCCTCTGACTCTCAGTGACTCCTCGCGTCCAGGGTACGGGCCGCTCCAACGGCTGGTCTAGCCTCTCAAGCCACTCGCTGCCGCTGCTCCCCTTCTTGGTGGCAGAGCGTGGTGGGTGTGGGTGCAGACCCGGGAGCCAGACCACAGCGCCAGGCTCCCTGCTCCTCCCCTTCTGGCCTCCCATTCCAAGCCTCTGTCTTCTCGTCTGTAAAATGGGGCAGCACCGCCCTCTGGACCTCACCAACAATATGAAGACTGACTGGGACCCTCCAGCCTCCAGGTGGTCACCGCTGTCACGGGGATCCCAGCCTGAATTTCTGCGACCGGCCCTTCAAAGCTGCCTCTTCTCCACCTGAGCTCCGCACGTGCCCTTTGTCCTCCATTACGTCCAAACCATCCAGTCCGCCTTTCCAGGGCCCTGGTCCATCATCCTTCCCCCAGGTCCCCAATACTCCATCCATCTCCACCTCCCCTCTCTGGGCTGGAGGGCGAGGGGCCTCCCGCAGGAAAATGAGTTCTTCCCAACCCCCCACCCCTCCAGCTCTGCAGTGCCCAGAATGTTCTCCCTGGTCGAAACCTGGCTATTTATGGGGAACACGTGCTGGGAAAACTAGCACAAGAAGCTGCGTCCACCACGAGGAGGCTATCCCGCTGTAGGAACCCATGGCCGAGAGGGTAAAGACGATGGAGCCAAACGTGTGGTTACCCCAGAGTTGCCCCTCAGCCACTGCCTTGAGGAAACCACATTAGAGCCCACCCACCCAGAGCATCCTGTGCTTCGGCCCCTCTCCCCACAGGCCCCCTCCCAGTGTCCTCTTGCCCCTCTGTTCTCGCTCAGCCCCGACCCGGCCACACGCCAGGCCATGCTCACCTCCCACACCCACCGCCCTTCCACCTGGAATGCCAACCCCCCAACCCCCCGTCAGCCTCTCCAGCACACCCTGGGAAGGTCATCACCAGAGTCTGGCCGGTCTCACTCACTAGATGAAGAGGTCTCTAAGAGCGACACCCCTCCCCTCCATCCTTTGTATCCTCAGCCCAGCAGACTGGCTGCATACTGTAGGTGCTCAATAAATGTGTGAATGGAAGAATAAATGACGAGCAGTCCAAAAATACTCAGGAAAGGAGGCTTGTTTTGGACGGGGGAAGTTCTGGTCTTCAAATTGTAAACTTGGCACTCGGGTTCTCAGATAGGCGGGTCTGTGGGGGGCGATGCCACCACCCACCAGCATGTCGGGATTAGGCACTGTGGCCAGTGCTGGAGCGCGTCACCTCCCTAAGACCTCACGGCCGCCCCACAAAGGGGCTGTCACCCTGCATGATCAGAGTGGCAGAGGCTCTGAGAGAAAGCCCGGTTCTGGGCTACCTGGACGGCAAGGGCTGGCGCCACCCCTGAGCCCAGATTCAGGTCTCTCCAAGCCCCCTGCCCAGAAGCACTACCAGCCGTGCCCGCATCTATTGTCCAAAATTGGGAGCATACTGTGTGTGCTGAGCACTGGGGACAGAGGGATGAGTGAGACTCACATGGCCTGGCCCTGCCCACCCCCCATCCCCCAGTCCAGCGGGGCACTGGTCAGCCTCCCTGTGGGTCTTGTGCAGGGGAGTGTGTCTCTGGCTTGGGTTTCTGGGTGGAAGCTGGAGGCCCCGCTCCCTGCTGCAGGAACGCCACATGAGCCAATAGGCCAGGGAGGAGGGAGACATGTGGCAATCAGGTTTTTAAAATTAAGTGAGACGAGTTTGCATAGCATCGAGGTAGGAATGTGCTGGGCTGGTGAGCATGGGAATGAGGCAGGGTGGGGGCAGGGGGGCAAGGTTGGAGGGTCAGCGAGACATAGATACAGGGGATGGAGGCTACCAGGGACATCAGGAGGCGGGTATGTGGGAGAGCTCTGAGGACAGGGACGGGCGCTGAGGAGGTGGGGAGCAGGAGAGAGACGGCGGTGCTGGGAGGGAAGGACCCCGGCAACTGGTGCAGAGGATTCTCTAAGCAGGAAGGAGGGGTGATGGCACCAAGGCAGCAGGGTCAGTGAGGAGCAGCCGTTGGGACAGTGACATCCAAGATCTCCTGGAAAGATCTAGAAGTGCCAGGGAAGTGAGGAAGTAGAGACCAGTTGTACTGAGCTGGGAGTGGGAGGCAGGACGGCAGGCAGTGGCTGAAGGAGCTGCCCCCCTCTTGCCCTGAGGGCAGCTCTGGGGACTGTGACCAAAGGGAGCCAGAGCCCTGGGGCTCCCCCCACCCCCCACACACCCTAGGCTCCCCAGTCCTGCGAGCTCCCACAGGCAGCCTCGCCTTGTGTCTGACCAGCAGGAGGAGGCAGCAGCCTGGGGGGCTGGCCCAGTTGTATCCAGGAGGGGCAGGTATCAGGGCCCCCTGGACCCACACTCTCCCTCCCCCACCCCACCCCAAAGGCCCACAAGGCCCCTCCTGGGAGCCAGTGCTCTCAGGCAGTGCCATAAACAGAGAGGCCGTTTCCTCCACAGAGGAATGTGGTAACTCCGTACAGTGGAGTTCTCACCAGCTGGGAAGAGTCGGGGAGACGGACATGGTGAAGGCCACATGTCACGAGTGTGCTTCAGCCGATGGGGCACTGAGTGGTGCTATGATGGGAAGTGTGAGGTCACGTGCATTTTACCATAGAATGAGATTTAGGTATGAAACCCCTGACCCCAGAGGGACCTTCCCACAGGGCCCTCGGGCAGCCGGGCACCCACTCTGGGGATCCCACACACACCCTCGCTCTTGGAACAAGGAGGAGCACACGGCCTAAGGTACGAGGGTCTCCCCCGGTTCTAGAGGAAAAGGCCAGAACAAGGGTTCTACTCCCGGGCATGCCACCTCACATGCCAGAGGCCCCTCAGCTAACCCCTCTTGGAAAGAAGGTTCCACAGTCTCTGTCTCCAGCCAGGCTTCTCTCTAGAGCCCCAGGCCTAGCTGCCATCTGGACACATCCACAGACCATTTCTACCTGGGAGAGGCTCAAGGCGGCTCCACGAGCCTGGCCCCCAGCCCTGTCTCTAGGATCACCATCCAGACTGACCCTCAACTGGCCCGGAGGCTCCCAGACATCTGCAGGTCTTCACATGTCTTCACACCCCGTGTCCAAATAGTTACCCAGCCTGGGGACTCCACCTTGAAAACACCGCCAGCCTCCATCCCAACCAATGGGAAACAGACGCAGGGACGCAGGGAGGCAGGGACACGGTTTAGTAATCACGGGCCTGAAAGCAGAGCCAGAAGCTGTTTGGCCACAGGCAGCCTCTCTGGCAAAGGCTGTTTGCAGCTGTGGCCATTGTCAGGACCCTGTCACCAGCTAGATCCTGGAGCCCCCACCCCGTGGCATTTACGTCCCCCATGCCCTGAGTCTTGGGCCTAAATCACCCACCGCCTCCCCAGGGTGGGAGGCACCTGTGCACTCCTCCATCGGCTAGCCGCACGATGGGGACTTCAATCAAGACAGTTAAACTTGGGTCTAAGCTTGGGTCGGGGGCCACGCTTGTTAAAGAACCACTTACACATCCCCTGCAGCCCAGCCCCTATCTCAGATGCCCATTCCCACCCAAGGCCCAGCCTCGATGGGGGTGTGAG
Organism: Lontra canadensis; assembly: GCF_010015895.1. Lineage (NCBI taxonomy): Eukaryota > Metazoa > Chordata > Mammalia > Carnivora > Mustelidae > Lontra > Lontra canadensis. Next base: position 6,278,212 of record NW_022631019.1, on the reverse strand, counting down.
GCAGGGCTGTGCCTTTCAGGTCCCTCTCCCCATCTCCAAGGGAGGCTCACGGGGAGCCAAGGTCTGTTGTTTTTGTGGGCTGTCTCATGACCAACAGACTCATTTATTTGTAATGCTGAGCAATGAATGGGGCTTTTAAAACACAAAATAAGCAAGAAGCTTCCCGAAGACTCTGGGGGGTGTGGCATCCCAATGAGCTGTCCTCCCCTCGCCACAGCCAGGAAGGACCCCCAAGTCCAAGCCAGGCAGAGTGTACTTACCCCCACCTGTCCCCCGGGGGTCAGTCTACCTCTTCCAGGCTTGAGATCTGGCTTGAATGCTTAGCAAGCACTCACAGCCTGATACCACGTCTGAGGCTTGCTTCCGAAGAATCCGGCATGAGTGTGTGCACATGTGCATGGACACGTGTGTGGGTGTACACGGAGGTGTGTGAGTATGGGGGCGTGTGTACGCATCAACACTTGAAGCTACTGGGGGAACCTTACACCCTTCCCCCAGCTCTGCTATATATTTGCAATTTTCCATAATAATAAACGTTTTTCATTAAAGAAAAGTCCGCATATGCTTCTTGAAGAGAAGGTCACCTGTACTGATTAAGGGAAGCACCCTGTCCTGATTAAGACAGCTTGAGCACCAAAGTCAGGGGTAGGGTTTTGCTCCACTACATGGTAGCAGCAAGATGTTGGACAAGTCGTGTGGCCAGCCGTTCCGACCCCAGGACGAGGTGGATGGAAGGAGAACCTGCTTGCTGCCCTGGGTTCTTAGGAAAAGTACGAGGGTTAATGTGTCAAGGACTCAGGTCAGAGCCCGGCACTAGCATGGGCTATAAAACTGTTTCCTACTATCACACCACCATCGTCGCCACCTTCATCATCCAACAATGGCAGGCCTGGAAAGCACGTGGCAGGACACGCCCTGCATTTGACCAAGAGCTGGACTTTTAGATTAGGAGGGACTCACTCCAGCAGAGGCACACCGACACCCGCCCTGGGCTTCTGTGTGATGAAGATCCTCGTTCCCAAACTCCTCAGGCACCAAAAAATAAACTGATTATGGCCACGAGTCACAGCCTCTTTCTTGAAAAGAACCGGTGTGAAATTCCTGGACAAAACTCTCAACGTTGTAGCATCAGAGGTTTGCTAAATGTGAAAACGCATTGGTAGGCAAGACTCTGCTCATCCCAGGAAGGGGAAGGTCCGAGAAGGGGACCAGGCCCAGCCAGGGGAGCACAGTCTCCACGGTCCCTAGTGAGGAGGGGCAGCGCTGGCCTTTGCCAGCTAGCCGCGTCCTGTTCCCAGGCTCCAGAGGAGAAACAAAGCCTCTACGCTGATTGCCCAGGGGCCCGAAGTGTTTCAGGAGGCGGCCCCAGGAGCCCACTGGAGGGCGGTTTCAGTCTTGCTGGAGCAGCCCAAGGAAGGCAGCCTCGCCCAGCAACACAGTGACATCACCCAGGGCCCCCCAGGCGGGACCACTCCTTCCTAAGAACCGTGCAACCCCCAGAACCCACGATCTCCCCACAGTCCTGATCTCCCTGAAGCCAGGTCAGCCCCAGCTTGGCTCATAATTGTCAGAACCACTGTGGTTGATTCTTTCTACTTTCCTGGTGGTAGCCAGGCTGGGAAAGAAAGGATTGTTAAAATTATTGCATTGGGCCACTCCACACCTCCCCACCTGCAAACTCTCTTTCTCCCTCTTTCCTGTGCAAAGCACTCTGCAGAAGAAAAAGCAGTAAGAGAACAAGAAATGCTTAAAATGATCTAATCCAGTCCATCACCTTACAGCTGCAGAGACGTGAGGTGCCTGGCCCATGACCTCAGCACCAGAGGCAGTAATGTGGGGCAGCCCCTGGGGCTCCGGAGACCGTCCATGGCCCCGGCTCTGCGGTGAGAGCAAGTCAGCCACCCTCTCTGGGCCTCTGCCGGGAGGGAAGGTTTGGCCGACGTCGATGCCCTGTAAGTAAAACAGGGCTTCCCTAGCTCCGGGATGGATGCCTCAGCAGAGGGAAGCCAGTCTCTGCCCCTTCATCTAGCACTTTCCACCACCCAGAGGGGAAGTATCAAAAAGGTATAGGGCCGAGAAGGGATGTTTGCCGTCCTCGCACCCAACAACCAGGAATGAGGTTCTGGGCCCCCTCCCCAGCTGTCCTACCCCAGGAGAGAATTCTGCCAAGGACAATGAACTGCAGTCCCTGGGGACGGTGTTTTTCACCACCACCACCTGTTAAAACTCAGCTCATGACCAGTTTCTGATGCTACCGGCTAGAGTGTTTAATTAAATATTACTCACTCAGGAAGCAGCCCCTGCCAACTCACCCCCAAACCGCCTGGTTCATTTTCAGAGAAAAAGAGAGGGAAGGAGAAGGAGCCTGTGTTCTCCTCAGCCAACACCGGTGGGGCGACAGGTCTGCACGGCTCACTTACGAGAAAGAACCAAGCAAGGAAAGTCAAGCTAAGCAGCTCTGGTCACCAGCAGCCCCACTGCTGGGTTACCATCGATGGCACACACACATACACACACACACTCACCCCAGGCACACACTCACTCATGCCCACAGACACACAGAAACGCTCAGAGACACACAAACACAAACACACACTACATGCACACTTAATCTCACACAGACACACACGCAGACACACCACTTCGACTGGCTCAGACACACCCACACAGGCAGGCTCAGAGACACACAGACACAGGGTCACCAGACCTCGCGCACACACACACAGATGCACACTCATACACTCACTTGCAGTCTCCCCGCTGGGCAACCCACCCCGCCAAGGGCCAGTGAGCATTCCAGGAGCCTCTGCCTTGAACTGGAGCAGGACAGTTACCCAGTCCCCACGCACCCCAGCTGCGCGCTGACCCATGCCGCGGTGCCACCGACCGACCCAGGCTGCTGTGGTTTCTCAGTTTCAATCGATCTGCTGACACAACACTCGGCTCCCCCCTGGTTGCCGGGAGAAGCTGCGGCGGCTCCGGGACGGCGGAGAGGGAGGCGCCGCCTGGGGTGTCGCCCCGGCGGGCTCCCCGGGGGAGGCGCGGCGAGCAGGGCGGGGGAGCCCCGAGGGGGCCAGTAGGGCCGCGCGGCAGATCCGGGTCCCAAATGGCGGGAAAAGCGAAACTAACTTCGCCGAGCGGGGTCGCGCTGCCCCCGTGTGGGAGGGGCGGGTCAGCGCCCCCGGCTCGGCCGCAGGGACAGCGGTGAACTCCGAGGCCGGGGGGCGCCGGGGCACCTGGACGTCGGTGGGCGCCGCTGCGCGCCCAGGGTCCCCTCCCCGGGTCTGCAGCGGCTGAAGCTCAACCCCGGGCGCGACGGTGGTCGCGGCAGCCGGGACCCCCTCCCTGACTCGCCCTCGCAGGTGGGACCCCAGGCCCCCGCGACCCGCAGGCGCCCGCAGCCGCAGAGGCTCTGGGCGGCGCCCTCGCCCCCCTCGGCCGGGACCTGTGGCGAGAGAAGGGCTCCCCGCGGCCCCCAGCCGGTCCCCAGCGGGACCCTCACCCACCAGGTCCCCCGCGCCCACCGCTCGGCCCCCCGAGCGCCGCGATCCCCGCCCGGACCCCCGCCCGCCCGGTGCCGGTGCCCCGCGCTGCCTACCGCGCCAGGGAGGCCGCCGCCGCCGCCGCTCTCCGGGGCCGAGGAGGCCGGGGCGCCCGGGCCGTGCCCGCCGCAGGGAGCGCACTCGCCTCCTCCCGCGGCCCCGGCGCCAGCGCCTGGAGCCTGGTTCCTGCTGCGAGCGCGCGGGCGGCCCGAGCGCGACTTCAGTGCGAAAAAGAAAAAGCAGGCGAAGGCTTTAAAGTGCGGGGAGCGGCGAGCGCCGGGGGCGGGGCCCAGATGCCCCGCCCCGCCCCGCCCTCTCCCCCGCCCCGCCCCCTGGGCCGCGGCTCCGACTCCGACTCCCGCTCAGGCTCCGGAGCGCGGGTGCTGTGCGCCCCAGGGGCGGCCGCGGGGCGCGGGGTGGCGGGGTGTCCCCCTGCGCCGGGCGCTCCCTCGGCCGCCCCCTCCTCCGCCCACGCCGCCGCCCCACCTGGAGGCCGCTGGGGCCCGCGGGACGGCACCGGAGCTTGGGTCCCTCCTGAGGCGTCTTTGGGGAACGCCGGGCGGCCTCCGCCGGGCGAGAGGCCGCAGTTGCAACACCCCGAGGGCCGCGGCCGTGCGGGGGAAGGGGGATTGCTAATAATAATTTTCTAAAAATCTCTTGGGAGGGTGGGGTTTGTTTCAATAACCTTGGGAGCAAGGCCTTGCTTGCCTCATCTGGAATTCCCAGAAGTTTACGGTTCCTTAGTTCGATGGCGCAGGAGAGGAGGCTGTAGGCCAGCAAGATAATCCAGGGACTCTCCGCCCTGCCCCCGCCCCCACGCCTTTCCCTTTTGATACCCTCAGGGACTGACGGGGGAGCGGGGAGAGGGCTCTCTGAACTCCCGGACCGCCCGGCCCCCGCCCCTCAGCTCAGAGCATACAGCACACGGGGCCTCCATGAATGTTTGTTGAATGAATGAGTGAGCGATTGCCTGGGAGGTCCTCCAGCCCCAGGACTGCTTACAGAGTGTCTTGTGGCTCTTGCTTGGCTCCTCAAAGGAATTTTCCTCTGCAGCCCTAGAACAGGCACGTAGTAAAGAAATCTTCGTTGGGACGCCTGGGTGGCTCAGTCGTTAAAGCCTCTGCCTTCAGCTCAGGTCATGATCCCCGGATCCTGGGATGGAGCCCCGCATGGGGGCTCCCTGCTCAGTGGGGAGTCTGCTTCGCCCTCTCCCTCTGCCCCTCCCTCCACTCATGTTCTCTTTCTCTCTCAAATAAATAAAAAAATCTCTAATAAAAATGAAGAAATAATAAAGAAATTAACGTTTTAAGAGCAAAATCTCCCTGTATTTCTCCACCCCATGTGTGGTGTCCACTGAAGGGGGTGGGAGTTAGCATTATTGGAGCTGTGATGCCTAATGTGGTTTCCTGTTATTTCATCTTTACCATAACTCTATAGGGCAGGACAGTTGTCACACTCCTAAAGTGAAGGAGCCCTACCTGGTGCAAGGGTCCTGTTGGATCGGAGTCTCAAGCCCAAATGGACCCTGTTATGTTTCCAAGTTTCTCACATCCCCATGCCGAAAATCAGTTCTGTTTTGTTTTTAATTTAAAAATGACTGGGAGCCTGCTTCCTCCCCTCTCTCTCTCTGCCTGCCTCTCTGCCTACTTGTGATCTCTCTCTCTCTGTCAAATAAATAAAATCTTTAAAAAAAATGACTAAGGCTGGGGTTCCTGGGTGGCTCAGTCGCTTGGGCATCTGCCTGGGGTTCAGGTCATGATCTCAGGCTCCCTGCTTAGCAGAGAGCCAGCTTCTCCCTCTCCCTCTGCTGCTCCCCCTGCTTGTGCGCTCTTTCTCTTTCTCTCTCTCTCTCTCTCCAGGCAGAGTGAGCTTCAGTGGTCATTCTGGTGGCTCAGTCAACGACTCCTGGTCCCAGTTGTCTAGGAGCCCAGGCTGCCCAGTTGGGCAGCCACTGTCAACAACCCAGGTGCGGTTGGCATTTAAAGAGAGCCCAGAACTCCCTTCAGCCACTTTGCAATGTGAGAACTGTTAGTTGTCCCAGGATGCGATGGCACGTGGGAGAATGGTGAAAACATCCGGGATGGCAAGGGTATCTTTAAAGTTACTGGTATACCTCGGAGTCGACTAATTCCTAAAAAGTACAGCCACCTCTGTGCTTGGGATCTCTGCCTTGGAGGAGTAAGCATGGTGGGCTGGGCTATGTAGGAAGTGTGTGCCCCTTGTCCGGTGCTGTCCTCTTCTGGGGCTGGGGGTGCGGCCGGGTAGTCCCAGGGGCATGCCTCAGTCAGCCTCCTGCATGGGATGCCTCCAGGCTTTACCTCTTACTCTGGACGAGACCGACTGGGGCAGACTGGGACAGACTGCATGTAATTCAAGTGGCGGCATCTGTTGAGTGAGGGCTGGAGACCCCACCTTTGATGTGAGGGCCCTGAAACAGATGGTTCCCAATTAGGAGTCCTCAGCACTCCCACTCCACCCTCCTTCAGCATTAATCTCGAAATCTCAGCTCTGAGCCAGTCAGATAATTAGATCCTGCTGACCTAAATTTCCCAAAGGAATCTCTGGGGAGTGAACCTTCCTCTCCGCCAGGACTCTGGGCAGGTAGGCAGGACCAGGCTGGAGAGCTGGCCATCCAGCAGTGACCCACCACGGCATGGATGGAGCATTGTTGCGCAATCACTGAGGCCAGATTGTGAGAAAGGGGTGTATACTCACCCTGTCAAAGTTGATAGTATTATTTGCTAAAAAGATACAAAATCTTGAAACATTGTGACATCAGCTGATAAACATCTAGGAATTTGAAGACTGACTCATGTCTTAAACTAAGTATCTGTGCTCCACAGGGGTGAGTAGGGAGGGGGGTGGCTCTGGGCTCCTGGTGATACCATCCCCCGACTCCACCCCCCACCCCCCCCATTTCATCACTGGCATCAGCACACACAGTTTGTTCCCTTCTGTAATCTGTTTCAGGAAAATGACGGGAAGAAATTAGTAGATAGCAAATTACAATCAGCTGCTTTTTCGGATGATGGGAAATCTGTCCAGAGACGGCTTGGACACCTTTGAGCCCTCTGAGCAGAATCTGCTGTCCTCACAAGATCTTGTCTCCTGGGGCACCCATCTTCTCTGGGTCCCTTTTGCTGCCTGGAGTAAATGGACGGACAAAGAATTTGGAATTAGACAAACTCCAGCACTGCCTGTAGGACGTAGAGCAAGTTACTTAATCTTTCTGAGACTCAGTTTCTCCATCTGTAGGACAGCTCTATGTGTGCCCCAGGATTTGCTGGGAAGGGGAGGGGCAATCCTCCTACAAATATTGAGAGCAAAATGTGCGGGGCGATGTGTTAGAATGAAATCAGAGATCTTTGAGGAATTTCAAAATAATAGATGCATTTTAGAAATTATTGACAAATAAAAAAAAAAATTTCTTGTAAAAGCATGGATCCATAACACCGAAGCATGGCAAGATCCACCAGAAATGAAAGAACACTGAAGCATATTAATGTATGCCCATTCTGCACCCCCAACATATCTCATGAAATGCAGTTGAAATAGAGGGGACCTTATTTCACAGAATTTTGATCTTAGAGCATTCACCACCTGGTTCTTTCCATAGACTCTCAGCCTTAAAAGGTTGTGGGGCTCACACGAGGTCATGTATTGTTAGACAGCGACACCTGCTGGCAGAGAGTGATATTGCAGTGTAGCTCTATCAGACCTCATTAATGATCTAGAATGGAGGAAAGGAGGCAAAGAGGAGTTTCCGTAGCTTTTAATGAGACACTAGGTGATAACCAAGATTGAGGAGACTTCCTGTGACCTTGAGAAGAGATGATCTTGGGATTGTGACACTATGTATCGCAAAGTTCTTCAAAAACACTTCCAGAGAAGTAAAAGTGAGCAGCGGGGATCTTGACACCCATCTTAACTCTTTACCAGTCTTTTGGTGTATTTTTTTTTTTTTGGTGTATTTTTTTGGACAACATCTTCAATACTACAGAATTATAAAACCCATATTAGAAAAAACTCCAAGAATTTATTCATTTCCCTTTCCATTCCTTCCATTTCCTTCCATTTTATTCATAATTCCTTCAGTACTTTTTAAAAACTTAAATAGTGGGGGACTGAATGAACAAATATTGAACAGCACTATTCTGCATGCTGGAGGGAGAATAGTAAACAAAACAGAACAGGTTCCTGGCCTTAGAGAATTTCAGGTTAAGGGGGGAGAGACAGACAATGAGCAGTAGGCAAGATCATTTTGGATAGTAACACGTGATCGTAAATAATCATTCCATGTAAATTTGCTCCATTTGACTCTAGTTTCTTTAGACAGAGAACTGTAGTCAGTGGCCTCAGTTCATATTTTCAGACTCTGCCTGAAGATTCTAGAAAGTTCATCCTTCTGTTCCCAAATGACAGAGCAGAGACCTCCAATAGTCGGGGACTCATTTTTTCTTCCTGTCCCTGACATCAGGGCTTGCTGTGATTGGCAGACACCTTGAAAATGAGTCCAAACCGCCTGGTCCAGCCTCTCTGTTCCATCCTCACCTCAGCGTGTCTCGGTCCCCTGCCAGGGGGTCAGCCGCCTCCCCCCAGCTCAGCAAGCACTTCCTGGGAAGAAGCTGTGTGCTCCTCTGGGCCAGGAGCTTGTGAGGTTAGTACTGATCCCACGGGGACCATTATGAAGAGGGAGGATGGACCAGTTCCCATTCTGCTTCACTCCTAGACAAGCATCTCCACGAGCGAGGAACATGGGTCCTGCCCCGCTTCTGCACAGAGCCTGGCCAATTCTGGCTGGGATTGCTGATGCCTGGTCTGGCTGGGCTGTTCCCTCATCAGGGATGTCCTGAATCTTTCTCTCCAGGGGATAGCAAGTTGGAAGAAGGTTGGATTAAGGCATCCAAACCCATACAGTGGCTACATATATATATGTAGCCATTGTGTGTGTGTGTGTGTGTGTGTGTATATATATACACACACACACACACACACATATATATTACATATACTATATATTTTTTTAGAGTGACCATTTATTGAATGGTGACTACCTGACTCACCCCAACACTGCGATTTAATCCTGTTCTGAAGCTGGGAGGAGAGTGCGGGTTCCCATCAAGATGATGTCGAATATAATAATAATAATGGTCAGCACTTGCTGAGAGCTTACGTGCCAGGCCCAACAGGCACGGGCCGGGCCACTGACAGCTCCCATGAGCCTGGGGTTGGGGGTGAAGATGAAGACCCCACACTACAGATGGGAAAACCGAGATCCGATGGAAGAAAGAACTTGGCCGGAGGTTGCACTGTCCTAAGTGACAGAGTGACAGAGACTGGTTTTGCCCCAGAGGAGTTTGGCTCAAAAGTCCACACCAGTATTCTGTGTAGTTTCTTAGACCTGAGACAGTTAGCTAAGGTCAAAAATGAAGAAAAAGGAGTAGAGGCAGGTTATTGAGAAACATGGCAATAAGTATTCAAAATAATGGCTAAAAAGAGTTGCAAGCAGTCACCTCTTGGGTGTTACCACTGGGCGTGGGGGGTGGGGCAGGAAATTGCTGGGGTGTTTGGTTTTGCTTGTAGCCCTCTGGTATTTTAAAAACTATTTGCATGTATTATTTTGATTCAAATACAAATCAAATCGGGAAAAGGAGCTTCAAGGGTACACAAGGGATCTCCAGTCTCCCCCCACCAACCCTCCCCCTCCCCCACAGCCTTCCCCCAGAGACAAGCCCAGATCTGGGTGGCTTCCTGTGTGTCCTCCAGACCCCATTTTGCTACCATGGGGCCGGAACACCCCACCCACCTGGGTCCCCCGCCTGCATCTCTTGCATTGTTTGTCTTGGAGACAGCTCCCATCCGCGCACAAGCGTCAAGTGTCTCTCGAGTGTTGCACTGTGGTTGTGGCTGCACACCTAGCCGGTCTGCCGGCCACAGTGGGCCCTGGGTGAGCTCATCCCCAGGTGCCTGTGGCCCTGTATGGACTCAGCCACCAATTCGGGAGCAGAGCCATCAAGCCCAGTGGCCTTTCCTCCCAGGCAGAGTTCAGACCCAGAGTGAGAGCTGCTGTCCCAGCCACTGGCCACTTTTGGCACAGGCCCGCGGAGGGATCTAAGTCAGTAAGCCGGTGGCCCTGAGCATCAGAGTCTCCCCGCCCACTTCTTGTTCTATGGGTCATCTGGTTGCCCTGGTCCTGGGACTTCTGTGCTCCACGGATGCCCAGTGTCTGTCTGGATGAGTGGTGCCCTGGGATGCTGGGTCAGCCAAGTGCCAGCCTGGTCCCCCCAGCTGCCCCCAGGAATCCCCTCAGGAGCGAGGGAGTCCCCTCCCTGTCCCCCACCCCCATGTCATGGCTCCATCCCCCCGAAGAGAGAGAGAGCTGCATCAGCTCCGTGTCCAAGAAGCTGAGTCTGGGTGAGGTCCTCAGGGCGCCCACTCAGAACCCAGAAGGAGGCCGACTGGGGTGGAGTGAGCTGAATTTCCTTTCTATTTAAAGAAAAAACCCAAGTCAATATTTTTAGTTGACAGCTAAGACGTAGCCTCCTTTGCCCAGGGTCCTCCTCTGTGGTGTGGCTGGGTGGTAGCTGACCCAACCTGCCGGGGTGGGGGGGGGGGGGGGAAAGGGGAGGGAGAAGCCCAGAGAGGGGGGTGGTCTGTCTCCCTGAGCTGTTTTGGGACACATGCTGACATCTGGTTTTAAGTGAGGGGTTTGTTTTTCTCCTCACTCAACCAGTGGGTTTGCCTGGAGCTCCACAAGAAACCTTCAGGAAATTGGTGGCAGTTTCGAACCCGGGCTCCTTCTAGCCTCTGGATTTGGTTCAGATACCAGACCACCCAGGCGGCTGGCACTTAGCGAGCGTGGGCTGAACCCTGTCTGGAAGCCACATCTGGGAGACACTCCACGGCGGACGCCGAAATCCAGGGCCATCTGCAGGACTGTCAACCTGTGTTTTTCTGCACCCAGTGGGCCGGGCTGTAAGAAGGTGTTTATGGGGGGGGGGGGTCAGCTCTGTCTCCCAGGGCGGCCAGGAAGGACACAGGGATCAGCAGAGACCCAGAAAGAAGCTCTGCACCACCCTTACTCCCCAGCTCCCCCCCCCAGAGGGTTCTGGGCTTTGGGGCAACATTAGGGAGGTGAAACCTCAGTTGTGCCAGGCAAAGTGAGGGCAGGGGAGAGGCTGAGCAGCCCGCCTGGGCTGGGCTGCCAGATGGATAACTTGGCTGGTGAACCAGCTCCATGGCTACCGTTGTGGCCATTATGGGGACACTGAGAAGACGACTCTGTGTCCTCCAAGGGACCAACACATACCTGTGGGTAACATGAGATCCAAACTGCTGATTGGTGGGCTCCAGGCCACCTGTCCCTGGAGCCCTGTGGCCACCTGCCCCACACTCAACACCCGAGAGAGGATACTCTGTTCCCGGGTTCGAGTCTCCTGAGCATGGGGGCTGCATCTCAGTCACCCCTATGGGAGACGGATCCTGGCACACGGGACATCTGCAAGTGTTAGAGGAACAGGCTTGGTGGGTGGGCTCGTGGCCCCCGCTTTTGCTGTTGCTGTGCCTCTGGCCCACCCCGTGCCTCTGGCCCCACGGACATACTGTGGGGGTCTGGTGCTGAAGGCCTCTTTGAACCCCTGCTCTGACTCTCCTTTCCAAAAAGCAGGGTTTGTCGTCCTGGTTCATAAAGGGGGAACTGGGCTCACGGAGGTCCAATCATCCCCACTGGTCAGCAGCCGAACAGTAGGGCCCAGATTTGAACCCAAATTTTTCTGACTCCAGGGGCCAACTCTTCCCCTCCCAACGTGCAGTCTCCTCCCTGTCATCCTGGAAAGGGCAATCAATGTCAGTGAGAATCCCGTGTCCTCACTCCCAGCATTCTAATGAGGGGACAGAAATGTGCCACAGGCGGCGTGGAGTGTCACGGGCTGCGGGGCCTGGCCTCGGGCCGGAAAGGAAGCCGTTGTTGGCAGCCCCCCCTGAGGCCAGGAGAGGGAGGTATGGGCAGAGCCGGCAAACCCTGGCCTCTGCCGCTGATACAGAACACACGGCTACACAGCCCGATGACCTGCTACTGATCCAGTCAGTGACAGAGTCAACAAGCACCTATTTGGCACCAAGTGTGTACCAGGCGGGGACGGGGTGGGCACGCACAGCGATGAGGAGTCAGCCCTTGCTGGGCTGGTGGGGAGAAGGCCAGGTGACAGATCATAGCCTGGTGTGGAAAGGGAGGCCCAGCTACCTCCTTCCCGGCCAAGTCCCTGACATGCATCGCTATTTGGGGCATGAATGACTCCGGGGTGAGCTGGTTTGGCAGCTGGGCCGACCCCCTCCTTGCTGAGCCCGCACACCACGGCCACACCCAGCGGGACCCCTACTGCGTGAGAAGCATCTCGATGACCCCCACCACCAGAGAAGTGATGCTCGAACTTGCCCCCCAAAACACCCTCACCCACCTCCAGTGGGACTATTTTGCAAGTCTTGTGTGTTATATTGGAAAGGGATGGAATTTTGCTTTCTGCCCAGGGTGGGTTGTTTTAGCATAAAAAATCATATTTTTGTTCAACTCTTGCAGCAGGGTTTTTTGTTTGTTTGTTTGTTTTGTTTTGTTTTGTTTTTTTCCCCTAGGACTTGGTATATCTTTGGTCCTGTGTCTTCAAGTCTCCCCAAATCTGGTGGTAACCCAGTCCAAGAAACTGGGACCAATCTGGGAAAACATCCGTGCTCCTCTGCTGGCTTCAAGGCCTGAGGGTCCGGCTTCTGTCACCTCTGCTGTCCACACGCACTGCCGGGATGGTTCCTCTCCAGCAGTCCAGGACCTCATGCAGCCACCTACCCCATTCGGGCTGCCTGGGATTGCCTGGGTGGGCCCCCACCGCCTCTCCAGGCCCATGTCTACTCATCCTTCAAGACTCAACTCAGCACCTCCTCCTCCAGGAAGCCCTCCCAAGCCCTAGGTGGGGCTCAGTGCGCTGCCCGTGTCCTCCGTGATACACACCCCCAGAGGGTTCTGGGCTTTGGGGCAACGTTAAGGAGGTGAAACCTCCCTAGTATTGGGCTTCTGATTTCGTTTTAGAATGATGTTTCCTATCTGTCCACACCGTATTACCCAGGACTCTTCGACTGCAAATGACAAAAATCCAACCCGAATAGTTTAAGTTGGAGAAAAATGTGAGATTGGGTGGCTCACAAAACTGGTGAAGGCCTGGGAGAAGCAAGCCTTGGGGGACAGGGATGTCAGGACCCCTCGGTACCCCTTGTCTACCTGGGTTCTTTCTCTGGGCCGGGAGCCCTGACTGCCTGCTCCCCAGGCAAACCCACAACCACTCCTCAGTCACAGGAGAGAACTCTCTGTTCCCACCAGCTCCAGGTAGGAAAATTCCAGGGACGGTCTCTCAGCCTGGGGTCCAGGCTTTGGGTGCACATGCATTGGGGTAATTTGAGCTGAGCTGTGTAAGCAGCTCGGTAGGAAGGTCTGGACCCATAGTGGAAACCTCAGGGGGCTGGGGCAGGCCAGGGCTGTAGGTCAGGGAGGAGTGCCGTTCCCACCCCCTGGGACTGAAGGGGAGAGACACATGGGGAGTCAATGCTGCACCAGGCCCCAGACCTTCCTTCAAGGATGAGGGCACCCTTCCCAGCTGGGGTGATAAATGGCCCACCCCACTCTTGGCCTACGAATGCACCCAGCAGGAGCCTGTGCGGCCCAGATTTGGTGGGGGGAGGCCAGGAGGCCGATGAGGCCAGAGCAAACAGATGGGAGGGTGGGCAAGCTGAAGACACCTGGCATCAACCTCCCCTCTGATGGACCCAGCCTCGGGCATCGGCCCTCCTTCTGGGGGAGGGTGTGAAGGGGTGTTGGAAAGGTCGACGCCATAGTCCTATATCCCGTCAGCACACACTGGACCACTGGGGTCGGGGCCTACGGCAGGGGCTCCTCTCTTCAGGGTTTAGGACCGCGGATGAGGCCCACTGGCAACGGGGGCAGCGCTGATCCCAGACAGGTCCGCTTGTCTCGCGGGGGCCCTTTCTGCAGGGTGTGGGGGGGCAGGCCAAGGTGTCCTGAAATCAGGCCCTAGGAAGGGGCCTGGGGTCACTCTGCTGGATGGGCTGGGCCGAGCCACCTGGGCAACCCGCCTGCCGGAGGAGAGCTGCTGGGTGAATCCTGGGGTGGGAGCAGGAGGACAGGGTGGCCTGGAGCCGGCTGAGGAAGAGGGGAGGACATCAAAGGAGCCCCTTGTCGGGACGAAGGAAGCCTGTTTCTGGAAGAGTCACCTGAGCGCTGGTTCTCGGGAAGCTCTCCACCGGGGACCCTCCGCCGTGGCTCTCAGAGGACAGGCCGCAGTCCCAGCCCAGCCCACAGTGGCCTCCGTGTCCCCTGACGTCCAGCCCTGGGGCTTCCCACCTCAGGGGACCAGCCATCTGAGCCGGGAAGGTCACCCCATTTGAGACAGCAGCAGCGCCTCCTCGGTCCGGGCCCCCCTCCACTGCATCCTGGGGTTTGCGACGATCCCCCAGCATCTGCAAGGATCAGAACGTGGCCGAGAAGGGAGAAGGTGTGAAGGCCTTGGGTGGGAGGGCCTGAGGGTAATTTTAACCTTGTGTTGCGGGACCGGGGGATGGGGGGGCCGAGTCCGTGTTGGAGACTGGAGGCCACTTCTGGGTGTCTCCCCTGGAACTCCACTCTCGGCGCGGGGGGCGTCAGGGCAGGCCGCCCGAGGAACTGGGCCTGTAAACACCCTGGTTTGGGTGTCTCGGGGAATGATGGCTCCTGAAGTAACTTTATAATAGAAAACCTTTCGGGTGGCTGTTTCCATCTCTGGAACATGGAATCCCTGCTGAAACTATTATTTCTATTAACTAGACTCCCCTGATTTCTAAGGACCAACAGGCACCAGAGTGAGACGAGTGAAACTTTCCAGCACGTGACAGAGCCATGTGGGTCTGGGGCCAGCACGGTCTCCTGGGGGAGTGGCCCGCCGGTTGGACGGATCATACCTCCTATCCGAATCCAGCCATCTGCTCAGAGATGGGCCCTACCCAAAGCCCCAGGAGGAGAGACGGGGCAGGGATCTGACCAGGAGAGGGAACACGGGACTTGCCTTGAAGCTATATCCACACAAGACTTGACAAAGACTGAGAACATCTTAACTCAACCACATCCAAGATGGGGAGCAGGGGGGAGGCTGATAATGGGGTCGGGGGAGCGAGATGGTTCTCCAGGCACCTGCTGGTGCGGCCAAGGCAATGACCCACGCTGGACAAACCGAAGTCCTCCGTGGGCTCCCAGGCAGAGCTGTAACCCCACACCCTTTCTTCCTCTGGAGTCTCAGGCCATTCAGAAGCCGTGAGCTGTGGTTTCCCTTGCGGGAAAGCCTGTCTACACACACCCAAGACCCCCAGGTAAATTGGAATTTCAAATAAACAACAAATAATGCTTGAGTATACTATGTCCCAAATGTTGCATGGGCCAAATGTCTACTAAAATTTTATATTTTTTTCTTTATCTGAAATTCCAATTTGCCTTCATGTTCTGTAGATGTCCCTGCTAAGTCTGACGACCTTAATGAAAGCGAGCTGAACTAGGTCAGCTTCTTGGCAACACAGCCTGACCTCCCTGCATCAGGGGCCTTCCACGGACAGGAATCTGGTCTGAGTTGGGTTTCTGTCACTTGCGACCAAAGGATTCCAGATCAGAATAGTCAGTGATGGCCACAACTGGGGAAAAAAAAGCAACCTGGGAATCCAAGGGCTTGAAAATCCAGAGAGTAGCACCAGGGGCTTGAGAACTCTTAAAGGAGAATTTCTGGGGCTGGCGCCCTGGCCTGCAGCCCGGCAGGCAGGTGACCCCCACTGACCTGGAGCCTTCCTGCCTCCTTCTGTCTTCAAACTCTCCCCTCCTTTTCTTCCTGGGCCGCTGATGATTCGTGTGGTCATTGCTGTCCCACTGGAGTCTGTTGTCCCATTGCAAAGTAATTCATGTTTACTGGGTCATTTTAAACCCCACACTTCCAGACATTTAAAATAATTTTGTGGTATAAAACCCTTTCATTACAGCATTATCTCCAGCGGGCAAATGCTAGAAATAACATACGTGTTCAGTGACAAGGACAAGAACTTCATCAGGACGCTTCTCTTCCTGGGATATAATGCACGTGTGGAAACCAAGTGTGAAGACATGAGGAAACACAGAGAATGTTCATGAAAATACAGGCGTACCTCACTCTGGTTTGACCAACCTGGGCCACAGGTCGCCCGGAACCAGTCGCTGCAGCTGTGGGCGCTAGGGGTCTTGACCCGCCAGGACCCTGAACACAAGCACACGGAGGCTCCCCAAAATGGGGGGGAGCAGGTATCGGTGACTCTCAGGGCTGCCTTCACGGCCGCTAGCTGGGCCCCGTCGTCACGAGGGCCGGTAGGCGGGGAGCCTGCCTCCCCAGGTTTCTGCAAGGACAGCACCACCTCCCCAACAGGGAGTGGGAAACCGACACTGGTTTTTCCCCCAGGTCTGGGCCATCTCCTCCAGGAAGCCTGTTCTCCGTATGCTTCCCAGGCAGAGGCACAGTCATGGGCCTACTGGTTTCCGCCTCCATTACTGCCTACGGTCCTCCCTTCTTCCCCTGGGGACTCTGGGCTTGTGTCTGTTCCCTGTGCCTCTTGGTCCCTCCCCTTCTGGATTAAGCCTGTGGTTCCTGTCGCTGCCTTGTGAAGTCACCACTCTGCTCGGGTCCCACAACCAGCAAATCTCCAGCTCCTCTGTCCCCAGTGGTTCTGCAGTTTTACTGAACTTCCCCCCACCAAAAATCTTTATGTTCCTAGGAACATGACACAGGTGGGAGGTGAGAATCAGGCAGAGCACACAGAAAAGACCAATGATGGTATCAGGCCCCACGGCTTTCAGAGATGCTCCCTCCTGGCGTCTCCCTCTGGCCCAGGGCTTCCCCAGATGGTGGGCTGCCAGCAATACTGGGAGGGACGGCTGAGGGACCCATGAAGCCCGGTCACCCGGCCCACCGAGGTCTCTCCTGGGAGGCCTATGGGCTTCGAGCAAATGGGATGCAGCCACTTTGCCCAGACACACCTGTATGTGTAGAAGGGACATACACAGGTCCTCCCTTGGGGACCAGACTCTCCCCTCCCCTCCGCCAAGCCCCACACACAGCACAGCCACCAGGTCCATCACCCACGCACCCTGTCTCCCGCGGGAAAAAGGAGAGCACAGATTTTGGCAAAACAATTTTATTGTTTAAAAAATACATGTTCCATTTGACATACAAAAAGTCATTTTAAAAACTCTGTTCTGAATGTGTCTGACTGTCTAAGACATCTCTAAGTGTCCACTGCTTCCACAGAAACCAGGGGCAATCTCTGCTCATGCACGAAGACAAGGCACTTTCCTGCTGCTCGCCAGGGAGGGCTTCGCGCCTTCGGTCTCCCCACCGCACAAGGACACGGTTCCCCTGAGAAAGGAGGTTCTTGCCTCTCTGCTTGCCAGGCAGAAGCCTGGTACGGAGTGTCCCAGCACGGGACGCCTGGACACGGTCTTGACCGCGACACCCACTGGTTTCCCTGCTGGCCCCACGCCCCATCTAGGTCTCTTGCTGGCCCGGGATCAGCTCGGCCTTCCCGGCTGGAGACAAGACCCCGCACTCAGCCCTTGGTTGTGGGACCAGGAGGAGGAGACTGTACAGGTCCCACCTCGGAGAGCTGGATGCACTCTGGGCCCTCGGCCGGGGCTAACCTAGCATCCCGTCCTTTGCTAGTTAGGTATCTCATGACGTCTTACGACCGACCTCTCTAGACTTCCGTAGCAGGACAGCTAAACACCACACCGGCGAGTCTGTGCGGCATCTGCTCGCACTTCCACTTTCACAGCGAGCTACGAGCCATTCAAATGTGCTCCCTGGGCTCTCAGCAACCGAAAATGGGTCTGTTTACCCGGCCTGCACCAGAGGGGCGGAAAAGATGCAGAGACTTCCTGCAAAACACCCGAGAGCGGGGCAAGGGGTGCAGACAAAGACCACCCTAGGGAACGAACACACAAGCAGAAGCATAACTCAACTAGCCCCCCGCCCCGTCCGCCTTCAGGTCACGCACAGACACAGCCCCCGGGGGTCCGCTTTGCAAACAGAAGCTCCCCAGGGAGGAAGATTCCCCAAAGAGATCACTCTCCCCAGCTCGCTAGGATTTCAGAAATGCCTCCTCCAATCTCCTGCCGTTTCTGTCTCGTGCTGGTGACAGCACTGGTGAGCTTGTGCCTCGCTTAGCACCGAGTCTTGCATGCCGTGCTCACACCCCACCCGGGAAGCCGAATGGGGGCCACGGAGCACCGCCTCTGGAGAAGACATCTGCCACTGCATGTCCCCAGAAACATATGCCGGTCTGGGGTCCCGCTTGCTCCAGCGGGTGACGACACGTGTGGAGGGAAGACTGCAGTGTCCCGCCCCAGCGTTGACAGGCCACGAAGGGACCGTCACTTCCATGGAGACGCCACAGGGTGTGAGAGGGGCCCACGGCCCGCCAGCGCCCCCTGCAGGCCCCCTAGCACCAGACGGAAGCTGGACAGAGCCGGAGGCTTGGGTGAGCTGCAGTGGGCAGAGGGCCAGCAGGCCCCACGGGCGAAGCAAGCCACACTCCCAACCAGGCGACACTCATTGCTGGAACAAACATACCCAGAGCCTCTGAGCACCGGGCGGACCGATTGAGCCGCTCGCCCCTGTGATGTGGCCGGACGCCCCCTTGGGCTCCTGTTAGCCGCCGACGCTGGTGTGGTTGGAGGACGGGACCCCGGAATGAAGCGAGCAGCCCCTCAAGCGCCCCCAGCACGGGCTGCAGCTGTGGACCCAGCAGAGGGTGGCAGGAGGCCCTGGGGTGGGGGCTGGGGGTGGTACAAGCAGCAGAGGCTGACAGCAGGGGACGGCCCTGTGACACTGGGTGGCAGCAGCCCTCTCATGGCCCTCGGCCCTCTGGGTTTGTCTTTCAAGGGGCGGGCGGCCGCGGATGGCACTGGCCGGCCACCACGGGCCTTTCCCTGGGCCTTGTGCGTTCTCGAACACGCCGCCAGGCAGCTTCTCTACAAGCTGCCCGAGGTCTGCAGGCTCCTGTCTCCTTAGGAGAAAAACCTAACGGGATAAAACCGACACAGACTGAGTCTACGCTGCTTATGTGAGGCTGCATGTGTTTTTGTTGAAAATAAATTTTTTTTGTCCCTGGAAAACTAGACAGCGGGAAACCACCCCTTAAGGGCCTATGGAAGCTTCCCCCCTCCTTTCTCTGCCACACCGCCCTCGGCTCTCTGGACAAACGGCGAAGCGAGGGAGCGAGGCAGAGCAGCAGCGAACTCTGGGCCCGGGGAGACGACCCGGGGCGGGGGGCACTCCGACCCGCCAGCCCCAGGGTGGGACTAGAGCTCTGTCTGCAGAGAATCGAGCAGCAGTGGCCAGCGCGACACGACTGTTTTGACTCGCGGTCAGCAGAGAACTGTGCTCCCAGAGCAAACTCGGAGTCTGGCTTACGACCACCTGGAAAGCCCCTCCCTTCTCTCCCCACAGCACATGGCGAGGTGCTCGCTCGAGATGCTAATACCAGCCCCCCAGGTCCGCGAGGACAGGCAGGCTCCCGCCCGCCCCTCGGGGCACCCTGGCCTGGTGGCATCAGACAACTGCTGTTCTGGTGTCCAAGTCTCTGCAAACAAGGACCCCCTCACATTCCTCACCGGGAGCATGAGAGAGTGGAGGCCATTGAGCACAGTGTGTTGTGCCGGCCCGGTCCTCGTCAACCCCTTGAGGAAGGGAGCCGAGCACCCGGCACGGGGCGGGGGGGGGGGGGGCGTGGTGGGCAGAGCAGCACCCACGCTGGGGCCACAGCAGCCTCACTGCAGCAGACGGGCCCGCGGCACGAACCTGGGGAACAGCCCGGGCTCCTGTCCCAGCGTGCTCCCTCGTGGTCCCCGGGTGAGCTCGACACGGGCTCCCTTCTGCACCTCGGGGCCCTTGGCTCACAGACAGGGTGAAGTTGGATCAGAGCAGCATTTTCCGAACTATGCATCAGCTCAATCTAACAGGGTCTACGCAGCTTTTCTCAAACACGAAAAATAGAAACTGGAGGGTGTCTCACGTCCTAAGGTAAGAATCCCTTCATGGAACTTGTGCGTGAGGCAGACTCGCACATGAACGTGATCACGGACTCCCGGGATAAGGTGTGCTTCCGGCCGTGGGTCACAGTCTGGAAAGGCGGAACACCACAAGTCTAGGTGGCCCAGTGCAGGACAAGGGAGCAAGCGGACGCAGGGGAACACTGGCAGGGTCTCCTGGTGGACTTTTCTGCTGTGATCTCAGGACACCACTTGGCCCCCCTGCCCCGGCCCCCGCCCCGGCCCCTGACCCATCCATGGATGAAAGCAGGACCCTCCGCTCGGACGGGAGGTCCTGGGCTCAGGCCCACAGACTCACTATTATTCAGCAGTGGTGACATCAAGAGCCTGCTGGCCTGTTACAACCACAGAGGATGAAGTTCCTGAAGAACGCATGGGGGCGAGTTCAAGGCCAAGGGCTCCTGGGCTGCCGGGAGGGGAGGGGAGGGAAGGGACGGCGTAAGAGCACCCCCACATGGCCACAGGAGGCACCGGGCCTGCAACCATCCGTGTCCCCTCAGGAGCATGAGCCCTGGAGGCAAAAGAAAACAGCTAAAACGCAGACCCCCAGACACAGAGACTTGCCGACCTGGGACCGGGGAGAGCTTTGTCAAGGTTAGCTCTCCCGGTGTAAGGAGACCTATCCTGTCAGAGGGTCGTGGGAGGCCAGGGGGCTTTGAACACGAGAGCCTTTCCCACAGAGAACCCCCAGCTCAGGCCCTGGAATTCTTTTCAATCCATAGCCTTGAAGAAAGTATAAACAAT
Organism: Lontra canadensis; assembly: GCF_010015895.1. Lineage (NCBI taxonomy): Eukaryota > Metazoa > Chordata > Mammalia > Carnivora > Mustelidae > Lontra > Lontra canadensis. The sequence continues at coordinate 6,257,776 of NW_022631019.1, read as the reverse complement.
CAAAAGCAGAGAAATGCGTCTGCCGACATATCTCCTCACCAAGGAAAGCCCTCAGGGTGACACCAACAGCTGACACAAGGTGTGACTCTAAAACAAGAGAGCAGCCACCCGGGAAAAATCGGGCTCATTCCCTCCCAGTCCTGCCTTGGGAGCATGAGCATGTGGGCAGCTGAAATACCAACTAAATGTGTGAGAATATTTCTTAAAGGAATTTCAGAGAGACACCCACCCCCCGCCACTGTTATCAGCCTGGTGCTAATGGAGAACAGAGCACCCACCTCCTCTCAACAGGGGCTTCCTGTCTCCCCAGGTGGTCAGTGTGTCGGTCGGTGGTGCCAGGAGATGCAGCAGGAGGGGCCAGCAGACAGCAGGCAGACAGACTCCGTGCCCCTGAGAGGTAGTGTGAAGAGGGGGGGCTGCTGCCTGCCCCCTGGGGGGCTGCAAACTGGTCAAGTCCCTGAGAAGCCCTTGGGCAGCCAGTGCCACCTGGGAACCGCAGCCGCCCTGTGGCGGAGACCCAGCCCCTGTCTGGTCAGATCAGAGCCTCTGGATGGTCCGGACGATTTCCCTCACATCTCTTCCCACAAACGACGTGTCCCCATCACAGAAAGACTTAACCGGATCTTGCGTGGTAAAGCAAGAGAGTACACTGAGAGTGGAAACGCCCACAGGAAGTCTCCTGAGGTGTAAAGGACCCTCTGGAGTGAGGGACCCCTGGAATGGCCGAGTCATCTATGCCCACTGCATATCACGAAGGGGGTTGGCCAGAGAATGGAGAGTGGGCAGGGGGCCTCCCCCACACAGAGAAGTTCACCTACAGACAAAGGGAGCTCCAAACAACACGTGCAAGAAACTTCCCACTGTTTGCTGCTGTGTCACTGCTACCACCCTTCATCTGTCTGCAGGACAGCAGGGAGACAGAGGGGAAGGGAACCCAGAGAGACAGAGCAGGAGGAAGCAGCCACAGAGAGGCCAGGACAGTAGGCTAAATGTCAGAGGCTCGGGAAGAAAGAGAGGGATAGAAGAAACGGCCAACTCGAGGTCTCCAGACGGTTTCTAGCACCTGCTTCGCATGGGCACTGTACCTGATGGACACCTGTGTCCTTCTCACTACTATCCAGTCGTCTTTTCCCCAGGAGCCAGTTCAAGGATCACCTCCTCCAGGAAGCCTTCCCTGATTAACCTTAGCTGTTGCATTTCTGCTGAAGTTGGGAGCTTCCACACCGTCTTATTTTGTGCTGGCTGGTGTTATCGTGTAACTGCTGCTGGTATGTTCTTAAGGTGGCTATTCCTCTCCTGACTTGGGACTGGAAGCTTCTCAAGAGCAGAGCCTCCATTTCTTCCCTGTGTCTGTGTCTACCCACCACAATTGGATAGAGACTGTCAAAGGGATTGGGATAAGGCCTGGTCCTTTCCTCTCTGGGAACTTAACCCTGAGGCATCAGATTCCAGAGGGCCAGGGCAGGTGGCAGGACTAAGGGGAAGGGGACAGGACAGGGGAAAGCAAGCGTGGGAGTAAGCAAAGGCCAGTGGCACCGTCATCCCAGGAAAGCCTCATAGTCCATATACCAAACCAGCTGGCCAGAACTAGGCAGGACCCCCGAAATGGGCCACTTCTTAGGCTCATGGCCCACGCGGCTCACCAGCATGGTGATCTCCCGCTTCATCCTGCCCATGACGAGGATGGCCACCTTGCGGGCACGGTTGATGAGTGGCAGGCTGAGGCTCATGCGCTGGTGCGGCTTGGAGGGGCTCCTGGTCAGCACCACTGGCTGTGGGCCCTCCAGGCCGGCGGGTGACTGCGGGAACAGGGAGGCCGTGTGCCCATCCGTGCCCATGCCCAGCAGCACCAGGTCGAAGCTGCTGTTGGTCACCAGGGCCGAGATCTCGCTGGCGTACATCTGGGCGCCCTGGTCCTCCTCGGCACAGAGGCGCTGGTGCAGGTGAACCGGCATGGGGTGGATGTTGTAGTAGGGGACCCTGACGTGCTGCAGCAGGTGCGCCTGTAGCCCCTGGAAGTTCGACTCGGGGTCTCGAAGCGGGACGCAGCGCTCATCCACCAGCCACAGGTGCGTGTGGGCCCAGGGGAAGCCGTAGTGCCGGGTGGCCAGCTGCTGGAACAGGGGCACGGGGCTGGAGCCGCCAGACAGCGCCAGGTGGAACTCGCCAAAGCGCCGCACCGCCCGCAGAGCCGTGGCCTCGATGTCATCGGCCAGCTTCGCGATCAGCTCCTCGGGCCAGGCCGAGATCAGCGGGCTGTCCCGGTACTTGGACTGGAGAACCTGGAAGTCGCTGGGACTCGGAGCGGAGCCGGGCCCCGGCACCAGCTGCTCCGGCTGCTGCTGGGAAAAGCGCACCTGAGTGCCGGTAAACTCGAAGTCCAACAGGTGCCCGTTCGCAGCTCCTCCTGGGTAGAGGCGCGGCGCCTCGTGGGCCAGGCTGTCCAGCAAGGGGGTCCAGAAGGCCCAGGAGGCCAGCAAGTTCTCGGTGGTGATGAACGAGTCCTTGCGGCCGTGGAAGATGTGAGATATGAGGACGGAATAGGCGTCCTGCTCCCTCACGGGGCTGTAGGCATAGAAATCCGACAGGGGGCGACCGAAAAGGCGGAGCCCAGGCCGGCCCTCCACTTCCTTCCAGCTCTCGGAGGGCAGGGAGGGCCTGAACAGGTTCCGACTGACCAGCACGGCGGGGCTGCCCAGCTCACCGTGTCCGATGTAGAAGACGATCTGCCGTGGCAGGCACTGGCTCTGGTCCGCCACCCAGCGCGCCTCGGTCTGGGCGCAGTAAGCCTGGTTCCGGAACAAGATCCGCACGTAGCCCACTCTCTCATCCAAGGCTTTGCCAGACATCAGGATGAAAGGGACGCCCTCCCAGCGAAGGTTGTCCATGTGAACGAGGATGCCTGAGGTGGCGGGGACAACGGAGGTGACACGTGGGCACAGAGAGCCCAGGACTTCCCAGCACACCCACCTTCCCTTCCCTCCCTCCCCAAGCCCTTCTCGTCTCGGAGCCCCTCCTCTAGGCAGGTGGTTTGAAGCACCCTAGGCCTTGTCATGCTCAGCCTTTCTAGCATCTATTCAGTGCACAGTCAGTGCTCGAAACGCAGCCTCTGGACCACCTCAGCCACCCCTCCGTGAGGCGCCTTACGGTCCTAGCCTCCCTGCGCCAGCAAAGGGAACTGAAGTCTCACGGTGGCCTCCCTGCGCCAGCAAAGGGAACTGAAGTCTCCCTCCCACTTGCAGAGCACCCGGATGTGCCTGAGCCAAGGCCAGACAGGGGAGAAGGGGCAGGGCCGGGGCTCTGAGCCCACAGCAGGGTGGTGAGCAGGTGGGGGGGCAGTGCGGGGGCAGGCACATGGAAGTGGGAGCCAGGAGCTCAGTGCCCTCCTGACTCGGGTTCCCCGCCTGGTTTTCCCACATACTGCCTCCGTATGACCTTGAGCAAGCGTCTGAAGTTCATGGAGCCTCTGGTTTCCTGACCTCGGAATGGGAGTAGTAATGCTGCCTGCATCCCGCGTCCGTGCCCTCAGGGACCTAGGAGGTGGCCTTTAGCCGGGGCCTGGCATGTCCTCAGTGCCCCACGGACAGCCGCCGCTCCTGGGGAGGAGCTTATTACCTGCAGCCTTAGGGGGCCGGGCCTCTCCGGGGGCACTCTGGGCCTGGGAACGGTCCACGGCACGGCTCGGGAGGACGTCTGAGCAGCAGGGAGACTGCCTGCTGGAGGTGCCTTGGGCTGTGGCCGGACCGGTCTGTAGCCTCCCCGGGGGGCTGGTTATAGGCAGAAGCTGGGTCTGTCCCCAGCTCAGAGAGCTCCAGAAGCGTGTGTAGATGCGGACCGGACTGAGACCACCGCCGGGCGCCCTTCACCCAGAACGACCCACCAGGTCAGCTACTGCCGAAAGACGCCCCAAGGCCAGAGAAGCAAAGGACCTTCCTCCTTGGCGACAAGCCCCCTTGTACATGTCCCACCTGAGGTCTCTTCCAACCCAAACCAAAGGGCATCTGGACTCGGGAAGCTGCTTCCAGTGGGGGGCAGCCCCGGGGCCCACCTGCGAAGGTCGGTGTCAGGCTGTGGAAGCTGTCTGGCTTCTGCTGCTCTCGGCGCACCTGCCCGCTGTACGCCTGGTACTGGCCCAGGACGGCGCTGTCCTTGTGCAGGCCCCGTAGAGCCTGGAAGGCCTGGAGCTTGTGCTGCAGCACGGCCCCTGAGCTGCTGACATTGTAGGGCAGCTCCATGGCCACGAGGCTGAGGACCTCCGTCAGGTGGTTCTGGAGCACATCGCGGATGACGCCATACTCCTCGTAGAAGCCGGTGCGGCCTACACGGGAGGGGGTGAAGAATGAGCAAGGTGCCCGACCACCCCGAGGCACACGGGGACCCCCCAACCCTGCACCCCAGCCCTGCGTACCCACTCTGCAGCCGGCGACCTCAGACCCCGGGCCAGAGAGCTTACAAAAACAACTTAAGCCAGAGCCAACCTCAGCGAGAGAAGGAAGGAGGGTGTCCTTGAGCATTCTAAGTGAAGCTGTCAAACTCCTTGGGCCTTCCCAGGAATCTGCGTGGGGAAGGGTCTGGTGCCAGCAGAGGCCAGAGGGCATTTATTGGCAGATGTGAGGCCGGACTCCTGTCCCCCGCGTCCCGCCCCCGGCATCCGTCCGCAGGTGTGGTGCTGCTGGGGGCGGCGGCATCACGGCAAGGGCCTAGGCTCTGGGGTCTGAGTGTCGCTTAGGAATGTGTGATCCCGAGCATTTCCTGACACCTGGGTCTGGTTCTGCCCCCTACCATTAAATGGGGTCAACGGAGAGAACCGGAACTTCCATACTCACAAGATCATGATGTCGAGAGGAAGAAACATGCTCGCTTTGATAACATGAAAACCAATTTTGAAAACAGGATATAAAACAACCGGTGTATTTAGAACTTCAATAAATGAAAAACACAACGGGATATTGGAAATTCAATGGGTAGGTTTTATGAATTAAAAACAGGTGGAAAGAGTCATTAGAAGACAGATCTGAAGAGATCAACCTGAATGTAGGATAAAGGGACAAAAAGAATCCCCCCCCCACACACACACTGTATGCGTCTCCTTCAAAACTAAACAACAAACTGTCTAGAGCATCCGACCTACATAGAAACGATAAAGAGAAGCAAAGGAGTGACCTACCCAAAATCTGGAATAGTTAAGGAGAGAAAAAAGGATAGGATTTGGGGAAGGACACAATAAGACTCCTTTTAAAAAGCGGCTTGGTGGGTACGCTGGGGTTTGCTCTACCGTACTTCTTCATGCTATGATATTTAATAGGAATTCTTTATTATCTAGTCAATGTTTAATTCAAACAAGCAAAAAGCAGCGGCCCCTGGTTTAGAACTGCCTGGTCCCGCACACTGCCTTACAGGGGCCACCCGGGGTCCTCGGCACCAGCGCTGAGCCACCTGCCCCAGCCCGGCCCGTGGTGCTTGCTCACGCCAGCTGGACGGCGAGCAGGACCAGCCATGACTGGCAGAACGTGCCCTGAATGCAGCCCAATAGGCCACGTGTCATGGGGCAAGAAATTAGCCCAGAAGCCCGCTCATAGGAAGGCACCTTTGTCCTCGGCAGTAGGAGCCTGACCCTTTTGTTCTCAGACAGAACCTGACGATCCAGTCCAACGGTGCCTCCAAAACGCCGACCCCCCACCCCCTCCCACTGCCGAAACAATGTCTGAGAACCCCCAGCCGCACAGGGTTCTGGTTTCCAAAGTTCTTACAGTGTGGCTGATAAGACATCAAGAAAAGCCAATAATTCCAGTAACAGGGTCTAGCAGTCCATTTACTCCTAAGAGTCGTGATCTGTAAGGAAGTCTTACTTTTATTTCTTTTTTGCAAGATTTATTTATCTATTTATTTGACAGGCGGAGACGCAGCAGAAGAGGGAACACAAGCAGGGGAAGTGAGAGCGGGAGAAGTAGACTTTCCGCTGAGCAGGGAGCCCAAAGTGGGGCTCAATCCCAGGACCCTGGGACCATGACCTGAGCCGAAGGCAGTCACCCAACGACTGACCCACCCAGGTGCCCCAGAAGGTCTTCCTTTTAAAACACAAATTTTAATTGTAAAAATACAAGGAAACTGGGATTCAGAGAAGTTAGGTAATTTGCCCAGGGCCACACAGCTGACAAAGGAGTAAAAATGAGACTGAACCCAGAGCCTGCCATTCTTAGCACCCAAAGACCCCCCTTTCAATGTCCCACTACTCCCACCTAAACAACCACACAAGTGAACATTAAACTCGGGAGGGGAGCTGAATGGCACAAGTACCAGCGGCTAGTGGGAGTAGCAGGAAGAGGCAAGCAGAGCTTTGCCGGAAGGATGGATCTAGGTCAAAGGTCAGGGACCCCAAAATCCTAGTGGAGCAAGTCACAGTGGGAGGAGGACAGGGCAGGGATGGTGTCCGTCAGGACTGTTAAATGCCTCAGCTGCAGTCCCAGTGGTGCCTCACAGGATGATGGGCCCTGCGTGACCAAATCTTCCAAATTTTTAGGAGAATATGAAGGTTTGGATTAAGTAGAATCTTGTGATTTTTTTTTAAAGATCCTATTTATTTATTTGAGAGCGAGAGAGCGAGGGAGAGGGAAAGAGAATCTGAAGCAGACTCCACACTGAGCACAGAGCTCAACCCCACAATGGTGAGATCATGACCTGAACCAAACCAAAAGCTGGACACTTAACCGACAAAGCCACCCAGGTGCCTCAGGATCTCGTGATTTTTAAGTGTGCACAAATAGCTGATTTTTTTTAATGCTGTATACCTCAAAGAAATACATATATGAGTGGACTCTGCCCTGGGCCACACCCTAGCTGGGGTACACATCATGAACCAGAGGACAGAGGCCCCAACACACAGTGTGTCCGACAGCGGTAAGCCCGGCCTGGCAGAAGCAGTGGTCTGTGGTTCGGAATAGCAGAAATCCAGAACAGACGGAAAGGGACTTGTAAACGAGGCTGAGAAGTCTCCAGGGCTATTAAAAGTTCTTTTCTTCCACCAGTTAAACAGAATAACCATGTGGTCCAGCAATTTCACTCCTGCGTGCACACCCGAGAGAAATGAAAATGTACACAGTCACAGACATGGGCACACAAACTATTCACAACGGCCGAGGACTAGAAAGAACTCAAATGTCCATCAGCTGATGACGGATGGATAAAATGTGGTCTATCCAATAGTCTGTTGGACATTATTCCCAAGAACGACAGAAGTCCCGGCGCACGCTGTCATGCAGACGCACCCAGACACCATGCCGGACGCCGTGTGCTTGGCGAGAGAAGCCAAACCCAGAAGGCCACCTGAGGTGTGAGGTCGCCTGGACAGGACGTGGCAGGAACAGGCAGATCCACAGACACAGAAAGTGGGTCGGCGGTTGTGTGGGGCTGGGAGGGAATGCGGATGAGGATAAGGGGTGCGGGGCTTCTTCTGAAGACAATAAGAACATTCTAGGGTTGCCTGTGGTGGCTGCCCAGCTGTGAGTATGCTAAAATCCACTGCGCTGTATGTTTTAAATGGGTGAATTGTCTGATATGTGACTTGTATCTCAAATAAGACTTTTTCAAGCAAGTGTTAGAGCAGGAAGGGGAACCACGACAGAGGCGCCGTGGGACTCGGCCCTCGCCCACCCACCTGCTGGACGAGCTTACTGTGAGGGGCCTGGTGGTGATGCAACCAGCAAGGAAGCATTTGGGGCAAATCCGGGATGTAAGGAGGAATCAGTCAGGAGATGAATACAGGCTGTGCGGAGGCCGATCGGGTCGTGACCTGGAGTGTGGTCTCCGGAGCCGAGAGGTGTGGGTTCACGTACCCGCTCTGTCACCTTTCAGCTCTGCGACCCCACATGAGCGGTCCTCACTCACTCGTAAGTGGGGGACAGTGGCATTCCCCCCAGTAGCCCTGAGCAGTAACGAATTAACCCATGTACGGGGCTGGGAATGGTGCCTGGCACACAGGAGGCGCTGGGAGGTCCCAGCTAGGATCTGTGTTATTACAGGAGCTGCAAGAGAGGGGCTACCGGCCAGGTGACACGGGGGACCGTCATCATCTGGAAATAAAGAAGTCTGAAAACGCAGCTGGTGTTTCCTGAGAGAAATTCAATGACAGTTTACATTCGAAATCTGCTGAATGTGCAGTGGCGACGGTGTCGAGAAGGCCGCAGGCAACGAGGGCTAGAGATGTCCTGAATTTCATGAAATCCCAAATGCCCACGATGGCAAAGGCATCGCTGTTTTACAACTGCTAAGAAATGGACGAGCCGCTGGCCACGTCAACCATGGCGCCCATCAGTGTTACATGCAACTTCAGAGATGGTCAAGTGTAAAAAAAAAAAAAAAAAGGTGTCCTGGAATCCGTGAATTACAGGTTTAAAAGTATAGATGGGATATTTAAAGCTTAGAGAACAGATGAATTTTGGATGGAGGAACACAGCAGGATCCTTAAAAGCCCCGCATCTGTTTACTACTCATTAGCTTAACAAACCCCTCAGTAGCCCTCTTCCTATTTTTATCCTCTCTCCATCCATGGGGAGAACGCACTTCACAGGTGTGCCACCCGCTGAGTAAAAGACAGCTTCCTTTACTCCTTAATTTCAAGCTTCGGGGTCATCCATGTTTAGCACAGGCTCCCATCCCTTCCTGGTTCCTTCTGCCTTTTTGCCTCACCTCTGCCGGAGAGACAACCACAGAAGTCAAGTCGGGGCCCCGTTCTCCTGACAACGCCAACTGCTCCGGTTTCCTCCCTAGTGACCACCAGTTATTGTGGCTGATTTTTCCTGAAAATATCTATACTGACTCCTGCTATCCTTTCCTAGACTGAAAGCTGAGGGTGAAGAACCCACTGATGGATGAACAAGGACAGAAAAAGTCTCGACCACATCGGAAAAGTGGAAGCAAGCCCTCCAACAGCCCGGCTTCCCCACGGCTCAAGTCCAGCACCGTCCAAGATCACAAGATCGCAACATCACCAGCATGGGAGACCCGCTTGCCCCTCAGCTGTGCTGCTGCTCAAACCTTCGTGGGTTAGCATCCCATCGAGATGGGATGTTGAGAAGCAGTGTCCCACGTGCTTAAAGACGACTCCCACGGGGCACCTGGCTGGCCCAGCTGGTAGAGCACGCAACGCCTTATATCGGGGTTATGAGTCTGAGCCCCACGTTGGATGTAGAGATTACTTAAAAATGCAAGCTTAGACGGGCACCTGGGTGGCTCAGGGGGTTAAAGCCTCTGCCTTCCGTTCAGGTCATGATCCCAGGGTCCTGGGGTCGAGCCCTGCATCGGGCTCTCTGCTCTGCAGGGAGCCTGCTTCCTCCTCTCTCTCTCTCTGCCTGCCTCTCTGCCTACTTGTGATCTCTGTCTGTCAAATAAATAAATAAAATCTTTTTTAAAAAATGCGAGCTTAGACAAAGTGGGGGGCCGCATTGGGCTCCCTGCTCAGTGGGGAGTCTGCTTCTCTCTCTCTCCCACCCCTCTTCTTGTAGTCCCTCTCTTGCTTTCTGTCAAATAAATAAATAAAATCTTAAAAAAGAAAAAAAAAGAAGAAGAAGAAGATTCCCACAAACCCACCAAACTGGCAAGGACAGGAAGGACAGGAGCACCCCATGCAGGCAAAGCTATAGGAAAACTAGATACGGACACACTGTTGCAGATGTTCTAGAAAAGAGTCTAATAAGATGCAACATGAGCTACAAAGTCATTTCCACGAGTGGCCCAGTAATTCCACTTCAGAAGCATACTCAAACAGAAAGTATTTTTTTAATGCTCATAAATGTTCTAGAACGACAGTGGTTGAACAACTTGGTGAATATGTCAACTACTGAACTGTACACTTTAAGCATTTTCTTTTTTTATTTTTAAGATTTTATTTATTTGACAGACAGAGATCACAAGCAGGCAGAGAGGCAGGCAGAGAGAGGGGGAAGCCGGCTCCCTGCTGAGCAGAGAGCCCGATGTAGGGCTCGATCCCAGGACCCTGGGATCACGACCCGAGCCGAAAGCAGAGGCTTTAACCCGCTGAGCCACCCAGGCGCCCCTAAAAGGGTACATTTTATGATATGTGAATTATATCCTAATTTTTTAGAAGCTTGCAACGTCCTATTTAAAATAACAAAAAGTGAAAACAGCCAAAACACCTCATAATGGGGCGATTCATTTTCTGTGACACAAACAGAATAGACTCTGTACAGACTGTCGAATCGCGGAAGTTTAAAAACACATTCGCATACGTATATGAGACAGAGAGACGCTATCAGGTGAAGGACTGACACAAAGGAGCCTTACAGACCAACGAGGGTCTGTACATCAGCCAGCACGGGTCACAGAGAAGTCACAGGGACCCGCGGAGAACACGGCCACTCCCTCTCCATTCTCCTTCGTCAAGTATTTCCACGTATGTGATTTCATTTCATCCTTAAAACAACTCCGAGAGAGGTAATGGGGGTTACCATCATCATACAGAGATGTGCTGCGGAGCACACGCTTCAGAACCGGGGCCAGAAACCCCGTCCCCATTGCCTCCGTGCTGTGGAGATCTGGATCTTCCCAGGAAAACACGGAGTTAAGAACAACAAAACTGAAAGCTCGCTGTGATCCCTCCCAGGACCTTCGGGGTAACTAAGAATAAAAAGCGGGGCGGGCCAAGGAGAGAGCAGGTCTGCTGGCTGGCCGGGGTTCTCTCCAGTCAGGAGGGCTGGCAGCTCCCTGAGCTCACCCTGAAGACAGCCCTGCAAGAGGGGACGCACCAGGCTGGACGGCGGGACAGCAGGCACGCAGCTGGGAGGACCCAGGCCGCCTTGGTCCCTGTGCAAGAGGCACGACGCAGCCACTCTGACCCTCAGAGGTCAGTATGCACCATGCTCCTTCCCCACTGTGGGAACAGGGACCCTCCCAGGCAGGGACAGATACACCACCCTCAGGAAGTCTCCCTCTTTCTTCCTGCCAAAAAAAAAAAAAAAAGGCCTTCCACGCAGAGGAGAAAGTAGGGCAGCAAAGAGACGCAGAGACGCTCCGAGCACATCCTGGCAGGAAGGCCAATGCCAAGGGCCTGGGCAGACCCTGTGGCCACAGGCACAATGGTCAGAAACTGGGGTTCTGAGGGGCCACAGACCTTGGATCACATTCCTGCGCCACCAGAAGAGAGGGCAGCCCAGCCTGGCCCACTCGTGATGCAGCCCTCCTTCCCATGGGGCCCCCCCGGTGGCCACAGTGAGGGCCAGCAGGGGTCCTCTCCACCCCGCCGCACAGCCCAGCCAAGGTCACTCCTTGTACAGCCCAGGGTGCTGCAGCTTCAGGACAGCCCAGCCCCCCAGGGTTTCTGTGGCTCTGAGAGCGGTGCCCCAGATGAGACTGAGAGAAGCAGGGACCTGGGACAGGGAAGGATGCTCTTCCCTTCCTCCCCTCTTCCTGCTCTCTCCCTCCTGCTGTGCGGTGACAAGGCAGGCAGGCAACTCCAACTCCAGGCTGCGGCAAGGAAGGAGAGAGCTGCTCACACAGCCCCAGAAGGGGGGGCAGCCAGCCTCACCCACTTGGATGTTTAGGGGTGAGAGGAGACATCCAACCGACCTTGCCACTCGGAAGTCCCCTTCCCAGGGCCTGCAGCAGCTTGGAACCAGAGTGCTCCTTTTCCCAGGCCTGGCGTGCCACCAACAGCCGGGCCACCCTGGAGCCTCCCCTCCCAGGAGTCAGCAAGGGCTGCGCAGGCCCCGGGCAAGGGGTGGGGAATCTGGAGAAGGGAGATGGCCACTGCACTCTGCCCTTCTGAAGCTTCACATCAGACTACTGGGCTCTAAATCCCGCCTCCGAAACTTCCAGACCACACTCAGTCTCACTGCAGCAGCTTGCCTGCTAAGCACACTGAACCACAGTAAGGCATGGTGACCTCCAGCAGGAGCGCAGTCCTTCCTCCTGCCCGCTTCCCATCTCCAACCCCAGAAGAAGGCACAGCCCGGGCCCTGATGTGCTGGTCACAGGGCTCCCTGGGCATGGGAGGTAGCTGCAGGGCCCACATCTCCTGCCCTCTCCCTCCAGCCTCAACTAAAGTCTGTCTATAAGGGGCCCCCTGAGGAACGGGCTCCAAAGCAGGACCCAGAGGGGACCGTGAGGATTAGTGTTTAAGCCCCCAGAGCTACACCAGGCCACTTTCCCAGCATGCAGAGAATGCTTGTCCTTCTGGGTCCCCAGTGCTCAGGAATCAGGGAGAACACACTGTAGCCAGAGGCCCTACTTGCTATGGGGACGAGCACAGTAGTGGGAAGTCAGCCCCCATTAACCTGGTCTGGGCCCAAGTATGTGACCCGCAGGCAAACAGCCCCACCAAGGAGATCCAACCCCCAGGACAGCTGCAGTCCCACCGGCCATCTCCGACGAGCATAAGCAGCTGAAGCAGCCCGCTGGTCACCCCCTTACTGGTCCCAAGCCCCTCAGGGGCTAGTGGGTCCCCTGCTGCCTGCTTGCTCTGGGTCTCTCTGTGCCTCTGGGCTGAAGGCACAGGGCCCACTGAGTGAAAAAGCCTTGTGCTCTGGGGCATGGCAGCAGGGAGACCTTCCCCTCAGAACCCACACCCTGCAGGCAGCTGGGCCTCTGCCTGGGTCCCACACAGCAGTCTGGAAGGCAGAGACGCTGTCCCCTCCCTCCTGGAGTACGGCTGTCCGCTGCTCTCCAAACCAGAGATTCTCCCTGCCTCGGGCCAGGCCTTGGCAAATAGACCTGCCCAGGCCTCTGCCTGCCTTTCGGTCTTGCTTTCTCCTTTCCTTTTTCCAAAATCCCAAAGTACCTTTGCTGGGATGAGCCGGCTTGCAGTTTGCCTGGCCCCTGGCTCCGCAGGGTTCCCGCAAAAAAAAGAAAACAAAACCCAAACCTACAAATGACATGAGAAACCAAAAGGGAAAAGAAAGGGGCAAGAGGGTTGGAAGGAATAAGGGGCAACAGCACAACCAGTAACCCAGACACCACAGCCCCTCCCCAGCCCAGGGTGGGCACAGGAAGGACTTGACAAAAACGGGGGCGGGGGACCCAGTGTCCCAGCCCTGCTGGTGGCTGAGACAAGTCCAGGCAGAAACTGGTGCTGGCCTACGAAGGGGTGACAGCGGCACCTTCCCAGCCTGCCCCAGGCTCTCAGCCCCAGGCCTGAAGCCCCTCCCTCTGCAGATAAAGCAAGAACGAGGCCCCGCACTCGCCCCCATGAGGACACAGGCACAAGGAGGCTCAGCCTGAGCCCTGCTGAGGACAGGAGGGAAAGCTGGGAGGGTCGAGGCGGGTTCCTGAGACTCACAAAGGCTCAGCGCAGTGGGGACAGGGCCTCTGTTCTGGTATGGGCTCCCGACCGGAGAAACCAAGCTCCTCTCGAAGACAGCGATGCCCTCAAAGCCCTGGCTCCCAGGCCCCAGGCCCCCAGCCCTCCCACTGCCAGCCTGTGTGGTTCGTTTTGGAGTCTCTCCCAAGACACCCTCTCCCCAGTGAACCTGTGCAGTGGCGGGGGCAGAGCCGGGCCTCACACCCTCTGCACGGCCACCTTCTTCACACAGAGCCTCCAGCACTGGACATACTTGAAGGGAGGGAAGCTGGAGAGAGTAACCGAGGGAAGGAGAAAGAAGAGGAAAAGGCAAATAGAAGGACACAGACCTCCCGGACCCCCCAACCTGGGCCTGAAGGGTGTGCCCAAGGGCACACTGTGGGGTGGGGACAGTAGCCTCGGAGCCTCCAGCTCTGGCTGCAGAGAGCAGTCCATGGGACAAACGGGAGGCAGCAGTGCCCAGCCTGGGGGCCAGAGCCAGACCGCACCCCGAGGGCCCGGCCTACCACCTCCTGCCCCGTGACCTCGGGCACGTCCCCAAACCGCACCTGTAGGCGGAGGCTAATGAGAACCCACCTCATTCGGCCCCTGGGGGGACTGACATAAGAATAATTAGCTTTTACCATCTTGGGTAAGAACAGATGCTTTGAACGTAACAACACGCTTCCAGCAGGTGGAGAACTCCCCAAAGGCCAGAGCCCCGGGCAGCCTCAGGAGCCCAGCAGGGAAGCGACATGTGCCGGGGTCACCCGGCAGAGACAGGCCCCAGCCCCCAGGCCAGCGCCGCTCATTCCCTCGGTGTCTGCTTGGCCCTCTGATGAGTGTGCCAGGGGCCAGAAAGGAGGGGCCTAGCGCCCAGGGTCTGCGGAGACACGCACAGGCCCCGAGAAGACCCAGAAAAGCCTGGAGGGCGGAGAAGGGAGGCACGTGTGCTCGGAGAGCCTGATGGGAGCTGACCTCGTGAAGAAGGCCCCTGAGCAAAGCTCCCCAAGAGAGCAGCAGCCGAGCTGGAACCGGCAAACAGGAGGGAGGGGAGGGGAGGAGCAGGTGAGGAGAAGCACGGAGACAGCCGGCGCCCCCTGCACACGCTCAAAGCCAGAGAGGCCCTCACGCCACCCGGAGGGTCTGCACCGTGTCCATGTAAAACTCAGGTCTGCGCTCCCGGAGGGCAGCGAGGACCACAAGGGCTTCATCTGCAGGTGCCCCGGGGCTTAGCCTGGTCCAGAGCTGAGACCACATGCCAGCCAAAACCTCCCACCCAGAAGCACCGGCCATGGGAGCCTTCAGCCCACCACCTCACCAGGCACAGGGCCGGTGGAGGCCACGGAGCGGGGGACCCTCAAGCACCTTCTGCGTCCACCGTCTCCTTCATGATGATCTCCACCCGCTCCACATGGTGCCGGTTCCAGAGGCCGTCCAAGGCCTTGCGGTTCTGGTCTCGGAAAGGCAGGATCTGAGCCACGGCCTGCCAGGGAAGGAGACCGGTTACGCTGCCAGTTCTCAGGGTGAAGAACGAATCCTGACTCCCAAGGAAGGGCCCCAACTCCTCTACCCCCTGCTCCCAGATGCTCTCAGGAGCCCTCGTCCCTGGGTCTCAGGACGTCCCTGCTCCATGAAGACTCCAAGAACTGTTAAGTGACCTCCACAGGATCAGCAGCATTTTATTTTGCAAGGAAAAGCATATTTAAGATTACTTACCTTCTATCACCGTCAACTTCTCATGAAAGAAAGCTACTTTAACGCCAAAAAAGGAGCAAGAAAAACTTCGGACTGGATGTACTCAGGAAGTGCGCTTTTCTCGTTTTCCCAGAAGCAAGGGAAAACCTCTCCAGGTCAGACCCTGGTCTGAGCGCACTCTTCGGGAACGCTGCAGCTGCATACAGGGCTGGCTAGATGGCGACGCCTCTGTCCTGGAGGACTGGGAGGTGTCCCCCTACATGGCCGCGGGCCCACCAGCCTGGTCAGTACTGAGGAAGACTGCGCTGTGCGCTCTCTGCTGCGGTTTCTAGGAAGAGACGCTCCAGTGGCACCCGGAGGGCAGGGCAGGCTCGAGTGAAGTGGCCAGCGGCCTGCCTCACCCGGGAGCTCAGCCCCAGGCTCCGCCACGGAACTGTTCGGTCCCTGCTCACTGGAAGATCTCATTGCCAGCCTTCTGGCTCAGGACAGAACTCAGGAGGACAGAGACACTAAGAAAAGGCAGATGGGTGTGGAATTAAGTTCATTCTAATTCCCACCCCACGACCCACAGGAAGCCAGGCAGACACCTGTGCAGAGGCCACAGGGCAATGAGAAACAAAGCGCTGGCCACGTAGACGAGGGCCACGCATCCTGGCCTGGCCGCTCGGCTCTTCCTTCAGCCTCTTGCCACCTGCCCACCTGCGGGACAGCCTCGGGAGCTCCGATTTCACAAGGGCTCTGGGACTCATCCCACAAGCAGCAGCGTGGCTGTGTCAGTGGGGTCTCCCACGCCCAGCTCGCGCCATCCCTGGCACGCCCCCCACTGAGGCTCACCTGCTTGCCCAGGTAATGGTCCACCCGGTACGTCTCCTCCTCTTGGAAAAAGCTCCTAAGTTCCGTGGCCAGCTGCTGGGCTGAGAGGCGGTCGTGGCCAAAGGGCTTCTCCAGGACAACCCGCAGCCAGGCGCCGGGGCCTGGACGGCAGCTGCTGTTCATGCCGCGGGCAATGTCCGCGTAGGCGAAGGGCGGCACCGAGAAGTAGAAAATCCTGCCAGCCTCCCGGAGGCCTTTGTGTTGGAGCTGTGCCTCGATGTCCTTGCTCAGGGCCATATAGTCCTCACTCGTCCTCAGGCGGCGGTACTGGCTCAGCTGCTGGAACCGGCCCCTGAGTTCGGCACAGCGCTCGGGCGCCACGTCCTCAGGACAGGAGAGGGACTCCAGGACCTTGGCGACAAACTCCTGGCCCTGCTTGGTGGGCGTCAGAGCAGCCCCGTGGAAGCTGAATCTGTAGCCCTTCCCCACCTCATCCAGGTACAGCTGGAACAGTCCCTGCCATAAGTATTTCCTGGCCAGGTCTCCGGTCGCTCCCAGCAGGATTATGGAGACATGTCCCTGGAGATCCTGGGCCTGCAGGCCGGCCAGAAGGACCAGGCACACTGCCACTGCCGGCGTCTTCCAGCAGCCAGGCCGCCTGGGCAGAGGGAAGACACACAAGGAACAAGGAAGGATCAGACATGGGTCAGGCGCTGGGACCTGGAGGTAAACACATTTCTAGGTCATCGAACATTTCCTGCCTGGCAAAAAACCACCACGTGTTTTCTCAGAAAATGTTATAATCCCACAGCCTGCCCCTCCCTCTGCAGCAGCCTGGCTTCTGTGCCAGGAAGCTGGTGGGTAGGGAGCCTACCCTGTAAACAGGGACTAAGCCCGCGAAGGTGGTAGGCTCCTTGCTAGAGGCGGGCCACGGTGTGCGGGAAGCACCAGAGAGGCCCTCAGGGCAGCCGAGGGATTGAGCCGTCCACTCTCCGACCACGACCAGGCTCGTCTGGGAGCACAGGGCGCCAGGAGCACTGGGGCACGTCGGGAATAGGGAGCCGGCCTTCAGGTGACAGGCCAGAACTACGAGAAGCTACGATCACCCCCTCTCACTCCTCCCTTTGTTTTTCCCACATTCTCTGGGCTCCATGCACAAAAGGATTATCGGTAACTGCTATAGTGTAGTGATTAGAAACAAAGACGCTGGGGGCACCTGGTGGCTCTGTCGGATAAGCGTGAGTGTCTCAGCTCAGGTCGTGAACTCAGGCCCAACGCTGGGCTCCACACTGGGTATGAGTTTAATTAAAATAAAATACTAAACCAAAACATAATCTCTGGAAACAGCTGAGGTTGAATCCCAGCGCAACGCCTTACTGTTAGACCTTGAACAAGGGTTTAACCTCTCCGTGCCTCAGTTTCCTCATATGCAGTGGGGGTAACAGTGACCTACGCCACACAGTTATTACAAGGACAAATGAGTTGATATTTACAAATGCTCAGGACACTGCCTAGGACCCAGGAAGCACTAGAGAAGCAGTGGCTGTCACGGTGGTCGGCCAATGACAGCAGCAGCACTCAACTCAGTCCTTACGCACAGAAGAGCTCACTGCATCCAGAAGAAAGCCCTGGAAAAGGACCAGCGGCATAGATTCTGTGACGGTTTCCCTTCCGCGGACAGCAAAGCCAATGCCCGGGTGCTGAAGGGGCCCGGGCGAGGAAGGGGCAGCCGGACAGGCACCAGGCTCTCTGTCCCCAGAGCTGCCACCCAGCAAATGCCTGCCGCAGCCTCCCTGAGGGGGCCTCCCCCTGGGCTGGTTTCCAGCCTCGCTTACAGCAGCTGACACACAGGAAAGGCCAGAGGCCTCGGACCTGCCACAAAGTCACCAGTGAATTTGCTTTATGTTGCCTTCTGTTCTGACCAAGGCTGTGGGGCTTAATGTGCCCCATTCCTACTCCTCAGCTCCCCTGTTCGTTTCCCAGCAAGGCCAGTGCTTTGGGGGAAAGGGAGAAGTGGTGACAGGGAAAGTCATGGTGGCCAGTAACTCGGCTCTCCAAAATCACAGGGCACTGGGGCCCAGCCGGGGACGCCGGAGCACCAAAGGAGGACTCAAGATCACGGACAGCAGGCATTTCCAGATGAAGGACTAACCCAACTCTCGACCTGGAGGCTCTAATCTGTTGTTCAAGTAGGGAAACTGAGGTTTAAAGAGATACCTGGCCAGCCTGCCTTCCTGCACGCCTATGCTGTCCTCCATCTTGAGGGACCGGAGATGCCCTCTGACAGCAGCACCCCGCAGTCCACCTTCCCCTCTGCCTCCTCATCTCTGGGTCAGTGGCCGAACCAAGGTGAGGGAGCCACAGCAGTGTCCGCACACCAGACATGTCCACCACCGGGGCTCTAAGCGGAAGCTCCCGGGACCAGCTGAGCGGCCTCCCAGGCCTCACCTTCCACTCTCCCCCCACCTGCCTGCTCACTCCCAAATCAGATGGGCCAGGGGACCATTCTACTTTCTTCTCCCGCTTCCCAATCCCTGTCCTTGGCCCTTCATGCGTTACTTTCTGAACTGGCAATCGCCCCTGTCTAGAGGGAAGAAAAAGCTGCAAGGTCAGTGCGGGAAAGAGGCGGCGAGAAATCCGAAGCCCGGAGAAGAGCCTGGAGAAGGAGGAGCCTCCAGCTGGCAGGCTGCGGCTCAGGGCTCCTGATCCGGCACGGGCAGCCAGGACCCTGGATGTGCCAGGGACAAGAGGAGGAGCTCGGGAACCTCAGAGAGCCCGGACAGGCGAGTGAGGGAGCCCCAGGGGCCAGGGCCTCTACCCCCACCCCAGAAGACTGCCGAACTGGCATGTCCCAAAGCCGGAGCCCCCAGTTACTATGCCCAGCAGTTTCCACAGTCCAGTGCAGGAATGTGGCATTTCAGGCCGAGGACCAGGCTCAAGACCACCTCCTCTGAGCTGTGGGATCTACTTAAGCCACCTGCTCAGTCTGGGCCCTCATTCCCTAACTATAGAACAGGGCCAATACCAACAAACTAAATGGGGGGTTAGAAGGATGAGCTGAGGTGACACAGGTAACAAACCCCTACGTTGACTACCTGAGCTAAATGGAAGGCCCCTCGTGGCTCCTAAGGTGAGGGGTGGCGGGGAGACACAGTGCCACTAGTGTCAGAAGAACCTGCGCACGGCCCCCGTCTCAGGGGCTGCAGAACGCAGCGTGGAGGGACAGACTGGCATTCCTGTCCCACTGCCCAGCCCCATCCCGATGCCCTGCCCTGAGAAGGGGCGGCCAGCGACGGGTACAGCTGTCCTCCCTGCTGCCCCCACAGGGACATAAACAGGCTCAGAGGAGCCGCCCACCCAAGTCAAGATCAGGGTCCCAGCCTGGGAGCAGGGGAGAGGCCACAGGGAAGGCAGATGTCTCCAACCCCCAGTGCTGCTCTCGCCTCTGTTGTGCCGCGAGGTTCCTGAAGGTCCTTCTGTGGCCCTGCCTCCCACCTCCTGTTCCGGGAGAACAGGCCTGGGGACGCCTCCTAACGTTACACACTCAAAGGGAGCCCCGAAGCATGGATGTGGGGTTCCAACAGCCAGGACTGCCCGGAGCGGTTTCTATTTTTAATTAACAGGTCAATAAGAAAACCACTGCTGGAAGAGCTCCGGCCCAGAAGGACCGCGGGCCTGGCCCAGGCCGCAGCTCCTTGTCTATGACAGGAAGACACTTGGCTGGAGGACTGCCACCTGGCTGCCCCCAGATCCGAGCTCTCCACGGAAAGGAGACAAGCCCCCTCCTATCAGGGAGATGCCAGCTCCGCCTGTCCACGGGGCAGTCAGGGGCTGAGACCTCAGCCCCGCGGCAGGGCAAGGGAAAGAGCACTCGGCGGGGAGCAAGGAGCGGCTAACTTGTGTCATTCAGAAGTTCAGACAAACCTCTCTGAAGCTTTACCTTCAGGGAGGATGCAATTTCATTTATAACAATTGTTATTCAAGGTCCTTGCCAGAAACACTGCACCAGGAAGCGCACGCACACAGCTGTGGGGCTGGAGGAAGACCTTCTTCGGACAGGCTCCTCTTAGGACAGGCTCCTCTTGGACAGGCTCCTCTTAGGACAGGCTCCTCTTAGCCGCAGGCCTGACGGGGCTTGCAGCCACAGTCGGGGGCACATTCCATGCCCGCCCCCCCCAGCCCAGCCGGACGGGCTCCCATCAGGCATCTGGTAGACTCACCTTTTAAAGTACAGCTCGGCCAACATTCCCAGAGCTGTGAGCACTGACCTGGCCAGCGAGAGGGTGTGGATTAGAACCAGGGTTCCCACCTTTGTTTCTGGGGAGCACCCCCGCAGCCGTGCCTGACCCGACCGAGCACAGACACAGCGTGTGCTGGCACTCCCGGAGCAGGGTGGTTTCCGGTGAACCACGGGAGGAAACAGCTCTGGTCCTCTATTCCCAGCAGACAAGGGGCGGGAGAAAGGAGCGAGGAGGTAAAGGTCGGTGGCTGCTGCAGCCCTGTTTTCGTTCCCAATGCCACACTGACACCTTTGACCTCTACCTTCTGTTTGCCAAGCAGGAAGGAGGGACGTTTTCTCCAAATCACAGCCTGGGAGTTTGGAATTTTTGAAAGAATGTGTGGGAGTAAAACAAGACTTCAAACTGAAGATCATTTCTAACCAAAGGGGGTGGGGGGACACATGCCTAGTCCCCTCTATGATCACTGACTCCAGGGTTTTTCCTGTGTTCTCCCTGTTCGGGCCCATCAGCACCAAACACAGCCACGTTTGGTGCAAGTCAAGCCCTTCAGCTGCTGTGAGACCTGTACCCCTTCCCTACTTGTCCCCCTTGGGGCGAGACTGGGGACAAGAGTTGTAAGACCAGGCTCTGGGACCCTTTTCCCTCCCTGATCCCAGAGAAGCCTTCACCTATCACCTCTTTCGTTGTCTTGGGTTCCCGTGACCTCAGGGGTGTGCTCAAGCCACCTGCACCGGGACACAAGATGCAACTGCTGCATTTTCAGGAATTTTTCAAGCCAGGTGTTAAATACAGCCATTATTAAAACCAAATCATGCAAACTTATAAGCAAATAAACTGTATTAAAAACAAAAGTAATAAATGCTTATTACGGCTCATCGTTTCCTAATTATTTGACTGCTTTTTCCTCTCCACCTGTGCTCCTGGATTATTGGCAGCTATCGTATCTGTAAGGTGAAGATATTCCATACTGGGAGGTTTGCCGTGGCCAGCGCAAGAATATTGCACCACAGATATTGGCAAATGCTGTAAATCGGGCTCCTTCCCCATCACCAACCCCCGCCCCCGCTGAGTCGTTACACATTTACCAGCACACAACACCAGGCCTTCATCTCCATTCTGGGCTTTCTCCCCCTCAACTCCAGGCTCACACAATCAGTGGGTACTCCGACGCCAACAGCTGCGTGCCTACAAGACTTAACTCTGTTCAAAACTGAACAGACTTCTCCCCCAGCCTGCTCCAAATGCAAATTTCCCCAGCCTCGGTAAATGACAACTCTATCCTTCCAGGTGCTGAGGGTAGAAACTTGGTGGGGTGTCATGGGATCTGTTAGCACATCCTGTAATTTCTGTCACCAAAATTTACCCAGAACACAATTACTCACCACCTTCCGCCACCGCACTCTGCTCCCAGCCACCATCACCTCTGTTTGGATTACTGTAGAACCATCTAATTGGCCTTCCTCTTCTGTCCTTCCCCGAACATTCAGTGGCCTTTTCAGTGGCCTTCCACCTATTACCTCCTTGCTCTCCTCTGCCACTTGCCCCTCTCTAGGCTCCAGCTTCCCATCCTCCTGCCTCAGGGCCTTTGTACTTGCTGTTCACTCTCCCTGACCTACTTTTCCCTGCTGATGTCCACACGCTTCACTCCCTCACTGACTTGAATTCTTCGTTGAAATGTCACCTTCTCCGTGAGGCTTTCTCAGCCGACTCCGGAAAACTGCAAACCTCCCACCCCCCTCCCGCTCCCTGCTTTCTCTCCGCAGTACGTATCAGTCTCTAATATACTGACTGTGGAAAGTGTATTTGTTTGGTTTATTCTCCGCTGCCCCTTCCCTCAAGAATGTTAAGTGCCAACAAGGGCAGGGGGCTTTGTGTTTATCTTCAGTATCCAAAACGGGGCCCGGCACACACAGAGGTTACACTCTAAGGATGTGCTGAATGAACCAATAAAATCCCAGCAGTAGAAGGTTCCTGCCACCTGTGTAGGAGCCATGTGCATCTAAACGATGGCACGAAGGAAAATGTGTCTACAGCTGGCCTCAAGCACTGTGACACGGCACCCAGGCACAGCAGCTTCCTAACTCTACCAACACTATTACTAGTAAGAGAAACATTTACAGAGTATTTCCCTATACACCAGATACGAGAGCTTCACATCCATCACTGGAGTTAAATTCTTGCCACAGCCTATGAGGTAGGTATCATTATTATGCCCATTTTTAGAAGGGAGTACAGAAGAAACCAAAGTGCACCGAGGGGAAAGTAACTGAAGGCAGGACGGGCAGCTCAGAGGTGATGGGATGTGAACACAGGCCGTCTGGCCTCAGCACAGACCTCCCACCTATCAGGAAAACGCGGGACCACAACCCCAAGCAGTGAAATTTAAAACACTGTATTGGTGTGGACACCGATTCTGCTCCAACAGGGGTGTACAGAGTCTATTTCTCTCGCGTGTTGTAACCACAGAGTAGGAAAACAAGTGGATAAGAAGCAGAAAACGGGCAATCCCTATAAAGCACGTGGCATGATGCTTGGCATGCAGTAAGCACCCCAGAAATGTTAGCTTCTGTTATGATTAAACCAACAGCAGCATGGGTAAAGGTACTTTTCTTGCTAGCTTCTTGGAACGGCTACAAGATGAAGCGAGCAGCCCACAACAGAAAAAAATGCCAAGGAATAGCTCATCAACAGCCTCATGACCTCCCAGTCATACTGACAAAAAAAATCAAAGACATACTATGTTAAAAAGGTTCAAAATCCCCACTCCAGCCCTCGAAGGATTTATAATCTGGCCTTAAGAATAGGGGCGTAAACCCTTTCACTCTGTAGCCACAGGCCTTTCACCTAACGACCCCAGGGCCTGTTCTCCAGCTGTGAAATGGGGATCCATCCACCTCATTTCAACATTGGGCCAAAAAAGCTCAGATCATGACTGTGAAAAATACTTTAGGGGGCAATGGTGTTAGGAGCTCTCCCAGACAGAGAGCCACCTGGCTCCCAACTCAGGGAAAACAAAAAGCAAAAACCAGACTTCCTGCTTTGCCCCTGGGTCGGGGTCTGGCAGAATCCACGAGGAAATCTGGCATCTGA
This sequence comes from Lontra canadensis, assembly GCF_010015895.1. Lineage (NCBI taxonomy): Eukaryota > Metazoa > Chordata > Mammalia > Carnivora > Mustelidae > Lontra > Lontra canadensis. The sequence goes on along the minus strand of NW_022631019.1, from coordinate 6,234,646 downwards.
CCTGACATCTTAGCTTGTTCAAATTCCACCAAAAAAGTGAGAAGTGGCTAGGCCACTGATGACCACAGGTGCCTCTTGGCTTCCCTTTTAGATGACCTAAGACCATCTGACTGTAAACGTAACTTCGTGAACTCCAGTCTTTGGATAAAAATAACTTGAATGTTTGCCTAGAGTGGTTATTGGTTGGGCAGTCATGTACCTCAAAGAAAAGTTACACAAAGTACTCTCAGAAAAATGAGCTCTGTTCGTGCCAAACAGGGAGCATTTTCATCTCAGGGGCTCCCAAAGCTTCCCAAAAGATTAGCCTCCTAAGCCCAAAAAGTCTGCCCACCATCCATCACCGCAAAGAATGTAGAAAATAATTTAAAATATGCCCACTCTACACCCGTCTCCCCCAGTCCGCTCCCTTTCATGAGCCACGGGCCCCGTTGGGAGGACAGGAGGTTGGGTGGGCAAAGAATTTAGGTTTATGATCTTTCCAGAAGTTCTCACTTCCGACTACATTCAAGTTTAAGCGAGCTGGTTTTCAGAGATGCAGATGGGTTCACTTCTGGGAAACTATTCACTGGATGGGGTCTTGCCGACGCTGACTGAAACCTGAGGGCTAATGCCGAAGATTAAGCTGATCCCAGGGGGAAAAGCACCGGAGTTCCTCCTCTGGTCGAGCTGCCTTCCAGAAAGCCTAGGGGCCTGGCTGCCCCCTGCAGCCAAGGGGTCTGCAGGGGAGGAAGTGAAGGATTTATTTTGAGGGCGCGGGGCTGGGAGGGAACTCGGGCAGACGCGAGACGCTTCCCAGCCAGAAGCCCGAGGAGCTCCCGCCGCGCGCGCCCAGCCTCCTGGGCCACGGGGCCCCCCGACCTCGGGCTCGGCCCCGCGCGAGCAAGCAGCCGCCGGCCGCTACCAGCGACGCCCGCGGCCGAAGGAGCCGGAGACCAAGCGGGGGAGGCAGCTTACTTCATCTCGCCCGTCACTGCCGGCCACTTCTCCGGGAAACGTGGGCGGCGGCGGCGCTGGGCGCGGGGCTCGGCGGGCCGGGCTCGGGCCAGGCCGGGGCCCCGCGCATCCTCTTCCGCAAGCGCCGCCCGCCCCGACAGGTGCGCGTCACGCGGCCCCGCGTCGGACGCGCGCTCGGGTTTCGCCGAGAGGAGCCGGGGAGGAGGGGCGACGGGCGCGGAGGGCGCGGGACCGAGTCCGCCCGGCCGCCCCTTCCCTGCCGCACCCGAGCCGCGTCGGGCCGGGCAGCGCGTGGGGCCCCGTGGGCCTGGGCCCCAGACCCCGGTGGCCTCGCGCGCGCGCGCAGTGGGGCGGCTCAGGAGCGCGCGCGCAGTCGGGTCCCCGGAGAGGGGCGAGGGGCGGAGGCGCAGGCGAAACCACGCCCCCCACTTCGGGGTCCCCGGAGCGGGGGTGGGGGAGGCGGGGCCTCCCGAAGGATTTCTTGGTTAGCGTGGATAGGGCGGGACTTCAGAGCCACGTGGGCGGGCAAGCGGGCCTCCTGCTCTCCCGCCTCCTGCCTTCCCCACAGCGCGCTGGGTTCCGCTGTGCGTCCCCGGCGCTGCCCTCTGAGATACTCGAATGGCCGGGGGTAGTGGTGGTGTCGTGGAGGGAGCCGGGAGGCCGGGTGGCTGGGTCCTCCCTGGGACCTGGCGTGAGCTGTGGACCAGGCTACCCGACCTCCTCTGGCCTTGCCTTTCTCCGTCCGCAGGAGTAGCTGGGCTCGTCCCACCTCTGACGCCCCGAAGTGGTGATTCAGGGATCGCAGAGCACGCTAGGGCCATCTCTGCTTATACCCATGTGACCTGAAGACCCAAACCTGTACACTGGGGGCAGTGAGACGGTGTGCCTCAGCGGGGACCCGGCGTGTGACAAGTACTCAGTAAATGGGCGCTTGCACCTGGGTGGCTTTATTTGCAAGAGAGTAAAAGGGACTCGGCCTTCTCTGAAGGGTGGTGGCGGGGTGTGTACATGAGATGACATGGTCAGCGGCTTCTTTCAGCACTCAGTGGACAGTGAGCCAGTGCTCTACCCCTGTCCTCACCACGGTCGTGCAGTATCTGACCCTCACCTCGCAGCCACCTCGTGCCTGCTTTTCTCCCAACCCCATAGAGCTATCAGCGCCCCTCGTGGTGCCCCGCCACAAGCGAGGCAGCTCCTCCTTCCCGAGTGAAATCCCGAGTGACCTCGGTTAATGAAGGCAGGGCCACCCAGGACCGCTTCCTGGATGTAGACCACAGCCACCCCCCGCCCCGCCGCCTCCTCATCCCTACTCCTGGAGCATCTTCTTTCTGTCCCTCCTCCAGACCCACCTTTCTCCCAACACGGGGACAGGAGAATGCAGGGTCACCCTGCTAAAGGGTGCAGACCACCCAGGAGGGGGATTCTGACCGGAGAGGAAAAGCCTGTAGCAGCTTTTTATTTCAGGAAGGTTCCTTTAGAGATAGAGCATGGAGAACTAGCTGAGGGAACTTGGCAGTGTCCAGCAAAGCTGAGCGGGGCCAACAGGCATGATTACCACACAGGATATTGGGTAAGAGGGTTCCAGGAAGGCCGGGATGCTGAAGGGGGTGGGGCCCCACTGCAACCAAGGCCTGGGGGCCATCTGGGGGCCTGCAGGGAGCTGCCAGGCCTCAGGAAGAATTAAGGCCATCCCCGGTGGGACCTGGGTGGAGGGTCAAGGAGCCAGGTACCCACTGGGCTAGAAGGAGGCGAGAGGGTCTGGGGCAGGGCCAGCCAAACAAGTCTGGATAATGCTCGGACTCGTGGCTAAGAGCCCTTCCCATGTTCTGTAACCCTGCGTGGGCCATACCTCACACAGCGGTGTAAACTGAGGCCAAGGGAGGTACAGATGGGAGAAGGCAGGTGCCCAAAGACTCAGTTGAGCCCAGGGGACGTTTCCCAGGTCCCTAATACGACCATCACAAGGGTGATTTGTGGGTACCTTGAGGGCATTTTTTTTAAAAATCCCATGGGGGCGCCTGGGTGGCTCAGTCGGTTAAGCATCAGCCTTCAGCTCAGGTCATAATCTTCCCAGGGTCCTGGGATCAAGCCCCACATTGGGCTTCCTGCTCAGTGGGGAGCCTGCTTCTCCCTCTCCCACTCTCCCTACTTGTGCTTACTCTCTCTCTCTGTGTCAAATAAATAAATAAAATCTTAAATAAAGAAAATATTCCATAGCCAAGTCAAATTCTTTTTTTTAAATTAATTTTTTAAAGACTTTATTTATTTACTTGACAGGGTGAGAGAGATGGCGCAAGAGGGCACACAAGCAAGGGGAGTGGGAAAGGGAGGAAGCAGGCTCCCCGCTAAGCAGGGAGCCCGATGCAGGGCTCAACCCCAGGACCCTGAGATCATGACCTGAACCAAAGGCAGACGTTTAACTGACTGAACCACCCAGGCGCCCCCCTCAAGTCCTTTTTTAAAACGATTTATTAATTTGGGGTGCCTGGGTGGCTCAGTGGGTTAAAGCCTCTGCCTTCAGCTCAGGTCATGATCCCAGGGTCCTGGGATAGAGCCCCTCATCGGGCTCTCTGCTCAGTGTAGAGCCTGCTTCTCTCTCTCTCTCTCTCTCTCTCTCTCTCTCTCTCTCTGCCTGCCTCTCTGCCTACTTGCGTTCTCTGTCAAATAAATAAATAAAATCTTTAAAAAAAACCCGATTTATTAATTTATCTTAGAGAAAGACCACAGGCACCTGCAAACAGTGGGAGAGGGAGAGAGAATCCTGAAGCAGACTCCCAGCTGAGCCCAGACCATCTCCCCACACACACACATACCGGGGGCTTGATCCAGCCATTCAAGATCATGACCCGAGCTGAAAGCAGGAGTCGGCCACTTAACCGACTGAGCCACCCGGGTGCCCCAGTTACAAGCAGCTCATTAAGAAAATGCGTGCGCCCACTTAGGTGTGGCGGGGGGTCTGCGGACTGTCGTGAAATGAACCTAGGATGTTCATTTCTGTTCTCCCCACTGGTCCTTCCACTCCCACACGGTGATCTTGTGATGTTTTCATTTCTCTACCCTCCTCCCTCACTTTCAAAGTCCTTATCTCAGGCTCGTCCTGACTCTGTAACCTTCTAGTCTGATCTGGACCATTGCTTCGCTTTCTTTCCATCATGCAAACAATTTGGTCTCATTCAGGTGCAAGAGTATTGCCTCCCCCCAAATGCACAAACCTAAAACCTTGTCCATTTGGGCCTCTGACATTTGCCTCCCTGAAGCTTTTCTCATTTCTGTGCTCCCAGCAGCTACAAGACACTCTAAGCTACATCACGGGGATCCAGCTGAGCCCCAAGCACCCTGGAGGGAGCCAGAAGAAAGGAGCAAAGCCCCCTGGGGCCTCCCGTGACCCAGACTGCGTCAGTGGCTTCCCACCTCTCCAGCAGCACCCTCCGGCTCTCTTCGTGAAGCTGATTTTTTCCTCTTCCTAAACTGGGGAGTAGGCAGAAGTCAGGGTTAACTCAGCCTGCTTCACAGGCATGGAAAGTGAGACCCAGAAAGATGAATGACTCACAAGAGATGTCTGTGGAGTTAGAAATAAAATCACGGTGCAGTTTCTATTTTCAGAACCACTCACTAAGTCAGCTCTGCTGGTTCACTCGGCGTTTTGCACCGGGTGGGGAGGGGGAGAACAGGTGTTGTGGATTTTCAGCCACAAGTAGATCGTTTCATCCCCAGGCAGGAGAAAGGAGAAAGCTCAGCACTTTTCTCCCCCTGAAGACGGGCTTCGTCAAGTCCACATGAAGTAGCTTCACACGGTTTTTCTGCTGCTGCCATGACAGTGTACCCCCATTTAGTGACTTAACACAAATGTGTTATCTCACAGCCCTACAGATCAGAAGTCCGGCAAGGGTGTCAGGGGGCTAACACCCCGGGCTCCAGAGCTGTGTTCCTTTCTAAGGCAGCCCTTTCCTTGCTCATGCAGATGCTGCTAGAAGTCAGCTCCTTGAGGCTTACAACTGAGATCCCTGTACCCTGGCTGGCTGTCAGCTGAAGCCACTCCCAGCTTCTAGAAGCTACCACATTCCCTGACTTATGGTCCCATTCCTCTGTCTTCAAAGCCAGCCGCAGAAGGTTGAATGCTTTGATTTCTCATTTTTTGGGTTAATCTCTCTGACCCTTCTGAGAAAGGATCTCCGCCTTTTTTTTTTTTTTAAGATTTATTTATTTATTTTGGAGAGAGAGAGAGAGAGAGAGAGCAGAGGAAGGGGGACGGGGGAGAGAGAGAGAGAGAGAGAGGCAGACTGCCTGCTGAGCACGGAGGTCAACGTGGGGCTTGAACCCATCACCCTGAGATCATGACCCAAGTTGAAATCAAGAGTCATACACTTAACCAACTGCATCATCCACGTGCCCATTTTTTTAAGGCCTCTGCCTTTAAGAACTCACATGATTTGACTGGGCACACTCGAATAATCCAGGACAATATCCCATTTTCAGAGTCCATACCCTTAGTCACATCTGCAAAGTCCCTATTGCCGTGGAAGGTGACAGTCTCCCAGGGTCCAGGCATTAGGGCCTGGAGGTCCTCAGGGAGTCATTATTCTGCCTACCACAAACGATCACTTTCCAGACTCTCAAATCCTCCTGACTGTCCAGGATCTTGAGAACCTTTTACTAATAGCTTTACTAAGATTTAATTCACAAACTATCTAATTCGCCCATTCACAGAGTAAAATTCACTGGCTTTTAGTGCATTCACTGGGTGATGGGACCATCTCCAATACCATTTTAGAACATCTTTATCATATAAGAAACCATATATCTCCTGGCACTCATTCCCCATTTCTGCCCAACTTTCTCAGCCCTAGGCAGCCTCTAGTCTACTCTCTATCTCTGTGACTTGCCAATTCTGGACATTTCATATACACAGAATCATGTAACATGTGACATTTGCGTATACATGTGTTAGATACACACACGCATTTAATGTGCGCCTAGACGATGTTTTCAAGGTTCCTCCATGTTGCAATGTGTATCAGGGCCTCATCCCTTTAATTGTTGAGTAATAGTTGATTTGATGGAAAGGCAACATTTTGTTTATCCATTCATCAGTTCATGGACATCTGTGTTATGGGCTATGAATGAGTGCATACACGTTTTTCTATGGACACGTTCTTATTTCTTTTGGACATACACCCAGGAGTGGAATCGGCCCGCCTAACGGTAACTCTACAATTAGCTTTTTGAGAAATGGCCCGACATTTTGGCAGAGTGGCTCACCAATCAACGTTCCCACCAACAGTGTCCGTGCTTTCCTATTTCTCCGCTTTCTGGCCCAAAACACTTGCTATTAACTGACTTCTCAATCCCAGCCATCCTCATGGGTGTGAGTCGGGATCTAATTGTGGTGGTTTTGATTTACGTCTTCTTGATGGCTTTTCACATTGAGCACCTTTTCATGTTCTTCCATTCTATGGGCTGTCTTTTCACTGGCTTGATGGTGTCCTTTGAAGCATAAGAGTAGTTCTGTAATGATGTCCCGCTGATCTGTTTTTCTCTTTTGCCGCTTGTGCTTTTGGTGTCGTAGCCTAAGGAGCCTTTGCCTATCCAACGTCATGGACATTTACGCTTGCAACTTCTTCTATGAGTTCAACAGTTTTAGCTCTGATGTTTAGGCTTTTGGTCCATGTCGAGTTGATTTCTGTGTACAACGGGAGAGGAAGCAGGTCTAACTTCATTCGTGTGCACGTGGCTATCTGGTCATCCCGGGCCGCTTTGTTCGACTGTCTCCATGATACAGTCTGAAAACATCTGTTTGGATAGCTTGTGCAACCCTGATGTGCCCAAAGTCCCTACCCAGTCCGGGAGACAGACCCTAGCAGACCAATACCTGGGAAATAATGGATCCTTAAAAAATGCTGACAAATGAATGTCATGGAAGGTGGGGGGCCAGTGTCACGAGGCTCAGGTGTCAAAGTCCCCTTCGCTTTGCTGTGTAGCTGTGAGTCACTCTGGGAGCGTTTCCTCTAAGCGGCCCCTTGGCGGCACTCTGGGAAGACGTGGAGCCCTCGGGTAGGAGAGGTAAACCGGCAATGCTGCAACAGTCCGACCAGATCTTTGTGGGGGTGGGTCTGGCGGGGGAGGATTCCCAAATTTTGTTCCGAGGCTGCCCAGGAGGTCAGGAGTCAAGGGAAAAGAAGAGAGAAGATTGGGGAGCAGCTGGCCTGGAATGTGCAGACGGGACAGGGGACCTTGAATAACAAAGCAAGAGGCTCCCTGTAGTCAAGGTCAATGTTTCTTACCTTAAGCTTCAAGAGTCAAAAGCAGGGAAAAGCTCTGGGCTGGCAGATGAAATGAAAAGATAAAAGCGCTGGCAGCCTCCCCAGACATCTCTGCACCAGCAAAAGCTGCATCACATCCTTTGGGCCAAGTGGAGACGCAGCCTGGGGACAGCCAAGCTTCTGGAGCAGACGACGACGGATGAGCCTGGGGTCTGGGGAAGGACAGGGCACCCTTGCCCGGAAATGGGATGGTCAGCAGGACCTCATGAGACAGAGGCTGGCTTTCCACTGGCTTCTCCAGGAAGCAGGCACAGTCTGCTTCTCCCAGCCTTGACCCTGCAGTAGTCGGGCAGGGGGCCGGAAGTTGGGGGCCTCTTGGAGCCAGCAGCTCCCAGGTGGCTGTGGGGTCACCAGCCTCCTCCCCTCCTCCCCTCTTCAGCCGTGGAAATACAGCTCAGGTACTCCTCATACATGACTCCAGTGCTCCACGCCAGAAACGTTGGCTCGGGGAACATAACCGTGAACAAGGCCCAGGCTTGCAAGGAGCTTCCACTGGACTCCAAGTGGGGGGGTGCCTTGGGGAGAGGTGAGAGTGACAAGCGCAATGACCACAGAGAAACAGAATGAGGGGGTGGAATGTCCCTGAGGCAGGGAAGCACGTGGCCTCTCTGAGGGACTGGGAGGAGGCCCGTGTGGCTCGAGCGTGGAGCCAGAAGTGGCCCAAGACGGCTTGTAAGGTGCGGGTGAGGAGTGTGGCTTTTATGCTAACTTACAGAGGAAGGCTCTGGGGGATTTTAAGTAAGAGAGCAACGCAACCACTTTTCATTTTAGGAGAGTCCCGGGGCTCCTGGGCCATGGGTTTAGAGGAGAAGCACATGGAGAGTGTGGGGGTGGGGCGGTTAACAAAGGGTCTGGGGTGGGGGGTGGGAAGTGGGACACACAACTCCAGGGTGTTTTGAAATGTGTTATTATTACTCAGGTATGGCAAGGCCTACAGATTAACAGACACTGTCGTTGGAAAGGTAGTTTGTGACCGTCCCCAGGAGGGAGGACATGCTAGGCCACCTACACCAGGCCACGTGGGGAAGCCCCAGGGTCAGCCAGAAGTAGAGGGAGCCAGGGAAAATGTGCACAAGGGCCTTTATTGTGGTTTCCATGGGAAAGCATGGGCAAGGCCGGGGAAGAAGGCTGAGGTAAGTTTGGATAGTTCTGCAGGCTCTGGGCACAGGAGCTGCCCCCTGGTTGTCTGTCCCTGGTTCTGGGTGATTCCGGCAGATGGCCCTGAGTGGGACAGCCTCCTAGAGTCGGTGGTGGGGAGTGCGGACTCTGGATTGGTTGCTTTGTGTATGAAATGCACAATCCAGGGTAAATCGTTTATAATTTCTAAGAACTGGAGGAGAGTCCCTCCGGCGTCAACCAGGTGGCAAATGTCAGAGCATCAGGGGCTCCTGTATTTCGTGAAGAGAAGCTTGAGGGAGGACATAGACAGGACTAGCTGACGGGTTAGACACAGGGACCAGGGAAGAGGAATCACCAAGGATGCCACCTGAGTTTTGTTAAAGCCATTGGGTCCCTCCACTCTCGAAGTCAGTCTTTGGGGGTTCCGAAACATAGCTCCCCCCAGGGAACTTCAACTCTTCTAGGGGAGACCGGCTTCAAGGAGGGAGGGTTAGCAAGTGAAATCAGTGGCATTAGGCTCCCTGAAGCTTGAGCGGACCTGGCCTGACATCACAGAAATATTGCTAAAAAGCATTGCATCATACATTCATAGGAACCCTTTAGAAGTGCTATTTCTGGTGGACTTAATTCATTTCAGAAACCATGACCTCCATGGGGAGGGGCTCTGATGCCATAGTCCGGGTATGTAATGCTTCCCCTAAACCCACCTTATCTATCTTAGAAAATCTCTTCATAGGAGTTTAAGATGAAGCCTTTCAAACAAATACTCTTTTAGGGGCCCCTGGGTGGCTCAGTCAGGTAAGCGTCTGCCTTCGGCTCAGGTCATGATCCCAGGACTTGGGATCGAGCCCCACATCGAGGTCCCTGCTCGGTGGGGAATCCGCTTCTCCCTCTGCACCTCACTCCGCTCGTGCTCTCTCTCTCAAATAAATAAACAAAATCCTTAAAAAAACAATAAAAATATAAAGATATACGTATACTTTTACTCCATGTAAATAATTGCTTTTTAACTTTCTTGTTTTGTAAGATCTTTTGTAAGATGTAATCGATTAAATCCGATTACATGTAACAGTAAATAACTTCTCTTATTACTTTGATTCAAGATTTCAGCAACAGCATGCACGACATAAACTAACTTCTGTGTGCTTTGATTCACTGGCATAGGGCTCCACAAGCGGTGAGATGGCTGAGAGACTGATGTCTGTCCCAAAGCTATAAAGACGTCTCTCCTTGGAATAGAACTGAACTGGTAAGGGACCAGAGGAGCAGGGGATGGTGTAACACCTAAGGGAACATTCTCGAGTCTTGCTAATTTAGATTTCACAGAGCATCTGCTGTGAGGGTGGGAATATTGATCACTGGTGAGAAATTTGATTGTGTTTTGGGGCAGGTGATGAAGGGCTCAAGGGCTTTCCCTGACCAGCACCCCCTTGAGACTGGAACCCTCCCATCACATCAGCTGGAATTCACACATTTGAAAGGATCATCCAGCACCTGCGAATATCTATTTTTATTGTTCTCTGGCCTCTGTTTCATGGGAAAGTTCTCGTCAACTATCCTATAAGCACTTGGAGAGCAAACTGTCTGGTGGCGACTCTATCTTATGAACATAGATCTCTGCAGCACCCAGGACCAGACTCTCCTTAGTACACACTTAGGGTTTTTTAGATTTTATTTCTTTATTTGAGAGAGAGAGAGAGAACATGAGTGCAGGGAGAGGCAGAGAGAGAGGGAGAAGCAGGCTCCCTGCTGAGCAGGTATCGAACGCAGGTCCCGATCCCAGGACTCCAGGATCATGACCTGAGACGAAGGCACTTAACCAACTGAACCACCCAGGCATACCCCTCTTTAGCACATACTTATGTTAAATACTCACTATAATACACGTATAAATGGGTGAATTAATCAATATAACAAAACTGTCCTCTGGCAGATCTTCGTCAGATCAACTCTTTTTCACATATGCCCAAAGTCAATTTGGTTGTGCATTAAAGGACACTGTCGAGAGAGGGGAAAGACAACCCGCAGAATGGGACAAGATTCTGCAAATCGTATGTCTGATATGGGATCAATATTCAAAAGATAGAAAGAGTTCTTACAACTCAGCAACAACAACAACAAAAAATCCAACCCAATTCAAAAATGAGCAAAGGACTATGAACAGGCATTTCAAAAGAAGACAGACAATAAGGTATACCATGACCAATAAGCACATGAAAAGATGCTTGACATCATTAGTCTTTAGGGAAATGCAAATCAAAACCACAATGGGCCCACTCACACCCACTAGGAAGGCTATCATTGAACAAACCAACTAAAAATAGGGAAAGCAAGTGTTGGTAAGGATGTAGAAAAAACAAAACTCTCATGCACCGCTCGTACAAATATAAAATGGAGCAGCTACTACAGAAAACAGTTCAGAGGTTCCTCAGAAAGTTCCGCATAGAATTGCCATATGATGGGACACCTGGGTGGCTCAGTGGGTTAAGCATGTGCCTCCGGTTCAGATCATGATCCCAGGGTCCTGGGATTGAGCCCTGCATTGTGCTCCTTGCTTAGCGGGGAGCCTGCTTCTCCCTATCCCCCTGCTTGTGCTCTCTCTCTCCCTCTCTCTGTCTCTGACAAATAAATAAATAAAATCTCAACAACAAAAAAAAAAAGGAATTACCATATGGTCCAGCAATTCCATTTCTAGGAACATACCCCGAAGGACTGAAAGCATGGACGCAGAGACTTGTACACCAATGTTCACGGTGGTGTTATTCACAACAGTCAAAAGGTAGAAACAACCCAAGTGTCAGTCCACATATGAACAGACAAATGAAAGGTGCTCTGTCCACACAATGAAATGGTATTCGGACATGAGAAGGAAGGACATTCTGACACCTGCTACAATGTGGATGAATGCTGGAGACGTTTATGTTTAGTGAAAGAAGCCAGACACAAAAGGACAAATGATGTATGATTCCACTTACATGTGATACGTACAACAGGCACATTCAAGGGGACAGAAAGCAGAATGATGGTTGCCAGGACCAGGAGTGGGGAGATGGGGAAGTAGCATTTAATCAGGACAGAGTTTCTGTTTGGGGAACATGAAAAAAATTGGGGGGATGGATGGTGATGATGGTTCCTCAACATTATGAATGTTTAATTCCATGGAACTGTATGCTCGACGATGATTAAAATGGCAGATGTTATGTGTACTTTGTCACAATGTTAAAAATCGCCAAAAAGAAGTTAAGACACATCGGGGCAGCATCCCATGGACAAGGAGCTGAGAGGCATGTGCCTTGGGTGGCATCACTTGACCAGTGGCCCCGTGTCTCTGTGGCACCCCAGGATTAGGACAACCCAGTCATCCTTTTACTCTTGTCTGGGAGGGTTGGACACATGGAGGTTTATCTCAGAGGCTGACATCCACCAGAGCTGGGACAGCAGCCAATGTTCATGCAGCAGAAACGGAAACTTCTTCAAGGGACCAGACCCTGGCCCACTGCTCCCTGTTCTTCTCGATGCACCAACAACGCCTGTCTGGCTGCGATTTTATTGTAAAAGGTACATATTAGCTTAAGTCAGACACTTTGCCTCAATGACCAGTCCAGTAAGGGAAAGTGTTGAGTATGTGTAAGTCCCCATTACTAAATCAAAAGGCACATGAAATTCCAACACGTGCCAGGGGCTCTGAAACATGACATTCCCAGAACACATGCAGTCGGGTAAGACGACAGTGATGCCCTCCTAATGTCCCTGGAATTAAGCATCACGTGGAGGAGGCCCCCAAATGAGTTTATTAAGCTCCAGGATGCTGGGTAATGTTAGAACGAGGCTCTCAGGTATTTGAAGAAACCCAAATTGCAAATAGAGCCCTAATGAGTGCAGCTCCACATAAACAGGTATCTGGAGGGTAGGCGGGAGGAGCAAATGGAGCCCTACTTAATGCACGTGCTAATTGTGTTTCCCTGCAATTGGGACATCAACCCCCGACATGTCTTAAAGCTTTTGTGTGTAGCTGGTGAACAGTGGGGCTTACTGGGTGCAAAAGAAAACAACTTCCCATCGTAGACCTGCGAGGGGTGTTCTAACTCCACCCGGAGATGGAGTTGGAGGATGAAATCTGACTTTCCTGGCCTCTCCAGCCAGGATTTTAAATGTCCAGTCCCATATATTAATCAAAACCCCAAAGTTACAGCTTCTCCACACCCCCCAACTCCTGGGGGTGGGGGGCAGTGCCAGTGCACACCTCCACCTACTAGCTGTAGTCCCTACCTCTTCCAGAATCCTGGCTGGGGCAGGAGGAAGACACAGAAGGGGGCAGGTGAGGTTTACCTGTGCTGGGAGGTCAGGGATCCGCATGGCTGCGCTCTGGGGTTCCCACAGGCATCTACAACCGGCCACACTGGGCTCTTTGGAGGGTGTTTGGAGACTCTAACAAGGAAGAGCTCACACCTGCTGTTCTTTTGTGTCCTGTGAAAACGCCTCCTCTGGCTCATCCTTTGTTATTTGTAATTCCAGCCCCAGCCCCTGGAGATTTGAACTCATCCTCTGGACCCGCTTAAGCCTTCACATCTCATCTGGCTGGGAGGACCCAAGGACCCTCCCAGACCCACAGCGGGTCTGCGGTCTGCGGTAGCTCCCTCCTCAGACCCAAGGTCAGGCAAAGAATGTCACTGCCAGGGTCTGCTTTAGGCAGGCGCCCCCTCCCCACCTTTGGATTGCTCAGGCTAGGGTTGCTTCCAGGCACTGGGGACCTGTGCCTGTCCTCTGGGTTCTCTTTCCAGAAAGATCCCTCGGTCTGCTGGAGGGAAAGAGAAGACAAGCCCCTACTCCTCCACCAGGGGGCGATACTCACAAGACGCTGACCCATAAAAACATTCTTTCCCTGACCTCAAATGGGCGGCCTGCTTTTTCTTCCTCAAAGTAGCGGATGCAAAGTGGTCCAGCTGCCCACACCTCACTCTGGAACAGGGAATCGTGGGCTCTAAAAACTGAGGGGAGCCAGGGTCCCATTTACCGCCCTGCTACACACGCTTTTCATGACCAAAGATGGCAGGCAAAGCAAGGATTTCTTCCTCTCATCTTTTAAGAGTTTTGCTTGATACTAAATCTAAAAGGTGAAAAATTCTCAGCAGAACTTCAGGGACCTGTGCGAATCACTGACTGACTTCAGGGGGCCCAGAAAATTGCTCCAAAACACCAGTCACGGGTAAGAGCTCCAACAGCTCATGAAGGTCTAAGGACGGGAAGCGCGGAGAGCCACAGAAAACCAGGTATGTATTCTTCAAGGAGCTTATTCTTTGCCTTAAAAAGATTCTTTTAAAATTAGATTTTAGACATAAAAAGTCAATCTGCTGCTTTATTTTATTAGTCTTCCGATATATTAAATTGTGCCCTTGGTGTCTTAGAACTGTAACCAGAAAAGTCTATAAAACGAAACAGTAGCCATGTTAAAATTGCCCATATTTTTAAAAAGTGAGCCCCTCCCACCCTCCTGCAGAAAAGGCCAGGTGCCCTAATGAATGAGGAAAGAGGACGCAGTGTTCTACTGAGCCTGTTTGCCTACCCAGTGTCCATTCCCCCTTTCTTCTGATAACAGACCCTTGATTTTATTCAGGGCAGCAACATACACCGTTACAACACTGCATTTAAAGTTTCTCTTGCAGCTAAATATGGCCACATGTCCACGTTCTAGCCTATGCGATGTAAGCAGAAGTTGTCAGAACTGATGAAAAGGGGGATAGACTGCTGGCACGTGCTTTTTTTCATATTATTCCCCCACCAGCTCCCTGCTTCTTGCCTAGAATGTTGATGTGACAATCGGGGTTTCAGCAACTCTTTTGGCTCATGAGGCAACTGTGAGACTGGAAGACAAGACTGGAAGAAGAGAAAGGTAGGAGGAACTCGGGTCCCTGGTCACCAAGTGGAGCGAAGATATCCCAAGACTTTTGACCTCTGGAATATTGTATGTGCATGCGCGTGCATGTGTGTGTGTGTGTGTGTGTGTGTGTGTGTGTGTGAAAAAGAAATGTCCGTTTTATTAGTCTCTTTATTTACAGCCTCTGTCATTTACACAGTTCTTATCTGTCACATCTGTCATAAGGGGTCACTTAAGCACCAGTTGTTTTCTCTTGCCTATTTATTTATTTAAAAGATCATATTTATTTATTTGACAGACAGCACAAGTAGGCAGAGCAGCAGGCAGAGGGAGAGGGAGAAGCAGGCTCTCCACTCAGCAGGGAGTCTGGTGCAGGGCTTAATCCCAGGACCCTGGGATCATGACCTGAGCCAAAGGCAGCTGCTTAACTGGCTGAGCCACCCAGATGCCCCCTCTTGCCTTTCTAAACCAAGCAGGTAGTGAACACAGAGCGTTGCTAGATAAAATACAGGACACCCAGGAAATCTGAATTTCAGATAAGCAACAAACAACTCTTTGGTATAAGCATGTCCCAACTATTACATAGAACCCAACTCATACTAAAAAAATAATTCGTTGTTTATCTGAAATTCAAATTTAACTGGGGGTGCTGCATTTTTATTTGCTAACTCTGCCAGCGCTAACGGAACAGACTTTTTTCCTGCTGTTACTCATGATGATGCGTACGGTGGTGCTTCAGGGGCCTACTGAGGCGTGTAGGGCTATTAGCCCTTCTGTGAAATGGACCCAGAGGGCTGTGCTTTTCATTCTTATTCCAACCTTCATAATGTTTCCTTATCTTTTTTGGTTGTCAGTCTATTAGGAGCCCTGTCCGTTGCTCTGAGCAGGCCTGTCTGCCCTGCTCCTCTCCCCCTTGATGACGTGCCTTGGTGACCTGTGGGCAAACAGTGTTCAGAGCATGTGCCCTGCAACTGGAAGTCTGGGTTCTACCTCATCCCCCCCGCCGCCGCACCCACTTTCAGCCCTGTGACCTTGGGCGACTCATCAGACCTGTGTGGGCTCAGATGCCTGCCTACATGTTAGAGCTGCCTCGTGGGTTACGTGAGGCTTAAATGGGGGAAGTGAGGGGGCAGCGCCTGGCCCTTAGTCCGCCCTCAGCAAACGCAGGAATTGCCGTGCGGTGGGCTGAGCAACCGGGTGATGAAACGGGAGAAGCAAAGATCTAAGGAGAAAGCTTCTATGAGCAAAGTATGAGCAACAGGGATGCGGAGGAGGGCGGCTGGGGGCTGAGCGCTGAGGTCACGGGAAAGCACGAAGACAAACACCCGGCCAGGGTGGGTGATGCCAACGGGGCGTGTGGGTGTCATCATGTGTCTCCCCAAATTTATGTGCTGAGGCCCTGACCTCCAGCACCTTCGCATGTGGCTAAATGGGGGATGGGCGCTTTCAAGAGGTGACCGGGAGGTCCTTAGGGTGGAGCCTGGTCCAGTCTGGCTGGTGGCCTTAGCGGACGAGAGGTTGGGACAGAGAGGGACACCGCGCGAGAACCCAGAGAGAGGACGGCCATCTGCGCACCAGGGAGAGAGGCCTCCGGAGAGACCAGCCTTGCCAACGCCTTGATCTTGATCTTGGACTTCCAGCTTCCAGAACTGAGAAGATAAATTCCTGTTGTCCAGGCTGCGCTCTGCTAACAGCAGCCCCAGGAAACTGGTAGAGGTGACCAAGCAGAGGGCCCTGGAAAGACAGCTGCAGGCTGGGTGACTGGATGCAGCAGCTGGTCCCTTTCTCCAGCAGATACTATCACTGCTACTGCTGTCCTGATCACTGCTACTGCTGTCCTGATCACTGCTACTGCTGTCCTTCCTGGTGTCAGGGAGCTCAGCCCTGAACACCGTCCTCCCCGTGAGGGGGGCAGAAGCCTAAGTGAAGGGCAGACCAGAGTGGCCGGTGCCAGGCTAGGGGACTGTCTGGGAGGGGGTGAGGAGCAGTGACACAGGCACTGGTCGGAAGAGGCTCCAAGGGTGGGGGGCAGGTGAGAAGGGGACGGCTGGGGAAAGTTCCAGTGAGGAAACTGTAAGGGGCATTTTATTTATTTTTATTAAAAATTTTATTTATTAGTTTGTCTGAGAGATAGAAAGAGCACAAGCAGAAGGAGAAGCAAGGTCACCGCTGAGCAGGGAGCCTGATGCGGAACTCGATCCCAGGACCCCAGGATCATGACCTGAGCTGAAAGCTGACGCTTCACCGACTGAGCCACCCAGGCACCCCTGCAAGGGGCATTAAAAAAAAAACAACAACAACCGAAAAAACCCCAAAGGAGGCTGTGCTGCTGGAGCCCAGCATGAAGGAGAACAGCCAAGAGGAGTGGGGATAGGGGAGGCGGGCCGGGGCCCCAGGGAGGCTTTCGCATGTACCCTAAGATGAGGGGCGCTCAGAACGGCTGTGCCCAGAGAGAAGGAGAGCTGCTTCCACGCTGGGAATGGCAGGGGTGGCTCCCAAGGGCATAATCTGAGCAGCCGGAATTCGGGCTTCGGGGGAGCCAACGTTCACTTAACGCAGGGACACTGGAAGTCCCCAAGTGATGGAGGTCGCAGGTTTGCTTGGAATTGATGAAGAATTCCACCAGGCACGGACGGAAAAAGAGACGTCTGCGGCTTCTCCTGCACGCGGGGCACTGCTGTGGTGCTGAGGACACGGCGGCAAGGCCACAGCCTGCTTCTCTGCTCTGGGGGAGGTGGCATTCCGGCCAGTAAGTGTGCAGAGCCAGGCACGATGGACCAGCTCAGAAGAGAAGTAAAGCGGGGCAAGGAGAGGGTGAGTGGGTGCTGCTGGTGTGCTGTTTGGAAGAAGGGAAGGACTCTCGGAGAGGGCGCACTTGGGCACAGACCAAAACACATGCGTTCCATAACCAGGGTGGTCACCCCAGGAATGCTTCCTTGCACCGGAAATATTTTTTATCTGCCTTCCGGGGCCTGGAAATACCCCTATCAGACCTCTGCAGCTCCGGTCTTCTCTCTCCTGTCCGACACAGACACCCCTGTGTCAGCCTCGGCCGGTGAACCTCCAGCAGGCGGGTCGACCATCTGTGCCGCGCAAGCTCTCTTTCAGCCCAGGGTGGACAGAAGTTGCATCTCTCCACTGCTCTGCACACAGTAGGTGTTCAGCAAACACTTTTTAAAGGAACAAGTGTGAATCCCCACAAAGTCCCTCTGTGAGCTGGCAGAGCTGATAATTGCGCGTTTATGATTCTGTTCAAACATACCCAGAGGCGGGTGGGGAGGGTAGGAGGCTGCGGTAGGATCGCTGACAACGAAGAAGCAGGAGACAGAGGCAATGTCACTATTTGAGGCGCAAGGGTTGGTGCTAATCAGAAGAAGATGACATCTCGCTTTGTCATCCCTGCGCCCTCACGCAGCATTGCTCGGGGCAGAACGAACAGCTCTGGGCGGTTATCAGCATACCCGGGTAAGAGAGTCAAGGCGGAAAAGCCTTTATCTCCTGTGGAAAACAGAAGCGCCCTCTCGTTACCCCCTCCCTGGTGATGGTGGTTTTGTGTTGGGAAGGAAAGCGCCCGAGCACATGGAAGTCATCACAGAAGGCTTTACTCATCCGGAAAGGAAAACCACAGTGGCACGTTGACGTCCCTGGTCCCAACCCAGATGCTTGGCTATCGGAAGGTCGAGGGACTTTTTGTGAGTTAAGATGTAGGGAATCTTCTGAGTCAGATAGCGATCTGCAGCTTATCTCCAGCCAGCACCCGCCCAGCCCTTCAAGCTGTACCTCCTCCCAGAAAGGGAAAGACCCTGAAATCAACTCTCAAGTAATTTTTTAGAACGTCGGCTGGTTAGAACCCTTTCCCTAGGTGTCACCCAGTTTTCTCCCGTCGTCACAGGACATAAAAGAGAGCTGTTGCATATTAACTTCACAGGAGGCTGCCAGGGAAGAAAACGGGCAGCATCAGCCTTCTCCCCCCCCCCCGTGCATGCACGAGGTTTCGGGCCAGTGTGGGAGACTCAACAAGGAACAGGAACCCTGCGTATTTTTTTCCAAGGTCTCAGTCAACAGGGTCATTTGTATGCCAAAGATACAAGCACCTAGGAGCGAAGGAGAAATCTATTATATATTAGAGCTTGTTCTTGAAAAAAGAAAAAGAATCAACAGATTTGTTAAAATAGCATGGGAAAGACGAGGTAAAACGCAGGACCCATAATGTTGTCAGTTCCAAAAAACAACCATGGTTCCTAAGTTTCTTCGTTCCTATTGATTTTTTTTAAAGATTTATTTATTTATTTATTTGAGAGCACAAGCCGGGGTTCGGGGGAGGTTTGCAGAGGAGAGGGAAAAGCAGGCTCCCCAATGAGCAGAGAGCCCCATGCAGACTCCATCTGGGACTCCAGGATGTGAGCCAAAGACAGACGCTTAACTGACTGAGCCACCCAGGTGCTCCTTTCTCATAGATTTAAAAACAAATGCATGGGGGCACCTGGGTGGCTCAGTGGGTTAAGCCTCTGCTTTGGGCTCAGGTCTTGATCTCTGGGTCCTGGGATCAAGCCCCGCATCGGGCTCTCTGCTCAGCAGGGAGCCTGCTTCCCCCGCTCTCTCTGCCTGCCTCTCTCTGCCTACTTGTGATCTCTCTCTGTCAAATAAATAAATAAAATCTTTAAAAAAAAAATAAAATAAAAACGAATGCATGTTTCATGTTAGTTACGGACCTGGTAGTGTTTTGCCAACCACTAGTGACAAAGTGAGATGTGCAGAGACAACACCCCTCCCTTCCTAGGATGACCCCACATGCTCCCCTGCACAGTCCTGTGTGTCAGAACGCTCTAGAGGCCACCCGAGGTAGGGACAGCAAAGAGTGGTGTCCAAAGGTCGATCAGCACAGAGCACACATCCAGAAATGCCCAATAAGTAAGTATTTGCAAAAGACACAAACGTGAGGTGTGGGTTGGATAGAAAACCAGTGGTGCCAGGTTGAGAGAGCGGGGTCCGCAGCCCCCCGCACAAGTAAGCAGGAATGTGGCTAAGCGCACACATCCTGAAGCCGGCCAGCCTACCTCCTGCCACTGCCACATAGCTGCGTGACCGAGACCTCTTTGTGCCTTGTTTCCTGGACTGTGAAATGGGGAGTGATAAGGGTACCTGCCTCAGAGGGCTGGTGTAAGAATTAAGTAAGTCAACACAACCAGAGAACATTCCACAGATGTAGCTACTCACTTCTAACCAAAAGGACCCACGTTATGGCGTCTTTTAAAGACTGAGATGGGATGGGCAGGCATCGCATCTCGTCATGACTGGTTCTCATCGGGAAGCCTTCTACGGACAAGGTAGTGGGTTGAATGATGTCCCCCCGCCCCCGCCCAAAGACTTGTCCTGCTGGAATCTGTGAAGATGACCTTCTTTGGAGAAAGGGGTTTTGTAGGTATAATTTGGGATCTCAGGATGAGGCCATGCAGGGTTAGGGTGGGCCCTACAGCCAATGACAAGTGTCCTTATTACAGGGAAGACAAAAAGAGGAGGAAGACGCCCAGGGAGGAGGCCGTGTGAAGACGAAGACGGAGACTGACCGGGTGCGCCTACAAGCTGAGGAAGGCCCAGAACTGGGGGGCTGCCACCAAACCCAGCAGAGAGAGGCATACAGTAGATGATCTCCCAGAGCCTCCAGAAGGAACCAACCCTGCCAACATCTTGATCTCAGACTTCGGGCCTCTGGAGCTGTGAGACAATACATTTCTATGGCTTTAAGCCTCCAGTTTGTGGCCATTTGTGACAGCAGTCACAAGCAGACTAATACAAATGATATTCTGGTCTCAAAACTGGAGAACGCCGAAGAAAGCTTGCCTTCCTTCCTAAGCCGTATGCAGGGCCTTGCCTCTGGCAAGAAAGTGACAGTGCTCCCCCCCCACCACTGCCACCACCGCCTAAAAGACTTAAAATCCCTTGGCTTATCATCTAGGGAGTGGAAATTGGAGGGCAGAGCAGAGAGTAACCCTCAAGGTCATGTGAGGAAGTGACAGATGCAGGTGGCTCCCCTAAGGGGAGGGTGATGACAGGAGCAGGGGGAAGGTCCCAGGACAAAGACTCTGAAGACCCAAATCCTAATCTAGGTTCTGTACTCTACCAGCCAGGAGGTGACTGGGAGTGGGGCCCCACCATTTCTTGGGTCTTGGCTTTCCTGTCTATGAAATGGAAGGACTGGGGTCCCCTCCGCTGGGAAACTCCGCGGACTTGACTCTGCGGCCATCCCCCATGGCCACCAGGGGTGCAGTTTGGAGGCCGGTGCCAAAAGACCAACTGCAGCAGGTCCTTGGCTCTGTCCCCCAGCACAGCCTTACCTGTCTGCCAAGGCCCCAGCGCAAGGCAGGTGGGTGAGGGCAGCGGGCGGGGGATGCAGCGTCCACTGTGGCCGTGGCGCACTGCAGCAGCGTGGCCGGGTGTGTCCCAGGCAGGACGCAGCCGCAGAGCCTTCCCTCCTAGTCTGTTTAGACACAAGCCACACGCACCTTGTCTTCCTTCAGTGATGAAATGTACATGGAATGGATGCACTTGGTTCCTCTGGACTGAGTGGCCCTCCCCCACTTTCTCCTTTATTGTCCTTTCTCAGACTCTGAGTTGGCATTAAATCCAAAATCGGGGAATACTTACTTCTCCCTGCACCCTCTCCCAACTTCTGGGTTCATCTATCCTGCATTATCTCTTGTGGATTAGACTAGGATGCGCTATTTTAACCAGATCTACATTTAAAGTGCTTCACTCTCCTGGAATTTTCCCAATTAAGTCCCTGTGTCAGTCGCCAGTGATACTAACCTGCAGAGAGGCAGGGGCAGAAACTTTCAGAATCACAGACACGTCAGGACAAAATTTACACTCTATGGCCATCTCATACATTCCACGTGCACACAGATTTCTTAAAAGGGATTTTCTTGAAGGAAAGCAAAAAAGAGACATTTCCAAACCGTTGAAAATTTGCCAGTGGACAGAGAGGAATTTTCCTATTCTTTTTACCCTGGGTCTTCCTCTGTCCTTTTTTAGTAAAGTGATGGTGTGGACTTATCTGAGGCAAAGCAGACCGTCACTCTGCTCCCTCCGGGGCATCAGGCTCCAATTCCCAAACTTCAGAGCAAGTCCCACCTTTTCCAAAATGTGGTCCCAGAGAGGAAGCAATTAAGGGATTCTTCTTCTTGTTGTTCCTTTTTTTTTTTTTTTTTTTTTGCAAGAAAAGCATCTTCAGGTGAGCAAATGCGGGAGGTGGAGCAAAGCCTTGGACCTGGTTGTGAGGAAGTGTGGGGAGGGAGGAGGTCCTTTGGAGATGTAGGAACGGGCATCTTGCAGTGTCAGGGGTTTAAATTAAACAGAGGGGAGGAGGAAAGACCATCCCCGCCGCCTGCAGTGTTGAGTCCGGGCATCATTTCGGTGCAGGGACCCAGCTGACAGTTCTTATTTTGGGTCCTGCCTCCCCAAGAGCAGTCTGCAACTTGCCGGCATCCGGGCAGCACAGCAAAGCTGATGAGCAGAGGAAAGAGGTAACTTCCAGGGAGGGTGTGTTGCTTTCTTGATGCTACATCAGCTCATTTCACAGGCTCCTTAGACAGCCGGCGGGGGGATCCCCTTTCCTTTGGGTTTTAGAAAGCTTTCTCCTCTGAGGAGCTTTAGCCCTCTCCCTGCACTTTGCGGAAACTCTGGGCTCAGTGAAGTTCTCCCAGATCCTTCCCCGCATGGCTTTCCAACGGAGCAGTGCAGGGAAAGCTGAGTCAGTCGCCCACAGGGGTACATTTTGCAAAATAATTTTAAAATGCTGTTTGAATTATTATTTTTCCACGGCTTTCTTTCTCATGTTGGTTTCATGCGTGCACCTTGTGTGTTCATTCGGCTGCAAAGAATGTTAAGTTTGCGGAGGAAAATTTTGGTGGGGGTTTTACGGCTTAAAAAAAAAAAATTCTATTCCATTGCAGTCCTGCTGCAGTCCCAGCAACCTGGTTTAGCTGCAGAGGCTCTCACGGTGCGGTCTGCCTCTCCTCTTTACCCTTGCTAGAGGCTGAGTCTCTGATTCCCACCTGCCCGGCTTCTCTAAGCCCCCCCCGTCCCCATCTCCTTGCCCACCCGCCATCTGCAAAGGACCCCGTAAGTGAGCTGATGTCCGTGACACTTGGGGTTTGAAGGAGAATTTGGGCACTGCAGCTTTAAGAATGCCGTACTGCGAAATCTTTCTCCTTCAAGTGACTGCAGAAGCTCAGCAGCATTGGGAGGAGGCAGCTGGGGGGGGGATGGGGGAGGAGGAGGGGGAGGAGAGGAAGGAAGAGGGGGCGAGGGAGGCGAGGGGGGATAGAGAAAAGGAAAAGGATACTCACTCTCCGGTCAGCCCATGGGTACTTCATCCTGGGGAGCGCTCAGCCCCAGGCAAAATCCAAAAGCCCAGTCGGACCTTACTTTGGGTTGGTTTTCCTCTCCCACTTGCTTGGGGCAGGGGACCCCCATAGACTTACTGATGAGTTTAAGCTCAGTCCACCCCTTGGTGCGCGCGCGCGTTTGTGTCTGGTTAGCTGGCTCTTTAAGTTACGGGGGAATGGTCCATCTCTGTTGTGATGTTTCCCAGCCTGGTTGGAACCCTGGGAGCCGAGGTGCAGCCTTACTCATTGCGGGTGGAGGTTTTCTTCTTTGGGGTAAACTGAGGCGAGCTCTGGAGGGAAACTCAAAATGCAAATCATTATTTGCCATCATGGGAGCAGCGGCTGCTGCATTTCAGCAGGGATGGAGTCCCCCGTGTTAGTAGTCGGTACTGAATGATGCTGCATGGGGTGCCAGTCAGCTGGGGTGGGGGTGTGGGGTCCGCGAGGGGCTCGTGGTGGCAGGAGGGCACAGCAGCCAAAGGCACACTTTGGGCAGTGGCATTTTCTGGGGGGAAATGAACAAGCAGCCTAAGGCCCCTGAGCTCTGGTCTCTGGGACCAGACTCCTCCCCGCCTGGCCCAAGGGCCCCAAAGCCAGCTGCTGCCTCAGTGGGTTCTGGCTGGAGGAGCTCCGAGGCTGGCTTGCTCGGCATTCCCGGACATGCAGTGCTGGGATCTGGGTCTGCACTGAGAGTGATGTCAGCAGGGCCAATGCCCGCATCTGTCCAGGTCATCCTGGGCTCTGGAAGGGCTGAGCTCCTCCCAATTCTCCCCAAGCAAAGGATGTCCTTTTACCAAAAAAGAGAGCAAAAAAAGCCAAGAGACACATGTTCCGTCGCACAATAAATCGGCATAAAAGAAGGCGCAGCAAACGTCTCAGATATAAATTATCCAGGCAAGTCCCTGCAACAGCGACGGGGCCAGGGCTGGCACTGTGCCATGACCTCCGCGGGTTCCTGCGTCGTGATTTGGTCCTTGCTGTCCACAGGAGCCAGACTGGAAGGCTCATCCCCAGAAAGCCTGCCTATGCTCCCGCAGCCGCAGAGCTGGGGCTAAAGCTCCTTGGGGCACGACAGGCTCGTATGGCACCTTCCGGAAGCACCTGGGGAACTGCGAGCTCATAGACACATACTTTATAGGGTCTTAGATGGCATAAGCACCAGACTGGAAAGTACCCCACCCCCAAATTCAGAGTGTCTCTCTACTCTTCTACTTTGGCCGTCCCAATTCTGTCCCTAAGAGCTCTCTCTCTTGCTACAGCCTTATTTACACATTCCCTGTAGATTTAAAACGCTCTCCAACTGCCCCCCCACTTACAAATCTGGGGTGACTATGGGGAGGGTGTCTGGAGGACCCCCTGGTGATATGCAGCCACTTCATCATTCCCGACAGCCATCCTTGGCCATGCCAGATTTCGAGCCTGGTACATCGAGATCAGTCACTGGGGTCCCACGTTCTAGGGGGTTCTGAGGTCAGCTCGTGTGGAACCGAAGTGCAACCTCATTGGTACGGCACACAGAACTACCCCCCGCCCCGCCCTGGAAGCTGCTAGAACATGCTCTTTGGACAAAGCTTGATGAGTTTTCCCTCATTGAAGGGACAGAGGTGTCGGTGGCCTGGCCACCCTGGGGAGCAGGAGGACAGAGCTGGCCGGCCCCGGCCAACTCCTCTCCCACCCAGGGCCTCCCCATCCAGCCCTGATGACCACCGAGCCTCTTCCATAGCTGCAATCAGTTCCTTTCCATCTGGAATGAGCCAAGAGAAGAGCCTTTAGTCAGTGCAAATCCAGTGCCATTGTGTCCCTCCCACTGCCTGCCATTCAAGTGTCCTCATCTCTGGTCCTCTTGGGGAGGTCAGGGGGGACTAAACCTTCACTCCTGCCCTCTGAGGGGGAGCAGGGAACCCTGAGCCCAGACCCTCTGACCCCGGTGGGTGGCATGAATGCCACTCACTGGCATCGTGAGATGAGTGGAGGGGCTTCTTCCTGCAAGGGACCCCTCCCCGAAGACAAGTGCCGCCTGGGCTGGGGTTGACACAGAAGGCAGCCGGGGAAGAAGCAGTCAAGGTGACAGGGGGAGACCCTCAGGGTTGGATAGGTGGGGGTCAGGGCTTTAGCCCCCACAGGCCCCTGGATGCTCCGGTGTCTGGTCTCAGGCAGGGAGGCGAGGCCAGCTGCCCAGGAGCTGGTGAGGCGAAAGCCGGCCTGGGACAGCAAGGGACCAGCCCTTCCCAGGTTTTGTCAGGCAGAAAAGCCAAGGACTGTGATGGGTGATGACCGCTGCATACCCCCATAACCCCCAAGACAGACCCCCTAGCCACAGGCTGTATGATGGTGGGAGTGAGGAAAAGAATCCTCCCCCCACCCTTCTGCGGGTCAGATCCCCGAAGCCTTGTGCTTGACCCCCCAGTGATGTCTCCATGGGAGACACGGGCCTGGACTGCTCTGTAAAGAGAATTCTCTCTTTCCATCCCCCCCACCACCCCCACCAAGAGTCCTGCGGTCTTGTCATTGTCGAGAGGGAAATGAGGCTAGAGCTGGTCCCTGAGTTGGGTGGGGGCTCTGCCCCAGGATGCGGGGTGGGGGGGCGGGGGGTGGTACATCTCAGCCGGAGGCCTCGGGGCACCTCGCAATGCACCAGTGCTGACTCAGCTTCTCCAGCTCTCTCTCCTCTCCCACCCCACCCGCTGCCCCAGCCTTGGCCAGCCCGGCCCTGGCTGCTGCTTCTCCAGGGCGCCTTCCGCAGGGGCCCTTGGAACCCCGAGCTGCTGCAGGCCCTCCCCCGCCCTCCCCGCCGCCAGGGCCAAGTCAGCAGTGCGGGCTGCAGCGGCGGGCGGTGCAGAGGCCCTGCACCACTGCTCCCGCGGGCTGGCGGGCTGGCGGGCGGCCGGCGGCGCTCCCGGGCCTCGCTCGCGTCCCGACGGCCACCTCCCGGCGGCGGCGGCTGCGCGCAGCCAGCGCCCAGACAGGACCCAGTCCTGATTGGTGCGCTGAGTGAGTCTCCGGCTTTATTTATACCACCTTTTCTTCGCGACTCGACTTCATCAGAGTTGACGGCTGGGTAGGAGGCAGCCTCCTGCCTGGTGGGGAGGAGGATGACAGCCAGGGCTCCTGCCCTGATGGGCTCCACGCATCCTCGAACCAGCCATCTCCACAGGAGCTTGGATCCCAAGCACCCACCCAGTGGGGGGCATGATTTGGAAACCTCCACGGACCAGCGAGATGTGCCATGCCTCAGAAGGATTAGGAGGGAGAAGAAAGCTTTGAGAGGAGACAGGGGGAGCTGTGACCCAGACCCTGGCTTCGGACCTCCTGCTCCAAGTCGCGGACGCTGGTCTGGAAAGCAAGGCTGCCTTTCCGGTTGGGGGGTAAGAAAAGGATTCCCAACTCAGGCATCTTCTTGGGTGTGAGCGGAGGGACTTTCTCGGACCACATTCTCGAATGCTCCCACTCAGGATTTCTGGAAAAGCTTGTGGAGACAGACTGAGGCATGGAGATGGTGGGAGAAGGGCTTTCTCCCCGGTGTCATGGAGTTAGGAGCCGAAGGTTAAAGTTGGACATGGAGGAAGTCCAGCTTCCCCTGCAGAGGGAAGCCAAGCCAGCCAGTGTGGGTGGGGCCCCGGAGCTGCTGACCCTCCCAGGTGATGGAGGGCCGTAGGTGGCAGGAGCCAGGGGTCTCGGGCTCAAAGAGGGCAGCCCCAGGGGGTTTAAACAGCACCTTCCGCCCAAAATAGCAACCTCTGGGGCAGGTCGTCCTTTACGCCAGCAGCATCAAAGTGCTGCTCTCCTCGTCCCCAGGGGCCTGTTCCTGGCAGACGACCCATTGCTTGGCAGGATGGGAAGTGATGTCACTCTGCGTACGGGAGCCTGCTCTTCGGGGGCTGCTTGTGGTTCTGGGACAGTTCAGAGACCAGTGTCTCTCACGGTCCCGTAGCCTGGACTTCCACAAGAAGAGCCCCGGGGCCGGTAGACACCACTCTTCAGCGCCGCCCCCCCTCTGGAGGCTGCCCCAGGAGCCTGCCTTGCACTCGGAGGAGGAGGCAGATGGGAGAAGGAGAGGAGGAGATGGCAGGGGTCCGGGGCTACAGAGCCGGCTCTGTGCCGATGTCATCAGTTTGGGGGGCCTGTCCAGGCCCATGGCTGTCCCAGAACTGACACCAGGAGCCCAGCTAAGCCTGGAGCACTGCGGCTGCCAGTCTTCCTGCCAAGGACACGGGGACAGGCGGTTCTCCAGGGGACTGCCTGCACCTTCCAGGCGGAGCCAACTGGCCCGGTGAGTCCCTGCGGCTCCTCCAGGGTCTAGGTCTGAGGAAAAGGTCATGAAAGCGAATGGAGGGCCTGGGTTTCCACGGGAAACGGGATGTTGGTGGTGTCCACCTGGCAAGGCAGCAACCCCAGGAT
Organism: Lontra canadensis; assembly: GCF_010015895.1. NCBI lineage: Eukaryota > Metazoa > Chordata > Mammalia > Carnivora > Mustelidae > Lontra > Lontra canadensis. The sequence continues at coordinate 6,207,593 of NW_022631019.1, read as the reverse complement.
CCTGAAGGCAGGGAGTGCCAGGGAGGCAGGAAAAGGCTCCACGGTGCTGCTGGGATCCTGGGGCTAACGGGCCAGACCCCAACCCCATGGCTGTCCCACTGACCATCCTGGGCTTTCCACCCAGTGTGGAGTCAGCAATTTCTCTGGCATTCTCACTCACTGCAAATCTGATTAAGGATCAGAACCTGTGTCTCCTTTTGTGCACGTTAACTTGAACCTCACATGTGGAAGATACTTAGAAATCATCTGGTCCCGGGTCCGGGCTCCCAGATGAGGACAGGGAGCCCCAGAGATCACTCGACTTGCCCAAGGACACCGGAGGCTCTGGGCAGACCTGGGAGTCCCTGGGACATGCCTGGACCTGGCATGAGGGAAGAGGATGAAATCACCAGCCCTGGACTCACCCCAAAGTCTGGGGAAATAGGACAAGGTAAGGAAAGTGGGGACCGGGAGGTAGCACAGATCTGAGCTCCTGGGGACCGTGGGTAGAGCTTACTGGCCATCGGTAGTTCTTCCCTGGGACCTGCAAGCTGCCTTTGAGCAGATTTACAGCGCGTCCGGTTTACAGTTCTCATGGGGTGAAGAGCTGTGCATCTCTTTCTCAATTCCGGCAAATCCGGCCTCTCGAGTCCGGGGGCTGTTCTCGGAGCTGTAACTCGGGCTTCCTCCAGCAGAGGGCGCCCGAGGACGCGGGAAGGGAGCCCGGCCGCTCGCGGCTCACTGCGGGGTTGGCGGGTTGAGGAATGGGGTTTTTGGTTTTATTTCATTCCGCGCGGTCAAGCAACAGAATGGTTCAGGATTCTATTTCAAATCCTCGAATTTCGGTGGCAGAGGACAGATGGGACTGCCCAGCAGCAACGCTAAACTGCAGGATCTTCAGGCCACCCTTGGGCCTCCGGGCAGGACTTGTGCCCACCCCTGCTTGGGGAAGCTACAGACGGGGCCAGGCCGCAGCAAACCCAGACGGGGGTCCACAGGGATCAGCCACTGGGTTTGCTCGCTCTCATCCCAGCAGCCCTTCCCGATGACCCGCCTTCCTGTCACTTGTCTGGGGGCTTCTCCTCCGAGTCTCAGCTCACTCTTGTGAGTGAGTGTCTTGAGTCGGCCCAATCTGAAAACCCTTGAAACTAAAACGCTGTGTCCTGATGACCTTCAGCTGCTTGGAGGTGAATTAGCAAAGTTACATAGAAGACGATTCGTTTTCCGACGCCACGAGATTACCTCTCTTCTCTGGGACACAGCAGGTTGAGTCGATGATACGTTTTCTTTCACATTTAACGTGGTAGCTTCTTTGTTCTCCAGCTGAGGGCAAGCCTGAGACTGTCCTAAGTGCTTACGTGGGCAGCGCACGTGCTCACGGATAGAAGGACCGCAGAGCAGGGGAGCTGCCCGGCCCTTCATTAGGATGTCGGTGGTGTTTGTGCCAACAGGACCGAGATGGGGACAGTTGACCAAGCAATTTGACGAGGGTGGTCTCAAATGGCACCAAAAGGCCATGCGTAGCTTTGTGACTCTCTGACAGTGTGCAGTTATTACCGTGTTTCCCCTTATCCACAATTTTGCCCTCCGTGGCTTCCCACCGTCAGTCGCGGTCCCCAAGCAAAAGATCCTCCTCCCGAGGTACCGTCAGAGCGTCAGTAGTAGCCGGAGGCTACGCCCCGCGCCTCGTCATGCCCCTACCTTCATCTCGTCACGTAGGCATTTTATCGTCTCACGGTCACCAGAAGGATGAATACAGTACACTTAGAGACAGAGAGAGACCACATTCACGTAACTTTCATTCCGTTTTTATTCTCATAACTGCTCTTCTTTATTCTTAGTTGTGACTGTGACTAATTTATAAATTAAACATTAACTCGGGTGCACATGCTCAGGAAAAAACTTGGGGTTACCCAAGGTTTCGTGCACCCACCGGGGGTCTTGCAACGCATCGCCTGCAGAAAAGGGACGAGTGCTGCGTGTCTTGAATCCAAGGGATTCTTGATCAGACTTTCTCGATAATATGACTCAACCCAACAAGAATTTATCAGGCATCCACTGACGTAAGAACTGGGGCTATGAATAGGTCCAAACAGAATAAGGTATAGTCCTTGCCTTTAAAAACCAATAGCAATTTCACTGTATGACAATATGGTGGCAAAGCCCCAAAGGATGGAGGAGCTTCTTAGTGACAGAGTTGACAGTTCTATGTCTGCCTTCTCCTCCCGGAACCAAGTCCTGGTCAGGAGGGGACGCTCGGACATTGCGCCGGTGTGATAGACCACTTGAGTTCAGAAGCACGGCTAGTGGACCCGTCCAATCCTGGGGCTCAGATTCCAGCGTGTGGGTTAATGCCCATGGCTTGCTTTCTCAGGGGATCTTACCCTGGGGTCTGTCTGCTCAGGGTGGGGCATTTGGCCTGGGCTCCACGTTCAAAAGAAACTTGACTTCTTTTTAAAATTTTATTTAGTTATTTGAGAGAGAGAGAGAGACAGAACAAGTAGGGGAGAGGCAGAGACAGACGGAGAAACAAGTTTCCTGCTGAGCAGGGAGCCCAATGAGGGACTCGATCCCAGGACCCCAGGATCATGACCTGAAATGAAGGCAGACGCTTAAAAACTGAGCCACCCGGGTGCCCCCTTCAGAGTTTTTCTATCAGTCCTAGTAAACAGCACAGTTTTCTTGTATTGGGGGCAGGGAGGGGATGTTAAAACCATTCTGTTTTAAGCTATTAAATGTTTCGGGGCTCCTGGGTGGCTCAGTCATTGGGCATCTGCCTTTAGTTCAGGTCATGATCCCGGGGTCCTGGGATCGAGTCCGTCATGAAGTCCCCTGCCCAGCTGGAGGCCTGCTTCTCCCTCTCCACTCCTTTCCCTTGGGTCCCCTCTCTCTCTTGCTGTCTCTCTCTCCCTCTGTGTCAAAGAAATAAATAAAACCTTTTTTTAAAAAATCAAAATCAAAAATAAAATAAAACATTAAATGTTTGACATATCCATTTTTTTTAACCCTATTTTGACATTTCTTCCTTTTGCAACCTCCCAGGTCCCCTACAACATGGAAGTGTTGGGTGTCTCATGTCCTCTGAAAGGCCAGGCCACACGCAACGCATTGCCACTCTGTGGTCTAAAGGTCACCTTGTCCTGCAGCCCACATACTGCAAATAGTCCACTCAATGTCTCGGGGCTATCAGGCTTCCTTCCGTGTCATAAATGTGCTTATTTCACAATAGGGATAGACAAGGCTCCAGAGTTTTTTTGTTTTAAGTACTAATTTGTTTTTTCTTCTAAACAGGGGGAGTCAGATAGGGCTGCCTCATGATAAAATTGTGAAATGGGCCAAACTTGCCTTTGATGCCCCCCTTCACTGCCTTTACCCCACTAGCCTACCACAAAGGGACCCAGGTCACCATGGAGCGTCGATCTGGTGCCTTTGTTCAGCCTGGTGGCCTGAGGTCCATGCTTATGTTAGGTCTGACGCATCTCTGTCTCTCTCTCTCTCTCCAACCTTAGAAGTCTGCAAATTCTGTTGGGGACACCAGTGCACACAGGTCTCTGGAAGGCACACGTCCTCTCAGACATTTCCTAGGGACTACAGTGCCTTAGCTCAAGGGAGAAGTTCCTCCTGGCAAAATCACCCTTGGGAGAGAAGGCTGTCGAGGCGCACTTGGGCAGACCTGCCTGGTACGCACAGGCTGCCGTTGGTTTGGTCTTCATAACTTTTTTGCTTCTCTAGGTCCCTGAAGGCCAACTGCTCTCCCAGGGCATTCCTTCCGGGCAAGTGGAGAGACACAGCTCTCAAAGAAGTCTGGTGAGTGCCTTTATCTCTTCCCCTCAGGAGTCCAAATGCTTGCCGCACACAAGTCTTCGGGGGGCTGTGCTAAGCCTTCTGCCTATTTATAGAAAGCCCGGGGTGAGTCTAATCCACAGCTAACTATGACGGCAGCGGCCATGACCACAAACCCTTGAACTTGGCAGGATCTGCCGAAGGACTGAGGATGGGTATTGGTGTGGCTGAGTCCAGAAAAGGGGGTTCTGTTAAGGACAATGACTGGTGTCATTCGTGGGAGTCACCCCATGGTCCTCAGGTAGGAGATACTTATATGTCCTGAGACGCGGGTGACTTTCCTTCTGGCTTTCTGTTGAGCTGCCATTCGTTAGAGCAGACTTACCTTCGCTGGGCAGCCCATTCCATCAACGCCCTTGTCTTTTCACCAGCTGCCTTGTCTCACGAGGCCCCCGCCTATGCTCGGGCCTTGTCAAGGCCCAGGTGTGGGATTCTCTCCCCGACCCTTGAACAGGTGGGACGACTCTTTCTCCTATAGAACAATCCACATTTCCTACCAACATGCGGTCCATCCTCCTCCTCCTCCTCCTCCTCTTCTTCTCCTTTTTGATTAATCAGTAGAATAATGTAGTTATCTGCATCAGAAATAAAGGGTTCCTGTTACTATTTTCTGAATGAGGAGAGAATGGCCACTTTGTCCCTCCACTGCCCTCTGGCCGTAAGAGAGGAGTGTTGTAACCACGGCCCAGGGTTCTCCTTAGTACTGTCACCTCTAAGGTCTCGCTGGGGAACCAGGACTGACACGGGCTCACGGGCTACAGCCTCTGGTTCTCATTCGTGATGATGAAGGTGGTGATAAGGTTGGTCTCAGGGCCCTCGCCTGGTTCCTCCGGCCTCCTGGGCAGGGGAGAGGACTTCTCGGTGTGTTCCAAGACCAGCAAGGAGGCAGGTGTGGCTGGAACAGAGTAAGCGAGTGGGGGAGCAGGAAGCCGTGCGATCGGAAGTCAGTTGGGGCCAAGTTCATTTGAATTTCTTCGGCCACAGAAGGTACTTTGGCTTTGACTCTGAGCACGGTGAGGAGCCACTTTGGAGCAGAGGAGAGATGTGATTAGATTTCATTCAAAATAAGTCACTTCTGGATGGGGTGCTGAGGACGGGCTTTAGGGAGCGAGGGCCCAGTAAAACCAGGTAGGAGGCTGTGACCGTCACCCAGGCAAGAGCACGACAGTGGCTTGGACAGGGTGGGAGCAACGACCGTGGTGAGAAAAGCAGAGAAGGATCTGGATTCTGGCTGTAGTCTGAACGTGGAACCAGCAGGCTTTGCTGGCGGACTGGATGCTGGGGGTCGAGAGACAGGCGTCAAGGATGGACTGCAAGCGTTTTTGCCAGAGCGCTGGAAACATGGGGTTCCCCGCTGGAAGCATGGGGTTCCCACGCGTGGAGAAGAGGGGGAGACTTCGGAGAAGCAGCCTAGGGAGGTGTCGGGTGTGGTTAGGACGTTGGTTTGGGATGTGTTCCGTTTTCAGATTCCTATTGCGCATCTACAAGACTTTGAATTGGCTGTTGGCTCTCAGAGCCTGGAGGTCAGCAGAAAGGTCATGGCTGCAGATAATGGTTTGCGAGTTTGCGAGCAGCGTACAGATGTGATTGATGAGCCACGAGGCTGGATGAGATCACTCAGGGAAGGACTGCAGGTGCGCAGAGTCCTGGGGTCCCCTGACAGAAAGAGGGTGCGGTTCAGAGGCAGGACCAGCAGTAGAAACCAAAGAGCAGTCAGCGAAGTAGGTGAGAACCAAGAGAGTGGCACCCAAAAATCCAAACAGAGAGGGAGAAAGCATTTCCAGGATCAGGGAGGGATGAGCTCTGTCAGGTGATGCTCATCAGTCAAATAATATGGGGACTTTGAAGGGGCCACCATGGGGTTTAGCAGCACAAGGGTCATCTATGACCTTGATGAGGGATGAGTGGAAAGAAGCAAGCTTCAGGGTTGCCTCCCTAGACCCAGCTGGCAAGAAAGAGGCTCTGTCGGACACAGGATCATGGAGGGAGGATGCCACAGGCTCAAGGGAAGACAGTCCCTTCTGCCCTTGGTCTCAGTAGGGACAGTCGAAGCTGCAGAGCCCGAGAACTTGTACTCGTGTCTCCAGGGACTGCAGAGAGACAGGTTTCAGCCTGTTAGTCTGTGGGGCCGACCACCTCTATTTCTGGTCCTAGTGGGAGCTGCCAGGCACGCGGACCCTGCCGCCCAGCATCAGGGACCCATCAGACCTTGCAAAATATTCTGCAAGCTCAGTCACCCTACTACCTTTGAAACACCGTCCCTGTCCCCGTATTCAGACAGCTGCCTTACAATCAGAACACACTGGCTGCCTTGATACAGAAAGGCCGTCCGCCTTCAGCTAATTCAAAGAACTGAAATTTAGTGACCAAGGAAAAGTCGCCTTACCATGTCACGTCTGGGGATCCCAGACCCCAAAAGTGGATTGTCACAGACTCCTTCTGATACCTATTACACTCCATGTAATCAACGGTGTCTTAGAGGAAGTGTAGGGAGCTGGGCCCCACGTGCTTGGGCTCTTTCACCCAAGGCCCCAACGTAACCCAGTGACAGCAAGCCAACACGAGATGCGGCCCAGTTGGTCCATTTCCTGATGCTCCAGCTTTCTTCAGGATGGGCTTGAGAACCTCGCTGTCCAAGATGGCGGCCACTGGCCACGTGCTTCAGCTCGGAGGGACTGAGTGTTGCCTTTGACTTGATTAATTCTGGTGGTCACATGAGGCTGGTGGCTGCTGCAGTGGACGGCAGAGACGTGGGACTTTCCCACGATCACAGACAGTTCTACTGGACAGCACCATAATACTTTCAACTTTTTAAATCTGAGAGGAGGAAGCGGTAGAGAGGAGGCAGCCGAGGGCTTCTGAAATTTTGTGTAAGGTGACTCGTTGGTTTTTTCCTTGGAAAGGATTCGTAACCTTCATCAGATTCTCAAAGGATTAGGTAGCCCCCAAGGAGCAAAGAACCATCAATCTGAAGCAACAGATAGTACTACATAACGATAATAGTACATATATTATCCTTATTTTAAGATTCTTTTAAAAGATTTTATTTATTTGACACAGAGAGAGAGAGAGAGAGAGACAGCGAGAGAGGGAACACAAGCAGGGGGGAGTGGGAGAGGGAGAAGTGGGCTTCCTGCTGAGCCCCAATGCGGGGCTCGATCCCAGGACCCTGAGATCATGACGTGAGCAGAAGGCAGATGCTTGACAACTGAGTCACCCAGGTGCCCCTTATTTAAAGATTCTATTTATTTATTTGGGAGAGAGTACATGAGCAAGGGGAGGGGCAGAGGGAGAAGCAGACTCCCCAGTGACCAGGGAGCCCAACACAGGGCTCCATCCCAGGACCTCAAGGTCACAACCTGAGCTGAAGGCAGATGCTTAACCAACTGAGTAGGCTCCGCACCCAGTGTGGGGCTCGAATGCATGACCGCGAGATCAAGAGTCACCTGCTCTACTGACTGAGCCAGCCAGGTGCCCCTATGTAGATGATATAATAAGACATGTACATATACCTTATGTAATATATGTTATCATAGATGCTATGGGGTGGCAGCTGGTTTGTTTAACCAGAGAAATGGGCCTTTCAAGGTTGAGTGCTGTTCATATTTCTGACAGTGGAGTCATGAAGCCGTCTTGGAGAGGTCTTGAGTTGGGAGGAGGCACCCAAGGGTCCCTTTGACACTCATTGGCTTCTGGGGACAGGCTAAGACTCAGTCCGGCTGAGGAAGGGCTGTAGCCATGGAGAGCTGGGAGGGCCCCCACAGTGGAGGTTGGAAAGGAGCCTGGAGGCTTGTGGTGGGCCAGGAAGCCTTGGGGAAGGAAAGGGTAGAGTCTAGACATTTCCACTGTCTGAGGTGGACCAGGATGAGATGACCCTGATGAGGTCAGCCAACAGGGAGGAACACACCTCAAAAGCGTGTGGAGAATGAGTCACCTGAAGCCCACCTCGGCAGCTGGAAGTCCTAGAGAAGCAGGGAGACTGCACCCCGATACACAGGAAGCTATGGCAGCACTAGCAGGGAGTTGTGGCTGATTCTGGAGCCAGATCACCTGGGCTCACGTCCCAAACTAGCAGCATGACCTTGGGGAGCTTTCTAACCCCTCCATGCCTCGGTTTCTTCATCTGTAAGATAGGAATAATTCAAGTCTAGTGTTTTTATGAGGATTAAACAAGATCATTTCTGTAAAGCACTTGAGCCCGAGCTCGGCCAAAGGAGACCTCCCAGTGCAAGTCTTTGTTAAATAATCCAGTGTGGATTGGCCAGACTTCGTGTCTCCGAAGAGCTTGACATTGTGGGTGGTGGGCCAGCCCTGTTTAGGACATGGGTCTTTCTCCTCCATCACCTGCCCAGCGGTGTCTGGGAAACCAGCAGCCCTCAGGCTGGCTGTCCCAGGTCTGTTCTGGAGGGATGACGGGGGCAGCAAGCAGCACTGACAGCCTTGGGGTGAGCGGCTGTTCCCAGGGTTCTTTGCGGAGGGGAAAGTCGGGGGGATCCTTAGGACAGAAACTGGCCCTATTTTCCTCTTGGAGTTGGAGCAATGGAGGTACCAGTTCTGCACATTTATGAGAGCTGTGGGTGGGGCAAGTCTCACTTCTCTGCCCTCAGCGCCGGGGAGTTTTCACTCCAATACAAACGGAGGGGATTCCCCCCCATCCCTACAGCCTTTGTTAAACGGTGCCCCTGTGTTCCGAGGCTCACTCTGCCTTTGGAGATCAGCAAAGGTCCGAATCCCAGTCTGTCACTTTTTTTTTTCAAAGACTTTATTTATTTATTTAGAGCTCGGTGAAGAGCAGAGGGAGAGGGAGAGAGAGAATCTCAAGCAGTCTCTTCACTGAGCACAAGAACCCGACATGGGGCTTGATCTCACAACTCTAAGATCAAGACCTGAGCCGGGGGGAAAAGAGAAAAAAAGAGACGAGCTGAAGTCAAGAGTCAGACGCTTAACCAACTGAGCCACCCAGGTGCCCCAGGTCTGTCACTTTGGAGCTGTAAGACCTTAAACAAGGATGTGGGATGGAAGCTTCTGTGAGCCTCAGTTTATCACCTGTAGGATGGGAATAATATTAAGGCTCTCATAGAGCTGTGGGGGGTCAAGTGAGATCAAGTCTATAAAACACATAGCTGAATATAACATATATAATAAGGACCCAGTAAATGATAGTTAATAACGTATATATGCAAGCAAATGTATTAAATACCTATGGATCGATCAATCAACCTATAGATAGATACCTCCTATGAATAAGCTGACCTCTCTCTGTCTTCAGTGACAAAATAGGTTGATTTGAAGCATTAGCCGAAGGGTGACTTTAGGAACTGGAAAATAAACAGAACTTAAAACTATGTTTAGTTGAAATGCCCCGTCAGCACAGCAATGAGTAAACATTTCAAAGTAATTCTTCCCTTTGTACAGCATTTTAACTTCTTACATTTATTTGCTATTTTTAATCCGGTGGTGATTTCTTCACCAACCCAACCCGTCAAGTTGGGCTTCCTTATTCAGAGACGGGGCCTGGAAATTTGTGCTTGCCGACACACGGCTCTGGGCACTAGGCGGGCTCCCCGGGGCACCCCTACAGGCCGTGCGGGCACACGCAGACCCCCTGCTCTCTGACGTCGGGGCTGTAGTGAGGAAAGCCCTTCTCCCACGAGAACCCCTTCTTCTGCGGGGCTCAGTCTGGGACCCTGTGTCCGTCTCGGCCTGTCTTAGAGAACCTAACAGACGGGCTGCTCCAGCCTCCTGGCCACTTGTCTCTGAGACGGTCACAGCCAGGGGCCCTGGCATAGCCCAGCTGACACTCCTGCGTTACCCACAAACTGGATGACATCTTCTAAGTCGGGGAGTTAGGAGTTAGTGAATATTGGAGTATGAGTACTTTCAGATGACCGGCTGGGTTCTTGCCCCACTTACCTAGCCAGTAAGGAAGAACGATGGCTCCTTTTTCTTTTTCCGCTGAGATATAACTGACTTGCCATAAATTTTACCACTTAAAAGGGTGCTGTTCAGTGGGTTTTAGTGTATTCCCTGAACTGTGCACCCATCACCATGCTCTAGCCCCAGGACATTGTTATCGCCCACCCTTCTTTTTTTAAATTCACAGTTTGGGGACAAGACTGATGGATAGGGTGGCTAGAGAGTGGGACTCCTTGGGCATCTGTGGTTACATTTCAGGCCTAGAGGCTTCTAGGCATCTCATTTCACAGCCATATCTGGGGATGCAGATTATATGTAGCTGGGGGCTTACGTCGAAGCTTGTCCACGCTACTTCCGTAGCCCCTCCTCTCCATAAGTTAGGGTATGTGTATGTCTGGGTGCTGGAAATACAGACAGGCTGGGTGTCCTTGAGCCTGGTGGGGCTGGGGACAGGTGAGACAGACTTGGGCACCTACTATGTAAAACAGTTCTTGCTTACACAAAAAGGCTGAACAGAAAAAAAAAAAAAAGTAAGGCCTGGATATGGTTTGGCCTCTCTGGATGAAAAAGTGCATAAGAATCTAATTCTTTAGTTGCCAGAACCTGATGTCTCCAAAGGGAATTCATTCACCTGTTGGCTGCCCGGGTCGAGGCCTTTCAGTGGCTCTTCAAGGAAAGCAAGAAGAGACAGGGCCAGTGAGGGCAGAGGCTCTCAGTGGCACTCGCAGGTGTCTGTATGCAGAGAGTGGAGAGCTAATGCATCCCCAGGGCCTGGCACTCCCCAGAGGTCCCTTACATGAGCTGGGGCCCCATGCCCCAAAGCCTGGCGGTGTACAGGCACTCTTTCTAGTGCTTTGTATCCAACTGCCTCAAGGGGCAGAGGTCCCACAGGATTTACTGAATCCTCACTATGAACCTGATGCTGTCTGTGCACACAAGGACACCAAGGCTTGGAGAGGCTAAGCAATCTGCAAAATTGAGGCAAAATCACAGGGGCTTCAGGAGTGAGGCTGGGAGTCTCAAAGGCACACCTGGGGTCCTAGTTCTGGCCCATTTTCCTCCCTGTGATGGTGGCCAAGGTTTACCCTTCTGGTCCCTGATGTCCTCACCTGGAAATAGGGGCAGTACTGGTACCCATCTCAGGACCATCTGAAGATTGAACAGCACTGCCTGCGGAAGGGCTCACGACGATGCCAGGCGCGCTGGAGTACTCCAGGCAAATGAGCTGTTATGATTGCTCAAGGTCATTAGCAAACCAGGAGCAGAACCCACTTTCCCTTCCATCACCATGTGCTACCTCCAGAGTCACTTTCCACATTTGAATCTTCCTGAGACTTTGAGGATCTGGGAAGGCCGTCTTCACCCTGTCTGCCCCATGGTGATGGCCATGGGGGGGGGGGACTGTCCCCTCTCCTGCTGCTGGCATGGGGAAAGGTCAGCCTGACCTGCAGCCAGCCTCCTGCAACTGGGCATTCTCACCTGCTGGCTGGCTCTTTCCTCTTCTAGGACTGTTCTAGAATCCCTGGAAAAGTCTGGGAGACATTGGGCTCCACAGGACTAATCTCTGAGCCTCAGGATCCTCATCCATCAGATGGAAGCAGCGCACACCTGGCCTCCACTTGCTCCCCAGTGTGCCCAGATGTGATTACCCACCTGGGTGGCAGCCGCTTGCCTGTCGCCCCGAAAAGGGACGTTTTCTCCTCAGTACAAGACAAATCAGCTTCAGCTGTCGCGTCAGGGAGCCAATGCACCAGCAACTCAAACGACCCCAACCTTCAGTTTTGTCCACATGGAAGAGACGGGAGCCGACTAGGTAGGTCACAGGTGCATCGCGCAGAGTCCTGGGAGCATTGTGTGGGTCTTCGAGGACGAGGACGGTTTGCTTCTCACTCCGTCCCGCAACAACCCCCAGGGCAGAAACACTTGCAGAGGGAGCCCCCGGGCTGCTTGGCTCAAGGTTCTGAGGTCCAGACCCGGTGGGACTGGGTGGGATTTAAGACGGTCGGGAGCGGCGTAGTGGCCGGGGATCCGCTTCCCCACAGCAGAGAGAGGAAGGGGAGTCTTTGGAGCCGCCTCCGCACGTGCGCCCCCACCAACCCCGAGGGCGTGGGGGGAAGGCACCGTGGAAACCGCTAGAAATGGGAGGCGCGCACCTTGCGGGCGGCCCGGCTCCTCCCCGCAACTCCGTCCCCCGGACCCCGGAAGGCGGGCGCGGGAAAATGCGCCCTGCCCCGCGCCCTCGGCTCCGACCGAGCGCCTCCTGCTCCCCGGGCAGCGCCGGACCCAGGACCCCCAGCGGCCCGCAGGGCCGGAACTTGGGGGCGCGGTGAGCGGGGGCGGGGCGCCGGGCCGGCGGGCGGTGGCTTTCGGCGGGGCGCCGGGTCCCGGCCCTGGAAGCCCTTTCCCGTCTCCTTAAATCCGCGGCTGCGTGGGACCTCCGAGCTCTCCCGGCGGGCAGCGTCGGCGACGACAGATCCAGACCCGGGACACCTCCTGCGCCCGCGCCCGGGACGCGACGTGATGCCTTCTTCCCTGTTCCCGGGCAGAGGCCGCGCCGGTGGGCATCGCGGCGAGCGCTCCGCGCTGTCTGCTTTCTTCCAGCGCCCCCGGCCCGCCCGGGCTTCGGGCCCGCCGCGGAGGGGCGAGGGGCCCCAGAAGGGTGGCGATGGCCGTGGAGCCGGGACGTGGGCTCCGGGAGGCGCGCCCGGGCCCCCGCGGTAGGCGGACCGGCCCCCCGGCGGAGCGCGCGCCGTCTCCCTCCGGGGCGCCCCGCACCCCCCCACCCCGACGTGACCCCGGCGCCGGCAGCGCCCCCGCCCCGAAGCCCGCGCAGGCTGGCGCCGCCCCCAGCGCCGCTCCTTTGGCCACCTGGCCCTTCCCTTCTCAGGCGGGGGAGGCCGGCGCCCCACCCGTCTGGGGGGAGCCGACTCGGGGGGTCTCGAGCTGGAGGGCCGTGTCCCCCGCCCCGGGGCCGGGTGGTGCGCGCAGGAGGAGGACCCAGAAGCGGGCTCTGCCTGGGCTTGCCTGGGCTTGTTCAGAGCCTGGCTGCTTCCCTCCGTGACCGCGCAGATCCGCGGGGATTTCGAGATTTTGCGGGAGCTGCCGCCGAGCCCCGGGAGGAGGGGGCTGGAAGCCCGCGCGGCTTGTCGCCTCGTCCCACGGTGAGCGCAGGTAAGCGCTTGTGTTCTCGGTCTGTTTGAGAGTTCGGAAGGAGGGAGGCAGGAACTTATTCAGTCATAATAATGGGAACGCTGTTGAATTGTGTGGCCTCCGAGTCAGGAGAAAAATTTCCAAGAAGCAACAAAATGCTCTTTGATTTCGTAATCTCCGGAGAGAAAGGATTCCTTTAGTGCGTTTTGCGTGGCTGGTGATTTCTTTCTTCCCCACTCTCCGTGGTGGCTGCGGGAGGGCTCCCTAGTCCGGGGGTGGACATGGGGCCTCTGGTTTTATCGGTGCTGGTTCCCCACGATGGGAGCAAATACCTCGGTCTCCTGAAAGTGGGGGCGCTGAGGCTGGCTGGCTGCCCACGGTGCCCCTGACAGATCTCAGCAGCTATGAAACGTCCTGTGGTCACTACAGTAGTGTTTTACCCGGCGTCCCCTCGGCCAGCGTATGTTTGAAAGAGAGGAACAGGAGAAGGAGTTTCAGCCTTCCTGTCCCCAAGGGGAACATGAGCCCTCCTCCCCTCCAGCGCCTGGTGGCCAGAACGGGTGGGCTGGGAGCTGCAGGTCAGGATGGAGGCTGGATCGGGAAATGGCAGTGTGGAGGACCCCTGCCCCAGGTTAGGTGGCTGTGGCCTGGTAGCTGGGACAGGGCCCATGCTCCTGCGCCTTCACCATCTCAGGGAGCGAGGGAGCAGCGTGGCTATGCGGAAAGACCCAGGGCCTATGCCCTCTGGGTACGTTCAGGCTGGTCTCCTGCTCTAAGGAGTGGCTGGGCTTCCTGGACCCCTTCAGCTGATGCTGAGAGCCACATCACGGGGGCAGAATGGCTCACTGTGTGCGTGGCCAGTTCTGCCTCTGCCCCCAGGTGTGAGAGGCCTTTGGGACAAAGGGCCACTCCCCTGAGTCTTGGCATCCCAGCCTCTGCCCTAAGGGCCGTGCAGTGGTGGCTGAGCTGGTGCGCTGGGCAGGATGGGTGGCCGGGCAGGGGGCGAGGCTCCTGTACTTGCCAACATTCTCTTGGGGGTCTGTCCAGGGGCAGAGGGCTGATGGGACAGCATCAGCTGGGACCTTGGGGGCCCATTGACATCTGGGTTAGTGGCCTGTCTCTCGAGCTTCCCAAACTTGAGGACTGGCCAGGACTGGCCTGCTTTGCCCTGCCTGACCCGCTGTCTGGCTGGCCTCAGGGATCCCCTCGTTAACAGATGTGCAGCCACGAGACTGCACTTTTTCACTCCTTACGCCGTACCCTTGGTGCACATCTCAAACCGAAAGTCCCCGGGTCCTTCCATCACGGCACGGAAGATAATACTTCCCATCAGCCGTGTGAGCTGATTGCTGTCCTCGCCCTGCACCTGCCCTTGTCCTGGGCTGAGTGTGGAGGAAGATGGAAGTACTAAACCATGCAGTGAATGCTGCCCCTGGTTGTAGGCTGCCCAGCCTCCGGTCACAGGAGATCAGATATAGGTTGTAAGAGAAACTAGGTACCTGGGACTCATTCATTCATTCCCTCAGCAGATACGGACTGAGTCCTTGCTGTGTGCCAGCATTGGCGTTAGGAAGCAAAAGGCAGATCTTTGCTTTTGTGGAGCCGATCTTCTGTTGGAGGAAACAGGTGGTACCTGCCCATGATGGACATTTGAAACGTTTCGGTTGTGATAAATGCCGTGGAGGGGCAGGAAGGTGGAGCGTGCCAAGAAGGGGTTGTTCATGTTGATGGGGGAGGGAGGGGTTAGGTCATTGAGGAGAAACCTCAACGGCCCAGGAGAAGGGTCTTTGGGCAGAAGGGTCACGAGTGCGAAGGTTCTATGTTTGGTGCATTTGTGAGAAGTTGGCAAGAAAGCCAGCAAGACTGGAGGTGAGTGAAGTCAGGCAGGAGCCAAACCATCTAGGGCTCTCTTTGTGTGCTCTGGGGCTTAGAAATCTTCACATTTTTAAAACTATCACCCTGGTGATCTCAGGGTCCTGGGATAGAGCCCCTTTTTCTCCCTCTCTATCAAGTAAATAAAATCTTTAAAGTAAATAAATAAAACGATCACTCTGGCTGTTGTGTAAAGACCATCCAGAGCCAAGAAGGGTGGCAGGGAGACCTCCTGGAGGCTGTTCCGTGGGCTGGAAACCACAGGGGGTTGGACTGGGCTGTAGCGCGGAATAGAGGCATAGGGTTGGAAGGGAGCACGAACAGGATGTACTGCTGGGTGCACGTGGGGAGATAGGACACAACGTGGAAGAGACAAAGACGATGCCAGTGTCTGTGGCTTACGCAGATGGGTAAATTGTTTCTTGGGGGCGGGGGATGGGGAGCAGGCTGCACGGTTTTATGGGGATCTGGAGTTGTGTTTGGGCTCTAGCGTGTTGCCCTGTTGGACACCCAACTGGAGCTGGTATTGGCTGCCGGAACCTGGAGCGTAGGAGATTGGTCTGGCAGGGGCATCGGTGTGACTAAGATGGTCCCTCATGCCATGAGATTGGGCGAGGTTGCTGAGGGGCTGGGTGGTGGCAGTTTGAGGGAGAGCAGGAGGTGGAAACAGTCATCTTGCCGAATGGGGAGGGACTGGATAGGAGAAGGGACAGAACAGTGCCTGGCATGTGGCAGATATTTGGTGAATAAATTTGTGGGATGCCTAGACGGGTCAATGTGTGCACAGTTGCACGCGTGTGTAGGAGTGCGGTGTGCAGAGCGGAAAGACCAGCTGGGGGATGTCATAGGCTCCTCGGTGCTGTGGGATTTCAGGGGCTCACAGAGCTGGGGAGAGCCCAAGGCAGTTCCGTGGCCGTAGAAGGGATTGGGTGTGAGCTTGGGTGAACAGCCAGGGCTCTGAGGCCGTTGGGAGAGAAGGGAGAGTCACATCAAAGGGGATGGCGTTAACGGAATTAGGAGCGCGGAGTATGTTTCGAGGTGTGTTAAGGAGCTTGACTGTGGGTGGCTGGAAGGTTCTTAGCAAGGGAGAGCTGGTGCTGCTGAACGGCGGAGACCCCCCGGGGAGCCGGAGCGCTCTGCCCCCCCACCCTGTCACACACCCCCATAGAAGCCGGCGCCTTTATCTCGTAGGCTGACAGTGACGGCCGCGCGCCTGTGTGCTTCGGGGGGAGGCAGCAGGGGCTACTTGAAACTCCGCTTCAGTGATTCAAGGGTCCTTAGGAATGAAAGCGTTTGGTGGCTGGTCTCTAGGTCTGGCTGCAGACGCCGTACGCAGGCAACTAGATGCCAGGGTGTGGACTGGCTTTGTTCATTCCTGAGCACCTCCGTTCTCTGGGGGGTCTGCCGTGTCCACGAAGCTTAGGGTTTTCTGGTCAAGGATGTGGTGGCCGGGCCCACCTCTGTCTGCCGCTAGCTGCGCACATCTGCAAACGGGACTTAACCTTCCTGGGTTTGGTTCTTCTTCTCTCAAACTAGGCTGATTGTGTCGGGACCTCCTTTGGAGACCCGTGGTGTAAGTACCCAAGGTCACATGTATAGACCAGGGCCCCAGGAGCTGGGGTCTCCTGGAAGACATCCACGGAGATCCAGAGCTTTCCCTGCCCAGATATTCAGTGCTGTTGATAAATCAAAAGAACCTTTCTCTACACTGATAGTATTTAGTGAGGTTTTTGGAGCTGTTTGATTGATTTTTGCATTGCAAATATCCCTCTCAACTTCCCCTTCCTAAAAAGGAGGCTTTCATTTTCGTTGCTGTTGCTAACTAGGAAGGCAGATATTTAAATGAAGTAAAATGGAGGCGCCTGGGTGGCTCAGTCAGTTAAGGGTCCGACTCTTGATCTCAGTTCAGGGCTTGATCTGAGGGTCGTGAGTTCAAGCCCCTCGTTGGGCTCCACACTGGATGTGGAGCCTACTTTTTAAAAAAAATCATTAAATGGAGGAAAATGCCTTGTTGATACAGACAAAATACATCCTGCTCCCCAGGTTGCTGGCTATGAGCAGGAGGCAACAGACGGCTGTGTGTCGTGGGGGGCTCCCGTGCACGGAGCCCACAGTGGTGACCGGTCTCACCCTGGGGCCCCACCTTGACCTCTGTCATTTGATGTGCGGCTTGCCCCTTTCTGAGAGTGGTCCTGGCTTACTCCTCCCTATTTCCCACATGACCTCTTACAGGTGGGCACGCCTGCTGGATTCCCTTCACCTCCCCTGGGAAGAAAGGGAGGGTCCATCCACAAGGCCAAGTGTTGTCTTGGCAGTGGAAGGGTGGGGGGCAGGGGTGAGTTGGCTTGGACCAAATCGGTTCCCAGTCCTGGCGTTAAACCTATTCTGAGGCTCTCTGGTCATGATAAAATTCATGAACATAGACTTGAAATTTCAAACTGGATACGACTACTGTACTCATAACCCATGTATCATGAAACCCACCACCAATGGTGGGGCAAAGCCAGTGTCATATCCTAGACCATGTGATCGACCCCCGAACGATACAGCCCCTCCTCCAGAACCTCAGCAAGGCTGGTGGTTGTCAAAAGTGTCGCCAGACCCCGAAGGTGATGAACGTCCCTTGCCTCCGACCTGGGGAGGTGGAGAAACAGTTCCTGATACTCTTCTGGGGAAGTTGCTGGCTCAGAGAGGGAGCTGTGTGGAAGCTACTTACCCCGGGTGCCGACCAGCTGTCTTCCTGTCCTGATAGCCCCTCCCTGGGCACAACCAGATGAGGGGTGCCCGGTGGGATGAAGACGAACTCTGAGAGACTGCGCTGGCCTTTGGGGGCAGAAGTGGAATCAGCCAGGGTAAGACCCACAGACCGGTCAGCGTTCACCTGGGGCCCCTTCCCTTTCGGTCTCAGGCGTAACGCCCCTCACCAGCTGTGCCACCGTTCCAAGCCCGCACCCCACTTTGGCGCCCGCTGAGGACGGTCCTGTCCCCTCAAATGCATCTCACCCCCGAAAACACTTCAAACCTTCCGTCCCCTTAGAGCCACTTATAAGCCACATCATTCAACACCGACTGGGGGAAAAAAGCAAACTTCCCCCGCCTCTCTCATTCTCCTCCCTGCACCAAAGAATCACACCTTCTTTCAAATGCTTCCAGAAATGTGAGCTGCCACCGTGTTCACATACCGCTAATTATGCTCATTTATGTGAATTGTTTCCATTTAAGCCTAATTACTGTACTGGAGGCTAACACTTCTGCTTCTCCTTAAATATGTGTCAAATTAACTTTGTTACGAGTTGTCTTTAAGGCAGCAGAGAAACATAAAGAACATCGTCTGCGAGTGAGATGGTCCTCGTTTTACCCCTCGTTTCCTCAGGGGTACTGGGCAAGAATTGAACATTTCTCAACCCATTTTAACTCTGGTCCTCAGAGTCGCTAGAAGGATCCCAGGAGGTGGTCATTAGTACCCCTTGACCCACCCCACATCCAAGGCTGTGGTCAACGGCAGATGAGGCAGACCGTCGCTGCCCTCGTGGACCTTGCAGTCCCGTCAGGACAGCAGAAGGTGCATTAGTCATGCATAAATAACAAACATTTATGGAGCTCTTACTGTGTGCCAGTCACTGTTGTAAGCGCTTTCCAGACCTTACGTTAGTTAATCCTTGTGTCAATGCTGTGAGGAAACTGTTGTCCCTGTTTTACATATGAGGAAACATAGATGTAAGCGTGGTCACGGCAGAGCCAGGCTCCAACGCAGGAGGCATGACTCAGCTGCTGTTGAGAAGGGGTGAGCGGCGGGCGCCTCGGGAATGGAAGTGGGCATGTGGGCGCTGTGGGAGCTGGACGGGGGGAGGGCAGCGCACCACCTTTGCTACATTCTGTTGGTTGGAAGCCAGTCGTGGGTCCTGACAGGGGGAGGGGATGGCACCCAGGTGTGAACCCCAGGAGGCTTCCATCCCGGGAGCCACCTTCGGGTCTCTCCACTGCAATTTATTTATTTAACAGAGAAAGAGAGAGCAAGAGAGAGCGGGCACAAGCAGGGGGAGTGGCAGGCTGGGCAGGGGGAGCAGACTCCCCGCTGAGCAGGGAGCCTGACGTGGGGCTCGATTCCAGGACCCCAGGATCATGACCTGAGCCGAAGGCAGACACTTAACTGACTGAGCCACCCAGGCAGCTGCCCCCCACCCTGCCCCAACCACCAGAATTTCTCACTTTATTTGTGGATCTTTTGCCCTTGTAGATTCCTGTCCATGCCAATAGTTTGCGACTTAAAGAAAAAGGTGGTTAGGACACCAGGCAGCATTTCTGGCATTTTTTCCTGATCCGCTGTATCACAGGTATCTGCCCTCCAGGGAGTTAGTGCTGTCATGGCTATTTCCATGGTTAAACGGTCCCAGGAATTTTATAAGAGAAGTCAAGCTCAAGGCAGAGTCAGCAGAGAGAGGAGGAGGAGCCTGGTGAAGAATTCCGACGTTTCTCCAAAACTTTAATGTTCATCCATTTGTTGATGTATCCTGTGTCCTTGCATTCCCGCGTCCATGTGTCCTGCACACTTTGGCGAGCTCCTCCTGCGCCATGCGTTCCATATCGGCCGTTGGGACACCGTGGGTGGTTTCCCTCCCTGTGGACTGGGGAACCAGCCGGAGCCCACTTCAGGGACAGGCGGGCAAAGGGAATAGTATGCTTCCTTTTTTTTTTTTTTTTTTTAAGATTTTATTTATTTATTTGACAGAGAGAGACACAGAGAGAGAGAAAACAGAAGCAAGGGGAGAGGGAGAGGGAGAAGCAGGCTTCCCACTGAGCAGGAGCCTGATGTGGGGCTCGATCTCAGGACCCTGGGATCATGACCTGAGCCCAAGGCAGACACTTAACGACCGAGCCACCCAGGCGCCCCAACAGTGTGCCTCTTAAAGCAGAATCAGCACAGTTTACCTCTTCCTGCCAAACCACATTATCCCGTGAAACGTTATGGCTGTGCTGTGGCCTGTGGAACAGTGGCCTGAGGGTCCCGGCTTCAGAGCACGGGGCTTTTTTCCCGACTATGTGTAAGATCATTCCCTTCCCTTCTGTTCTCTGCCCCTTGCTTGTCTCCCTTCAGTTTTGTCGGTGAACCTGAGTTCAGCCAACCTTCTCTGCCGTCCTGAGTTTCTGCTTCTGAATCGCTGTGGGTCAGGGACTCCAATCCCCGTGGCAGGTCCGCACGGTGTGTAAGGTACTAGGGAATGAGGGGGTCTCAAGGGCAGCCAGCCCCGGCCCCGGTATCCGAGGAAGAAAGCATGGCTTTGATGCATTGCTTTCATTTAATAGTAGTTGTCATTTACCTGGTTTTGAACTTCAGCTCCCTGTCCCCTTGGGGTGATTGCTCCTCCAAGGGGACTCTGGGTGGACAGAATCGGTAGAATCCGTAAATATTCACAAAACACCACGTTGGAGGGTGCCCGGACCTTCTGAGGAAGGGCAGGAACTTGGCCGTAGGCTAGGATTTCGGGCTGCTCAGAGGCCTCTTTCTTACTCCTCCCTCCCCACCCCCCTGCACCTTACCCTCCCCCCCCCACCCCTGCTGCTGTTTCATGAGTTAATGAATGACTCCAGGGGTGTGTTTCCTTGGCGGCTGTACAAGCTGACCACAAACTGGGGGGCTTGCAACAACAGAAATTGACTCTCCCACAGTTCTCGAGGCCAGAAGTCCGAAATCCAGCAGGGCTGCGTCCCTCTGGAGGCCCGAGGGCGGGCAGGAGCCAGTTGGCAAAGCTAGCAAGACGGATGCCGGGGGCAGGCCCAGCGGCCGGAGGGCCAGCACCCGGGAGCGGCAGACCCTGGCCCGTGTTCTTGGAGAGATCTCCCCCGCCATCCCCACCCGGCCTCCTTCAGTGAGCTGGTTTGTGGCTGGCATTTAAAAACGAGAGCTTTGCTCTTTTGGTCTAAGCCAGATAGCAGGTTCACTGTGCACTCAATGCAGAAATCCCCTGACCAGGGAGAGGCTCCCACTCGGCCCATGATGAGTTTGCAAATCAGGGCGTCTGGTATTCCTCTGAGGGCAGGTTTGCTCAGTGAACCAGGGGTCGGGCCAGGTTCGAGGACATCCAGGGCTCGAGGGTGTAGCTGGAAAGTGACCCATCGGTAGGGGGGAACAGGAGCAGAAGGGACAGCACGTGGGGGTCCACACACATCCCTCGCTTATAACATCTCTTGGGCCAACCTTGAGCTGTCCAACCTTATTTGGACCCTGAGTCCTGATGCTTTTATAAATAAACCCCATGCTCGAACCCTTCCTTTGGGGGATGGCAGTAGGTTCCCCCATTAATTCACTGTCCAGTGCAGTGGAATCGTATCTGACTTGGCTTCTGTGTGTCTTCTCTTCTCCTCCGCCCTGCATCTCAGATCACCAGTTTTTAACCCCCAGAGCCAGCAGCCCTTGCCAGGACCCCGGACTGGGGCTATGGGGAGTGGCTTCCCTCTTGCAAGCCCCCCTTCGCTGCACCTGTGTGAGTGAACTGACTTCTCTGTCAAGCCCACCGGGAACATTGCTTTTGTTTGCCTTTGTAGAAGATATTCTTTTTTTTTTTTTTTTTTTTTTAGGATTTTATTTATTTATTTGTCAGAGAGAGAGCATGAGCAGGAGGGAGCAGCCGGCAGAGGAAGAAGCAGGCTCCCTGCTGAGCAAGAAGCCTGATGCGGGGCTCGATCCCAGGACCTTGGGCTCATGATGTGAGCCAAAGGCAGACGCTTAACGACTGAGCCCCCAGGTGTCCCTGTAGCAGAACTTCTTAAGCTGAAGACCCATATACACACAGACTTTAGGTTATTACTCTGAGTATTATTTCCTTATCTACTTATTTTTCTTACAACAGTTTATGATGTACATGGTATTACTTAAATGTGATGGTTTATGCCCCAGTGTTGTACCTCAAGTTTTGCCTTTGATATTAGGGGAGAGCCGATGCTCACAAGAGTGTCAGAGTTTGTGAGTTGTCCCATTGGGTCAGCCCCTGTCCCCCCAGCTCTGGCCCTGTCTCTAGGTGCCTGGGTCCCTCTCGCAGGACAGGGGATCTTGGAAAGGTGACCCCGACGTGTGAGCTATTCCCCAGGTGGGGGGTAACCAAGCCAGCGGAGGGGAGCCCGGAACTCGTGATGGGAAGAAGTAAGAGGTCGAAGCAGTGGGGATGATGCCGAGCTCAGGCCCGAGGCTGAGGCAGAATTTTAAGTGGAAAATCAGGTCTCAGGTCCAGAGGGTCGGGAAGTGGGGGTGCAGTGCCTTGTTCCAACTGAGAGCCGGCCGGGTAACGGGAGGTTGGCAAGCTTCTGGATTTTAGCTGTGCATGACTTTTCCTCAGTGCGAGCCTCAGAGGTGAGTGATGGATCCAGAACCTTATCAGGGTCTTAGGGGATGATCGGTGGGGACGGCCACCTGCTCAGGGGGTGCTGGCAGGAGACATGGGGATGTCGGGCCTGCAGTCTCCCTCCCACCTGGTCTCGCGTGAGCTGGTTTTCTCATTTCCTTGTTTGGCACCAGGCGCTGTCTCACTGCCTCTACCCTTTCTCTTTGGCCTTTGTGGCCTCGTGTGGGGCAGTTTCCTGGGGTCCGGTGACCGGGAACAGCAGCCCGTGCAAGCCTGTCGTGGACAGTTCCCTGAGCAGGTGAGGTGTGTTCCCAGGAAAGTGGGTGTCTGTACGCATAGTCTGCCCTTATTCTTTCCTTTCAAATGTTCTTTTAAGATGATAAAATTAGTGGTAACTCATAAAAAATCAAATGATCCGGAGGTAGAGATGCTCATGGGTTAGGCCCATGTCCAGCCTGCATCTCCCTCCAGCTCCCAACTCCCCAAAGGCAGCCACTGTAGGCCCTGGGGTCATGTCCTTCCCATCTGCCCAGCTCCGGGTTTGGTTTCCGGTGACTGTGTGCTGAGCTGTGGCAGACCAGGAAAGACTCCAAGGGTGTGATATGCTCCTTATGTTTCTGGAGCCTCTGTTTCTGTGGGACTGACATCCAGGGTGTGTAGCTAGGCACGGGGGTACCCCTGGATGTGTCTGCCATCAGCTCAGCTCCGGACCCCCAGGGGCTCACCAGGCAGGGGCTTGTCTCAGGGGGTCCGGGGTGGACCCCCGATCCGCTCCCAGCTTCCTTCAGGGGCCCTGCCTTCTTGAGCTGTGAAGGTGGGTGTGCCTGGCTCTCCCCTCCCCGCCCCTTGCGCTTGGACGTGGGGCCTCTGCCGTTCCACCGGGCTGGCAGGTCAGGAACGCAGAAGGACTCTGCTTTTATTTATTCAGGCAAGACAGAGTGTGTGAAAGGTCACCAGCGCCTGTGAAGCACCTGCCACGGGTGAGGCCGGCGGCTGTGACGGTGGAATCATCGATCTTTCTCCCTGGCTTGGGTGGGAGCCCTTCAGAGCTGAGCGGCAGTAGGGCAAGCTCGGAGGTCCGGAGCCCCCGGCCAGCAGCTGGGCACCTTGCCCAAGCTTTGGTCTGTTCCCAGGGGTCCCTCCAAAGATGCAGAGCCCGTGCTCCCCGAGCCTCATCACAGACAGGAGGGGTCCCCACCAGGGGCCCTCTAGGCTGAGGGACATGTCCGGTGACTAAAGGTGACCATTTTCCCAGGACTTTTAAAGAAGAGAGAAAACTCTTGCCTTGTGTTAAGCTGTTTCTCAATCAAAGCACTGCTGACATTTGGGGTGTGGTGAGCCTCAGTGTTTGGGGGTGTCCTGTGTGATATGTAGTCTCATCCCTGACCTGTACCCACTGTACACCCACCTCCAGTTGTGACAACCCAGAACGTCTCCAGACATTGCCAGATGTCCCTGGGGGGCAAGTCACCCCTCCCCTCCCTTTGAGACCCACTGGACTCCAGGATTCAGAAATGGGCTTTCTGTGACCATCATTTGGGCGTCGTGAGCTGCTTCTCGCCCGGGAGCAGTTTTTCTTTGTTCCTTTTCCAAAGGGCTGACCTCATCGGGCTCATTTGTTTGTTTCCTTGACTCACACTGCTGTAACCACAAGCAGGCTTCCTACTTTGGGGGATCCCGAATGACTTATCATGGGACTTGATATGTAAATTTGAAAGGTTCTCATCTGCTACATTGGGGGCAGAAGGCCTTGTCAACTTCTTTTTTAGGCCTATTTGCTAAGTGCTTCCCTCGAGTCTTTCAGAGCACGGGGCCATCCGGCTGAAGATTTTATCGTGAGCACCTTTTGCAGTTTGGTTTTCTGAAATCGCTCAGCATTTCTCTCCCATTAGTTTGGGTCTTAGCCCAGTGACTAGCAGATGAGCTAAGGGCCAGTGCGGTCTGACGTTGTTTGGGGCTTGGGGGATTTTTCTGAAAGCCTGTGACCCAGGACTGGCTGTTGGAAAGGGAGGAGGAGGAAGAGTGAGGCCTTAGGACAGACCCACCCGGGTCATGCCCCCCAGTGCTGTGCATCAGGCTCCTTGAGCAGGGCCGGCCTGGCTGCTGTCTCCTCTGGGGACCAGAACTAGCTGCTGACTCGGAGATGGGGCTTCACAAAGCTCAGTGTTGCCCTGAGGCCCTGCCTGACCCAGGCATCCTTCCCCTTTTCTCCTTTGAGGAGCGGGGTAACCCTCCGGGGAAGGAGGATGAGCTCTGCCTGAGTTCCACCAAGCTTCTCGCCCCTAGCAGCTTTCTCTGCCTCACTGTCTGCTCAGGGAAATGAATTCTGGCTTTCTGCTAGGGCCTTTATACCTAGCGTCTGCCCTTGCCCCGGAAAACCCCAGGTATTGGAAGATCTCGGTTGTGCCCACAGCTCTTGGCTGCCGCCGTTCTCTTCTGCAGTGGCTCCCAGAGGCTCAGCTTACTTGGCCGCCTCCATAGCACGCAATTGAACTTGAGCAGTGGTTGGAATGCCACCACCACCCCCCGCCTTCCTCCTTCCCACACACCTATGCTGTGAGCTCACATGCTCGCTATGGACTTGCACTTGGCGAGCCTCAGACAGTGCAAGGGAGGAGAAGCTAGATCTGGCCGCCAAGGGCACTGAGTCCCGGATGGCAAGAAAAAGGCCCGTGTTGCTGGCGGACCGGGTGCCACCAGCCCCACCAGCTGTGCCATCAGTGGCCCCGTTCAGACATCAAGCTAGGACCCCCTCTCGCAACCCAGACAGAATCCCAGGTGCTCGGTGATCCTCCGTGGAGGCCTGGAGACAAGTGGGATAGGTGGGCCCATGTGTGCTCAGAGCAGAGTTTTGAGGGCGCCTGGAACTTGCCCTTTGCTCCCTGGGGCTCTTCTCCCTGCCTTCACCTGCACTGGGGCCTGGCAGAGCTTGGAGGCTTCCGGATTCCGGTGTCGGTGGTGGCCAGTCTGCTGGAGTAAAGCTGCTTTCCCAAAATAGCCACCCAGAGGGAAAGAGCAGCCCTGGAATTTGATCCCAGTGATGATGACCATGGCAGCCTCGCTCAGGCTTCTGGTCCCACCCAGCTCCACCTCCCTGACCGACACCCAGGAACTGGGGGTGGGTGTGGGAACCAGGTTTTTCCTGTCCTCTTCCCTCCTTCCTCTTCCTTTTTCTTTCTCACCAGCAGCTTTAGGGTTAGATACAAAGGACTCAGGAAAGATGTGCTGGTGTGGAGGGGCCGGTGGTGGTGGGGGGGGGTGTCACAGGATGGAAACAGACTGGGGAGCACGTCTCCACAGGTGAACACACACCTTCGGAGGGGCCCCAGTGCTGGCAGTGAGCCCAGCCCCCCGGCAGGTGAACCCGGTGCCAGACCCGGAGGCGGCAAGCCCGACAGGTCAGACAGGTGGAGCCAGCCTTGAGGTCCATGGTCCCCAATCCCTGGTCCTCCCTCAGCGCACAAAGCAGGTAACCACCTTCTTTTTCCCCTGCTGCTGGTTTAATTCAGTATCTACCTCAGGGAACACTTACACCTTGACAAAAAGACCTTTGGGATGAGTGGAGAAAATCACAAATTTGTTTCTAGAGGATTTACTGGGGGGGGGTGGAATTTGGCCTTGGTATTAGAAAAACATTTCTAATTGTCTGAGCTTTTGTTCCAAAAAGTAACCGTCTTACGGAGCCTGGTTGCTTAATCGAGAGTGGGGGGAAGGCAAGGTCCAGAAATGGTATCCCAGGTGCTCACTGATCCTTATTGGAGGGCTGGGGACAGGGCTTTTTCAGTAACTACAGATGGAAATCCCGTGCAAGGCTTTATGGTGGTTAAGGGGCTGTTTTGCTTTTCCGTAAGGTTGGGGGTTGGGCTGGGGGCTGCCTCTGCCCAGCTGGGCTCAGCATTAAATCAGGGCAGGACCCTCAGACCCTACTCAGAAAAACATTTTGGGGCGGGAGGGGTAGTGCTGGGCTTCTTCCGAAACCCAAATTTATGTTACAGCTCCTTGGGCTGGATTTTATTTTGCAGTTATGAAGTTCGGAAATCTCTCCTTGTGAGAGCCTGTCTCTGGCATTTTCACCCCCACTGTACTTAGCCCTTAGTGTTTTGGGGGATTTCCGGCCTGAGGACAGGAAGGGAGCACAGGTCTGAAGAACAAACCTGGGACCCTCCACCAGAATGGAGGACTGGTTCTGTCCTGTTGGACATGGTTGAAAGTAGAAGATCCCAGAACAGGGGCCACCTGCCTAAACTGTCCTCGAGCGGTCTGCGTTTGCAGGGAGAGGACGGGTATGCCATGCCTGCAGCCACTGAAGAGAGGTGTTTTTGTTAAACGGTTTCCTTTTTTTTTTTTTTTTAATTCCAAGGTAATTCGTGATGCCCAAATTGCTTAGATTATAGGTTAGAATACCTTCTTCTGAGAGTGAGAGACAAGTCCTACTCAAAATGACTTAAGGAATCAGAACAGTAAACATTTTATAAAATATAAGTCCAGAGGTCGGCAGCTTCAGGGTGGGCTGTATCCAGCAGCTCAGGGATGTCAAGGAGTTGGGCTCTCTCCATATTTCTGCCCAGCCGTCCTCTGTCTGCTGACATTATCTTCTACCAGCTTCCTTCCCAGCCAGCCCTTCCTGGGCCTGCCTTGTTATGAGCGAGGGAATCCTTCCCAAAGCCCCGGCTAACTTTCCCACACATCTCATTGGCCATAGTGATGCCTCAGGCCCGGCCCCAACCAATCGGTGGCAAGGGAAGGGGCTGGCGTGAGGCATGTGACTTAAGGAAGAGAGGCTTAGTTTACCTGAACCCCAGAGAGAGGGATGTGGGTTTGGAGCAGTCAGTCAGGATCTGCTACATCGGAAACTTGGGGGGCAGGGAGTCAATAACTGACAATTACACTCACTCCTAAAATACCTATATTTTATGCTCTGTTGTTAAGGCAAGGGCAGTTCTAGACAATCAGGCATCTGTTGTTCGCTTCTTGCTTCCCAGACAGCCCCTCTCCCCACTGAGCATCTGGGTTGGTGGTCCTCAAGCATTTAAGCTGTTCTCCCTCTCGATGAACCTGCTGCTCCCAGAGTTGGCTGTTGAAGCCCTCCATCTGGTAAGGACCAGATTGGGAAACATGAAGGATTCTAAATATTCAGAGGCATTAGACGAGCACGTCCCCAGCTCTGCCGAGGACAGAGGCAATAGGCTTCTGGCCAGCAGCCCCCAAGAGCCAGCAGACATGGTCGCCATTCACCCAGGGATGCTGCAGGACCGGTGGAGGGACAGGCACGCACCAGTGTCAGCCACCAGGGACTGTGTGACCTTTTCTCTTTCCTCCAGTGCAGGCACAGGTGGCTCCTGAAATTCAGGAAAAACAGGGGTGCTCTCTGCCCCTCTGGGAAAGCTGGTTCCCCTCAACCTGGACAGATGATAATTTTTGAGGCTGAAAACATCCAAGTAAGTCTTTCATGGCCCTGTCCCTGAGATCCCCCACTCTTTTCTTTTATGTTTTTTTTTTAACCTTGTATTTAGGCTTCTTTGTTTATTAATTTTTATTTCTTTAAATTTTACTTAGTTAACATACAGTGCAATATTGGTTTCTGGAGTAGAATTCAGTGATTCATCACTTACCTACAACACCCTCCTTAATGCCCATCACCCACCTAGCCCATCCCCTCCCCACCTCCCTCCAGCAACCCTCAGTCTGTTCTCTATAGTTACGAGTCTCTTAGCATTTACTTCCCTCTCTCCTCCCCCCCTTTATATATGTTCGTCTGTTTTCTTAATTAAGTTCCACATATGAATGAGATCATATGGTACTTGTCTTTCTCTGACTTACTTCACTTAGTGTCATACACTCTAGCTCCATCCACGTTGTTGCAAACAGAAAGATTTCATTCTTTTTGATGGCTGAGTAATATTCCATTGTAGATATAGACCACATCTTCTTTATCCATTCATCAGTCAATGGACATTTGGGCTCTCTCCATCGTTTGGCTCTTGTTGATACTGCTGCTGTAAACATTGGGGTCCATGCATCCCTTCAAATCTGTATTTTTTTTTAATCTTTGGGTAAATACCTATTGGCACAATTACTGGGTCATAGAGTAATTCTATTTTTAACTTTTTGAGGAACCTCCATACTGCTCCAGAGTGGCTGCCCCAGCTTGCATTCCCACCAACAGTGCACGAGGGTTCCCCTTTCTCCACATCCTCGCCAACATCTGTTGTTTCATGTGTTGTTAATTTTAGTCATTCTAAATAGGTGTGATGATATCTCGTCATGGTTTGGGTTTGCATTTCCCTGATGATGAGTGATGTTGAGCATCTTTTCATGTTTCTGTTGGCCGTCTGGACGTCTTTTTTCAGAAAAGTGTCTATTCATGTCTTCTGCCTATTTTTTAACTGGATTATTTGGATTTTGGGGGTTGAGTTTGATACGTTCTTTAGCCATTTTGGATCCTAACCCTTTATCAGACATGTCATTTGCAAGTATCTTCTCCCATTCTGTAGGTCGCCTTTTAGTTTTGTTGGTTGTTTCCTTCACTGTGCAGAAGCATTTTATCTTGATGAATTCCTAATAGTTCATTTTTGCTTTTGTTTCCCTTGCCTCCCGCAAGGGAAACTAATAAGAAGTGTCTAATAAGAAGTGGTTATAACCAAAGTCAAAGAGGCTTCTGCCTGTGTTTTCCTCTAGGATTTTGACAGTTTCCTCTCTCACATTTAGGTCTATCATCTATTTTGAATTTATTTTTGTGTATGGTATAAGAAAGTGGTCCAGTTTCATTCTTCTGCATGTTGCTGTCTGTTTTCCCAACACCATTTGTTGAAGACTCTCTTTTTCCACTGGTCTTTCTTTCCTGCTTTTTTGAAGATTAGTTGACCGTATAGTTGTGGGTCCAATTCTGGGCTCTCTATTCTGTTCCGTTGCTCTACGTGTCTGTTTTTGTGCCAGTACCATACTGTCTTGATGATCACAGCTTTGTAATAGAGCCTGAAATCCAGAATCGTGATGCCTCCAGCTTTTCTTTTCTTTTTCAGGGTTGCTTTGGCTATTCTGGGTCTTTATACAAATTTTAGGATTGTTTGTTTTAGCCCTATGGAAAATGCTAGTCTTCGATAGGGATTACAGTAGCTGCATAGGTGGCTTAGTTTGTTACAGACATTTTAAGGATGTTCTTCCAGTCCACGAGCATGGATTTCCATGTCTTTGTGTCCTCTTCAATTTCTTTCATAAGTGTCTTATAGTTTTTTTTAAGATTTTATTTATTTATTTGACAGAGATCACAAGTAGGCAGAGAGGCAGGCAGAGAGAGAGGAAGGGAAGCAGGCTCCCTGCTGAGCAGAGAGTCCAGTGTGGGGCTTGATCCCAGGACCCTGGGATCATAACCTGAGCTGAAGGCAGAGTCCCCAACCCACTGAGCCACCCAGGTGCCCCGTCCTATAGTTTTCAGAGTACAGATCTTTTATCTCTTCAAGTTTATTCATAAGTATCTCATTGTTTTTGGCACAACTGTAAATGGGATTGACCCCTTGATTTCTTTTTCTGCTGCTTCCTTATTGGTGTATAGAAGTGCAACAGATTTCTGCACATTGATTTTATATCCTGCAACTTTGCTGAATTCATGTATTAGTTCTAGCAATTTTTTGGTGGAGTCTTCTGGGTTTTCTGCATACAGTGTCATGCCATCTGCAAATAGTGGAAGTTTGACTTCTTTCTTGCTGATTTGGTTACCTTATATTTCTTTCTGTTGTCTGACTGCTGAGGCTAAGACTTCCAGTACTGTGTTAAATAGTAATGGGGAGAGTGGACATTCCTGTCTCGTCCCTGACTGTAGGGGAAGGGCTCTCAGTTTTTCCCTGTTGAGGAGGGTATTAGCTTGGGTCTTTTGTGTATTTTTGTATATTTTGTCAAATGTTTTTTCTTCTTCTGTTGAGGATCATCTGGTTCTTATCCTTTCTTTTATTAATGTGATGTATCATGTTGATTGATTCGTTAATTTTTTTAAAGATTTTATTTATTTATTTGAGAGGGAGTGAGAGAATGAAAGAGAGAGATTTCAGGAGAGGGAGCGAGAGAATGAGAGAGAGAGAGCATGAGAAGGGGGAGGGTCAGAGGGAGAACCAGATTCCCTGCCGAGCAGGGAGCCTGATGCGGGACTCGATCCCAGGATTTCAGGATCACGATCTGAGCCGAAGGCAGTTGCTTAACCGACTGAGCCACCCAGGCGCCCCTGATTTGCGAATATTGAACCACCTCTGTAGCCCAGGAAGAAATCCCACTTGATCGTGGTGAATCATTCTTTTAACATACTATTGAATTCTCGATTATTGAGAATTTTTGCCTTCATGTTCTTCAGCGATATTGGCTTGCAATTCTCTTTTTTAGTGTGAGATCCCCCACTCTTAAGGCAGGTTTCTCTCTGCCGGGCCTCTAACCTGGATGGACGTCACTCACAGATCTGGACAGGTCCCCGAAGTTCCTCTGGACCACCACCACCTTCCTGCCGCGGGGTCTGGTTTTCTGGAGGTCAGTGCAAGAGCAGAAAAATTCCTTCCAGCTTCTCACATCATTGTGAAACACAAGAAGACACCTAACTAAGGTTGGTGGTAAAAATTGTGGTAAAAATCATCGGATTCCTCTCCAAGCCTGGCAGGGGAGGGAGTGTGGGGTGCAAAGCTGTGACTCGTTCCCAGCACCACCGTTCTGCCCCCAGATCGGGCATTTTAAAAATGCTTGTTCTCATGGTTCAGAACTGCTCACAGTTATAATTGGGTGAGGCTGTGATTTCTTGCCCATTTCTTTCTTCATGCGTCCCCCAAGGCCCGGGACATCTTCCGCCCTCCCTGACCCTCCCCCTACCCCCCCAACCCAGCACGGGGTCAGCCCATCACAGGGCACACTCAGAAGCTGACGGCTGCTGAAGAAACATTTGTGCTTGCTGAGACGTGTGCTGTAGGATCAGGAAGGTTTCCGGAATGAACTTCCACATCTCCTGGATAAAGAGGGCACCTCTTTTTCCAGGAATTGGCACATCCAAGAGCCATGTTGCCAGAAGCCACTTTCTCTTCAGTGCCTAAAATTTAAGTGCTGGGAACTTAAAGCTCCTCGGTAGAGATGACTTCCGGTTTTCTTGTATCCCTCCCGGCTCCCTGGACCAGCGGTCCTGACTCTGTAGCAAGAGGTGTTGGGCCTGGGGCTCCAGAGGGCCCCTGTTAGGACAAATGAACTGAAGGCAGAACAAGGCTCTGAACCGAGCCCCAGGTCTTTGAAGTATCTTGTGTTAATGCAGCAGAAGCTCACCTGGTAGTTGAACCAAAAGCCCTTCAGTAGAAGAGGATGTCCGCTCAAATCTAAGTGCTTCGCTCTGACCTTGGGTTGCAGCTTTGCAGGAAGGTCTGACGTGGTAAAAGACTGCTGACTTGTGTGCTTTGTACTTTGTGGAACACAGATTTCAGCCACTGACTCATTATTCACCCTTGTTCTGGCCTCGCCTCTCTGACTGGAAAAATTGTCCCTGAAGTCCAGGCTTCCCCACCCTGACTGGGAAGACTGTCCCCAAAGTCCGAGCCTCCCCTCTCTGACTGGGAAGATTGTCTCCAAAGTCTAGGCCTCCCCTCTCTGACTGAGAAGATTGTCCCCAAAGTCCAGGTCTCCTCTCCCTGACTGGGAAGATTGTCCCCAGACTCCGAGCCTCCCCTCTCTGACTAGGAAGGTTGTCCCTGAGGTCTAGGCCTGCCCTCTCTAACTGGGAACATTGTCTCCGAAGTCCAAGCCTCCTCACTCTGACTAGGAAGTTTGTCCCTGAAGTCCAGGCCTGCCCCCTCTGACAGGGAAGACTGTCCCCAAAGTCTAAGCCTCCACTCTCTGACTCTCTGACTAGGAAGACTATTCCTGAAGTCCAGACCTCTCCTCTCTGACGGGAAAGATTGTCCTCTCTGTCTGAGGACCCCAGACTCTGGTGGAGGAAGACGGACCCCCTCCTGGTTACCATAACTGCCAACTCAGCTCTGGTGTCCGGGGAGCAGCCTCCACGGGCAGCCACGTCTTCACCCAGGTCACTCACTGCCTAGATTCAGAACATGGGGTTTAGCATGGAGATCGGGGGCAGGGGCTGCTTAGCAGTAGAAGACACATCTGGTCTTGCTTTTCTGAGCCATCTTTTCCTTTGGTTTATTTTCTGAGCCTGAGGGTAGACTGGATCCAAGAATTAGGAGTTCCCTCATCTCCCTCCATTAGTGCTTTCGACCTCTGCTGGGGTTCAGCGCGTGCCCCATCCCTGAGAAACACACAGGCACCCGGCTGACTTGACCTTGACAGCGGTGCCAAGGGCCAGCCTGAGGCCAGCGAGTGTTCGTGAGCCCGTTCCCGCCTCTCACAGCCCATTTTTGGGAGGGTCAGCCCGTCCCAAATGCTGTTCTGAGCTCAGACACCAAGCACGCCACTTAATTCCCGCGTCGCTGTTTTTACCATGGGGACCCTGCTTCTGTTTTCAGTATTTGGGGGGGTCCCCTGCCTTGTCCAGCCAGCCCGGGCATTATTCAGGCTCCTGCTTGACCCCGTGCTGACTTGAGGACGGTCAATGTGGAAAGTGCCCTTGGGCCAATCCCAGGCCGGAGGGGTCCGGAGCTGCAGCGCGGAGCCAGGAAAGCCGCTTCTCCAGAGCCCGCAGGTGGTTCTTGGGCGCAGCGCTCCAACCTGACAGAGACACTTACCGTTGAGATAAGACTGGACATAGCAGAGGCATATTTTCCACACTGAAAGGCCATAATTAAAGTCTAGTCTGGCTTGGATTTTAGGCAGGGCATCACGGGTTCATCTGTCTGGGGGCAGAAGACTAAGGTGACAAGAGACTCCCACCAGCTCCCACTGGACATTTAGAAGCCAAGGAAGGGGGCGCTGTGTGCTCTGCGTCTTGCTGAGTGTGGGGGAAGCCCAGTGAGGGGACAGCAGGTGGGCAGGGTCTCGTCCACCGCAGCTTGCCTGGAACCCATTTCTGGGACCTCCTGGCCTGGGGTAGGGGGCACAGTGACCCTCCCAGGAGCGCCCCTGTGTGTCCCTGCCCCCACACAGAAGAGGAACTATCGGTGGTCCACATCCGAAGCAGCTGGTGACCAGATGTTCTAGCAGCCACCACGATGGGCTCCTCGAGGTGTCAGCTTGGCCGGACTGCGGGACCCAGTCATTCAACCAAACACCGAGCGAGGCGCTGCTTTGGGCCCATGCGGGAGGCGTCTACAATCAGTTGGCTTTAAAGCTTATCCTCGATAACGTGGGTGGGCCTCATCCAAGCAGCTGAAAGGCCTTAAGAACAAAGCTGGGGTTTTCCTGAGGAGGAAGAGACCCCACCTGTGGACTGCACTGTCAGCTCCTGCCTGAGAGCGGCCAAGCTGCCAGGCGGCCCTCGCCAGCCCCACAGTCATGTGAGCCAGTTCCTTGAAATAAACCTCTTCATCTCAATCTCCTTCTGCTTCCGCTTTCCCGATAGGATTCTGACTGCTCGGCTCCCTCAGGGGCGTCCAGGATGGGGGAACGGCTGGGGTCGCTGTGTTTGTTCTCTTGCTCCCCGTTGGTTCCCATAGCCGTGCGGATTGACGACCACTGTCCCTTCCTAACTTTTTCTCTTCCAGGCAAATGCTGACTTGGTCTTTTTTTTCCCTCCGGGTCAGTGAGTCGCAGGCCAGCCCGGCTGGGATCTGTCGCCGGTCCCCGCTTTCTCCACGGTCCCGTCCCTCCTTCCTATCCGCAGGTCGGCGGGAGCAGTGGAACAGGCCTGCACCCGGGTCGTCGGCAGGGCCAGCTGTGAGTGTTTCTTTGGCAGTGTCTTAGCTGGTTGTTGTGAGTGATAGTGAAGGAAGCAATCAGCAAGTATACTGCCCTAGAAGTGCTGCGCGCTGTTGGGCCCCGAGGGAGGCGGCAGCGAGAGGCGACGGAGCGAGGGGAGACGCCGGAGCCCGGATGTCGGAGGCGCTGCCCCACCGTGTTGGCTGGTAAGGGCTTCGGGGGGCAGCGAGCGCGAGGGCCCTTGGAGCGGTCCGCTCGTGGATGTTGAGGGGAACAAAGCCCCCCCGCTCCCCGACCCCGGGCTGGGGTATGGGGTGTGTTGGGCTAGGAGAGGTTAGCGCACTGGAATAATAAAAACCAACATTTAAAAATTAAAAAATTAAATTAAAAAAACCAACATTTACAGAGCACTTTGTGCGAAGCCCTGTCCTAAGCATTGGAAATGGGGTCTTTCAGGAGCTAGTGTCTGTTACTTAACAGAGAAGAAAACAGACGTAGGAATTGCCAAAAGTCACAAAGGATGTGACAGAAATGAGGGACAGGATTTGACCCCAAGCAGTCTGGCTTGAGAATCCCTGTCCTTGGAGGTGGGCCTTGGGGGCATTCCTGCCCTGCGGACCTGCTTTGCAGAGTGGCTTGACCATAAACACACGTACACCGCTTCTCTCCCCCCACAAGGCAAGCTGTGAAGGCAGTCGTTAGCTTTGTCGTTAGCTTTGGCGAACATGCCTGGGTGGGCATTAGGACGTGGGTCTGCCTTGGGGAGGATTTTCCTTTTCCGCCCTGCCAGGCCCAGGATGTTGGCGGGAATGAGAAGTTGCTGGTGTGTCTGCTGGTGTGTCTGCCCCAGTGGCTGGTGAGGAAGGTGCCTCCATGGGAGCTCAGCAAAAGACAGTGTAATCCTCTGGGTCCGCCCAGCCCCACCCGCAGATGCCAACTTTGGGTCCAGTGAGCTGTGTGGCCAGCTGGGTTGCCGTGGCAACAGGAAGTGGCCCCAAGCCACCAGAGGTTGGAGAGCCAAGACACACTGGTTACTTTGGTGTGTCTTGGACCACAAGGCTCATCCGTGACCTCCGGCGAACCTGGAGAACCCATGAGGGGGCCCCGCACTTTGACAGAACCCACCGAACCAGCCTTTGGTCCTGGCCTGTCTCGCGTTGGTGCCTTCGTGGTCTTTGAGCTGTGAACTCTCCAGTTCTCCGTCCTGCTGATTTTCTCCATCCTCCAGGCTGGTGCTTATGGGAATTCACACAAGCCCGAGAGGTGAAGCGAGGTGTCCGTGGTTTACTCCTCTGACACCACTAAGACAATCTTTGGCCCGTGGCGGGGTGGGGCTTCTGGTACCTTTGATGCAGGCCAAGGACAACACGCCCTGTGACCCCTCCCCCCTCCCCATGCCCCCACTGCTCTTCCGGCAGCCACTGCCCGCGGCCCTCCCCTTCTCATGCCCGTCCGCCTGGACTCCGTCTTTTTTGGCTCTGTCTTGCCAACCTCGGTGCTTCCTAGCACTGAGGGAGGAAGATGGGCCTGTTTCCATTTGGACCACTTTATGTAAGTCGGAAGACCCCTTAGAAAGGTTTTCTGAGTCTAACCTTGGCCTTGAGACACCCCCTGTGGTCCAAGCAAGTCCTCTCTCTCTCAGTGCTGGAAGCACAGTGGGCAGCCGGGCTCCCTTCAGCCAGTGGATTCCTGCGGGAATTGTTCTGTGTCTCCTCCGGTGCTCAGAGCGCTTCAGAGACGGCCCCTTTGTGGCACACATCGGCCTGGCCGCGCCCCATGCCCACTTGGCCCACATTCCGCTCTGCCCCCCAGGCCCGTGGAGCCAGGCGTGGGCCAAAGTGAGGCCGCCGGAATGCCCGGAATGCGGGCCGCCGCGACCGACGGACACTCAACGTCCCTCGCGGGAGATCTGACCGACGCAGCGCCGGGGACGGACGGCGCTGAGCCGAAGTCTTTACATTCTTCCCAGTTTCAGGCCGGAGTGAAGGACGCCTGCACTTCTCCCTACCGCCAGCTGACTCACGGTCTTGAACTTTTGAATTAAAGGGGCCACACTCTGGGGTTGTGATCTAACTGGCCTGTTGGGTCCCGGTCAAATTATTTGCGAGTAACCTCTTCTTGCGTCTAGCTTGGCTTTCCATTAGGCCGACACAGAAACCAGAAAAACGCTGATTCTCGGATATGCTTCCCCTGCAGAAGTTGCCGGATAAAAAGTAAGGACACCAACAGCAGGCTTCGCTTCCTTTCTGGTCTTTGTACGAAACCCACGTCTTTGTGGCAATTTATTTCTGAGTCTTCAGACCAGATATGCAGGATCTTCTCCGACATCTTTGTATCTGACAGTAGTAGGGAAATGCGCTCGGATATGGGTCTAGCCCTTTATCTTTCTAGAAGGAACTGTGGAGACAGGCAGAGCAGTGCTGACTCTGTGGAGTGAGTTTAGAGTGGACTGGGACCAAAGAAGGGCTACTTCTCTCTCTCACACTCGTGCACACACGCACATGCACACTGGCCATGGCCTTGGGGGCACCCACGTGATAAGTCAGTATCTCTGGTGGCATCCCTGTGTCCTGGACCCTTGGCCTTCCCCGAGCCTGCCTTTGCTGTCCCTTAACGGCAGGGTCAGCTTCGTGGGTGTGTCACCCATGTGCTTAGCTGGGCCTGTGTGTGGACTGTCACCAAATTGAAATTTGTGGTAGTTTTGGGGCAAGGGTCCCGTGTTTTTATTTTGCCCATGAGTTGTGTCACTGTTTCTGATGGTCAGCCTTTCATAGACCTTCAACCTGCAGGTCACAAGGACTCAGTGGTCCTGCATCAAACTCGTGACCCAGTTTGGGATCAGGCCTTGGTGCCCACTTGCCAGGAGGTCCGAGCCCAGAGCAGGCGCTCCAGCAAAAGATGGTGCCTGACTCACCCTCTGGGTCAGGGTGAGTAGAGCTGAGTGGGACCCGCATCCTCCCTTCAGCTGAACCCGGGGCCCCGGGGGGGATACACACAAGTAGGGAACTCGGGTCCTATGCACGGGGCTGCATCTGGCAGTGATCAGAAACTGGTTCATCAGAATTTGGGGAGGGATTTTATCAGTTTGGTGAACTGTATCTATTTGGGGATTATATTAATTTGCTAGGGCAGCCCTAGCAAAGAATCACAGACAAGGTAGCTT
Organism: Lontra canadensis; assembly: GCF_010015895.1. Taxonomy (NCBI): domain Eukaryota; kingdom Metazoa; phylum Chordata; class Mammalia; order Carnivora; family Mustelidae; genus Lontra; species Lontra canadensis. Next base: position 6,170,567 of record NW_022631019.1, on the reverse strand, counting down.
GAACAACAAAATTTTTTTTTTCTCTCCGTTCTGGGGGTTAAGTCCAAGATCAAGGTGTCAGCAGGGTTGGCTCCTTCAGAGGCCTCTCTCTTGGCCTTGGAGATGGCCATCCCCACCCCCATGTCTTCACATGGGCTCCCCTCTGTATCCATCTGTGTCCGAATTTTCCCTTTTTATAAGGACACCAGTCCTTCCAGATTAGGACCACCCTAATGACCTCATTTTAATTTAATCACCTCTTTAGAGACTCTGTCTCCTAATGAGGTCACAACCTGAGGTTCCAGGGGCGGGTAGTTCAACATACGAATGGGGGAGGGGAGACACAGTTCAACCTGTCTCAGGGACTTTTTCTAGGCACTTCAAAATCTCGTATTTTTTCATCGCTCCGCAGTATCTTTCCAGTCTGAAAAGGCGAGAAATCGTTGACTCCCAGGCCTGTGTTCCAACACAGGAGGAAACAGCATAAGACTCAGTGGCCCCAGAGTGTGGCTCTGGGTGGTTGGTTGCTCAGGGGTGTGAGGCGTGGGTTACTTAACACGGCCTTCCATAGAGACACCAGAAGAGTGATGGTACGGAGGATGGGGGCCAGCTGTCCCCCGAGTCCGGGGCCTGAGTGAGAGGAAATGAGTGTGAGCAGGATTCTGGTCAGAGCTGGGAGAAGACCACCAGGCTGTGGGGCTGTGGAGTGAGGGGGGGATCGGAGGCTGAGGTTGGGAGAGCAGGAAGTGCGGTCACCTGGGGCGTCCCAGGAGGCAGGGCCAGGCTCTAATGGTGGCTCCCAAATGGCCCTCCAGCTTTGGGAGCCCTAAGACTCTGGGTCAGGCCTGGGCATCTGTACACTTAGGAAGCGCCCCATGCGAGGTGATAATTATTGAAGCTGGTTCATGGCTTTCTGGGAGTTCGTATACTTTCGTACTAGTTAGAAATTTTCCATAATTAAAGTGTTTTGTTTTGTTTTTTAAGAGAGGGAGGGGCATCTGCCTGGCTTAGTTGGTAGAGCACGGGACTCTTGATCTCAGGCTCGTAAGTTTGAGCCCCCCCACATTGGGTGTAGAGATTACTTAAAATCCTAAAAAGAGAGAAAGGGGGAGGGAAACTCCCAGAAGCTTCTGCTGCCAGCCCTGGTTAGGACAAAGGCGGGAGGGAGGAAGCCTTGAACTTGCTCCTGGGCTTCCCCTGACCTGGGGGAAGCAGCGCCTCCTGGTGGCAAGAGGCGGCACTACTCTTACAGCAGGATCACTACTGGCAGTCAGGGTCCAGGACAGCCTGTGTCCCACGGGGAAGCCAGGCAAACCCTCACGTAGGCTCTGTTATGCCGCGGACCCCTGTGCCCATCTAATGATACCTGTGGACCCAAAAGATAAAGGCGAAAAATAAAATACATGGAATTTCAAAGCGAAACAATTACAATGCACTGTAATAATCAAAACCGTTGATAAAGCCAATTCTGTTGTAGGGTAGATATGTGCCCCTTACCAGCATATTTTTTAAAAAGATTTTATTTATTTATTTGGCAGAGAGAGAGAGATCACAAGTAAGCAGAGAAGCAGGCTCCCTGCCGAGCAGAGAGCCCGATGTGGGGCTCGATCCCAGGACTCTGAGATCATGACCTGAGCTGAAGGCAGAGGCTTAACCCACTGAGCCACCCAGGTGCCCCTACCAGCATATTTTTTTAAAGGTTTTATTTATTTGTCAGGGAGAGAGAGAGCACACAAGCAGGGGAGTGCACGACATAGACCGGTCCCTGGCCTTATCAAGCACTCATTCTGCAGAAACACAGGTGATCCCATGTTCCTATTGAACATATTAGGTAATATAAAACAATGTTTCTTGTAGAATTGTTATATAATTCTTCACAGCGAACGTTTTCTCTTAATCCCATTTGCTTTAAAGCAGAGCTTTTAACCTAGTGAAGCCCAGGGTCCCACTTTATAAAACAAAAGTAATCTCCTATCTTCTGGAAGATTCTGAAGGGCTCCTGGGATGGAGGGGTGGTCATGCCTTTTATCTACTCCCCAAACTCATTAAGAGTCACTGCTTATTCACAGAAGCACTATTCACAATGGCCAAAAGGTGGAAATGACCCAGGTGTCCATCAACAGATGAATGGAGAAGCAAAATATTCGTACAATGCAGTATTATTTGGTCATAAAAGGAAACACAGCACCGTGCACAGGCTACAATGTGGGTAGACCTCGGAGACATTGTGGTAGAGGAAAGAGGCCACATCCAAAAATGCTCTCTATCCTCAGATTCGGTTGGTGTGAAATGTCCAGAAAAGACAAATCCATGGAAACAAAAAGTAGATTAGTGGCTGCCAGAGCTGGGGAGGGGAGGCAGAGTTTCTGTTTGGGGTGATGAAAACGTCTTTGAAGTAGGGGCAATGCCTACATAATCTTGTGAATGTCATCGATGCCACTGATTTGGGTATTTAAAAAATAGTTAAAATGGCAATTTTGGGGGTGGTATATATTTTACCACAATAAAAAAAAATAGACACTGTTTAAAGACATCTTTCCGGTTACCCTGAATCATCCCCTCATCCCCAGTCATGCCGCGTCCCAGGTGCCCATACTCCGTCCCTGGTGCTCTCAAGTCTTGTGGTTTAAATGCTGCCTTTATGCTGACTGCCTCCAATTTATATCTCCAGACAGGACCTCCCCCAGGACTCTGACCACCCACCACTTGGCTGGTCCAACAGTAATGTAATGTGTCCAGAACTGACCTCCTGCTGTTGCCTCCCCATACACCTGCTCCCTCCGGGGAAAGGCAACTCTGTCCTTTAATCTTGGAAGTCTAGAATCTTCCTTGACTCCTCCTGGGCTCACACTCACATCTGAGCCTCTGGTAAATCCTGTCATCTCTGCATCCAGAACATATCTATGACCTCAGCCTCCACTGTTGCTTACCTAGATCGTGCAGGGGCCCCTAAGCCAGGCTTTATTTCTGACACGTAGCTCGAAGCACACCTCTGCTCAGCCCTCCAGTGGCTCCTGTGTCCCTCAGTGTGTGAAAGCTAAAGCCCTCACATTGACTGAGGGCCTTGTGTGTTCTCCCTGCCTCTGTCTTCCTCTCCCTCTCCATTGCTGCACCAGCCACAGTGGCTCCTTGCTGTTTCCTGAACACAGGGCCTTTGCATGTGCTCTTTCCTCTGCCTAGGATGCTCCATCCCTGCGTGTCTCAATTCTTGTTCTCTCACTTCAGGAGCGTGTCAGACGCCATTAGAATCCCCTCTGCTGGACACCTGTGGAAGTACCGCCATCATCCCCCTGCCCAAGCGCACCTGGCCCTATTACCTGGCTTTACGCCTCTCCCACACTTACCACCATTGGACACGTTGCATATTTGTTGATTGTTTATCATCTCTGTCGACCAGAAGGTAAACTCTTGGAAAGCAAGGACTTTGTTTCCCTCCATGTCATAACTTCGGATAATGAGCAGCTGCTTAGTCGGTGTGTGTGGAATGAATAAATGACTGGAACCCTTGATTCACTGAAATTGTACAATATTCTTCAAACACTACTTATAAGCACAAATAAATTACTTGACATATGTATAATAATTCCACTTTACGAAATAAAACTCTGAGCTGAAGACCCTCAGACCTATATTCCTTGCACTGGCTGGCTTTTTGTTTGTTTTTATTTTTAAAGATCTTTTTCAGCAGTCGCTAAACCCTATGTGGGACTCGAACTCACAACCCCGAGATCAAGAGTCAACACACTCCATGGACTGAACCAGCCACGCACCCTGTCTTGGTTGTTCATGGGGGTTAAGGCAGGGCCCCGGGGTTCTTTCTGTCTTCCTTCTCCACCTTCCTGGAGGCCATTGTCCTGGCCTGCCTGTCCATGCTGTGTGGTCAGCCTGGGAACCTCAGCATTCCAGGAAGGAAGGGCGAGCGGGAGGCCACATGCCGTGTTTTAAGGCCCACGCTTAGAAGCAGCCCATTGCCGCCACTCACCTTCCGCGGCTGAGGCCTAGTCACATGACCACACCTAGCTGCCAGGGGCTCCGGGAAAAGTAGTCTCTGGCTGGGGGGCCGTGCATCCCACTGCTATTGCTTGGCCAAGGAAGTAGCTGCTATTGGCTCCATTTTAGAGATGAAGAAACTGAGTCTCAGAGAAGTTAAATCACTTACTCCGGTTGGTGCCACTAGCAAATGTTGGCCTTCTGGCCCCAAGCCCAGCCAGGACTCTGTCTCTACCTCCAAAATAGGCCCTGGTTCACAGCAGCCCTGTGAATTTTCTGCCCCTCTTTTCTGGATGCGGCACTGGAGATCTTGGCAAGTTGAAGTGGCCCGTTAGGTCACTTGCGGTGTCGTGTGCATAACAAATGTCCTGTCCTTGTGCATAACAAAGACACGACTTGGTGGCTCCTGCAACCACACCAGCTTATTACCTCTAGTGTCTCTAGGTCGGAGGTCCGCTGCTCTGGCGGGGCGTTGGCCAGCTGTGTCCTCGGCTCCCTTGGTGCAGGTCGCTGAGGGTTCGGGGCCCCGTCGTTTCGCAGCAGCCCCTGCCCTGCCTTCCCCGGCTCACAGGCCCACTCACGACCCTGCGGCGGGCAGCGGGATCCCCGCGTCAGATCCCCCTGGTAGGAATCTCCCCCACTCTTCACGTTTCTCTGACTTCCTCTTTTGCTACGAGCCAAGAAAAACCTGCTTCTTCTGAAGGGCTCCCCTGACTGGCCCAGGCCAACCTGAATAACCCTCGCTTCTTGAGTTGCACTGACCTAGGACCTGACTGAGCTCGGGCTGCTATGACAAAAACACCCCAGATGGGGCGGCTTAATAGACAGACATTGATGTCCCGTGATTCTGGAGGCCAGCAGTCCCAGACCAGGGTGCTAGCAGACTCAGTTCCTGGAGGGAGCCCACTCCCCAGCTTATAGCTAGATAGACGGATGCCTCTCTCTCTCCTTCCGTAGCAGAAATGCCTGGTGTCTCTTCTTATAAGGCCGCTAATCCCATCACGTTGCCCCCCACCATGACCTCATCTAAGCCTGATCACCTCCCAAAAGCCCCACTTCCTAATACCATTGTACTGAGGCTGAGGGCTTTGAATGGATTTGAGGGGTGGGGAGGACAGGGTGTGGGTGGGGTGGGACATTCAGGGCACAACAGGCCGTCAGCTACACCTTCAAAATTCCCTTGCAGCACCATTTAGATGCGTGTCTGATTGAATAACCAGAGGACAGGAATCTTGGCAAGGCGAGGGTTGGTCTTTGGAATTCTGCGTGCCAGCTGGGGTCAGGACGGGGTGTGAGATTAGAGCTTGGGTCTCCACTGAACCCCAAGAGCTCTCTCCTGGGGCCAGCGTCCTTGCTGGCAGAGCTACCTGCCAAGTGAGTCCCTTTCCCTCCAGTGGCTTAGCTCTTTAATGAATCCAGGCATCTGGGAACTACAGTACGGCGGGGGACCCAACCCACGGGCTCCTCAAAACTGAGGCCCTCCGGGTTTCTGCAGGCAGCAGGGCTGGGTGCACAGCAAGCCAGGGGAAGCAGCCTTCAGAGTTTGGGTGTGGGGAAGGGGAGGCTCAAGGTGTTGGGAGAGAGTTTAATACATCCCACTGAGACTCAAGGGCTTCTGTGCGAACACAAACCCACCCGAGGGTGCCCTTGAAGAGGAAGGAGACCCCTGACTCCAGAAACGTGTCTGGTCAGCCTTGTCCTGGCCTTGCAGGCGTGTGTCCCAACGGCCCAATGAGCATGCTGGGGCTTGCACAACCTCCTTTGGGGGTGGGGGAGTACAGAGAGGGGGCCCGTGTGGGCTGGGTTCCTCTACCACAGCTGCTGCTCACTGTGGTACCGGGGCAGGAAAAGGCAAGATGGGCCATATTCACCTCCAAACAGGGAAATGAGAGAGAGGACCAGCCCACATTTCTAACAGCAACATAAGGAAAAGTCCCTTTTCTGTTCTAGTTCTTAAAGTCACATACGTGATGGGGCACCTGGGTGGCTCAGTTGGTTGGGCGTCTGACTCTTGATTTTGGCTCAGGTCATGATCTCAGGGTCGTGAGATCGAGCCCCATCTGCCCTGGGTGTGGAGTCTGCTTGAGGTTTCGCTCTCTCCCTCTCTCTCGGCCCCTCCACCCCTCCTCCCCCCAAAATAAATAAAATAAACCTTTAAAATCATGTACACAATGTGTTACTCGGGTTGGCGTAATGCTTGGAACATCGTTCAGGACTCCTCTGATTTAGAGACATCAGATTGTCACCGCTTTTATGGCTGTTTGGGGAGGATCTTTGTGCCGGTGACTGGGGTGGGAGTGGGAAGAGAAGTGAACCAAAGCCAATCTGCCTTTGGAGCCCCTGGCCACGGCTATGGGGCTCTGCACGTCCCGGCCCCTCATTTCTGCAGTCAGGCAACTGAGGTGCAGGGAAGATTGTCGCCACGAGCCAGGACCTTGGACATGGAGCAGCAGACAAAGGCCAGCTCGCTTGGCTCAAACGCTAGAGAGACGACTTGGGGTCAAAAGAAGACTCCGTCTGACTTTCTTACCAATTCCCCAAGGAGGAGCGGGGCCGGGGGTGGGAGGACTGGGAGACCAGAAGTGGAAATGTGGCTCATAGGACATCTCATTCCCTGTGGGATGGGAATGTCAGTGACAACCCTGAGCCTGAGGTTTCTCTGGGTCCGCTGTTCTCTGGGTCGGGCCTCCCTGGGAAACCAACAGCCCCAGGGATAGGAGAAGCAGAGCCCAGGAACTCTGTTGAGAGGTGGGGAGCCAGGAGTCGCTGTCTCCCTTTGGTGGAGACCACACTCGGTGGCTTAAAGACACCCAGCAAGCTGGCAGTCCTAAGTCTCCCTTCCTGCTTAGTGTCCGGACCCACAGGGCAACTCCAGGGAGCTCAGGCTGTGGAAAATTAGCTACAAGCTTAATTGGAAGTGATTTGAAGCTGTATCATTGCATGTCTTTCCCCTCCCCTACCCTCACCCCTTGTCCCTATAGTGAGAACTCAGAATGGTTCTTTGAATATTGTTTCCCAGGGCGAAGGACACCAAGCGATCTCCTGATCCAACTTACCTGTAGAATAGCCAAGCTCTCACCTGGGAAGGTGGGCAAAGGGCTTTCATCTCAATACAGCAGGAAAGATAGAGTCAGGCTCGGTCTGTGACAAAGCAGCTCGCCAGACCTCTCCTGTCCCCCTTCCTCCCTCAAATACCCAGAGGATTAAATGACTTTAATCTTGGGGGGAGGGAGATGGGGGCAGTCCATTCCAGTCTCTTGACCAGCCGCGTGCCAAAGCCCAGGGCTGGTTGCACAACCCAAGCCTAAAACTGTTCACATCCGGGAAAAGCTGGGCGCCTTCACCGACAGCACTCTCTGCTGGGGTCCGTCCACTGTCTGGGGTCCTCTCAGGAGGAGGTCGGAGGGTTCTGAAATGATTCTGAGGGAACACAGCTGTCCTCGGCTCTGCAAAGCCCGTGGATATGCTTGCTCAGGCTTCTGAGAATTATTTTTAGTAATTTTTTCCTGGTTAAAAAAGAATAAATGCTCATTCCAGCATTGCTAGTAATAGCCCAAACCTGGAAACAACCCATATGTCCAAATGCAGTAGAATGGATACTATATCAGCCACACAACGGAATACTATACAGTGATCAGAATGAATGAGCTTTGGGGCGCCTGGGTGGCTCAGTGGGTTAAAGCCTCTGCCTTCAGCTCAGGTCATGACTCAGGGTCCTGGGATCGAGCCCCGCATCGGGCTCCCTGAGGAGCAGGGAGCCTGCTTCCTCCTCTCTCTCTGCCTGCCTCTCTGCCTACTTGTGATCTCTGTCAAATAAATAAATAAAATCCTTAAAAAAAAAAAAAAAAAGAATGAATGAGCTTTGTGTGAGAATGTTGAGCCAAAAAAAGACACAAAAGGAAGATAGAGTGTGATCCCATTCATGTAAAGTTCAAGACAGGCAAACTGTACCCTTTCGTTTAGGGATGCATACACGAATGGTTTCGTAGAAAGCAAGGAAGTGACTGAAGGGGAAGAAAGGTTTAGGGAGGTTTCTGGTGTGTTGGAAATATTATATTTCTTGCTCTGGGTGGGGTTTTGTTGTATAATATTAGATTTTACTTTGTATTTTATGTCATTTTCAGGATGCATATGTCAGAATACAATTTTTTTTTTAAGATTTTTAAATTTTTATTTATTTGACAGAGAGAGAGAGAGGTCACAAGGAGGCAGAGAGGCAGGCAGAGAGAGAGAGGGGGAAACAGGCTCCCTGCCAAGCAGAGTCCGATGCGGGGCTTGATCCCATGACCCTGAGATCATGACCTGAGCGCAAGGCAGAGGCTTAACCCACTGAGCCACCCAGGTGCCCCTCAGAATACAATGTTGTTTTTTTTTTTTAAGATTTTATTTATTTATTTGACAGAGAGAGATCACAAATAGGCAGAAAGACAGGCAGAGAGAGAGAGAGGAAGGGAAGCAGGCTCCCTGCTGAGTAGAGAGCCCTATGTGGGAATCGATCCCAGGACCCTGAGATCATGACCTGAGCCGAAGGCAGCAGCTTAACCCACTGAGCCACCCAGGCGTCCAGAATACAATGTTTTTAAAAGATAGATCCAAAAAGGCCTAGGCCTATGATAACCTTTGCCTTTGATGACTCAAACGCAAAAGCAAACCTAATGTACACTGAAAACCACAAAACATCACTGAAGGAAATTAAGGACGACCTAAATAAAGGGAAAGACACAGCTAAGAGGATTTAGTATTTTTACAATAGCATTATCCTCCCCCCCAATTTATATACGGATTCAAATAAATCTCTTTCAAAATCCCAAGTGGCTTTTTTATTCTTTTTAAAGAAATGGAAACACTGACCCTCAAAGTGATACAGCATTGCAGGAGGCCCCAAACGGCCAGAGTTATATTGAAAAAGAAAACAACATTGGAGGACTCACACTTCCCCATTTCAAAACTCACTACAAAGCTACAGTAACCGACTGTTGTAGTGGGAAGGAAGGAAATACAGGTGTAACCTTTCATGAGCTGGGACTAGGCACTGGGTACTTGGATAGGACACTGCACAGTGACCAAAGGGGAAAAAAATAGGTCCATTGGACATTGTCAAAATAAAAACTTTTGTACTTTCAAGGATATAGCATCAAGAAAGTGAAAAGACAACACAGAGAAGGGGAGAACAATTTGGAAGTCATATAGCTGATGAAAGTCTGGTATCCAGAAATATAAAGAACTCCTGCCCCTCGATACAAAAAACAAAACACAACAAAAATAGGCAAGGAAATGCAACAGACCCTTCTCCAGCAAGGAAGGATCAACCGACACATGGAAAGATGTCCCACCTCATGATGACCTAGAGAAATGCAAAGCAAAGCCACAATGAGGCACCACTTCCCACACCAGGAGGGCTGGAATCAAAAAGGCAGATGAGAAAAAGTGCTAGGGAAATGGAGAGAAATTGGAACTCTCCTGCATTGGGGGAGGAATATAAAAAGTTGCAGCCGGTTTGAAAAACAGTCTGGCAGTTCCTCAAAAAGTTAAACACAGAGTTACCATATGACCAGCAATTCTATTCTAGGTAGTACCCCGAAGAATTGAAAACATGTGTCCACACAAAAACTTGTACACAGATGTTTATAACAGCATTACTCATAATAGCCAAAAAGTGGGCTATCAACATCTAAAAATAACAAATGTGGTGTGTGCATGTAATGGAATCTTGCTCAGCATAAAAATAAATGAATTATCGATATAGGCCACGGTGTGGATAAGCCATAAAAACATGCCAAGTGAAAGAAATCAGTCACGAATGAGGACTTAGTATCTTATTATTTGCCCGGAATAGGCAAATCCACAGACACGGAAGGAGGGCTAGGAATCCCCGGGGGCGGAAGGGAGGGGGTAAACGGGGAGTGACTACTACCAGTTCCTTTCCCAAGTGATGAAACCCTTGGGGAATTAGATAATGACAGTTGCACAGACTTGTAACGGTTGCACAGACTTGTGAATATACTGTAAACCATGGAACTGCACACTCAAAGGGGCCAATTTTGTGGTATGTGAATGGTATCTCAATTAAAAAAAAATAAGAAATTTTCAAAGAAGTAAAAACCAATAAATCGGGAATTAATATTTCACTACAAAAGACACCCTAATAAGCTTGACTTTACTTTTTGACTTTATTTTTACGAAATAAATGAAAACACTCCCTTCGCAAAGCAACCATCACTACCCTGTGAACAGTCCGGGTACCGCTGTACGAGGAAGGATGGTCACACTCCACGGTCTTTGGGCCACTAGTGGAGAGAACGCCTCGGCCCCTCACCCAGCGCACAACACCGCACACCAGCTGGCTGAACGAAGGTAACACTAGCCCTAAAGAGGCCAGCCCTTCCCCCTCCAGGACGGGACGTCCTATCCACCTGGCTAGAGCACGGGTGGCCCTGGCGCGGGAAGGGGGCCAGGCGGGGCGCGGGGACGCGGCAAGAGACGTGGGGGCGTGGCTCGGGATGGACGCTCAGGGGTCCAGGCGCTCCGCCGCGGACCACGCGCTAAGGCCACGGGGTGGGCGGTGGAGGGCGCGCGGCCTGGGCCGGGGCGGGAGGAGGAGAGCTGGGCGGAGGGCGCGGGGTCGGAGGCGGATCTCAGAGGGCGCCGGGGGCGGGGTTGGGGCGCAGAGGACCCCGGGATCTGAGTTGGGCCGGGAGCGGGAGGCGGGGGCGGAGGGCGCCGAGGTCGGGAGACCGCGGGTCGCGGCCGAGGGCGGGCGGCGGGGGGCTTAGTGGTGTGGGGCGGGGCGTGGAGGAGGCGAGGGGTGGAGCGCGGAGGCTGGGGCGGGGCGCGGGGCGGGGCGTGGAGGGGGCGGGCCGCAGGGCCGCGGGCCCGGAGGGACCGGGAGTGGCCGGGACGCGAGCCGTGGGCGCGTCTGTGCCCAGACGGCGGCGGCGGCGGGAGCCGCACGCGCGTCCCGGCCTCTGTCACCGCGGCGCCGCGGCCCCGGCCCCCTGCCCGCCCGGCCATGCTGTCGCCCGCGCCGCCCACCGAGCTGCTGCCGTCGGAGCGCGCCGTGGTGCTGCTGTCGTGCGTGCTCTCCGCGCTCGGCTCGGGCCTGTTGGTGGCCACGCACGCCCTGTGGCCCGACCTGCGCACCCGGGCACGGCGCCTGCTGCTCTTCCTGTCGCTGGCGGACCTGCTCTCGGCCGCCTCCTACTTCTACGGGGTGCTGCAGGACTTCGCGGGCCCCTCGTGGGACTGCGTGCTGCAGGGCGCGCTCTCCACCTTTGCCAACACCAGCTCCTTCTTCTGGACCGTGGCCATCGCCCTCTACCTGTACCTCAGCATCGTCCGCGCGGCGCGCGAGCCTCCGGCCGGCCGCCTACTCTGGGCCTTCCACGTCGTCAGGTGCGTGGCAGTGGCGCCTTCCCTCGAGTCCCCGACCCCCACCTGGGTCCTGCCTGCTGCCCTGTGGCCCTCGCGCCTTCCTGGCACCCGCATCTTGGTCGGAGCCCTGGCTGGGGGCCCAGAGGGTCGTGTCTGCTCGTGTTCCGAGGCAGTCGGGGGCCGGCGGGAAGACTTGGGCGGAGCGGTGGACCTGCCCTGAGCATCAGGGCAGAGGGCACCCCTTGGGCCGGCTACGGAGCCCGAACCTCCCGGAGAGGTTCGGGGCCAGCGCTCGGCCCTCGTAACTTGGAAGCCCCTGGGGAGATGGCGAGGCCACCTTATGCCTTTTGCCTCCTGCTTCCCTGCGTTCTGGCCATCTCTGCTACCCATGGGGAGAAGCTCCTCCTTCCCAGGCTGAGGGGGGAGATAGGTGCCGCTCCAGGCTGGAGAGGGCGGCGGCGCCCAGTCCCACCCTGTGCCACAGTAGGTATGACGCGTTCAGCCATTCCCAGGCTGGCTACCGGCGGCCAAATGCAGTGTCTCAGCGGGAAGGTTGACAGAGTATCGTCTTCAGTATTTTGTTTTTGCTCATCTCTAGACCCAGATGATCTGGACTTTCTAGGGTTCAGAACCTCTGAGGGTGAGGTCAGTGGCAGGGGCTGGTCTGGAAGAGGGCCCCCAGGGGCCTGGAATCTATGACAGTAGAGTCAATGGAGGGCTTTGCCTGGCCCTGGCATTAGAGCACCTCATCAGGACACCTTTGCCTGTGGAAGGTCGCCCTTTTCCTGGTGTAATTTCCCCAGTCTGAACACCGATGGTGTCCTGCACTCCACGCAAGGCAGGAATCCTTGGCCCTCTCCCAGATAAGAGCACCCAGTACTGCCCTAATTATAGGACCTCGCTGTTAAATACTTGAGTGCTTTCCATGGGACTGAGGACAGTCAGCACTTTGGCAGAGACAGGTCACCTGGGTGTCACAACGGTGAGATCACAAGCCTGCAAGAGTCACTTGACCTCTGGGGCTCAGAGCTGCTGGATGAACGCCAGCTGGTCCCTGGGAAGCTTAAATGACCTGCTCCTCAGCTGTTCATGTCAAAAGTTTTTCAGGGAGCCAGACAGGGCCTCAGATGCTGCAGAGATCCCCAGGGCCCCCTTTCCTCCCCTTGCAGCTTCCCCTGCCCCCCCGGCCCCCCTGCTGGCCTCTGCCTATTTCAGAGACACAGTCCTGGGCAGTCTGGCTGGGCGTGCACCAGAGTTCACATACATTTGAGAAGGAGCCCCAGACTGGACCTTCCTTTGCCAAGAATCTCTTCCCTTTTTCCCCCGCTCTTAAAAAAAGAATATTTAAAAGCAGTATATTTTTTAAATGATGGAGCGAATCTGATACATCTCCTGTAGAAAAAGATGTATTTTCTAATGAACCTGAGTTGGGAGTTCCTTCCTTTCAGTCCTAGAGGTGTTTAGTGTGATGCTGGGAAGAGACCTTCTCAGAAGCCAATTGGGTCCTCTGTGCTAGCCACGAAAAAGAAGGGAGTTGTTCATCTTGTCCTCGGAATGTGATCCATCAACTTCTCAAAAAAAAAATTACCAGGCTGCCTGGGTGGCTCAGTTGGTTAAGCCTCCAACTCTGATCTCAGCTCAGGCCTTGATCTTAGGGTCGTAAGTTCGAGCCCTGCACTGGGATCCACACTGGACAGGGAGCCTGCTTTAAAAAAAAAAAAAAAATACCTATATCCAAGCTACAAAGGGAGTTTGATAATTTGTTCTCTGGAGTTCCCTTTCAGAAGTTAGCTCTCAGCACCTTGCTGGTCTAAGAGAATTGATAGAAAACCCGTCTGACAGGTTCATTTATTGACCTAGATCCTCCCAGGCTGTAATGCTAATGACCTTACTGAGGGCTCTCCAGTGGCTTTCTTTGGAGTATGAGTTTAAAATGGTTAAAGACCTGTTGGCCTGAGAAATCTCATCTTCAGACAGAGACTCCTCAGTCATCCACTTGTAACCAGCTCAGCCTGCTGAAAATCGGTCCTCGTCAAACCTTCAGTCTGGGAAGGCATTTTAAAACGTGACAACGCAGAGGTTGAGAATGTCTGTTGGAGTTTTTATGAAAATTTTTTTTTTAAGATTTTATTTACTTGACAGACAGAGATCACAAGTAGGCAGAGAGGCAGGCAGGTGGGGTGGGGGAAGCAGGCTCCCCGCCAAGCAGAGAGCCCGATGCAGGGCTCGATCCCAGGACCCTGAGATCATGACCTGAGCCGAAGGCAGAGCCTTAACCCACTGAGCCACCCAGGCGCCCCTGAAATTATTTTTTTTTTTAAGATTTTATTTTTAAATGGTCTCTACACCCAAATTGCCGCCCAAACCCCAAACCCCAAGATCACGAGTCACATGCTCTACCGACTGAGCCAGCCAGGTGCCCCTGAAATGTTTAAAAAAACAAAAAACACAAATATTCTGGTAAATGGCCAAAGGAGACATTGCGACAAAAGAGTCAGAATGGTTCATCAATATATAGGGGAAAGTTTCTCCCATTAATAGTCAAAACAATACAAATTATAACAATGAGGTACATTTTCTTATTAAATTGGGAAAAAATAGGAAAGCGGAATACTAATGCGATAAATGCTGGTAAAACTGTTATTTTCCGACATTGTTATTGGCAGTGGAAACTGGGATAATCCTCATAGAAAGTATCTGGTTTGTACCCTTTGATCCACTAATCCTACTTTTAGGGACCCTGTGTAATGAGATAATCCAAAATACATTCAAAGCCGCAGATACAAAGGAGTTTGTGTGGGAATTTGGAAGCAACCTGAACATCCAAAATATACGGGAACAGAGGGTTACTAACTGTACCCCACAGGAATCGTTACGTAGCCATCAGTACTGGCTGTGAACATGATAGAATGTTAAATGAAAAAAAAAAAGCCATCTCTAAAACTGGACCACGGAAAGCAGGAGACCAGATAGGATCCTACACCACACCCCTTCCCAGAAAGGACTTGCACGATGCACGACCCCCTCACGCCCCATTGTAATACCTGAGCAGGTTCCCTTTACAGAAAGACTTCTTTGCCCACTGGGGAAGGAGGGCAACTTAGACTTTATGCTCAAGGAAATGGTATTTTATCATGAGTTGCGTCTGGCTCCGGAGTTCTTGCAAAGTGCCGGTCCATTCTGGAGCTCATTGGCCACCAGTAGTCTTGTGCTGGGCAGGACGGTCACCCTCTAGTCACAGCTCACGAGATTTGCCCGAGCTCACAAAGCCATAAATGGTTATGGTCTCAGGTTAGAACTCCAAGGGTCGGTCCTCCATTTATGATCCCGTCTTGTCTCTTGGCCTGAGGATAATTCTTAAGGTTGGGATATCATTACACAATTTATTTGTTAACTTTCCAGATTTCTGCCATTACAAACATGGTATCACATTGGCTTCTGTCTTCTGTGTTTATTTTTCTGGAGCCATTTAAGAGTATAGAGGATGATCCCGGAACCCCTAAATCCTTTGGTGTTTTTCCAAAAGAAAGGGACCTGGGTGAACACGTACACCTTCCAGAAGCAGGACAACGGTGTCGCCCGGAACAATGCTATTATCGGAGAGAGGACTTTACAGGGATGTTGTCTCTCCTGCCAGTGTCACCAGTGGCAAAGGGACACCTTTGGCTTGTGTCTGACTTAGTTGTCCAGTCTCTCTCTTGTCCGGCGGTCCGCAACAATTCTTTTTCCTTGGTGTTTCAGGACACTGACGTTTTTGAAAGGCGCAGGCCTGTGGTTTTGCAGAAGGTCCCTCTGATGGGCTCTCCCATGCTTCCCCACGGGTGGTTTCAGGTTCTGCACGGGGACTGGAATCCCATGGAAAAATCTTTGCATTGCTCCCTCCCCGGGGACTTGGGTTTGTTCTGCCTCTTGTGGCAGGAATTCTGATGGCCTGGCGAAGGTGTTTCCTGCTGGTTTTACAGGGTAGTTACTGTCCTCCCTTTTGGTAATGAAAAATACCTCGAGTATATAAAGACCTTCCTACTCCTCAGACTTTACCCACAAGGTTAGCACACGTCCAATCTGACAGTATTCTGAAAGTGAATTTCCTGTTTTTTGCTGCCTTTGTAAGGTTGCATGAGAATACTTAGCATCCAAGGGAAAGTCCTGGGTTAAGACGTGCCTCCCTGTCCACTGGCCGTGAGCCGTTGAGGCAGCCTGGTACAGAACCCCCTCGCCCCGTATTTCACAGTCATGTGCATGTGCATCTGGGAACGTTCATGCTACTCACCTGAGAAGATGTCCAGGAGCTCAGGCCCCCACCCACCGGACCAGGCGTTATGGGGTGTCCTGTGAGCAGGGGAGAAAGACTGGGCTGGGTGGGGAGCCTCATTGCCTCAAATCAGAAGAAAGGGTCCTGGCCAAGCCAGCCAGATGAGGCAGTCATAGGCTTTCTTCAGGCACCAGGTGGGAATGGGTATGGGCATGACCCATGGGCCCACCCGTGTCTGGAGGTTTGCTTGGGGATTCTAGGGGAAGAGTCTGTGGTTCCCAAGTTCTCCATCAAGACCGCTGCTGCAGGGAGTGGGAAGTTCTAAAGTAGACAAAAGGGGAAACACGGGGCCAGGAAGGGGAAGGTGCTCTAAGCTCTTTGATGGGGAACTAGCTCACTGTGGGGCCCGGTGATGAGGCCCCAAGCAGGTGTGTCCGAATGGGGGAGGCCCGTGTTAGCTGCCGGAACAGCACCCCGTGTCGCTCAGGGCTCCCCAGAATGACAAGAGTTGAACTGGCTTTGCTTTTGCCCCCTGAGAAGTGTTCAGAGGCCACTGCTGCCTTGTGAGGTCTCTACGTGGTGTTTTGTGTGCACGGGAAGAGGCTGTGAGAGAGAGAGCAGAGGCTGCCCTTGACCCTCCGACCCACTCGGCCGGGACCTGAGCCGTGTCTCTGAGCGCGGCAGGTGGCTTCCCGATGCCCACCGCGCCAGGCCGCTCGGGAGTGTGTGCTTACCAGTTCCTTTGCACACCCCACTCCCTTCTGTGGCTGGTGCCACAGACTGACCTCGTGGTGGCCTGGCCAATGGCTGGCCAGCGCCCTGAACTTCTCCCACGACCTACGCCTCTGCGCCACACTCAACAATAAGTGCCCTTTGTTCGGGGAAGAAACCTCCGGACAGCCCCCGGCCTTGTGATTCCTTCCACCAGGCCTGGCTCACGGCAGCTGCGCTACGCTCTGGGCCCAGCTCTGTCTTGCTCCCAGGAGCTCTCTAAATTGGCACATTGTTGCCCGATGGTTTTGTTCTCAAAGCATTTTCTTTTTTTTTTTTTTTTTTTTGAGTTGACCTGTGTGGCTTTCCATAGGCCACACAGCCCAGGGGCCAGGCCCTGCTGTTTGGGGGAGAAGACCCTTCTGTTTCTTTCCCAGCAGGGAAGGATCTGTAGGCTAAGTGAGGTTTGGGGTGAGGGGGAAGTGTGAGAATCTGACAGTGGGGGCCAAGGAGTGAGCAGACCTGGTAACCTCACCCCCGCCCCGACCCTGGGGCAGAGGTTCCAGAGACCGCGGGTGGGAACATCCCCATCGGAGCAGAACCAGGGGCTCTGAGGGAAACCCAGAGCATCACCGTCCGGAGACAGGCCCCCTCCTCGGGGGCACCGGGTAGATGCCTGGGAATTCAGGTACCGGGCTTCCCGGCCACCCGGCTCACTGTGTGGTGCTTCTGGTCCTGCTCCTCTGGAGGAGACTGAAAACCAGAAAGATGCTGGGGGGCCTGGCTGGCTCAGTCAGAAATGCGTGCAATGCTCCATCTCAGGGTCGTGAGTTCAAGCCCCATGTTGGGCACGAAGCCTCCTTTTAAAATAAATAAATAAATAAAAATAAAGACAAAAGGATGCCACATTCCAAAGCAGAGCTCAGCTCGTGAGAGACCTGACTGGCTTTTTGTCAGTTTACCTTTCCCCCCTAAGCTTGCTGAGGGACCCCACCCACTCTGTCAGCCCGGCTGTGGTGGGGTCCCTGGGCAATGGGCACCTGGGTCTCCCCCGCCGTTCGTAGAAAGCCTCTCTTTGTCTGCTGGGGCTGCCCTAGCAATGTACCACAGCCGAGTGGCTTAAACGAGAAAAGTCCATTTTCTCACAGTCCTGGAGGCTGGAGGTCGGAGATCGAGGTTGACAGGGCTTTCCTCTGAGGACTGTCTCTGTGGCTTGTATGTGGCCGTCCACACCCCATGTCTTCCCACGGTCTTCCCATTGTGTGTGTGTGTGGGGGGGGTTCCTGATCTCTTCATATAAGGATGGCGGTCAGGCTGGGTTAGTGCTCACCCTCCAGAACATTCTATTGGTCACTTTAAAGACCCCCATCTCCACCTACATTCAGATCCTGAGGTACCAGAAGTTAGGACTTCAGCATAGGAATTTGTTGGAGGGCGTACGCAACTCAGCTCTTAACAGTCTTTGAGGGCGGATGAAGCTGACTTGGGGTCTGGCCTTGGTTTCCGGGTGAACCCAAGGGAGGGGTGTGGACATTCTCTCGGAGAAGCTCTTGGTGTCCCTCCAAGTGGGGGATTGTGCTCCAAGTGTGGTCTCCCACGCTCCCTCCAACCCGATGACCCCAGCCCTGCTTCTCCTCAGTCTGAGTCACAGGTTTGGAGAGAAGGGGACCAAACACCGTTCACAGCATCCCCTGCACGTGGTCCCGTGGCTTCCTTCAGCGAAGCTGTCAGTTCAGTCCCTGGTTTCAGTCCTGAGTGGGGCACCCTCTCCTCCAGTCGTCTAATCCCATCTCCCCAGCCCGACTTCGTCCGGAGTCTCTGAACATTTGAGCTCAAGGCCCAGCATCTCCTAATGTGCATGGCTCTGGGGCCACCTTTACAATCTGAGATCTAGAAGGTGGGTTGCGAGCATGGAGACGAGGCAGGACGGCTCCCTGGCAGGTCTGGTCTGGCCACATCCCAGCATCAGGGTGATCCCTCCAACACATGTTTTCTAGGTCATAATCAGCTAAAGTCCTTGGTCTTTTTCATGTGCTATTATTCAGTGATACTGGTTTGGATTTTGTTAATGTTTTCGTTGCTGGCTTCTTTGGGGGGCAGGGAAAAAACTATTACATGGTATGTGACAGAAGATGGAAATATGCATTTCTGGAATGCAAGGGTCATGTCCCACATGTCTTTGTGGAGTGCTTTCTAGATTCACGGTGCCTACAGCTCAGGCTGGCCCCGTGGCCGGAGCATCGCTTGGCTTATCTGAGGTTGCCAAAAATACTGACTTTCTCCTTACTCTTCAGATGGAGAACCTTGGGACATCTTCAGCAAATTACCCTTTTTCTATCCTCTGTCCATTGGTGTCCTGGAGCCAGCTGGGGAGACCCAGTTATTAAATTTTAGGGCATTTTAGGAGCTGGTAGTTAAATATAATCATTAATAAAAACTAAATTATATAAACTTATAGTAAGTTGTATTAAAAAGTAGTAAAAAGGAAAAACTACATTTTTAAAAAGATTTTATTTATTTATTTGAGAGAGAGAGCAAGAGCATGAGCTGGGGGGTAGGGCAGAGGGAGAGGACAAGCAGACTCCCCGCTGAGTGTGGACCCCCCCCCCCCGCCTGCCGAGATCATACGTGAGGCTGAAGGCAGACGCTTAACTGACTGAGCCACCCAGGTGCCCCACTAAAAACTACATCTTAATTACTTTACTATTATCTGTGAATAATTTACAACTGTGGTATGGAAATACTATCAGAAATACTGTACATCTGTCTCCAGCCACATGTGCTGATGGCTTGAAATTAGTCCTAGGAATATTTGCCCTGTGGAGAATGGCAGACACGACAGATGAGGGCTTGGTTTGTTGTTCTGCTGATTGTGTAGAACAGAGGTCAGCAAACTTTCCCTGTAGAGGACCAGAGCAGGTGTTATCTGCTCTCTATTGCGACTGTTCAACTTCTGCCCGTGTAGCCTGAAAGCAGCCCAAAACGATGCACAAAGGAATGAGTGTAAACGAGGCTGTGTTGCAATACAACTTTATTTAAAAAAGTAGAAACCACACCCCCAGCCAGATTTGACCTGAGGGATGGAGTGTGCTGGACCCCTTCTCTAGACTTCAGGTGATGGAGAAAATGTCAGTAGGGAAGATGATACTTAAAAGTGCTGCTTGTGTGAACTTCAGAGGTGGTACCCACACGAGGGCCGGCGGGAAGCCGGGTATTCAAGGGTGTGAGAAGAGGCGGTATCATGGAGCAGGAAAAAAAAAGAAAAGAAAAGAAAAAATACTCTTCCAGGGCTGGGAAATGAATATTTGCTCCCACAAGGAAATCACTCCCTGGTCACCCTTTGTCTTGTCCCTTAGGTCTTCCTTTTTTCACATGATTCTTACATGTGGAGGAAAATGAAAACACAACCAGCTTTACGTCCTGAAACTACTTTCATTTCATTTCACCCAACACGTCCCGTGAGGCTCGGGTGGCTATCCGGAATCTGCCACTAGGGTCGCAGCGTGTTGTGTGATTACTTGCACACTGGGTGCCTCTGGGTGCCTCTCGTCTTTCCTGTCAGTTAAAGTAATAAATGTCCGTGTGCAAGCATACATCCGTGCACACGCACACGCGCACAGACACGTCTGTGTGTGGAACCTGTTGCTAAGCGTTACCAGCACCACACCGCCCAGCCCCACAAATCACAAGTCTGCAGAGCCTGCTTGGCTGGGTCATTAGACTCTCCTCCCTCCCACTCCATTCCCACCCCTCCCTGGTATTACTTCTTCTTACCACCTCCCATTGAAATGCCTCTCGAGCAGCTTCTGGCCACACGTGCTTAGATTCAAATAGTGACTCTGATTGATCAGCCCACATTCTTTTTTTTTTTTTTAAGATTTTATTTATTTGACAGAGATCACAAGCAGAGAGGCAGGCAGAGAGCCCGATGTGGGGCTCGATCCCAAGACCCTGAGATCATGACCTGAGCCGAAGGCAGAGGCTTAACCCACTGAGCCACCCAGGTGCCCCAGTCAGCCCACATTCTTTACCCGTGAAAGCCCTCTCTTCCTGTTGGGTCTTCTCTCTGGCTATTTCCCAACATAAACTTAGCTCCAGGTGCACCCAAGTCAGAGAGAGGAAATGCATCACTTTGTAGATTTCTTACCACGATGAGAGCCCAGAGTCACGAAATGGGGTCTGTCTCCAGGTGGGGCCCAGGTCTCCTGCGAGGGCCAGCCACCAAGATGCTGAGGAAGGAGAAATCACTGCCTATGAGTGGGCTCCTTCCTCCTGCATGTCTGCCCTGCGCACTTCCTTCCAGCCCCGAGGGCACCCCTCCACTCCCGGGCAGCCCCCTGCAGGGTGAGGTGCCCTCCACACCAGGCTTTTTCTGGTCAGTCGGTCGCAGGGTTCCTTGGAGGAACCCAGTAAACCATAAGGTGATGAGTGCAGTTTTAGTACTTTAAAAGCCTTTTACTTGGGTGCCTGGGTGGCTCAGTCTGTTAAGCATCTGCCTTCGGCTCGGGTCATGATGCTGGGGTCCTGGGATCGAGCCCCACATAGGCGCGGGGGAGTCCCTGCTCAGTGGGGAGCCTGCTTCTCCCTCTCCCTTTGCTCCTCCCCCCTGCTCATGCTCTCTCTCTCTCTCTCTCAAATGAATAACTAATCTTTAAAAAAATAAATAAAAGCCTTGTACTTCTTTTTCAATGACCATGACATCCTTGCAGTGAATAGTTAAGGAGTGAATCGGGGAAGGCTGTTTCCTCCACTGGCCTCAGACTTCGTTCATTCAGCAGGTCCTTGCTTGGCCCCCACCAGGTGCCAGGCGCTGTTCTAGATGCCGGAAAGTGCAGGGCACCTGCCCTCACGGAGCTCATAGCTGGGACATACATTGTCTCCAGATCCCAGCACGCCGTGAATTGTTAAGTGGCAACCCTGTATTATGACAAAACAGTTTGACGCTAATCTGTATCAGCTTCACAAACAACCACTAGATCGAGCGTTTAAAATGGACAAACTCCTGGGGATAACTTCGTCCCTTTCTTGTAAAGCTTTAACTTCTATGGGTTTGTTGTCCCTTCTGTGCCTTTGTGACCTCAAGGAGGACATGCTGCTTCCCGCCTCCCCCGCCTTCCCCACTGAGCGGGGAGAGTGGATGCTGAGGGTGTGGTGGCTCTGCCCTCATGCCCTCATCTGGGCCCCCAGAGGCCAGTATGGGAAGGGGGGGCGGGTCAAACAGGCACCTCCGTTCTGAAAGTGCCCAACGCAGAGTCCTTCCCAGGCCCAGGGAGTTGGCTTTCTCTGTCCCGCACAGCCCCGCAGCATCTAGAGAACCTGATTGAACACAGCACTTCTACTCATTTTGGCAAGACTAACATGCAGCTGTGGTCTCATCATTGTTCTAGAACTTTCTCTCAAAAAGAGCTGCTCCTGGCTGGCTCCATCAACTCAGGGCATGCAACTTTTGATCTCAGGGTTGTGAGTTGGAGCCCCATGTTGGGGGTAGAGATTCCTTAAGTTAAAAAAAAAAAAGAGAGAGGAAGAAGAAGAAGAAAAGAAAAAAAAGAAAGCCACTGTTCCTTACACAGAGCTCTCAGGAAATAACCGATTTCTTTCTTTCTTTTTTTTTTATAACCGATTTCTGAGCTGAGTGTCTCACTGATGACAGGTTCCTGCTTATACAGGGCCTGTCATGTACGCTGGCTGTTTATACACTGCCAGCGACTGACCTGGGCCTTGGGCCCGCGTGCGCTCTCCCAGGGGCAGAGACGGCACAGGCCCTCCAGGCCGGAATCCTGGGACGTCGGACGTGACTCAGGACCGCAGTCAGACCCACTGACACACTTACCCAGTCCCGCGTGCCAGACATGCTCCCCTTGGTTTATTCCCATAGTGACCTGCTCTCTTCTAGGCACTGTGCCTGTCCCCACTTTGTGGAGAAAAACGTGTCGAGGCTGAGTGGGGTCAGGGCCAACTTGGGCCCTGCTTCTTGCCTGGCAGCCCAAGCTCTGAGCCACCCCAGCGTGCCACCACGAAGCCTGTGTGTCCCCCTGGCCCGTGTCAAATGCTTCGCAAGCAGACCTTGCGGGGACACTGGGAAGCTCCTTGGGGCTTGGCATTATCTGGCTGTGTTGCCGAAAAGTCAGCCTGGCACTGCCCTAAGGGGGGGGTCCCAGTGCCAGGCCTGATGCTTTAGAGGACCCCCTTTGATCTTTGCTAGGAATACCCCTTCTCAGAGAGCAAGGAGCCCTCAGGTCCGGAGAGATATGTCTACTACCCAAGCCCCGGTCCCCCTTCTAGATCCTGCTGCAGGTGCACAGGACCCCGGAAGTCCCCGCTGCGGCAAAGCCAGGCTGCCAGCGTGTACACCCCAGACCCAGGCGGCCAAGGGGGCTGTGTGGGTGAGACACAGGTGCAGGCCACTCTGGGGGCAGGAGGGAGCCGCCCTCCCCGAGCCGCAGCCCTCTCACGCCCATCTCCAAGAGGCCCAGCAATTCTAAATCAGAACTCGGACTCCGAGGGGCTGGGGGGTGTGTGGGTCCAGGCAGGAGGCCAGGACATCCCTGCATCCTCTTCCCCCGGCTCTGTGACAGTAG
Source organism: Lontra canadensis (assembly GCF_010015895.1). Taxonomy (NCBI): domain Eukaryota; kingdom Metazoa; phylum Chordata; class Mammalia; order Carnivora; family Mustelidae; genus Lontra; species Lontra canadensis. The sequence continues at coordinate 6,147,686 of NW_022631019.1, read as the reverse complement.
GGTGGGCCTGCGGGACTGGGGGGCGAGGGCAGTTGAGGACCCCTCCCCCACTTTCTCCAGGGATGCTGTGTGGTCCAGGGTTTGGGGGGGCGGCCTGTGGCTTTGCCCCTTCTGGCTCTGCTGGGAGCAGGGCCTGACCGGGGCTGCCCCATGTGCCTGTTGTCCCTCAGCTGGGGCGTCCCGCTGGTCATCACCGTAGCCGCTGTCGCTCTAAAGAAGATCGGCTATGACGCGTCGGACGTGTCCGTCGGCTGGTGCTGGATCGACCTGGAGGCGGAGGACCGCCTGCTGTGGATGCTGCTGACCGGGAAGCTCTGGGAGATGCTGGCTTACGTCACGCTGCCCGTGCTCTACTTCCTCATCAGGAAGCACATAAACAGGGCGGTAGGTGCCTGTGGCCGCCCCCTCCCCAGGCCCCCAGACCACAGCTCTGAGCGGCTGTGACGCCCTAGCACCTGCTGGGCTCCGCCACTCAGGACAGGGCAGGGGCACACCCCATGGCCATCGGGTTTGCTAGTTATGCAGCCCCAGAGGGAGTGGGTCCTGTCGCTCCTCCGTTGTGGACAAGGAACCAGAGGCCGGCAGAGGTGAAGGGGCTCCCCAGACTCACCCAGCCCCTGAGGCCCAGGCCTTGTGCGTGGAGTCTGGAAGAGGAGCGCCCAGCCTGTGATCTGGGCACAGGCATCTACTGCCCCCTCCTGGCAGGCCTCCAGGCTTGCGCCACCTCCAGGGGAGTGCATCCCAGAAGCTGAACTGAGATGCCCTTGAGAGACGGGAGCTTGGCATTTTGTACTGTGACACGGACGCCACACCATGTCCCCTGTGGCCACTGAAGGTGGGTCATACACATACTCTTCAGGGTCTCAGGAGCTCAGAGAGCAAGAGCTGGGCTGGCTGGAAAGTCAGGCAAGAAAGTTTTTCCTCTGACGACGTGGCCAGATGATTCCTTGTCCTTAACTGCGTGGCTGACAGGTCACAGCGGGGCGCTGCACGGGGACAGGGCGGGAGCGCCGAGGGGGCGTCTGAATCCGGGCCCCAGGGTGCTGCGGCTGTTCTGTTTGGGGCTTTTGTCTTTGCCCATTTCTCAGGGGCTGAAACTGCAGGGGCACGTGTCCCCTGTCTTGGGTCTTTCACAGCATCCTGTGACATGGCAGCCGTTTCTGAGTTTGTAGGGTACTCCCCACTGCTGACTGTGCTCCTGCCTGTGGCTTCTGGGTCTAGATTTCAGGTTCTCTTTTCACTCAGAAAGTCCACTGCCTCCCCCACCTGCCCGCCACCCTCTTCCAATACGGTGGGGCTTACCAACAGGCCTGAAATCTGTCTTCTTGCTGGTCTCCTGCCTGGGCCGGGAACACCCTTCTTGGCTCCTTTTTTGCCCTGGGAAGGTTCTGGACGCCCAGGCTGCCCCTCTGCAGCTGCCCTTCTGTGGGCCTCTCTTCTTCCTTGGCCTTTGCGGGGAACCTGGGGCCATGTGTGGGAGGCCAGGGGGAGAACGAGTCCTCTCGCAGAGCTCTGCAAGTGTTTTCCAGAAAATGGGAAGACTAGTGGGCAGGGAGGTGTAGGGGTTGTTCTCTGCCTCTAGCTAGGAAGGAGAGCTAAAAATAAGTCCCTCTGGGTGGCTCTGTTGGTTAAGTGTTGGACTCTTGGTTTCAGCTCAGGTCATGATGTGGGGGAGGAGGAGGGAAATCAAGCCCTGAGCCAGGCTCAGTGCTGAGCACGGAGTCTACATCAGATTCTCTTTCCCTTCCCCTCTGCTCCTCCCCCCACCCCGCCCCTGCTCATGCACCCCCTCTCTAAAATAAACAAAAATAAAATTTTTAAAAAAGATTTTTATTTATGTGACAGAGAGCACATGTAGGGAAAGCAGCAGGCAGAGGCAGAGGGAGAAGCAGACTCCTCACTGAGCAGGGAGCCTGATACGGGGCTCGATCCCAGGACCTGGGATCACGACCTGAGCCAAAGGCAGAGGCTTCACCAACTGAGCCCCCCAGGCGCCCCCAAAATAAAATCTTTAAAAAAAAGAAAAATAAGTGAACTGGAGAGAACTTTGCAAAGAAGAGGACAGCCACCCTGCTCCCCTGTGCCCTCACCACATCCCTGCCAGGCTGCTCTAGGCCCCAGGGGAGGAAAGCAGGAAGCAGGTGCTGAGCAGGGCACCCTGGGTGCTCAGAATGTCAGTGTGGGTGACTTCTCCCCTCACCTGGGCTATCACAGGACACAGGACCAGGCTCAGAAACACATCTCTGTTATGAGCAGTTGCATCTATTTTTTTTTTTTAAGATTTTGTTTATTTATTTGAGAGGAAGAGACAGAGGCAGTGAGAGCAAGGAGGAGAGGGAGAAGCGGATTTGCCACTGAGAAACAAGCCTGATACGGAACTCAGTCCTAGCACCCGGGCTCCGTGACCTGAGCCAAAGGCAGATGCTTAATAACTGAGTCACCCAGGCGTCCTTGCATCTGTTTTTACAAATTCAGTTGAGATCTGGAAATGGAGCTTCCTGCCTTCCTCTCACTGAAGGGTGTTCCCAGGAGTAGGGAAGCCCAAAGCCTGTGCCTGCTCACTTTTTCTTCTGCCCCAGTTTTGGATGGAGCCCCTCCTTCATAGCCTTTGCCCTGGGGGAGTTTGCATTCTAGAAGGGGAGGGCAGGACGATAATAAGTAACAGGCCTGATAAATAAGGATGAATGCCATCTAGGAAGGAGGATGGTAAGAGCTACAAAAAAACAGGCAAAAATAAAGAGCAGAATCTGGGGACAGGACGGTAGTAGGGAAATAACCTATGCACTTGAAATGGGATTGTCAGGAGGCCTCCTCCAGAGGGCGACATTGAGCAAAGGAGCGAAGAAGGCGAGAAAGTGAGCCTCCGGGCAGATGGGAAATAGCACTCCAGATGGGAACAGGTAGTGCAAAGGCCCTGTGGTAGGGTGTGCTGGGGGAATATGTTTGGGGAATAATGAGGAGGCCTGTGTGGCTGGAGTAAATGAGGCGAAAGCAGTAAGCATGAGGTCAGAACTAGACTAGAGTCTGAGACCTTCAGATAGAACTGAATCTGACTTAGGTTTCCAAGGAACCGCGCTGCTTCCAGGCTAAGAATAAGACTGCAGCAAGAAGGAGTTTGGGTGTGAGGGCGACGGAAGAAGACAGCTAAGACAGACTTGCCGCGGCCCAGAGGAGTGGTGGTGGCACTTAGACCGGGTTGGTGGCAGTGGCAGTGGACAGGGCATCGGGGTTCTGGCTCTCTTTTGAAGGTGGAGCCTGCAGGTCTTGGCCAGAGGAGGGACATGGGTGACAGCAACAGGAGAGAGTTGGCGGCCCCGGGCACCTGGAAGGATGCGGGTTTGTTGGCCGAGGTGGGGCAGTGCACACTAGGCCTGGGGGTCAGGATCCGCCGCGGCGCCCTGACACCAGAGATGTCAGCCGTGGCTCAGACCCCCGCACGGGGCTGCGCAGCATGCAGTGGGGTGAAGGCGGCAGGGCAGCCCGCCGTGCTCACCCCTGTTCTCCGCATCGCCTGTACAGCACGAGGCCCTGTCGGAGTACCGGCCCATCCTCTCCGAGGCACACCGGCTGCAGCGCCACGCCTCCGTGGCCGACAAGAAGCTGATCTTTATCCCACTCATCTTCATCTGCCTCCGGGTCTGGAGCACCGTGCGGTTCGTCCTGACCCTCTGTGGCTCCCCGGCCGTGCGGTCACCAGTGCTGGTCGTTCTGCATGTATGTGGGCCTGCCCTCCCCGGCCCTTGCCTCTCCCCTGCCCCCACCCCAACCCCGGGAAGGGTGCGTGCTTCCCAGTGCACTGGCTGGCAGGGATCCCGGTTCCCTGCCTGAGCCAGGGAGCCTTAGTGAGAGAAGGGGAGAAGGGCAGTGAGGCTGTCCTACGGCCCAGGAACATGAAGGGGCTCTCCAGGGGCCTGGGAGTGATCCTGTCCTTCCCACCCCAGAAGGCCTGCACATAGGGGTTGCAGACCAGCCTCAGCGGGGGGAGGACAGGTTCTGGGGTCCGCAGCCCTTCCCAGTCTCCTTATGTGTGCACGTCCGCCCCCCTCCAGCCCTGGCACTCGTGCCTCTCCTCTTCTCCCCAACAGGGTATTGGGAACACATTTCAGGGCGGTGCCAACTGCATCATGTTCGTCCTCTGCACCCAGGCCGTCCGAACTCGGCTCTTCTCCCTCTGCTGCTGTGGCTGCCTCTCCCAGCCTTCTGCTGAGAGCCCGGCTGGCCCTCCCAAGGCTCCTGCATCCTCCAAGACAGGAGAATCTCAGGGATCCAGACAGACCCCGGATGAACTTCCAAGCACCTGAGCTTGGCCTTTCCTGGTTCTGTGCACAGGTGCTGCCTACCTGGGGACACATGCTTCTGTGAGTCCCAGCCACAGAGAGTGGGGGCAGGCTCCCACTGGTGCTTGAAGCCTTCTGCTTTTGAAGCTCTTGACCCCCCTTGTGGGGGAGCGGCCACAGACTCAGCTGCTTCTACCTCCTAAACCCTTAGGTGGCACAGCCCCACTCCCACCTGTGTCCTTCTGCACGTGGGGGCACTTGCCTGCATGAGGGTCGGCAGTGAGATCGGTACGTGATCACTGTCAGGTTGCCTACCACAGAGCCTTTGCACTAGCTGTTCCCACAGCTGACCACACAGCACTGTTTACAATTCGAGGGACCCACACCTAGGGGAAAAGCACAAAGAGATATATATGTATAACATGCACCCGTCCTAAATAAAATGCCAGGGGTTACCCCAGGTGCATCCCCCAGTTAGATGTTGCGAAGCTGATTTTTGGTTTGTTAGAACATTGAGATTGCCCAGAGAGCCCAGCTTTTCTTGGATAGCTTTGCTGGCCAGCAAAAGAGCCAGTTCCCTTTAACTAGGTGCAAGGTTCCCATGAGGTTTCTGGGCATCTGGTCTCCTTGGGACCTCCAGATCCAACCCTCGATGCAAACTGCGCTTGACTTGCCAGTCTAGGCTAGAACCCAGACTCCTGCCTGCCTCCACCGGTCTCTTTAATGCCCAGTTCCCTTCTCCTTCGCGAGAGCTGGAACAGGGACAGGAGGAGGCATTGCAGGGAATCCCAATGGATGTGGGATGCCTCCTAAATCCTGGACGGGCGAGCTGGGGAGGGATGTGGCTGATTCACTTCCTGGCTTCGTTTTTCATAGGCAGGGTGACCAGAGAGTTGGTGAATGACCCAAATAACAGATTCCTCCAGAAGGTGAAGCTTTGGGGGGTGGGTTGGGCGAAGTGACACACGTGTCATGGGGTGATTATTTACATTTAAAAGAAAAGGAAAAAAATAAACCCGTATCTCTATAGTCATGGCTCTTCCACCAACATTTTCCTGTTCCTTCAGAAAAACGTTTCTCTATTAAGTCATAAGCCACTGGCTAAGGTGGCAGGTGTCAGTGTCACGGCAGGCGGCTTGGGGAGAAAGAGTACAACTTCAACCTACCGGTGTCCCTCCCCTGGGTTCGGTCAGAACTCTACCAAACCGAAGTAATCTTCTGAACCAGTAAGATGGTTCTGGATTAAAACCAGCCTCACCACACCGAGGATCTCCATTTTATTCTCCAAACCAAAATCTGTCACAGGAAGAGAGTCTGAAAGAAAGAGTCCTCAACAGAGCTATATCCAAAATGCTCATTTTCGGTTTCCTTTTTTTAAAGTTTTCTTTATGAAAATCATCCGGTGATCATCACCCTTACGACTCACCATAAGCCCTGGGCGGCCCTACAGAAAGCTACTTGCTGGTAGGCCAATCTCCTTTTTTTTTTTTTTTTTTAAGATTTTATTTATTTGTTTGAAGACAGAGATCACAAGTAGGCAGAGAGGCAGGCAAAGAAAGAGGAGGAAGCAGGCTCCCTGCAGAGCAGAGAGCCGGATGTGGGGCTCGATCCCAGGACCCTGAGAGTATGACCTAAGCTGAAGGCAGAGGCTTTAACCCACTGAGCCACCCAGGCGCCCCCCCCCCGCCTTTTTTTTAAGATTTTAGGTAGGCCAATCTCCTTACAGAAATGGCCAAGATAAGGGGAATCCAGGGACCCCCTAGAGACGGTCGGGCAGATCATGGGTCCATAGCTGGTTAAGACCCTCACCTTGGCTTCTGGGACGGGAGCCGACATTCAGGAAATTGCTTGTTGCAGGAAAGAAAATGGTTCAGAGCTGAGTTAGCCTGCGGACCACGGAGCCTGCGGTGAGAACAAAGCCTGCTCGGAAGGGGGCCCCAGAGTCTGGCTCAGCCGGCAGTGCTGGCTGCCCGACCCGGCGCGGCTCCCGCAGGACCGGCCAGGCCTGGACGTCCGCCCGCAGGCCGCGGCCAGGGAGGCCCGGCAGCAGGAGTAGGGGCTCGGGAGAATCCCTGGGCCGCTGGGGACCCCTCCGCTTCTCATTCCAGTCGCGTGATGCCCCTGCTGTGTGCTGGCTGCTTTGGCCAGAACCACCCAAAAGTTACCCCCGGGCTTATTCCCATTTCCGCTTCCCCGGCGGCCCGCCGCCGTCTGCGGGGCCCAGATGTGTTACTGTGATTGGTGGGGACAGGTGGGCCCGGGAGGGGTGCGGTCGGCGGGGACGGGGCAGGGGGCGGAGCTGAACCTCTGTGGGGTTCAAACCTGGAATGTGGTGGGATGAAGTCGTGTCTTAGGAGCCCAGGAGGGGCTCCTGCTTCCGATCAGAGCAGGAGAGCCTGCCTTCCTCTCGCGCTTGGCTCGGCCCCGGGGGTTTCTTTCTCTTCCACCAACCCCGCTGGCGACCCTCCCCGGCGTCCTCCCGGCGCAGACGCGGGCAGGTGCTTCCGCCCCATCCGGTGTCCTCAGCCCACGGCCCTCTCCTCTCAGGCACTTTCTGAACCTCGGTCTTTGAGTCAGACACGTTCTGCCTCTCTGTGCTTCTGAGTTCTTTATGTTTGTTTGTTTTGCCTTTGAATAAAGAGTATTAATTGGCCTGGGGTTAAGGGTGCACACAGAGCTCCTCTTCCGTACACGACAAGAAGAAACGTTGTACAAGAAACCTTTTACAAACGTCCTGCCCCGGCGTAATAACAGCCCGAGGTCTTTTTGGCCGGTGCAAAACTGTATTGAAACCCTGGGTCGAAGCCAAAGTCTTGCTATTTTAAATTAAATAAAATAATTATTTTTCTTTTCTGTGATAAACTGTTTGGCTCTGATGGGGTTGCAGGGACGGGGCAGGGCGGGGCGGGGTGGAGATGGTTTTGTCCAGAGGCGCCTGGGTGGCTCAGTGGGTTAAGCGTCTGCCTTTGGCTCAGGTCTTGATCCCAGGGTCCTGGGATAGAGTCCTACATCAGGGTCTCTGCTCTTGGAGGGAGCCTGCTTCTCCCTCTCCCTCTGCCCCTCCCCCAACTTGTGCTCACTCTCTCTCTCTCTCTCAAATAAATAAATAAAACCTTTATTTTAAAAAAATACACATTTGTCCAAACTCACACAATGTCCAACACCAAGAAGGGACCCTAACGTGCTCATACAGACACTCGATGACTATGTGCCCAATAGGTTTGTCCAAGGTCACGAGCACAGCACTCTGGTGGAGAGTGTAGATAATGGGAAAGGCCACGCGTGTGTGGAAGTCGGGGTATACGGGAGACCTCCGCACTTGCCCCTCACTTGCACTGTGAACCTAAATCTTTCTAAGAATCAGTCCTCATAAGATTAACTAATTGAAAATACACTGACTAGCCCCTAGAAACGGCTCTCATCTTCATTACATTAATTTTGCTATAAAGAAGCAACAAGCCCAAACTTCAGTCCTCCTGAAAGAGCAGTGCCTTGTCCTGCCTCTTTGAGGCGATCGCTGTGATGTGTTTCGAGGGGGCTTTGGGGGGTGCTTTTTTTGTTTTTTTCTTTTTAGCTACTCTCTCCTTTGCATTTTCCCCCAAGTCTCTAACCTAGATGCGCCACGCTTATCTGTGAGATAATGGGAGAAGCCTCTCTCCTGCCCACGCTGAGGAAACTTCCCGCGACCCTTCGCCCCTCACGAGGTGCTGTGTGCCTCTCCCTGTCCATCATCCTTCATCACCTTGTCCCTGACCTTCCTGCCCACCTCCTCGTCCTGCTCAGGGAGGTCCTGCGCACCCCCCAAAGCACAGTCCGCCCCGGAGACTCCAGACTGAACCACAGGGGCCTCAGGAAGAGGCCCAACCTCCAGCGCGCTCTGGCACCTGTCCCCGTGTCCCGCCCCCCACCCCCACCCCCTGCAAACAGCAGGCCGGTCTGTGCTTGCAATGTGCTTGTGTCTTCTCACTGCGGACAAGCAATTCGGACACCAGCTGGGAGTCTGACAATTCAACTCAATTCTGACACTCTGTCCCTGGGGACAGTATCAGGTGCCACCGGTGAAGGGCCTCGTCCCACAGGACCGGCCCCCCCATCCCCCCTCAGATGCCAGTCTCAAGTGACCTGTGCTTCTGACCAACCAGCCATGATCAGAGGTTCCCATGACCCCCTCCCCGGATGTGATGAATTTGCTGGAGTGGTTCACAGGACTCAGAGAAACACTTTACCTCCTTGATCACTGGTTGATGATAGAAGGCTGTAACTCGGCAACAGCCAGGCGGAAGAGATGCATGGGGCAAGGCCCAGGGGAAGGGTACCACTCCCCCCCCGAGCCTCTTCGTGTTCACCAACTCAGGAGCCCTTCAGATCCCCGTCCTCTGAGTTTTTTTTATGGAAGCGTCATTACAGGCACACGATAGCCCATCTCTAGGTTACATAGGGGCTTTCCCAAAAGTCACCACTAGGACATAAAGATGGCTTTACCACTCTCAACACTTGGGAAATTCCAAGGACCTTAGGATCTGTACTCTAGGAGTCAAGCTAAGTAAGATCCGATATATATTCCTTATTAAATCCCAGATTCCCAGGCATGTCCCTTGCTGTTGGCTCTCCCTGGAAATCCCTTCTTTCCCTTTTTGCCTGGCCTTTCACTTCTGCCCTTAACCAGCTGACAGCCCCAAGGTCACCTCCCTCTGGTCCACGGCCTTCTTAAGAGACCTCTGGGATGCCACAGTGTCTACAGAGATGACTCTTCCAGCATGTTCTTCCAGAGACTGCCTGATTCCTGGCACGTAGCCAGCCTCTATACGGGCCAGCCCAGCACACATCTGGCAGGTGAGAAACTGGGGAAGAGGCAAGCTGCTTTCTGAATGAAACACGTGGGTCCAAATCAACCAACCGAAAACCGCCCCCGAAATACTTACTGAAGCAAGAGTCCAGAATCCAGGCTCCACGAAGTAAGGGTGCCCACCTTGAGGAGGGCAGGACATTCTTAGCAGCTATAGCTAGAGTTTCCTGAGGTCTCACTGATGTGGCTTCAACTGGGGACTGTGACCCAATGGCCAAGAAAGAATTCTTGAGACATTTTCGGTGCAAAAAGGTAGTTTTATTAAAGCACGGGAACAGGACACCTGGGGGCAGAAAGAGCTGCTCCCCAGTTGTGAGGCAAGGCTGATTGTAGACCTGGGGGGAGTGGGTAAGGACAAAGGAAGTTTCCAGATTGTCATATGTCAAAGGAGACTTCCAGCATCCTGGAGGGTGGGTTAATATTAAGGTTGCCTTTTGCCAAAGTATTACCATCAACTTGGCTGGGCCCCTTAGGAAGGTCACTGCCTGTCCCAAGTGCTTCTCAATGGGCTGTAAATCATAAGAGATTTAATTTGATCTATATTTCTTTTACCTCTGTTCTCCACGTCCTTCCCCCCCTGAATAATTTTGACCCTTAAGTTTTTCAGTTTGCTGCGGGAGGAAGGTCTTATCTTCTGTAACTTCATCTTGCTGAATGGGGGTGGGGGGGTAGAGGCGTCCCTACCTATGGGTCAACATTGGGGACAGATCCACATATGAGTTACGAAAGGCAGAGGCAGCTGAATCCAGAGGACATGGACGGATCTTCCCCAGTGGAAAGGACCGTCTGTCAGCTTGAAGTTACCGCAGTGAAGGAGTCTGGGCACTAGGTGGAGAGAGACCTGATCAGAATAAAAAAAGGAAAACAAACAGAGCCCAAATAAGAGTCCTTTGAGAGTTGAGAAAATCCTCTTCCAGTTCAGAGGTGGGGTGGGGGGCAGAGGGAGAGAGAATCTCAAGTAGAGATTCCTCGGGGCTCAATCCCAGAGCTCTGAGATCATGACCTGAGCCCAAATCAAGAGCTGGCCACCTAACACCCTGAGCCACCCCGGTGCCACATTCATTCTGGCTTTTAAGGAACAATTTTGTCTTCCCAACCACACAGAACTGGTTAGGGTGAGGGCTGAGTTATATTAAGTGTTGGCTAATTCATCCCACTTTCCAGCTGTTCAAACAACGATATGCCCAGGGGATCCTGTTACTATCCCCACAGAATAACAAGCATGAAGATTACCTGTACGTGAGCTATTTCTCAGAAGTTTACCTCAAGTCGTCTCACTTAGGAAACAAACATTCAAAGACGGTAGAATTTAACAACTGCAAAGATGTGTTATTGAAAAATACCTTTTTGGGGCACCTGGGTGGCTCAGTGGGTTAAGCCGCTGCCTTCAGTTCGGGTCATGATCTTGGGGTCCTGGGATCGAGCCCCGCGTCAGGCTCCTTGCTCAGTGGGGAGCCTGCTTCTCTCTCTGCCTCTGCCTGCCTCTCTGCCTGCTTATGCTCTCTGTCTCTCTCTCTCTCTCTCTCTCTGTGTCAAATAAATAAATAAATAAAATCTTCAAAAAAAAAAAACCTTTTTTCTCTCTAAAATCATCCTTATTTCTAGAGATAGCCAACTCCAGACTAATTTATTTATAAAGCAAGTCCCATTTTAACAAACTTAGCCTAATTATTGACACAAGCTCTGCAAAAGTAGTGAGTGATGACTTAGATCTTTCAAAATCCAGTTTGCTGGAATTTTTCGTTAAGGAATCTCAGTTGAAATTTCAGTAGCCTCTCTAAGCCAGGAACCAAGCCAACACTTGCCATCAGACATGCCTGTAACACGTGTCATAAAGTTTTAGAATATAACTGAGGCCCAGAGCTGAGAAAGAATTCTTAAGACGTTTCTGGTGCAAAAAGGTGATTTTAATAAAGCTTGGGGACAGGACCCGTGGGCAAAAAGAGCCGCTGTCCTGAGATCCAGAGAATTGGCTGATTAGATACTCAGGGGGTGGGGAGATGAGGACAAAGAGGTGTTCAGAAGGGCTGTCGGATGCTAAAGCAGACTGTCCGGATACTGGGGGGCTTGGCTACTGTCCAGCCAAGGCTGTTTTTCCCCTAATGAGACCGTTGAGAGTTTCCCGATGGAATGTCACACTCCTCCATCATGCGTCCTTGTCAATGAGCTTTAGGTTTAGAAGAAATTCAACTTCATTTACATTTCCTTCCGCCTCAGCCTCCCTCAATTTTATGGAGGGGAAGGCGATGTTAGGGTTTCAGGGACTGACTTATGGGTCTCTGGAAGTAAGGCTCTTCATAAGAAAGCCTTTTCCTTGCAAATCACTAGGACATTTGTGAACTGAGAGAGACTCGGGTCTTGCAGGATTGTGATCTCTACAGGTCAACTCTTTGTTTTTCCTTTAGGGCAGCCAGGAGTGCCTGAGGAATGTCACATACATCCCATGGTGGGGAGGGAAGCAGGGTGTCAGCTTCTATTTTGTCCTCAGCTTCCCTTCTATTCCCTCATCATTTTCCCCCTGAACAGTTTTGACCCTTAAACCTTTAAGGTTGTTGAAGGTGGAAGGTCTCATCTTCTGTACCTTCTTCCTGCTGAATAGGGGCGTAGAGCTGTCCCCACCTATGGGTCAGTATTGGTCAGTTGGGGAATGTCGGGGGGAGTTACGGAAGACGGAGGCAGCTGAGTCCAGCGCTGACAGGACGGAAGCATCTCCGCGAGGGGTCAGGTTCATCTGTCCACGTGACGTCATTTTAGCCGTGGAGTCTCGGCACCAAGTAGAGAAACACTAAAGGAGGCAACACATGAAGATCAGTAAGGCTAGAAGAACGAGAAGTCCAACAGAGATCTTTAATCACTGACCATAATCCTCCTTTAAACCAGGAACGTAACCAATCCCTGAGAGAGGAAGAAGGTTTTATAGAGCCTCAATTTGGGCATTCCTATCTTTTATTAGTCCTGTGACGTTTCTGCGATAATCTGGGATGTACACACAACATTCTCTTTTGATCACTGCACCTGTGCCGCCCTGTGCTTCTGTTAGAAGAGCTAAGGCCATTCTTTTCTGTAGGACCGTCTTGTGCATCTGTGTCCCTTCGATATTAAGTAAGGAGACACGACTTAGTGAATCACTGAGTCATTTCACGGCGCATTTATGAAGGACTTCTACCTGCCAGAGGACTTCCTCTAGCCCTACTGTTGGAGCAAACATGGATGTTAAATGATCATGCCATTTAAAAATAGATCACGTCCATCTTTGCTTTAAATTGGGGAGATTAGCGGCAGTAGTGATGGTTTGAGGAATGTGCCCATGAATCCAGGCAAAACCGAAGGTGCGGAAACCTTTCACTGCAGAGGAAGCCAGGGCCGTGGGTTAGTCCCACATACCCAGTGGGTTCTATTTGGAGCCGGCTGGCCATCTGCTGTCAGGTCGCCTTACCCAATCAACAGCAAACTGTCAGCAGCCCGGAGTACTATTATTTGGGAATAGATTTAACCCTACTGTCATTTGTATTTTCAACAGGGGCATCTGACATCTGGTCGACCAGAGTAAACAAGATTAATAACCTCTGAACAGTTACACTTTACGGAGAAGTACAACGGTCAGGTCCAGGTGAAAAGGTAACTGGGTTTAGAGTTTGACAGGTTTCAAGTACTATTTGAAGCATATCTATAAGCATAGCCTGATATTTAATAAGTCACCCTCCTATCATCTATTGGCGGTCTTTGGTTTCTAAGATAATCTGGACCTGCTATGAAGTCATGACCGTCAGGGACTGATCTATAGTGAGCTTTGAGGCTCCTTTTACCAGGAGGGCTGTTCTCTGTTTAGCCAAAGCCTTTACTTGTAATTGTGTCTCAACAGAAGTGGCTTCTAGGATAAATATGACTACAAAATAATACCATTAAGAAGACCTCTTTGAGGTAAAGTGTTATTATTCTAATTACAGAGGATTACTGGCAAGTGGGAGAAAACTTGTGTTGGGAGATAAGCGTACCCCAAGTGCATCATCCAATCCAATCATAAAGGAAGTGGGGTCATCCATTATCTCCACAAGTCTGCAGTTAACCCTGTGGAGTGGGGCATGCTCTGGCTTTTAGGAACAGTGTCATCATCTCAACCACACAGAACTGGTCAAGGTGCTAGTTGAGTTATACAATTGTTGGGGAATTAATCCCACTTTCCAGCTGTTTAAATAATTATGTGCCCATGGGGTTCTGTTATTATCCCTGCAGAACAACAAGCAAGAAGATTGTCTATATATGAGTTACTGTGGTAATTTCTCTAAAGTTTACCCTCAAGTTGTCTAGCTTAGGTTAACAACAAACATTTAAAAACCAGATCTAGAAGTTAACATCCACAAAGGTGTATTACTGAAACATAATTTTTCTCTCTAAAATAGCTAATTTGTTTGATCAGGACTAATTTGTTTGAAAAACAAGTCCAGTTTTAACAAACTTGACCTAATTATTTACATAAGCTCAACAAGAACAGCAAGTGATCATATAGCTGTTTTAGAATCTGCTTTGCTTGAACTTTTTTTTTTTTAAGATTTTATTTATTTATTTGTCAGGGACAGAGGGAGAGAGAGCGAGCGAGCACAGGCAGACAGAGGCGGAGGGAGAAGCAGGTTCCCTGCTGAGCAAGGAGCCCGATGTGGGGACTCGATCCCAGGACACCGGGATCATGACCTGAGCCGAAGGCAGCCGCTCAACCAACTGAGCCACCCAGGCATCCCGAACTTCTTATAAGGAATCTCTAGGTTGAACTACGAGTAGCCTCTCCAGGCCAGAAGCCAAGCCAAGTATTTGCCGTCAGACATGCCTGCAACACCTGTAGATTGGAGCAGAGTCCTGTCCTCGAGGTCCCCAAAGTACCCCTGAGGTTCCTGCACCTGCCAGGACGTGACATTCTTGACTCACCTGTTGAGGCTGCTGGGAGCTCTGTAAGCAAGGTATCAGGCCAAGAGTTCCAAGGGGCTTTATGGCTCCAGGTTTCATTAAGTCAAACTTAGCTCTTAAAGCTGTCTGGTCACATCTGAGTCTATGCATGTCTCTCTCAAATACAACATTCGAGTCAAAGCCTTGGTAAAATAGCCCATGTTGGGATGCCTGGGTGGCTCAGTCATTGAGCATCTGCCTTCAGCTGGGGTCGTGGTCCCAGGGTCCTGGGATCGAGCCCCGCATCGGGCTCCCTGCTCAGCGGGGAGCCTGCTTCTCCCTCTCACTCTACCCCTGCTTATGTTCCCTCTCTGTCAAATAAATAAATAAAATCTTAAAAAATAATAATAACCCATGGTTCCAATGGTGTCCTCTTACAAGAACAACTTCTTGAACTTATGCAAATGACTAGGATGGCCATGGAAGAAGGAATATTTCCTGAGACCTTTAGAGTTTCAGAGGGTTCAGATAGAAAGGTTGAATGCTTTGATTTGTTTACAAATGAGTATTTCTACATTTCTTTTTTTTTTTTTAAGATTTTATTTATTTATTTGACAGAGATCACCAGTAGGCAGAGAGGCAGGCAGAGAGAGAGGGAAGCAGCCTCCCTGCTGAGCAGAGAGCCCGATGTGGGGCTCGATCCCAGGACCCCGGGATCATGACCTGAGCTGAAGGCAGAGGCTTTAACCCACTGAGCCACCCAGGCGCCCCTATTTCTACATTTCTGTAAGTCAGAAATATCTTAAGAAAAAGTTTCCTTAGTCTGCAAGAGCAAACATTAGAGAACCAGCAATGTTCCTTTTTTTTTTTTTTTTAAGGTTTTATTTATTTATTTGTGTGAGAAAGAGAGAGCACAACCAGTGGGAGGGGCAGGTAGAAGGAGAAGCAGACTTCCCACTGAGCAAGGAGCCTGATGTGGGGCTGGATCCCAGGACCCTGGCATCAGGACCTGAGCCAAAGGCCGACACTTAACAGATTGAGCCACCCAGGCGTCCTGCCAGCAATGTTTCAAACAAAAGTCACAACACTATAATCTTCTAGTTAATTTAGTCCCATGTTACTAATTCTGGTTTAGTTTGAACGTAGCTTTAGTTCATTCTGGAAATTCTTACCTATTTCAGTTTCAGGATTTTAAAGATTTTTTTTTTTATTTATTATTTTTTTTTTTTTGACAGAGAGAGATCACAGGTAGGCAGAGAGGCAGGCAGAGATAGGAGGGAAGCAGGCTCCCTGCTGAGCAGAGAGCAATGCAGGGCTCGATCCCAGGACCCTGAGATCAGGACCTGAGCCAAAGGCAGAGGCTTTAACCCACTGAGCCACCCAGGCGCCCCAGTTTTAGGATTTTAAATAGGTTGAATACCTGTATTTGTCCTAAAAGTCCTTTCTGTGAATCTCCTGAAGGTGAAACTCATTTTACAAGGGAATTAGAATAATTGTAAATGACAAAAATCTCAGAATGGACATGGTTAAAGACCTGATGACGTAGCGCAGGCAAGGAAATTGGGTCATCTCTGTGACACACAACACTTCGACAATTAAAGTACCAAGTGATGACCTTATCAAAACATTAAAACTTTAGGAATTGCATAGAACTTCTGGAATAGTTATAGCGTTTACCCTAATGTCACCCAAAGTCTGTCGCTGGTTGAGCAGTAACTTCCTGAGTAACTTAGCCTACCAAGGAGAAGGCCTAAGGAGTTAAAGAGACTTCATTTACAATTTCAATCTTGTGAAAATTTGTTAAAATCATTGAAAGTTTTAAGCTCATGCCTAAGTAGGATTAGGATGTTAAAGATCTGACAGGCAAATTGTAGAAACTGGTTTTTCTGGACAGACAAAGAGAAAACAACTGTTTACATTTTCTTCTTAACAGCAGATCAATTAATTTAAGAAAACTCTGTCTTTCCGAACAGAGAGAAAGCAGCCTTTCATTCTTATACAGTGTACTTTAAAATCCGTCTATTTTAAAAAAATAATAATAAATAAAATCTATTTCAATCTTAGTCTGTCCTGACCACGCCTAAAATTCTGTTCCAGGGGCGCCTGGATGGCTCAGTGGGTTAAAGCCTCTGCCTTCAGCTCAGGTCCTGATCCTAGGGTCCTGGGATTGAGCCCCGCCCGCATTGGACTCTGCTCAGCAGGGAGCCTGCTTCCTTTCCTCTCTCTCTGCCTGCCTCTCTGCCTACCTGTTATCTCTACCTGTCAAATAAATAAATAAAATCTTAAAAAAAAAAAAAGTCCATTCCAAAGTTTTCCCATCATCAACCTTCTACAACTTTCCTTTTCATTCAGATTTTGTCCAAAGCCATTTCTCTCCAAACAACCAGTCTCATTTAGGACAAAATTACCTTCTTTTACCTTCAGCAAAAAGGCATTCCCATCAGTCATTTAAAATTCTGCCTTCTTTAGAAACCTTCATCTCCAGTGAAGACTAAGGAGTAACCAACTGGGAACGGTTACACCAAAATTCTTTAGATGTTTACCAACAGATTTAAATACCCTTGGTTTCTTTGCAATAAGAAGTCAAAAGCACAAAGCTATGCCCAGTAATTAATGACTTAACACTTTATCCTATTTGGAAAGACCTAGATGTCCAATAAACTTAATTCCATTTATCATTCAAACAAAACTTTAAAGTCTCAGGTTATCAAAGACATGGAAAGCTCTCTGAACAATTACCCATGAAAACTTTGAGACAATTAACCACCAGTTTAGTCATCTTTTTGCTAACAAATTGCAACAGAGATAATATGAGCTTATTTGATCTTCAGCAGACCTCGATAGAATAAGTTCTACATTTAGTGCCGACAACTTTAAAGACATGTCTGTCTTAATTAAACCAACAAACATAACTTAGTTCGAATACTGAGTTATGTTCCACCTGGGCCCACCCCGTTTTCAGTTTTTCCGTGAGACCCTGAGGGGGGATATCTGGAGTGAGGGGTGTCAGGTCCAGGCAAGGCTCTTCTTGCTCCTTGGCAGTGAAAGGGGAAGGACCCACGGGGCCCGAGGCACAAGAATGGTCTAGAAGCCAGTTATGCAGGCCGCACCCAAACTGGTGCAGAAAGAAGAGAAAGGGGAGATAGAAGAGACAACGTGTTGCCAGAAGGCAGAGAAAGTGGTACTGGTTTCAGAGCTCACAGCTCAAACAGAGGAGCAGACCCCATGCTTTCCCGCCAACAAGGTGGGAGGGGTTAGGAGAAGTCAGTGAATTTCCCTGAAACAAAGGGAGTTTTGGCAGCTGCTTGGGAATATTCCTTAAAGTCCCCATTGCGGGGGAGACAACCCAGATGACTCCAGTTATAGCCATTAGCCCGGGAACCGAGTGAGGGAGAAGCCCCCACGTCTATTAAAAGAAACAGAAAGAGAGAAAGTCAGAGTCCCCTTTGCTAGGGACGGCCTGCGTATCCTCCAGCAACCTGGGTTTACCGGGAGGAGGCTTAGTCAGATAATTACCGTCCAGTATGTCAGGCGGGGGTTTACTAGTCAGACATAAGCAGGTAACCGCATTCTGTGAGAGGCTCTTAGGTCGGGGTCCTGGTGTAGAGCAATGAAAGCCTTGCTATGAGCAACGAAGGTGCCCTGGGCCCATTTGCCCTGTTTCCTGCGGAGGAGATCTCACCGATAATCCCACGGAGGCCATGCAGTGTTCCAGGAGCTCAGTCCTGTCCTAAGTTTTGCAATCCGAATTGTTTCCAGGGGGTTAAAAGGCACCCCAAGGGGGAGTCCTTGGGAACTGAAGAAGCCTGCGGAGGCCACACTCCCAGAAAAGTAAAGAAAGTCCATTACCGAACCCCACCCCCAACTCCTGGCTGGCGTCCCACGCAGGATAGGTCAGAGGTTCCTGGGTATCAAAAGCGACTGGAGGCGTCCCTCACACAAGACATCACTATCGATCACAGTCCTGCCTGCCCGTGAAGGCATTCCTGCCATAAAAGGCCAGTAGGAGGGATGCCAGTGTCCCTGCCCCTCCGCATCGCACCCTTTACTGTGCGCTATCTGGAAGTTGCACTATTGCCCTGCTATTTTTAACCCATGGAAAATACTAGAGAGTTTTTGCAAGGGGGAATTACCCAATTTTGTAGCTTTAAGTAGTTAGTAGAGGACATTGACAGAAAACTGTAAAGATAGGAATACATCATGGTCTAAGTGACATTCCAACACATGTGGTCCTTGCAGCCAACTTTCCTAGGAAACGTTCCCCGGTTGGGTTTTAATTCATTCGGGTACTGGTTTCAGCCGGCTCCCAGTAGAGGTCCCGCGGCCAGAAGTGGCTAGACCAGGGATGTGGAGGGGATCGCATTAGATCAATCAGGAGGAAACCTCACATGGGAGTCTTAAGATTGGCAGCCGTCCTGGTGACTTAGGGGGCTGTCCCATGCCCAAGACAGATGACTTTGCATAAGGACAGCAGTAAAGAGAGGGCATCAAATTTCTGGGTCTTATTACCATTCAGGCCAGGGTGCTGACTTCCAGGCAAAAGGCAGACTTTCTCCTCCCCGTGGAGTAGCCAGGAGCTAGAGGATTACAGCCTGAGCAATCAACATGAAAATGTTCCAGTAAGAAGACACTCCTCGCGGGGGGGGGCCCCCCCAAACGAGAGTAAAGGAAGAGGAGAGAAAGTACTCACCAACTTTGCACTGAAATGTAAAGACTCAAAGCCCCTCATTCAGTGCCAAATGATGAAGATTTAGACTATAAGTGGGGTCCAGAGCCGACAACCAAGAAAGAGTTCTTAAGATGTTTATGGTGCAAAAAAGGTGAGTTTTATTAAAGCATAGGGACAGGACCCGTGGGCAGAAAGAGCTGCTGTCCTACAGTCCCGGGGAGTGGCTGATTAGATACTCAGGGGGTGGGGAGGTGAGGACAAAGAGGTGTTCAGAAAGGCTGTCCTATGCTAAAGCAGACTGTCAGGATACCGGGGGCTTGGTTATCACCCAGCCAAGGCTGTTTTTCCCTCTAATGAGGCTCTAACAGGAAGACCTTGAGAGTTTCCCAATGGAATGTCACACTCCTCCATCACGCATCCTTGTCAATGAGCTTTAGGTTTAGAAGAAATTCAACTTTATTTACATTTCCTTCTGCCTCAGGAACTGAGTTATGGGTCTCTGGAAGTTAGGCTATTGATAAGAAATCTTCTTCCTTATAAATCACCAGGACATTTGTGAACTGAGGGAGACTTGGGTCTTGCAGGATTGTGATCGCTACAGGTTAACTCTTTGTTTTTCCTTTAGGGCAGCCAGGAGTGCCTGAGGAATGTCACACATGTCCCATGGTGGGGGGAAGGGGAGGGGGAAGGGGACGGGGCATCAGCTTCTGCTTTGTCCTCCATTTGCCTTCTGTTCCCTCATCACCTGTAGATCTGGCTGCATTCCTCTTCTTCAGGTTCCCAAATATCCCGAGTTTCCTGCTGCTGGAACCTCAGTAAACAAGGTATCAAGCCAACATTTCCAAGGGGCTCCACGTTTCACACCGACATGTGAAACCATGTTTCATAAAGTCAGCCTCAGTTCCTTAAAGCTGTCTGGTCACATCTGAGTCTATGCATGTCTCTCAAATGCAACATTCCAGCTAAAGCTTTGGTAAAGTAACTGATGTTTCCAACGGTGTCCTGTTACGAGAACAGCTCCCTTTTGAACTGACGCAAATGATTATAATTGCGGTGGAAGAAAGAATACTTACTGAGACCTTTTTTTTTTTTTAAGAAAAATGAAGATTTTTTTTTTAATTTATTTGAGAGAGAGCACAAAGGGAGAGGGAGAAGCCGACTCCTGGCCAAGCAGAGAGCCAGATGTGGGACTTGATCCCAGGACCTGAGCCACCCAGGCACCCTACCGAGACATTTTGAATTTCAGCGGGTTCAGGTAGAGAGAAAGGGTAGGGTGTGCTCATAAATGAATACTTTATCACGTTTCCATAAATCATGGATATCTTAGGAGAAAGTTTCCTTAACCTGAAAGCACAAACATGAGAGAACCAGCAATGTTTCAAACAAGAGTCACAAAACTAACAACGTCTTCTTCGGGTCACTTAGTTCCATGTTACTAATTTTTGTTCAGTTTGCAGGCAGTTTTTTAGTTCTGGAAATGTTTACCCATTTCAGTTTTATGATCTCAAAGATATCAAATACCTCTATTTGTCAAAAGCCCTCTCTATGAATCTCCTTGAAGACAAAACTCATTTTGCAAGAGCCTCAGAACAGTAACTATAAATGACAAAGGATCCAGAAATGGACACATTTCTTTTGCGTCTGTTCTCCACGTCATTACTATGTTTGGGGGGAAATGAGGCAGCGCTTCTCAGGGACGACTGCGGTGCGGAATTTCTTTCCCTCCCGTGTTCGTGGTCGTGCCGCCTTGAAGAAAGAAGAGGTAGACCAGACGGAGGGTGGTGGGTAGCAAAACAGTTTATCGAGCAGTAGTAGAAAGCTCCCGAAGAGGGAAGGACCCAAGAGGGTTGCCGATTTGGCGTTTAAATCTGGAGTTTTTTTATGGGCTTTTTGGTGTGGGTTGATTAACCCTCGATGCACCTGTCACCCGAACAAGTTTTTGTCCACGTGCTCATCTACCCATCAGGTAGGAAAGGGCGGAGGGCTCCCTCCCGGGTGGTTCTGAGGCCTCGGGGATCAAGAGGGTGGCAGCCACCACTCCCGAGTTGAACCCTGGGTTAGGACAGCTAAGCTTTCCTTTCCTTTCTGTCACATACAAGTTGTAAGTCCTCCCAGGAATAAGACTTAGAGCTGGGGCACAGAGTAAAGCCCAGAATAACAGGACGGAGTCTCTTTCCTTTTAAGGGTAGTTTCCTCTTAGGACCAGGAGTAGGGGTAGGGGCGCGGGGCTTGTCTCTGAGTGCCTTTCTTCCGACTGTCCTCCACTAACTACACGTGTTGCACATCTGAGTAAGGAAAAATATTCCTGGGACAGAGCCTTACTGCATCTCAGAACAGACCGGGCCACGTGGGGATATCAGGGGCTGTTGTGAAGTGCATTTCAGGGTGGGTCTTTCAATGCACTTTGACTGGGCAAGGATCAAAATGCCACACACACACACACACACACACACACACACACTCTCTAACCATCTATCTATGATGAGGGAGGGAGCAGAAGGCTAGCTGAAGATGAAGCTGACACCCTGTAACCTTCCCCTGCACCTCCCACTCCCCAGTGAGACCAGAACAACCTAAATTTGACAATGGCAAGGCCTCCTGGTATCTTGTAGGTCAGTCCTCTTTAGCATATGAAAGTTCTTTCTGAAACCTCCCTTACTTCCCTCAATGAGAGAGAGAGAGGTGTCAGAAAGAACTTTCATATGCTAATATATATATATATATATATATATTTTTTTTTTTTTTTTAAGGTAACCTGTGTGCCCATGGTGGGGCTTGAACTCACAGTCCTGAGATCCGGAGTCGCGTGCTCTACCACCAGAGCTAGCCAGGCACCGGGATCATGATATCACAGATTCAGACTAGTGGGCATCCGAGGTAAAAATTTGGAAGTGGACTTCTGAGTTTTGGGTGTAAATGTCGCTTGATGCTTTCTATTACAGAGCTGACGAGAGTCTCTGGGAAGTTCTTCCAGGGGACCATGAAGTTCTGTGCAGCTTCCGTCCTTCTGGGCCAGATTCTCGAGGGAAGAGGTGAGTGGCGTGGATGCTGGTGGCCACGTCATCCTCGTCAAGCCATGTGGGGGCAGACGGGCTGCGGCCGAAGAAAGGGAGCAGGAGAAACAGGTGAGCCCAACAACCAGGCTCGTGGATAAGGATGCTCTGGAAGGAAGAAACCGGGTCAGCCACGGTGCTGCCATTTCTAGTTCACTGTGGGCAAATAACCGTGACCTCCCTCCGCCTCAGTTTCATCTAACACGGGACTAGTGGCACCCCCAGGAGACCGGATGCTCAGCCTCATATACTGTCAGCCTTTGTTGTGATCTCTAAGGGACATGAAGATTCTCCTCCTGGCCCCACCCGACACAGCCCCTGCCATCTTCCCAAGGCTCTGGGCCCAGGAGTCCTGGGAGCCCTGAGAGGGGAACTCTTTGGCCTCCCCAGTTTATCAAGCATTTGAGGAATTCCTCGTGACTATTTCGCCAGAGGTGGGAGGAGACCCTCCCTTGGGCTAATCCCTTCTGTAGCTTTTCTTCTTCTTGGCAGACAGCGAATTCCTGGGTTTGCCTGGGCCCAAGGCACTGGGGAGAAGGTGTTCTCCCTGCAGCCAGTGCTTGTCTCCTGCTTCTCACCTCCCCAAGAGCAGAAGGCAAGAGGGCAAGAGCGGGGGTTCAGGACAGGTGCTGAGCGCTGTCTGAAGTTGGCCAACCACCAGCCCTAAGTGAGAGGCGGATGCCGCGTAAGGCTAGAGGGTAAGTCTGCTCTGGAGGGGCTTAGATCCGGGAAGACTCACAGCCGGGCTTCTCCGATGTTCGCGAAGGAGAGCTGGTTCAAATGCAGGTTCTGAGCAGGTCTGGGATGGATGGAGCCTGAGAGTCTGCATTTCTGGCAAGCTCCCAGGTGCTGTGGCTGTTGCTTGCCAGTAAGCCAGCGAGGCCTGGAGGAATTGTGCTTCTGGGGCCTTCAGGAGTATGCGGGGGTGCTTGCATGGTTTGGCTTCGACGTGACCCGGCAGCCCCTGTAGGGCTGCTGGCTTCCCTAACCCGTCCCTCAAGACCCCAGGTTGGAGATGTAAGATGCATTCTCTGGCCCTGTTGTTTGAACTAATCCCATGGGGGTGCCGTGGGTGTTCAACAAAGGCGTGGAGCGGACTGGGGCTGTGTGTTGATTTATAGCCTTTGCTGATAAAGGTGATGCTCCCATCAAGGCTAATTGCAACCGATGTAGGGGAAGTGGGCCTCTGTGGGAAAACCACACCTTACTGCGTTACATTTCCTAATTCCACAGGGTTCTGCCTTACACCGCCTTGGAGTTTACAATTCTGCAAGTTGTAGATAACAATCCTAGCACAAAATACTTGTCTTGAGGCACTAAACCAATGCTGTAGGGAGAGGTTCCCTGACTGCCCTCCCGGGAAGCCACTTTAGATCCATTTGCAAATTCCTTCCAGCATTCCTGCTCTATAAACCAGTCAGCTCTTCGGATTCTCTTTCCAACCAGTTAAAACAGCTGCCTGGGTCCCTCGGTGGTGAGTTAAAATCTTTAACACCTGCTTTTTTTTATTTGTACTAGAGTCATAATTTTTAACCTTGGGGGAGAAGAGTATGCTTTAACTTTATTAACATGCCTCTAGACACTTTCTGGAAAGATACAAAGTAGCCCTGAGATCATTAGACACTTTCAGTATTCCCTTGTAGGAAGGTGAAATTCACAGAACATGAAATTAACCTTTGCGAAGTGTACAACTGCCAGACATTTAGTACATTCACAGCTTAACGGGGACTCTATCCAGTTCTAAAACGTTCCCATCCCCCCACCCCAAAGGAAGTCCTACGCCCATTAAGCAGTCGCTCCCCACTTCCCTCTCCCCCGGGCCCCTGGCAACCACCAATCTGCGTTCTGTCTCTATGGATTTACCTATTCGGGATTTCTCATATAAACGGAATCATGCAATATGTACCTTTCTGTGCCCAGCTTCTTTGGCTTAGTGTGATGTTTTGGAGGCTCACCCAGCATGCAGCAACACTTCATTCCTTTTTATAGCTGCATAGTTCGTTGTGGGTATATGTCACTATTTGCTTATCCATTCATCCATTGATGGACATTTGGGCTGATTCTACCTTCTGGCTGTTGTGAATAGTGTTGCTATGAACACGTGCATACGTACGTTTGCTTGAGTACCTGCTTTTAATTCTTTCGGGTATACATCTAGGAGTCGAATTGCCAAGTCATAAAGTAATTCTGTGTTTAACTTTCTTTCTGTTTTCCACGGCAGCTGCACCATTTTGCATTCCCACCAGCAATGTTCCGAGCTTCCCAATTTGTCCACAGCCTTGCCTACAACACGAATGAAACGTGAGGACGCTACGCTGAGTGCAATGAGCCAGTCACAAAAAGACAGATACTGTATGATTCCGCTTATATGAGGTGACTAAAGTAGGCAGGTTCATTGAAACAAAAAGGCAAGTGGAGGTTGCCTAGAGCTGGGGGGAAGGAGAAATGGGCAGTCGACATGGAGCAGGCATAGAGCCTTAGTCTTGCAAAGTGAGAAAGTTCAGGCGATCACTTACCCCACATCGTAGATAGAGCAAACTGTATACTAAAGATAGGAAGCTTTGTTGTGTGTTTTTATGACAGTTCTAAACAAAGAGCTGTCTACCTACGGTACTGTGTAACTGAGGGAGGTCCCTTGGGACCCGGAGGAGCCTCGTGACCCCCCTGGCTTTCACGCTTTCTGTCCGTGGTTCTTGGGGGACACACCCATTTGTGCCTGTGCACCCTGATAAGCAAGGTCAAATTCTGTTCTTGGTAGGAACAGGGGAACCTTGTAAAGTCTCTGAAGTTTACTCACCAGGCATGTCGGAGCGTGACGGGCAGCCTCCCTGCCCTGGCGACGCCTGATCGAGTCTTGAGCCAGATTCAGTGTCAGAGCTCCTAACCGGCCTAAGGAGCAAGAACGCTAACTCGGATCTGATACATTTTCTCTGCTGAGCTGAGTTCCAATGGCCAGATGGCTGGCCGGGGTGGCATGTGGTTGACCCCACTGAGCACCAGGCTTGAAAAGTCTTAGGTCAACAGACCAGATCCCCTCCACCTCCCCTCACTGCCCCAGGACCACGGGGTCTGGATAGCTGGATGCACGCTAGGACCTGTTCTTCACCCCTTCCTTATCTAAACCTGGAATGGAGATGACCCAGTCCCTTCCCAACCCTCCCGGGAATCCAGCAATCCCATGTGCACACTGCTCCTGGGCAGGCAGCCTCAGTCTGTGCCCCCCTGAGGCCTATACCAGCGTTTCTGCTGTAGCACCTTGCCCGTGCTCCTAGGGGACCCCAAGTTCTGCTGTGTGGCACATAAAAATAACAGGGCTTCCCGGGGAAAAAAGGGGTTGGGGCAGACCCACTCAAATCCCACGCGGTTTTTTAACCTGAACAGAAAACCAAATCCAGTCACGCCACCAGCGACCCCTTTGCATTATACAGAGCTTTGTCATATGTCCACACCAACTGCAAGGGACCTAGGGAAACGCAGTCTTTATTTTGGACAGCCAAGAGGTCCTTCCCCAAATTCTATTACTGTTGACAAGGGACTGAGCAAATTGATTTGGGGTTGGGGGAGCCACAGCAGTCTGTTCAAAAAAGGCCTGCGGCAAAACTTGAAGATTCCAGAACATTCCTAGGAGAGGTGAGTGAGACCAGCAGTGACCCAAAGTCCCGATATCTTTGGTCTCAAAACAGCCCAGGGATTTGCCCCCCTGCCTTCTGGTGCTACTTCAACTTTTTACATTTTTGTTGAATTTTCCCACATAAACTGGTAATTCTGAAAAGCCTCATTTTCAGAAGGATCATTTTGATTCTTCATTGCAACAGTCATACAGAAGTCGTCCTGTTTCACCGCCCCTGGTACTGTCAGTCAGCAAGTCTTGTCACTTTTATAGCCTAGATATTTCTCGGATTAATTGACTTCTCTCATCTCTTCCTCTACCCTCCGTGGGTCTGGGTCGGTCGTACAGCAAAGGAACCACTCCCTCCCCTCTTCCCCAGTCCGTGAACCTCTGTTCCCTCTGTGGTTCACCTCGAGGTAGCCACTGTGAGTTTGGAAGAACGCAAATCTGATCTCTCTCGAAACTCAACACCTCCTCTCTGCTCCTAGGACAAAAATCGAGCTCATTAACGCGCGTGGTCTACAAGTACTAAGTCTAGTCCGGCCCAGTCTGCCCCGCCAGCCTCCCCCCTACACTCTTCCTCTTTGCCTTGTGCTCCTTAGCCACACTGACCTTGCAATTTCTTGATGGCGTTACGCTCCGACCACAGGCCTTGGCACATACTGTTCCTGTCTGGAAGGCCTCTCCACCACCCCCTCCCCATCCACCCACTTTGCCTGGGTAAGCTCTTTTCCTCCTTCCTTCCTGTCTCGGCTCAAGCTCACATTTTTAGGACTGCTTTTCCTGACCAGCCCTCTACCCCCATCTTTAGAGCTCTTTTATTGTTGTAAATTCATCAATGTGTTTATTTGGTTAAACTGTGTCTTCAAGTAGAGTCTAAGCTGCCTGGGGCAGTAGGCAGTTTTTCTCTTGGAACCCTGTTGCACTCCCCTTCCCGTACAGCATTAGGCTCAGTAAATATAAATGGAGCGGCGCCTGGGTGCCTCGGTGGGTTAAGCATCCGACTCTTGAATTCAGCTCAGGTCATGATCTCAGGGTCACGTCAGGCTCTGTGCTCAGTGGGGAGTCTGCTTGAGATTCTCTTTCTCCCTTGGCCCCTCCTCCTCCTGGAACTCTCTCTCTAATAAGTCTTTTAAGACTTTTAAGGGGTGCCTGGGTGGCTCAGTGGGTTAAACCTCTCCCTTGGGCTCAGGTCATGATCTCAGGGTCCTGGGACCAGCCCCACTTTGGGTTCTCTGCTCAGCAGGGAGCCTGCTTGCCCCCTCTCTCTGCCTACTTGTGATCTCTCTCTCTGTGTCAAATAAATAGATAAAATCTTTAAAAAATAACAAAATGAAATAAGTCTTTTAAGAATAAAATATAAATGGAAATATATGCTAGGGTCGAAATCACCTGTGATCTCACGTTCCAGGATAACCACTGTTGTCAGATTCTGGTAAGTCTCCTAAGGTTGTGCGCTGACATATTTACATTTTATGTTAGTAATAGCACTTTGGGAGTTAAATTCTGGCACTCAGATCCTCATGTTAGAGTCCCCGGCCACACTTCCTGGGTCATGAGAGGTTAAAGAGGCCCTATACCTGGCCCTCTTTGGGTCCTTCTCTCCCTCAATGATAAAATCCTGATATAATAAAATCCCAATATAATATAATATATAAATTATATAATAATATAACAAAAGTCCTAATATAATACTTCTCCTAATGAGGACCCGAACTGTGTGGAAGGTGGGGAAGAGTGGCAGGAGGGCCCTGCCAGGACCAAGCATGGCCCCGTAACTGTCCACTTTTCCTTTAAAAGGGATTCCTTAGCTCTTTGTAGAGGTAGTTTCAAAATACACGCAGTTTCTCGGAAAAACTTGTACATGATCCCGGACACACCTCAGCCTGTCATTGGGTCGATCAGTGGTGTTCATTAGTGTCCATTTTAAACCACAAGGCAAAAATAGGCTTCAACTGGCAGGTTCTTCGAGTCCAGACCAGGGCCAGGCAGGGAGGGCAGGGCCCAGAGGCCAGAGTCTGAGACCCCCACCCCACTCTGAGACCATTTAAGGGGTGGGGTGCAGAGCACAGACCCCAAGTCAACCTGCCAGGGGTGTGCCTCCAACTGGCGGGCCATTACCCCATCTGAATGCCCAGATTCCCTGAGTCCAAGGGCCCTTCCTTGGGCTCAACAGCAGCTGGAGACCCCAAGCTGCTGGGCCCAGTCCCTGGGCTGGGAGGGTTGGAGCAGGGATATAGCAGATAGCACCTATGAGGGGTGCAGCCCCCAGCCCTTGGGCTCACTCACTCCTGGGTGCTCCCGGTGGCAGGAGCCCAGGCAAAGGGCTGTACCCCGTTGGCTGGCCCTGCTGGGGTGCTGGTGACACATGGCCATGCCTGCAATGCCTGAGTCCCACAGGAACCAAGTAGGGCCTCAGTGGGGCTGGGGAGGTCAGGCGACGGGCAGGATGTCCCCCTGCCCCCTCCCGCCCCCTCCACCTCCCCAAGCATGCAGGAGGCCCGGGACAGGTGGGCCTGGCCATGACTCAGGGCTGCCAACAGAGGCCACTTCTTTTTGTTTGCACAATCTGTCTTTCCCTTCACCCCCTCCCCTCTCCCCCCACCAAAGTGCATTTTCTTTGGAGAATTCTCCAGAGCTCTCTGAAATGATTGGGAACCTCTGGTCTTGCCAAACCTTCCTTGGGCATCATGCTGTGATACAGAGAGAAAGGACGGAATGAGCTGGTGGGGAAAAATGGCCAGTCCTCCCTGGCGACGGGGGCATAGGGCCCCCCCAACGCACACGCACAGGCCCTTCGTCACCCTCCTCCAGTCTCCCGCATGTAAGACCCTGGTCACAATTCCCAAGCCTGCTACTGATGTAGGAACGGCGCCCAGCACACGGTGGACTCCTGGTTCTTTGGGAAAGGATGGGGGGCGCCTGGGTGACTCAGTTGGTTTAAGCATCTGCTTTGGCTCAGGTCATGATCTCAGGATTCTGGCTCCTGGCTCAGCAGGGAGGCTGCTTCTCCCTCTGCCTCTGCTGCTCCCCCGCTTGGGCTCTCTCTCTCTCTCTCTCTCTCTCTCTGACAAATAAGTAAAATCTTAAAAAAAAAAAATTGGGGAAGGAGGGAGAGGAGTGGCTGAATTAATAGATTTGCACCTCAGCAAGTAAAACAGGAAATACATCCCGTAAAGACGAAAGCCTGTGGGCCTTGTGGGACTCTGCCCCAGATTTTGGCCCCTTGACCCGGGCTGCCCACGCTTCCAAGGAAGCCCACGCTCCAGCCGCGGCGCGGACACGCGCTGAGCGCAGGAGGCGGCCGTGGCCTGTTCACGCCTGGCAGACCCGGTGGACCCAGGCCAGCAGCCGTGACTCACTTTCCCTGCCCTGCAGATAAAGGCATCTGAGCTATTTACTGCCTTTACAGAAGTGATGATCACAGAGAAAGTCGCATCTTCAGGCCCCTCGGGTCCTCGCAAAGGAAAATAAACTCTCCGAGCTAGTGTGGCGCGGCTATTTGAGGAAAAGCGGACTCCCAGACAGACGGGCTGCGGGCTTCCTGGCAGGGACCACTTCCCAGGAACCTCCGGTGACCCTAACCCTTGGCCTCGTGCTACCTGGTACGATGTGGGGCCGGTGGCTTTCCGAGTGTTTGTGACAGAAATAACTCCCCCAGTCACTCATCACGAGCCCGACTGGTGGAGGTTCTCCAGGGAGCCACGGCCACAGCCCGCCCCATCGGGCAGGCGCTGCCGGCGGTGCTGGGGGGAGGGGGCGCCCGCCGGCTGAGCCAACCCCCAAGCTTTGCATTTAAAAGAAGTGAAAGGAGACACACAAGCACACACCTCGGGACTCCTGAAAGGGTTATTCAGTGCGGGGCTGGCTGTAAAAACGCTATTGGCTGATCCTTGGCGCGGCCAAAGTACAACCCGAATGTCTTCTTTCTCCATTCAGCGCTTTTGTTATTTTGGCTGAAAGGAAGTCGCAGGCGCTCCCCTCTGGCAGGCCCAAGATGGAGCAGCAGAGCCCGGCCAAGAAGGAGGGGGTAAGTGGGTCTCCCGGGGAAGGAAGGAGCGCGGAGCGGCCCGCTGCTGACGGCCGCTCGGCTCTGCTCCCGGGAGGGACGGGGCCCGTTGGACGGAGCCTTCGAGCTCGCTTTGACAGGGACTAGGAGACCATTCAGGGACACTTAGATTTTGGAGACTGGCCGGGGATCATTCTCCCCGAACAGCCTTGAAAAGTACCTGCCACCAAATTGAAGACTGGTCGAGGCTTTTGTTGTCCCCAGTGCCTTACCCAGAAAAGCTGGAGGAGAAGGGCCTCTGCCCTCCCCACCCCACACGCCCCGGCCCCACAAAACCCTTGCACGATGTGGGTGAGGTGCTTTTCTTAATTTGTTTTGATGGGGGCTTCGGGACACTGGCATTCGGTTCTGGGGCAAGTCACGCGGCAAGGCCGGCGTGGAAAGGGGGAGGATGCCGAGAAGACTCAGAATGGACTCGAGCCTCATTCCCATCTGCGAGCAGGGATGCCCGGCCTTTGAGAGGAGAGACTCCCTTGTTTTCAAGACAAGAGTTTTCTGGCCTCTCCCCTCCTGCCCCACTCCCCTCCTGCCCCACTCCCCTCGCTCAGAGAATTTCGGCTGTCCTTTGAGAGTCTCTTGATTGAGGAGAGTTCGGGAAGACAGAACCTGCGAATTTATCACGAGGAATTCGCATTTTAGGCATTGCGGCTCATCCGCTTGTATTTGTGGAGACAGGTTCCTGCCTGTGCCGGTGTTGCCTGAGCCGGGCGCGGA
Source organism: Lontra canadensis (assembly GCF_010015895.1). NCBI lineage: Eukaryota > Metazoa > Chordata > Mammalia > Carnivora > Mustelidae > Lontra > Lontra canadensis. Next base: position 6,117,570 of record NW_022631019.1, on the reverse strand, counting down.
GGGGAGACCATTCCACAGACAGGTCGAGAGCACACTCTGCGGATTCAGAGCAGGTGTGGGAGGCGGGAGGTCCTGGTTCTGTTCCCGCTCCATCCTGTTCGAGCTGCGGGAACGTGGGCACGTTGTTTCACTGCTCTGTGCCTCAGCCTTCTCATCTGTAAAATGGGGATAATAACCAGACCGCCCCCTAGGGCTACTGGACCAATTACCTGGCCCGTAGTGGGTCCCCCATAAATGTTACTACTTTTGCTCATCCTTTAGAGCGGGGCACGAATGGCATTTGGGGTCCGATGACTCTTTGCTGTGGGGGGCTGGCCTGTGTATTGTAGGCCGTTTAGCAACCTCCCTAGTCTCTACTCATTAGAGGCGTTCTCGTGCTGCGAGAATTAAGTTTTGAAGGTTAATGAGCCTTCCCACGTGGATCTCGTTTGACTCTTGCAGCAACCAAGAAAGGTGGGCGCGCTCAGACGTTAAGCCCTCTATCTCATAGAAAAGGGGCTGTGAGTCGACAAGAACTTAGGGTCTTGGGGGCCGCCAGAGGCCCTCATCGGGTCTGTGCCCTCTTTTCAAAGAGGAATGCCCTGGCCAGCTCTGCCGCCAGATGAGGCCGCAGGAGAACAGAAAAGCCCCGCATGGTGGTGCCTGAAAGGAAGCCACACATCTGGAGAGGATAGGATTAAAATGGTCACATGCAGCAGGTACGGGCTGATTCTAGCTAGATGCCTGCCCCCTGGATTCTCCAAAGAAGGAAGCCCGCGCTCCAGGGGCGGGGGGGGGGGGGGGGGGGGGGGGGGGGGGGGGGGGGGGGGGGGGGGGTGGAGGCCTCCCCTTCCCGGCTGCCTGAGGCCAGAGCTGCCCCTTTGGACAAAAGCCAGGACACGTGCTGGGCTTCCTGGGATGCATGAAAATGAAATGATTCCCGTGGTGGCTATGGGAATATCTGCAGGTTACTGAGGGAAGCCCAGGGGGCATTTTGGAGCCCAGGAAAAGTGGAGGGGGCCTGCTCTCTGTCCCCCCATTGGCTGTGTGACCATGGCCTCATTGGCCTTTGGGTTCCTCATATGTAAAGAGAAAAGACCAGAATCTGACCAATGTGCGTCAAGGATTTTTCTTCCAAGAAAAAGGACTCTTGGCCTGAAGGGGGAAAAATGAGCCAAGTGTTTTTAGAAAATGAAGACATAATTTTTGTGGGAGGGGGGAATGCGCCTCCATCAACAGCACACCTAGTGTGATGGGATGCGTAACTTCCCTTCTGGTGTGATCGGTGTTGGTGGTGAGAGCAGGGCTGTGTGTAGAACTCACTATAAGCCAAGTGTTTTTCGTGTGTGAACTCATTCATTCCTCACCTCAGTCCTGTGAGGGAGGGAGGGCCGTCCCCATTTTACCGGTGAAGGAGCCAAGACACAGAAGTTCTGTAACTGGCCCAAGGCCACACAGCCAGCAGCAGGAGCGTAGGATCCGATCCCGGGCCCTTGGGCTGCCCCCCCCCCCCCGCCCCACCGAGCTCGAAACCACCAGAGCCACAAGGCAAGACACCTCTCCTGTCCCCCAGCCGCACCTAGGCCTCCCTTTCTGTTTGTGAACGTTGGGATCGGAAGTGTGAGAAAGTGACTCGAAGAGTTAATCATTCATAAGAACTAACTTTTCTGGAGATGTTTGAGTTCTCCTGGGAGATTCCGGACAGCGGGAATGGATGTAGGAAGCAGATTCCCAAAGGGAGCTGTTTTGGGGCAAAGCTCCCTTCCCAGCAGCCTTAAATCACATCCAGTTGGAAGCCGGCCCCTGAAGGTGGCTTTTTAATGAAGTCTGAAAATGTGTTCAGTGTTATGAAACAGGAAGCCCATTTACTGTGGGCATGAGGAACGTGCAGTTGCTCCCGAAAGCATAGCTGGGTCATGGCTCCCCTTGGCCACTGAGGAGACACCCCACCCCCTTTCACGTCTGAAGGCCATTTGTCACTTTTACAAGCTGCTGAGAGACCTGGGCCCCTTCCCTCTCATGCCCTACTCCAGCCCAGTACTAGATCTCTTCCCTCCTGGAAAGCCTACAAAAAAAAAAAAAAAAAAAAAAGGAAAGAAAGGAAGGAAGGAAGGAAGGAATGAAGGAAGGAACAAAGGAGAGAGGAAGGAAGGAGGGAAAGGAGAGAAAGAAAGGAAGGAAGGAGTGGAGGAAGGAAGGAAGAAAGAGGAAAGAAAGAAAAGAGAAAAGAAAAGAAAAAAGAGGGAAAAGAAAAGAAATAGGAAAAGAAAAGAAACTGTGGTTTGCTTTTACATGCCTTTTAAATATAGTACCTTTCCTGAGAACGTAACTCACAGACCATGCGATTTACCCATGAGAAGTATACAATTTGAATAAAATACACAAATGTACAGTTGTGCAGCCATCAGCATGGGTAAATTTAGACCATTCTCATCACCCCTAAAAGAACCCTGTGCCCCGTGGCAGTAACCCACATCTCTCCCTAGACCCTGGCAACCACCCAGCTACCGTCTGTGTCTCCCTAGATTTGCCTGTTTTGGACCTTTGGCAAAGACGAAGGCAGACAGCAGGGGCTCCTCTGTGACTGGCTGCTTTCACTTAGCATGTTTTCAAGGTCCAGCCACCGTGTGTCGTGCGTGTCAGTCCGTTGTCTTTCCTCCTGGTCAGGTCGTCTTCCGTTGTCTGGCTGTGCAGACAACTCATCAGCTCATCCGTACTGGGATGGTTTCCAGCTCGGGGCTGATAGGAATAATGACGCCACGAACATTTGTGTTCAAGTGTTTGCATGCACGTGTCTTTCTTTCTCTTGGGGGGACACCTGTGTGTGGGACCACTGGGTCATACGGTTACCCTGTTTAACTTTGTGATGGTCCTCAGAGCTAGTGCTTCTGTCCCTGGCTCAGCCATGCCCCTCACCCAAGCCCCTGTTCACTTCTGGCTCCTCTTTTAAACCACTTCTGTGGTTTTTTTCCCTCTGTAGAGCTCACTACAGTGATAATTAAACTATTAAGTTATTAGGTTGGGTTTTTTGTTTGTTTGTTTGTTTTTTTAATGTTCGCCTTCCCCACTGGACCATGATGTGGAGGGTGGCCCATCTACTCACCAGACTGTAGCGTGGTGTCTGGAATAGAGTCAGGTCTCAGCCACTATTTGTTTAATGAATGAAGGCATTTGGACAGCGTGGTCAGCGAGAACCTACCCAGAATGTCTTTACGGTTTCGACAGAGGGTAACCCCTGACTCCTACGGGTCCAGAGAACGTGCCTGTAGCTTGAATTCAGGGAGGAAGACAAAGCACGGACGTTAAGTTGTATGCTCTGTGCTTGGAGAGTCTGCGGCTGGAGTTCTTCCTCATCTGTTCCCTGGGATCTCCTAAAAGCAGTCCGGTCACCGGCCGGCCGGCCGTGGTGCCTGGCAGTGTCCTGCCTTCTGGGGCACCAGCCGGCTCCCCAGAGGAGCTCTGCTAAGGTCTTCAAAGCAGAGGACCCACGGGAGTAGAAAGCGGTCAGGAGGGGCCCTTGGCAGTTTGAGTGAAGCCTACTGTGTTTCTAGTTAATCATTTACCTGGAAGAGAATTAGAAGAGGAAAACTGTTCATCAGTTTCCTGCCTGCCTTCCTCCTTCCTCCTTACCCCCTTCCACAAAATCAAGCAATAGAACCCCCGTAGGGGAGGGACTTTGTTTTGTTTTCCCCTGTATCCCCAGCACTTAAGAACAATGCGGGCTCAGAGGGTGCCACCATGTGTTGGAGGGAAGGAGGGAGGGAGTAACTGCCCAGAGCACCTCCCGGGGGAGCGAGGGCAGCCCTGTCTTGCATCTGGGGTGAAGTCTGTGTGCACCCGTGTTCCTTCCTGTGCCCTCCCCACCTTTAGCAAGCACAGGGTAGCATGGCAGCAGCCCGGGAACCGACTTTCTCTCCTGGGCACCATCACTGCCCCCCCACTTTGGTCACCTCCTCCCCATACTGGCCCCAGGGAATGGTGGGGGCTGAGGAGAGACTGGAAACCAGAGCCCATGCTTCTTACCCTCCTTGCCAGAAACTTCCTGCTGAATGAACCGTTTGTTAATTCCTTTGGTGGAGGGAGGAGAGGGCGAGGTTTCATTTGTGGGGCCTCCTGGCAGGTCTTGCCCCTGCTGCTTGGCTGTTAACCGGCTCGTGTTCTCCGGGGCCCCGGGGACAGGGCAGGGATGGCTGTGGTGTCTCTGCCACCGGCCTGGCCCCTCAGCTCTCTGCAGAGGCGCTGCTTGGAGGGAGACCCGGGGACCTTGGCAGCCATGAGGGAGCACGTGTCCGCGGGACGGGGCCTCGGTGGGAGCACGGGGAGGAAGATGCTCCAGGGGCGGCTTCTGAGAGCACGTCCAGGCCCCGGTCAGTGGATTCAGCTCCACAGCTCGACACTTCTGTGATTCAACCTTGCAACAGCTCTGAGGGAGTGTGATTGACCCTCCTTTTAAAGAGGAGGAAACTGAAGAGTCTAGCAATTAAGCTAGAAAGTAGCAGCGGGCAGATGCAAGATGAAATCTGTAGATTCTGAGCCCCTGGGTGGCTCAGTCGGTTGAGCGTCTGCTCAGGTCATGATCCCAGGGTCTTGGGATCGAGTCTCACGTCAGGCTCCCAGCTCAGCCGGGAACCTGCTTCTCCCTTTCCCTCTGCTGTTCCCCCTCTCTTGTTCTCTCTTTCTCTCTCTCTCTCTGTCAAATAAATATCTTAAGAAAAAAAAAAAATCTGTATATTCTAGAGAAAACCTTTTTCCACTTTTATTTTTCTCCAATTTTTCGTGACCTTACTAACGACTTCCCCCTCGTCGTTAAGTAAGTGTTCAGTTTCCTCAGTGTCAAAGGGGAACATGATCACAGAACATTGAGTCCCCAGAAACCTGTATTTAAATATTTCCTCCTCATGCCTGTTAAAGCAAAAGTCCAGAGGCTCAAGGAAGTTAATCCGTGGCCCTAAAGAAACAGAATTGTTCACATTTTCTCCTCTTCGATTGTCAGGGGAGGACTTGGGCGCTGCTGGCTGCTGTCATGCGGTGGAGTGGTGGGGAAGCATTTCAGACAGAGGTAGAGTGTTGGAGCAGGTGAACCTTCGGTGTCTTTCTGACCCAGGGGTACTCAGGGGCAGTCGCTTTCCCCAACCAGGCCGACATTTAGTGATGGCTGGAGACACCTGGGGACGGGTGGCCCTACAGTGCATCTGGGACAGCCCCCCAGAGCAGAGAATCATCTAGCCCTTAAATGCTTCGGCTCAAGGAACTTTCTATAAGGTGGTAGAGGTAGGTTTCGAGACAGGGAGCAGCTGGAAGACAACAGATCTCCAGATTTGTCTTGCGTCCTTCTAGAAGAGACAAATGCATCCTTCTAGAAGACTTTGGGGTAAAAGTTCCCTTGAACCCCAGCTGCTTCCTATGACCTAAGCCAGGATTTCTCCTCCCACAGAGGCTGACGCTCGTACTTTCACTGGCGACGCTGATAGCCGCCTTTGGGTCATCCTTCCAGTATGGGTACAACGTGGCCGCCGTTAATTCCCCTGCCGAGGTAGGTCGCTGGGGGGAGTGAGAAGCAAACCCCTCACCCCTGCCAGTGGGTTGGGGGTTTGGAGCAGCTCGTGCCTGGAATTGGCCTCTGGGGTGGCGGTCCATGCACGCTGGGGTGCACGGTGGGCCCTCAGGTCACGGGGGAGGGAGATACCCACGAGACACAGCGCAGGCCCGAGGGAGTGACTTGTGGGCACGTGGGGGTGAGCCGGGTGCCTGGCCTTGGCTTCTCATGACAGTCAGACCTGGCTCTTCACCCAGGGGCTGGCCTTGGGGGTGCGGGGGGGGTGCTCTGGTCTTCCCCAGCCTTGCACTCTCCAGAGGAGTCTGGAGGGTCAGAGGTCGTCCAAAGGCCTAGAACACTGGGGTTAGCTACGTCCTGGGCAGGGTGCCTATCAGAGGCCTGGCATCTCCCCGCGTGGGTGCCCCTGCTAGCTTCTCTTCGTACCACTCTGTCCCTCCTCCCTGCCACTCACTAGTGTCGCTGTCTGTGTGCCCAGGTCGTCCACTGGGGGGCCTGACAGCTCACGGTGCGCTTTCTGCAAAACCGGGTCAAGTTATTTTGGTGCTGTCTTCTGCTTTGTTCTCCAGCTCATGAAAGAGTTTTATAACCAGACCTACTATGAGCGCAACAATAACTACATAAACGAGTTTTCCTTGACGTTGCTGTGGTCTGTGTCTGTGTCCATGTTCCCGTTTGGAGGCTTCCTTGGCTCCCTCATGGTCGGCCCCTTGGTGAATAAATTTGGCAGGTAAGGCCAGGTGAATTTCCAGCTCCTGAAATCCCCAGACCCCATCCATTCAAAACCTAAGCCTAAAGCCAAAATCGGTTTTTTTGTTGGTAAAACTAGGTAATAACCGGTGTGATGATTTCTGTTTTCTAATAGGGTCTTAAGAAGACCCGATGTTGACCAAGTGTCTGGGGACGGAGGCAGGGTCTAGAAGTGGGTGTGGCGGGTCTTGGGCTCTGGGGGCAGGTCCAGAAAGACCAGAATGTACTTCCCAGCCCCGGACTCGCTCCCTCTCTCTGTTCTCCTGCCTTGCCAGGTATGTTCCTTACCAAAATCAAAACAAGTTCTCTCCTCGTGTGTGTGTGTGTGTGTGTGTGTGTGTGTGCGCTTTGAAAGGATTCAAACCCCAGGTAACAGGACCACGATGTCAGTCCCAATGTAGGTCACAGCACAGTGTTCTCAAACTCTGCTTCCCAAACAAATACAAACTCACTGCTCTGTCCTTTTACCTTGGGATCAAGTAATACTCAAAACTGAGCCCAAATTAAATTCCCATAAAACTCTGAAATGGCTGCGATGACTGTCAGACCTTCCAGGGCGAAACCACATGGTCCCGGGGCAACTCTCACTTGGGGTGTTGTGAACGTCAAGGGCAGAGCTCCTATCTTTGCCCCTAATTCTAGTAGCATTAGAGGTTGTATATTTGATTCCAAAAAAGGTCCTTAAGACATCACACTCCCTCGTGTAAATTCCATGGGCATGAGAAAGTGGCCTTGTTACTCGTGGTATATAAGAGCCCCTCCCTGCAGCCCCTTCCCTTGGCGAACAGGCACACAGGCTAGGTGAGGTCAAATCATCTTCTTGGCCACATATCTTGTTAGCTTGAGAGTCAAGGCCAGAACCCAGCGCCCTCTCCAGTACTTTTCAAAAAGAGCCCCAGATTAGAAACATCCAACCTCTGCTTTGGGATCTAAGATTCTGAGGTCTTCCTGGGAGGTTGGTGTTGGACCTGGCAGTTCCCCCTGCCGGCCAGAGCAGCAATCAGGTCACAGATCTGCAGGCCAGGTCTCCTGGAGTAAAGGACTGGGGTCCATGTTGATCCGTTTGGTCCAGATGAAGCCCAGCTGTCTGCTTGAGAACATGATAAAAATGCTGTTCACTTGCTTGTGGTTTCCTTGTATAACCGTAGCAACTAATAATTTATTGACGGGTTCCTGTGTGCCAGGCTCTAGCCTTTGCTTGCGTTTTTAGAGTTTTCAGGGTTTTGGTTTTTTTTTTAAGGGTTTTTAGTTCCTCCAGTCCATACAACAGCCCCATCCCCTTTTTCAAAATGGGAAAACAAAACAGAGAGATGCTGTCCCTTAGCCAAGATTATACAGCTGGGAGGAAATTCCATCTCTGGGCCTGTCCAGGCAACACTGTTGTATCGGGGGAGTTTCTTCTTGATCTGTTGCTTTATTGCTTAATCACACACATAGTATCTTTTTCATACAAGATGTTTACATGTTCAAGTGGTCAGACTTAAACCCTCATTTATGGTTTTTGCCTTTTGTGTCTGAAGACAGCCTTCCCTACCTGCCTGGAGTCACAAAGATAGTCTTCTGTCATTTAAAAAATAATGTTACAGTTTTGTTTTTCCCAGACAGATGTGGCATTTTAACCCTGAAAGATTTTTCTGTATGCTGTTGAATTCAGTCTGCTAATATTTCATGTACGATTTTCCATCTTTGTGATACCCATGAGGTTGGCCCTATACATTTCTTCTAATGTCCTCACCTGATCTGGTTTCAAGATTCTACTAACATCCTGCAAGTTGATGATTTGAAAAACCCTTAAGTGTATTGTAGTGTTCGGTTCTTTGCCTCTGCTCCCCGTGACCGATGCGCTCTGCACTGTGGTCATCTCCATTGGCTCCCACGGAGACTGTGCCTCGGCCAGGCTGTGCCCTTGACCCCTCTCCGCCTTCGATCACAGACAGAAGCAGCAGCAAAGCCCACTGCTGTAACTGGCCAGACGCTTGGTGAACATCTGTTAAACGAATGAATGAATCCTCTGCCCGGACTAACTGACATTTCGTCCTCTCCAGGAAAGGGACTTTGCTCTTCAACAACATCTTCTCCATTGTACCCGCGATCTTAATGGGGTGCAGCGAGGTTGCCCGGTCGTTCGAGATGATCATTGTGTCCAGACTTTTGGTGGGAATATGTGCAGGTAAATAATGCTGGGCTGCGCTACTGCTCTTGGGGAGGAGGGGCAGGTGCTGGGATCTGGACCATTCTGGGGCCACTGGAGCACACAGGCGCAGCAGAAACTGCTTGTTCCTCCGCCCTGAACTAGACCCCGGAGCCTACACTGAGTCTCAGATGTATTCAGGGACAAGTGTCCCTGTGCCACTTCCTGCAGAGAGAGCCCTTGCATGAAGGAGAGACATACAGGATCCTGTGCAGAGGTGGGCTTCCATCTGGCCCTTCGTCTGCGTTTTCTCAACAGCAGGCGGCCAGTGAGTGGGCGGTGACCCCTGATTAGTGAGCAGCACTTTTTTTTCTAGACAGACTAGACAGTGTCATGTGTCATAAAGATAAGGATTGTCTTCTGGAACTTCTGCTTCGCTTATTGGTAATGTATGAAAATCAGGCTGCAGTGTCAAACGTGTTTCTGTATTTTTTACTGTGGGTCATGGCTAGAAAAGCATAACAGTCTAATGGACAAATCCCTCCTAACAAGAGCAGGAAGGTGAAGTTTGCAAAGGGCTCTTCAGAGGTCCTTTTGCACTTCCTCCTCCCTGGCCCACCTGTTGCGCAGAGTAAGGACTGGCTGGGGTCTCTCGCCTTGCAAACCCTCCAAAGCCATCCTTGAAGTCTGCGCTCCCCCATCATTGCTTCCGACCAGAGAGATGGGGCTAAAGCCGTGCTTGCGACCTTCGCCTGACTTGGCATTCTTCTGTAGACTGTAGTTCCCAGGCCTGGGGGTTGGGGGCGAGCAGGACTCCCACTCTCGGAGCCGTGCACTTTCTGGGTGGGCCCCCAGGGTGAGCACCCCCAAGATGCCGCATCCTGGGCCCTTGCCAGCAACCCCACACCCAGCCCTGGCAGTGCCAACGTGTCTCATTTTCTCCTTCCAATCATGGGGCTAGGGGTGGACGGATATCTGGGCCACATGTCAGCAAGCCCCTCAGTGGGTACTGGGGACAGTGGGGGATGCAGCAAGGACCTGGTGTCGGGGAAAACGGCGAGGAATTGAGGGGCCGGAGAGAAGAAGAGGAAAATAAGATCCTTGAAGAGAGGAGAGGTCCTGTGGTGGAGAGAGTGATGGGCCCTGGGACAAGCTTCCCTCCGCTTCCACCGCCGAGCCCCGAGGGCGCCTGGCCTGACTCCCCCGCAGCAGGGCTGGGCTAGTGATTCTGGGAGGCACCGGCTGTGGGCAGGTGCAGGCAAGCACTTTTCTGTGGACCATCCAACCCTTTAGGGTTAGTTCCAATGGGGAGCTATTAGGCTCCAATAGATAACAAATCACAAAACGCCCACCCTTTTGTCTTAAATAAGCAGGACTTTCAAGTCTGCGGGTCTCAGAAGTTTTGGCCTCAGGCCCTTCTTACCCTCTTAAAATCACTGAGGCTCCAAAGAGCTTTTTACTCGTGTGGGTTGTATTGGTCAATATTTACAACTTAGAAGTTGCAACCAAGGGGCACCTGGGTGACTCAGCCGGTGAAGTGTCTGCCTTCGGCTCATGATCCCAGAGTCCTGGGATCGAGCCCCATGTCCTTGCTCAGAGGGGAGTTTGCTTCTCCCTCTCCCTCTGCCTCTCCCTGCCCTGCTCATGCTCGCTCTCTCTCTCAAATAAATAAATAAAAATCTAAAAAGAAAGAAAGAAAAGACTGCAACCAAGATATGTTCACTTAATTCATTTAAATGGTGACCAGAAGCCCGTTATAAGAGCTATATATCCTAAAACCAAAACACTTCGTGAGAAGAAGGGTATTTCTTTGCGTTTTTGCAAATCTCTTTAATGTCTGGCTTCTCCAACCTGCTTCTGTATTCCAGGGGCTATGGTACCATGTCCCACGTAGCCTCTGGAGCGCTGCACTGTGTGCTCACGGGAGAAGGAGAACGAACCGGGCACTATCTCGGCATTCTTAAAAAATGCTTTTGATCTCACAGGCCCCCTGAGAAGGTGTCAGGAGTTTCCTAGGTCCTCAGATCCCATCTGGCTCTCACGTCCTAACCCATTCACGGTTCCCATTCACGGTTCGTTCTTTCACAGAGCTCCCGAGATAGTCAGGAAGCTGAGCGAGCCAGCAGCCAGCCGCTCAGACATCCTAAAAAGGAAGGGATTGACTGCTCTGCCAAAGAGGGTACGGGGACAAAGGGGATACAGGGACAGACAGCGGGACCTGAGACTCGCTGGCTCACCGTCAGCTCACGTGGCAAGAACACCAAGTGCTTTCTCCAAAGGGATTTCAAACGTAAAAGCCACCTTCTCCGACTCGGTCCCAACAGGCCCGCTGGGATTGCCCACTGGGGTCACTTTTAAATCAGAACGGGAATTGCTTTCCACCAGCACAAAGGGGACCCCATCCTTTCACAAACCTCCTGATGTTTGCCTCTTGGTCTTTTGTCCCTGTCATGGGAAGTACTTGTTGCTGAGATGTGGGGCCCCCCCCACCACCGCCAGGCCCTGACTGGTGACCACGGAGTCCGCCCCTCGAGGGCCCCTGCTTCCTCCCAGTCCTCTGGGCACTAGGCCTGCGGGGTCTCCCCATATACATACCCCACCAGACTTCTCAAGGCTGCTGTAAAGACGGCCTCTCTTTGCTCTGACAGCTGGGAAGGGCCAGTGTGAGTAGCAGCGAGCCTCTGCTAAACACCGAGCAGATATCCTTGGGCAGAATTGCCAGGCTTGAGCCCTTGGCTCTCAGACGCTCCCTCCTGTCTGGATGTCATCCAATACCCACACACTGCCAGCAGCTCCGACCTCCACACACCGCCACACTGTTCCCTCCACCTCCCCACGGCCGGAGCCCCCTCAGACCCACGTGTCTTTGAACCCCAGCCTGACTCCTGACAGGGTGTTCAATACTGGAACTCGTGACCACCCACCCAACCTCCGTCCAAGATTTTCAGCCTCTTGTTGGGCTTCTGGGAGAATTAGATGGGATGATCTATGTGCAAATACTTCCAAGCCTATAAAATCTAAGTCCCACCTGTTCTTCCTTGTTCCAGTAAGACGAGAAAATTGAACAATGGGCGTTCGGAAGTGGCAATTGTCCCCCGATATACATTTGCGATTTTGATGCTTGCAGATAGATGGAGTTGGTGGGCAGGGGTCCTGGGCCCCATCAGAACAGCTTCCCCCAAGGAGCCAGGGGAAGAAGGTGCCAGACCACACCTGGGCTTTTCTTCCCTGGCACCAAGCCAGCTAAGGGCAGCCCAAGGGGTCAGGCCACCTGTGTCCCCTGGCCCCTGTGACGAGTTGAGAAGCAAGGCTGCTTGTCAACAAACTTCCTGGGCTCAGATGATCCTTTCTTCCCTTACAGTTTAAAGGACGAGGAATTAAAAGGGGTTTGCTTACTCTCGCCGTTTGGAGACGGAAGTTTCTGCCCAGCTGCTGCGATGGCTGGATAAGAATAGAGTGTGTTTGGAGACATATCTTGTCCCTGCCAGACTTAATGTTTCCTGATGGTGTTTTTGCTTCAATCCCCTGCCAGGTCTGTCTTCCAACGTTGTCCCCATGTACCTGGGGGAGCTGGCCCCCAAAAACCTGAGGGGAGCTCTCGGGGTGGTCCCTCAGGTCTTTATCACCGTCGGCATCCTCGTGGCTCAGATCTTTGGTCTCCGGAGCCTCCTGGCCAACAAAGAAGGTAAGGTCCGGCCGCCCCAGACACCAGGCCTCCCTCTGCAGCGACTGGATGCTTCTGCGAGCTCCTTTCTCCTCTTGGGTCGGCTGGCCAGGCTCACCACGCTGCCCGGCCCCACGGTGCTGGCGCAGTGTTTGCACAGAACGGGCCCTCAGTACATTGGCGGGGACCGTGTAGCTGACATTTCCCAGTCCCTCAGAGGACATGGATGAGGGGCTTTGGAAGGAGCGAGAAGGGAGAGCCATTGCCTGACTCTCTCCCAGCTTCCTCGCTGGCTGGCCACACAGGGGCCCAGGACTTGGCGGTGACGGCCACCATGGCTCCAGGCTGTGTGCTTGAGGTTTCCTGCCGCCAACTCTCCAGCCTCCCAGCAACGCTGCTGGGGGGGGCACTGTGATCGTCCCATTCCACAGGCCAGGAAAGGGGGGGTCAGGTGGTGAGCTGCAGGGCCGGCCCCCACCCGAGATCCTGACTGGAGCCAGTGACTGCACCTGCTATGTCCCTCCTGGAGAGCCCACGCCCAGCACATAGTAGGTGCACAGTCACTGGTAACTACACTGCTTCTGCATGATAACCCCTTCAGGTCTCAGGGTTCGATCCTCAGAAAGGGAGATTGCCCTTAACAGTCACACCAGCCAGAATGTAAAATGTGCTTATTGTGGGCCAGGGCCCAGGTCTTCATATTATTTCCATTCAATCCTCCAAACAACCCTTTAAAGCAGATCCTGGTTTTATACCCATTTTACAGACGTGGAACCTGAGGCACAGAGAGGTTGGGTAATACGTCTAGGGTCTCCTTAGGATGTGTGTCCAGGTGGCTTGGGCCGAGGTCCATGTTTAATGGACCCCGGCCTGCCCCCACCCCCACTCCCCGTACTGACATTCATCAGCCCATCCTTGCCTCTCCCTGTAGCTGTTTACCATGTTTTGCAAAGACCGAGTCAGTCTTCTGCTTCTGGCTGTCATCCGCACGGTGCGGGGTCCAGCGTCAGTTTCTGCCACCGGCTCCTGTCGCGGTTTGCTTCCTTTCCCCTGCGGTGTAGAATTCTGTTTTGCGACTACACTGTGCTTCATGTATCTGTCTAGCATCGCAGACATTGGCCTTGTTTGTGGTTCTCATTTCTGGGGTCACTGTGGCTCGGACCGGTCCAGTTCAGGTGTCCCGGGGGGCCCAGCAGAGTCTTGGGCACGGGAGGGGTCCTGTGTCACCAGCTCTGGGTCTGGCCCTTAAGGAAACTAGTCTGGGACAGAGCGGCCAGCTGGGGTCCAGGGCAGGGGCGTGGGGCTGGGGGCAGAAGGCAGGTGACTTGGCCGGGGCGGGCGCTCACGTGGGCACTGGCTTCCCCGCAGGCTGGCCCATCCTGCTCGGGCTGACTGGGATCCCAGCGGCCCTGCAGCTTCTCCTCTTGCCTTTCTTCCCCGAGAGCCCCCGGTACCTGCTGATTCAAAAGAAGGATGAGGCGGCTGCCAAAGACGGTACGGCTTTACTGTGGCGGTGGGGGGGGGGGGGGGCTTTGCGGGGGGGAGGGACAGGGGATGGAGGCCGCAGCGTCCCAGCTCCGGGAAGTTGGGACCCCCCGAGCCCACCCCCCTGCTCCCCTCCCTTAGCGCTGAAGAAGCTGCGGGGCTGGGACGACGTGGGCTCGGAGATGGAGGAGATCCGGCAAGAGGACGAGGCGGAGAAGGCGGCAGGCTTCATCTCCGTGCTCAAGCTGTTCAGCATGAGGTCCTTGCGGTGGCAGGTCATCTCCATCATCATCCTCATGGGCGGCCAGCAGCTGTCGGGGGTGAACGCGGTACGGGGGCTGTGGGGCCGGAGCGGGCAGCCGGTGTCATCGCGGGGCTCGCCGGATCACGGGCGTTGCCCCGAGGTCCCCACCAGCCTCTGGGGGTCCCTTCCAGATCTACTACTACGCAGACCAGATCTACCTGAGCGCAGGGGTGAACCATCATGACGTCCAGTACGTGACTGTGGGCACCGGGGCCGTCAACGTGCTGATGACCGTCTGTGCCGTGAGTCCCCGACAGCCACCGGCGATGGAGACATCTGAAGAGTTGGGGGAGGGGGTCCTAGCTGAGGAAAGAGCTCGATCTGAGGTGCCTGAGGTCCTCGTCTCCCGCCTCTGGACTTCTGTCAGATGCCAGCCTGTGCATGCCACCCCCAGGATGGAGACCCTGCCCCCTGACTCTGGAAGCTTCCGCCGTAGGGAGTGCCTCCTTCCCAGTGTCTGACATTTGGGGCTCTTCCTGTGCCAGGGGCAGATGACACCGCTGGCCTGGGTGGTGTGGCGGCTGCTGGGGGACATAGCCCACCCGCTTCTCCTCACAAATGCCCCTTCAGAAGAGGGAGTGTGGGGGCTTCCTGTGAAGGCAGCTGTAGGCAGAGGTCTGCCCCCCTTCTCTGGCGGACCTCCTGGACCTCCCGGCTTGCCCTGTGCCCCCTCCCTTGCAGGTGTTCATAGTGGAGCTCCTGGGGCGAAGGGTCCTTCTCCTCCTGGGCTTCTCCATCTGCTTCACCGCCTGCTGCGTGCTGACGGCCGCTCTGGCCCTGCAGGTGAGGAGGGGGCTTCTGTCCACCCCCTGCACCCTCGCCTGCATCCCAGGGAAGAAGAGCGGAATGACCTTTGAGCAGCTGCAAGGAATCAGATGCCTGGGGACCATCAGCCCCCCATCACCCTCGCCACAAAGCAGCATAGAGCCCACGAATGGCTGGTTGTCCGGGGGCATCCGAGCGGGGCTGCCTGTTGGAAGAGCCAGGAGCCTTCCTATCCCAGCCCCCGGAGAGCCCCTGGCCCTCTGGGGACCAAGGTTCCTGACGTTCCCCATCTCCAGTTGTCCCTGCTTTGCCGGCCGTGATCCCCCCTCTTTTCTCCCCACAGGACACAATATCCTGGATGCCTTACGTCAGCATCGCCTGCGTCATCTCCTACGTGGTCGGACACGCCCTCGGGCCCAGTACGTACCCCAGTGCTGGCTCTATGCTGTCCTGGTCTCCTTTCTTGCACCATCAGCCCTAGAAACCTCTGTTCCCTGGAGAGACGCCTTGGAGGGTGGGATGCAGCCCCAGAACGGCTTCTCTCCCTGCCTTCCTATCGCAAAGGGGTCTGGACAGAGCATAATTAGAGTGAGAGCAAAAGCAGCCTTGACTGTGTGGGTTGAAACAGGGGCTGGGTGGTTGGCCTAGAGAAGCTTACGGGTGGTCACAGGCCCCTTTTCGGGACGTCACGCAGTGTCACCCGTGGTGCCCAATTCCTCCTCTTGACCCTCTCCTCCTGCTTTGCCACCAGCTCAGGAGTTCCCGAGACACGCTGCCCCTTAGGTCCCGATGCCTCAGGCCACCTGACATGGCAGGGGCTCCGGGGCCGTTTGTGGGCCTGCTCTGCTTGCTTCTGGAGAAGACAGCTCTTCTTCCTCTCCCGCTTTGCCCCCCCAGGTCCCATCCCCGCGCTGCTGATCACCGAGATCTTCCTGCAGTCCTCCCGGCCGGCCGCCTTCATGGTGGGGGGCAGCGTCCACTGGCTCTCCAACTTCACCGTGGGCTTGATCTTCCCATTCGTCCAAGTGAGTGTGCCCCGGGGGCCCCAGATGTGCAAATCCTCGGCAGTAAGGGGAGAACCTTCTCGAGCAAGTGAACCCCGATCCCCTTCCCACAGGTGGGCCTCGGACCTTACAGCTTCATCATTTTTGCTGTGATATGCCTTCTCACCACCATCTACATCTTCCTGGTTGTCCCTGAGACCAAGGGCAAGACATTCATGGAGATCAACCAGATTTTCACCAAGATGAATAAGGAGTCGGAGGTGCACCCGGAGAAGGAGGAACTGAAGGGCTTCCCGAGCTCCGCTTCGGGGCTGTAGCTCAGAAGAGGAGCTGATAAGCGGGTCTGAGTGGAGCGTCCCTCCTGCGCTTTCTTCCTGACCACCGGGTGTCCGTGAACATCTGAGGACCAGCCCGGGGTGGAACGCAGGCCCCCCCGGGACCGTCCAAAGCGCTGCTTGTCTCTCTCCACATTGACCCACCACCAACCCCAGCTCGCAATGAGCAGGCGCCCTCGCCGAGCTGGGTTCGCCACTGGGTGGCCCCTGATCACACCAGCTCTTACGACCAAAGTCATTACTGGGGCGGCAGGACGGAAGGAACCCGATCTGCCAGAGAAACGAACTCTTCTGCAGTCCCACGGGTCTGCTCGGGACCAGAGGCAGTCTTCCTCTTGCCGTATCCATCTCCAGAAACACCAGCCCTGGAAAGTGTGATGTCCCATGTAATGACGTCTAAGAAGCTGGGACAGGTTCCCGCGGGGACTTTACCGGAGTTGGAGATTGTTAATCGTGAACTATATTGCTGGAGGACAATAGCGTTGCCTCTGTGTGCTCAATAAAACACGTATGACCACTTCTCACCAACACCTGCTTCTTCCCTGTGGGGAGTCTGTGCCAAGGCGTCAGCCGCTCCAGGGTACGGGTCTGTCCCGGGACCCCGCTGCCTGGAACAGGGCCTGGAGTGGAGGGGGCCCGGAGACCGTATTTGCTGGAAGAAGGGAAGCAGCGAGAGCTGAGGCGGTCAGAGAGTTGTGATCTTTTAAAATTTCAGATCCAGGCTCCTCTGCTTGTCTTCAGGTACATAGCGAACACCGAGGGGCCCTGAAAGTGAGACCGGGACGGGGGCACAGGAGAAGGAGGGTTGCCTCCCCTCCCCGACTCCCGAATGTACGGCAGAGCTGGAGGCTTCTCGTACAGGGGTGTGCGTGTGTGTGTGTGTGTGTGTGTGTGAGACAGGATGTGAGCTGCTCCTGGCTGTGAGGGAGGCAGAGCCAGGGGCCGGGTCGGACAGAGGTGGGGTTTAGGAGCAGCCTTAGTCAGGGTAGAATGGGGATCCCACTGGTGATGAATTAAATAATTCAAAAGAGTAGCGAGGGCCCAGAACCCCTGCCAGGGTTGGACCACCCTTGACCTCCTGCTGCAGGGGCCTGCCGTGCCGAAGGGGGCCGGGGAAGCAGCCGCACATGTAGGAGCTCTCAACATAGGAGCCGTCCAGCCGGGATGTCAGGATCCAGGAGGTGGGAGCTCCTGTCCTTGGTTCTGCCACTTGGTGATGGTGCGACATGGGCTCTTTGCTGGGCTTTCCTGCACATTAGTTTCCTCTTCTGTTAAACAGAGCTAATGATAAGTGTCTCCCATGGTTACGAGGATGAGGGAACATGTTCGTGGTGTTTAGATCAGCGGCTGGCAAGTGTTATGTACTTAGTTATTTTTAAGAGCTTGAGAATGAGCATCAATCTTGAGGACAAATAAAGCCATAGGTAGGAATGCAGCGAGAGACCACTATCCATGTATAACTGGGATTAAGCAATTAAGTAAATGGATGGCACGTGGTGGGAGGCTTCTCACTGGTGCAGATAAGCCAAGACACGGAGCCCAGGATAATCCACATGGCCCTAGATGAGCTTGGAGATCCTGGTATGAGCTCACGTCAGCTTAATACAGACAGCTACCTACAGAAACAGGCTACCTGGGGGCTCAGTTGGTTAAGCATTTGACTCTTGATTTGGACCCAGGTCATGATCTCAAGGTCATGGGATCGAGCCCCGCATCAAGAGCCCCCTTAAGATTCTCTCCTCCCGGGGCGCATGGGCGGCTCAGTGGTGGGTTAAAGCCTCTGTCTTCAGCTCAGGTCATGATCCCAGGGTCCTGGGATCAAGCCCCGCATCGGGCTCTCTGCTCAACAGGGAGCCTGCTTCCCCATCTCTCTCTCTGCCTGACTCTCTGCCTACTTGTGATCTCTCTCTATGCCAAATAAATAAATAAAATCTTAAAAAAAAAAAAAAAAGTCTCTCCTCCCCCGCCCCCCCGCCTCCTCTAAAAAAGAAGCACTTGCAGACATGCGTGTTTCCATGGGTTAAGAACCACAAGAGGGAGGCATGGGCCCGGTGCTGGCTGCACGGGAAGGAAGGTGTGGGATCAGGGAAGAACGCAGGGTCTCCCCCGTGCCGAGGAAGCAGCAGGAAAGGGAAGGATGGACATTCAGGTGAGCACAGCACACGGCAGTGTTTAGGGGAACTGCGGGTCGGCCAGCAAAGCTGGAAAGGTGTGGGTCCTCATGAGCCAAACTGAGTCTGAACGGGGTGCTCGACACAACCTGGGCCCTGGGTGATTGCTGAGTCCGAGGAAGGGCTGTGGCAGTACTAGGGACTGAGGGAGGGGGACTTGGGTAGGCGGTCAGTTGGAAAGAAATAAGGGGGGCCCTGCAGAGCCAGCAGCGGTCCGGCCGAGACGTGGGAGAATTCAGAGACAGACCTGTAGGATTTAGGGACCCCTCAGCCCTCACAGGTGAGGCACCTCCCACCCTGCCAGGTTTCTGAAACACCAGGAGTGGAGGGGGTCGGGGTGTGGAGCGGCAGGCTTGGGGCGAAGACAGTAACGTTTTTGGACATGTGGAGATGGAGGAACTCATAAAATACTTGAGAAGTGTCTAGAAGGACATGAGTCATTGTGGCTTTGGAGCTTGGGAGAGAGAAACCACAGTCACATAATTATTATAGTATATTGATAATTGTTGTCTTTTATTGTTAATTTCCTACCGTGCCCAGTTTCTAAATTCAACTCGATCACAGGTGTGTATGTATAGGAGAAAACATAGTGTTCCCAGGGTTCGGTGCTATCCGCAGTTTCGTGGGGGCTGGGAGGGGATCCCCCATGGATCAGGGGGAACTACTGTATTCCTTGCTTCCTCCCTTCACAATGCCCTTTGGAGTGTCTGTTTTATACATGAGCAGCACTTAAATAAAAAATAAATATTAAAAAAAGAAAAAAGAAAAAGGGTATGTGCTATGGCAAGTGCTATGAAGTGTGTAAGCCTGACAATTCACAGACCTGTATCCCTGGGACTAATACAGTATATGTTAATTTTTAAAAATTTATTAAAAAATAAATAAATATGCATACACTGGAGGTTGGTGTTCAAAACTTTGTTACTGATGGAATAGTCCTATGGGCAAGGTTCGGATACCACAGGGGACCCATCTGGCCACCAAGAGAAGCAAAGATGGAGAAGAAAAAGCACTTGGGAAAATTGGAAAGTGTCAGGAGGTTGGAGGTTCTTTGGATGCTGACCAAGGTCAGTCAAGGGCAGGGCAATTAGCAAGTGAGAGCGATGGGGGTAAGGAGGGCTTCGGGGCTCACTAAGTGTTTTCTGAGTGGCTGAGTCTTGCTGGGAGGAGTGGAGGTTCTGAAGGAGCAGAGCACAGCTGAGCTGACTGGGGAAGGAGCATCCTGCAGAAAGGTCACCAACCCCGGGATGACGAACGCTCTCGTGACTCCATCAGGCAGGTGGCAGGTGGCTTTCACCAGCAGGTTCACACTTCTGGATTTCACAGAGTAAAATTGAGGATGAAGGGTGCCTGGCCGGCTCAGTCAGTAGAACATGGGACTCTTGATCTTGGGGTCATAAGTGTGAGTCCCACATTGGGCGTGGAGATCACCTAAAAATAAAATCGTTATGCGTGCCTGGGTGGCTCAGTCCGTTAAGCATCGTCTTTGGCTCAGATCATGATCTCAGGGTCCTGAGATCGAGCCCCATGTCGGGCTCTCTGCTTCTCCCTCTCCCTCTCCCTGCTGCTTCCCCTGTTTGTGCTCTCTCTCTCATAAATAAATAAATAAAATTTTTAAAAGAAAACCCACATCTCGGTAAATAAATAAAATAAAATAAGATCTTTAAAACCAAAATTCAGCTCTCAGCCCAAAGGCTCCTCCTCAGAGACACAGTCCCTGTGGACCCTACTGAACCCGACCCCTCGCCGCCCACTGGCTTCTAGCCCATCGCCCGGTCTCAGTCCTCATGACATTATTGTTATTTGCATTTCTCATATGTGTGCAGTTTGCGGGGGGTCTCCTCTCACTAAAATCCAAGCTCCATGAGGACAGCAGGCTGCTGGACCTTCATCCTTGAAGCAGCCCCACGTGGCCCAGGGCCAGTCATAAAGGAGATGCCTAGACCGGTCCCCCAGGAGGAAATGGGTATGTGGGCAGCCGTCCTCATCCCCCAGTCATCTGCCGCCTCCAGCTGGGCTCAGCCTGGGCTCCGCTGCCCCCCATTTTCAGGGGCCAAGACTGGCCCCCCCATAGTCCCTGACCACAGCCCCATCTCCCACAGAGGCTCCAGCTCATGCTGGTGCTAGTGACTCTGAGTACAGCCTTCGGCTTGGCCTTCCAGTATGCTTACATCATCATCATGGTCAACACACCCAACAGGGTGGGCACAGGGTGGGTGGGAGGCAGCTGCCATCTTTCTTCCAGCCGTACGCCCCTGGATGCCCACCTCTGGAGACCAGGGGCTGATTAGAGTTGCTTCTCCCCAGAGTGTCATCCTTTCCAGGTATATTGGGACAGAGGGGTCGAGGAGAAGTAGATCTGAGTTCCCCATCTGTGGCTTTGAGCCTTCCTCCCAAGTGCCCTTCCCCTGGGAAGGCCACTTGCAGATGGCAAAGAGAAAGGGGTCAAGGAATGAACCACGGAGGTTCAGGTTCCTCTCTGAACCATGGAGCATCAAGGGTTTGGGACCAGGATGAGGGGAAGCAAAGGAAAAGGAGAAGGGGTCCGTGTCAGATGGGGAAGATCTGGAGGGCAGAGTGTCCCCAAGGCCTAGTAGGACATACGAGTCAGGGGGGAGGGAGAGCCTCTGCTGGTGAGTCTAGATGAGGAGTGAGAACTGACTATGGCTTTGGCCTCATGGAGGACATGGATGACCTTGACAAGGGCAGCCGAGGTGAGAGCGGGAGGCCAAAGCTTGACCAGATGGGTTCGAGGGACAGTGGGCAGGATGGAGGACGGACAGCGAGGACAGGAGGCTGTTTGCAGGAGTTTTACTGCATAAAGGGATGAGGGAGTCGTGTTAGGTTTTATAGGGCAGAAGTCTTGTTTGTGTACTGAGAGGGAGTAGTCAATAAAAAAAGGAAGGAACAGTGATGCGGAACACGTAGGGGACAACTGCAGGGAGAAAGTCTACGAATGGTCTACTACCATTCATTTGGGTATATGAGCTCTGCCCTACTTTTATGATGTCATTCATTTATAGCTGTATTTTATTCACAAATGCTTCATAAGGGGCACTGCCCTAGTGGCTCATGGCGGGTGTTAATATACACACAGTGATCTTTTCTCAGTCATGAATGCACCATCACCATATCACACTGCATAGGTCATCTCCACAACCGATGAGGAAACTAAGGTTTATAGAGAGGTAGATCCCTTGCCTAGCGTCACACAATTAGTAACAGCATTTCTTGTTTTTTTTTTCTTAAGCATGATTATTATTTTTTTAAGATTTTATTGAGAGAGTGGGGCGCCTGTGTGGCTCAGTGGGTGAACCTCTGCCTTCAGCTCAGGTCATAATCTCAGGGTCCTGGGATCGAGCCCCGTGTCAGCCTCTCTGCTCGGCAGGGAGCCTGCTTCCTCCTCCTTCTCTCTGCCTGCCTCTCTGCCTACTTGTGATCTCTCTCTCTATCAAATAAATAAATAAAATCTTTTTTTAAGAAAAAAAGATTTTATTGAGAGAGAGAGAGAAAGTGAGCGTACAGGGTGGGAGCAGGGAAGGAGAGGGAGAATCCCAAGCAGACCCCCCGATGAACAGGGAGCCCAATGTGGGGCTCGATCTCACAACCCTGAGATCATGACCTGAGCCCAAACCAAGAGTCAGACACTCGAATGACGGAGCCGCACAGGCATCACTAACAGTGGCTTTTTAGCACTTTTTGTGCAGTCTGGCTCCTCGTCTCACCCCACATTATAGTAGGCTTTAACAACAGAGAATCAATTTTGTCCTGGGGTACTGGCAGAAACAGCCTTCAGTACAATGACAAGGGGCAGCTGAGAACATTACATCGTCATCTCTCCTGAGAAGCCCAGTGTTCTTGGCTGCAGAGGGAGCAATGTTTTCCAGGTCTTAAAGTCAATATGAGGTTTCATCATATAAACTACTTGGGGAGACACAGAACATTCAGATCCCGATGCTCCCATGCTCTTACATTCTGTCCGTGTTTCCTCTCAGTAGCTTGCTGGGGTCGTTGATAGTTGGCCTGCCAGTTGACAGGTGTGGCAGGTAAAGATGTGTTGCTGTCACTTAAACCACACTGTTCTCTAGCAGTTGTGCTTTTGGTGGGGGGTTGGTGTGATCTTGGAAATCAAGAAGCCTGAAGTCTAGTCCCTGCTTGGCCTCAGACACCATGTCCTGGAAGCAAGCCCTTGAATTTCTCTGGATTTCTCCCCATGTCCCTTGCACAGAACAGCATTCCCTCCATCAGCCGCCCCATGGAGGCAGCACAGCCTTGGAGAGCAGAGTGCTAGGTGGCACTTAGTGTATGCCTTCCCAGTGCTTCCAGCAGGTGTTCAATAAGTGCTTGACGACGGGGTTGAATTCCTGGCCAGGTGCCCAGGGACTCTGAGCTGTAACAGCCCCAGCCCCTCCCTGGGCGGCCTCAGCAGCATTGTGGTTCCGAGGTTTGGGGTTCAGACTGAATCACTGCACATGCCCCTGTCTCGTGCCTCGTGTGAGAATGAACAATAGTTCTTTGTACTTTGCTTAATGCAGCTGGGGCTGCTGCAAGGACGTGACTCTGCAGATAAGGAGGGATCCTAAGTCAAGGTTCCCAGAAGGAAGGGCGTGAGCAGAGATGTCAGGGGAGGCACCAGGGCCTTCCCTTTGGATCCCACTCTTTGTTTTTGTTTTTTCAATACTTTATTTTTTTAACATTTTTGAAAGATTTTATTTATTTATTTGACAGAGACACAGCGAGAAAGGGAACACAGGCAGGGGGAGTGGGAGAGGGAGGAGCGGGCTTCCCCCTGAGCAGAGAGCCCCATGCCAGGTTCAATCCCAGGATCATGACCTGAGCCGAAGGCAGACGTTTAAGGACTGAGCCACCCAGGCGCCCCTTAAGATTTTATTTTTAAGTCATCTCTACACTCAAACGTGCGGCTCAAACCCGCAATGGCAAGATCAGGATCACAGGCTCTCCGGACTGAGCCAGCCAGATGTCCCTCCATTCTACTCTTCGAGGTTCACGATCACACTCGGATTTGATGTGCCAAGGTTGGCAGTTCTTAGGAGGGAGTAGAAAGTGCTCTAAAGAAAACTATTATTTAACAAACCACGGCCATTCGATTCTCACACATAAAAGAAAACATTGTCAATTGAAAATTAATTCTTTATCATAGCAGGGCCATAGGACCTCTTCCTCTAAGCACCTGATTAGCAATCTGCCCGATGTTGTGAACTTGAATGAAGAAAACAGGCAGCGTAGTGTAATGATTCCGTAACCAGGTTTCTTTGTCATTCAGGCCGCGCTGGTCCCAGCTTCACCAAGAGTGACTGAGCTGCTCTCGAAGCCCAGGCTTGGCCACCGCTCCCTTGGCTGAAGCCCACGGTCCCAGACCGTGGGATCTCGGTGATGGTCTCATCACTGCTCTCATTTTACAGTTGAGGACCCTGAGCCCCGAAAGGGCGGTGGCGTCAGCCTCGTCCCTGTGGGGTCTGGACAGCCCTGAGCCGAGCTGAGGCTCTCTGGTGCTCGGGAAGGACGCGGGGTGGGGCAGGCATGTGTGGGCTGTTGGTTCCCTTCCGCCCAGTGCTGGCTGGTCACCTACTCTCAGGGTTCGGGCCCTGATGGCAGTTCTCACGGGGGTGTGGCCACCACAGGTGGTTGAGAAAACCGGTGTGCATACCTGGTAAGCCTTCAGTGTTGCCTAGCAGGTGGTTTTTGCAGCAGGAGGGGTTCCTAGGTTTCTGCTTGGAGACACCCACACATACACACACACACACACCCACTCCCAGCAGCAGAGCGCCCCCCTCCACCCTGCTGCTGACTGACTCAACGCACCTGTGTCCATCAGGGTCCTGACGGTTCTCGAAGGTGGCCAGGGAGTGGGGAGACCACAAAGGTTGGTGCAGAGCCCACCGCCACCCCGCGGCTGGTGCTTTCCCTCCCTTCCTGACCTCCTTTGGCAAGACCTGCGTCAAAGCTGGGGGCGTGGGGTAGGCAAGGACGCCACTGTTGCGAGTCAGCATGGGGCACGGAATGGTCTGGAAGGGGGTGGTGGATCCTGGGGGCAGCCAGGGGACATCCAGCCCCAAAATTTGTTTTCAGACACTCCCCTTCACAGATTCGTGGCTTTCCAACCTTGAAAGGGGTCTTATAGATCATCTAGTCCAACTCTGCCTCACATCTGCTGTGGGAGTCCCCTGTTTGGCATTCCTGATGCCCTGCCTCTAGCCTAGTCTCTCTTGAATACCACCAGTGATGGGAAGCTCCCTATCTACCAAAATGGCCATTCCTTTCTCCTTCCCTGCTGTTTCCAGTTAGCACCAACTGTCACCACGCCCCGATACCCCACTCTACCCCCCAGGTCACCCCAAAGTTCCCTTCATGGGACTTCTGCCCACTGGTTCTTGCCAGCCAGCAGCCTCTGTCAGGCCCAATCCCCCCGCATCGATAGTGGCCGACCTGGAGAACCTCGGGTCAAGGGAGCTTCACCCACCTCAGCGCCCTGCTCTCTGAGCCCTGCTGTCTTTGGAGAAAGGGAGCTCCGCTGCTCAACAACCTCCAGCCATCATCCCTGCCATCCTGATGGGAGTCAGCTCTGTGGCCAAAGCTTTTGAACTAATCATCTTTTCTCAAGTGATGCTGGGGGTCTATGCAGGCACCTGGGGTAACAGGTGCAGCCCCAAGGCCACGCTCAGGTTCAGCCATGGGAGGAAGGGTATAAGTCCTATGTACCCTGCTCCACAGGCCAAGGCTGGAAGCAGGGGAGCCAAGGGTCTTCTGGTCACTGCAAACCTTGAGCCCTCTTGCCTTCCTTGATGTAACCAGACCTCCCATCAGGGAAGGAGTTCTAAAAATACACTTTGCCTGGAGGCATAAATAATCGATAAGGTTTGACATGGTATCTTCTGAGGTGGTTGTACAGTTTACACCGAGGAGAAAGGGCTTCGAGCAAAAGGAAACCAAATTTGAAGCCTCGGTCAGCAGGGGAGGAAGGTTTCTCTACTAGAGTGGTTTTTTCTATTTAGAAAAAGAAAATGACACAAGTCATCTGTGCTTTAGAAAAATCAGGAAATAAGTCAAAGCAAAAGGGTTGTCTTCAAGTCCTGCTACCCAGGGACACACTCCTCATGGGCGACAGGTGGCCCAGGCTCTGCTGCTGGGAAGGAGACATTGCGCTCATGACACCCTGGTCTGAGGATCCTGCAAGGGTTTCCTTATCAATGCAGGTGACACCGCCCACATGGCCCAGTGCCATCTCCATGGAGGGGAGGTGGGGGTTCCATGAGCTGCCCGGCAGCCAAGGCTGGCACCGTGGGGAAGCTGAGGGTGTAGCAGATGGGACTGAGCCGCAGCCCGGGCTCTGGGTCTCGGGAGGCTGGGACTGCTTTTCCTCTCTGATCTTTGTCTTGCTAGAACCAGGCATCTCCTACAGCGCCTTCCCAGGCCCCTGGGCAAGGTGGCTGCCAAGACCCTTAAGGGCACTCTGGGAAACTCAATGGACGTTCTTGTCATCTCGGGACTCTTCCTAGCCCGGATCTTCTGGCTGCCGGCCGTCCCGGATAAGCCCACAGGTACTGCGACCCGCCAAAGTCAAAGGGGAAGTGGGTGGCCAAGGCGTTCAACTGTGCCAGGTTACTGGAGGACACCCATGAGGCTGCAAGGTGACCTCTGGTTGTGTGATGAGCAGCTTGGGGGACGTGGGTGAGGAGGGCAGCTTTGGTGAGTGACACGGACAGACGATGCCTGGGAACAGAAGGGGGAGACTTGGAGACAAGGGACGCACAGCTCAGGGGCTCTGCCGTAGAGAAAACGGCAGGCGGGGGCTGGAGGGAAGAGGGTTTTCCGGCAGGAAAGAGGCAGGGTGCTTGGCCACCAGCGAAACAACCTGGGCCGGGCCTGGCCGTGGGTGCAGGGGGAAGCGATGGTGGAGGTGGCCCTTGGACGTTTTCTTCTGGTTGCTTCTATTTCCTCAGGAAATAGGAGGCAAGGCCGTTGTGGGTGGGGTGGGGGGACAAAAAGCTACAAGCACAGTGGAGGGAGGCACCTAGGTGGTACAGTGGGTTAAGTATCTGCCTTTGGCTCAGGTCATGATCTTGGGGTCCTGGGATCTTGGGGTCCCGGGATGCAGTCCGGGATAGAGTCCTGGTGCGGGACTCCGTCCTAGGACCCCTGGTGAGAAGGGAGCCTGCTTCTCCCTCCTCCTGTCCCCAGCACTCATGTTATCTCTTGCTGTCAAATAAAGTCTTAAAAAAAAAAAAAGCCACAGTGGGGTTTGTTTTGTTTTGTTCATAAACATTTCAAATTCCCCCAATTCCACAGTTTCCTAGATGTGTGGATTCACCACCGGAGACTTGGAAGAGACTCAGAACCAGTAGGTGCTCAGTTAAAGGTCATTAGTGGTAAGGACCCCCTAGCGCTGTGCGTATGATCTTCAGCCAGAATCCGGGAGGGGGCCATCCCCGACAGGAGTCCCTGCCGCCCTTCTCCTCACCCCCCACCCCCCCCCCTGCCCCACAGTGGCTCATCTTTGGTCCCGGAGACACAATGCCCAGAGGTTAACCGTCTGGGCCTGGTCCCCATCCTGGCTCCCAGGGCTTCCCCGATCCCTGGCAGCATCCCGTACCCCAGACCTTCCAGAAGGGGCTCCCATGCGCTGGGCCCACGCTGCTCCCAGCCCCAGCCTCCCGGGAGGCTTTTGGGAAAAAGACGCAGCTTTCTTTCTTTTAGGGCTCAACCTTTAAATTATGTGATTATGAGGAAAAATGATGCTCTTCCTGCAAAGTGAATTAATAACACCTTTTTTCAACTATAATGATTTTCTACAATTTAAAATGTGGAGCTCCTTTGTGGCTGGGTCTCAGGCAGCCCTGTTCTGTCAAGGACTGGGTCCCTGCTGCCCTTGGCTCTCATGGTTGAGGGGGTGCAGAATGCAGGAGGTGGGGGGGGGGACAGTGACTTTGTGAGAGAGATCCGGACACAGGGAGGTCCGAGGGAGGGCGCCCAGTGCCTCCAGGGGCTGCTCTGAAAGGTGACGAAGAAACAGCTCGGCAAGATGGGGAAGATTCCAGCGGCTCTGGAGGCTCACCGGCTGCCCCCTCAAGCCAGCAGGTGGCCCCCGACTGCACCCAAGCAGAGGACCTGCCACTGCTGGGACGGGAGAGGCACTCCAAGACACAGGCACCTGTGCGGCAGGGTGGAGGGGCCCTGGTACTCGTGCATTTGTGGCAGCTCGGGGGCATGGTCAGTGGAGATCACAGTCAAGGTCAGAATGAGCCTCAGGGTTGGTTGGTGTTGAGGGCTGGGAGCTGGGAGCTGGACACAGGTGGGTGCAGTTGTGACTGGCGGGCACCATCACAGTGTTGGGGACCCAGTTGGGGTCAAGCGAGCATACCCCAACGAGGAGAACCGTGGGCTGTGGCCAGAGGTGGGCCAAGGTCCTGGGGAACAGCCCCTGCGTCCTGAGGGGGGGTGAGCTGCCATCAGGGGTCAGCGACGTGGAGGACCGGGCGGAGAAGGCCAGGGCGGCCTGACTGTGCTCAGCTTCCTCCCGCTTGGGTCTCCGCATCTCTCTGGGATCAAGGCGCTGCTTGGGCGGTGAGGGGCGGCGGGTGCACCCAGCAGCAGGTGCGGCGGGTGAGCAGCAGGGGTGAGGCCTGCGGGGGCTGCCCGCCCGTCTGTGCAAGGCTGGCCTGAAAGCCATCTGATTTCATCACACCCGCCAAACGCTTCCTGCACCCCGCTGGGCAATACGGTTCTGCGCTCTGGTGCCCTGTGGCTGGGATTCCTGTCCCCTGCTGTACGGGTCCCCACCGCAGGGAGGAAGCCGGAAGGTTCTGTCTCCCAGATCCGCCTCCCCGCAGGCCTGCTTTGCTTTTCTCTGGCGACAGGAACCTTTTCTTTCCTGCTCAGTCCCCAAAAGCCCCCAATTGTCCTTGGCAATTGTCCTCTCCCTGCTTCTGCAGGAGGCCCGCTGGGCTGGAATGAGCTGGGGGGTCAAACAAATTTCAGGCTCCCGGGGGAGGGTGGTTCGTTGACACAGCTTGGGTCAGGAGCCCTCCATGGACTCACGCCATATGGCCAATGGTGGCCGATGGTGGCCTCACCACCAACACGGTTCTTTTGCCATGACTCCATCCGTGGTATGGCAGGAAGGGTGGAGATCTGGAAAGAAGAGGGAAGAGGGTCGCTTCCAGAAACACTCCAGGCTGTTTGGGTAATCCAGCTGGTGTTCAAGGAGTGCGTCAGGACGAGGTGGCATCCGGCCTTCGGGGACTCGAGGACGTTCCTATGTGACGTTAGGAGCGGCAGACAGCCCGGGCAGGAGCCACCAACAGCACATGTGGCCTTCAAAAGCACAGTGTGCGCCCATGTCCTGGGGGCTGGGCCGGGGAGCACTGAGCCCCGGGTTGGGGGACCCCAGACCGAGGGGTGAAGAGTCCATGGAGAGGCCTGAGATGTAAAGGAACAAAGGGACAGAGCGGTCTGGTTCGGCTCCCATTTCTTTCTTTTCTTCCTCTTTTAAAAATTGTATTTATTTTTATTTTTTAGTTAACATACAATGTATTATTGGTTGCAGGGGTACAGTCAGTGATTTGTCAGTCTGATATAACACCCAGTGCTCATGACATCACGGCCCTCCTTAATGTCCATCCGCTGGTAACCCCCAGCACCCCCCCACGCCCCTCCCCTGCAGCAGCCTCCAGTTTGTGCCCTGTGATTAAGAGTCTCTTAGGGTTTGTCTCTCTCTCTGATTTCATCTTGTTTCTTTTTTTCCTCTCTTCCCCTATGATCTTCTGCCTTGTTTCTTAAATTCCACAGATCAGGGAGATCCTGTGATAATTGTCTTTCTCCAATTGACTTATTTCACTCAGCATAATACCCTCTAGTTCCACCCACGTCGCTGCAAATGGCAAGATTTCACTCTTGTTGGTGGCTGCATAGTATTCCATTGTGTATATATACCACATCTTCTTTATCCATTCATCTGTGGATGGATATCTAGGCTCTTTCCATAGTTTGGCTATCGTAGACATTGCTGCTATAAACATTGGGGTGCAGGTGCCCCTTCAGATAATTACATTTGTGTCTTCAGTAAATACCCAGTAGTGCGATTGCTGGGTCATAGGGCACCTCTGTTTCCAACTTTTTGAACCAGCTCCCATTTTACAGAGTCAGATCTGGGGCTCAGAGGGGTCACTGCTGTCACTGGGGGCCCAGGCAGAGCCAGGCTCCACCCCAGACCTCCAAACTCCAGATGACAGCCCTTCTTCCCCCCCCCCCCCCCGCACCCACCACCTCCTTCCTGTCCAGGCTTTCAAGACTGTTGTCAAGTTGGGAAGGGTAAACCAGGGACCTGGGCCTTTGGGCCTCTCCTCACGACCCCTGCACCCTTGTTTTAGAGCCATGACGCAGACATGATCTATGTGTCTGTGGGTGTAGAGGCCACTCACCCTGGTATGTAACAATGGGTGTTGCCATGGTCAACGCAGTGATGACCGTCATCTAGGTGAGTGACCGGGAAGTGCCCTTCCCCTTGCAGGTCTCCGAGCAGGGGCCCAGCAGCCACACAGCAGCCCCAGGAGTCCGTGGAGAGGTATGGTCACACTGGTCCTGAGGTCACTTGAGGGGTGTGGACTCTGGGACCACTCATGTGACCTTGACCAAGCCACTTCACCGTCAGATTCAAGTTCTTCCTTCATAGAGTGGTTGCGGTGTTTCCATTACTCGCTGTACTGATGTGGGAGTGATTGATTGTTGCAGTAAAACTTATCTGAGTTTTATATGTAACAGGTGAACCACTCACACTGTGTATGCTGTGTTAGGAAAGCAAGGCAATCAAGGAACGCTGATTCAAAAGGTTAGGTGGCCGTGACCCCAGTGCTCCTCTCTCTAGAACCTCTGCATGGGTCTTATTGTTTTGGTTGCCTTCTTGAGTTAGCTGTGATTAAGTTAAAGGTATTTTAGAAAGTTATTTTTTACTTTCCCGTATTTTCCCCAGAGCGAGTTTAAGCCCCAGTCAACTTCCAAGGGATGTAAGGAGGTGGGAGAGAAAGGGTTATGGGAGGGAGAAAGGAGGGGTCAGGCCGGGATCCCCCCCCTTCCTGGAGTCCTTCCATCCACCTCCCACCTGCTGACTCCCCGGTGTCCCCTTCCTCTGGGTGGAAAATGCCCTCTCTTTGGAGCCCTCCCCTCTAGGAGATAACCAGGACCCTCTGCCCACCATCCTGCCCAGGACCCTCGCCTCCCTGGAGTCCTGGGTTCTGGCCTCAACTACGAAGCTGGTTTTCTTTCTCTAACATTTTATGCAAACCAGGGTTGACATTTTGCACCTGCTAGGCCCTCGCTGAAGGGCAGCGGTAATCCTTATCTGTAGGGCTGTTGGGAGGGTTGGAAGTGACCATGAGGGCCTGGCACTGGGTTGACCCTCTGGGGGACACTGCTGTTGATGCTGGGGGCAGGCTTGGGGTAGAACTGGAAGCGTTATGGGAACCAGAAGGATGGAGGGAAGGTTAGCTGGAAAGAACAGGGCTCAGGCTTGGACTATTCAAGAAGGAATGTGCCTATCCTGGAAGTGGAAAGGGGGTGTGTGGGCTGAGTGGGACCAGCACGATGGGAAGCCAGACTCCAACGGCCACACTGTGAATCGAAGCAGCAGGTAATGGGGGGCTCTTTTATAATACAGGTTTTAGGATCATTCGGGAATGGGGAGGCCGGCCAATCAGATGACCGTCACAGCTCCCAAGAGAGGGGACCTGTTCTAGTTTCCATATTTGATGCTTTGATCTCCTGGGGCCTTACTAACCCCAGAGGGTCGGCCTCTGCCTCCCACAATTAGCCAATTTCTAGAAAGAGTGAACAGCTTGGCCCACGAGTACACCTTCTGTAGGAAATCAGTCATTCGGGAGCCCACAGCCCAGGCACCTCTTCCACTGGCTCTCATGCTCTGGGCCATGACCCACCGGACCTAACCACCCCAGGGCAGGTTCTAGATGGGGGGTGAAGGAGGGACAGCCCCTGCACCCCCAGAACCCGCTGAGATAGTTCAGACCAGCCAATGTTTGACCTGCCTTCCCCTAGAAACCACAAGAAGAGCTCCTGACTACGTTTCTAACCCCTCACTCGCTCCCCCCGCCTCAGCCTCCTCACCAGCCCGGTGCCTCCCAGTGTGTTCCTACGTGGGGAGGGTGTGGGGGTCGGGAAGAGGAGAGCTGGCTGTCTGTGGATCACAGGAACAGGGAGGATGGTGGTGTCGAGTCTGCCCGCACCAACATCACATTCCTGGCACGACAAGCAGGCACGATCCTCTACGGGCCGCAGGGCTTAGGTCGCGTAAGGAGCTGCTGGCGGAGGGAGCGGAGCCAGAAGCCTCTCGGAAGCCCAAGAATTCCAGGCGCCAGGGCCATGGGGGCGCCTGACCGTCCTCCCTTCCCCTGCAGGCTGGCACTGTGGGGCTGGTCCGCTCGGTGGGGGAGCACGCAGCTATGGGGGGACCCTGGAGCCCCCTAGACCGGGTGGCCCCCGCACCCCTCACATGTGAGTCGTCTGTGATGCCCCGACCTGAGCCGAGGCTGGGGGGGCTTCACCTACACACACGGGCAAACTGGGGGGTAACTGACGCTGTGACCATCACATGAAGGCAAAACAAGAAACATTTTCAGTAAAATACGTATTTCTTTTTCCTTTGAGATGTTATTCATTTATTTGCGAGAGAGAGAGAGAGAGAGGCGCACACAAGCAGGGGCAGAGGGAGAGGGAGAAGCAGGCTCCCCGCTGAGCAGAGAGCCCGATGCGGGACTCGATCCCAGGACCCCGGGATCATGACCTGAGCCGAAGGCAGACACTTAACCGACCGAGCAGCTCTCTCTCCCTCACCGCCTCCGTCTGTGGCTCTGTGTCTGGGGGCGCGGCCCCTCCAGCCCTAGCCACCTCCTCTTCTGCTTCTCCTGCTCCCGCTCACAGTTGTCTGTGGAAACGTGAGTCGGAAGCCTCCACTGGCTCTTCGTGCCCGTGTCACCCAGCATGTCTCCCCCATTCCGGAGGCTGCCCTCACAGCCAGCTGTCGCTCTGTCTGTGGGGGTGGTGGTCTGCCCGCTCTCTTGGGGGTGGCTTCTAGAAGGATTCTGTCAGGGAGCATAGAGCCCGGTCCCACCTCCAGCCCCTGCGGATCATCTGACTTGGGACGCTGCTTGATCCCCGAGAGGCCCAGTGTCCCTGTGGTCTGCGTTCGGGGTCTCTGAGCTCTGATTTCACATTTGTGGCATTGAACAGGTAACAGCCTCACTCAGAAGCGTGCCGTGCATCGAGTGGCCCGACGGCTGGGAAGGGCAGACGGCAAACCCACGGTGGGCGCTCCTACTACCTTGTTCTCAATTAGGTGAGGCATGGGAAGCCCTCTCCCCGGACAGAGAATGCTGGGCGTCGCTCCAGGCCCCCATCTTCCTCTCTCTCTTGCCGCAGAGCCCCCGAAGCCCAAGCGGGTGCTCAGAAATTCGGTGCGGCTCCTTCTGGTGCCGGGGAGGGGGGACCGGCAGGTGGACTCATCTGTGCACAGGGTTCTTGGCCTTGAGCTCTCAGCAGTTCCAGGCCAGCCCCGTCAGGCCCAGACAGCCCTGCCTGTCCCCACAGAATACGGTCCCTGCTCCGTCTTACCTCGGCATCTCCCGTGCGTTCACCTACATCGCAGGACGTTCCCTCGGGCCCTGAAACCCTGCACACCCACCCATCTTCCAGACCTGGCACAGGGCAGGTGCTCGGGAAATCCTGGTTGAATGAACGA
Organism: Lontra canadensis; assembly: GCF_010015895.1. Taxonomy (NCBI): domain Eukaryota; kingdom Metazoa; phylum Chordata; class Mammalia; order Carnivora; family Mustelidae; genus Lontra; species Lontra canadensis. The sequence goes on along the minus strand of NW_022631019.1, from coordinate 6,084,664 downwards.
AGTCCTCAGTCCGTGGTGCTTGTGACACTGTCTCTGCTTTTCCCTTCGCTCCCACACAAGCCCCGGCCCATACCTGAAGGCTCAGCACAGTTCACCTTTCCCTTGAAGACCGTTCCAATTCAGGCTCGTTCGTCAACACACATTTACCAGGTGCCAACCTGTGCCACAGCTGGGCTGGGGCTCCCAGGGATGCCCAACCAGGAGATGATCTGCAAAGAAGGAGCTTGTGCCAGCCAGATCCCCCTGGGGACACCTCAGTTCACAGCCAAACCCTCTACACACCTGCCGTAGCCTCCAGCACCCCCCCCAAGTCCCCGTTGTCTTTGGTCCCCGGACCCCCGGTCACAGTCTTCGGTGCCCCCATGTCCACATGCTCACAGCCTCAGACCTTCCCCTCAGGAGCCTCCAGACTCCGGGCTCCCTCTCCCTGTGGGTCCTCCTGAGGATCAAACCCGGTTCTCTCTGCCAGGGAGAAGGTATTCGACTCCTAAGACCAGAACATTCCCTGCAGAATCTCGGTTTTGAAGGAGCTGTTGGAACACCAGAACGTAGGGACTGATGCTTTCGGCACACGGGGATGGAGAACCACCTTGATCGGTGCTGCCCCAGGCCCTGGGATACAGCCACGTTCAGGAGAGTCAAGTGGGGTTTTCGGCCAGGAGCCTTTCCGGCGAGCCTCAAATGTGGAGGCGGGGGGCCCAGTGGGAATAACGCTGGTGAGTGTGTCAGGAACCTGCGTTCCGCCCCTTCATGTCTGTGCTTTCTCCGGGCCTCCTGGTCCTGCCTGAAGAGTGGGGCTGATCAGACGCGCCCACAGACTCATCAGACGCTGCACGGATCTGACAGGTGAGCCCCGTTCTAAAGGACTGCTTGGCTGCCAGACTTCTGGAAGGGGAGAGGGAAACCGGACAGGGTGGGCAGCACAGATAACTGCCCTCACCGTTTTGGGTCACAGAGCCCTGAAGATTGGAAGGGTCTCACACTTGACGTCCTAAGGGCAGCTCATTCTGGGGCTTTGAATTCCCGTCCATCTCCCTCCAGTGAGACTGTGCATTTCACAGTCCATGTGGCCGTATCACCGTCAAGGGTTGGGAGGTGGTTGGGGGGAGGAACAGAACATGACTCTTTTTATATATAAAGCTATAGATAGACATACAGTACATTAAACAGATATACAGCATATCAGTGGCATTAAAATTTCATGAGGGATGGTGATTGGGGGAAAAATGGGTGAGGACATTTTAGACAAAACTTAAGGAAAGAACTTTGAGAAACCCCCAAGGCAAGGGGCAAGCCGCAGGTGCCTGCCGTTCCCCATGCCCACCACAGGGGGGCAGCACTTTCCAGGCACAAGGTCCCCTCGAGCTCTGCTCCCCCTTCTCTGAGAATTTCAAACTGGCACCAGGGGAGAGTGAACTCAGTGAGACCTTGGGGCCCACCCACTGAGGTTGTCTCCATGCCGTGCAGCTGCGGGTGCACCCCGGAGGAGCCTGGAGGGATAGGAAGCAGGGTGAGAGATGTCAGCCTCTTCCCTTGGCCATCTGGAACAGACTATGCTCTGGGAGGTCTAGGTTTGGGGCCAGAGCCATCAGGTACCACGAGCCCTCGAGGGCCCTTGAGCGCCTCTCTGCTCCACTCGTCCCGTGCCCTCTGCCTCAAGGTCATCGTCTCTGTGGTGAGGACCGAGATCTTCCTGCAGTCCTCCTGGACGGCCACCTTCATGGTAGATGGGGCTGTGCGGGGGCTCTCCAACCTCACCGTGGGATTCTTGTCCTTGCCATCCAGGTGCATGGGGTTGTCCAGCAGGAAGCACGTGTTGGCAGCCCCTTAGCCCCACTCCCAGTACCCCCGGCCACCCCTGAGGCAGAAGGAGCTCCAGGAAAGATGCAACACTTCCCCTTCTGTGAATTCGATCAGGGACCAGCTCTCAGACACTTAGGCACGGCTTCAAACTCCGTAAATAAGGCAGTTTTCTACTTACCGAAGGGAGCTCCCTCGCTCAGATAATGAAGGACTAATTCATGGGGCCTCTGGTCCACCATGTTCAAAGGCAATAGAAATCAAGCCGGGGCCAGGGGAACAGGTGTCCCACCCCAGCCTCCTTCCCCTGTCCTGAGGGCGTGTACATTGTCCCAGAGAACACCATGTCCCTGTTGTTAAAGGGCTAACAAGTCCTTTTTGACATGGGGTGGGACCCAGTTTTCTAGCTATTTCCCTCCTTCAGAAGTTAAGTCAAACTGGCCTCCAAGAAACTCCTCTGTGACTCACAAAGTCCTCGCCCAGAACTATCCCTGTCACTCTTTTCCTCCTCTCTTCTCCCATTTTCCTGTCTCTTGGTGTGGGAGGCCATTGGTGTCTACAGTCTCATTCTTCACTAGAATCTATTTCCTCACTCCTGTTTACATCGATGTGGTATTCCTGAGACCAAGGGCCAAACATTTGTGGAGTAAACAGAATTTTTGTCGAGAGAAACAGAGGGGAGGTTCCTGACAAGCAAGAAGAAATCACAGATGTTGGGCTTCACATACTGTCCCTGTCCTCTAAGGAAGCGCGTGTCCCCAGGTGGTGCATTCAAGGCCTTCTCTGAGAAGGACTCTGCCCCTGGCCTTGGGGGAGGGGGAGAGCTCAGAGACTTTGGTGCCCACCTGCCAACCTTGGCAACTGGAAGACTTTGGAAACTTTAGTCTCTGATCTGGTTGAGAAGTGGTTGGCCAATCAGAGCTCCATTCTCTGATTCTACGTTAGCACCAAATCCCAAATGATGTGTGGATGCACTTGTTCCAGTAAAACTGTTCAAGCTCATGATTGATGTGGAAGCCTGAGTTCTGATTAATGCATTGGTTAGAGAATTGAAAGAGCTCGAGGCCAGGGCTCTGGACTCCACCGCCTTCCTGGGGACGTGGCATCCTCTCAACCTGTGGCAGGAGGCTGTGTGTCACCATCTAATGCCTGCACGGGCAGCTGGGCAAGAGAGGTAATTCTATGGAGCCAGTGTTACTCTTATACCAACACCAGATGAAGGACGTTACGATAGAACCACAGATCATGATCCTTTGTGAACATAGATACAAAAATATTAACCAAATTTCAGCAAACAGAATCCAATAATATAAGGATCATAAAATATCATGACCAACTGGAAGTTATTCTAGAAATGCAAGGTTGGCTTAATCCTCCCCAACTCGATCTATAAATTCAGCACAACTCCAACCAAAGTCACAGCAGGCTTTTTTAGGGAAGATAAAAATTGAAAGCTCATTCTACAATTTCCGTAGAAATGCAAAGAACCTATAATAACCAAAAGAATTTTGAAAAAGATGCAGTTGGATGATTGTATGATCTAATGTCAAGACTTACTATAAAACTATAATCAGAACAGTACATGTAGAAAATGGATCAATGGAACACAATAAAGTAAGTATCTGGAAATGAACACACATAACAACAGATTTTTGACAAAAACAATTGAATGGTGACAGGATAACAGTTATTATTATTTTTTTTTAGATTTATTTTTATTTATTTGAGGGAGAGAGAAAGAGAACATGAGCGAGAAGGACAGAGAAAGAGGGAGAAGAAGAGAAACCAAAGAAGACTCTGTGCTTAGTGCGGAGCCCGACTTGGGGCTCGATCTCACAACCCTGAGATCATGACCTAAGCCGAAACCAAGAGTTGGGAGCTCAACTCATTTTGCCACCCAGGAGCCCCATGACGGGATAGTATTTCTTTTTGTTTGTTTAAGATTTTATTTATGTCTTTTTTCAAGAGAGAGAGCAGGGGAAGAAGCAGAAGGAGAGGGACAAGCAGACTTCATGCTGAACACAGATTCCCGGGCAGGCTTGGTCTCCGGACCTTGAGATCACGGCCTGAGCTGAAACCAAGAGTCAGATGCTTAACCGATAAAGCCCCCCAGGGTAGTATTTCTAACAAATGGGCAATTATATCCATGTGTAAAAAAAATAATATCTTCTATCCCTACCTCACACCATATAGAAAGATTAACTCCAAATGGATCATAGGCCAAAGTTAAAACCTTAAACTCTGAAACTTATAGAGTAGAACATGAGAGATAAATACTTGTGAGTTTGGGTTACACAGAGACAATGCCCAAGGCACAATTCAGAAAAGTAAATATTGATACATGGAAGTGCTATGATAATGAAAAGACAAGCAGACCAGCAGAAAATATTTGCAGATCTTATAGCAAGAAAGACTGGCATCTAGATGGATTAAAATATACAGAATCCTTGAAACTCTGTAATAAGAAAACTTACAATCCAATTTAAAAAAATGGGCAAAAGATTTAGATACTTCACCAGGAGAAATAGTTCATAAATAAGCATGGGAAAAGGAGCTCAGTTTTATTAGTAATTAGAAAAATTCAAATTAAAACCATGCAAAGAGCTACTTCAACACACCTGTTAGAATGCTGGAACTCACCAAAACTGACTACATCGAGTGCCGACTGGATGTGGAGACAGGAGCCCCTGAGCACTGCTGTCAGGATTGTAAAATGGAATGACCATTTTACAGTTGCAAAACCAGTTTGCCGGTCTCTTACAAATGGAATGGTTACGTCTACAAGTGAGCCCGCTTTCCACTCGTAGGTACTTACCCCAAAAAGGTAGAACATTTGTCCATACACAGGCTTAAATGCAACTGTCCATAGCAGGTTTAATTGTAATGGCCCCAAACTGGAAACAACGTAAAAGTGTGTCCCTGGGGGAGTGGGATAAACTAGTTGTAGTATATCCATACAACAGAGTACCACTCAGGGATAAAAAGCTATGAATGATGGACAAGTGTTACAAAGGCATGAATCTCAAGGTATTCTGGTGAGTGAAAGAAGCCAGACCCCCCAAAAAAGTATGTACTGTATTATTTCAATTATATAAAATTGTAGAAAATGCAAACAAATCAGGGCACCTGGGTTGCTCAATCAGTTAGTGCCCGGTTCTTGATTTCAGATCAGGTCAGAGATCAAGCCCCTCATCAGGCTCCATGCTCAGCAGGGAGTCTGCTTGGGATTCTCTCTCCCTCTCCCTCTGCTCCTCTCTCTATCTCAAATAAAATCTTTTAAAAAATGCAAACTGATCTAAAGTTACAGAAAATAGGTCATTCGCAGCCTAGGGGTAACTTTTGGAATAATGGAAATGTTCATCATCTTGACTGCGGTAGTAAGATCCCAGATGTATGCATATCTCCAAATATCAATTTGTACATTTTAAATAAGAGAAATAATTAATAAAAGTGTTTTTTAAAATTCACATTGTCAACCACCTGTCTCTCAGCGGTTGTGCATTTGGTGGGGAATTGGCGTGATCTTGGAAATCAAGAAGCCTGAAGTCTAGTCCCTGCTTGGCCACAGACACCATGTCCTGCAAGCAAGCCCTTGAATTTCCCGGGATTTCTCCCCATGTCCCTTGCACAGAACAGCATTCCCTCCATCAGCTGCCCCATGGAGGCAGCACAGCCTTGGCACTTAGTGTATGCCTTCCCAGTGCTTCCAGCAGGTGTTCAATTAGTGCTTGACGACGGGGTTGAATTCCTGGCCAGGTGCCCAGGGACTCCGAGCTGTAACAGCCCCAGCCCCTCCCTGGGCGGCCTCAGCAGCATTGTGGTTCCGAGGTTTGGGGTTCAGACTGAGTCACTGCACATGCCCCTGTCTCGTGCCTCGTGTGAGAATGAACAATAGTTCTTTGTACTTTGCTTGGTTAACACAGCAATCTTCATGCCTAAGCCCGGGTGCTGCAAGGACGTGACTCTGCAGATAAGGAAGGATGCCTAGGTCAAGGCTCCCAGAAGGAGGGGCGTGAGCAGAGATCTCAGGGTTCTAAGTACTTGAGTAACAATCTGCCACATGTTGTGTACCTGAATGAAGAAAACAGGCAGCGTAGTGTAATGATTTCATAACCAGGTTTCTTTGTCATTCAGGCCGTGCTGTTCTCAGCTTCACCAAGAGTGACTGAGCTGTTCTCCAAGTCCAGGTTTGGCCACCACTTCTTTGCCTGAAGCCCGCGGTCCCAGAACTTGGGATCTTGGTGATGGTCTCATCACTGCCCTCATTTTACAGATAAGGACTCTGAGCCCAGAAAGGGCAGTGGAATCAGCTTTGTCCCCGTGGGATCTGGACACCCCTCAGCGTCCCTGAGGCTGACATGACTCATGGGCATCAGGAAGGGCTGGGGGAGAGGCCTCCAGGCTGGCTGATCGCATGGATAGCCGGGTTCAGACTCCAATGGGCTGTCCCCCCAGATGTGGAGCCAGGTGTCTCCCAGGCAGGCCCTCACTGCCTACTTGGTGGCTAGTCCACTAGAAAACCAGACCGCATGTCAATTAATTGCTCAGCGAGTCCTGTGCAAACTTGGGGAGGGTGTGTATTCATGGAACTCTTGGAGCTCACTCGGGGTTGGGTCTTGTTTTAGCCTCTTCCCAGCTCTGCCCGTTCAAAAGACCATGGATTTCAATACTGAAACGGACTTTGGATTCCTGGCCGGGATCCCTTGTTCACCGTTCCTGCTATTGTCATCAGGCCTCTGCTTGAATGCCTTCATTGACGAGCAGTTCACCACCTCTAAACACAGCCCAGTCCATTCCAGCATGGGCTCTGGAGCCAGACAGCATGGCTTTGAATCCTGGCTCTGCCACTCAGGAAAGTTACTTCTCTGCCTCATTTTCCAATCTGAAAAATTGGGACAGTAATAGTATTTGTATCCACCTTGTAACGTTGTTGAAAGATTCAACCTGCCATCTCAGGCACCTTCTGTCCCAGAGTCCGCCCCCAGGCCATGTCCTGAGCAAAGAGAGCCCCACGAATGAATAATGTCTTCGCCATGGTTCCCATCATCTGGAAGAGAGCCAGAGCAAAAGCCTTTTCTTGGGCGATGCAGGGTCTGTACCTACAGAGACCGGTGGGTACGAATAACCCAGTCCTGTCTTGGGGTGACTGGGAAAGGAAGGATCTGAGAGCTTTCTGAGAGGGACGGGTCAGCACCATGGGGCGGTGTGGGAAACAGGCATGAACAGGGATCAGGGCTCCTGTCAATTTACCCGACTTGGCAATTAGCCTGTTTGCGTCCTGTGAGGGGACAGAATGTGACCAACCATGAGGGTCCCAGGACCCACTTCTTGTGCCCCTGTGGTCCCTCATCCTGTTCTCAGTCTAGAAAGGCTCCACACACCTATGACTCCTAGACACATCCTTGTAATGATCTTTTTTACCCCCCTAATAATTAAAAAAAAACTTATAAATTTGCCGTATTTCCTCTCTTCCACCTCCTTCTTTGCTGAAATATTTAAGGGTAAATTTCATCCTGAAATATATTATAGATCTATAAAAAATAAAGCCTTGTTGGGACACCTGGTGGCTCAGTTAGTTGAACATAGGACTCTTGATTTCGGCTCAGGTTATGATCTCAGGATCGTAGGATCAAGTCCCACGTCGGGCTCTGCACTGAGCACAGAGTCTGCTTGAGATTCTCTCTCCCTCTCCCTAAACCCCTCCCCCTCCAAATAAACAAATAAACCTTAAAAAAAAATAAAGCCTCATTTTTATACAATACCTCTATTTCACATACCAAAATTCAAAAGAACTTCTTAATGTCACCTAATATTCCCGGTCATTAGTAAATATCTTCACATTTATGCCCCAAATATTTTTGTGTTTTTTCCTGTCAGCACCTGAAGTTGTTGGCAAACTTTTGGTTTACTTTTTTCTTCCCTTTTGTTTTTATTTTTGTATTCTTTTAACATGCACATCATGTGCATTAGAACCCAAAAGCCAGCGGAGGGCCAATTTGTGTTGAATGCCCAAGGCCCATGTTTTTATGCTTCTCCCAACATCTGAGACCTGGACCGTCAGGTTTCCTCGCCATTTCCTGTTACCAGGTGGACTTCTTTCCCGTCCTCCCTCGTGCTGAAGATCTTCTCTCCAAGGTCCCACTTTGGATAGGGGTCTCCATTCCAGGTCTCCCCCTTGGCTGCAAGCTAAGAGGAAGGAATCCTGGAGCTGCTGGGACCCACCCTGAGGAGAAGGCTTACGTGAGAACAAGACCAGCAGAGGGCAGAGCAGAGCTGAGGGACGAGGAGCTCTGTGCCGTGACATGGTGTGAGCACAGGGATCAGCGGCGCTTGAAGCCAGACCTCACCTGAGTCTTCCAGTTGGTAAACCAATAGACTCCCTTTGCTGCTAAAACCTGTTTGACCTGGATTTGCTATCTCTGGAAACAAAGAGTCTCGTATAAAATAGTTCCCTGAAGAGCAAAGCAAGTCAGAGCAATATTTCACTGCCAGCTAGAGATTTAGACCTACTCTATGAGCCTGCCCTGTCGTGTTTTCATTTTCCAAAGAGAAGCTTGTTGACCATAGAGGACTTTTTAAAAACTATTTATTTACGTGAGAGAATGAGTGAGCGAGAGAGCATGAGCTGGGGGAGGGGGAGACACAGAGGGAGAAGCAGACTCCCCGCTTAGCAGGGAGTCCAACGTGGGGCTTGATCCTGGGACTCCCAGATCATGACCGGAGCCGAAGGCAGATGCTTAACCACCAACTAAGCCACCCATGCGACCCTAAAAGATTTTTTTTTTTAACTCACAATCCTGAGATCAAGATCTGAGCTGAAATCAAGAGCCAGGCACCCCAATCATAAAGGATTTTTAATTTCTGATGGAGAACTTCTGACAAGAGCCCTACAAATTCTGTCCAGATGGGAAATGGAGTAGAGCAATCACTGGCCTAGGTTCTAGATCTTTCCTTGCTGTTTCGTACCCAAGACACCTGGAGAGTTGCCTAATGTGCCTGCACCTCTGTTCCTTGTTCTTAAATGTGCATCACACAGGTGCCACGACCATCTCAGGGGTGGGGAGACCATGTCCCGAAGGATGAGGGGAGCTTACCAGCTAGACTGGGTTGGGCGGACAGAGTGAGCAGAACATATGATGCCCTTGTACTTGTGCCTCTGAGACCCCTTCTGTGAATGTGGACCCTTTTATTCTTGACAAGGGCTAGTGGTCCCATCTGGTGTGCTTTCTTTCCTGGCCCAGTGCTCTGTTTGTCCATCTCTGTCTGCTTCTAGGACGGGTGTGCCTTAGGGCTGCCTGGCAGGCTCAGTCAGTAGAGTAGAGCATGCAGCTCTTGATCTCAGGGTTGTGGATTAGAGCCCCACGTTGAGTGTAGAGATCACTTAACAATAAAATCTTTTAAAAAAAAGAAAAGAAAAGAAAAGAAAAGTAGAAGGATGTGCATCAGCGGGCTCTTCTCATGTCTGCACCAAACCGGAGGCTGACATTTGAGTGGTCCACTGTGGACTGGTGGGGATCCCCCTCCCCTTAGCTTCCACCCACAAGCATCGGTCTGTTATGCTGTCAGGCCGGGGGTTGGGGAACTCTGGAGTAGGGGCCAGGGGGGCATCTAACACAAATTCAGAAGATGCTCAGGTCCCGACACCCAGAAACTCAGCCCAGGGGTTTTCCTTTAGTGAGGCTGCTGGGCTGCACCCAATGCACCCCTTCTTCTTGCTGACTTGTTCCCTAGGCCAGTACCAGGGGTCTGAAGGGTCAGTGAGAAAGTGGCTGGAGCACAGGACTTGGAGTTGAGTTCACACTTGTTCACTAAGAGGCTGTGTGTCCGAGCACAGTCTCTGGTCCCAGTGTCCAAACGAGGCCCGCCAGCTCCCCTGGTTGCTTCTGAGGCACAAACAAAATAAAGGAGTGTTGTGTCCTCGTCAGGGAGTGTGTGCTTGTGAAGAGCAGAAATGCAATAAAATCGGCTCCATGGAGGCCTTATGGGGAATTTCTGTGGGAGCCGAGGGCAGTAGCCCAGCCATCCCCAGCAGTTCATTGTCCACAACCCTCAGCCACACTGACCCTCCCTCTCTCTGCACAGCAGCTGTCCCTGGAAAGACCTGGTGTCTGCAACCTCACAGTCCACTTGGGGGAGGCCCGGGGCTGCCCGTGCTGGCTCCCTCTGAATGGCCTGGGCCCTTAGATGTCAGCGGGGCTCGACAGGGGCCAGCCTGTCCCTTGCAGTGGGGGGAGGCAGGCCCCTGGTGACAAAAGGGTGGATAGGAGGGGTTGGGCCTCTGGGAGGTGTGAAGGTTCTTTGCTATTCAGAAAGCAGGTGGTGGAGGCAAGAGGGACTACAGCCCAGGGCAACCCCACGCCCGCCTTCCTGGGTGAGAAAGAACAGGAGTTCAGGGACACGCACTGTGGTGGTTGTCACTGATAGGCCTATAACTTACCCTGAGACCTTTATGGGTTCCGTGTACCTCAGTTTACCAATGTGAAAAATGGGAGGGAAGATCTCCAAGGGGCCCTGCCATCTTGCAGTAGCCACTGGGGGGCAGCACCTCCTCTGCAAACACCCCCACTGGCTCAGCCCTCAGGTCCATCTTCAGCAAAACCTTGGCTTTCCTCAGTTTTCACAAAATGGCACCAACACAGAAGACTTTGTCGAAGGTTCTGGAGCTAGTGAGAGAAACATCCGCTGAGAGCACCCTGGAACAGTTAACAGGCCGTGTCTGAGGGATACTGTGTTGCTCACCACCGGTCTTGAGCACCTTGAATGCCCAGAACCCCTTATTGGGACATTGGGATCCAGGGCCCGCTAAGGGTGTTCTTCCTGCTTCTGCTCCCAGACAGACCCCGTCTCGCCCCGAGGGGGAGGCTGCCTGTGACTTTCTTCCACCGAACACATGAGGCTGGTTTGGAGGCTGTTGGAGGGGCAAATTCTCTCAGTTGTCCCTGGGATAGGAGGTGCCCTTTGGAGCCTTGGCCGTAGCCAGGAAAACACCTAGGGGGAACAAAAGTGACTCCAGCAATTTACTTATAAAAATGTTCACAAGGACACTCTGAGGGAAATAACATCCACCTGGAATTAATATCGCCTGAAGCCTTTTAAGTTTTTTTCTTGAGTGTTTTTGTTTGTTTTCATTTTTCAGCTAAATTCAGCCAGATTCCTAGTCTGTGTTGTTTGTAATAGGGAACAGCTGGAATCCTAAATGAGCAGTGAGCAGGAACACAACTAGAAAATAATATTTATAGTTCCCAGAGAAGTTGTAACAATGTCAGTGAATGATTGAAAACTTTCATTTTCAATCTTTCGATACAATTAAAACAGAATATAACTGACTAGAGAAAAGTGGAAGAATTGGTCATGCTGGAAGATTCTAGAATTTTCCTTCTTTTGTTGTGCTGCATTTTTTTCTTATTACAGAGGTGACGCTTGTTCATGAGGCGGGAAAATGTCATGCTCCGACCCACTCAAGAAGAATCTATTATTGAAATCCTTGGTGTGGAAACTTCCGGATCTCTTTGTACATGCGTGTGCGCACACACATACACGCACGAATGTCATGCCAGCCTGGTCTTCAGATGAATTCTTTAGGGTTAGACATTTACAAAATTCCCAACTTCTTGCTACGTCAAAGCTGAGCTAGCCTGATGAGCTGAAATGTACTGAAGTGTTCAAAAACTTTAATAGAAAATAATAATAATAATAATAAATAAATAAAACCCTTGATAGAAGAATTTTTACCTGCAAGTGTTGCAGAGAGGACAAACCCCTTCCATTGTCACTTCCTGGTGCCTTTATCTCTCCATCTCATTTCTGCTGCCTCCAAGGGGTCTCCATCAGGCCCAAGGTTTCCGCTTCCCCAGGAGCCCCTGGAAGGCGCTGGACAGGTCCCAGCTGGGCTGGTGGCAGGTTGGCCAGGCCGGCCAGGCCGGGTGGTTGTGGGCCCCTCCCCAGAAAATCAATTCCTGCCATCCCGCCTGCCCGGGCCTCCCTGCCTTTTCCAGCTCCCACCCTTCCCGCTGCTGTGCCGGTCCCCCCAACTTGCTCGCTTGGCAGTACCAGGAGTCCCTGCCTCCGGCCGCCCACTGCGACTTCCAGGAGCGTGGCACCTCGCCTGGTAAGGCCTTGGGACACTAGCCCGTGAATGAGTTTCTGGTCATTCCAGCGGCTTCCTGGCTAGAGTGTCCTTTCCAGAAAACAGCCAAGCCCTCCGCCCTCGGTGAGAAGCCACACTTCAGCGCTAGTGAAGGCCCGGGAACTGGAAAGAGTGGCGTTCAGTGTCCTCACGGTGCAGCGGAGTACGTTTGCTCGGGAGCAAGTGTGCCTGAAACTCGGGCTTTCGTCCTCTTGGTCATTTCCTGAGTGCTGAAAGCCGTGATATTTTTGGACCTTTCCCACTCCTGGTGGGAAAACTGCCTGATCTCCCTCCTCGCCCCAGGGAGAGGTATCACAGGACGGTGGGAAGACACAGAATCCCGTTCTATCCCTATGGCAATCTGGGCCTTAGTTTCCCTGTCTTGAATTTGGGAGTCAGAGTCCCCACCACATGGCACTGCCGTGAGGCTCAAGGAGAGGTGAGGTCTTTGGGAACTTAGGGTAACTTTCGAAGCACAACATAGATGCAAGCAACCCTCAGGACTGAAACAGCTGCAGAAGCCCGGTCAGGGCCGAGCCCCCACCAGCGTCGCTCGAGCGTCGCTCGCTGCACTTGGAGCTGTGCCCTGGGCCATTATGTGATCTGCCAGTGACCCAGGGTGGCTGGAGAGAGCCCGTGGCTCATTGGCCCAGGAATCCACTGGAGAGGATTCTAGAGACCTCCATGATTCTACCTGGGACGACAGTCCATCCCTCCTCCACAACGCATCCTTCCTAGGGCCATTCTGCAAGCTCTTCTCCCAATGCACAGATAACTCTGCCCGGAACAGGATCACACAGCAATGGGCCCAGCCCTGGGATCACCGTTCCAGGCAAAATGGTGAAGAAGCAGCCCACCACAGTGTTACCTGAGACAGCCAGTGTCATCTCAAGCTCATTGTCAATCTCTGGGGCAAAACAGAAGATGGCCTGGTGGCTTTTGTGGTGATGTGGGTGGAAGAAGCATGGCAAGAAAGAACAGAAGCCAGTGCCCCAGGGGCGCCTGGGTGGCTCAGTGGGTTAAAGCCTCTGCCTTCGGCTCAGGTCATGATCCCGGGGTCCTGGGATCGAGCCCCACATCGGGCTCTGTGCTCAGCGGGGAGTCTGCTTCCTCATCTCTCTGCCTGCCTCTCTGCCTACTTGTGATCTCTGTCTGTCAAATAAATAAATAAAATCTTAAAAAAAAAAAAGAAGCCTGTGCCCTATCTTCAGTGCAATGAGAACAGTATGTGCAAAGGCCCTGGGGTTGGAATGTATTGGTCTGTCTGAAGAACACTATAGCCTGAGCTCAGTGAGCAAAAGGGAGAGATGACATCCAGGAAGTAGTCAGGCGCCAAATGGTAGAGACCACAATTAGGGCCTTGGTATTTGGTCGAAGTATAATGGGAAACCATTGGAGGGATTTGAGTAAGAAAGTGATGTGATCAGATTTCTATTTTTAAGGTATTAAATAATAATTAATAAAGAGTAATGAACACCGTGTATCCACCACCCACTTTAAACAATACATCATCACAGACGCAAGCGAAGTCCCTGTGTTCCCCTTCCTCTACCCGTAATGAGCAGCACCACTGTTCTGAATTTCATGTTTTTCTCATGAATCCCTTTTACTATGGATTATGCCACCTCAAGATCACATATGTGCATAATTATTTTGTTATTGTTCAACTTTTTTTTTAAAGCTTTTATTTTTAAGTAATCTCTACACCCAACGTGGGGCTCGAACTGACGACCCTGAGATCAAGACTGAGCTAGCCAGGCACCCCCTGTGATTATTCAACTTTTTACAAATAATATTGCAGTATGTATTTTTCCTGCTACTTGCTTCTGTGGCTGGTGAATGTCTTCCGCACTGATACGTGTGGTTCTGGTTCATTCATTCTTTACTACTCTACCACCTCGATGATATGGAACATGATCCCATTTGCAGACATTTAAGATGTTTCCCGTATATTTCAACCACAGGTAATTCTGATGCAAACATTTTTGTTTCTGATGCACACACGCAAGCTTCTCTAGGGTCAGTACCTGCGAGTGGGATTTCTGAGTCATAGGCTATGACGTGTTCCATTTAATAGATATCACCAAGCTGCTTTCAGAGCATGGGTTCCCGTGGACAATTCTGCCAGCAGATGATAAGGATGGTCCCCCGTCCTCAGCCGTGCTTGATATTGTCAGACTTTTCGAGGCTCATGCCTGGCTGGGGGTGTGAGACGGCATCTTGCTGTGGTTTCCATTTTCGTTACCTTAATTATTAGTGAGAGCAAGTGCTTTCATGCATTTACTGGCATTCCCATTTCCTCCCCTGTAAATCGTCAGCTTGTCCCTGTTTATGATTTTTCTCATAGGTTGCTAGTCCTTTTCCTGCTGCTTTTTAGGAATTTTTTTCTGTGGTCTGTATTCCTTCCTTCGGCCCATCGTCCCCAAGCACCGTTAGACGCCAACTACTCTTCTCCGATATGTGGGGTTTCCTGCGGAGGACAAGTCCTCATGGAGCCTTTGTCTTCCCAGTGAACACCTGTCCTTCTTTCCCCTGCATTTTCCGGAAACTGCTCATAGCTACAGGCTTAATTAAATCAGGCTCAAAAAAAAAAAAAAAAAAAAATCTCCCTTGCAGCCCATTTCATTGGCACAGCTGTGTAGTCCAAGAAGCACAGAATGTTAGCTTATTTCACCCGGAGTGATATTAACACTGCTGAGTATCTCCAAAGGTGACCTGCCCAGCCCATCTGTTGGACAAAGACCTTCTCAACCTGCCACCTGCAGGTGCTAGGAGCCGGTGAGGGTCATCACCTGCGTCCACCGCTCCACTGTGGCTGCAAAACGATTCCTTTTGAATTTACGAGCTGGAACGGCTCCAGGAAGAACTTCATTCACCAACTGTAGAGGGTTGAATGGTGCCCCCCACCCCCACAAAAGATACATCCACCCAGAGACTGAGACTGTGACCTTATCTGAAAAAAAGGATCTTTGCAGATGCCATTAAGGATTTTGTAAGTTAATGAAGGATTCTGAGATGAAATCGTCCTGGATTATGAGGTGGGCCCTAAAGCTGATGGCGAGTGTTGTAAGAGACAGACAGAGGAACACACACAGAGGGAAGAGAAGGTGATGTGAAGCCGGAGGCAGAGATGAGAGGCGCCAAGCCTCGGGCAGAGGCTCCTGGAGACACCAGAGTTGGCAGAAGCAGGGAAGGGCTCTCTGGTAGAAACCAGAGGAGACCTTGGCCCTGCCAATACCTTGAGTTTGGATTTATGGTTTTTGGATCTGTGGGGAAAAAAATACATTTCTGTTCTTTCAAGCCAGGCCGCTTGGGGTCATTATCTACAGCAGCCCGGAACCCAATACGAGATTTCTCCGAGATAAAATTTGGACAGAAAAGGCAGGACAAACACTTGCTTCTTCCCCTCTATTTGTCAATTTACAGAATAACAAATGGTCCCTCTAGCGACCTCCAAAGTTGACCAATCAGTTTTCTTTCATTTTTTAGCACCATATGAGCTCCTATATTTTCTATATATTTGGTATGTTTTGATCCATTGAGTTTTAGTCTTTCTCTTGATATTTTTTTCTGCACTTAGTTTGTCCCAAGAGCCCATTCCAGAAGGCCGCTGTGTCTTTTGGGCATGACTTCAGTAGTCTTAGGTAAATTTCTTGTTTTCTGGCCTAAAACGATATCCCAGACCCATCCTATATATCCTTGCCCCAGATCTGGACTACGCATCTCCCCAGGGAGCCCTGGTTCCTCCATGTGGGAAAGAGAGAAACCACTGGCCAGGCCCAAGGTGTCCACTGATGCCCCTGCTTGTGGTTGTCTCCAGGCCTGAGAAGTACACAGGGTTGTAAAGTACAGGCCCCTTAGAAAAGACTTTAATAAGGGGCGCCTGGGTGGCTCAGTAGGTTAAAGCCTCTGCTTTCAGCTCAGGTCATGATCCCAGAGTCCTGGGATTGAGCCCCGCATCGGGCTCTCTGCTCCGTGGAGAGCCTATTTCCTCCTCTCTCTCTGCCTGCCTCTCTGCCTATTTGTGATCTCTCTCTGTCAAATAAATGAATAAAATGTTAAAAAAAAAAGAAAAGACTTTATCGACTCACGCTGATTATTTCCAATTTGAATTTACGATTACAACGTTTTTACTTAGATTTCTTTGATTTTATATTTGGATCTCTGTTTTATTATCCTGAAATTATTGTTACTGAGGGCAGAAACCTAACTATTTCTGTAAACATAGTAACATAGTGTAGCAATTACACACACACGTGGGTGCACACTCAGCTTCAAAATAACAATACTTGTACTGACCAGATACTGACAAGATTCCTGAGTACCGTTTGGATTTCTTTGCAGCCCTTCTTGTCCTTAGGACATACCTACCCCATTAGATGTGATGGTAAAATCACCATGTTTAAAGATAACCCAGAGAGGAAAGAAACAAATTAAATTTTAAAAATAAAAAATAAAAATAACTCAGAGGGGGGGTTCAGCTGGTTCAGTCAGCAGAGCATGCAGCTCTCGATCTTGGGGTCATGAGTTCAAGCCCCATGTTAGGTGTAGAGTTCACTTAAAAATAAAATCTTTAAAAGAGGGGCTCCTGGGTGGCTCAGTGGGTTAAAGCTTCTGCCTTCAGCTCAGGTCATGATCCCAGGGTCCTGGGATCGAGCCCCACATCGGGCTCTCTGCTCAGCAGGGAACCTTCTTCCTCCTCTCTCTCTGCCTGCCTCTCTGCCTACTTGTGATCTCTGTCAAATAAACAAATAAAATCTTAAAAATAAAAATCTTTAAAAGAAATAAACCTGGGGCACCCAGGTGGCTCATTCTGTTAAGCGTCTGCCTTTGGTTCAGGTCATGATGTCAGGGTCCTGGAATCGAGCCCCACATCGGGCTCCGAGCTCAGTAGGAGTCTGCTTCTCCCTCCGACCCTTCTCCCTCTCTGTCTCTGTCTCACTTTCTCAGATAAATGAATAAAATCTTTTAAAAAATAAAATTAATAAAATAATTTGGAAAAAATTCTTCTCTGTGTATGCTACCAACTCAATGTATAACTATTTGATCATTTTACTATGTTTTCACATCTTAAGTATTCTGGATTTAAAAAGATGTTTAAATTTAGTTTTGTTTTATAACGATGTAAAACGGAAGGTTCCAAGCTTAAAACTACCGAACAGGACGCCGTCAGAGAAGCCCAACCTCCAGCCCCATCCCCCACTCTTCTTCTGCCTCCCCTTTCAGATAACCATTCTAATTAATTTTCGGTTCCTTCTCCCCTCGTTTTGGAGCACAAACAGCCACGACCCCTGTCCCTGCCGGCTCGCGGTGCCCCGAGCCTGCCCACTGGGCTCCCCACATGAAGTCCTTCAACGCAGGCCGAGCACCAATCCCTCTGCGGAGGTCGCAAACCGTGGTTCTCCCGGGAGAGGGTGATGGCTTAGGTCAATGTCTGTCCTGCTCATGGGGCTTGAGTGCCCACTGCAGAAACCATCCCTCCTGTCCCATCTCTGTGCCCCAGGCCTCAGCCCCATGCCTGGCACGCGGCAGGTGCTTTAGGAAGCTTGGATAAATGAAAAGGAAGACTTCTTTTTTTTTTTTTTTTTTTAAGATTTGATTTATTTATTTGAGAGAGAGAACGCACACAAGCAGGGGGGAGGGCAGAGGGAGAGGCAGGTTCCCTACTGAGCAGGAGCCTGATGCGGGACATGATTCCAGGACTCTGAGATCATGACCTGAGCTGAAGGCAGACGCTTAACGACTGAGCCACCCAGGCATCCTGAAAGGGAAGACTTCTGTAGCTAAAGCAGCTTGGATACCAAAGACCTGGTTTCAGATCCTGGCTCCACCGTCTTCTACCCTGGAAATGGCGGGCGCGTCACCCAGCTGTCCCCCATCTTGGCTTCTGTTTCAATAAACTGGGGAAAACACAGCTTCTCTGAGGACGGCCTGGAGCGGTGAATGAAGTCAGAGGTGATGGATGACAGCGTGGGGGAACAAAGCCAGTAAAGAGCAGACAAAGGAACTGGGAAGAACATGGTGGGGGGGGCTGGGCCAGAGATGGGAGAAGCGAAGAGGGAGTGGCGAGAAAGGGCCTCCGTCAGAAACGTGCATCCGTGTACTCAAACCACGGCGATCATCGCAGTGAGCGATTGTGACAGGAAGTGGCAGAACTGGACCTGGAACCCGGCTCTAGTGACAAGGCCCAGCCACCAACTGACCCACGAGGATGAGATGTGCAGGGAGGTCCTCTCTCCTCTCCTCCCCTCTCCTCCCCATCTCTCCTGCAAGTCCGGGGTCCTATTCCTCTGTTCTTCCTTTGCTCGCCCAGCCTAGCCCAGGCTCCAGACCTCACCACCACCAAGTTCCAAGGTAAGACTCTCTTTCCTTCTTCCTAAACTTGGTCCTAGAACCCTTCCCACCTCGATCTCTGTCCCATCACCAGTGTCCCCGGGGGGAGGGCAAAGAAGGCATATTTGAAGTGGTACAAAAGAAACAGAAAAGAGAAATTTTCAAATGACCAATTCCCAAAGACATTTTATTTCACCTAAATCCCACAGGGCAGTCCGGGCTGCTTTGTAATTTACACAGATCAACATGCATGATTCGATAGGAAGTTACTTAGGGCTCCATTTCCTTTACATTTCTATTCCAATCAATTCCCATTGGTGTGGTCTAACAAACCCCTTCTCAGACCCTTAAACCACCTCATTTCCACTCAGGGACAGTGGTTTACTCAGTCTTACTCAGAAACGGGACAGGAGCCTCGGGGAGGCTGCAAATCCCGGCACCGGATTTCTTGGAAGAGCCGGGGTGGGGGAGGAGCCGGGCAGGGCTTGGGCTCAGAGGAGGGCCCTCTTGTCCTGCACACCTCCCGCTTCAAGTTCGCCATCTCTAGGATTTCTCGTTGTTGTTCCTCTTTTCAATAAGTCTTCTCAAGTATTCGAGCTTATTGTCAAGCTTATTTATGTAAAGCTGGAACTCGGGACCTAGATTATACGCTATGAAAAGAAGAGTTCATGCGGGAAGGTCAGAAGTTCGGTGGTCCTTGTGGGACAGCCAGACACCATTCCCCACACATATACTAAAGGGGGGGATTTTAGGTTCCTTAGAATGTCCTCCATGTCCTGTCCCGCCAGCTTCAAGCACCTTCCCGCTGTCTGAATTTAGGCGTGGAAGCTGCCTTAATCCAAGCGCTGACACGTCAGCGGTGGTTCTGCCCCTGGACCTTGGTTTCTCATGCGATGCTCAGTAGCCCTTACCTTAAGGCGACATGCATGTTTTCTAATAAATGAATTGCAAGACATCTATATTTGGCCATTATCTTGCTTTTGTAATCTTGCTTCTTTGCCACGTCATTCCTTATTGCTGGTGACCATATTAACCCATCGGGGGTGGGATTCAATGGAACTAGGAGGCATCAGGTGGGTGACACAACCGGGCTGGCTGGAGACCAGCGCTGCTACCTAGAAGTCTGGGTCTGAGGGCAGGGGGAGCAAAATGGTGCCCCGTTCTCTTAGCAGCAAAGGGAGGCTGTTGCTCCAGTCCCCTGACTGCGAGTGGGGGAAGAGGCCTTCTTATTATCTCCTGGGAGCTGAAGTAATAACCCTAATCGGCGAGTCTCAGAAGGGTGGGCACAGAGGACACCTAGGCGAACTGCAGCGTGGGGAATCTGGGTCGGATACACGGATATCTAGACCATCTGTGTTCCCTCCTGAGGGTGAATTGGAGCGACACTCCCCCCCTCGTGGAAAGAGCATTTGGGGTGCGGCATAGGGGAAACTATGCAATCTGTACCTGTCTACTGCAAGAGCCATAGGACATTTCATCAGGGAAAAGGGGACATGGCAGGATTAGAACAAGGAGGCAGATCAGGGGGTCTGTGTCCCTTCAGCCAGGCTGCTAGCATTTGGACCTAGTTAAGAGGATGTCGTCCTTTGAGAAAGGAATCGGTACTGTTAATATGGTATATAGTGTAATACGGGGAAATGATCATTATGACCGGTGTCCTTTTTCCTCCGTTGGTATTGTTGGAGGAGGAAACAAATGCAAGAGAAAACAATCAATGAACCAGGAAGGAAGGATGGTGAGAATCACAAATGGGCCTTTGTTGATGGGGAGGCGGGGAGCTTGTCTGGAGATTTAAAGGTTTTGAAAGATATGTATAATCAGTTGGGGTCGTACTGAGCGGGCAATATTGATTGGAATCAATTCTATCATATTCGAGGATGTAAAGGTCTCAGGAATGTTTAGTGGAAACAGACTGTAAAGACAATGAATTCAGGGAATGTGTATAGCTCACCATAATTTTACAGAGAAACAGGCAAAATAAAGATGGGGAAATTGCAGAATATTTGCCTTCTTGCAACCACATTAATAAGGTGAGACAAGAAGCCTGACCCAGTGGGCTAGAGGGTCCCAGGGAGGCTGGACTGGTCATACCTACTTCCAGCACCCTGGTGTCTGGGGCATGATCCCCAAGAAAATGTAGTAAACAATACATGCTCTAGTTAACCCCACCTTGAGGGGATGTGTGGGAGTTGGGGATGGGCTTGCCTGCACTCTTATGGGAGCGTCAGGATGTTGTTAAGCATCTTGCTCTCCTACTGGGTGTCTCTGGCCAAGACCAAGTAGGTAATAAATCATGTAACTGTCCATCCTTGTGGTCTCCTCTGTTCTACTCACTGGCATCACTGCCTGGACTGAGAAGATGAGCCACCTCCTTTGCCCACACATCCCCTGTACAGAATGACCCATCTGAGCCTCCTGCCCTTTAGATGACTGTCCCTCCCCTACTATTGCCAGAAGAGATGCATGCACCCAGAGAAGGAAGAAAACAGGACTCAAAGAATTGCAAAGGATAAATAAGAGTTGATCTTACGTAGGTGGGGGAAATTCATGAGGTTGGTTTCCACCACTCTGTTGTTCAGGGGCTGGGTCCTCCGGTAGTGATTGTGGAGGGTCTTGTTGTGGTGATCCACTATGGAATTCTCTAGCTTCCAAATCTACAGGCCACATGAAGTGAATTATGGAGGGGAAGAGGTACTGGGTGGTTTAAAAGAGCATAGTTTATTGGGTTTATTTCTATAATCCCGATGAAGTGAGTATGAGATCTCAAGTTCTGCTACATGGCAACAGAGGATCCACCCACCCATCCATCCACCCACCCACCCATCCACCCATCCATCCACCCACCCACCCATCTACCCACCCACCCATCCATCCATCCATTCATTCTTCCAACCATCTCTTTAAATTGTTTTCTGTGACTATTTGGTCACCAGTAGAAAGGAGAAAAAGAAGCAAATAGATTTGTGGGTGGGTATCTTTGAATAGTGTTCTTTCCACCTTTTCCTGCATTGGGGAAATGAAAATTTAAAGAAAAAGATCTACTCGTTCCTGAGGAAGAACATGACCCAGAAGGAAATGCCAGCTTTTCCTCTGCAACTTCAGTTACGTTTGTCCTTTCCCTAAGGCAACAAATATTTACTGTGCACCCATGCTATGCTGGGGAACCAAAGGTGGCTGACACAGCTCTTCTCCTCAAAGGACTGCAGGCCTGCTAGCATATTAAAGAGCTAACAATGTCAGTAAGTCCTTGTGTAAAGCCATTTATGAAGTTAGAATGTAAGCTCCACGAGGACAGAGGTTCTGTCCCTCAAGGACCAAGAATGCTACCTGGAGGGAGCATCCGCTCAGCAAATGTTTGCCTTCGCAATGCAGCCCTTCTTCTCTGACCCAGGTCAGGTCCCAGTCCTTTGGCTGCATCCAAGGTCCCAGGGTTCCCTGGATTCCCTGATGCCTCAACTTGCCCATCTCTGTCCAAGCACTAGTAAGGTCACCCAGGCCAGGAGGGGTGAGGCACAGCAGCCCCGGGGCAGGAAAGCACCTGGGAGCCCCGGTGCTGGCATTAAGGTGAGATGTAGGGAAGCGCTCTCGTCAGCCAGGCAGTCAGAAGGGGACCTGGGGAGGCGGTGCGGGGGCCTTACCTGTGTGCTGGAGAGCGGCACGTGATGGACCAGCACAAACCAGTGGACGTTCTCAGTGCAGGGAGGAGTGGTGAGCGACCCCCTGTAGCTGTAGTAGTGCTGGACGTCCTCGGGGAGCATGTCCAGAATGTCAACGCCACTCAGAACCGTGCTTTGTCCTAACAGAGGGGACAAAGGATAAAGGAATGTGAGGGGCCACTGATGCCCCTTGGGGGGACAGCTCAGGCTCAGACCGCCCCACGTTTGAATCTTCTGAGTCATCAGAACACAGAGGCTGATCGTTCAAAGCATTTCCCCAGTCTGCTGCTTCCTAGAAGGGGGTAAGAGCACAGACTCTGGGGAGAGACCCACTCAGATACCTCCTCCTGGCTGTTGCCTCAAAGGCAACAAGGGAATGTTCAACAGGATTCCTACGAGGATAAGGGGGAGGGGTGTGCTTATAAAGTCTGGTCATTGAACTTGAGCTTGGAAAGTCCTTGTGAGCCTGTCAACCAGTTAACAGCTAACAACTTGTTAACCAGCCAACAACTGTTGGGCAGAAGATATGCTTTATGATAAATGAGAGAAGAGAATTATGACTGCTAAGGGCTTCTGGATAAGAAATCTCAAAAAAGAACAAAATGCCTTGGTTTGGGCTCACTTAGAAATGGGTGGATAGAGAAACACCTGGGGGGCTCAGTCGGTTAAGGATCTGCCTTTGTCTCAGGTCATGATCCAGTGGTCCTGGGATGGAGCCCCGCATCAGGCTCCCTGCTCAGCAGGAAGTCTGCTTCTCCTTCTGCCCTTCCCCCTTCCTGTGCTCTCTCTTTCTCAAATGAATAAATCTAAAAGAAAGAAAAGGAAGGAAGGAAGGAAGAAAAAAAAAAGAAAGAAAGAAATGGCTGGATAGAGATGAGAAAGGCAGACTCAGAACCAAGTGGGGGTTCAGGCACCTGGTCCTGAGCATTTCCCGCCATGGTTCCCGAGAAACCAGGATCAGCCCCCGGGGGTGGGGGCTCACGTGGGGAAGGGGGGCCATGGGAAGAAGTGTTTCCACAGGGTCTCCGGAGAGTCCCAGCTCAAGAACTCATCACTGCATCTCGAGAATCCCTCTTCCATTCATGTCATGACTCTGAGCTCCTGAGCTCAGCATGATGCCAACGAAGAAACACAGAGTTGAGTTGAATTTTTTCGCTTTCCCAAAAATGCACTTTGCATTCTTTTAATGGCAAAGAGGTTACAGTTTTTACGTAGACATAAATAGACTGGTTAAACCAAGGCGTCAGAGTCTGGTAGTGGATAATCCCATGAATAGGCTAAAAAAAATTCTAAATGTTAGTGTTATTGGAAGAGCTTTCAGATACAACCTTCCAAAGGGCTCTGGAGCATGGATTTACCTTCATCCCTGTAATATAGTTAAGTGAGTCAAGAATTCCAGGACCATGGTGCAGCCACCAGGGAAAGCGATGTGATGGCAGCTTTAAGAATTAAACCTAGAATTACCATATGACCCAGCAATCCTGCTTCTTGGCTTACACACAAGAGGACTGAAAGCAGGGAGGTGAAAACAGTAAGATGCGCTGACGGTTTGGATGTGAGGGATAATGGAAAGCGGAAAATCGAGAATGATTCTGGGAGGGGCACCTGGCTGGCTCAGTTTGTAGAACATGCAACTCTTGATCTCAGGGTCATGAGCTCAAACCCCATGCTGGGGGTGGAGGCTACTTTAAAAGAATTTTTTTTTTAAGTTAAAAAAAACACAGTGATTCTGGGGTATGGGGCTTCAACAGTGGGTTGGCTTATGATGCTCTCTGCTGAGATGAGGAAGTCGGTTTAGGGACGAGCCTGGGGGATGGGTGGTAGGGAAGGTTCGGGCCATATTAAATTTTAGATCTGCAGGGCAGTATCAAGCAAGCTATTGGATAGAGGAATCCAGAGTTGAGAGGGAGGCCAGTGAGGAGAGCAGTATTGATCAGAAGCATCATTTATTGAATTGGAAAAGGAAATGGGTCTGGATCAGTTCGTAGAAACGGAAGGTCTAAGGTCCATGCATTCAAGGAAACGCCTCAAACCACAGGCCTGTGGTTTCTCTTGCTGGCCTTGCTAAGGGTCCGCAAAATAACCAGCTGGTTCTTGCGTCTGCTTTGCCTCCCCTGCCCCGTGATCCTGTCACTGCATGGAGGACCTCAGATTTTAAGAGTCCACTGTGCAGAGAGGGCAATGGAGGCCACGGGACGGAATGAGGCCCCCTGGAGAAGACAGAGCCGGCGCCCCCCACCATGAGAGCAGGAGCAGAAAGAGAGCGCAGCCGGGGGTGAGCTTGAGTGTGGGCAGAACGAGAGTGAGGTGGGATGGATCGTTGTTTCCAGGTCAATCGAGAGAAAAGAGAAGTGGCCAGGAGATCTAACAGGGGTGACCTTAAAGGGACGGTGGCTGTCAGGGTCAGCAAAGGGTGAGTGAGAAAACGGAACAGGACCACAAAGCAACGCATTCAAGAGCGCATCGAATGGGATGGAAGAGGGGAGGATGGCAAGGGGCTGGCTGGGTCAAAAGAGACTGGTGGGGTATTAGAGCACAGATCTGTGTGCCGAGCGGGGCAGCAGATGAATAGTAAGAAATGGGGGCTGCGGGACAGCAGAGGCGAGCAGGTGGAGGGACCCTAAGAGGGAGGGCTGGTGCGCGTGAGGGGAGGGCTGGGCTCGGGCGGGAGCAGGGACTCTCGCCCACTGCGACAGAGGAGGGGACGTGGAGCTAGGCCGGTGCAGATGGGTTAAGAAGATGAGTGAGGGTCTGACCGCCTTTTAGATAAAGCGGGAATAAGGCATCCGATCCACTCAAGGGGGAAGCTGGGGCGGGGGGCAGAGAGGCTTTGAGGGAGGGGAGAACACGTGAAATAAGCGTTCTGGAGCGGGGAGAAGCAAAGGCCCAGATGAGTGTTTGAGGATTTCCAGGCCGTGTTAATACATGCTCATATTTGTAGCTATGAATAAAAATAACAGTAGTTGGGGGCGCCTGGGTGGCACAATGGGTTAAGTGTCTGCCTTCAGCTCAGGTCATGATCCCAGGGTCCTAGGATCGAGTCCCAAGTCGTCAGGCTCCACGCTCAGAGGGAAGTCTGCTTCTGCCCCTGCCTCTCCCCCCACCCCCACTCATGCACTGGGGAGAACAGAAGGCCCACGGGTCGGAGGTCAAGGGACCCCCTGGATGGGCGGGACTGGAAGTCAGGGACCTGCAGTCTGGGAGGGGTGGCCAAAGTCAGAAGCACAAGCCCAGGGTATCAAAGCTGATGTGGTTGTGGCTCAGGTCACAGGCCGTAGGGGTCGGTGGCCACTCGGACATGAATCCTGCCTTCTGGAGGCAGAGGAGGGGGAGACCAGCCCTGTCCAGGCACAATGATGGGAGGGTTTTCCTCAGCCTGAAGCTAAGGAGGACATCTCTCTCTCTCTCTCTTTCTCTCTCTCTCTCTCTCTAGTGCCCAGAGTCATCACTACTCACTGGAGCTAGAGGTGAAGCGAAGATATCCCCTGTCCGTGGTCCCCTGGCTTCCAACCGTGGGAATCAACACATGGGGTTTGTGAACAGGTTTCTCAAGGGTGTTTGCAGCCTGAGCCGATAGCAGGAGCCGCTGGAATGAGAGCCCTGGCCCCCTGGCGGGGCCAGTGTGCCCCCCTCTCTGCCGATGTCCCCCTTCCAGGCCCCCTGTTCCCGCCACACGCTCCTGCCGCCGCTGTGGGCTTTCCTCACCTGGATGCCGGATGTTGTTCAGGTGGGCAATGAAGTTGCTGTAGTAAGTGTTTTCACCGTGATCCTTGACCTGGAGGAGAAACAGAGCAGTGCATCGAGTGGAAAGGGGACCTCCGTCTGGTAATCCCGTGCTTTGGTGTCCCTGCTGACTGGGCAGAGCCCGGGGGCAGGGAGGAGGCAGCCGGTCTGAGCCCCAGCTGTGTGGGGACAGACCGTCGGGTCATTCTTTGCCACCAACTGCCTGGGCTCACTGGTCTCTTCCAGGGAGACAGGACGGAATCATTGGGACAGCTTCCAGGGAAAGAGCCTTCTCAAGGGT
This sequence comes from Lontra canadensis, assembly GCF_010015895.1. Taxonomy (NCBI): domain Eukaryota; kingdom Metazoa; phylum Chordata; class Mammalia; order Carnivora; family Mustelidae; genus Lontra; species Lontra canadensis. The sequence continues at coordinate 6,058,725 of NW_022631019.1, read as the reverse complement.
GACCGGTGAGGCCCTCAGGGCATGGCCCAAAGTCACTGTCACCATCCTCCAGGGACTCTGTTTGGGCGGGCTTCACCTCAGGCCAGTTCCCTGTGATGAGGGGGGCTTGGTCCCATGTGCCTGGTTCCTCATCCTCGGGACTCCTGCCTGAGCCGGGGACAGCCTTCTGTCCAAGCCAAAACTGCTCCAATTCCGCCCCCTGCCAGGTCACCACTGTTTTGTGTGAGCGTTGACTCTTCAGAAGTCAGAAAAATTACTTTTGGTGAAAAAGGTGAATTTCAATGGTTCTTTTCAGTTGGTGGCGTTGGTCTAATTCTTCTTCCGCTGTGTATGAATTCCGATTTCTTGGATCTATGACCGCCACTCGCTATTTGTTTTGCTAGGTCCCTCGTGGATTTTTGTTCCTCTGTTCCACCTTTTGTGTGAAACAAATAACTTCCATGCACCATTTAACCATTTTTAAGTATTAATGGTTGTTTTAGTGATTACAGCTGTTCCCCCTTATCTGAAGGGATTGCATTCCAGGACCCGCAGTGGATGCCTAAAACCATGGGTAGCGCCAAACCCTGTAAATACTACATGTTTTCCTATACATATCTGTGGTAAAGTTTACTGTATGAATTAGACGCAGTAAGAGACCAACAACAATAAACTAATAATCAAATAGAACAATGATAACAATATACTGAATTAAAAGTTACATGAACGTGGTCTCTCCCAAAATCTCTTGTTGTACTTCACTCACTCTTCTTGGGATGATGCATTTGATCAAATGCCTGCGTGACAAGGTCACAGGGGTGAAAGACGCAGGCGCTGTGACCTAGAGTTAGGCTCCTGGAGTAAACATTACTAGAAGGAACATCTCCTTCTGGGCTGCACGTGACCACGGGTAATTATCACCTGGGAAAGTGAAACCAGGGACAAGGGGGGACTACTGTTCAATATACAACTTATCACAGCCTACCTCAGGTTAGTACTAACTTAATTCCTATAAAATATGGGGACTTTGTTCCAAGCTAGCTCCATTTCTTTCTATTTTCCTCACTTTTGTCATTGACATTACATCTACCTACATCGTAAACCCAACAATAAGTGGTGTAATGATTGCTTTCAACAATCTGATGGGTTTTTTAAAAGAAATCTTTTAAAGACAAGACAAAAACATTTGTAGACAGTCTTTTATAGTTACCATTTCCAGCATTCTTCGTTTCTTTCTGCGGATTTGAGTTACTGTTTGATGTCATTGCCTTTCAGCCAGAAGGGTTTTTGGTAATATTTCTTGTAAGACAGATCTGTTAGCAATTATCTCAGTTTTTCTGTGTCTGGGAATGCCTTTGTTTCGCCTCATTGTTGAAGGATGTTAGTTGGATTAGGATTCCTGGTTGACATTCCATGGCCTTCTGATGACTTGTTTCTAATGAGAAGTTGGCTGGTAGTTGTATGTCAATATCCTATTTATAAAAAGTCCTTTTTGTCTTGTTGATTTCAACAGTTTGACTCTGATCAGACAAGAGCTTTGTTCAGTTTCCCAGTTTGTAAACTATTTTTTTTCCCATCAAATTTGGGGAAAAATGGGACCATTATTTCTTCCATTTTTTTTTCTTTCACTTTCTTTCTCCTCTCCCAGATTCCCACTATGTATATGTTGGGCTGTGTGATCTTGTTCCCATGAATCTCTAAGGCTTTGTTCATTTTTCTTCAGTGTTTTTCCTTTGTTTCTCAAATTGAATAAATTCTTCAATTTATCTCCAAATGTACTGACTCCTTCTGCTGTCTCACCTCTGCTTTGAGACCATGTCGTGAATTTTTCATTTTATTTATTATATTTTTCAACTCTAGACTTTCCACTTGTGCATTTTTGTCACTTCTGTTTCCCTTTTTTGAGTCATTGTCATTATACTTTCCTTTAATTCTTTGAACACAATTTCCTTTAAGTTCTTGAACATGTTTATGATGGTTGTTGGGAAAGTCCTATCTGATAAGTCCCTGAGTCCACTCACAGTCATTACCTGTTGGCTGCAGTTTTTTCTCTTAAATGTGGATCATATTTTCCTATTTCTTTGCATGTCCAACTTTTTTTTTGAAAACTGGACATTTAAGTAATATAGCATGTAAATATGATTTCTGATTTTTTAAAAATTCTTTTGTTTGTTTGTGTATCCGTTTAGGAATTTCTTCCGCTTCGTCTGCAAGATGGGTCTCCCCAGCCACACACAGCAGCTGATGTCTTGGCTCTGTTCTTAAATCTTATTCCTAGGGCCCTCTAGGAACCACCTATATGGTCAACATAGCTTTGTGGTCAGTCAATGATTTTAGCAGAAGTTGTTGTTCATACGCCTCAAGCCCATCATGTTTGCACCCTCTGCTGCTGGATCTGGACGAGCTGCAAAGCACATCCAGAGGTCAGCCAGTTAGCGGGTCAGCCGCAACTTTCACTTTCTATTACCTTTGCTGATAGATCCTGGGGCATGGGCTTTCAACTCACCCTCCAAATCAAGTGAGTCATCCACCCCCAGGCAGTAAGACTGCTGGGTCCCCTGTCCAGCCTGCTCCAGGAAAACGACCTTGCTGACCAAGCTGGAGGTTGGGGATAGGAAGAGCCCCACGGTTCTAACTCAAAATTCTAGCCACTTTTCAGAAACAAATGCCTTGCTTTGTTGTTTGACTTTGGTCCAGTTCCAGAGCAGAGATATGGTTGGTTTTGGCCATTTTATCCAACTTAGCACTTGTTGGGGGAGACTGAATTCATGACCATTTCTTGCCACCTAGCCACAGGTCCTGCCCTCCAGACCTTCTGAGAAAAGTGGAAAAGCAGGTGTTGATTTACCTGGCAGGTGGCCAGCTTCCCCTTCCCCTCTAGCCAGTTTATGTTTGGCCAACCAGGCTGTGATCCCAGCTCCTTTAAATCAGTTGTCCCACTCATCCAAGGTCCCCGAGATTGGGGACACAGAGGGAACACAGTGACTGTGAGCAAGGGCTTCACTGAGTCAGAGTTGTTTTAAGAACGGTGAGCTCAGTAGCAGATGAGAAGGGAAGACCCTTTGTCTACACCTGATGCTTTGGACACCAGTCTCTGATGTCACATGTGTCACTTCAGCCTACCTCAATGAGGGCTGCCAGCACAGCCAAGCCGTCTGGTTCACTCTGCGCTCTGTCGTAGCTCTCGTATTTAGAATTGTAGTGAACAATGTGAATCTGTGGGAGCAAGAAAGGGTAAGTCAAGGGTGGTCCCTACAGACTTCATGTGCTTCAGGTGTTCAGGGAAGAACGAAGAGAAAGGTGCTCTCTACCCAGAGCCTCAGCCTGTCCCTTCTAAAAACTCTGACCTCCTTCCCTCTGGGTATGAGATCTATCAAGACCAGAAAGTTCCCCAATGGAAAGAACATGAGTGGGATTCTGGGGAGATGGCAATTCAAGGGCATTTCCCTGACCCCACCCTCCAGGCAGATGAGCTGGCAGTGTCCAGAGGGCTCATCTGAGGTCACTGGGTTCTCCTGTGGTCTCCCAGGAGTGGGCATGAGATACCGTGCTCTGGAGGACACTGTAAACCATGGTCATCTTAAGGACGGATCTATGCAAGAGAGAGAACCCTGAAAATCTAACACACAGACATTCAACTGAAACCAAGAGGGCTTGCCCCATGCTGTGGGCTGTAAACTCCTGCCTTGCACTGTGCTTTCTGTGAGAGCGGGGACCCTGCTTGAACCCCTGACATGTAGCAGAGATCACTAAATGGTTGTGAACGAATGAAAAAAAAACTCAACTTAGGGTGACTGGATGGTCGTCACCATGCAGTCTCCTTGGCTGCTTTCATAAGGAAAGTGATTGTGGGATTGGAAAAAAGAAAGAGGACCTGGCTGGGGTCCCCAGATTACCTCCGCCACAAATCGGATGCCGTCGATGGTGTGCTCGGAGCCACTGATCTCTGAGGACGCTCCACCCCAGTGGAAATGCATCTGCTCTGCTGTGTACTGGGTGCCGTCTGGGGCCGTCAGGCGCATGGTCGGGGGCAGGCTGATCTGCACTGGGAGAGAAGACGAGAGAGGGCTGCGGCCAGTGCACACAGGCACGGGGGGGTCCGGTCTACCGGCCAGGCAGCTCCCCCGCTCCCCTGCACACTCATGGAGCAAGCCAAGACCACGCCGGCTTAGGGTGCCCTGAGCAGGGTCGCCCACGGGGAGCGGGTGACCGGCACACAGGGCAGGCTGGGAGAGCCCGGCTGGGCAGGCGCCTACGTCAGGGCCCACACCCTCCTACCCAGACTCGGGGGTCAGGGGCAGGACCACCGGGGGAGGCGGTGGCAAGGCCAGCTTGTCAGCCCTAGGGAAGGAGGATGCCCTAGAAAATATGGCCAGTGGCTGTGGAAACCAGAATCCTGCTCTCCGCTTCTGACCAGTTTTGTGATTTGCCCACAGCATAGGAATAGGAAGGGGGGTTGGGGGACCTCTTGGGACTAGTGTGACGACTTTTATTCCCAGAGCACTGTTTGTGAAGCCAAGATGAGGTGTTAAATATCATCATCCTGGGTAGCCTTTTAGGAATAGCTCAACTGAGCTCCTTGCTCAGTGGGGAGCTGCTTCTCCCTCTGCCCCTCCCCTGGCTCGTGCGCTCGCTCTCTCTCTCTCTCAAATAAATGAATAAATAAATGAATAAATAAATAAATAAATAAAAGAACAGCCGACTCCATTTCATAAAACCCCTGTAAGCTTCAGTGCTTTTATGGACGAGGAGGCCAACCTGGAGAGGGGGAAAGCCTTCCCTGCTCAGAGGTACAAGATCATACGGTGGGTGGGAGAGGGCAGACCGGGCCAAGAATGGGTCATGGCGGGGACAGGATGTCACCATTACAGGCCTTCACTTCTCTTTGGAAGACAAGAGACCACATTCTGCAGGAAGTCGGGAAACACACAGACCCCCGGCCTGGGGTTTAACTTGTTCTCATCAGTGGATGCGTTCAAGTGTTAAGTTCTTGCTGACAGGAAAATGGGCCACTCTTCCCACTTCCTCCTCCTTCACGGTGCCCTACAGATTGGCCCCAGGGAGGTCCCTCTGGTCACCTAGCTGCTGTTGTTTGCTTCACCAGCTCCAGCCTCAGAGACATTCGAACATTCTGGAATGAGCCAGGGAAAAGAGAGGCTCCAGAGAGTGAGAAGAGAGTGATGAAGGAAAAGATCTATGAGGATATACACAATTTAGGTCTGGGACAAGGACAAACAACATCTATTCTGTTAGCCGCGTCTTCCTATTGATAGTCATCAAAGAAGGGTGCCTGGGTGGTTCAGTCATTAGGCGTCTGCCTTCGGCTCAGAGTCATGATCGCAGGGCCCTGGGGTCGAGCCCACATCAGGCTCCCTGCTCAGCAATGAGTCTGTTTCTCCCTCTGCTGCTCCACCTGCTTGTGCTCTCTCTCCCTCTCTTTCTCAAGTAAATAAGTAAAATCTTTTAAAAAATAAATAAAAGCTTCTATCTTGTAAAAGACACTATGAGGAGACTTAGAAGATAAGCTTCAGACTAGGAGAAGATATTTGCAAAAGACACATCTGATAAAGGACTCCTAGCCAAAATATACAAAGATCCCTTTAACACTCAACAATAAGAAAACAACCAACCTGATTAAAAAAATGGGCCGGAAACCTTAGCAAACACCTCACCAAAGACACACAGGTGGCAAGTAAGCAGGTGAAGGGAGACTTCACGTTGTACGTCATCAGGGAAATACAAATGAACAATAGTGATACACCACGCACTTATCAGAGCAGCCCAAATCCAGAACACTGACGACAGCAAATGCTGGGAGGATGTGGAGGGCAGGAACTCACTCAGGGCTGGTAGGGGTGCAACATGGTACAGTCACTTTGGAAGACAAAGCTAAACACAGCCGTACCATCACATTCCTTGGTCTTTACTCAATGGTAAAACCAAACTCTGCACATGGATGTCTATGACAGCTTTATTTGTAATTGCTGAATGGTGAACTTGAAAGTAGCCAAGATGCCCATTCAGTAGGTGAATGGATAAACTGTGGTCTATCCAGACAACGGAAAATTATTCAATGCTAAAAAGAAACGAGCTATTGGGTGACTGGGTGGCTCAGTCGGTTAAGCCTCTGCCTTCAGCTCAGGTCATGATCCCAGGGTCCTGGAATCGAGGCCCACATCGGGCTCTCTGCTCAGTGGGGAACCTGCTTCCCCTCTCTCTCTGCCTGTCTCTCTGCCTACTTGTGATCTCTCTCTCTCTGTCAAATAAATAAATAAATAATCTTAAAAAAAGAAAGAAAGAAAGAAAGAAATCAGCTATCAAGCCATGAAGAGACATGGAGGAACCTTAAATGCGTTACTAAGTGAAAGAAGCCAATCTGAGAAGGCCAGGTGGCCTGTGTGATTCCAACTCTGTGACATTCTGGAAAAGTCAAAACTACAGAGACCATCAAAGGGTCTGTGGCTGCTGGGGTAGAGGGGGAGATGAACAGGCAGAGCACAGGGGATAATTAGGGCCATGAAAACACTGTGTATGATTCTGTAACAATGAATACTGTCATTCTACATTGGCTCAAACCCATAGAATGTGTAAGACAAGAACGACCCCTAAGGCAAACTCTGGACCAAATTATGCTATGTTGAGGTAGAGTCATCCTTGATTAAAAAAAAAAAAAAAAAGTATTTTTCTGGGGGACCTGTGTAGCTCAGTTGGTTAAGCAACTGACTCTTGATTTCGGCTCTGGTCATGATCTTGGGGTTGTGGGATGGAGCCCCGTGTGGGGCTCCGTGCTCAGCCCTGAGTCTGCTTGAGATTCTTTCTCCCTCTCTCTGCCCCTCCCTCTGCTCACTCTCTAAATAAATAAATAAATAAATAAATAAATAAAATCTTTAAAAAAAATACCATTCTGGTTAGTAATATGGATAATGGGGGGACAGTGTATATGGGGGCAGAGTGTATATGAGAAGTCTCTGCATTTTCCTCTTAATTTTGCTATGCACCTAAGACTGCTCAAAAAAAATGAAGTCAATTAAAAACACATATATATAAATCCATATAATGTACATATATACATGTATAAGTGTGTGTATATATATACATATATATATATTAGGTTCCAAGATCTAAAAGGTAATAAATATTTAATCAAAGTCAAAAGTAATAAATGTTTAATTATATCATATCAACTTTCTTGTTAAACTTACTCATCAAAATGTTATCAGATTTGAAAATCGGTTGAGTGGGGTGTTGTTGCCTTTTTCCTTCAGGAGAAATCTTGAAGCTTGGAGCTTGCTGACAATGTAAAGCCAATTGTAAAGAATTCTAAAAATCTTTCAAAATACTTGACATCAAAAAACATAAGTAATGGGAGCTGTTTGCGTGCTTTCTCATAGGTTTGACATGATGTGGGGTAGACTGGGGACCCTACAGGCTTCCAGCCTCTAGAGAGCCCAGTACAGCCCATAGGAGGAAGGTCCAGGGCCTTCTCCAAACTGGGAGGAGGGAGCCGCTGGGAGCCCACCCCCACCCCGGGAAGCTAGGACCTTCCTAACACATCCCCTCTTCTGAGTTCTCAACACAAAGCCCTACCCGGCAGGTGTGCAACGGAAACGGTCCATGTTACCAGTGGGGGTTTTCAATTGTTCGATACTTCTGGCTGCCTGTGCTGGTGGGGTCAACCCAGCTTCCCCCCTGCCTTCAGTTGCTACCTGTAGCCCCTCTTCATCGAGGGCAAGGACTGGAAGAAGGGCAATTTCAGCGATTGACAATGTATTTAATTATTACTGTTTTAACAAAGAAAAGGAGTCCTTAAGAAAAAGCCTGAGGTCAAATTCTTAGATTTCAAATACTGAAAACTGCGGGTCTAATTATCCTCTTGGAAGAACCACGAGACTTAAGGTTCCCCTAATCTGGCCCAACCATTACTGTAATTATTAATGTTCATGTTGGTGTGAACCAAAATAAATGTTTATTGAACCAAAAAAACGGGGGAAGGGGTTTGCAACCTGACAATTTGCTGGAGGCTTCAGAGAGAAACTTTGGAAGTAGGAGCTTGACATTAAAGATAAAATCAGGCTTTCATGAATTATTTGTGGAGTTCAGGGATCCAGGCCACATGTGCCTGAGGGCTTTTACGGCTCTTCACTCTCCTGGGTCTACCAACCCCATCAAGGGCAACTGCTTTTATCTTCTCAATTGTGCAAATAGGAGATCTAAATCCTGTGACCCCAGGCACCTATGCGGGTGGGCAGTAAGTCGGCCTAGCCCAGGAGGAAGTGAGGAGGGGGGTGTCCAAGGAGGAGGAGGAGGAGGAGGAGGACTGGTCGAGGAATCAGACATCGAGGGGCAGGGAATGGCCTGGGTCCAGCTCAGCCGCCAGAGACCAGGTGACCTTAAGTCCTTCGGCCTCCCAACGTCCTCATCTCCAGCCTTAACAATGACCCCTGCCAGGGGTGGGGGTATCATGAGGCTCAGAGGAAAGGGGCCCACTTGGAAAATCAAAAGTATGTTCAGTAAACACAAAGCAAGGATTTTCCAGTTGTCCAATCCAGGCTTCTGAACTGGGGGTGGTCTACAAGACCCAAGTCAACCTTTTCCTGTCTGACCTCTACCTCCTCCCTAGAAGAGGACCCATTCAAGACCCCAAGAGTCTCTTTTTAAAACCTTTGAAGGATGCCTGGGTGGCTCAGTCGATTAAGCATCTTCCTTTGGCTCAGGTCACAATCCCAGAGTCTTGGGATCCAGATCAGGCTCCCTGCTCATCAGGGAGCCTGCTTCTCCCTCTCCCAATCCCCCTGCTTGTGTTCTCGCCTTCTCTGATAAATAAATAAATCTATCTCTAGAAAAATAAATAAGACCTTTGAGAAATCCTGGGCCCTCCTGTCAGGCATTTTGAGCCAATCAGACTCAATGCAGAAAATATGGAAAAAATCAGACGAGGGCACAGATCCCCGAGGGCAGGCGGGTCCCTGGTGAGGGCAGGCTGGTCCCTGGCATTGGCGGCACAGACTCTGTGGGCTGGATTTCCCAGGGCGGGGTCGGAGTGAGCTGGGGGAAAGGTCAGCCTGCAGAAGGAAGGATCCAGCCAGGAATTGAGGCCAAAGACTGAGCACCATCCCCCCCACCATACCGTGCACAGCTTGGAGTGGGGACCACCACCGTCTTTGGCCTGCAGCACCCAGCCTGCACTCTGAGTATCCAGCGGGCTGCTCCGGCATCTGGCACCTGCTGCTAGGGCTGAGTGCGGGGAGGGGGGTGGGGGACAGCGTCCTGCCACCTGCCCCTTACCTGTGTGGCCGTTGTTGATCATGTGGAACTCGTCTGCCTGGACCCCGTAGCCTGTCAGGTTCAGAGCCGTCAGGGAGGAGTTGTAATGAACTTTTCTCCTCTGCAGGTTGATGGGGGACTGTCTCCTCGCGCCGCAGGTGGGGTACTCCCTTGGCCAATGCAGTTCATCCAGCGTCCCCTCTGTGACAGAAGAGAGCCAAGGGGGTCAGAGTTGGAGGGGCTCAGCTCACCACAGGGCCTGCCCAGCGGGAGGCCAGGATCAACGCCAGAGGTCTACCTTCTAGAAAGCAGAGCCTGACCCCTAGAAGTCAGAATCTGCTCCATGGAACCTGGTGTCTCAGGGACTTGACCTGGATTCCAAACTCCCCTGTTGTCACTGGCACCAAGAACAGTTGGTGTTTGGAAAACAATAAAGGTCTTTAATATATAGCTTTTTAATATATTTTTATGTTTATATTTTTATATATGTTTATATTAAATATATTGTATATATTATATAAAATCTATTAAATCTATATTATATATATAACATATGTTGTATGATTTATATTTTTATATTATATATATTTTATGCAATATATATATTTATATTTTTTAATATTTATATTTATGTAGCTTGATTTTCCCCTGGAATGGGGATAAATGCACTAGAAGTCTCCTCGGGGCTTGGTGTTACTGAATTACTCTCAGGGGTCCTGTCCCCATTTCCTTCTAATGGCGCAGTTTTCCTTCCCTTCTCCCAACAATCATGCAGCGCCCTCCCCCTCTGCAGCCTCCCCCCGCCACTGTTTCCTTGCTCCAGCCCCTTGCACTGGGTCTCAGTAGGGTAGAGACCCCCCGGTTGCCTACACCTATAGATTCAGGACAAGAAGGTAAAGCATCAGGTTCAAAGATGACCAAAGTGATTAGTTGAAAAAAACCAAAGTAAGGAAATGTCTCATTTTTAAAGTGGGTGATAATTCTAGGGAGAAAAGGAAGAAAGCTAGTTGCTATAATGGGCCCACACCTTTGCAGTCGGGAATCCAAGCTCTCCCGCCGTTAGGGAGTAGTGGTATGGCTAATGCCTGGCTTGTTTTAAGGAAGGTGTTTGTTTTGGGGTCCCTCACAGCTACTTGGTTTTACAATCAACAGAAAAGTCAATTTTTTTTATTTCTCTGCTCTTCTTGATTTAATGCCACAAACCAGTATTTAAACAATTCTTTCCCAGAGGTGGGATGCCAGTATCGAGGCCAGTGGCCCCGAACACAGCGCCTGCAGGGATCAAGAGGCTTTAGCCTGTGTCCGGTAGCCGTGTTGCAGATTTCTCGAGGATTCCTAAAAGGCCTTTGAAGTAGCCTCCCAAGTGTTGCTGGGCCCCTGACGGCTTTCAGGAAGGCCTGCGGTCTCACAGGCTGGGCTGAGCCTGGGAAGGACAAGACCTGCCTGTTGGAATTCTCTCTCTGGCTTAGCCTTCTGAACCACCCTTAGTACCAACGAGCCACACGAAGCAGAACCCCAGGGCCTCCACGGCTCTGGCTACGTGTGGCCTCCTCTGCTCCAGAGCGGACCCATAGACCACAGCTGATCTCCCTGCCCTCTGACGCCAGACTCTCTGAGCCACCCATGATGTCCCTAATTCTGCTGCCCTTGACTCAACAAGACACGCATCCACCATGAATATATGCTTCCCTTGGGGTCCAAAGCTGGTGGGGGCACCGTGGGGAGAGTAAGTCAGTCAGCAGCCCTGAGAGTCCTCCAGAACCCGATCCCTGGGTGCAGTGTAGGGAAAGGGGGGCAGGGCGGGAGCTCTCTTCACCACCCCATGGGAGGGGGTGACTCGGGTCCAGATGTGCAGATCTGGACCTTAGCAAGGTCATGGCTACTGGGAGGTGGCAGCCCCGGGAGCCGTGCAAAGGTGCTGGGTTCTCAGGAAGTCAGGATGTTCTGGGTAAACTTCAGACCATGAACTCTCCAAGAAGAAAGCTCCACAAATCCGCACGCCCTCTGCGAGATGGCAGGGAGCCTGTTCTAGCAACTTCCTCCTCCACTGCAGAGCCCGAGAAAGCAGAGGGCTTCGCAGTCAGAGGCAGCAAGCAGGCTCTCCAACCAGGAGCATGGCCAGGAAAGGTTCTAAGGCAAAAACACCTGCAGGGGAATCTTGGGCACCCCCCACCAAGACCTGGTTGTCCAGGAAACGAGAGCAAACTCCCTTTGTCCCCGATCAGAGGTCTGAGTTCCACACAGTCTCCTGCTCTCCGTAGGTGGGTAGGGCAGCTTCCGCAGGGTTGAGGGTGACAAGGAAAGGCACAAACCCGGGGGGGGGCGGGGGGGCGCTTACCTGAGTAGGTCCACTCAGACCCGTGCTGGGCCTGGGCCCCCAGGAGGAGCAGAGCCAGCAGAGCTACCAGAGCCGTCATGGTGCCACGGGTCTGGAATCGCGCTGATCCTGGGGCGCTCTTCTTTTAAAAGCTCAGAAACTGTAAATAACAATTTACCCAGTCTTGCTGACTGACCCACCCTCCGCTGCGCCCACTGAAACAATAACACCTTCCCACAATGGTCCTTGTGACTCTGGTGACGGGCCAGGTGACGCGCGCTCGCCCAGGCCCGCTGGTGTCATCGCCACGTGTCCTGAGCCCACGCTTGGGGTTGTTCCACGTCCTAACTTATGAAAACTCCCTTGAAGGACCACACAGTGCACCCTTTGTAGATGAGTGGCCACAGGACAGGGGAAAGGCCCAAGGCAGAGAGAGGCAGGGTGGGAAGGATTTCCTGGGACAATGACATTTCCTGTGCCCTTGATCCCAGCAAGCAGGGACTCTGGGAATGGGTGAGGGCCGTCCCCTGAAAGCCCTAGCCAGATTCGGCTTGGCATCTCTTGCCCATCTCAGCAGTGCCCAGGGGCTGCCCCTGCAGACCTGGGCTGCCTCGGCCAGCTGTCCTGGGAAATGGCCTGCCTGCCCCCCACCTCCCAGGCTTGGGCATGGACCAGAGAGTTCCACCTGGAGGCCCTTGTTCTTGGCCTCGCTCTTGAATCGCCTGTGGACCCTGGAGCCCCAGCTCGGGACTCACATCCCAAGGCGTCCCTCGGGGCCATGGAGCCCGTGTGGGCACCCTGTTTCTCCAGGGGAAGCCTTTGTTCTGACAGCTGCCATGGGCCCGGTCACACCCAGACGGGTTGGATGGGCGGTGTGCCTAATCCTTCCGTGTCTCCTTGGGTAAACAGTCCTTGAAACCCGCTGAGGGAGAAACTTTTGAGTTTATACCTGCTGACAGGTCAGCATTTCCCATGCCCTTCCGAGAGGGCAAAGGCACAGGGCAGGCAGCATCCCCCAGGGCGCATGGGGCTCTGCCCGGACACAGAGGACATCCTGTTCTGGAGACTAGCGCTACCCCATCCCCTACCCCAAGCTCATCACACGCCCCCTCCCTGGAGCCCAGAGGATGCTGGACCCACTCCGTGCCAGCGTGAAAGGATTCTGGCCAAGAGCAAGCGTTCTTCTGATCCCCTCTCTGCCACTGACGAGCTGTGTGGGACTCCGCGCAAGTTACTCACCCCCTCTATGCCTCAGTTTCCCCACCTTGAATAAGCGTTCACGAGAGGACCTCCCTCCTTGTGCGTGGCCACTGGCAGCACCCTCTACTCAGATCCCTCACTTTACGAAGAAAGGAAGCCAGCCCGTTAGTGAGGGGGCTGGAGGGAAAATAAAGGACTCATTCCCCGCCTGCTGGAACTCTCTTACACGTTTTCAGAAATTAGAAGCTTGCTCTCTGGCCTTTGCAAAGTGAGTCACGTCCTGCCTGCTGGGCTCCAGCCCTGGGCGAGACCCCACTTCTCCTGAGGACAGCAAGGATGCCGGGGACCTTCCCCAGGGCCAGGGACCCCTGACATCCAGCAGGCAGGGAAACACGAACCAGGCATCTAAGCGTTTTTTCTTGGGAATCTGAGGTGGGGCTCGGGGAAAGAGGGAGCGCGAGGGGGCCTGAAAGTCACAGCTGGCTGGTGGCTGGTGGTGAAGAGCCAGAGCAGGGAGGCAGAAGGGAACGGGAGGCTGAGTGAGGGGTAGGGGCAGCCCGCAGAGAGAGGGAGGGAGTGGGGCGCCCGGGGCAGTGTGAGGAGACAGGACCCATCCTCACAGCAAGGAGGGCTCGGGGAGCAGGTGTCCACAGCCGCTGCCAGGGAATTGGAGGGCGTGGGTTACTCCCCATGACTCCGTTTCCCACGGGTTCCCCTGTCCTGCACTCAGAGCTTTGGGGATGCCCAGGGAGCCCCGGCCCTTTTGTTGCCCCACGGAGGCCTTCAGTAAGCACATGTGAGTCTGTCCTTTTAGCAGCCTCGCCAAGCAGCCATCCTCCTCCAAATCCTTGGCTCAGGCAAGAACCGGGGCGGGCTGGGAATCTGTGCCGCTGGCTAACGTGGACAACAGGCGGTTAGAGTGAGTAATCGAGTGGTCGGACCAGCCGGGAGCCACCTGCCAATGAGGGCATCTTACTAGAGAAAGAGGGTCCCTCCCTCTTCTCGGTGGCAGACTCCAATGACATCGTCAACATAGTCAAGCAGGGTCCCTTTCATTGCCTACGCTCTAACTCACTGGCTTCTTTTTTTATTTTAGACATTTTTTTCTCTTTAGATTTTATTTATTTACTTGACAGACGGAGATCACAAGCAGGCAGAGAGGCAGGCAGAGAGGCGGGGAAGCGGGCTCCCCGCCGAACAGAGAGCCTGATGTGGGGCTCGATCCCAGGATCCTGGGATCATGACCTGAGCAAAAGGCAGAGCCTTTAACCCACTGAGCCACCGAGGCGCCCCTGGGGCACTGTCTTCTTCAACCACAAAATTTTCCATTCACTTTGAACAGCAGTTTCCTCCTTGTATTTGCGGAGCACGCTGCTTGTTTTGGTTCGGGTTTTTGTTTCATTTTAACTTGTTTTTTTAGGGTGTCACATTCGACTCTGAACTCGCTTCTGCCGTCATCAGACCACATCTCTGGCTCATCAAGGCTGTGTCTAATTCTAAACTCCTGTTTTTCTAGCCCTATGGCTTGAGGGACTGGCTGAGATTAACTGACAAGTATGCCATTTTCAAAGTAATACCATGTCAAAAATGAGAAGGGAGCTTTGTTCTTCCTCAGTGCCACCACAGTGCCATGACGGAGGCCCACGGAGGCAAAGGAAAGGAAGAGGCAAGGATGTGTGATCAGCCCAGGTAAACAGGGAAGCGCCATCAGCCCAGGTGAGCTGGGAGGGGTGGTCAACCCAGGTGAGCAGAGCAACAAGGTCAACCCTGGTGAGCAGGGAGGGGTGGTCAAGTCAGCCCAGGTAAGCCAATGCTCAGGTTTGCATAAGACTAGCCTAGAAGAATGGGTCTGTCTACCCAAGAATATGCACATTCTGGTTATAGTAATACAGATGGGCCATCATTTCGTTTCATTCAGGAGAGCTAGCTCAGGAATCCTAAAGAATGAGTCATGCTCAACAAGTGAACTTTCTAGCTGGTTAAAGGCTCCGTTCTACATAAGTACCAACGCACAGTCTCTTTTGGATTAAAACTTCTCAGATGTATCACACTCATGCCTGTTTTCTTAAACAGATTAAGCTAAACATAATTAAACTTTTCCTAATGACTGAGGCTCACTGAGAGGAAAATCAATTATCCTGCATCGTCACCTATTAAATGTCTGCTGGGCCTATAACTATATAAGACTGTTCTCCCTACATGAAACAACCCCTGTTATATTTTTTGATTTCTTAGATGTTGAGGGGGGGAATTGGCTAGCTTAGTTATTAAAGCAATATACATTGATGTTCCTGAGAGGTATTCTAATTATTAACATTGAGAAGGCCAGGGAGTGACCAATCAGGACAGAAGTGAGACTTGGTGCCTTGGCAGGTCTGGAAGCCCCGTGCTTTGCCAGGAGTTAACCCTTTTGTTGGAGGACTGCATGGAGATTGCCAGGCCGGAGCCGCGCTGGGCAGCACGAGTGTCTGGAGGTACCCGTGTGTCTCTGTTTAATTTTTGCAGGTACTGGTCACACGGGCTGCCAATTGTTTCCTCTTAGGGTCATCTGTTTGCCTGTGCTCATCTCCTGCCTTTTTGTGTACTGGTTTTTACCAGTTTGGTCAGAAATCAGTTGACTACACATCTTAGAATTACATGCACAAGAAGAATGAATAGAGCTGAACTGAGAGCCCACAGGTTGTACTAAAGCCAAAATATGCAAACCCTGAAGCATCTTTTTTTTTTTGCGTATCTTTTATTTTTTTTAGATTTTTAAAAAATTTATTTATTTGACAAAGAGAGAGAGATCACAAGTAGGCAGAGAGGCAGGGAGAGAGAGGGCGGGGGGCCGGGGGAAGCAGGCTCCCTGCTGAGCAGAAAGCCCGATGCAGGCCTCGATCCCAGGATCCTGGGATCACGACTGGAGCCAAAGGCAGAGGATTTAACCCACTGAGCCACCCGGGCGCCCCTTATTTTATTTTCTTAAGTAAGCTCTACACCCAGCATGGGGTTTGAACTCACAACCTAGATCAAGAGTCGTATGCTCTTACCAAGTGAGCCAGCTAAGCAACCCTGAAGCATCTTTTTTGACTTATGCAGAAAGTTTTTATTTCCTTTCTTTCCCTATATGTAAGTATGAATGTAACTAAATTGTCATATTAAATAATCTGCCGACAAACTATTCAGCCATATCCACCTGCCTCAGTGGGATGCCCATGTTTCCTCTCACCAACCTCTCCGGGAAGATACCCAGTCTTATAGGATATCTTCCGACTCATCCGTTTCCCCAGAATTCAGCATTTAGGGTGTCCACCAGCAGGCAGATCCCTCCATCCTATCTACCCTTCGTCCAGTAACCCCCCCACCACACACACACAAACACAGAAATACCACCCAGACCAAAACCCTGGTGGAAATTCTCTTCTCCATTATTAGTTTAGGTTTTAACAAAACTGGAACCAATTCCTAACAACATTTACAGCCCAGCCTGCCATTAACATTCGGAGAGCCTTATCTGTGTAAACTCACCATAAGACCTGGTGTTGGAACCGGTCCTCTCTTTTGCACCTGCTGGCTGGACCATCTGCTGCTGCTTCTTCATCTGCAGACCAGAGTCTTGCTTATATCCCTTTCACGCACTCCACCCCCACCTGTCTTCTGGAGGACAGTCCATGCCTGTCAGCTCCACCCTGAAACCAGTCAGTAAACAATCCCAAATGTATACTGAGTCCTGACTCTCCCCTTACACTCAAGCGAATGGCTGCGAAAGTAGACTGTATCAGTTTCCTGTTGCTGCTATAACCAACCGCAGCAAACTCAGGGCTGAAAACAACATAATGTATTCTCTTCTAGATTCAGGGGTCAGAAATCCAAAAATCAGTCTCACTGGGATCAAGTCAGGCTGTTGGCAGGGCTGGTTCCTTCTGGAGGCTTTGAGGGGAAAATCCATTCCCTTACCCTTTCAAGCTTCTGCAACCACTGGCCTCCCTCCCAGAATCCCTCCCAGCTCGTTTCAACCACCACGCCTCCTACTCCTTGTGTCTTCTTGCTTCCCTCTTAGGAGGATGCTTGAGACTGGATGTAGGACCCACCCCAAAAATCCAAGATAATCTCCCCCATCTCAAGGTCCTTAATCATATCCGCGAGTCTCTTGTGACATTCACAGGTTCCAGGGACCAGAACATGGACATTTGGGGCCAGGGGAAATATTCAGCCTAACACAAGGAATGAGGTAGGGACCCACCAAGCTAAATGAAACTTTGAGCCACTGAAAACTGGGTTTAGATTCAATGTCACAAAACACACCAGGGATGGTGTGGGCTGTGAGGGAGCAAGTTGGAGAAGGGCTGATCTGTGGGTAGAAGACCTACAGCTGGGCAATTTTCTGAGTTCTTAACAGTCACCACAGTATGACCCAGGTCAGCTGGTTGAACCAGCAGAGCAACCCAGTAACCTGAAAACGTGTCAATAGCACTTTAGGAAAGTGTGTCAAGGATCCAGTGTGGTCAGTCTCCCAGGAGCAGGTGGGACCAACACCCCTCCTTGATATGCATCAAAGGGGACAGAGGAGTCACCTTTTGGCTCAAGTTACAGTCTGACATGGAAGGACAGTCTCTGCATCAGAAATATAAAACCCTTTGCCTTGTGCCCACACATACCTCTGTGATATTGATCTAAGACTGAAAAGGAGAAGGTAACAGATAACACCAAAATTTAAAATCTTTAAGGTTTTTCCTCTTCAGTAAAGGAAGCCTAACTCACTTTTTTACCAACACTTTCAACAAGAAAATTAGAAATGCTGGACAAATTTTTTTTTAATATTTTATTTATTTATTTGAGAGAGGGGGGAGAGAGAGAGCACGAGTTAGAGGGAGAGGCAGAGAGAGAAGCAGACTCCCCGCTGAGCAGGGAGCCTGACGTGGGACTCAATCACAGCACCCTGGGATCATGACCTGAGCTGAAGGGAGACGCTTCACCAAGTGAGCCACCCAGGCGCCCTTTTTTTTTTTAAGATTTTAGTTTTAATTAATTTCTGCACCCAGTGAGGGGCTGGAACTCACAACTCAGAGATTAAGAGTCTCACACTCCTCTGACTGAGCCAGCCAGGTGTCCCAAGGACAAATTAGTTTTTTGAAAAGTCTCTTAGAAAACAGTAGAGCTCACCAAAGCAGGGATATATAAACAGAATAATATGTCACCAGAGGTTGGGAATGCAAGGTTAGTTTAACATCTGAAAATCAATGTAACAAAAAATAGGAGAAAAGGATATTAAAAGCATTTCTGCATGTGAAGAGAAAATCAATCAATAAAATTCACCATGCAAAAGAAAAAATCAAAATCTGCTTACGATTTAAAAAAAAAAAAAAAAAGCCACGGGGTGCCTGGATGGCTCAGTGGGTTAAGCCTCTGCCTTTGGCTCCGGTCACGATCTCAGGGTCCTGGGATCCAGCCCCAAACTGGTCTTTCTGCTCAGCAAAGAGTCTGCTTCCCCCTCTCTCTCTGCCTGCCTCTCTGCCTATTTGTGATCTCTATCTGTCAAATAAATAAATAAAATCTTTTAAAAAATAAAAAATAAATTTTTAAAAAGCCTCTACAGAAATTAGGGGAAAGAGGGAATTTTCTCAATTTGACAGAGAATATCTACAAAAAATTCTACAATAAACGTCATAATGGTGAAATACTGGAAGTTTCCCTCTGACATCAGGAAAGAGACTTGCTACCCCAATTTAAAATTTAAAATTTACCTGGAGGTCAAGGCCAGAGCAATAAAGAAGGGAAAGTTTTCCAGATTAGAAATTTTAAGTCAATTTCACACCCAACATGGGGCTCAAACTCACAGCCCTGAGATCAAGAGTAGCGCTCTGGCCAGTGAGCCAGCCAGACGCCCCCATGGTGGTGTATCTGCACAGAGGAATGAATTAGCTACTTTTAGAGGCACCTACACAGAGGATTCTCACGATACGTTAAATGAACAAAGGCAATCACCGAAGAATAAAAAATGACTCTATTTGTATAAAGTTCCAAAGCCAGCAAAACTAGTCTCTGGTGGTGGAGGTGACTGGAGGGGAACACAAGGGGCCTCCTGGAGAGCCAGTGAGGATTCTGATCTGGGCGTCTGGCCGTTGATCTGAGATGACTGAGCGAAATGCTCATGTATGATTTATGCACTCACTGATGTGTGAAACGTCAATTAAACGGTTAATAATGAAGGAAAACTGTTTGACAATTCCTCAAAAAGCTAAATACAGAATTACCGTATTAGGGGTGCCTGGGTGGCTCAGTTGGTTGGGCAGCTGCCTTCAGCTCAGGTCATGATCCAAAGGTCCTGGGATCAAGTTCCACATCAGACTCCCTGCTTGGTGGAGAGCTTGCTTTCCCTCTCCATCTGCCTGCCACTCTGCCTGCTTGTACTCTCTGTCTGTCAAATAAATAAATACAATCTTAAAAAAAAAAAAAGAATTACCGTATCATCCAACAATTCCACTTTTTTTTAAAGTTTTTATTTATTTATTCATTTAAGTAATCTCTACACCCAACATGGGGCTCAAACTCACCACCCAGAGACCAAGCGTCTCATGCTCTTCTGACTGAGCCAAGAGTCTCTCCACTTCTTGATTCACACCCAAAAGAATCGAAAGCTGGAACTCAGACACTTGCACACCCATGTTCACGGCAGCATTGTTCATCATAACCAAAAAGTGCAAACAGCCCACATGCCCTTCGACAGATGAGTGGATAAACCAAATGTGGTATATGTATACAGTGCCGTATTATTCAGCCTTTAAAAAGAAGGGAAGCATTTTTATTTATTTCTTTTCCAGCTTTATTGAGATAAAATGGACAGCTAACCTTGTCTAAGTTTAAGGTGAACAGTGTATTAACTTGATACATGTCTATGTCACAAAACCACTACCACCACAGTGTGAGCTAGGAATGAAATTCTGACAGACACACACTACGACCAGGATGAACCCGGAAATCATGCCAAGTGAGAGAAGCCAGACACAAAAGGACACACACTACATGATTCCACTTAGAAGAGGTACTTGGAGTGGGCAGAGTCATAGGCACAGAAAGGGGAATGGAAGTTACCAGGATCCCGGGGACAGGGCACTGCCGTTGAGTGGGTCCTGTTTCTATTTGGGAAGATGGAAAACTTCTGGAGAAAAAAACTTCTGGAGATGGGTGGTAGCGGTGGTCACACGACATCATAAATGTGCTTAATGACGCCAAACTGTGCATTTAAAAATGGTTCCAGTGTTCAGTTCTGCACCTTCCTCTGAGGTCATGATCTCAGGGGTTGTAGGATCGAGTCCCAAGTCAGGTTCCCTGCTCAGCGGGGAGTCTGTTTCCCCTTCTCCCTCCGCTCCTCCCCCTGTTCGTGCTCTATCCCCCAAATAAATAAATAAAATCTCTTAAAAACTAAATGAAATCAAAAAACAAAAATGGGCAAGATGGTAAGTTTTATGCCGTGACTACTCTACCACAATTAAATGTTTTAAATTTGGGGGGGTTTAGAATGGTAAATTTTAATCTATAGGGAGTAGTAAAATATAGTAAAATTTTCCATATAATATATATCATATGTATATTTATAACCCCACTTTAACACGTTAATGATGAACAATTCTTTGTCCATTGGTGTGAAAACATAAACCAAAGGGACAACCCTCTTCAAGAATATAATGTAATGTCTCTTAGAAAGAGACAAGCGGAATTATCCTATCATTTTTAAAGAAATTAAATCAACAGTTTAAACACCTCTTCACAAATCAAAAGCAGGCGCATGAGGTATTACAAGAGTGTTTTCTCAAACACTGAAGACACAAATAATTCTAAACTCACACAAAACATAGCCTAGTACAGGGATAGGTAAACCACAGTTTGTAGGCTGAATTTGGCTGTGTCTGTCCTTCCCGTCGTCTGTGGCTACTCTGGCCCAGAAACCAGAGAATCTGCAAAGCCTAAGATGTTTACTCTCTGGCCCTTTACAGAAAACATTTGCCAATAAGAGGGAACTGCCTCCAACTCATTTATAAAGCTAGTATATCCCTGGCACCGAAATCTAACAAGGACAGCATAACAAGGAAAAATTATGATATCTCTCATGAATTTAGATACAAAAACCTTAAACAAAACAGGAAGGAAGGAAGGAAGGAATGAACTACCGAGTGAACAAACAAGCTTCCTAAGACTTTCTGAATTTTCAGTCTGCAGCCCCTGGGCATGTTTGGTTCCTCCTGTGGCATCATTTTGTTAGCGATCAGTCTCTTTTAGTTCATTTACTCAACCGTGGAAGGCACCATTGCTAACCATCCCTTTTCCTTTGCCTACATCCCAGCCCCTCTTGGGGGTAATACGAGCCACATCACTCACTTTTAGCCAATGAGACATAAAGGGAAATCTGCAGGGAAGACTTCTGGGAAAGCTCTTGCTTGCTATCTCTCTCCCTTTTTTTAATAACAGTTTCTTTCCCCCATCCCCCTTTTTTAAAAGATTTATTTATTTGATAGAGAGAGCAGGAAAGCACAAACAGGTAGAGCGTCAGAGGGAGAGGGAGAAGCAGGCTCCCGGCTGAGTACAGAGCTCAAAGTAAGGCTTGATCCCAGGACCCTGGGATCATGACCTGAGCCAAAGGCTGATGCTTAATGGACTGAGCCACCCAGGTGCCCCAAAGCTCTTGCCTTCTTTTAAAAACAGGCAAGAAGGGAGAGAACTTGCCAACATTGTTTCCTCCTCTTTCTTTGACAGTAAAATTCAAGTTTGATGCGTGGAGCTGTGGCAGCTATCTTGCGACCATGAAGGCAAAAAGCCAACATGTTAATGATTGTAGAGCAGAATGAGAGGAAGAATGTGGGTCCTCTGGGGCGCCTGGGTGGCTCAGTGGGTTAAAGCCTCTGCCTTCAGCTCAGGTCATGGTCCTGGAGTCCTGAGATCAAGCCCCGAATCAGGCTCTCTGCTCAGCAGGGAGCCTGATTCCTCCTCTCTCTGCCTGCCTCTCTGCCTACTTGTGATCTCTGTCGAATAAATTAAAAAAATCTTAAAAAAAAAAAAAAGAATGTAGGTCCTCAACAGCTTCATAGAGCAGCTGAGGCACTACCAACAACTGCCTCTAGACTTCTTGTTATCCAAGGACCTACTTTTGTAGGTCCTTGTTATCCAAAAGACCCCTTTTGTCTGGGTCTCTGGTAGTTGGGAGTTCTGCCACCGGCATATGAAAGAAAGCATTCCTAAGAGATACCTCCACAAATATACAACATTTCTGTCAGTTTCCTAAGCTATGCTTTCACAGAGCTTACATTCTGGTTGGAGGAAACAATTTTTTAAAATAAATAAATAAATACATAAATAAATATCAATAGGAAATCAATAAATAAAAATGGGGGCGCCTGGCTGGCTCAGTCTTGATCTTGATCTCAGACTCTTGATCTCAGGGTTGTGTGTTCAAGTGCCATGTTGAGCTCCATGCTGGGCATGGAGTCTACTTTAAAAAATTTTTTTTTATTTTATTAATAAATAAAATTTAAAATAAAATAAAATTAATATTATATATAAAATAAATATTTTAGAATAAAATAAAAATTTTTATTTCAGGAGCACATGGGTGGTTCAGTCATTAAGCATCTGCCTTTGGCTCAGGTCATGATCCCAGAGTCCTGGGATTGAGCCCCACATCGGGTTTCCTGCTCTATGGGAAGCCTGCTTCTTCCTCTCCCACTCCCCCTGCTTATGGTTTCTCTCTTGCTGTGTCTCTCTGTCCAAAAAATCTTAAATTTTTTTAAAATTTCAAATAGTGGTAAATGTATTAAGAAGATAAAACAGCATAATGGCATAGAGGATAAGGGAAGGAGGAAGACATCAGACAAGGTGGTCGGGGAAGGCTTCTCTAAGGTTTGAGCTGAGGCCTGACTGAGAAGAAGCAGCCAGGTATAGGGGTGAGGGGGCGTGTTCCTGACAGAGCAACCCACAAAAACCCAAAGATGGGAAGAAACACAGTAAGTGTGAGAGTCCCCCCGCACACCCAGTCCATTTACAGACCCTGTCAAGTCTACCTTCAAAATATTTCTGACCATCTTTCTCATCCTGCACATTGTTACCAGCCCAGTCTAAGCCACTAGGTCCCTTGCTTGGACACCTGTAGTGGCCTCCACCTGGTCTCCTACTTCTACTGAGGTCCTCCCTTATAGTCTGTTCTCCAAGCAGCCATAGAGAACCTTCTAAAACATGAACCGGCTCATTGCAATCCTTGCTCAAAGCCATCCAATGGCTTTGGTCTCATTCAGGGTAATAGCATCTCCTACCACTGTGCCCCCCTTTCCTGCTCTTCTATCAAATGTGCTCTCACCACAGGGCCTTTACACCTGCTATTTCTCTCTGCCTGGAAGGCTCTTTCCCCAAATAGTCATATGACTCCTCCCACATCCCACTCAGATTACTGGTGGAGGGACATCCCTTAAGAGAAGGTCACTCCAGCCACTCACCCTAAAACACCCATCTGTCATTCCTGGTCCTTCTTATTTCTTCTTGTGCCATTGTTCTCAAGAATGATCAAATTTTCTTTTTAAGTTCTGAATCAGGTCTTTATCCCATACAGAAGTTGTTAGCATTAAGGGAGAGTTTGAGTGCATTCTTAAAGTGCAAGCATTCCCTTCCTACATTCCTGGGTTTGCTCAGGGGCTGGGCTGCGACTTTAAATCACCTACTACTGAATACCTCCTGGAAATAAAAATGTAGTGGCACCTGGGCGGCTCAGTCAGTTAAGTGTCCAACTCATGGTTTCCGCTCAGGTCATGAGCTCACAGGTCATGGATTGAGCCCTGCGTGGGGCTCCAGGCTCAGCAAGGAATCTGCTTGGGATTCTCTCTCTCTCCCTCTGCCCCTCCCCTCACCAGCACACACTTTCTTTCTCTCTCTCAAATAAATATTTATTTTTTTAAAGAAAGAAGGAAGGAAAGAAAGAAAGAAAAAGAAAGGAAGGAAGGAAGGAAGGTGGGTGGCTGTATTTTTTAGATGTCTTACCTACTTTTCTAGATATAGTCTTTTCCTCCAGCCCCCTGGTTCCAATTTCTCTAAGCCCCAGATTGCAACACTTCCATCTTCAGGAATTGGCTTTTAACAAACCATTCAAATTCTTAGAACTTGCAGACAGATCTACCCGGTGGGGTGTGTGTGTGTGTGTGTGTGTGTGTGTGTGTGTAAAGAACCTCCTGTCCTTGGAAGTATGCGATTTAAACTATCAAGAGCCCAAATTTACTTCCTACTTAAAACATTGACATTCCTTCCTAATTAAAAAAAAAAAAAAAAAAAGTTAGCCGTGTTAGTGACACAGATGATTTCTGCAGCCAAGAGGAATAATTAGAGCTGCTGGTTGGCACACTCAGGGCTCCCTGACTGCCCCAGCTTAGAGAGGGGCCGAGAGCACTTCCATAAATGAGGAAATGCTGATGTCAAAACCGGGTCTATCTGAACATTCCGTAGTCGTACGGTTCTGGAGTGGGATCTGCACCAGGATGGCTTACACAGAAGTTACTATCTGGAGGAATGAAAGACTATTCAGTGGAAAATAAGATTGTGACAGCAAGCATCTACTTGTCCTTTTTTTACTTTGCTAAATGAGTGAAGCTCTGTACCGTCTGAGGCCAAAAGGTACTCCCAACGCCTCTCGGTGTCATGCTTGCACAATCAAGGCTTTTCAACAACCCATCGCTTGCCCCATGCCCTCTGCTCAAACACACGGCGGCGGGGAGGGGGGGGACCACCACCATATTGAATGAAGCGGAGCTCCTCCAAAAAGGCTGTTTTTCTAGCTGGAGGGATACACTGTGCGCTCATGACACCCAGTGGCCAGAAAATACTGTGCAGCATTTTTATTTATTTATTTATTTATTTATTTATTTATTTATTTTAGTTTCCTACGCCACCCACGGTGCAATTGCAGACAGCTGTTCTGTGCAGGAATAGAGGATCCACAATGAGAGGGGAATGAGTTGGGTGTCTCCCTGCTGCAGTGTGAGCCAGAGTCCAGGCTAACCCGGGAAACCTACTGGATGGATGCCCATAAAAGGTCATTTGGCTATCCAGAAAATTCCATTCCCCACACCATCAAATAGGCGGTTACAGAAAGAGTGAAAAAAATATATTTAATGTCTTCAATTTTAACTAAGATTTAATTTAATTTAATTTAAATAAACTTAATTTTTAAATTTAAATTCAATAAAATTTAATTTTAATTTAATTTTAATTTTTTAAAAATTTAATTTTTTTTAAATGGAGGTGAAATTTACACAACAT
Source organism: Lontra canadensis (assembly GCF_010015895.1). Lineage (NCBI taxonomy): Eukaryota > Metazoa > Chordata > Mammalia > Carnivora > Mustelidae > Lontra > Lontra canadensis. Next base: position 6,033,692 of record NW_022631019.1, on the reverse strand, counting down.
AAAGTTAACCTTTTTTGAAGAGGCAATTCAGTGGCAGTTAGTATACTCACAGTGTTACGCAGCCATCACCTCTGTCTAATTCCAAAACATTTTCATCGCTGCCACGAAAATCCTGTACCCCTTAAACAGTCACTCCCCATTTCCTCATTCCTTCACTCCCTGGCAAGCACCAGGTTGCTTTGTCTGTCTGTGGATTTACCCATTCTGGCTATTTCCTATACATGGAACCAGCCCATATGTGTGACTTTTGTCTCTGGCTTCTTTCACTTAGCGTAATTTGGGGGGGTTCATCCATTTATAGCATTGTATTGGCATTTCATTCCTTTTCGTCCCTAAGTAATATTCTACTACATAAATATATTATCACATTTGATATGTTTAGCAAATTCAACTATTGGTGTACATTTTGGCTCTTGCCACTGTTCAGCCACTGCTAATGGCGTTGCTGTGAACATTTGTGTACGAGTATTTGTTTCCATACTGGTTTTGATTCTTTGAGGTATATACCCAGGAGGGGAATCGCTAGGTCACATGGTCATTCTCCTTAGTTCTTTGAAGAAAAAAAATTTTAAATCCTCGAAATCAATAGAAGAAATTGAAATAGATTTTTTGTAGACTCCTTGAAATGGATAGAGGAAGAATTTTATTTAGACCAGGACCTAACCCTAGCCCTAACCCTAACCCTAACCCACTGATTTTTTAAGATTCCATGATGCATGTGTATCCAAAGATATTAGCCCAGCCCGAAAGTACCCAGGGGAATGAAAGCAGATGGAGGAGATAAAAGAACCCATTCAGGGGAAAGTTAATTTGCCTCAGGATACTCTGCGGACATTTGTTTCACTTGGGATGACAGTTCAGCAAATCCCTGCCCCAAATCTTTGGTATAAACTCTGTCAGAATCTTTTATTTGAAAATAGCCTGCAAACCTAAAATGAGTTTGGACAACGAAAATGAATTAATTAAGCTGAAAATAACTCTCAAAACAATGATTTCCCTGGTGTGTTTTTTGATTCAAATCTTCCGGGTCACTAATTTGTCATGTTTTCTTTCAAAGGCGAAAACAATGAGGGGATGTATTCGGCTCCCTCTACAGTGTAATAGTCTTGATCCAACAACAGTGGCAAAGGAGCTGCTTGGCGTCCACGAATGTTCCCGTAAGTCCCTGTTATAAACACGTTAACCGTGTTGGAGGGAAGGCTTTCTAAACCAGCACTCGATTTCTTGTCTTCTCGAACAGAGGATTCTGAATGTGATTAGGAACATATTGGTCGGACCCAGTCTGAGCAACAGCACTGTGGTCTTCTCCAGAGCGAAGGGCTTGGAAAGAGGCTCTAGGGCCTGCAATTCACCCTAAAACCCTTCAGCGCCATTTGTACGTGTGACTGACTTTCAATCTACTTCCCGGATTCAGCCAGCTTGCTCAATGGGGAATGCGAAAATCGGAAACCGGAGGTAGTTAGAACTTATATTTGAAAGACTCATCGAAAGCCCACTTCGGCTCTCTTTATCTCCAATCAACACCAGATGGTTTGCCAATTAGCATGATGGCGTTAAGGATAATTTCGCACTGATGGATTGATGGAATAGCCAAGGCTGTTGTAGAACCTCGACCCTAGGCACTCTCGCCCGTGTACGAGCAGTGTGAGTCTATCTGAGGAGCCCGTGTGTGATCTTAATTCCCTAGTAGCCACGTTTAAAAAAAGTAAAAACAGCTAAAACTAATTGGAATAATAAATTTCACTGATTCCAGTCTATCCAAACATCACTTCAGCATGTAATTGATATTTAAAATACTTAGATATTGTACGTTAGTTTCCTTGTACTGAGTCTCTGAAATGCCGTGCGTATTTTGCATATCACCAGCTACACAACACTGTGCTAGAAGCTCTGGGTGTATTTATATCTCTAATCCTTAAAGCAGCCCCGAAAGTCAGGATATATTTTTTTAAGATCTTATCCATTTATTTGACAGAGATAGTGAGAGCAGGAACACACGCAGGAGGAGTGGGAGAGGGAGAAGAAAGCTTCCCACAGAGCAGGGAGCCTGTATGTGGGGCTCCATCCCAGGACTTTGGGATCATGACCTGAGCCAAAGTCAGATGCTTAACAACTGAGCCACCCGGGCTCCCCAGGGTTTGTTTTGTTTTTTTAAGATTTGACAGAGAGAGAGAGAGCATGAGCAGAGGGAGAGGGAGAGGAAAAGGGAGAAGCTCCCTGGGAGCAGGGATCCTGATGCAGGACTTCATCCCAGGGCCCGGGGAACTTGACCTGAGCCAAATACAGAAGCTCATCAGACTGAGCCACCCATGCGCCCAAAGTTAGGGTATTTTTGACCCATTTTACAGAGGAGCAAATTGAGGTGTGAAGACATGAAGTAACTTCCTCAGGTGACATGCAGGTGTCAGGGACAGCCAGAGGTAAGAGGAAATACAGTCACACCCAGATCCCCTCCTTGTGGCAGGCACCAGTCCTCCACCTGCTGACGCAGGGATGCGAAGGCCCAGCCTTCTGGTCTCCATTTCAGACCTTTCTCACGGAACGGGACTCACCTGCAGTCACACTGGGCTCACTTTCTCCCTGCGCCAGGTCCTGCCCTCTTCATAGCCGAGGGGCGTCTCTCCCCAGAAACTCCCCAGGCAAACCTCTGCAGTGTTTCAAAGGGACCCAGTCTAAGACCCCAGGACTCCACTCCGACTCCAAAACCCTTAGTCAGCTATGTCATTCTCTCGAGGTGCCAGCTGGCTCAGTTGGTAGAGCATGGGACCCTTGATCTTGGTGGTATAAGTTCGAGCCCCACATTGGGTGCAGAGATTACTTAAAAAGTAAAATCTTTTAAAAAAAATGTCTGTCTCATTACGGGCTAGCTGCAAAGACGGTGTGGTGAGAGGAGGGGGAGGTAGTCATCTGCATTTTTAAAACACACAGACACAGAGAGACACACATAAATCAACAGGAACATCGCCTTGATTTCCAAGGAGTCCCCCAACCAATAAAATGTGTCTTCAAAGTACTGGCTGAAAATGGCAAGACTCCAAGAGAACTTAGTCATTGTGTTGCTTTTTTTTTTAAAGATTTAATTTATTTATTTGACAGAGAGAGACACAGCGAGAGAGGGAACACAAATAGGGGGGGTCGGTGGGGGGTGGGGGGAGAAGCAGGCCTCCCTCTGAGCAGGGAGCCCAACGCAGGGCTCGATCCCGGGACCTTGGGACCATGACCTGAGCCAAAGGCAGACACCCAACGACTGAGCCACCCAGGCGCCCCAGGATCTTTGTGTCACTTTCAATCAGCCGGACTTCAAAAATTACAACAGCAAATTTCTCAAGTGGGCCAGCCCCAGCAGGCCAGAGGTCACCGGGGAGTCAGCCCTGACCCAGTCACCTAGCCACTCAGTCCCCTGGGTTGGCATAGCCAGCCCCCCAGGGCATGGACTCCTCTGAGACCTGAGGGACCTTCCAGGACCAGCAAAGGCTTTACCCATCTTTAGAAACCCCTTCCCGGGAGACCCGGGCGGTTCATGAATCCAAACAGCCCAGTTCGCTAACTGGGAACGTTCTGCTCAGTACATCCTGTGGCCACTATGCATTCGATTCCTGGAGTCCCTCCGGTTAAATTACGTAGGACTTTTTCTAAATAATTAAAGGGACTTTTAGACACAGGCCCTGGCCTGTCCTTAACAGCCCACCAGGGAAGACAAAGCAAAAAGAGGGGGAAGAGAATGATGGATCGTTTTTGTTTATCTCTGGAGCTCAGGGGCAGCTCCGCAGAGCAAGAAAACTCATCTTCAAACAAACCCGTCCCCACAGAAAAGGAAATGGCCTAGGGCCGCAGTGGGCCTCGGAGGATGGTGGGAGGGGGTAGCTACCAAGGTTTCCATGCAGCTTGTCCCTCATAATCCAGGGTGGGAACAAGGAAGTGAAAATAAAAACCCAGCTGGACCCAGCGGCTGCGGCTTTGCCCCACCTCCCCTCTCCGGGCCACTCCCCTTCTCCAGCCGGCCCCAGGGACACAAGGCTGTCACCCCCTCTTGCCCCAGGCCACCCCTCATTGTAGGTGATCTGAGTCCCAGCCAGAAGCAAACACGCGTGGGCTCCAAAAATTGTACACCACACGCAGAAATGCCTGTTGTAAACAAAACGGAATGAAAAGAAACGAAATAAATAAAATAAAGGACTAAATAAAATATCCCAGCAGTACGTAGAGGAGTCAAGGTAAATCCATTCCCTTCCTCCCCTCAGCCCCCCACCAGAGGTTGCCACTGTTAGACGTAAGGTGTGTGTCCTTCTAGACATTCTCCAGATGCACGCGCGCGTACAAACACACACACACACACAGTGGGGTTCCTGTGACACGTGTGGCCCGGAGATTTGATTCTTTTCCTCTCACCAAGCGGTGACACCTTCCCACATCACGCATACCCTGTAGATCATTCTGTTCATGGTGGAGGCCTGTTCCACAGAAGGGATGGCCCATAACGTGGCCCAGAGGAGGACAGCACACATTCCTCTCTTCTGCTTCCCCTTGGGATGTTGGCAGGTCCTCTCCCGGCCCACCCAGCTTCCCCACTCGAAATACAAGCTCTCCTCTCCTTTCCCACTGTGGCCCCAGCTGTGGGTAAGCTCAGGGCTCAGAAGGACACTTTGGCCCGCTGGAAGGGCAGGCCTGTGGGCGCTGGAAAGAGGAAAGGTTTATTTTCTAATTCTACCACTTATTCTACATTCATCAGCTGGGATTCTTGTATAAATAGCTCTTTCCCTCAGCAACTGAGGCTACTTGGTTACTATGAAATATAGAGTATGTTCTACCGGGGTAAATACTCGAATTCTTTTCCTTCAAGTACCGGTTCTCAGAGAAGGGAGGTTGCGTAATAGTCATTGTCAATGGTAACAAACGAGATAGGTTGTTGGTGGTAGTGGTTGATGGTTTTTAGCTTTTACTTCTTGGGTATCATTGACTTGTGGATTCTCATATTTTTATTACACTAGAATTAACTACGGCATCTCCAACTATTTCTCCCGTATCCATTAGAATTTATCAGGATCACCAGGAATCAACTGCAGGAGAAAGGGCTCTTTTGTGGCTTTGACCTTGGGTAACTGTAGGAGCGGTTTATGTAGTTCCTGTGCGGCTGTGCTTCCGTGCAGGCAGGCAGCTGGACAGGAAAAGATGGATGTGAAGTGGGGAAAGGAAGGGTAACTGGAACCCACAAGGTAACTGGAACCCACAAGCCAGACCCCTGTTGGTCTAGTTGGTCTATTACTGCCTCAAAGCCTCCGACTTCAATGGTGTGGGTGACCTGTGAGAGAAGCCAGCACCTTCCCCCCCAGAGCTGCATACAAACCTGGCTGGAGGAGGTCTGGCAGGAGCTAAAACTGCCTTTTCTCGCCTGGGGCTCCACTCCGAAGAGGTGAGCCAGTGATCGGCCATACATGTGAGCTGTCACAGTGCCTGACATGACACAGACCCTACCATCAGCAGAAACACACCTGCTGCTCCGCGTTTTTTGTTTTTTGTTTGTTTGTTTGGTTTGTTTTGTTTTTTTAGAGAGAGAGAAAAAGAGAGACAGTCTGTGCTTAAGATATACACTGGATTCCAAAGACTTAGCCCAAGGAAAGGAATGAGAATATCTGATGAATAAGTTTAATATTGTTCACATAATGAAATGACATTTCGGATCTACTGAGTTAAAAAAAATAGAGTACTAAAATTAATTTCACCTGCTTTTTTTAAAACTTTGTCTAATGTGCCACTAAAAAATTTTTAATGGCGTACATGGCTCATGTTATATTTCTTTTGGACAGCAAAGGATATAGAAAATCGTGTCATCTTCAACGATGACAGTTTGGTTTCTTTCCAATTCTGCATTTCATTTATTTTTCTTGTCCTACTGCATTAGCTAAGACCTCTTATTTAATACTTAATAGAATCAGTAATGGTGAGGATCGTTGTTATGTTTCCAACTCAAAAGGATGGTTTCTCAGATTGAGGAATTTCCTAGCTTACATTATAGCTAAATTGTACCCCTCCCCCCAATTTATATGTTCAGGTCCTAACCCCCAGCAATCTCCAAATGTGACCAATTTGAGGACACGGGTTTTTTTTTTTTTTAAGATTTTATTTATTTATTTGATAGAGAGATCACAAGCAGGCAGAGAGGCAGGCAGAGAGAGAGGAGGAAGCAGGCTCCCCGCTGAGCAGAGAGCCCAATGCGGAGCTCGATCCCAGGACTCCGAGATCACGACCCGAGCCGAAGGCAGCGGCTCAACCCACTGAGCCACCCAGGCGCCCCGAGGACACGGTTTTTAGAGAGATAATATTCAGTTAAAATGAGGTCACTAGCAGGGGGGCCTGGCTGACTCAGTTAAGTGCCTGCCTTTGGCTCAGGTCATGCTCAGGGTCCTGGGTTCCCTGCTTGGCAGGGAGCCTGCTTCTTCCTCTGCCTGCCGCTTGCCCTTCTTGTCCTCTCTCTCTCTCTCTCTGTCGAAATAAATAAAATCTTTTAAAAAAATTTTTAAATGAGGTTATTGGGGTGGGCCTTAATCCACTATGGCTAGTGTCCTTATAAAAAGGGGAAAGTTAGCCACATAGAGGGAAGATGTTGGGAAAAGGAATGGGAGAAGATGGTTGTCTACAAGCCTGGGAGAGCAGCGTGGAGCAAATTCTCCCTCACAGCCTCAGAAGGATCCTGCCCTGCCGACACCTTGACCTCAGACTTCCAGACTCCAGAATTGGGAAGATACATTTTTCACCTGTGCAAGTCACCTAGTCTTGGTACTGTGTGATCACAGCCCTAGCAAACTAATACAAATTAAGGAATTTCCCTTCTATGCCTACCTTGGTAAGCATTCTTACCATAAACGATGGCTGACTTTTCTCAAATGCCTTTTCCATGTACATTGAGATCAGCATATGGACTTTTTCCTTCAACCTATTTATCAATAGTCCATAGCTTTTCTGACCGAGCTGGCCAAGCGCCCCCATCTGGTCATTTTTGGAAGCTTCTTCTGTTGCTCAACTTTTAACTCCCTTTTTCTTTTTGTCATACTTAGGTATTTAGTTATCTGTATCTGATCGCTCCACAGTCTGAAATATTTCGCTGGCCTAAGTCTGTTGCTCATAGTCTCTGCTGAATGTCACTCATGATGGCTCGTTTCTTATATGTTTGCTAACCGTGCCTCATGAGTTTGTCTTTAGTTGAACCTGGTATAATCTGGAGGGCCAAGCTGGGTGCTTTCCTCTAGACAGGAGTGACATGCAGCCCAGTCAGCCACACAACGGAAAAGCGGTGAATGAGATATACTCAAACATCACGTGGTTGACACCGTAGAAACTGATAAGAGGAGAAGGGGGACAGATCTGAAACGGGTGTTAGTGAGCGAAACAGGTTGTTATGTCATGCAGTCATGTGATAGCCTTTTCCTTTACATAAATTTATTCTCGGGGCGCCTGGGTGGCTTAGATGGCTAAGCATCTGCTTTCAGCCCAGGTCATGATCTCAGGGTGCTGGGATTGAGCCTTGCATCAGGCTCCTTACTCAGCGGACAGCCTGCTTCTCCCTCTCCCTCTGCGGCTCCTCCTACTTGTGTGTGCTCTCTCTCTCTCTGTCAAAGTAAATAAACAAAATCAGAAAGAAAGAAAGAGAGAGAGGGAGAGGAGGAGGAGGAAGGAAGGGGGGGAGGAAAGAAAGGAAGAAAGGCAGGGAAAGGGAATGTTGAACACAACTCAGGATCCTGGGGTTCTGGGAGGGGACGAGGAGTGGGTGGGATGGGGGTGCAGGGGGCCCAGGGGACGTCACTGAGAACTGCCCCATGCTTTTTCTCCTGCCCCATGGCCCTCCAAATGCTCAATAGTAACTGACCTTTAAAATATCATTTTGTTTCCCATCAAAATTTACTCAAAACAATGAAAAATAAGAGACATTTGCCTGGGTCTCTGCAAATACCTTTCCCGCTCCTGCCTCTCTCCGTCCCCTGTTTTTGCCTCCTCACTTAGGACAGGATCAGACTGTCTGATGTGGAACCCCAAGTCTCTTGCATTACCCCAATAGAATGTTTTTATTTTTAATCATTTTTAATCACAGAACTTCATTTTAGGTACTTCTTCTTTTTTTTTTAAGATTTTATTTATTTATTTGAGAGAGAGCAAGGTGCCTGGGTGGTTCAGTTGGTGAAGCGTCTGCCTTTGGCTCAGGTCATGACCCCAGGATCCAGGGATCGAGCCCTTAGTTGGCTCCCTGCTCAGTGGGGAGCCTGCTTCTCCCTCTCCCTCTGCTGCTGCTCCCCCTGCTTGCGCACTCTCTTTCCATGTCAAATGAATAAACAAAATCTTTAAAAAACAGAGAGAGAGAGAGAGAGAGCGCGCATGAGGGGGGATCAGGGGACAGGCAGAGGGAGAAGCAGGCTCCCCGCTGAGCAGGGAACTGGACTGGGGCCTTGATGCCAGGACCCTGAGATCATGATCTGAGCTGAAGGCAGACACTTCACCGGCTGAGCCACCACAGTGCCCACCCCCGCCCGTAGATACTCTTCATGTACTTGGTGTTGTACTTGGTGTACTTTTCATACCCAAAGTGACCCGTGTTTACAAATTGAGTTGAGAAATCCCTAAACCCTTTCTGGGGAAGTCTACTCTGTTGCCAGTTCAGGTCACTCTACCACGGGCAGGGGGTCAGTGGTCACCTGGAAGTGGGGACAGCAAGAAGCTCCCAAGGGACCCCTCGCTAGCTACACACTTAGCCACTCCCTGCAGTGCCTCTGGTGGGGAAGGAATCCAGAGGCTGAGCGTATACGAGTGGAAATAAGTAGCCCAAACTCCCAACGAAAAGGAATCCTTGTTACCCCTTAGTATTGGATTGTTAATATTTAAAAGTTGTGCATCATGCCACGTACACAGGCTGCTTGTGTGTTGACTTTACTGTTAAAATAATACTAGAACCTTCCAGATAGTTTGAGGCAGGCACACCTGGAGAGCTGCCCTCAATTCCGCCCCCTAAATATCATTTTCCAGACCTAGGCTGTATTTTGCCCAAAACACTAATTCGTTTTTCAGATTATAGGTTAGAAATACTTAATGATATGAAAAGATGTCTCCGAGTATGTTTTTAAGTGGGGGGAAAAAACAAGCTACTTAACACTACATTTAAAGTTAGTCCATTTGTTGGGGAGGAGGGCCCTATTATCAATATAAAAACAAAGGAAAAGCAAGTGAGATCCAAGAGTTTCACTTCTAGGTTTAAACACAAGAGAAATGATAATATATGTCCACACAAAAACATGTGTATAAATGGTCATAGAAGTGTTATTCATGGGACGCCTGGGTGGCTCAGTTGGTTAAGCAGCTGCCTTCAGCTCAGGTCATGATCCCAGTGTCCTGGGATCGAGTTTCACATCGGGCTCCTTGCTTAGCAGGGAGCCTGCTTCTCCCTCTGCCTCTGCCTGCCTCTCTGTCTGCCTGTGCTCGCTCTCGCTCCTCTCTCTCTCTGACAAATAAATAAAATCTTAAAAAAGAAAATAGAGTAGTGGGTGCTTAGGGCTGGGGAGAGCGGGAACAACCTGTGAATGGGTGGGGGTTTCTTTTAGGGAGGGTAAACTGCCTAGAATGAGATTATGATGGTGGCACAACGCTGTGAACATTAACATACTGAAACATTTTTGAATTGTGTACTTTACTTTTTTTTAAGATTTTTTATTTTTTTTTAAAGATTTTATTTATTTATTTGACAGAGATCACAGGTAGGCAGAGAGGCAGGCAGAGAGAGGAAGGGAAGCAGGCTCCCTGCTGAGCAGAGAGCCCGATGCTGGGCTCAATCCCAGGACCCTGGGATCATGACCTGAGCCGAAGGCAGAGGCTTTAACCCACTGAGCCACCCAGGCGCCCCTGAATTGTGTACTTTAAATGAATGGATTCTATATTATGTGAATTCTATCCCAGTAAAGCTGTCAAGGAGAGAAAAAACAAACTCCAAGTTGTTAGTAGGTTCGTTTAGGAGTGGATATATGTATGGGTTTTACTTGCTTCTTTTCATTTGTCTGTATGTTCTAAACTTGACTACTTTTGTAAAACGAGAAGGACTATTTTTAAAAGATTATGTTTTCCAGAGACAATGTATATTAATATTTCAGCTTTGTTCATTCATTCTGACCTTGGTTCACAAGCTCCATCTGTTTTCAGAAAACAAGGGATTTTTTTTTTTTTTCACTTAATACCAGTCAACAAACATTTATCTAGGTCATACTGGGCCTTACTATACACTCTTATTTGCCACGAAATCTCATTTTTACTTGTCCTAAAGCTCACTGGGGACATGGGTCTCCGCCTCCATCTGAAGCTAACTTCAGAGATTCGAGCTTAAAGATCTTTAAGAGCTTAAAGAGCTTCAAGATGCCTTGATACTATTTTTTTAAGCTTGAAATTTACATGACATTATTCTAGCTAATTCTAAAAATGCATGCAGGTTTAATAATGCCAGCTAATGAAAAAAAAACAACGCCAACTAAAGGTGATCTTGTGATTTGGTGGCCCTTATTTTGGGGGGGGGTTTGTTTTTGTTTTTGCTTTTGTTTGGTTAAGACGGTAAATTTTATGTCACGTGTTTTGACCACAGTTAAGAATAAAGTATAATAATTAAAGCTGATAATAGAGGTACAAAAGTTGGTAAAAATTATCTTCGATTCAAAAAGGTGTTTCTCAGGCACCTGGGTGGCTCAGTGGGTTAAAGCCTCTGCCTTCAGCTCAGGTCATGATCCCAGTGTCCTGGGATCAAGCCCCGCATTGGGCTCTCTGCTCAGCAGGGAGCCTGCTTCCCCCTCTCTCTCTGCCTGCCTCTCTGCCTACTTGTGATCTCTGTCTGTCAAATAAATAAATAAAATCTTTAAAAAAACAAAAAAGTGTTTCTCTTACACAAAGAGAATATAAATTCATCAGTAAATAGATGATGAAATTAATTCTATTTTTATGACAACTCGTCGAGACAGGATAACACAACCATTGACCTCTAACCAACCAAAAAAATGAACAAGGTAAGTCATGAACAAAGCATGGGTAACATACAGACAAATACATACATAACTTTACTGATAATAGACATATGGCTGATTCGTACTTGAATCAAACCCCATTTTGTCTTAAAATGCACTGAGTTGGGGCGCCTGGGTGGCTCAGTGGGTGAAAGCCTCTGCCTTCGGCTCAGGTCATGATCTCAGGGTCCTGGGATCGAGCCCCGCATCGGGCTCTCTGCTCAGCGGGGAGCCTGCTTCCTTCTCTCTCTCTCTCTGCCTACTTGAGATCTCTGTCTATCAAATAAATAAATAAAATCTTTAAAAAAAAATGCACTGAGTTGGGGTTCCTAAGTGGCTCAGTCAATTAAGCATCTGACTTTGGGCTGGGTCACAATCTCAGGGTCCTGGGATGAGTCCCACATCCAGCTCCCTGCTCAGCAGAGAGCCTGCTTCTCCCTCTTCTACTCTCCCTGCTTGTGCTCTCTGTCTGTGTCAAATAAATAAATACAATCTTCAAAAAAAAAAAATGCACTGAGTTGAAAACTGTCATCAAAAAACAGTACATAGGTGAAAAACAAAAACACAATTAGCTAATGTTGTGGAACCTACCATTAAAAGAGAAGCACATTGTTATGGAATTGCAAACCAAGAATAAGAGAAACTTTAACCCCAGAAATTCTGAATAAAACACAGACGTACCAAGTATGAAAAAGAATCCTACATAGCTGCGATTTTAAATTATGACTGTGTGCCCATGAAAAACAAGTGTTTCGAACCACTGTCATGTGTTTTAGGGCAGCAAGACTAGGCAGCAAATTCATTATAATCAATCACAAAAGCTTTAATGAAAGTTTTATGAATAAGCATTTAAATGACATTAGAGAAATTTATTATATTATTAATACATTGCTCCTACTCTTACACAGAACGCAAAGGCTGTAACCCATCCCTTAGAGGCAAAAAAAAGATAGAAGAAAAGGTAAATAAACAAAAAAGCCACCTCATTTCTGATTAAAGAAACACCACGAAAATCATAAAATATGCTGAGAATCCCTGAAACACAAAATAAACATTTGGGATTAAGTTACAGCACAATTCAGAGACATTTTAAAGAGAGTGGATGATTATTGCAATAGTTACTTCTTGCCGGAACCTATATATATGAACCAAACATTTTAATAAATATGGAGAGCCTATTAGGTATCTGACTCACTTATAAAATGTGTGTACATTCTAGCACATTCTATCAGAACTTACAGATCTAAAATCACAGACGAATTTCACATAAAATGTCCTCTGTTCACATACGTTCTCACATATAGGACATAATCCCAGGAAGCTTCATATTAAACAAGGTGAAATTATGGAATGATAATTATTTAAAAATAAGGTGATGAGGCATCTGGGTGGCTCAGTTTGTGAAACATCTGCCTTCGGCTCAGGTCATGACCCCAGGGTCCTGGGATCGAGTCCCGCATCGGGCTCCCTGCTTGGTGGGAAGTCTGCTTTTCCCTCTTCCTCTGCTGCTCCCCCTGCTTGTGTGTTCTCTCTCTCTCGTTCTCTGTCAAATAAATGAATAAAATCTTAAAAAAAAAAAAGACAAACAAACAAAAGAATTCTCTGATGCAGATCCATACAGTGAGCTCACTTACCACTGAGGAACCGGAGCACAGAGTTGAAATGGCTCAACGTGCGTTCACTCAAAGAGAAAGGAACTTTTTAAGCAAAATCAAGGATCGGGCTTTCCCATTTTAGGGAGGTGTTTGTACTCTGACGAAATCACGGCCTCTGAATGTTGCTGTTATGTTTGAAGCCTCCATTAGATCGGAGATAATAAAGCTGAAAATATGTCTGTCTCAGGTGTTCCTGAGACTTCTGAACCAAATCCCAATATTGTCACGCACCTCACAGACTTAAGACATGAAGCCAAACCAGAACTTGAAGGGCTTAATGTAGGGGTCCTCTCAATGGGCACAGATCCTTCCAGACTGCATCCCCCCCCAAAGGAAGCAGCGGGAAAGCAGGTTCCGCTGGCCTGGCCTTGACCATGATGGAAGACACCGGAGCCGAGAATCTTCCAAGGACTGGCAGGCAGGATGGTGTCAGACAGGTGTCCTTTCTGGGCGGACAGCCACTGTCTCTTCCGCTTCACGTCCCCGGGCTCCTGCCTTTGCTCCAAGAAGGTGCCCGGGTCTGGCTTAGGAACAGAAGGACCGCAGGGATCTGACTTCCAGTCATGCGAAGAAGAAGCTGTCAAGAGACGTTCCTCAAAGGAAGGAAATGAGCCCTGAGTGTGGTTTGGGGATCCTGGAAGGAAGTTATCCTCGGGATGCCTGTGTGGCTCAGTCAGTTAAGCGCCTGCCTTCTGCTCAGGAGGTCATGATCTCAGGTGTTGGGATCAAGTCCCGAGTAGGGCTTCTTGCTCATCGGGGACCCTGCTTCTCCCTCTGCCTGCTGCTCCCCTTGCTTGTGCACTCTCTTTCTCTCTCTCTGACAAATAAATAAGTAAAATACTAAAAAGAAGGGGCGCCTGCGTGGCTCAGTGGGTTAAGCCTCTGCCTTCGGCTCAGGTCGTGATCCCAGGGTCCTGGGATCGAGTCCCTCATTGGGCTCTCTGCTCAGCGGGGAGTCTGCTTCCTCCTCTCTCTCTCTCTGCCTGCCTCTCTGCCTACTTGTGATCTCTCTCTGTCAAATAAATAAATAAAGTCTTTAAAAAAAATACTAAAAAGAAGAAGGAGGAGGAGGAGAAGAAGAAGAGGAAGAAGTCATCCTCGTGCAAGGAAAGGAAGCTCAACCCTGGAGAATTCCCACCCCTCTTGAGGGAATTCTGTGGCCCCGTCCCGGAGCGGTCAGCAGGCTCCCAGAACCTGCTGTTTTTTTCTCTTCCTCCTCTTGCTCCACGTTTCTTTCTCAGAAGACAGGATGTGGGAAAATCACATCTGCTTCTGGAGAAGAGACTGACTTAGTTTCCATTTTGGAGCTCCTCTCCATTCACACAAGAGAACCCCCAGCCTGTGAAAGGCCATGCTGCCGGGGGGGGGGTCCCCCCGGCTTGGGTGAGGCCCCAGAAGAGCGAGGCTCAAATTTCTTTGCACCCCCCCCACTCTCTCTGCTCAGAGGACTGGAGAGCTGAGGAGTAGACAGGAAAAGAAGCTCAATTTAGCCAAAGTCCCTAAAACACCAATTAGAGCAAGTTAAAGCTTTTCACCTCACAGACTAGCAAAAACTAAAATACGGGTGTTACAGAATGTTGGGAGAGATGCAGAGATAAGCGTTCTCTTCTGCTGACAGAATAGCAATGGATGGTATTGGTGTGGTCACTTTAGCGATATTTATGAAAACGGTATATATTCATGCCATTTGTTCAAATTCTAGAAATGCCAATTCTTGTTCAGTTCGAATTGTAGAAATCTGTCCTACAGAAATACTTGCACAGGGGTGCCTGGGTGGCTCCGTTGGTTTAGCCTCTGTCTTTTGATTTTGGCACAGGTCATGAGCTCGGGGCTGTGAGATCGAGTCCAGGGTCAGGCTCCATGCAGGGTGTGGAGTCTGTTTAAGATTCTCTCTCTCCCTCTCCCTCGCCTCTCCCCTGCTCTCTGGCTCTGTCTCAAAAAAAAAAAAAAAAAAAAGTGGGGCACTTGGGTGGCTCAGTGGGTTAAGCCTCTGCCTTCAGCTCAGGTCACGATCCCAGAGTCGTGGGATCGAGCCCCGCATCAAGCTCTCTGCTCAGCAGGGAGCCTGCTCCCCCCCGCCCCTGCCTGCCTCTCTGCCTACTTGTGATTTCTCTCTGTCAAATAAATAAATAAAATCTTAAAAACAAAAACAAAAACAAAAAGAGTGAAAATTTGGAAACGACCTAAATGTCCACCAGCAAGACACTAATGAGATCATAAGTGATATTTAAACTCTGATGGTCAGCGTCGTCTCAAAAAGAGCAAGGATAGATGAACTGAGAGATCTACACACAATATAATGGGTTGGAGAGGAAAGCAAACTGAACAAGTATATACATCTACTATTATTCTAGTTTAGTCTTTTTAAAAAGTATTTATCCATCTCTATATGTTTCCTGGACCATACACAGAAAAAAAAATCTGGTGGGTCACCACCAGACTATTAACAGTGCAAGTGAAATAGGGATGGGAAATGAGTATGATTCCATTTTGCTTTAATTATTTAATAATTAGTATCCAAGTACTTTTGGAATTTTAAAAGGAAGTAGTGAAAAACTCAACCGCTTCTTTTTCTGCCCTATTTTAAGAACTAGGAGGGTCTCTAAAGATAAAAACTACTAGAATTTTATATTAATAAATTGATCTGTATGTCTCACATAGCACCCTGACCATAGGTGTCCCACCTGGACTCCCTTTCCGCCTGAGACCTGCTTTAAGGATCTTCATAGCATTTGCCACCAACTGACTACCTTTGTCTTACTTGCTTATGGCTTGTTTCCTGCATCATGGGATAAGCACCCTGAGAGCAAGAACTTTACCTTGCTCTCTGTTCCATCCAGCCCTGAAACGGTGTCTACTCATACAGTAGGCTCCCTATAAATATTTGTTGAATGAACAAATTAACCAGCAGAGGAATAGCTAGGTAACTTCAGGATACATAATCTGAATCAGATTTCAGTACAAATCAGAAACCAGAGGTGTTGCTGCCCCAGGTCTGACATTGTCAGAGAGGCAAAACTGTTCCTCTATTCTGTTGCGCTTAGTCATGGGGTCCTGCAAATTAAACTGATGGAAGACAGATCAGCAAGACAAAAGACAAATTTTGAATTTCGCAACATATATAATTGTTGAATCATGATGTTATAGACCTGAAACTTTAAAAAAAAGAAAAAAGGACAGATTTTCATTTTTGTATGTAGGGGAGGTCACAGAAAAATATGACTCAAGGAGATTAGAACTTGACCGGGGAACGAAGAGGTGAGGGACCCTTCGGAAGATAGATGGGAATTTTGGGACAATGTTTATCGGTAAGAGTCCATCTTCCCTGGCTGCTCCTAGGAAGGGGATTTATGACGATTTGAGTTCCTTTGGGGGTTCTACTTTTACATGGATAAAGGAGACAAAACAACAACAAAAAATCCCATTCTCAAATGCCTCCAGCTCCGAATAATTCTCATGCCATAGTCCACATCGCGGACGCCTTCAACATTTAATTTTGCTTCGTAGCAGTGTGTGCTCTGTCCACCCAGCCCATCCAGCTGCCTCCAAGGCAGAAACTGCGTCTGACTCACCTTGGAATCCATCCCTAGCGCTGAGCTGGTGGCCGGAAGGCATTTAATAACCGTTGCTACATGCAGAACTTTTCAAAACCGCTCACAAAGGAGGCCAAAGAAGAAAGTGGGGCTCTCTCCCCTTCCAAGTCAAAGAACACCCAAAACTGTGTGTATCAACACATAAATGTACATTTTTTACTGGGCAAGAAACTTGAACTCCAAAAGGGTATGTATAACCCTTTAGAGAGGTATAACCCTCTCTAAAAGTAAAAAAAAAAGGGGGGGGTACCTGGGTGGCTCAGTTGGTTGAGCAGCTGCCTTTGGCTCAGGTCATGATCCTGGAGTATCCCGCATGGGGCTCCCTTCTCGGTGAGGAGCCTGCTTCTCCTTCTGACCCTTCCCCTTCGCGTGCTCTCTCTTTCTCAAATAAATGAAATCTTTTAAAAAGTAAATAAAAATAAAAGGTTAAAAAAATACCAATACAGGTGGTAGAAATTGATGCCTTCCCCCCACTTTCTGGTTCTCTTCTCCTGGCATATTTAGCATAGATTCTGGCCCAAGGCATTGCTCCTGGCCGGGGCTAATGCTGCCTGCCAAGACGGGGGCCTCTTCCCTGCCTACCCCCATAAGATGCTGAGCGATGCTCCCGACTTTGTAAGTGTAAAATGCCAGACTTTGTATTTCAGGGGAAATGTCCTGGTAAATGGGACATATAGGCTATAATTGACTCTTTGGGTGAATGAGAATACATTAAACTCCGAGCATAAGAAGCAAGACATGGGCTCCTGCCTGGGGAGCCAGTATCTGCGGGTCTAGCAGCAGAGAGTAAAAGCTTCTGTCCGGAGCGAGCCCAAGGACGCCATTAGGACGGGACCCAGACAGGGACGTTGGCACAGCCGGCAGGGGCCCTTTCCCCGCCAGGAGTCTGTGCACAAGCACCTCATTGGTGAGGCCTGGGATGGCGTCCAAATGGGACACTTTAATTGGAAAGTGACAGAAGCATCTCTGTCTTTCCTGGATCCGAAACTCCATTCGTTATGAAGCGAAGCCGTGTGGGTGTTTGTTCTCAGCCTCGGGGGTTTTGTTTGTTCTCCTTTTTTGTTTTAATCCCCAGTGTTCACAAATCATCTCAAAGACCTTCTAAAAATCTCAAAAGGGTTGACAGTAAATTGATTTTAATTCGCCTTAAATATGTAGGCACATACGCCTTTCGGGACCAAGGGAGCAACCGCAGCCCGCAGACTCTCCTGGCACAGCTAGCCCCCAGAGGTGGAACCGTGTGTGATCTAGAAAAGCTGCCTCCCATTTTTCTTCTACATCCTTCTGTAGCAGACTCCCAGCCTCCTCGAGACTCTCTTTCAGCTCTCAAGTCCCCTGAAGTCTGCTCTGCTCCTGAGGGTAGGAGGTGGGTGGTCCTGCCTTCCCCCCATGCTACCTTCCTAGCAGGGTCCTCTATAGGTTGGATAAGAATCTTCTATCGACTTGCTTTAGCATTAACCACTGTATCACCTGGGCCAGAGATTAGGGGGAGGCAAGCAGGCTCTCGTCTGGGGCACACAATTCAAGGAGGGGGCTCAAACCTCAGCAATGTAGAGAAATCATATCTTTTTTTTAAAAAAAGATTTTATTTGACACAGAGAGAGAGAGATCACAAGCAGGCAGGCAGAGGGGGGTGGTGAAGCAGGCTCCCCACCGAGCAGAGGGCCCGATGTGGAGCTTCATCCCAGGACCCCGGGATCACGACCCAAGCCGAAGGCAGAGGCTCAACCCACTGAGCCACCCAGGCACCCCGAGAAATCATATCTTAAAACATCAAAACTGACACCAAGATCCATGATGAGCAAAATATCACAATTGTATTTTTTTAAGATCCTTTTTTTTTTTTTCCCAAGGAATCTCTACACCCAATGTGGGGCTCAAACTTACAATGGATCCCAAGCTCCACTGACTCAGCCAGCTAGTCTCTCAAACATCACAATTTTAAATAAGAAGACTTGCAATATTGGAGCTCAACATAGGAAGAAAAATGTATGCCCCCAATACATATGTTTACATATTTTTTCATAGTTTTTCCCCCCAGGACATTAAAGTGGTTGAGGAATTATTTAAAAATTGAAAAGTAAGGGGCGCCTGGATGGCTCAGTCGGTTAGGCATCTGCCCTCAGCTCGGTTCATGATCCCAGGGCCCTGGGATAGAGTCCTGAGTCGGGCTCCCTGCCAAGAGGGGAGTCTGCTTCTCCCTCTCCCTCTGCCCCTCCCCCTGCCTGTGCTCACTCTCTCTCTCTCAAATAAAGAAAACCTTTACAAAAATTGAAAAGAAAGTGTATTGAAATTCACATTAAGTGTAAATATTTTACTTATACACCCCCCCCAAAAAAAGAGTCAGTTATAATCTTACTTTCCCAGCTTTAGTGGAGACAAACTCATCAGTAAGCCTTTACAAAATCTTCTGTAATATATTTGGTATTACAGTGCCCAATCGCACTCTTGGGCTTACAGCACACTTGGTCCCCAAGCAGAACCACTGCCCACCTGCGGTCAGAGACTGCACTACCCAAGGGTGCTGCCTCTCAGGGGGCACCATTCCCTTCATAGCCATCTTTCTCCTTTGGACACTTTGGTATTTTTATTATAACTATATTGATTCCTAAGACGGAAGAAAAATGTCTCAAGGAACAAGTGTGCCCTGGGCCAAGGCAGCCCTTGCTGCCAAGCTTTTCCCTCCCCTGTGGCTGTTTGCCCATTCTCTTGACCGCTTGGTACATATCTTTCCAGTCTTGATTTAATATGTATGGATTTTATTGCACACAGCTCTTTTCAAGGAATCTCAGATCCTTTTTGGAAGTAGGTGAAGTAGAATCAATAATTGGGTGCTTTCCTAACATCCAGTCCATCTGCAAAAAGCATCAGGTGTGTTTGCAAATCTATCTGGAACCAGTCATTTCTCATTCGTGTTTTGCTACCACCCTTGGGACCTATGCAGCCAACACACACCATGGTCTGTCCCCTGGACAGGCAAGAGTCCCCTCTCCAAGCCTCCCCATTTCTGGCCTGCCCTCTGTGGCTGTTTCTTTGAGGTCCCCATGAAATGGCCTTTTGGGTGCTATGCTTGTGGGTAGCCCCACCCACAATGATGCGGGGCCTGAGCATGTGACCTGCTTCAGCCAATGGGACAGCAGCAAGAGGTGTCTCCATCACCTCTTGTCCTTTTGGATGGCTGCTTCATGGGCTACAGCTGCCATGTGGGAAGCTGGAACAGATGTGGGTAGGGGGCAAACTTTCTCTATAAAAGGTTAGGTTAGGCTCCATGGGCTTTTCGGTCTCTGTCACAACTACTCAACTTGGCCATTGCAGCTTGAAAGCTGCCACTGACAATATGTAAACAAAGGGCCACAGCTGTGACCAATAACTTTATTTACAAAAACTGATCCAGTTCATGAGCCAGTTTGTCAACCACGGGGCTAGACTACTGCATGATGAGAGGCTACAGGGAGAGACCCTGCAAGATGGGAGGCTGTAATTTGTTGAACGGTGTCCCCCAGAATGGCACGTCTACTTGAAACCTATGAACATGACCTATTTGGAAATAGGGTCTTTACACACAGTCAAATTCAGATGAGGTCATGGTAGATTAGGGTGGGACTTAAACCAACAGACACCAGACTCCTTCTCACCACCTCAGGGAGTCTGTTTCCTCCTGGACTTTCAAGCCTCATGGCTTCTGCTTAGGGCCTGTTCTGTGCCTTTCTACCCCAGATCATTCTCTTTGTATATCCGGAATTCAAACCTGGCCGCCCAGTCAGCCCCAGGCCATTAGGACATGCTCCTACCAGGCAGAGCTCTCAGGCCAGGCCAGCTCATCGGCCATTTCTGGTGCTGATCTTCAATCCAGTTGGCAGCATCCAGTAGTAAGGGCATGCCCCATCTGAGAGAACCTTCCACAGGCGCTGTGGGTGTGGCAGGCAGTCAGAAACTCCTCAGGAGGGGGTAGTTTATCACCCCTACATCTCGGCCTGGCCCGGCTGGGGCAAACCCTGAGTCAGCCATTTACCCATACAGCTGTCTGGCCCAGACTCTGACAACCTGGGACTTTTTAGCGTCATGTCCTTGCCACCCTCATCAAGAAGCGAGCCTTCAGTTCGGGATCAGCCCTTTAGAAGACGAGGTCAGCCAGTCATAAATCAACCCAGTCTGTACTGCCCTTCTCACCACGAGGATATCCTGACAGCCTCTTACAGCTCTGAGCTGAAAGCCATTCTGTCCTCGGCATTTCCCCACCCGCAGGAAGCACTCGCACAATCAGAAGAGCCCGGGAATCCCAGTGTCGGAGGCCCAACAGCTTCGCTTTTCAAGGGAACTGGAAAGGGTTTGTGGAAAATCGGACTTTCTGCCCTTTTGTTTAGGAAATGCCCGTGAATGCCACCACGAGAATGGGGTTGGGGACATTTTGTAATTGGAACTCAAACTGCAATATGGTGTAACAGCTGCTTTGATTCTGCAAGCTGCTTTCTCCTTCCAGCTCCAGACTCGTTCTGGAGAGAATCACACAGTATCCAGCAGATAAGGAAGCCTTCATGAGTCTTGTTTCTCAGTGTGAAGCTGTTACAGTTGAATTCCGGGAGGGAGTTGTAGTCCTGGGTAGATAATGCTAGTTACGGGAAGGCTCCCTGGACTAATTTCAGTGTTGTGGCAGCTCGTTAAAATCCAAGGACAAGGTGAACTTCCTCTTGGAGGAGCAGGATGCCCAGAGCTGGTCCCCAGGTGCCTTCGTTCACTCGCATTTGGCTTGGGCACATCAGCCGGCCTCTCCGGGCTTTGAGAATGGAGACAACCACACGGAACCTGTTCATGGTTTTGTTGACAGGGAAATGGGCTACACCTGGCAGGTGATAAGCCCTCGGTAACACCCATCTGTGAAAAGTGTAGGAAGAATTTCTCATTGTCTTGCAGTCCTTGTGACCGGCCCATGGAAACTGCATTCTGGTGAATCACAAGGGGCCACTACCTTCCGAAGAAAGAACTCAGCTCCTGCTTTCCCATCGGGAGCGCTTACACTGTGTTCTCATACCTCCCTTTCCTTCGCGGGGACTCATAGTTCCGAGTGGGCCATGTGGGGGTTCCACACCCCTCGCCTCTAGAAAAGCCACCAGCCTGCCTGACAGCCAGGAGCCCTCTGCACTGGCCACACCAACAGGGTTTTTTGGTTTCCAAGGCCACAGCTGCCTGGACCTCCCTTCGAGTGACAACCTTAAGAACTGGGAGTAAAAAAGGGTGGGAACAGGGATAAAAAGAATAGTGCCCCAGGAACCTGTCACAGCGGCTCAGCGCGCTATCGGTGACCCGCCCTTCACTCCGGCTTTGAGAGATGATTCCCACGTGGCAAGAACTACCTGGAGCTGTTACAGTTCCTGGCAGCCTCCTGAGGTTGGTATTATCACACCCATTTCAGAGATAAAGGAGTTGAGGCACTGAGGATCTGTCCCTCTCTTTCACACCAAGCCTCCAGGCCCCCTGTGCTCTCCTTTGAGAGCTCCTCCAAGGGGGACTCTGCTCGAGGGGCCTGCTCCTTGCTTCCGCAACTTCCCTGGGTTTTTAAAATCTTTAGTCCCCCCTCCTCCTTATTCCTCCCCTCTGCATACCCCTAGATAAGTTCCCTCCCAGCAGGGACTGTTTAAAAACCACACTGTGCTCCGTCTTCCTAAATCCAAGTCTTGCCCAATCCTTCCTTCCTTCTGCTGACTTTGTGAGGTCATCTCTGAAGGAGGAAGAGGAGGCATGCCCCAAGACATGCGCTCAAAGCTCAAAAGCCGCCGTAAAGGGAGAGGCTCAAAGCCTCCAAACCGCCATAAAAGTAACCAGAAAAGGGTGCTAAGTTAAGAATCAATCAAATTCCTAGCAAAAATTGCAAGGGAAGAGTGGAATTTCCTTTCCTTTTCTTTTTTTTTTTTTTTAAGATTTTATTTATTTATTTGACAGAGAGACACAGCAAGGGAGGTACCACAAGCAGGGGGAGTGGGAGAAGGAGAAGCAGGTTTCCCGCCGAGCAGGGAACCCGACGCGGGGCTCGATCCCAGGACCTTGAGACCATGACCTGAGCCAAAGGCAGACACTTAATCCACTGAGCCACACAGGCGCCCCTAAATTATTATTATTTACACCAGATAACTTTATGTGGTTTTTGGTATATGCGAAATACTTTGCAATAAACACAAAAGCCTCACAGTCTGTTACAAGGAGAGGCCATTCACTTAGAGCCCCTGATGGCCACCATTCTCCTCTGATCTCTTACCACCCGTATGCCCCTTGTCCAACACTGAAGTTTCCTATCTGGTTAGAGACTCGCCTTCTCAAAGAGCTATGTCCCTTTTTCAGCCGGCCAGCAGTTTCCAACCAGAGTGCATATATGGGCCACAGATAGAATCAGTAACCCAGGTAGGTCATAGGCCCCTGTGGTTCACCTTCCCTCAATCCTGGTGTCAGCAAATGTCTTCCAGGAGCTACATGTGCATGGTCTTCTGAAACAGCACTGGACACTCATATCCCTTCCTGCCCACCAGGAAGGTGAGGGCTTTGGATATGCCACTGCAAAAATTGCTCCCCAAGCATCCTGTTGGTGATAAAGAACTAAATCCCTGTAACGAGGTAAACTCCCCTGCACTGGGCAGCAGACAAACGTGAGCTCTGTGGCCTGCTAACACCACCTCAGGAGCTGTGAAGACAGAGAGGGCATTTGGCAGGCTGTGGATTTGGGGAAAGATTTGAGGGCTTCTCTACGAATCATTAACATCTGAGCTACAACTTGAGGTCGAAGTGCTGGCTCAGGTCACTATGCTGTGGCTTCCAAGAATGTTGCAACAACAGCTGAGACCAGGTTCTGCATTTGATTTCCTGCTAGATTCACAGGGTTTGGCCAGGGAGCCCTGTCTTTCTTATCTCCCTAGCCATGTTAATGGAAAAGAGATTGCTCGGGAGCCCTTAGAGGGCCACACCCTAGAATTGCTCTGAACAGGATCTCTAAGTGTCTGATTTCCTCAGTTACAAAGCTTAGAAGCTGATTTAGCTGCTGAGTCATGGGGCTGGGATCTTGGTTTTTAAGCAGTCTGCAACATCAGTGTATGGCTGGCAGTCACAAACTCTGCTTGCAAAACTCACATAATTCTTTAAGAAACATTTTACAACTTCCTTGTTGCTTTAATCGGAAAGTTCTTGCTTCTTAGCCAATAGGAAGCAAAATTCTGTGGACTCGATTGGCCCTCACCTTTACCCAGTGCCTTGGAAACCTAACCCAGCAGCTCAGGGGATAAAAATGTTAGGAGTGAAGCAAGAAAAGCAATTTTGCAGCTGATCAGAAGAGATAAGAATTAAATTCCAATGCATATTTGAATCTCTCTCTGCAAGGCAATGCAGAAAATAGGGAGATACATGACATTACTTTAGCCCTCAGATTTACAGACCAAGGTGAATCCTGGCAAATACAAAAGTAGCGATAACGGAAAGCCCTTCCTTCCAAGAGGGATTGAGCTACAGAACTGATTTTAAAGGGGTAGTAGCTCTTTCTTGGATCAGCAAGGTGAAATCTCCGCACCCACCCTTTCCTGTTTTCATTTGCCAGACTACCGTGGAATACTACCTGATTTTAAATACCCAGGTCTGTGTGAAATTCCAGTCCCAATCATGACGTGTATAGATGCCTTCCACGTGCAACATTAGCAAGAGCTAGAGGCCAAATTAGCACCGGGGATGCACGTGAAGAAGTGCCTGGCACGTAGGAAACGCTCAAAAAGCATCAGCTCTAATTGAAGGAAAGTGAACTTCCTTTTCTGTCACCTGGGCCCGATACCCATTGGCCGACGCACAAGGACAAAAAGACCGGGTCACGCTGGCAGGCGGGCGCGGGGAGCGGCCAGGAGCGGAGCGCGCAGGCGCGGACGGGTGCACGTGGCCCCCGACCCGCGGCCCCGCGGTCCTGCTGCAGCCCCGGCCCGGGAGCGCGATCGAGGCGCGCGGCCGCCAACGTTTCGAGGCAGAAGGGGTCTTCCGCGCCGCACTGAGGGGCGGGGCAGGCCGGGAAAGGCGGGGCAGGCCGGAAGGGGCGGGTCGCCAAGGTCGTCGCCAAGGTCGTGGGCTGGACGTGAGGCGCCCGAGCGACGCCGCGTGCGTGCGGGACTCGGAGTACGTGACGGAGCCCCGAACCCTCATGCCGGCCGCGCCACCCCGCCCCTCCCCGGGGCCCCGGCGCCACAGACCCGGCTCGGCCTGGGGTCCCAGCGGGGGGCGGGAACAGAGGGCGTCGGGGCAAGGACTCGCCCCCACCCCCACAGAGCCGCGGAGTAGTCGGGACTCCCCACCCCGGCTCCTCTCCGCGTCCCCGGGTCGCCGCTCCCCCCTCCCGGCCGCGGTGACCGCCGCAGTCCCACCCCTTCCCGGGAGGCGCGGGCCCGAGTGACGGCGCGCCGGGCCAATGGCGAGGCGGCGCTCCGGAGGCGGGGCGGGGGCGGGAAGTGGGCGGGCTCTTGGGGAGCTGGGCAGGAAGTCGGGGCCGGCGGCCGGGAGACGAGCTTACGGTCCTCGGAGCGGCCAGACCTTCCGTCTTAACGCTCGTCCTCGATTCTTGCAGAATCTTCTGCTTCTTTCCCGGGCAGCGCTATCCGGCGGCCAGGTAGGGACCGGGGAAGGTAGGCCGGGCCACCGCCCAGGCCTGCGGGGCCCTGCCCTTGGCGAGGACGGGGACGTGGAAGGGGCGGATCGGCACGTGCGAGCCGTGCTCCGTTGGAGAGGCAGGAGCTGATTAGCCCAGGATTACGCACTTAGCGGGGCCGCCGCGCTCCTGGGAGCTCGGGAGTGGGACGCGCGGGCCTTCGGGCGCGGAGGGTGCAAGGCCTTGGGGAGATACGGGCCGCACCCCGGGTGCTCGCTAGAGCCAGGCCTTCCCTAAAATGGAGGAGGAGCAGGGACGGGAGAGATGCCCAGAAGCCGCGATCCCTTCCCCCCACCAGCAGCCCCTGCTCCCCGCTGGTGGCCCTCGGCCTGCGGTCGGGCGGCTGGTGACCGAATGGGCAGGGACTAATGAATGGAACTGCAGAGGTTGCTTGTTCTTGAGACTGCAGCCGAGCCTTCCCTACTGGGAAAGCCCTACCCGCGACCTCGCCCAGGTCAGGAGGGAGCTGCTCCGGCTCCCCGGTCTGGCCATCGGCAGTCGGCCCCCGAGCTGACACTAAAAGGACGTATTTTAAGAAAACTTCCTGTTCGTTGTCTGTTGTGCAATGGGGTCTTCCCTTTGCGCGGTGTGCCGGTTGGGGGACGCGGCGGGGGACACACGTAGTCCCCGACTGCCCGGTCCACAGGTGCTGCTTCTGGTCCGGGGTTCAGTCCAGGCCGATAAGCGGTGAACACTCCTGGTCAGGCCAGCCCTCCTTGCCGGCCTTGCTTACTGAAACTTAATGACTTAGGAATAGTTTTTTGACCAATTTAAAGGTAAGTTCAATTTTGTTTTCACACCCTGAAATAAAGCCCTTTGTCTTAATATCACTGAAATTAAAAAACGGCATCTGAGGGTAAGATGAGAGCATAATGTAGTAAACATGTGCTTGAAAGTGCATCTAGGGGGACCTGGGGGGCTCAGTCCTTAAGCATCTGACTTGGGCTCAGGTCGTGATCTCAGGGTCCCGAGATTGAGCCCCACGTGGGGCTCCCTGCTGGGCCGGAAGCCTGCTTTCCCTCCCCCACTCCCCTGCTTGTGTTCTCTCTCGCTGTGTGTGTGTGCGCCTCCCTCTCTGTCCAATAAATAAATAAATAAACTCTTTGAAAATGAAAATAAAAGTATATCTAAAATTTATAAAGTCAGTCACTGGTGGCCTGGGGATGGGGGGAGATGAATAAAAGTCCATTGTTAGGTAGACTGAAAAGCCTCGGAAGTGACTTCACTGTCTAATTTTGAAATTTACAAAAAAGAAAGATGCTGTTTGCTGCTTCAGAACATTCCAGACAAGATACTGGAGAGGAGCCCAGCTAGATAATGGCTCTGAGCACTAAACCAATTCCGCCGGGCCACTTCTAGTCTTAGAAGATGCATTATTCCTTAGAAGCCGCTGTGGGGGAGGGGCGATGAGAAAGGGCTTTCTTTGAGAACCTGGTATTTGTTCTTTGTAGCTGCAAATCCCCTCCTTTTTTTTGAGGGGCTTACAAAGAATGCCTCTAGCCTTAGAGTATCTTAGCATTCAAGGATAGAATTTTTATTGTAGTTTCAAATAATGACGTTTCATAATTCAGTCTTTTTTTGAATGGGTAAAATGCCCATTTGAAATACTAATTAGATGTTATTTTTGGTGTGTTCTGTCTTGCTAAAGATCCAAGTACTGTGGAATGTGAAAGGCCCAGAAATTGGCAGTAGCAGAGACCACAGTGTACAAACCATGTCCCAGCTATGAATTCGCCATTCCACTTCAAACCAGATTTTCCTCCTTGGATCATCTTGGGAGTTTTTGTCCTGGATGAGTTTGCTTGTGACCTTCATGTCCCCTTGGTCCTTTTCTATTCTCATGCCAACCCTCGTTGGGAGCTATTGACAATAACCCACTTCAGACTGCCTCAATTCCAGCCATTGTGCATGCCAGCAGCACATTAATCTTTCCAGTTGTTTTTCGTTCTCCCTGGCACGCATGACCGGTCTTTATTTACTTGACAGGACGGGCACTGGACTGGTGGGATTTGAGGCCTTGCTGAGCCGGGCCCAGCAGGCTTTCCCGACTCTTGGCGGCTTTCTTGCGTTACATGCGTATCTGGCGTAAATTCTTTCTAGTCCAGGAATCCTCAGAAGTGATTCTTTGAATGAATGATCCAAGGCTGCATTATGATTGATGGGAGATATGAACTGTGCTTCCCCACAGAAAGTCACCATGTCTGTTCTCAAGATCCATGCCAGAGAGATCTTCGACTCTCGTGGGAATCCCACCGTGGAGGTTGACCTCTACACTTCCAAAGGTACGTGCACCTTTGTTTCTGCACCTCCTCTACCTCACTCCATCCTTTTACAACGATAGAGCTTTGGGCCAGGAAAGGTCTGTTGTAAAAAGCCTTTCCTTCTGGTATGCACGTGCTGGTAGGTTGTGGTTCCTGACTGCGAGGAGGTGGGGAGGGCTGCCAGGCATGGGGTCCTTGTCCTGCTGCTCTTTGGTATTTCAAACAAGACTGCTTGGCTCTCAGGTCAGTGAGGTCAGGAAGTAAGGTGACACCTCGTCCCTAAAATGGCCCATCCCTAGTTGGCTTCACAGCTTTCTCTGAGCAAACGGGCAGGTCTGGGGTGGTGGGATGGAGCTTTGTCTCTTGAAAAGGAAAAGGGAGGGGAGTGCAGGTAGATGCAAAGCACTCTCATTTTTGTCTGCAGACGTCTCCCCCAGCCCCGCCCCGCAAGATTCTATTTACTTGACAGCGAGAGAGGGAGTCTGATGCAGGGCTCCATCCCAGGACCCTGGGATCATGACCCGAGCCAAAGGCAGATGCTTAACGACTGAGCCCCCCAGGCGCCCCTAAAAGTTGTTACTAAACCAAGGATTGGGAACAGTTCTTATTACATGTGGGTGTTGGGACACCAGAGGCCCTTGTTTTCTCCATGGCTCTAAGTCCCGTGGGGGGAGTGGCCCATGTGAAATAAGTAAATAAAATGGGGACTCTTAAAAGCTCTCCCCTTGTGTTAACCTCCAGCAACATCTCAGCTGTTGTCTAAATGCACCCGGTTGGTGAGGTAGGAAAAGAAGCTTCAGGCAGAATTAACGCTGGTGCTGAGCACACGGACCTGCCAGTCAGAGCTGAGTCACTGTGGAAAGTGCAGCCCTTCCCTTCCGGTCCTCTCCTCCCCTCTTGCCCAGGAAAAGAAGGTCCCTCAAGTCCAGGCATCACTGAGCGAAGCCTGCTGTGTTCTGCCCAGGCTTACTCACTGTGGCGGGTGCCCTGGGAGCAGGGTGGCTTCAAGCATGTGGTTCGTGGCCAGGACCGTGCGTTCTCAGAGGATGCTGGGAATTCCCTTTCTTACGAGATTGGCTTGCTTAGTCGGGGTGGAACTTTCCATCTGGCAAGTAATGGACCTTAACCAACGGTGGAAAAAAGACTCAAGATTTTTGGGAAGGGGGCATTTCCCTTGAAAAGCTTTAAAATGATAAAGGTTAATATTTTTTGGAAATATAAAGGAATAGAACTCTGTCATGTTTCTCTTGGTGCTTTTCAAAAACAGGAAATCGAGGATCTGTTCAGAGCCTCTCATCACTTTTTTTTTTTCCCCAATTTACTTCTTAGAGCAGTTTTAGGCTCACAGCAGAATTGAACAGAAGGGACAGAGAAGAGAGCACACATCGCCCCCTCCCCACACAGGCACAGCCTCGCACCACCAGAGTGGGACGTTTGTTCTCGGCAGACCTGCCCTGATGCGTCATCACCCAGAGTCCATAATTCCATTGGGGGCACTGGCTTGCCTAACTTCCTCACCCGTCGGTGCCTGATGGGGACAGAGCGAGTCAGCACATGTGTCCAGACACCCCGCGCCCGGCTGCGCACGCACAGGCGTAGTAACTGATCGTTTGATTTACATCTCTGGTGGTTTTCTTCCCTCTTTGTTCATGTGCCTTCTCCTGCCTCAGATGGGAAATGCCTTACAGTTTCAAGTAGTCTGGAGGCTGCCTTCATTTCCTGCTCCCTGAACCCGTCTGCCCTTGTAACCAGATCGTGCAGTACCTTCCCTGACACTGACCTTGGAGGCCAAGATCAGCCACGTTTATGCCCAGGATACAGGTCTGGCCCGATGTCTGGATTCTGTGTCCGCGAGGCTGCATAGGGCAGTGCTTCCTCGTGTTCTAGTGTTACTCCGTTCACACCTTGATGATCTTTCTTTTCTGAAGCTCATGATGTGTCATTAATGACATATCTGAAATGATAGTCTCTTGGATGTATTTGGTTCAACAGCATATTAAATGAGTTTCTCTTACTTCAGCGTAGCTACTGGGAGATCTTACATCTCTTAGATTGCTTGCATCGTCCTTCCATTGGGTGGTGCTGCTGGGGGCGGGCGCCAGGCCGGCTGCAGGGCCCCGCCGGAAGCTCGCTGGAGGTGCAGATGGAGAGTCTGCAGCCTCCCGTTTCAGAACCTGCGTCTTAGGTCCACCCCAAGATCGACCGGTGATCTGTGGGTGCGGTAGTGTTTGGGAAGCTCTGCATGAAAACTGTCTCTAAACTAGACAAATCCACCAGTTCGCCTTATGGTTGGCGCTAGGGGCTGGTATCAGCGTGAAAGGGGAAACGGACTATCTGAATCTCCAGTTGGTGGAAGGAAGTGGCAGCGTGTCCTAAGAGATGTCATCTGCTGGGGGGTGGGAGGCGGGCAAGGGCTGAACTGTGTTTCTCAATTGCAACTCTTCTCCCCGCCCGCCCTTGACATCCAGGTCTCTTCAGAGCTGCTGTGCCCAGTGGTGCGTCCACTGGTATCTACGAGGCCCTCGAGCTCCGGGACAATGACAAGACCCGTTACATGGGGAAAGGTAAGAGTTGGATCCCTGGCCCGTCCCTGTGGAGCGTGGCCGCGTGCCCCTTGCAGGCCTGCGGCCCACTGTCCACGTGCCTTGCATTCAAGGGCAACACCTCATTCGGCCTATGGCGTCAAAGCTGAGCACGTACTCGGGACAGCTGAGGGAGTTGGCCCTATCCGGTCCAGCCTTCCTAAACCCATAATCTCGGGGGCGCGCATTTTAACCTTCTCTCGTGGTTTCTCTCCCATCTAGAAAACTCCTGGGTAGGCCAGGGAACCTCAGGGTAAGGAGAGTGTTAACTAATACTAATTGAGGAGCCCTGCCATGCTCCCAGTCTCACAGGGCGTCTTCTCAGGAGTATCTGAAAGTTCTAGCCTGTGGCTCACCGACAGATCAGTCCCGCTAGTTCGAACTTTCTGGTGATGAATTCACAGAGACACCAGTCTGGCCAGGCCAGCCTCTGCTGGGCACTGTGCAGATGGACTTGTTTCTGGTTTTGCAATGCTCGCCTCTCTGTGGACAGAATCTAGGTGGCCAAATTACAGAAAAGCAGGTGGGGCCAGACCATGCGTTCTCAGCAGGGAAAGTATTGACCCAGGGGTGGAAATTGGTTCTTGGGGGAGGCAAAAATATCCTCCGATTTTAGCATGATTTATGGCCCTCCAAAAGGCTAGTATGGAGGGACAGTGCATCTCCTGTATTACATTTTCAGAGGAGGGCGATGATAGGGGAAAAGTCTAGAAAGACTGCAGATGAGGGGCAGTGATGAAGTGAGCTGGGGAAGCCCGGGGCTAGTGATCTGGTGATCGTGCCACAGGAAGGCCGTTTCCCCTGGGTTCCCCTCCCCATGGCCCCGGGTGGGTACTGGTCTAAAAGCTGGGTTGTGTCTCCCCTGGACTGTCAGGAGGGTGAACTTCTGGTCCCGCAACTCTCCTGCCTTCCTGTCTCTCTCTCTCTCTCTCTCTCTCTCTTTTTCCTGTCCTTCACAGCCTGTTCTCTTCTGAGTCTGTCTTTTTTTCCTTCTCCGTCAATCTCTACTGGTCAGGTGTCTCCAGACCCGTTAAGTATATTAATGAGTTCCTGGCACCAGCCTTGTGCACACAGGTAATACATTGGACATCTGTAGTTTTATGGCTGGTGTCCCCAGTGCATGGTCTTGCCAACTAACGCCCCTTCAGACGTTCTGAGATGGTTGCTCTGTGTGTGGCTCTAATCCTTGGGGGTCCTAGGTAAGAGCACTCAGACTGGGCCAGAAAGTACCCCGATACTGGGGGTACAGAGAAATGGGGATTTGGAAGCGGTCCCATTTAAGTCTTTTGGGCGGGCTTCTGGATATTTGGGTTAACAACATTGGTGGTTCGCTCAACGCTGCTCAAGCCTGTTTTTCATTAATGTCGGTAATTTGATATGATTGTTCCTTCCAGGTGTCTCAAAGGCTGTTGAGCACATCAATAAAACTATTGCACCTGCCCTGATTAGCAAGGTAGGACCTGCCTCCCAATAACTAATGTATTAATGCCTTCGGAGCGTCTCCCAGGCCAGTGGGCTTTCCTGGTTATGGAAGAGCTTATTCTGAGAGCTAAAGAAGCCGTCGGATTCCCTGTCGCCTGAGAATGATCTTCCCTTTCTAATCACCCCCTCCCTGTGTGTCCACGTCTAACCGTGAATGCAATTGGAACAGAGCCTCGGGAGACGGTCTCATGGCCTTGATTTTCCCTTCCAACTCTCTTGACCTTGGGGATGTTCAGATCCAAATTTTAAGAGCAGCTCTTGGGCGGTGAGCATGGCATCCATGGTGACCCGAGTATTTTTCATGAACTGTGGAATTATTTACTATATTTCTACTGATGGCCTCTCTCTGTCTCTCTCTTTTTTTTAAATAAAATATTTACCGGGAGAGTAAGCTTAGAGAAAAGTTGAGCTGCTGTAGGTGAAGTGGGGAGGGGGACCAGGCGGCCCAAAGCCCCAGCCTCCCATCTGTGTTTAGGTGTGGGCCCCCCACCCCCCCGAATTCCTCCTATACACCAGCGGCAGGTGGGTGCCTCTGTGGTCTCTCCCTGGCATGCTCACCTTCAGTAATTGGTCCCAGACGGTTTCTCATTGCTGCTCTGTGGGCTCAAGTGCTGCGAACCTGGGCCTCCTGGGCCCCTCCCCGCACCCTGTACTCTGTGCCTCGGTGCCCTTACCTGGCATGACTAACGCAGTGAGCCGGGTTTTCCTGAACATTTTTCTTCCCTTAGGGGAAACAGTTCTTCAGTCAAACTCATGAGAAGGTTTGCCTCAAGCCATCATGCTCGGGTGATGGCTCACTTTGGCCAAACGCACTTTGTCGAAAAAGCTAAAGGTGTCACATTATTAATGGGGCATGGTGGGGTTCTGCAGGGTTTTCTTTTCGTTTTTTTTTTTAGTCTTTATACATAGAATGTTAGAAATAAAGTAATACATTGTTACAATCAGGTGTGAAGGTTTTAAAGTAATGCTGACTTTCAGTGAATTCCTTCGAGCCGGTTTTTAAGACACCCGTTTTGGGGGGTTGAGGGGTTTTACTTGGTTTGTAGGTACCATGCCCGTCATGGAGCCCAGCTGGCTTAAACTTCATTACTTGACCAGAAATAACACCTTTCGAGCAGTCATCAAGCATTTTGCTCAGATTCTGGGCTATATGCCAGAATCCTGTCTGCTGTGAGGTGACGAGGGGTGCCGTCACTGAGAATAGCCGGGGCCGGTGGCTGTGTCACATAACCTTTGAGGAACACGGCTCGTTTGCACAAATGGAGTTGTTTATTGTATCGTGCCCCCGAATCACACTACGGTGTAGCGCTGCCTCTGTTAGCATGTACCCAGCAGTTCTGTCCTATGTGTGATGTGACTTTGGACCCCTGGGGAGGACTCACTCTGTGACACCAGGATCGGACCTTCTGCATTTCACGGTCGGCTCCCTGGAGCTTGGAGGAATGCCTGACCATGGGAGAGCAAGGACCGCAGTGTCGCGTCTCCTGTTTCACTCAATTCCTCCCCCGCCCCTCTTTTTTGGGCCTGCCAGACAAGTGATTCCGACTTCCCAGGTTCAAAGTTAAACCTGGGTCCCCTCATGGGAGCCCAAAGGTCCTATGGAGAGAGTGACTGCACGCCCCACACCCCAAGAGACTGACCCTCTCTTCTCCCCGCAGAACGTGAATGTCGTAGAGCAGGAGAAGATCGACAGGCTGATGATTGAGATGGACGGAACAGAAAATAAGTGTGAGTTGCTGGGGGCGGCGCGTGCTGGCCGCGTGGACACCTGCCCCTCGGTTTTCGGGGCCCCTTGCCCCCCCCCCCCCGAATAAATCGCGCTTTTAAACCTCAGGAGCAGTAGCCTGCGATAGCAGCATTTGCGTAGGGTTACCCAAAAGTGGCCTGTGCTTTAGAGTAAGTCACGCAGTCTGTGGGATTTGCCAGAGTTCTATAGACCAGAGAAGGACTTCTCCTGTAGCCGGAGAAAGCAGGTCAGTCCCCGTGGAGCGTTTCTGGGTAGGACACGGGGAGCAGGTGCCATCAGGACAGGAAGGTGCTCTGGTGTTGGGGTACAGGCCAGGAGGCCGTGATTGAGAAATCCTCTCTCTGACTGTTCTGTTGCAGCTAAATTTGGTGCGAACGCCATTCTGGGGGTGTCCCTGGCTGTCTGCAAGGCGGGGGCCACCGAGAAGGGGGTGCCCCTGTACCGCCACATTGCCGACTTGGCGGGCAATGCTGAAGTCATCCTGCCGGTTCCGGTGAGTGGCTTGGAGCCTCCCGAGTGAGGAGTTGTGCGCACCTGAGACCCCTCTTCTCTTGGTCTTCTTCAACTGCGACTATCCCAGCCGCGGACCCCTGCCACTTAGCTAGAAGTGCCCAAGCAGGGGACGCGACCTCCCGGTACCCCATGTCTCCTACTATTGATGAGGGGATGAAACTCCTTGGGTCGTGTGTGCACTGAGGTGGCCCATCCTCGGTGGTGATCGCTGCCCTTCCCCCGGCAAGCATTCCAGAGCTGCATGTGGCCTGCTGGGTGGGACTCTCGGGGGCCAGATGGCCGTGTTTGTCTCTGTCTCTCCCCAGGCTTTCAATGTCATCAACGGTGGTTCTCATGCCGGCAACAAGCTAGCCATGCAGGAGTTCATGATCCTGCCCGTGGGTGCGGCCAGCTTCCGGGAGGCCATGCGCATCGGGGCCGAGGTCTACCACAACCTGAAGAATGTCATCAAGGAGAAATACGGGAAGGACGCCACCAATGTGGGGGATGAAGGCGGGTTTGCGCCTAACATCCTGGAGAACAAAGAAGGTAAAGGCTGGGGGGGTGGGGGTGGGCCCCATGTTCTGCAGCCCGGCCCTCTCAGCTGTTGGGCCGTACCCCACACTCACCAGGTCCCTGCACATCGAGTTCTGAGGAGGGCTATGCAAGCTAACACATAATTTAAGATTTTACGGATTTATTGGAAAGAGAGGAAGAGCCTGAGCTGGGGAGGGAGGGCCCGAGAGGGGAGGCCAAGTAGACGTCCACGGAGCAGGGAGCCCGACTCTGGGTTCCATCCCAGGACCTCCAGGATCGTGTGCCCTGAGCCAAAGATGCCGCAGCGACCGAGCCACCCGGGTGCCCCGTGTCCTTGTCGTTCTTACATCACCTCCGTGAAGTCTGCTCTGTGTTAGGAGATGGGTCTGTCTGGCCTGCGACCGGCACCCCCCAGCTCATTCCCCCACGGGAATGCTTAACGGAGCCGTCTTGCTTGGAGTCCTCAGAGACAGGGTTCAATGGAAGAGTTCAGCCAGACAGTCGGGACAAGGACTCCTGGCTGAGGTTTTTGTTGTAGAAGGGAAGGAGAGTTCAGCCACAGTTTCGTAGCCTTCAGGGCAAGTAGTGAAAGAAAAAGTGTCCTGCTCTTCACGTCAGTCATATAAAACGCTGATGCTTCCCCATTTTTGACATACAGAAAAATGACCCTTTCAGGGTGGAACAGGCACCAAGTGTCTCTGTCCCTTCCTCTATGGGCAGCACTGTCAAGTGAGGTGGACCCTGCACCTGGGCTGGCGACAGCGAGCCCGGTAGGCAGGGCCTTGCCCTCACCCTGCCCTCCTGGGCTCGTGGTGCCCCGGGCTTGCTCTCAGATCCCAGCGCAGCTTATCCAGGACAGCTGACTCAGCTGGTCACTGTTACTGTCTCGGCAGGCACAGCTGTCCTAGGTGCTAAATCGGGGAGCATTCATCAGTGAGAAAGCCTCTGAGAGTCGAGACTGAATTTCCCACTGGGTTGGCTGCTGGGGGCCCTTACCAGCGGTTTCTTGCTTCAACACAGGAAAAAGCAGTGGAATGCTAGAAGTGATGGCTGGGGCCAGGGCTCCTCTCGATCTTCCTATGAGGGTTCCCGTTGGGCAGCTCTTGGAGGGCCTTTTTTCTCACCCCCTGCCTGGTTCCAACCTTGTCGCCACCCTCCCCTTCCAGCTCTGGAGCTGCTGAAGAATGCCATCGGGAAAGCTGGCTACACCGACAAGGTGGTCATTGGCATGGACGTAGCGGCCTCAGAGTTCTTCCGGTCGGGCAAGTATGACCTGGACTTCAAGTCCCCCGATGACCCCAACAGGTACATCACGCCCGACGAGCTGGCCAACCTGTACAAGTCCTTCATCAAGGATTACCCAGGTGAGTGCCCGCTGGCCTCCTGCGGAAGGCTGTTCTGTCATTGTCCCAGCAAGCCCCTGGGCTGAGGGCAGCACTGGCTCCAGCACGCTGGGGCGGAGAGCGGGCGCTCCTCTGGGCGTCAGATAATGCACACAAGGTGGAGACTGTTTGATACTGGCCCGTGTGGGGGGTGGGGGCTGAGGCACAGAGTGGGTCAGTAATTCACCCGAGGGCACTCAGCACGTGCTGGAGCAAGAACCAGGCCGGGAAATCTCTTAAGTCCCCGCATTGAAACACAGGGTTAGAGAAGGTGCCCAGGGTGGGGTTGAGACAAGCCCACTCTTAGCCTCCCGAGCCTATGGCTGTTTCTGTTCTCGCTGGCACGAGACTCGGGCCGCACCGGACAGAGCCGTGTCCCCCTCAGCACCTGTAGCGGCCGGGGTTGCAGGTGATACCGGTGGGCAGGCAGAGCGTTTCCAGGGCTGGTCCTGTCCTGGTGGGGGCAAGGGGAGAGACCGGGCGAGGAAGTTGGGGTTGCTGGTGGGTGCGGGGGTGTGGGGTAGGGGGCTCGATGACCAGACGTGGCTCTCTCCTTTTTCCCAGTGGTGTCCATCGAAGACCCGTTTGACCAGGATGACTGGGAGGCTTGGCAGAAGTTCACTGCCAGCGCCGGCATCCAGGTGGTGGGGGACGATCTCACTGTGACCAACCCGAAGCGGATTTCCAAGGCCGTGAGCGAAAAATCGTGCAACTGCCTCCTGCTGAAGGTGAACCAGATCGGCTCCGTGACTGAGTCTCTCCAGGCGTAAGTGCACTGGGGGGTCAGCTGTCCCAGAGCGAGGGCCTGACCCTCAGCCAGAGCTGCTGTCTGCTGGGGGGTGGAGGGCCTGTCGTTCAAGCTTAAACTTCTGGTGGCCTCTAAGCAGTGTGGCACCAAGGGAAGGGGCCTAGGGTGTCGGGCGACTGTGGCCCAGTCCTGACACTGCATGATCAGGTTAGACTCGTGGAGAATGTCAGTCATGGGCTCTGTTGGGGGAGACAAGCCTCTCCCCTCAAGGGGGCTGAACCCAGATTTTTAAATGTGACGTAGAGGCTAAGAAGGTCCTCAGGGCTCTGCGAGTGGAGAGGAAGGTGAGGATTGTTGTCCCCAGGAGTTGAGAGCTTAGTGG
This sequence comes from Lontra canadensis, assembly GCF_010015895.1. Classification (NCBI taxonomy): domain Eukaryota; kingdom Metazoa; phylum Chordata; class Mammalia; order Carnivora; family Mustelidae; genus Lontra; species Lontra canadensis. The sequence goes on along the minus strand of NW_022631019.1, from coordinate 5,997,154 downwards.
TGGCTTCTGGTTCTGGCCACTCTTCTGGTCTCCTACCAGGGGTGATGAGGCCGGGTATCAGGAGGGCCTGATGGGGCTGCTGTGCCCAGGAATGGAGTCCCATTGTCACAGGCATCTGGGTTGTTTCCTGACGTCTAGGTGCAAACTGGCCCAGTCCAACGGCTGGGGCGTCATGGTGTCACATCGCTCTGGGGAGACTGAGGATACCTTCATCGCTGACCTGGTGGTGGGACTTTGCACTGGGCAGGTAAAGAGCCGCTTGACTCCGTGTTACCTCAGCTTCCTGGAAGTGGTACTGGGAGGTTGGGGCATAGATGGGGTCCTGGGTGCTCCTTCATCCCCTCCTTCCTGCCCAAAATGCTCTTGAAAATTGAATGTCTACAACAAGCGTAACTGACCTTTTCCTGTTCTAGATCAAGACGGGGGCACCTTGCCGATCTGAGCGCTTGGCCAAGTACAACCAGATCCTCAGGTAAAAAGGAACCCTCCCTGCAGTGGGGTGGGGGCCCCCGCCTTACACTGGGAGCTCCTGGGTCGGGGGGTGTGTGCAGGTGTGGGGGTGGGCCCGCAGCGGGGATGTAGGGGACTGGCCTGAGCATTGTGAGGTTGGTGCGAGCTGGGCAGAGAACTTAAAGCACCTTGCCCATGGCCAGGAAGCTGGAGCCTGAGCCAGACTGTGCTGCCATCTCCTGGTGGACAAGGGAACAGGTTCCCCTTTAGATAATTTAATCCTAGAATTTTTTTTTTTTTTTTAAGGATTTTACATATTTTTTTAACAGAGATCACAAGTAGGCAGAGAGGCAGGCTCCCCACTGAGTAGAGAGCCCAGTGTGGGGCTGGATCCCAGGACCCTGGGATCATGACCTGAGCTGAAGGCAGAGGCTTAACCTACTGAGTCACCCAGGCGCACCAGTCCTAGAATTCTTAGAGCTACGAGCAGATCGACTAAGCCATCCAGGCATCCCAAGCATCCCATTCTGGTCCCTTTTTATCATAATGCATCCTTGGGAAGCTCCTGAACTTGGAAAGTTGCCTCTTTTTTTGTTCCTTTTTTCCAGTCCTGCAGGAAAAGGAACGTCCCTTTGATGAGTCCGTCCCATGTTACTCTTTCCTTCCACTGAGACTAGTGGGATGTCCCCTACCCATCACCCATGTATTGCAGCCACCAGCCTTCCTGCAGGGCTTGTCTGTGGACACCTGCGCTGCTTCCTCCTTTACTGGAGAGTTTTAAGCACGTTCTAGCCTTAGGGTTTCTGCTATGAGTACCTCAGTCTGTGTCTCAGAGAAATGTGTAGAGATGTTACCTGTTAGCCCCACCACTGCACCATGAGCATGCCAGGGGTTCAGTCATTCAGTGACACCCATGCCTCCTGCCCATGTGTCCGGTCCAGCTCCCCACTGGGTGGGGCACCAGGGTGCAGTTGCTTCATGAACAAGCTCCCCCAAAAACTGAGTTGACCGTGTGTTACATTCCAAGAAATAGCAGCCCTGACCTTTCTTCTAGTTTGTCCTGGGGTGGAGGAAGGCAGGGAAGGAGAAGGAGCAGCAGATGGCCCACTTGCTGGGGAGCTGGGGGGCCAGGGAGAGCCGGCTGCTCCCTCTTCTGCCGGCTCTGAGCAGCCACACTGTGGGGAGGCTGAGCCTGTGTCTCTGCGGGGCCTTGGGAACGGACGTTTGATCTCTCTTCTCCCCCCCCCGCCCTTTTGCTTCCCAAGAATTGAAGAGGAACTGGGTAGCAAGGCTAAGTTCGCCGGCAGAAGCTTCCGAAACCCCCTCGCCAAGTAAGCTCCAGGCAGCGCACCCCAGGTCCTGTGGTCCTGCGTCGGCTCATTAGACCTCTGCCCCCCCCCTGCCCCCGGGGCAGCTCGAGGCCCCCAGCCGAGACTGACTGGAGCCTCTGCTAGTTAACTGCCCGCACCCCTCCCTGTGCTGTTCTTGCTGCTTCCTTAGAACTGCTGCAGAAGCCTGACTCGACCATCTGGAGCCCTGCTGGAAACCCTAGCTCTGTAGTCGTGAGGTTGGCCCGAATCATTGTTTTCTCACCTCACTTCCCACCCAGTGTCTGGAGCCACGTCTGTCTACGTGATAATCCCGAGGTGTCCACAGGGAGAGATCCCCAGTGGTTCTGTGAGCAGAATAAAAAGGCTTCAGTGACCCATAGGAACATTGTGTGCGTGTGTGTATGAACCAGTCCGAGTCCATGCTTGTGTTGAGTGCTCACGGATGTGTGCTGGGCTACGGGGCCTTTACAAGTAGGAGGCTCTGTGTTGTCATTACCAAGAGAGATAAGTGGTGCCTGGCTCAGTCTGTAGAGCACATGAGTTTGTTAAGATTTCTTAGAGAAAGCGTGAGCTGGGGTGGGGGGGGTGGCGGCAGCGATAGCCAGAGAGGGAGAGAATCTCAGGCAGACTCCCCACTGAACACCAAGCCTGATGTGGGGGATGTGGGGCTCGATTCCGTGACCTGTGAGATCATGACCTGAGCTAAAACCAAGTCACATGGCTTACTAACTCACTGAAGCACTCATCTTGGGGTTGGGAGTTAAAGCCCATGTTGGGTGTAGAGATGACTTAAATAGAATCTTTCAGAAAGGGGAGTGGGGGAGGACCAGTGGTTGAGGACACTTCATAGTCCCTGGGCAGAGCAGGTGCAGGCAAAGGGAGAGGGGGCCCTGTTGGATCTTTCAACAGAAGTGGGGTCTGGGGAGGCAGAGCCTGACTTAAGGTTCAGACATCTTACTGGGGAGAAAACACGAATGCAGAGCAAATACAGATGATCCTGGGTGGTGGCGTCTAGGTCACGGGATGCCATCCTTGTCCAAACTGGAAGGCCTGCCCAAGTGCCACTAACCATTCTGGGCGGGCTGGAATGTGGTTTCTCAGTTCCTGGGGGAAGCGAGTGAAAGGAAGGTTAAAAGGCAGCCCTGGAGAGGTGGGAGGTGTCTAGAGGGTCGTGGGAACCCGCTTTAAGATCATACAATTCCATTTCTCATTTTCACTAACATCAAGTGCTCAAAAGCCGCATATAGTGATGGAAGTCCGCTGTGCTGTTTGGCGCACATACGTGAGCCTCACAGAAAGCCCCCGTCTCCGCAGTGAGCTCCGTGTTTAGGAGCGGGGGGGGCGGGGAGAATAGCACTTGCCACCCGCCCGGAGAAGTGGAGAAGCGGAGAAGCGGTCTGCTGTTAGCTCTGCTGCTTTGTTAGCGCATCATTGTTCAAGTCTGGAGTCATGTTTTCATACCCAGCTGGGGGGCTAGGAGGCCCCCTTGTGGCCATTCTTGTTCCTTGAGTCAGGATTTAACCCAAGAAGCAGAAACCAATAGGAAAAGAGGGATCTAGAGACTGATCACAGGAATCAGCTTCTGAGAACGTGGGGCTTGGCTGGGCGAGAATCCAAAGTTCACAGAGCCAGAGTCCGAAGGGAAGGTGACCAGGGCACAGCAGGCACAAGCGAAGCATTGAGTGACAGGTAGAATGTCTCAGGGAGCCTTGGGCCCTGCGTTTCCAATCACTTCAGTCAGGGAGGCCGAGGTATCTGGATACCCAGATCATCCAGTGTAATTTAAAGTCAAGTGACTAGTGGCTTCGGCTGTCTGCGGAAGAGCTTCACGGTGGTACTAAGATTAGTATTTGAGTAACAGAACTCTAGTCAGGTCGATGGGCCACAAAGCTACCACCCATTGTCAGCTCCGCAGCTTTACACAGGCGTCTCAGACCATACCTGATCGCCAAATAACCGTAACGAAGTCCTACTTCCACCTAATGCGGTATGACTCCTGAGCCAACGCCATCCTTTCCAGGTGTTCATGACTGGTTTCTCTCTGAAAATGGATTCTGGGGGGAAAGCAAGCCTTGAACTGGGGCTGACAGTCTCTCTGGAGCGTCCGTGTCTATTCCAACTTGAAAGCAGCAAGTCAGCATTATCAGTCTATTAGTACATTTCAGGGCAGTTTAATGTCCTCAGTAACGCTGGTTTAAAACAGTGGCAGATGAAGGCATTTATCACCCTTAGGTTAAAGGGTAACTGCAGGTAAGATCCCTTTCAGATCTGCGGGGCCTGTCAAGCCTGCAGGGGCGTTAACACTGGCCCTGGGACAAAGATTTCCGACCCAGCCAAATGGAAGCACATGCCTGCTGTTGACCGGCCTGTGTAACTGCGAAGAGCTGGAAACCAGAGGACCTTTTCCGAGGAGCCCAATCAGAGAGAACAGGCACCATTCTCCGTTTCCAGAAAACCACCTTTGGGCCTTTTGACAACCTGTGATGTGAAACATGACTCTGGGTCACATGAGTTTACCAGAACCTCAAGTGTTTTTTAGTAAACACCTTTGTTAGCACTTAGTAGTCCCTTGACTTGGCTTTATGCGTTTTCTTTTTTAATTTCTTTTTTTTAAGATTGTATTTTTTTTTATTGTGTTAGGTTAGTCACCGTACATAACATTAGTTTTTCATGTAGTGTTCCGTGATTCATTGTTTACGTATAACACCCAGTGCTCCGTGCAGCACGTGCCCTCCTTAATACCCATCACCGGGCTTACCCATCCCTCCCCACTCCACCCCCTTTTTTTCAATTTCTAAGCAGGCTCCACGTCCAGCGTGGAGCCTATCACAGGGCTTGAATACACGACCCTGAGATCAGGACCTGAGCTGAGGTCAAGAGTTGGATGCTTTAACTGAGCGACCCAGGTGTCCCTCTTTTTTTTTTTTTTTTTTTCTTATTTTAAGCTTCATATCACAAACGCTCTTCCACAAAACATCGTATTTCTCATCTGTGGTTGTCTTCCAACTTCCTGCAACTCTGACACTAGAACAAAAATCAAGGGAAAACTTGAAGCAGTTGGGTTCCCAAATTTGGCCAGATAGTAGAGACACCTGGGAAGCCTTTAAACCTCCCATTGTCCCGAAGAGCAGAAGCTCCGGGTGGGACCCGGAGCATCGGTATCTGTTCTTGTCTGCCAGCTGACCTGAGCTTGGGAAGCACCGGTGTGTGCTGACCGGTCGCAGGGTCAGGGCCCCAGCAAGAAGGGCAAGGATGCTGGGTTCCCGGGGAGATGGGATGAGCAGCCAGTTTCCCCAGGAAAACCCCAGTGCTGGAAATTTTCTCTTGGGTGAGTGCCTCCAGGGCTTGGAGATGGCCGCTGCAGGGGGGCTGTGACAGAGGCCTGCTCCTGGACTGAATTCCGCAGGCTGGGGCCCGTAGACAGTCCAGGCCCTGCCTCTGACGGCAGCTGCGGTCCCACCTGCCTGCTTCCCTTCTTCACATACCTGCAAGGCTCATCTGGGCTTTCAAACCTGCATCCCCTCATCCACAGCCCCTTCCACAGTCTGATCCCTTCCCCATTTCTTCCTTTTCCGGGGAAACCCTCTATCCTCACAGGTTCTGCGAGTTCAGGTCCTGCAAGGCTTCTCTGCCATGGACAGCTGATCTCCTGGGGCCTTGAGAGAGCAAGAGCCCCTCAGACGCCACCTTGGACACCTCAGCCAATCCAGACCCAGAAACGGGGTGGCCGGGCACCACCTTCACCCGCTTCTGCTCATCAGCCCGAGCACCAGGCCAGCCTGGCCAGGGGCATCAGGCCTCCTCCTGCCGATCGTGCTGCAAAGCGTGAGGGCAGCGGTCCACTGGGACCAAGGAGGATAGCAGCCTCATTTGCATATGTGACCTGAGAAAGTAATTAAACCCAGGTGCCCCAGGGGTGAGAAGTAAGCACATTAATTCAGGAGCAATTAAAAGCCTCCAGCATCATCAGCCACCACTGCCAACACTGACTCTGATGACAGTTGCTTTGCGAGGGGGACATCCTTGGGTCTAGCCAGAGCAGATTCCCAAGACCCTCAGCCTTTCTCTAGGACCCCCTGGTCCTGTTCTGGAGAAGTGGCTGTGCAAGACCAAGCCCTAGTCTTTCTGTGTGTGTGTGTGTGTGTGTGTGTGTGTGTGTGTGTGTGTGGCCTTTCCCATGTGTACAGTTCAGTGGCGGTTAGTACAGCCAAAACATGGGGGCATCTGGGTGGCTCCGTCAGTAAAGCGTCTTGACTTTGGCTCAGGTCATGATCCTGGGGTCCCGGGCAGGTCCTTAACCAGGGAGCCTGCTTCTCCCTCTCTCTCTGCCTGCCATTCCCCCTGCTCATACTCACTTGTGCGCTCTCTCTCAAAGAAATAAAATATTTTTAAAAAAGAAAAAGAAGTATAGCTAAAACATTGGATATCATCATTACCTATGTCCAGAACTTTTTCAGTGTCCCAAACAAAAGCGCTCTACTCGTCAGGCAAGGACTCCCCGTGCCTCCATTCTACTTTCCGTCTCTATGAATTTGCCTATTTTAGATATTTCGTCTAAGGGGACCCGTATAATTTTTATCTTTTTTGGTCCGGTTTATTTCGTTTAGCGTGACATCTTCAAGGTTTATACGTGCATGTGCTGACACTCCGCTTCTTTTTACGGCTGAATAATACTCCATGCTGTGGGGCCTGCAGGCTTATTTGGTGGACCACGCAACTCTTGATCTTGGGGTCATGAGTTCGAGCCCCATGTTGGGTATAGAGCTTACTTAAACAAATAAAAACTTTAAAAATAAAATAAAGTGATTACATATAAGAATATTCCATTTTATGGATATATCACGTTTATTCACATGTTGATGGACACTCAGGGCGTTTCTACATTTTGACCATTGTAAACAGAGCTTCTGGGAACATGGGAACATGGGTGTGCAAATATCTGTTTGAGTCCAGGTTTTCTTTTTTTTTTTTTTTTTAAGGATTTTATTTATTCATTTGTGAGAGATAGAGACCAAGAGAGCACCAGCCGGAGAGGGAGAAGCAGACTCCCCACTGAGCTGGGAGCCTGACATGGGGCTCCATCCCAGGATCTGCAGATCATGACCTGAGCTGACTATCTGAGCCACCCAAGGCTCCCTGAGTCCCCACTTTCATTCTTTTGGGTACGTACTGAGTGGTGGGTGCTGGGTCATAGGGGAATTCTCTGTGTAACTTTCAAAGCACCTGCACACTATGTTCCGTGGGAGCTGCACCATTTTACGTCTCACAGTGATGGACAAGGTTCCCACTCCTCCATGTTCTCATCAACATTTGTTCTTTCCCATTTTTTTTTTAAGATTTTTATTATTTATTTATTTCACAGAGATCACATGTAGGCAGAAAGGTAGGCAGAGGGAGAGGGGGAAGTAGGTTCCTGCTGAGCAGGGAGCCCGATGCAGGGCTCCATCCCAAGACCCTAAGATCATGACCTGAGCCAAAAGCAGGGACTTTAACCCACTGAGCCACCCAGGTGCCCCATCTTTCCCATTTTCTTTATTAGGGTCATCTCAGTAGGTGGGATCTCACTGTGGCCTCATGCATTTCCTTCATGAATTATGCCAAGCATTTTCTCATGTGCTAATTAGCCGTTTCTTACTCTTTTGTGAAATGTCTTTCAAGTTATTTGCCCACTTCTTTTTTTTTTAAGATTTTATTTATTTATTTATTTATTTATTTATTTGACACAGAGAGAGAGAGAGAACACAAGCAGGGGGAGCAGCAGGCTGAGGGAGAGAAGCAGGCTCCCTGGTGAGGGACCTGCCCAGGACCCGGGATCATGACCTGAGCCGAAGGCGGACACTTAACCGACTGAGCCACCCAGGAGCCCCCATTTTGACCAGTTTACAATGTACAATTCTGGTTTGTTTATTCCCAGAGTCTTGCAACCGCCCCCACCGTCTAATTCCAGGGCACTCTCATCATCCAGAAAAGAAACCTCATGCCCACGGCAGTCACTCTCCAGTGTACCCCGCAGCTCCTGGTGAGCCCTCAAGCACTGGCCCTCTCCGGCACTGTACCCATTCCGGACATCTCACGTAAGTGGACTCATATAGCATGTGATTCTTTGTGTCTGGCTCCTTTCAGTTCCTGTAACATTTTCAAGGTTCACCCCCATCATGGCATATGCCATACCTCCCTTCTTTTTATAATGTTTCCTTGTATGAAGAAGCCATGGCCGCCTACACCAGAGGTGCGCCCTCAAATGTTGCCTATATTTACGTAGGTCTTGGGTCCCTTTGAGTTAATTTGGGGGTAAGGTATTACATACGGATACTGAATGCATCCATCAACAGATGGACATTTGGACATCTGTCTATTCTGAACAATTCTGCCATCTACATTCATGTGTAAGTGTTTGCACGGGCCTATGTTTTCAGTTTTCTTGGGTCAATTCCTAGTAGTGGAACTGCTGGGTCATAGGGTGACTCTATGTTTAACTTTTTGAGGAACTGCCAAAGTATTTCCCACAGCAGCTGCCCTATTTTACCTTCCCACCAATATTGGGAATGTAAAACTGGGAATTTTACACATCTACACCAATATGTGTTATTTTTCTGGGTTTTTTCATTATAGCACACTAAGGGGTGTAAAGTTATATCTTATTGTGGTTTTGGTTTGCATCTGCCTGATGGCTAATGATGCTGAGCATCTTGCATGTGCTTATTAGCAATTTGTATGTCTTCTTGAAGACGTGCCTATTCCAGTCCTTTGCCCATTTTTCAGTTGGTTTGCCTTTTTGTTATTGAGCTGTAAGAACTCTTTATATAGTCTGGATGCTATCAGTTATGTAAGTTGTAAGTATTTTTGGTGCCATAATTAAGAAACCCTAGTCTAGGGGCGCCTGGGTGGCTCAGTGGGTTAAAGCCTCTGCCTTCAGCTCAGGTCATGATCCCAGAGTCCTGGGATCGAGCCCAGCATTGGGCTCTCTGCTCGGCAGGGAGCCTGTTTCCCTTCCTCTCTCTGTGTGCCTCTCTCTGCCTACTCATGATCTCTATCAAATAAATAAATAAAATCTTAAAAAAAAAAAAAAAAAGAAAAGAAAGAAAGAAACCCTAGTTTAATCCAAGGACTTGAAGATGTAAACCTGTGTTTCTGAGTGTCAAGCTCTGGCTCTTGGACTTCGTTTGGTCTTTGGTCCATTCGAGCTCACTTTTGTTCACGTAAGCTGTTGCATGCGGCTGTCTGGTTGTCCCAACACCACTTGTTGAAAAGATGCCATTTTCATCTAAGTTGTAGCAACTGTCAACAGATTCCCATTGGAAACACGGTGTTTATGGAGAATGTACTCAGACTTTATGGTCACCACCACCCACCCTCGCCCAGTCTCACCCTCAGCCATGCCTCTCAGTATCATTAAGAAAAGAGCCCTTAGGGGGAGTCAGGGCCTTAGCTGAGTTTAAGCCAGGCCAGGCCAGGGAAAGTCAACAGGAAACCTTCAACCTGCTGGCCCATGTGGGACCCGGACTCCTGGCTTCACAGTGTAACAATGCCTGCGGCCATGGGGCTAGAAGGGACCCCAGCCTCCCCCAGCTGCCTCCTGGAGAAGCTTCAGCAGCCCCGGCAGGAGGGCAAGGTGCCCTCCACCCACCATCCTAGGGTGAAATCAGAGCCAGGGCTGAGGTGTGGGGGGCACTCAGTGTAAGGAGGAGCTTCGCCCCCATTAGTCCCTGGGCCCGCTCCAGGCTCTCATCGAGGTATTCCTTAATTGAGCGCAGTGCATCCTAGTGTCTGGGAAGTTGGGCTCGCCGGCGCTTGGGCGGGGGGGGGTGGGGGTGGTGGTGAAAGGTTGGGGTGGGCTAGAGCACCCCGGCGCCGCCAGGGGGCGCTGTGGGAGCTGTCCTGAGCCCCGGGCTTCCCAGCGTCGCCCTGCCCGACTGGCTGGCCTCCCCGCCCTGTGCTCGACCCAGCTGGCTGGCTCGGGGTTGCGCTTTGGAGCTGACAGCACCCGGCGGCTCGCAGGGGCTCGGGGCCAGAGCGAAGGCAGCCCAGAGCTGTGGGCAGAGCTCAGGGAGATGAATGGAGCTGTTGCTGGGTAAGGGAAAATTCCTGGAGAGCAAGTCCTTGTCAACACCTACTCTCCCTGGTCACCGCACAGGCTGTGGCGAGGCACAGAGGAGCCGGCCCGTGCAGGGCTGCTGCAGGGCCCGCCGTGGGGACATGGTCAGAGTGAGCTCTTCTCTGACTTGCTTTGATCTCTGAACCTTCCAGGAAGCACCTCCCTCCCTCCCTCAGATTTCACTGTTGACAACTTTTGTTGGGTGTTTTCAAAGTAGAAGGAACAAAAAGGAAACAGAGGCAGAGAGACTGAATGATGCACTCCCCCCAACCCCCACTCTGCTGTGCTGTCCCTAAAACCGAGCTGGGGGGTACTAAGCAGTGGGTCTCATTTGGTCTGGCCAGGCCCTCACCGGGACACAAAGCATTGTGCTATCAGCAGACCTCGGGGCCTCCCTCCAGCACAGCTGTGCTCAGCACTGCCAGGAAAACAAGCCAAGGAGGGCTGGGGTGGCACATCCTGGTGGCTGTCTGGGGAGCACCCTGGAGAGAGCAGGACCCAGGAGGCCACATCGCAGCGCACCAACCATGGAAACCCGCTTTGAAGGAAACCCGTGGGTTCTGAGCAGCATCGCTCATCAGAGGGCCCCCAAGGTCAGACGGAGGCCTGAGTTGAGGATTTCCCACAGGGGCTCCATCACACCCCTGTTTAGAGGGACTCTGGGGTTGGGTTTCTGGCCTTGCAGTCTGGCTCTTCCCTTCTCTGTGCCAGGTGGATCAGCAGCTCCACAGAAGGAGATGGGAAAACACCCAGTCTGGGTGGGAGAGTGATCAGACCCTTGGCTCTCTCCTCTTGGGCATCACGTCCATGCCCTTCCTTTGCTGTAATGCAATGTTGGACCTCATCTTAGCCACAGCATCAAGCATCGGCAGGCTCCAGAGAAAAGAGGCTGAAATATTTGGCAGAGAGCCGCTGGGGTTAAAAGGTGCTCTCAGGTGTCTGGCCAACACCTCTAGAAACCCTAGAACTATCAGCAGTGGAGAAATCTACATCCCAGAGCAAAATCTACATCCCGGACACTGGCTAAAAATCTAAGGCCTTGACCAATTTGGGGGGCTGTCGGTGTGGGTTGCAGCCCCTCCCCCTGAAATAAGGCCCCTGGCTCTGATTAACCCACCGACCAACACAGAACTAGTATGTCCATAATCAGGTTACCGCAGTCAAAGGAAAGAGAGACTAGAATGGAAAGTAACCACTGACCTCAGATGTTTGAGCCCCAAGAAAGCACACCCTTGCCTGCCCAGGTGTCCTTTGTCCTAACTGATACCCGCAAAGTAACAATGACAGTCTCTGTATGAGGTCTTGTCATTTCTAAGTCCCTTTATTCATATGCACGGGTGGGGGCAGGGGACCTTGGAGTTGTTGGCACATGAGATTTGGAGAGCAAAATCCATTGGGAGTTCCGCATAACCAAGGGGGGACATGCGGTCAGCCAGCACTTGAGATCTCAGGACCCCAGTGTTTATATAATAACATCATCAACAACAATAGCCAAACTACGGAGAGAGCCCAAGTGTTCATCGAGTGACAAATGGCTAAAGAAGATGTGGTCTATGTATATACAATGGAATATTACTCAGCCATGAAAAGAATAAAATCTTGCCATTTGTAACGAAGTGGATGGAACTAGAGTGTATCATGCTAAGTGAAATAAATCAGAGAAAGACAGATACTATATGATTTCACTCATGTGGAATTTAAGAAACAAAACAGATGAACATTGGGGGGAAAATAGCGGGAGGCAAACCGTAAAATAGATTCCTAACTCTAGAGAACAAACGGAAGGTTGATGGAGGGGTGGTGGGTGGGAAGGGGCTAGATGGGAGATGGGCTTTAAGGAGGGCCTTTGTTGGGATGAGCACTGGGTGTTATATGAAAGTGATGAACCACCAAAGTCTATTCCCGAAAACAGTATTATGCTATATGTTAACTCACTAGAATTTAAACAAAAAAACTTGAAACAAACAAGCAAACAAAGAATTCAGTTCCTTTGGCCCTTATAAGCAAAGGATGAGGAAGAGGAAGGGAAAGCAATTTCTCTGGCAAAGGCAAACCCCTTTCGCTAACAGCTTTCAGCAAAGGGAAGAAGGAAGGGGAGCTCCTACCAGAGGAGGACCAGTTCAAGGGCATGGGCAGGCCAGGCAGCTCGGTCCGGGTCCTGGCCCCTAAGTTGTCCCTCTGGAGCTTGAGACAGTCAGGGCTGAGCACAGGTGGGAGTCTGGCCCCTCCATCCGGCTCTCTGTTCTTGCTATGAGGTCCTGAGCAAAAGGGTCCTTAGTGGTTTTTCCAGGATTGGGCCAAAGCAGTGTGTTGATTTCGGGAAGCACCCAGCTGGGCACCCCCCCGACCCCAGCACAGGCCCCCACGTTCCCTGGGAGCCTGCGTGCACCTCTGGGGGCCAGCCTGTGTGCGGCTGCCTGCTGACTTAGTGATGGGTAAGCTTCCTCTACCGTGACTCTGCCCCTGCCTGGCTGCTTTTGTCCTTGTCCAGCGGAGGTCCATCCTTCTGTCCTCAGTGACTCTGAGCTGCTTTGCCTGGAGCGGTGCCTGGCTTGCCTTGTCCTCCAGCTACTCCTCTCAACCTCTCCGCTTTCTGGCAAGGCTTACAGGAGGGTTTCTTCTCTGTGATGCTTATTACGGTTTCCCGCAAGAGCACGCAGAGTGATCTTTTCTGCCTCCTTTGGAAAGTCACGAGCCACCATGCTACGGTTGAAAATGGAAGAACAAATGCGTGGGAATCTGAACAATTTTTCAATAAAAAAAACACTGACCATCCTTCTGTTTCCAGGCATGAGAAGGGTTCTTGCTCTACTGAGCTCTCTGTCTCTCTCCTGGAATACGGCTTCCCCCAGAGGACCCTACCCTCTGTCCTTCCCACTGCTGGTCTTCCGGCTTTCCATCTGTTGCCTCCCACAGACCCTCTGCCACCTGAGTCATCAGCCCCCGGCTGGGGTGGGGTGCAAGGCACACCCCCACCCCTGAAATGCCAACGTGCAAGTATCAGAGCTAGGATCGTGATGTTCTGGGCCCGTTATAGCAGCAAGACTGAGTAACGTTGGCTCAGATCTTTGCAGGGCAGAAACCTCGTGCGTATGACCTGTTCCTACTTATCCCATTGCCATGATGGGTTCCTACCATTCTTGCTGCTGCTGCTTCTTCTTCTTCTTCTTCTTCTTCTTCTTCTTCTTCTTTTTCAGTTTTATTGAGATATAACTGGCATACCCAGGTCCTTTTTTTTTTTTTTTTTTTTTAAGGGAACTCCACATCCACCCTGGGGCTCGAACTCAGGACTCTGAGACCATGAGTGGGACACTCTACCGACTGAGCCAGCTGAGCGCCCTCATTTTTGCTTCTTTATCATAGGGGATTAGCTGAAGGAGTCGGAGGTGGAAGAAGGGGGGAGGCATCCAGCTACAAACGGGTTAAAATTTGTGTTCTCTCTAGTATTGCTTTCCAGTGAACCCAACTTGTCCATTAGCTAATCAAGCAAGATAATGTCTTGCAGTTCTTGAACTATTACTATTTGCGTTGTTCTTTTTCCCACTTCCTTTGCTCCTCCCTTAGGAAGAAGCATCCACGTTGTTTCAAGAATATGACAGGTGCGGCAAGAATCTAAAGGCCAAGGAACAATCAATATCCCCCTTTTGGGGACTCAGCAGGAGAAAGCAGCAGGCCTTATGTCACTCTGAGAGAAGTGGAAAGAGGACAGAGAGAGAAGGGGCCCCTGTGGGCCCTGCCCAGACAATGGGAGCGTCCCCAGGCTGGGCATGGAGAGAGGATGAGGCTGGGGGTGACCTGAGAAGAGGGCGAAGAGGAGAGGGGGTCAGCCCTGGGAGCCCTTCCTGCAAGCAGCCCCATCCAAGGGACGGTGTGAAGCATCTGGTATTGGGGCAGGGTGGGGGGTGATGTGCTACTTTCTGAAGGCTGCCGTAACCCAAATGACCACAAACTAGGTGGCTGGAAATGACCAAAATTTATTCTATCACAGTCCTGGGGTCCGGAGTCCAAGATCAAGGCCTCAGCAGGGCTGTGCTCTCTCAGAATACTCTAGGGGAGGATCCTTCCTTATCTCCTCTAGCATTTCCTGGGTCCCTAAGGTGTGTAGGTGTATCACTGCCCTCTCTGTCCTTGTCTCCACCTGGCTTTCTCCTCCCTGTGTGTCTCTTCTGCATCTGGATTGCTCTCTCCTTGTAAGAACACCAGTCATGGGATTTAAGGCCTGCCCTAACCCAATGATAACATTTGCGAAGACCCTGTTTTCTTTTTTCTTTTTATAGCAGTGTTACTTATTTTTTTTAAATTTTAATTATTTTTATTAACATATAATGTATTATTTGCTCCAGGGGTACAGGTCTGTGAATCGTCAGGCTTACACACTTAACAGCACTCACCATAGCACATACCCTCCCCAATGTCCATAACATAACCACCCTCTCCATACCCCTCTTCCCCCAGGAACTATCAGTTTGTTTTGTGAGATTAAGAGTCTCTTATGGTTTGTCTCCCTCCTGATCCCATCTTGTTTCATTTTTTCCTTCCCTACCCCCCAAACCTCCCACTCTGCCTCTCAAATTCCTCATATCAGGGAGATCATAAGATAATTATCTTTCTCTGATTGACTCATTTCGCTCAGCATAATACCCTCTAGTTCCATCCCTGTCGTCGCAAATGGCAAGATTTCGTATCTTTTTATGGCTGCATAGTATTCCATTGTGTGTGTGTGTGTGTGTGTGTGTGTGTGTGTGTGTGTACACACCACATCTTCTTTATCCATTCATCTATTGATGGACATCTAGGTTTTTTCCATAGTTTGGCTGTTGTGGACATTGCTGCTATAAACATTCGGGTACACGTGCCCCTTTGGATCACTACATTTGTATCTTTAGGGTAAATACCCAGTGGTGTGATTGCTGGGTCGTAAGGTAGCTCTATTTTCAAACTTTCTGAGGAAACTTCACCCTGTTTTCCAGAGTAGCTGCACCAGCTTGCATTCCCACTGACAGTGTGGAAGGGTTCTCCTTTCTCTGCATCCTCTCCAGCATCTGTTGTTTCCTGACTTGTTAATTTTAGCCATTCTGACTGGTGTGAGGTGGTATCTCATTGTGGTTTTGATTTGTATTTCCCTGATGCTGACTGACGTTGACCACTTTTTCATGTGTCTGTTGACCATCTGGATGTCTTCTTTGAAGAAATGTCTGTTCATGTCTTCTGCCCATTTCTTGATTGGATTATTTGTTCTTTGGGTGTTGAGTTTGCTAAGTTCTTTATAGATTTCGGATACTAGCCCTTTATCTGGTATGTAATTTGTGAATATCTTCTCCCATTCTGTCAGTTGTCTTTTGGTTTTGTTGACTGTTTCCTTTGCTGTGCAAAAGCTTTTGATCTTGATGAAGTCCCAATAGTTCGTTTTTGCCCTTGCTCCCCTTGCC
Source organism: Lontra canadensis (assembly GCF_010015895.1). Lineage (NCBI taxonomy): Eukaryota > Metazoa > Chordata > Mammalia > Carnivora > Mustelidae > Lontra > Lontra canadensis. Next base: position 5,981,849 of record NW_022631019.1, on the reverse strand, counting down.
TTTGGCAATGTGTCTAGGAAGAAGTTGCTGCGGCTGAGCTCAAAGAGGTTGCTACCTGCGTTCTTCTCAAGGATTTTGATGGATTCCTATCTCACTTTGAGGTCTTTCATCTATTTTGAGTTTATTGTTGTGTGTCGAAGACCCTATTTTCAAATCAGGTCCCATTCATAGGTCCTAGGGGGCTAGGCCTTGGACATACCTTTTTGGAGGAAACAGTTCAACCCACAAGAGGGCCCTTCAGACAGAAGATGACAAACGTTGACACCCCAGGGTGCCAAACCGCTTATCTGTGGGAGTAGCAGCCAGGAAGCCAGTGTGGCTGGAGCAAAAGGGGCCAGATGGACGGCAGGGGAGAAAGAGACCATAGAGAAAACATGGGACCAGATCACGTGGGATTTTGTAGGCCCCTGGTGAATCTCTGGGTGAGTTGGAAGCCAGTGGATTTGTTTGAGGGGAGAAAGGCAAAAATCTGACTTAAGTCTTAAAACAATTGCGCTGGTGGCTCCACAGAGACTGGAATGAGAGTTGGTATGAGGAAGAGACTACCCTGATCTCTGGACCAGGATGGAAGCCTTGCGAGGGGTCAGAAGTGGTCAGAGCCTGGATCCATTTTCAAGGTAGGATCTGCCAACAAATTGGATGTGGGGTATAAAAAAAGAGGTAGATTGAGGATGATTCTGAGGTTTTGGGTCAAACAGCCAGAAGGATTGAGTTGCCATCAGCTGAGACAAGAAAATCCAGGAAGGAGCAAGTCTGAGGGAGGGAAAGCAGGAGTCTGGTTTGGGCCCTGGCTGGTCTGAAATGCCATGGAGATGAGGCCACGGAGGCCCGCCGTGCTATGAGTCTGGAGCCCTGGAAAGAGGTCTGGGCCAGCGCATGCGTCTGGGAGTCATTGGCACGAGCTTCTGTGCCAAGCTGTAAGCCCAGGGGCCACACCCAGGCTGAGTGTAGAGAGAAGAGAAAAACCTGAGGTCTGGGCCCTGGGGCAGTAGAACGTTGGCAGGTTGGAAGACATTTTAGAGGAAATAGTCTCCTAAATTTCCCCCAAGTTTAAATATTTTTATTTGTTATCTTTAACTCTTTATTTATTTAAGTGATCTCTACACCCAATGTAGGGTTTGAACTCGTGACCCCGAGATCAAGAGTCGCATGCTCTAGTGACTGAGCCTGCCGGGTGCCCCAACCCATGTTCTATTTAACTCTTTAGATAATGAGGTTTTATTTTGTGTGGGATGAGAAATACGATTCTGCATTGACTCTTCCCCTCCCCCCAGACAGTGACAGTGGATAACTATTTCATCTAGAAAGACCCTTCATGGTCGAATCCCTGGCTTAATAATTATTGATTAACCATTCTGCCAGGCATTCATGTCTTCACTGGCAACCTTGCAATAGTGGACCAAAGTAATTCAAGATGACCCACCGAAATCAGCTCTCCCAAGTGCAGCCTAGCCCGCTTACCAGCCTCAAACGAATGCCAAGCAGTTAGTGAAACGCAAAGCATCAAATCTTCGAGGGGTCCTTCCAAGGTATTTGCTAGATGCAAAGTGAGGCTCTGCTCCCAGGAAAAAGTCTTGCATTGACAGGGAACAAATATTTGTGTGATGGACCAGTTATTACAGATAACTCTGATGTTCTTATCCTTTGCAAAGAAATAAAAAGGTTGAGATTTTGTGTCAAGATGTGGATGAAGGAATCACTGTGCTCTTTTTAATGAGCATCAAAAATCGATTTGTGAAAAAAGAAATCGATTTGTGTTCCTGTAAGGGACAGGGTGACAAAGAGGCTATTGGCAAGAATCACAGTGATGTGGCTGAATGTATTCCTAATGTATTTCTTTAGTGCAGGGAACAGTCTTCCAGATACTAAATGCGTTTTCTTCTTTGGAATGATTTCTTGCATGTATGTGATCACTTTAGAATTTTTGTGCTTTTGATGGGTTTCATTCATTAAAACATAAAATATTTTGTTATGAAAAGTCTCTTTTGATATTTTTCCCATTTCTTCAGCTTTCCTTTTTTTTTTTAATATGAAGGCACTTTTTTTCTAAATTGTATCTATATTTATTGAGAAAGATTGCATTCTCAGTTTGAGAATTTAAGAATTATGTGTTATTATCAGATAAATTATTTGATAGTAAAATTAGGCTTATAATTCCATATTTATTTATTCAGTGCTAGAACATAGCACTAAACTAAAACACATTTTATCTGAACATGCTGTGTTGAAAAAGGAGATGTGTTAGCTAGACAATGACTGGTTTTCACTATACCTTATGCTATGTTATTCTACTGTAGAAATGAAGGCACTTTTTAGTGTGCAATAATGACAAGGAGATACAACTTAGATGACTGATTTCTGAGATTTATGATGAAAGGAAGATGATTTTTAAAAACCAGTTTGCCACATTAGGAATGTATGTCATATCTATCGGACAAGCTGGTATTATTTGGAATAAGGAAATGCTGAAGTGTGTCTGGGTAAGGCAGTGTGACATTTATAATCGGAAAGTTCCATATCCTGAATCAGATCTTTGTCAACAAACAATGGTGACACAAAATATTTGTGATCTTTGTCAACAAACGATGGTGACACAAAATATTTGTGAAATTATTTGTAAGTCAGCCAAGAAGGAGCCAAATGATCCTATAAAGACTTTGACCTTTTAGACAAGCACTATTAAATAATGAACTGTAAAATAGAGATGACCATAATACATTGATGCATAATGACCATAATGTTCGTACTGTCTTAATAGTCTTGGCATCCATCAGAAAACCTATAACTTCCATCGCGAAGAGGCTGTTTTGGACTCAGACCAAAATAATTTAATTAAACTGTGATATTTTACCAGATAAAATCCAAGAGTGAACTACTTTTTATTGCTGCAAGGTATAAACAGAATACATAAGTAGGGATGTGGGGGGTTAGGCAATTAAATCCCACTCAGTGGGGGGTAGTGGGGGGAAAGACCTTTGGCCAGGAGCAGTTACAGCCTTTGTGAATTTGAAGGTGAACCGACACCATCTTTGGAAGATAAATTTCCTTTTCCAGAAATGGCCATGACATCTTTTTGTTGTCCCACAAAATATACAAAAATAAACTATGAGTTATTTCCAACATTTGTTCAACTGAAGGTTTTGGTTTTTTTTAAGTTGTTTTTATGCTGCATATTTTGGTGTTTAGATGAGAAATCAATCTGCTAATTTCTCTGTTCAGAAGCCTCCAAAAATAATGTGATTTGGGCAAGTGCAGCTGATTAACGAACATGACCGTGCAAAGACAAATAACTGAAATGTTTGGTTATCATGAAATTGAACTTTAGAAACGTTGGAGGAACAATGACAAGATTTTATTTGTCTCAAATGCATATGCCTTTTTATTATTTGCTGTTTATTTCCAATTAGAAAAATCTTACTAAGTTACCTAGAGCTGAATTTAGTCCATCAAGATCTATCCAATATATGCCCAAGTATTAAAATATTTAGAATTTTAGGGGCACCTGTGTGGCTCAGTGGGTTAAGCCTCTGCCTTCGGCTTGGGTCATGATCTCAGGGTCCTGGGATCAAGCGCCGCATCAGGCTTTCTGCTCAGTGGGGAGCCTGCTTCCCCCTCTCTCTCTGCCTGCCCCTCTGCCTACTTGTGATCTCTGTCTGTCAAATAAATAAATAAAATCTTTTAAAAAATAATAAAATAAAATATTTAGAATTTTAAACATCACCATTATAAGGTTTGTATTTATACGAACATTTGGTTGTCCTGGAATGAAACCACAAAGTCTGTGCCTCTGGGGGCCCCCCTCTCTGTCCCTACAGCCCTGAATTATTCTGTTATTTGATGACTGCTGCAGGTAGAGGTCATTCTTCACATGACTTCTGAATGAATTCACTGTTTTGTACACATCTGGTTTCAGGTCATGAGACATGGGCGTGAAAGGCTCAGGGCTGAAAGAGGTCCCATCACACATGTGTGGAGTGTCGTGCAGGAAGACTCGTCCTGTGGGCGGAAGAGGGAGAAATAGCTTGATTTCAAAGTCCACGTACAGCCCAGAGAGAAGCCTCTGAGTCAGCATTCCCGGATGACCTTGCCCTCTTGCAGTGGTTTGTAATCTTCTTTGGGTCGTTGACCGCCCCCTACCCTGCCCCATTTTCCCACACCAACCCCAGGGGGTCATGAGCACCCTAGACATCCTTGGCATCACAATCACATGTTGCCTTAGATGTTGGGGAAAGGAGCTTACTCTTGTCTCTTAAAATATGGGCCATATTCTTTCTATCACTTTTTTTGTTTTGTTTTGTTTTGTTTTTAAGTAGGCTCCACCCCCAATGTGGGGCTTGAACTCATGACCCTAAGATCAAGATTTGTGTGCTCTATTGACCAAGCCAGCCAGGCACCCCTAAATCACTTTTCTTAAAATAAATGAGGACTGGGGTGGCTCAGTTGGTTAAGCAACTGCCTTTGGCTCAGGCCATGATCTCAGGTCCTGGATCGAGCCCCAGGTTGGGCTTTCTGCTCAGTGGGGATCCTGCTTCTCCCTCTCCCTCTGCCACTACCCCCTGCTCATGCTTTCCCTCATGCTCTCTGTCTCTTTCAAATCTCAAAATAAAATAAAATAAAATAAAATAAAACAAAATAAAAGAGTGCTGTGCACAAGCCAATTTAGAGGAGCTGTACTTGGGGCACCTGGCTGGCTCAGTCAGAGCATGAGACTCTTGGTCTCATAGTTGTGAGTTCAAGCCTCACTTAAGGGGGAGAGTTTAATATACGTATCTATATCCTGTACTTAGTGATGTAACACAGTTTAGAGCAGTGTCTAGTCTAGACTAACTAGTCTAGTCTAGACTAACTAACTTCCGCTCCTGTTACTTGCTCTCGCCCCTCCCCTAAACATTTGTTCTGAGGCTCTGTGGTTCTAGGAACCCCCCACAAGGGAGTCAGGAAGCTGGGACTCTAGCCCAAGACTAAGGGGAGGCTCCTTCCCACCTTTGGGCTTTGGTTTCCTGGTCTGTAAAAGGAAAGGGATTTGGATTAGTTAGCAGTTCTCAGTGTACCCTGTTTTGGGGTCCGTGAGGTCAAAACCATTTCACAACATACCTTGCTCTTTGCCTGGATGGCTCTCATCCTCTGGCAGGTGCACAGCGGGGTCTGGCAGAGGCTGTGTGGCCTGTGACGATGTTGTTGTTCGGACAGCATGTGGGTGTATGCTTGTGTGTTCTTGTGTTTTAAAGACACATGACGTGCTACACGTTGGAAGGTAAAATGCACCCAAATGAGAGTTCTTTGGTTTATTTTCTTAGTTTCCTTAGCTCTAATGAAATACCACAAAGTGGGTGGATTAGGACAATAGAAATTTATTCTCACAGTTCTGGAGGGTAGAAGCCCAAAGTCAAGGTGTTCATAACGTGGCTTCCTTTTTAAAAAAAAAAAATTAAGAAAAAATTTTTCAAGATTTTATTTCTTTATTTGACACAGAGAGAGAAAGAGGGGGAGAGCACACAAGCAGGGGGAGCAGTGGACAGAGAGAGAAGGAGAAGCACGCTCCCCATTGGCAGGGAGCCCGATGTGGGACTTGACCCCGTGACCTGAGCCAAAGGCAGATAGATGCTTAACTGACTGAGCCACCCAGGCACCACCTTAAAAAAATTATTTTGAGAGAGAAAGAATATGCACCCAAATGCAAGTAGGGGGGTGCAGAGGGAAAGGGAGAGAGAGAACGAGAAGTAGGCTGCAAGCCCACTGCCTAGCGCCATAACTCCAACACCATGACCTAAGCCCAAATCAAGAGTTGGACACCCAACTGACTGGGCCACCCAGGCCCAGTTTATTTTATTTTTTAAAAATATTTTATTTTTAAGTAATCTCTACACCCAACATGGGGCTGTAATCCAGGGGTCTTGGGATCAAACCGTGTGTTGGGTTCCCTGCTCAGTGGGGAGCCTGCTTCTCTCTCTCCCTCTGCCCTTCCCCCTCACTTAGGTGCATGCTCTCTCTCAAATAAATAAAATCTTTAAAAAATTATAATAATAATAATATTTAAGATCTTGAGACCAATGAGTTTACCTAGATAATTTCAAGGGTTCTACCCCAATGAAATAGTATAAGATTCTAAGGTAAATTTTAATGGATTCAGACGTGGCTTCTGTTAACCTTGTATTTTTCTCACCTTCAGGTTTTTTGATATTTGTATCTTCACACCATCCTAAGGGGCTGGAACAGCACTAATGGCCTTGGCTGAATGGGACAACTAGTGTATCATTTTTTGGTTACTTCTGTGAATACCGTGCTACTGATTTGCAGATGCTTCTGTTTACCTTCTAAGGATCAAAATATCAGTTTATTTTTTCAAAAGATTTTATTTATTTATTTATTTGAGAGAGAGAACAACCATGAGTGGGTGGGGGAGGGGGAGAGGCAAAGGGAGAGGCAGACTCCCCGCTGAGCAGGGAGCCTGACTCTGGGTTCGGTCCGAGGACCCCGAGATCATGACCCGGGCTGAAGGCAGATGCTCAACCGACTAAGCCACCTAGGTGCCCCCAAAATATCAGTTTAAAAAAGTGTGATATAGGGGCACCTGAGCGGCTCAGTCGGTTGAGTGTCTGCCTTCAGCTCGGGTCACGATCCCAGGGTTCTCGGATCAAGACCTGCATTGGGCTCCCTGCTCAGCAGGGAGCCTGCTTCTCCCTCTCCCACTGAAGCTCCAACTGCTTGTACTCTCTTGTAGGCTCTCTCTCTGTCAAATAAATAAAATCTAAAAAAAAAAAAAAAAAAGTGATGTAAACTGAAGGTTTTTGTTTTGTTTTGTTTTTTAAACTGAAGGTATTGACTGTCAACAGTCTATCCAAGGTAATTGGAGGCAATGATAGTAGAGACACCTGGGTGGCTCCATTGGTTAAGCATCCAATACTGTTTTGTTTTGTTTTTAAAGAGAGGGAGAGAGACAGGGAGGGATGGGGCAGAGGGAAAGAGAGAGAGAGAATCTTAAGGAGGCTCCATGGCCGGCACAGAGCCCAATGTGGGGCTTGATCTCACAATCCTGAGATCATGACCTGAGCTGAAATTAAGAGTCTGATGCTTAACCAACTGAACCAGCCAGGCACCCCATGTCTAACTCTTAATCTCAGCTCAGGTCTTCATCTCAGGGGATGTGAGTTTAAGCCTCCCCCTACCCCCCCAAAAGGAAAGTAATGACACCAGAGTCTTTAGGAGACAGATGAAATATTTTTCTGCAGACTGAACAGGTGTACATTTCAAAGAGTTGCTCCTAAATCTTAAACCCCATTCAGTTCAGATTTGAGAATATGAGATTCTATGGAAAACAAATGGAACCTTTGTTTATTGAGTAAAGGGCTCCTGTCACTTCTCTATGCTAGCTTTACTCAGCTGGCGAAAATGAAATCTTTCGAAGTTGAGTGCCAGGGATTTGTCTTAAAAAGCATGGGGGAAGGGGTGCCTGGCTGGCTCAGTCGGTAGAGCATGTGACTCTTGATCTTGGGGTCATGAGTTCAAGCCCCACATTGGATGTAGAGTTTATTTATTTATTTTTTTAAATATGGCAGAGAAAGAGAAAGTGGCTTTTTATAATCTTATAAGGATACTTGGCTATTATTTTTCCTTTTTTTAAGGTTTTATTTTTAAGTAATGTCTACACCCAATGTGGGTATACAAACCTGAGATCAAGAGTCACATGTTCCTGCTGTGAAATGTGTAAACTGATGATGCACAGACTGTACCCCTGGGGCAAATAATACATTATACGTTAATAAAGATAACTAAAAAAAAAAAGAGAGAGAGAGAGAGAGTCGCACATTCTGCTGACTGAGCCAGTCAGGTGCCCCACTGAGGCACTGGCTATTTTTCTTAAAACTTTTGGGGTGCCTGGATGGCTCCATTGTTAAGCATCTGCTTTCCTTTGGCTCAGGTCATGATCTCAGGGTCCTGGGGTTGAGCCCTGCATCAGACTTCCTGCTCAACAGGGAGCCTGCTTCTCCCTCTCCCACTCCCCCTGCTGTGTTCCCCCTACCTCTGTCAAATAAATAAATAAAATCTTTAAAAACTTGTAAAAACTTTTCCTTAACAAGCTAAGTACAGAACATAATAGACAAATAGAGTTTTTAAATGTTCTTTTTTCGTATTTGCTTTAGGTATTTTTAAGATTTTTTTTTAAAGATTTTATTTATTTATTTGACAGAGAGATCACAAGTAGGCAGAGAGGCAGGCAGAGAGTGAGAGGAGGAAGCTGACTTGCCGCTGAGCAGAGAGCCCAACGCGGGGCTCGATCCCAGAACCCCGGGATCATGACCCGAGCCGAAGGCAGAGGCTTTAACCCACTGAGCCACCCAGGTGCCCCACTTTTTAAGATATTTTTTAAGGAAATAAAATATTACAAAGATGGCCAAGATGCTTCTCATTCCACAGTCCTGCCTGCCTCCCCAGACATAACCTATCTTAAAGCTAGTTTGACTCTTTACAGTGACTTTTTATATTTGTACTGTCTAGATATGTATCCATCTAATACATGTGGCATCTTATAATATGTTTTTATGATTCATATAAATGGTGTCATTCTATAAATGTCTTTTTAAAATATTTTTCCTTTTTAAAAATTTATTTATTTGAGAGAGAGAGAGAGATCACAAGTAGGCAGAGAGTCAGGCAGAGAGAGAGGGAAGCAGGCTCCCCGCCAAGCAGAGAGCCCGATGTGGGGCTCGATCCCAGGACCCTGAGATCATGACCTGAGCTGAAGGCAGAGGCTCAACCCACTGAGCCACCCAGGTGCCCCTATAAGTGTCTTTTTGCAAATCGTCTCTTTTCTTCAGCATAACACTCCTTAGTTTTATTTTGTTTTGTTTCGGTATCCCTATGTGAAAATCATTTTATAGTCACTCATTTTTCCTTCTCAAACGCCCTTCCTTCCTTTTGGGTCTGAGTTCTGACCAATGTCATTTCTCTCTCTATGAAGAACTTATTTTAACGCTTCTTGGAAAGAATGTCTACTGGCAAAAAATTCCCTCAATTTTTGTTTGAGAAATTCATTATCATTCCTGGGCTTTTGAAGGATAATGTCACTTGGTACAGAGTTCTAAGTTAGTGGTTTTTTTTTCCTTTCAACACTTTAAACACAGCACTATAGCACCCTGACCTTTCTTTCCCCCTGTGCTGTATGAGCTGTAATTAAGTATAAAGACTTCAAATCATGTCACCTGGAGACAATTTTTCCCACTGCTCTGTTTGGCCGCCAGTCTCTTGTTTCTCTTCAGCAATGGTAAGGCGGATACCCTTTCCACAGGGAAAAGAAATACATGGTTTATGTTTGTTTGTTTTTTAAGATTTGACAGAGAGAGAGACAGCGAGAGAGGGAACACAAGCAGGGAGTGGGAGAGGGAGAGGCAGAAGCAGGCTTCCCGCTGAGCAGGGAGCCCGACACGGGGCTCCATCCCAGGACCCTGGGCTCATGACCTGAGCCGAAGGCAGATGCTTAATGAGCCGAGAGAAACTCATGGTTTGTTGCCTTTGCCAATGACAAAAATGCCAATGACAAAAGCTGTTGCCATTGGCATCTTTCATGTGAACATCAAAAGAACCACGGTGTCTCTCTCTGTTGGTGATCACACCAAATCTTCCCAGGTTAGCACCTCTGGTCACCATACACAGATTACCAGGGTCAGACTTGATGAAAGCAGTAATCTTTTCAGTCTCCAAATCAGTCTGAATGGTGTCATTCATCTTGAGGAGGGGATGGGGATAGCGGATGGTACGAACATCATGGATTCCTTTTGTTCTCACAAAGTTCTGTCTCACTTTGACCACTTACAGTTGGCCTCCTCAAGTGTAATCTGATAAGTAGTCAAGCGACCCTTGGTGTCATAGATCAGACAGAAATCCTCCCTAGTGTTGTCAGTGCTAATGACAGCCATAACACCAGCAAGGTAGGTTATATCAATTGGGACCTTGCCATGAGTCTCAATAAAATGTTGGATACAAATCTTTACTTCATATTCTGTGAGGGCATATTAAGTCTGGTCCCGAGGAAAACGATGAGAGGGAGACATTCTCTCAGTTTACGGGGAACCAGTAGATGGACGAGGAGCAAACATACCTGTCAGTGTATCCAGCGTCCAAGACTTGGGAACGGCTCTGTGTTTCCAGTGCTTCTTGGGAAGACAGGTGTGGCTGCCCTAGGCTTGGGAAGAGCTCACTCCAATCCTTTTCTTGCCTGCTGGGTTCTCAAAGGGAAACTATGTAATTCTTTCCTTGGGCCTCTGTAGGTAAATTCTTTTCCTCTGGCTTCTTTCCAATTTTCTTTTTTTGTCTGTGATTTTCTGCAGTTGGAATATGATATGCATGGGTGTAGATAATGAGGTCTTGGTCCTTTGGGAAATCTGTGCCTGTGGGCTGTGACTGACCAGGGCTGCTCAGCTCCCTTACCCCTTAGGTGAGGCATGAAGACTCAAGGGGGCTGCAGTTAGCCATTTCCCTTCCCCTGGTCCTTAGGCTCTGGTGAAACAGCTTCTTTTGAGGACAGAACTTGTTAAAACAACAGAGTACTCAGGTGTGTTCCAAAATGGCTCCTCTCCCTCCTTCCCCTGCAGGAAGCATGAGGGGGTTTTTCTCTGGATCCTTACAGTAGAGTCTGGAAGGGCTCCTAGAGGGAAAACTCAGACGTGTGAGAGGGCCCCCCTGGAGTTCTTAACTTTCAAACTTGTCCACACTGAGCCTCCAGCAATGTGTTGACCACAGTACCTTCCCAGGTCCTGGTTCCTGTAGAGGTTTCTGCTCAGGTAAGTTGTGATTCTCTGTACCTACCTACCTAGCTCTCCTAATCTGGGGTCGGCTGATTTGCCCTGTAACCTCAGTTCTCTGATGGATCTAAGAATAATTGTTGATTTTCAGTTTGTTTAGCTTTTTTCTTGTTGGGTGAATGAAAGTGACTTTCGGGGGCACTTAGGTGGCTCAGTCAGTTAAGCAGCTGCTTTCGGCTTAGGTCATGATCTTGGATCAAGTCCTGCTCAGGGTGAGTCTGCTTCTCCCTCTGCCCCTCACCCCACTCTTGTGCTCTCTCTCACTCTTTCTGTCTCTTTCTCAAATAAAAAAAATAAAATCTTAAAAAAGAAAGCAAGCGACTTCCAATCTCTTTGCAAGCTGGAGGGAGACAGGGAGTCAAAACATGTCAAATGAATATGACAATTATGTATCAATTATCCTGCTGATGTAAATTTCAAGTGTTTCCAACTCTTTTCCTATTATTAATAGTGCTGTTATGAGCATCTTTTTGCATGTCTCTTTGGACACCTGTGGATGAGTTTCTCCAAGATACATATTGGGACATGAAATTGCTGAATTGTAATAATTCACGCTTATCTTGGACTTGACCACAGAGTGCCAAACTGCGCTCCCAAGTGGTCGTACCAACATGCCCTCTCCAGCAGAGCAGGAGATTTTTTCTCACTAAATCCTCATCAGGGCTTACCATTGTCAGACGTGAATATTTTATCATCTGACAGGCGTGACGTAATATTTTGTGGGGGGGGGTTTGGTATGTTTTATCACCACTAGGGAGGCTCACTCACTGAAGCAGATTTCTGAGCCCCTGTCTTGTGCAGATCCCGATCTGGGCTTGGCTTGTGGGGGTTGCACCCAGGAATAAAAATAGACAAAGCCTCTGCCTTCGCTGCCCTCAGAGAAGTATTTGTTCAGCTGAACGTGCAGAGTGGGGTGAGGAGTAAGGGATTATCATGCACATAACTGAAGGCAGAGCCACGCAGGCAGAGGAACGGGCTCTCGGATGCACTGGTACCTGGGAGAGAACAGGAGGAGGTGAGCCCAGAGAGGGAAGTGGAGAGCCTGCTAATGCCAAGCTTCAGAGGCCATTGTATGGATTTTGCTTTTATTTTTTTTAAAGATTTATTTATTTATTTATTTGAGAGAGCAAGAGAAAGGGCATGAGTGGGGGGTGGGGCAGAGAGAGAGGGAGACAAGCAGACTCCCCCCCGAGCATGGAGGCTGGCATGCGGCTGGATCCCAGGATCCTGAGATGATGACCCCAGCTGAAACCAAGAGTGGGACGCCTAACCGACTAAGCCACCTAGGACTTTGCATGTATTTTGAGCACTGCTGGGAGCCTACGGTGCTCAGGAGCTCACTGAATATGTCCAGGTCCTGGCTGTCACAACAGAGCAGGATGACACTCTTTGGCTCTCTTAAGAATGTATCCGTCCATGTGACTAGTTCTGGCCACTGAGTCTGCAGAGTTCACTTGGGGAGTATTTAATTACCAGTACTAATCTTCTAGGGCTTTTTCCTCCCCTGCCAAGGTGACCAGAAACATCCAAGACAGTGCTCTGAGCTGTAAGCCCAAATCTCTGATCAGTGATGGTGATGAGCAGCTCCCTGTCGCTGCCCGAGATGGACGTGGCACATGAGAAAGAAATGATCACTACTTCAAATCACTGAAATGTTGGGGTTATTTGCCACCACAACATAACCTAGGTCATCTGGACTGATACAGAGTCATTGTTAAGTTTTGAGCAGCACCTACCCTTTCAAAGGATCACTGCTACCATATTGGGAAGAGACTATGTAAAGAGTCGGACAATTAAGAAGCTACTGCCATAATCCAGGCAAGGGATGACAGCGACTTGGAGCAGGATGGTAATGGCAGGGGTGGCGAGGAGCAGTCCACGTGTGGACATTGTTTTACATCAGGGCCAACAGGATTTTTCTGATGAATTGACTGTGGATATGGGAGACTCAAAGGTTTAATCCGAGCAACTGGAAAGATGGAGTTGCTATTGACTGAGATGGGGAAGACCTTGTGGGGGGCAGTTGTTTAGTTTGGGGCATGTGAAATTTAAGATACCTTAGACATCCAGGTGGAAATGTTGAGCTGGCCGTTGGGTATATGAGTCAGGTTCAGGAGGGTGGTCTGTGTTGGAGATGTACACTTGAGAGTGATTAGCAATTGGGTGGTCCTTGAAGCCACTGCAGAGAATGACATCAACAGGGGACAGAGTGTAGTTATAGAAAAGATCAAGGACTGAGCCTGGAGGCTCTAACATTCAGAGGCTGGGGAGAAAAGAAGGAGTCACTGAAAGATACTGAGACTCACCTGTGAAGTGGGGGGAAACCAGGAGGATGGAGTGTTCTGATGCCCCAATAAAGAACCTGTCAGGTAAGAGGCGTTCATCAGTTCTATCAAATGTGGCCAATGGATCAAGAAAGTGGGAGACTGAGAACTGGCTCTTTTTTTTTGGCAAGTGGAGCTCACTGGTGACCTCAGTAGGACAAGTTTTAGTGGAAAGGGTGAGTCAAAGTGAGATTGGAGTGGATTGAAAGGGAAGGGTAAAAATTGGAGATAGATGGGGCGTCTGGGTGGCTCAATGGGTTAAGCCTCTGCCTTCGGCTCAGGTCATGATCTCGGGGTCCTGGAATCGAGCCCCGCATCAGGCTCTCTGCTCAGCGGGGAGCCTGCTTCCCCCCGCCCCCGCCTGCCTCTGTGCCTACTTGTGATCTCTGTCTGTCAAATATATAAATGAAATCTTTTAAAAAAGAATTGGACATAGCAAGTATAGACCATCTTTTTGAAGATGGTTTTGCTGCATAAGGGAGCAAAAAAATGGGAAAGTAGACAAAGGTAAAGTGCAGTCACCAGAAGGCTTGAGGTCAGAGAAAAAACATGTTAATTGTATCTTAATAGGAGGGATCCAGCTAATAGTGAAAAAAAAAAAAGATGTAGCAGAGAGGGGGAATATGCTGAAAGAGATTCATGAGCAATGGGAGGGGAGGGGTCAAAGCAGAGGGCTAGGCTTCCATAGGACCATTGGTGACTCATCCATAATAGCAGGCAGGAAGCCAGAGGGTGGGGTTCCAAGACAGACAGATAGATATGGGGAGTGGGCAGTCTGTGGATTTTCTCTGTTGATCACGTCAATATCCACGGTGACCTCAAAAGAAGGGAGGGGGTGTTGGAGGTTTGAGGAGAGAGGAACAGATGTGAGATTACTGGCTGGAGTCCTGGGGAAGAAATGAGCCTGGGTAAGTATCCTATGATTGCCAAGGGCATTAAGAGTCCACTTGAGGTTTGTGGTCATGAATTCAAAATGAAACCAGGCAGTGTGATGCCAAACTCATTTGGCTGGCAGGTGCAGGTGCCGAATAGGCAGCATGTTGGAATTATCACCAGGGTTGTGGCTTGGCTCAGGGAATGTTAGGAAGTGAGGGGGCAAGCCGCTGAGGGTTTGCATAAGGTAGAGGGCGCAGTGCTTGACGGTGGGATGCAAACAGACACGGAGGGGAGAGAGGGCATCGAGTCACTGGGGATATGGTATTAGGACCAGCTCAGATTTGCTTTAGGAAGCCAAGAATCTGAATTCTTCTCAGACACAGATACACACCATTATGGATAAGTGGTCTAATCCCATGTTCTCAGAAAATACCTAAAATTAAAACAATACCTGTAGCTTTGTCTACTTCCCGTTGGTTTCTTTTAAACTGCATTAACATTAATTAATATAAACATCATAGGGCAAAGAACTTACTTTAAACGAGATCGCAAAAATTGATCTGACAATATTTTTGTGATTTTAGGTATTTTCTTTCCCTAAAGTCCTATAATCAACTTCATTCAAAATTTTTCAAAGATTTAGGGTGCCTGGGTGGCTCAGTGGGTTAAGGCTCCGCCTTCGGCTCCGGTCATGATCCCAAGGTCCTGGGATTGAGCCCCGCATCGGGCTCTCTGCTCAGCAGGGAGCCTGCTTCCCCGTCTCTCTCTGCCTGTCTCTCTGACTGCTTGTGATCTTTGTCTGTCAAGTAAATAAATAAAATCTTTAAAAAAAAAGTTTTCAAAGATTTATACCTGAATGTGGTCAGTGCCAAAGGTCAGATTATTGGCTCTAAGTGAGCTCAGTCTGACATTGAGCTAGGCAGTGTCCACAGCCCACCCAGAGGGCTCTACATGCTTTCTTTCATCCCAGCACACCCCTTCGTCGTGCTTTGACAGACAGGCCTATCCTTGCGAAGCTTACATTCTAGCAGGCCCTAACGATAGGTGCACAAATAAGGAAGTGACGGAGTAAGCTAGTTTATCTCAAAACACTTTACCAGTGACCTTGAGCCCTGAATCCAAGGGCCTGTGGCTATCAACTTTCTCCTAAAATGCAATTAATAATAAACTCCCAGTCAAATCACTGTTCCGGCCTAAAAGGCCACGAGGCTAAGCAGTTGTTTGCTGTCCTGCTATATTAATCTGCTAATTAATTAATTTAAGCAGCTTAAACTGTTAAGGCAAAAGAAATGGGCAAGTCCATATGCAGTGAGCCCAAACCGTTTATATGAGTCCATCACTTTCGGTTCACAAAGGGGCAGGTCCCCCTGGAGGTAAGTAAGGATGTTCACCCCCAATGTGGCTACATTTAGAGTTGGGCCTTTAGCAGAGGTGATTAAGGGAAAGTGAGGTCTCAAGGATGGGGGAGGATCCAACAGGAATGGTGTCCTTGTAAGACAAGGAAGCGACATCAGGGATGGGCGTACATAGAAAAGGCCCGGTGAGGACCCAGGGAGAAGGCAGCCACCCATAAGCCAATGGGACAGACCTCAAGAGAAACCAGCCTGGCTGGCAGCTCGATCTCAGACTCGCAGCCTCCAAGACTGCGAAAATAAGCTTTTGTTGTTACGCCATCCAGTCCACGGTATTTTGTATGTGAGCCCTAGCAAATTATATCAGCATATTGTCCTAACTAAAATAAGCCAGTCACAGCAAGGTGAGCACTGTTTGATTTCCCTTGTATAAGGTACCGAGAGTGGTCACATTCATAGAAGCAGACTATGGAGGAGTCGTTGCCAGGGGCCGGTGGAGAGCAAGAGGTGGAATTGTCATTTCATGGCTGCAGAGTTTTCATTTTGCAAGATTTCACCTTGCAGAAGGAGGCTGGTTGCACCACACCGTGACTATGCTCAACACTCTCGAGCTGGGCACTTGACCATGATTAAAATGGGAAATTTCAAGTTCTGTGTGACCACAATTAAAACACACACACAGAAGCTGTTAGAAGGATCATCTGCATGTGTATTCAAACTGCCAAGAGGGGCGCCTGGGTGGCTCAGTCATTAAGCCTCTGCCTTGGGCTCAGGTCATGATCTCAGGGGTCCTGGGATCGAGCTCCCTGCTCAGCAGGAAGCCTGCTTCTCCCTCTCCCACTCCCCCTGCTTGTGTTCCTTCTCTTCCTTTCTCTCTCTCTGTCAAATAAATAAATTAAATTAAATTTAAAAAAAAACTGCCAAGAATGAAGACATGAGATACTGAGTGTTGTTTTCTGTTTACTGGACATACAGATTCTTCTTCTGCTGATTGTCTGTTCTTATCTTTCCCTGACTTTTCTGTTGGGTGACTGGTCTTTCTCCAATAGATGTATAAGCTTTCTTGCTATAGTCTTATCCCTAATCCTGTGATGGTCATGGGAATTACAATGACCTTTGCCCAATGTGTGATTTCCACTAGTTTTAATGTAAATGATCATAAGAAGTCTTTAATATTATTTTAGTCAAATGTGTCATTGTCCCATTTGTGCGTTTTAGGACTTGTTCAACAACTTCTATTTTATCCTAAATTTGGGTGCAGTTTTTTAATTGAGTCTTTAACCCATACTGTTTGATTTCTGTATTGGATTCAGTTGTGCATGTACTTAAGTATGTTATTGGTGGCTTCTTTTTTTTTTTAAGATTTTATTTTTATTTATTTGACAGAGGGACACACACTGAGAGAAGGAACACAAGCAGGGGGAGTGGGAGAGGGAGATGCAGACTCCCCGCCGGTCAGAGAACCCCATGCAGGGCTCTACCCCAAGAGTCTGGGATCATGACCTGAGCAGAAGGCAGCCGCTTAACGACTGAGCCACCCAGGCAGCCCTACTGGGGGCTTCTAAAAGAAGTTTAAGATTGATTTTGTTTTATTTGAGAGAGAGAGAGGAGAGAGGGAATGTGTGCGAGCACAAGCAGGGGGAGGAGCAGAGGCGGGAGAGAGAGAGAGAATCTCAAGCAGACTCCATGCTGAGTGCGGAGCCCATCTCACGACCCCGAGATCATGACCTGAGCCGAAATCGAGAGTCGGACGCCCAACCGACTGCACCACCCAGGCGCCCCTAAAGAAAAAAAAAGTATTGAGGGGCGCCTGGGTGGTTCAGTGGGTTAAAGCCTCTGCCTTCGGCTCGGGTCATGGTCCCGGGGTCCTGGGATCGAGCCCCGCATCGGGCTCTCTGCTCAGCGGGGAGCCTGCTTCCTCCTCTCTCTCTGCCTGCTTCTCTGCCTACTTGTGATCTCTGCCTGTCAAATAAATAAATAAGATCTTTTAAAAAAAAAAGTATTGAAATACTTAATTGCTAAGGTTTGGTTTTACTCAATTGTTCATGTTTTCGACACAAGCCATTCCAAAGGACACCATCCCTGTCAGGCACATCAAGAATACTGCCGACACCATGGGCCCGTCTACAGGGAGGGTGCTTGGCCAGAGTTCCTGAGGAAGCAGCAGCTCTAAGCCTCGGGGATTGGTTGCACAGTGCGGGGGACACCCTTCACCCCTTCACTGCTACATGCACCCACAGGGCACCAGCGACCAGGACAGGGTTGGGCCTTCAAGGAATGAACTGGGCTAAGTAGGTTTGCCTGTCTGGGGAATTTTAAACAGGAAGCCCTGGAGTCCTGAGGTGGTCGGCAAAAGCTGGAGAAGCCATGAGAGGCCACAGGGAAGCCACAGTCATGAAGGAGCTGAGATGATGAGAAAGCAGACATTGAAGAGAAGAGAAGCTACACTGCATGGGAAGGGTGAGGAGGCCGGCAGGCGCGAGAGAGAATGGGGAGCAGTGATAATGTCCTGGGGCCCCCGACCTTTGTGCGGTCTCGCCTCTAGTCCCATGGCTCCTGATGTCACTTGGTTCAGCTTTGCCTGGGCTCCCATCTCCTGTTACTTGACATGTTGCATGAATCTCTCTTTCTTTTTTTTTTTTTTTTTTAAAGTTTTATTTATTTATTTGACAGACAGAGATCATGAGTAGGCAGAGAGGCAGGCAGAGAGAGAAGGGGAAGCAGGCTCCCCGCTGAGCAGAGAGCCTGATGTGGGGCTCGATCCCATGACCCTGAGATCATGACCTGCGCCAAAGGCAGAGGCTTTAACCCCCTGAGCCACCCAGGCGCCCCATGAATCTCTCTTTCATACAACTCGAAGAGCAGAGCTAAAATGCTCTTTATAAAAAAGTTAATAGGCTTTTTCTGAGTAGTTTTAGGTTCACAGCAAACTTGAGCAGGAAGTGCAGAGGTCCTATGCACCCATACCCCTCCCTGCTACTCCAGTCTTCTTTTATTAAGAACTTACACTAGTGTGGTCCATTTGTTTAACTGATGAACCAACATCAATATGTTATTTATTAACTAAAGTCCATAGTTTACAGTAGGGTTCATTCACTTTGTGTTTTATAGATTCTGTGGGTTTTATTTATTTATTTTAATATTTATTTACTTGAGAGAGAGCGAGTGGGAAAAGACAGAGCATGAGCTGGGGGAGAGGCAGATGGAGAGCGAGAGGCAGACTCCCTGCTGAGCAGGGACACCACCCCCACCGATGTGGGGCTCAATCCTAGGACCCCAGGATCATGACCTGAGCTGAAGGCAGATGCTTAACTGACTGAGCCATCCAGGCGCCCCAATTCTGTGTGTTTTAGCAAATGCATAATGACATGTATCCACCCTTATAAAATCATACTGAAGAGTTTCACTCCCCTAAAAATCCTGTGTATTCCATCTGTTTAGTCTTGTCTTTTCCCTAACCCTGGGAACCACCGATCTTTTTACTTCCTGTTCTAGAATGTCGCTTCCAGAATGTTGTACAGTTGGAAGCACACAGTAACCTTTTTCGGATTGGTTTCTTTCACTTAGTAATGCCTGTAAGGTTACCCCATGCCTTTTTATGGCGTGATAGCTTGTTTTTTTTTTTTAGGGCTGAATAATATTCCATTGAATGGATGCAACATAGCTCGTTTATCCATTCACATATTGAAGGATATTTTGGATACTTTCGAGCTAAAATGCTCCTTTTTAGATTAAAGAGAGAAAAAAGAGATTAAAGAGAGGAATTATTCTGGAAGTGGGAGTATTAGAAGGAGACATTTGGAGTTGATATTTGAATTTAAGATGCCTAAAGTGGGGGTGGCTCAGTGGGTTAAGCGTCTGCCTTCGGCTCAGGTCACAATCTCAGAGTCCTGGGATCCAGCCCCACATCGGGCTCCTTGCTCAGTGGGGAGCCTGCTATTCCTTCTCACTCTCCCTCTGTGCTCTCTCTCTCTTGCAAATAAATAAATAAAATCTTAAAAAAGAAAAAGATGTCTTAAGTGTTGAATGAAAAGGAGGCAGGCATTAAATTGAGTCCCCCAGACATGTCCAACATAGACGCTGAAGCTTGGATGGCAGAGGGTGAATTTTATTTCCTCTGGTTTACAGAGTTTCTTGCCTGTTTGTTCTGTTTGTCAATATGCCTTAGATTGAAGAAATGAATTTTGGTGGCAAATAGCACCTGCTTCGTCAATGTTTAAGATTAAATTTCGGGGGGGTGCCAGGGTGGCTCAGTGGGTTGAGCATGTGACTCTTGATTTCGGCTCAGTTCATGGTCTCCAGATCCGAGGATTGGGCCCCGCATCGGGCTCTATGCTCAGCGTGGAATCTGCTTGTCCCTCTCCCTATGCTCTCCCTGCCACTCATGCTCTCTCTCTCAAATAAATAAATAAAATATTTTAAAACAGATTAAATTCTGGATTCCCAAATAAAATGTTAGAATCTGAAATTTATTTCCTGTGGACTCTCCCTTCTGAGGGCCCC
Source organism: Lontra canadensis (assembly GCF_010015895.1). Lineage (NCBI taxonomy): Eukaryota > Metazoa > Chordata > Mammalia > Carnivora > Mustelidae > Lontra > Lontra canadensis. The sequence continues at coordinate 5,961,995 of NW_022631019.1, read as the reverse complement.
TTTGTGAGCCAGTCCAGGCTGCCTCGTTTACCAGTCAGACAAAATAGGGCTCGTGGATAATTTTTAACTCCCCATTACTGTGCACTTATTCTCGCCAGAAGACCACATCTTTCCTCCAAGGTAAATCTAAGTAATTTACCAAAGATGCGGAAGAAATGTTTATCTTGAAAAGCAGCTTCCCCCTGGGTGGAATTCGCTGGCTCTCTGGCTCGCTCGGCTAACAGTGGACAGCTGTTTATAACGGGAACTGTGCAATAGCACGTCTCAGGGAGATGGCAGGCAGACAAAGGAGGAGGACTGCGAACAATCAAACTTGGAATTGGGCCAGGACAATGAAAATCAGCATCTCCTCCTCTTAATTCTTTCGCGAAGCCCTGGGAGACTCTTCAATGATCACGTGTGGTCAGAAGTCAGATGTTGGGTTTCGATCTTATCCAGAAGGCGCCCATTGCCCCCGGACACCAGGCTGTGGCCTTGGCTGGCTGAGCGTGACTCAGAGAAGAGCGTCCTTCCACTGGATCTGATGTGGTTCAGTGGAGCAGGGTTGCCTTGGGATCTGTCTGTAGGTGTGCTGGTGTACAGACCCACTTCTCCTCTGGTTGAAAGAAAATTCACTGGAGCCTGGACTTGAACGGAGAAACTTCACTGCTATCCCATAGTCGGTCACGTGCACACAAAGGGAAGGGGCTCTGAGTTTTGCAAAGCGGTTTCCCTTTTGTACACGTCTGCATGCGTGACTTGTGCCTCCGTAATTAGTACCATAATCACCCATTTCACCATTTCAGTTCTGTGCGGGGACTATTGGGGATCACTTACTTGACCTGAGGGAAAGGACTGGGATTCCAATTTCCAACACATTACGAAGCGAAAACCCACTGTGGGTAAACCCAATGTGTGCTGAGTGCCCAGAGACATACCACGGCGGGGAGTACTCAGCCCTACTCTTGCTCAACCTGAAAAAGTGCAAGGGGAGAGGGCTGAAGCTTGTGTTGGCTGGCATTCACACCACAGAAATGTGGAAGGCCATCTCAAAGAAAATGCCTGGAAACAAGCTTCAGTCTGTTAGCAGGCTTGATAAAGCACCCTCGTTTTGCTGAAGGCATTTTGGAGGAAAATAATTTACTTGTTCTAAAGCTCGAGTACTTCTGGTGAATTATGAAGGCTAGTTACCAGCCATATGTTCAAAGGACTTGAATTCTTTTTTTTTAATTATAAAAATTATACATGCTTGATAAGAAGAGAAAAAAAATCAAAGAGAACAGAGTAGAATGAAATAAAAAAGTCTGTTTCCTGTTCCCTCCTTACTCTTCATTCCACGCCCCCTGGCCTCACTTGAAACATTTTCCTGGTGACTATGTTTTTAGACATCTTTGAAGCATAGACAAATTTGTTCTTCTAAAAATGCAGTTAGGGGGTGGCTGACTGGCTCAGTGGGTAGAGCACGTGACTCGTGATCTGGGAGTTGTGAGTTCGAGCCCATTTTGGGTGTAGAGCTTACTTTAAAAAATACAAATAAATTTATACTTTGCATCATTGTTTTGTGACTTGCTTTTTTCACTTAGCTCTGAATCCTGATTATCATTCTATATCAATTCAGACTTACCTAATCCTTTTTGAAAGTTATAAAGTATTCCATTGTATGTCTGTATGATAATTTATTCAAGTGTTCTTTGTTGATGGATGTTTGGATTTTTCCTGTTTTTCACTATTATAAACAATGTTGCAATTATATATGTGTTTGTGTATATTTCTGTACATTTATGCAAGATTATTTGTAGAATGAGCTTCTAGAAGTGGAATTTCTGGGTCAAAGGATATGGATATTTAACCTTTCCATAGGTGGTTGCCAAATTGTGTTTTAAAAAAAGGGACTGATTACATTTTTACCAACAGTGCATCACAGTACTTGTTTTCCTCATGCTCATCAATACTGGGTATTATGAAGTTAAAAATATTCCCTAATCTGGGGCACCTGGGTGGCTCAGTGGGTTAAAGCTTCTGCTTTCTGCTCAGGTCATGATCCCGGGGTCCTGAGATCGAGTCCCACATCGGGTTCTCTGCTCAGCGGGGAGCCTGCTTCCTCCTCTCTCTCTGCCTGCTTCTCTGCCTACTTGTGATCTCTGTCTGTCAAATAAATAAGTAAAATCTTAAAAAAAAAAATTCCCTAATCTGAGAGATGATTTTAATTTCTACTTACTTTATTATGACTGAATCATGTTTATTGAACACATTTCTCTGTGAATTTTTTGTTCATATATTTCTTTCCATCTTTCTGAATTTTTTTTCTTACAAATCCATAAGAGCTAATTGTATTAAGGAAGTTAGTATTTTAGGGGTGCCTGGGTGGTTCAGTTGGTTATCTGCCTATGGCTCAGATCATGGTCCCGGAGTCCCAGGCTCCCTGCTCAGCAGAGAGTCTGCTTCTCCTTCTGCCCCTCGCCCTGCTCTCCGGCTCTCTCTCACTGTTTCACTCTGTCTCGAATAAATCTTTTTAAGAGAGAAAGGGAGTGAGAGAGAGTACGAGCAAGTGTAAGTAGGCAGAGCAGCAGGCAGAGGGAGAAGAGAAGCCGGCTGCCTGTTGAACAAGGAGCCTGATGCCGGGCTCCATCCCAACACCCTGGGATCATGACCTGAACCAAAGGCAGACACCCAACTGACTGAGCCACCCAGGCACCCCAGTAAATAAAATCTTTTAAAAAATAAAATCTTTAAAGAAAAAAGGAAGTTAGTAATTTATGACAGGTGTTTTTTTCTTGGATTGTTGTGATGTCTTTTTGTGCCTTACAGAGATATAAAATATGCATGCATAAAATTTACTGGTGTTTTTCCTTTATGGCTTCTGGGTTTCCTGTCATGCTTAGAAAAGACTTCTTCAATCCATGATTTGAAAAAAATATGCTATTCCTCTAGTTACTTTCATGGTTTCATTAAAATAATCACAAAATATCTAATATACACAGAAGAATAAACATAAACTATATGTGGGTTACAAAGGAAAGTAATAAAATAAACTCCTAAACTCAACCTAACAAATAGCAGTTCAGTGGGTCTCACAGGATCCTATAAGAGATCCTATAAGTCTCCGCAATTTTTTAAAGAGATATTTTTGAGAGAGAGAAAAAGAGAGAGAGAGAGCTGGGAGATGGGAAGAGGAGAGGGAGATGAAGAGAGCAGACTCCCTGCTGAGTGTGAGGCCCAGTGCAGGGCTTGATCACATCACACCAAGACCATGACCTGAACTGAAATCAAGAGCTGGATGCTTAACCAACTGAGCCACCCAGGCACCCCACTGCCTTTTTTTTTTTTTTAAAGTGATCTCTACAGCCAACACGGGGCTTGAACTCATGACCCTGAGATCAAGAGTTGCATGCTCTACTAATTTTTTTTTTTTTTTTTTTGGTGCCAAAACCCGGGAACAAACCAGGGACCACATGCATGCTCTACTAATTGAGCCAGCCAGGGGCCCCCTCAGTGGTTTCATTTTTTACATTTAAAAAATGTCCATCTGGGGCGCCTGGGTGGCTCAGTGGGCTAAAGCCTCTGCCTTCGGCTCAGGTCATGATCCCAGGGTCCTGGGATCAAGCCCCGCATCAGGCTCTCTGCTCAATGGGGAGCCTGCTTAACCTCTCTCTCTCTGCCTGCCTCTCTGCCTGCTAATGATCTCTGTCTATCAAATAAATAAATAAAAATCTTTAAAAAAAATGTCCATCTGTAATTTGGGGGGAGTGAAGGGTTTAGGAATAAAGTAAATCTAGTTGAAGAATTTTTTTCTTAAAGATATATTTGAAAGAGAGAGAGAGAGAGAGAGAAAGCAGGTGGAGGGGCACAGGGAGAGGCAGAAAGGGAACATTTGTTTAGATATTATTTATTTATTTGAGAGAGAGAGAATAGGCAGGGGGAGCAGCAGAGGGAGAGGGAAAAGCCGGCTCCCCAGGGAGCAGGCAGCCCCCTGAGGGCTCGATCCTGGGACTCCAGGATTGTGACCTGAACTGAAGGCAGACCCCTAGCCAACCGAGCCACCCAGGCACCCCAGAGAAAGAGAATCTCAAGCAGGCTTCACGCCTGGGTCCAGTGCGGAGCTGGATCTTACAACCCTGAGATCACGACCTGAGCTGAAATCAAGTGTTGGACGCTTAACCAACTAAACCACCCAGGTGCCCCTAAGGAATTGTTTTTTCTGCATTTTTTCCCTATATAGTTATCTGGATGTTCCAATGTTATTTATTAAAGAATTCCTCTTTCTCCTGTTTCTTTTAGATAATGGTATTATGTCTCTGATGTGACCTCTGTATACAAAATGAAATCACTTCTACCTATAGTAGGACACATAAAATGACTAACAAAAGTCCTTGATATTTTCAAATTCAATAACCAAAGTAATCCCCATTTTCTAAAGCTTGCTGAAAAGAGAATAAGGGAATTCTTCCAAATTTCATAGTGGGGGAAATAAAAGACCCACTAGATATTCGATCTCATTCATCTTGATTAAGTCATTTAAATTCTCCAAGCCCCAGTTTCTTGACCTTTACGATGGAGATAATAATACACCTCATGGCTATTGTCAGGACTAAGCGGACAAAGGAATACAACATGGTTTGCATGGCACTAGGGACGTAGTAAGCTTTCCGTCAGTCAATGGTTTAATAGTTGTCTTTATTAAGATGTATTGTTATTACATTATCAGCCTCTCAGGAAGGCCATTCTCTCCAGCTTTATGGCTGGGCCACAGTTCTTGCATGGGCTTGTTGTAGTTAAAGAGATCTAGTTTGCTAATTTTATGGTGCAATACCATAATATTATGCTTTGTAGCAATGTGAAGTCTTGAGACTTCTAAATCAACATTTTATTTTGAAGTAGGCTCTACATCCAATGTGGGGCTTGAACTCAGGACCTGGAGATAGAGTCACATGCTCTTCCAACTGAGCCAGCTAGGCACCCCTTAATCTAGATCTTTTTTTTTTTTTTTTTTTTTAAGGAGGGAAGAGAGAAGGTGCAGAAGGAGAGGGAGAGAGGGAACCTTAAGCAGACTGCCTGCTGGATGCATAACCTGTTGTGGCGTTTTGTGGAGCTCGATCCTACAACCCTGAGATCATGACCTAAGCTGAAATCAAGAGTCAGATGCTCAACCAACTGAGTTGGCCAAGCACCCCAAATCTATATTTTTATAGATAAATGACAGTAATGGCAAGCCCTAATACTATGATAAATGTGGTTGACTGGTCTTGAGAGCCTCTCCCCTCCCTGCTTAATGTAGTGTTGAATCAGGCACCTTCTGAAAAACTGTTGTGCATTTGCCCACCGCAGGGCTGAACCTTTATTAGAAAGACTGCTCGCTCTTGTAAGTGTAGATTGTGATGGACACTGAAGCCTTGTAATACATGTAAGCCATCTAATACACTTTACTCCTTGTTATTTCCAAAACTGATGTTGAATAATTCCATCCATATCTAGGATATCCGGAGCCGTTTACTGAATTTATTATGTTGTAAAATTCAGTTCTCACATTATTAGATATATAATGAGGTATTAACTACGTTTCCCATTTCATAGCTGAAGGAGTTGCAGCAAGAGAGGGTTTTTCTTGCTGTAAGTTACTCAGAAAGGAAATGGCAAAGACCCATTTGTTTTTAGATCTCTTGGGTCACAGTCCAATGATATGTGCTAGTCCAAATTATTCTTAAAAGAAACTGCTGCATGTGGAAATTGTAATCTGAATAGATATTCCAAAGAGAAAATTATCACTTTATTTGAAATAGATGAGTGAATTATTTTGCGCTGTGTTCTATCCCTTAATTATTCTATTATATACAGATCTGAACTCCTTCAGGGAGAGTGTATGGTATGAGGACACCAATGAGCATTTACAGTATATTAACAAACCAACAATAGGTTGATGATTCGCCCTGGATTCATGCCAGGGTGTGTGAAAGAATTCAATAAACATGATATGCATTTCAAAAACTGCTAGTCATAATTAAAATTTCCAAACCCCTCATTCCTATAAATTATATTAAATAGAATATGAGCATTTGGCCTGCCCCTCACTCCCCTTACAGCACCGCAGACCCTGTGATTACCAGCCTTTTGGGAAGTGGGACAGAATACTAGGTTTCTCAAAGGAAAAAGGTGATATTTGGATTAAAAAAAAAAAAAAAGGTTTTATTTTTTCAAACTTACGGCATAGGGTTGTGCACACTGCTCTCTCCCTAACATTCCTTCTGCGACTGGGGTTCTAGTCCCTTCTTTATTCCTTGAGGAGACTTTCCAGGCTTTTCCTCTTTATTATATTCTTTTCAAAGAAGCAGCGCGACCTGCGAATTTCGTTTTTCTCTTTCTTAATTAATCTTCTGCCGTAGATTTATTTTGAAAACGTTCAATCCCATCAGAATTTCTTAAGAGTCCTTAAGCGAATCATCGGAATCCACTCCGTGTCCCCCCCCTTCCAGGAATATGAGTCCGCGTCTGAAGTGGCTGAAAACGCAAATTGTGACCCTGGTAATAGCAAGGGCAGCGGGACTCGGGCCGGTCGCGCCTGTGGGACCAGCCCGCAGCGCGCCGTGGCCGCGGCTCCGCACAAAGACGCGCTCAGGTGGTGGGGGGGGAGGGCCCAGCCCACCGCCGCCCGGAGCGCGCGCTCGAGCCCGACCCGCGGCGCCGGCATAGCCCGGCCTCTCCCCTCCTTCTCTCCTGCTCTTTTTATTAGGAAAAAAAAAAAAAAAAAAAAGGAGAGAGAGGAGGGGGGAGAGAAAACGAGAGAGCGCAAGAAGTCCCGCCCCTCCGCCCGCCCTCCGCCTGCCCTCCGCCTCTCGTTGGCCCGACCTCCGTGCGCGTCACGTCGGGACGCGCCAATGGAGAGGCGTGATACTGCGAGGTGGGCCGGGCCCGAGCGCGGAGTGGGCGGTGGGTCGGTGCAGCAGCCCCGCCGCGGCTCGGCCACCATCGCCGAGGCGCCGCTGCTCCCACAGACGTTCGCGAGCCGCCCCCCCGCGCTTCCAGCCTCCTCTTCCTCCCGCACGCCCGAGACACTCGCCCGCCTTGGGTCTCGCCCCCGCCTCCGCCTGCCCCGTGCTCTCCCCTCGCTCGCCTCCCATATTGTCTCTGCCTCATTTTCTCTCCTAGTTGAGGAAAAAAAAAATCACCATCATCCTCAGGGAGCCCCTCGCCCTCAGAAAAACAAAACCAGACATGATCCTGGGCTCCCGCTTCTGAAGGACTGGCCGAGCGAGGAGCAGGGAGCTAGTGGAGACCGTCCCAGAGGTCACGGGAGGGAAGCCCCCGCAGCCCCCGGCCCTGTCCCCGCGGCCGGCCACTTCTCGGCCCGAGCCCAGCGGTCCCCAGCCCCGCGGGCCTCCCACCCCGTCCCCCACTTTCCCGGGAGCCGGACGAACACACCTCCATTGATGGTGTAGCGCATTCGGGGAAGGTAAGTCTCCAACTTGCCGGCGCGTGGCAGCTGCCTTCTCTCCTGGCCGCTCGACTTAGGGACGGGCGTGGGGCGGCAGGGGGTCGGCTTGGACTCCTCGGTCCGTCGGGAGCCAGGAAGGGGAGGCGCGCGTCCGGGGGTACGGGAATAAAGGGCCGGGGACTTCTTCGGCCCTGCCGGGGCCAGGTAACTGTCCCATTCGCCTGCCGACCCCGGTTCTGCCTTTGCTGCTTATTCATGATCTTGTCGGACTTGTCTGAGGTTAAAACCTGTTTCATGTGACTAAATTACTGGCTGAACTGGGGGTTGGGGTGGGGGGAAGGAAAGGAAGTGAAAGACCCAGACTGTAAATTTCTTGACTGTTTGTGGATTTGGGGGTCTTGGGGGAGGGCTTTTCTTAAAGTAGTATTTTCACAGTAGGGAAAGAGTCCTTCTTTGTGTTCTAAATCTCCAGTTCTTTGCTGTGTGTGATTACTAAATTATGAAACCCCAAATCACTTGCAGCAGAATGGGATTACCATGTTTTGAGTTCTGCTCCCTGAAAGAAAGTGACTTCTATTTTTATTTTTTTTCAAGGTTTTGGAAAGAAGAGAGGTAGTTTTACATAGATATTTTGTGTGTGTGTGTGTGTGTGTGTGTGTGTGTGTTGGGAGGGGAAAGTATTGCAGGTTTCCTTTGAAACTGGTTGCTTGAGAAGTTGTTGAAAGGAAAACAAAATGATTCATTGTTGAATTGTCATTTTCCTCTGCCTCTTTTCCAAGGTTTGCTTACAATCTTTCTGGATTACAGACTTCAAACATTGATTTAAGCAAAATGTGTCCTTGAGAAACTGGGTACTTTAAATGTTTCAGTATGTGTTGCTATTTTAAGGGACATTTAGAAAGTAGTTTTGTATGAATCCTGAAATAGCTTTCCCCAAAGCAAATTTTTAAACACAAAAAAAGATAAATAGAAAAAGGGAAACTTGGTGAATTACAAAACAAACATTTTGGTGTAACATAAATTAATGCATCCTCTGTTTAGATATGGAACAGTTTTGATAATTGCTTTCCATTTAAAGAGAGACCTTTTTGTCTGATGTACACTGGTTTCTTTAGTCTCAGTCTGTTGGGGGAGGGGAGAGAGGATGGATCTATACAATAATAAAATGATCTTTGGGTAGCTATTTCCTTCCATTGGATTTGCTTGCTGAGTTAATTCCACTGTAAATTATAAACCAGTTTTGGTTTTGATGGCCTGGAGGAAAAGCTGGTTTCCAGCTCTCCCTGTTGTTGTTGAGGTCGAAGGGAAAAGAGGCAGAGGCAGGCAGGCAGACACACACACACACACACACACACACACTCACAATACCAGGCTGAGGGCTCATTGTTCTTCCATACACACATTCATTCTCTCTCTCCCATATTTGGGACTAGGTTTGCACAGACAAACACAGCTCTTTTTTGGAGAGAGGAGAGAAGATGGGGGAAGGGTGGACGCTTTTCTTTTTCAGCTTTCTTTCACCCATCTCATGTCTGGCTTTTTTTTTTTTTTTTTTTTTGCAATCTTATAAGAGGCAGAAGAGTATATCGGAAACTAAAGGACACTCAAAAACATGTTCAGAGACTCGACTCCTCCACCTCCCTTCTTTCCTCTGCAGCCTTAGTTTCTGCTGCTCTTTTTTTTGTGTATGTAAAGATGAAAACCCTTTCTATATGTCGTGACCTTATAGCCATCCTTCCTATTCCTCATTGCCCCTGACTTTGTTGGGGACAGTGACTTGTTCAGTTGGCTCTTATTGTAGTGAATGTGATCAGGGTCTTTTCTAGGTAAAAGTAGATTGTCTCAGTTAAGATGATAATGATCTTATTTGTGGTTAATATTTAGCAAAGAGTGTCTGTGTGTTTTGACATTTTAGTGGTCTGATGGTTGATAATCAGGTGTGCTGGCTATTGAGATGTCATTTTTTTGTTTTGTAAGTAGGGGTTATAAAGAAAGATCTCTTTTTCTCTTTCGGGGGCTGGTGTAGAGGCTTCCTTGACTATTGGACAGGGAATACGCTGATAGAATCCGCCTGGCTTAAACCCAGCTCTGGGCCAAGGATGGAGGTTGGTGTGAATACGGTGGGTTGCAAAATAGCACCTTCTACCGGTTAATTGCTTTGAGGGATCCTGATGAAGAGGATGGGGGAGGGGATTAACGGCTGAGGCCTAATGATTTTCTTTTGAACGCAGTTCTAGTGCCTTCCTGCAAATGCCACTTCCCTGAGCTGCTAATGCAGATGTCCTTTGACTGGCACGGATGCATTGAGGCTTTTTATGTTATTGGCTGTGTCTTGACATTAATTTGTTCTATTATCAGAAGTATTTACAAATACTGACTTCCAAAGACTCTTTTGAATTGATACTCTTTTATGAAAAACATAGTTTGTCTTAGAATACTAAACAAAATAAAGGGATTTGTGTTCTTGGTGTTAGATATTGTACGTACACTAGCAGTCTTTAAAAAGTTTTCAGTATCGTTAGTAAATAGTCAAATAGACTACCCAGTGGAAAAGAAAAATCCTAGCTCTGGACCCAGGCGTTTTCTTCTGGGATTTCTTGGGGATGGTGGGGAGGTGGGGGAGAGAGGAACTCACTAAAATCAGTATTTTTTTGGATGTAGTAGTGTTGTGTTGTAGTAGTGTTGTTTTCAATTGTCATATAAACAAATGAAATTAAGTCTGATAGGATGACTTATTCTCTGGGTTAGGTTAAAAAAAAAAAAAACAGAGGCAAGAGAAAATGTGAAATGAATGTGTACACAGATTAACACAGAAGGCCAAATTCCTGCCCAAAGACTTGTAATCCAAAGTGTAGTTTCAGAGATAATCTGTTTGATAAATGTCTAGAAGGTTTTTTATCACACATCCTACCCCATCTCTTGTTTTAGTGGAGTGGACTGTTGGGAGAGGTTTGCAGAGGCAAGGGGAACTCCGCATAGAAATCAACACCTGTTTCAGACTCTAAGGAATGTGATTTCTGATTCACTTTGCTTTCAGAACTTAAGAGTGTTACCCCGGAAGTTGTGTACCTTTTACAAATGAAATGTGAACAGTTCGAATGTATTATTTATTCAGTAGGAATAGAGGCTAGTAATTTCAATCCAGTATATGCTCTGCCAGTGTTTTGTTGCAAGGTAACTAGAGTAACTGAGAACGGGTTCACAACAAAAAGGTAATCCAAATCAAGAAATAAATGTACCAGTTACTTTTTCACCTTTGACTTGGTGGTCAGTCAAAAGGTTTCTAAAAAGTAGGGTAGAATCTCTGTAAGTCTTGAAACAATTATATGTATTGTGTACAAAAATACACCAGGTGCTATAAAAACACACACACAGAGGAATATGACCTGTGCCCTTCTACAACCAGTGTATGTTGAATATTATTATGGATTGAGTAAGCACCCATTAGTTTTAAAATTAGTTTTGAATCTTTAACATCTTGTTCAAATCCCAGTAATCAAAAAAACATTTAAGTAGTAAAATAAGTTGTATATACTGAGTTCTTCTGGGAATTCTGTGCTTTCCAAGTAACTGCGTTTGGCTGCTTCTTTTGCAGTTGATGTAAAGGTTAAGATAGCAGAAAATTCAGATGTTTAGAGTCATTAGTGTAACATAGTTGTGAACTTCATTTTACACATACAGACACCCTGAAACAATAGTTATTGTTTTACATAATCACTCTCTGATAATGCTGTGTTCCGGCTGATCATAGAGTCTTTAAACAACTAGAAATTCCTTTTGAAACATGCTTAAGTGATTGTTAATTATTAGTAGTATCTTCATAGTTATTCCAACTTTGTAGCTTTGCTTGTCCTGTTTAAGTGAACATTTATTTGTTAGAAAATGGTTAAGCTTGCTTAAGCCATTTTTTTTAAAGATTTTATTTATTTATTTGAGAGAGAGAGTCAGAGAGAGAGAGAGCATGAGAGGGGAGGTCAGAGGGAGAAGCAGACTCCCCATGGAGCTGGGAGCCCGATATGGGACTCGATCCCAGGACTCCCGGATCATGACCTGAGCTGAAGGCAGTTGCTTAACCAACTGAGCCACCCAGGTGCCCTGCTTAAGCCATTTTAATGAATATTTGATCACATTAACTCAGACAAGTTCAAATCCTAAATATATGTACGAGAATGAAGTTTTGGTTGGAATTGTGATTTGTATAATTAACTTGATGGTGTGCCAAGTAATATAATCTATGCCATGTGTCTGTATATTGGCTAACTAGGTCAGATTGGACTGCTAATACAAGAGGTTTTTGGTAAAGTGACCTGTTTGTGTCCGTGTAAAATTGTTTTCATTTGGTAAAATTTGCCAGTGTATCAGCAACCATAAGCAGTATGTTTACTTGTGAAATATTTCCTTATATAGTTAGGTTACAAAATGATATGACCTCTAATTCATTAGACCACTTAGTATTTGAGGAATCTTCACAGCCTATTTGTCTTGGGCTTTTGCATCAGAAGTTGAAGTTATAGGCCGTGCCCTAATTTAAAACCAGTTATACATATGATTTGTAAAGGTTTGGTTAGGCTTATTTGGTTGCAAGGAACAGAAAGGCTTCAAGTCATTTCACGCATTGGAGAAAAGAGGAACAGAACTGGAAACCTAGAGAATCAGGCCTCACAGAACAAGAACCTCAGGTTCTGATGGGCCTCACGGATGCTGGAGTACTGTTTGGGATAAGGATCCTGCCCAGCTCCAGTGACCAGATTACCTTGTTGCCTCCTCAGCAGGAAGGATTTGTTGAGTCATATCCTGGTGCCAGGGCTGTCCATGGTTGCGCAGGCTCTGTGTAGCATAAGGACACCACACCACTCTAAAGGGGATGGTATTGACATTGTGGGCCTGGAATAAGCTGAAAGAGAGCTTGTGAGCAAGTCTGGCGATGCCGGATCTCTAGACAGACTCTTAGAGCAGCAGGGCAGAGCCCCTCCTACAAAAACCCACACTAGCACATGTGGTCACACACATACTCAGCAGAGCATGCATGTACTCATTCATTGACACCTGTACGTGTTCACCAGGCTCCCAGAGGTCTGATTCCTGACCCCCTTACTTCTGGAGGTGGGGAGCAGGGTGAGTGGGCTGGTGGTGGCACTTAATGTATGGGGGCTGACTAAATTTGTGGGGAGTGTGAGCAGGTGAGAATGTGGGCATGTGTCTGCATGTATGAATTCGGAGCAGCTGCCTGGGGACTCTCTGGAAACCTTTCTCTCCCTGGGCAGAACATGGTTGCACTGGGGAGGTGTATCAACGCTACAACAGTTTTGGTTGATTCCTAATGAGAAGCAAAGGCTGAACCCTGATTTAAAAAGATGTTTGTTATATGAAGACATTCAGGTGAGTTTAAACTAGGTGCTCCTTTTTATATCCAGTGCCAGTGTTCCCCTGCCCTTCATTCCTCTCTCCCTCCCCTCTTCTTTCTTTATGTGTGGGTCCCTGAAGTGACTGAAGGGGTATCATCAGTTTGCAGTCCTGCTGTCCTGTTGCTGTCTCAACACCCTAAAGTTGTTGAGGTCGGATAGTATTATACTAGCTTAAAATATTTTTTTGCTGAAGGCAGGTGTTATGCACAAGACCCTAAACAGGCAGGGCTGGCTCACCTAATCCTCCTCTATTCACTCTGCTGTTTTCTCTCTGGTTTCTTTGTGTCTTTATGCCTCTGCTCTGCTTCCACTTTTTCTACTAAGGACTCATTATATATTTAATTAATGTTTCCCAAGAGAGGATCTGATAGGACTCTTGGTTAAGGGTTTGGAGCCAGACCATTTCTTAAGCTACCTACCAGCCTCCCAGATGGTGGATTGCTCCCTTGTTCAAGCTGTATCTCACTGAGGTACACAGTAGGAGGTATGGGAATGGGAGGCATTCTGAGCCATGGCCTATCGGAGGGGATTTTTTTCTACTGTTAAATCCTATCATGTTTTTCCCATCTTTATTTTCCTGACATCTGGTATGGCTGTTGTTGCTTTTGATAGCTTATCCAACAGTTTATTTTCCTTTAAGAAACTACATCATAAATGGTAGTTAAGACTTCTTTTTTAGGTGAGATCATTTATTACATCTGTCTTGTATTTTTCCTGGGAATCTACCCACCTATGTGGTCTACCTTCCTGCCTACCAAGTCCTTTATTCCCAAACTGTATTCACGGCACACTAATATGCTGCGAATATTTTAAGTATTTTGAGGTCAAGTAAATTTATTTTTGTTATTATTTTTTATTCTTTTTTTTTTTTAAAGATTTTATTTATTTGTCAGAGAGAGAGAGAGAGAGAGAGAGAGAGAGAACACAAGCAGGAGGAGTGGCAGAGGGAGAAGCAGACTCCCCACTGAGCAAGGAGCCTGACGTGGGACTTGATCCCATGTCCTAGGATCATGACTTGAGCTGAAGACAAATGTTTATCAGATTGAGCCACCCAGGCATCCCTATTTTTTTTTTTTAATTTTATTTTTTATAAACATATATTTTTATCCCCAGGGGTACAGGTCTGTGAATCTCCACGTTTACACACTTCACAGTACTCACCTTAGCACATACCCTCCCCAATGTCCATAGCCCCACCCCCCCAACCCCCCTCCCCGCATCAACCCTCAGTTTGTTTTGTGTGATTGAGAGTCACTTATGGTTTGTCTCCCTCCCAATCCCATTTTGTTTCATTTACTCTTCTCCTACCCCCTTAACCCCCCATGTTGCATGTCCTCTCCCTCATATCAGGGAGATCATATGATAGTTGTCTTTCTCCGATTGACTTATTTCACTAAGCATGATACCCTCTAGTTCCATCCATGTCGTCGCAAATGGCAAGATTTCATTTCTTTTGATGGCAGCATAGTATTCCATTGTGTATATATACCACATCTTCTTTATCCATTCGTCTGTTGATGGACATCTAGGTTCTTTCCATAGTTTGGCTATTGTAGACATTGCTATAAACATTCGGGTGCACGTGCCCCTTCGGATCACTACGTTTGTATCTTTAGGGTAAATACCCAGCAGTGCAATTGCTGGGTCATAGGGTAGTTCTATTTTCAACATTTTGAGGAACCTCCATGCTGTTTTCCAGAGTGGTTGCACCAGCTTGCATTCCCACCAACAGTGTAGGAGGGTTCCCCTTTCTCCGCATCCTCGCCAGCATCTGTCATTTCCTGACTTGTTAATTTTAGCCATTCTGACTGGTGTGAGGTGGTATCTCATTGTGGTTTTGATTTGTATTTCCCTGATGCCGAGTGATATGGAGCACTTTTTCATGTGTCTGTTGGCCATCTGGATGTCTTCTTTGCAGAAATGTCTGTTCATGTCTTCTGCCCATTTCTTGATTGGATTATTTGTTCTTTGGGTGTTGAGTTTGCTAAGTTCTTTGTAGATTTTGGACACTAGCCCTTTATCTGATATGTCATTTGCAAATATCTTCTCCCATTCTGTCAGTTGTCTTTTGGTTTTGTGAACTGTTTCCTTTGCTGTGCAAAAGCTTTTGATCTTGATAAAATCCCAATAGTTCATTTTTGCCCTTGCTTCCCTTGCCTTTGGCGATGTTCCTAGGAAGATGTTGCTGCGGCTGAGGTCGAAGAGGTTGCTGCCTGTGTTCTCCTCAAGGATTTTGATGGATTCCTTTCTCACATTGAGGTCCTTCATCCATTTTGAGTCTATTTTCGTGTGTGGTGTAAGGAAATGATCCAATTTCATTTTTCTGCATGTGGCTGTCCAATTTTCCCAACACCATTTATTGAAGAGGCTGTCTTTTTTCCATTGGACAATCTTTCCTGCTTTGTCGAAGATTAGTTGACCATAGATTTGAGGGTCTATTTCTGGGCTCTCTATTCTGTTCCATTGATCTATGTGTCTGTTTTTGTGCCAGTACCAAGGCATCCCTATTTTTTATTCTTTATTTATATTTATGTTAGTTAGCATATACTGTAGTATTAGTTTCCGGGCTAGAACTTAGTGATTCATTGTTTGCATATAATACACAGTGCTCATTATATCAAGTGCCCTCCTTAATGCCCATCACCCAATTATCCCTCCCCCCTACCCGCAAGTAAATTTATAATGTGCCTTAAAACCTTAAAGGCTCAGAAATATCTTGTAGTTTTCTCATTTTTCTGTTTGTTTGGTTTGTTATTTATTTATTTTTTTAAGATTTTATTTATTTGACAGAGAGAGATCATAAGTAGGCAGAGAGGCAGGCAGAGAGAGAGGGGGAAGCAGGCTCCCTGCTGAGCAGAGAGCCCAATGGGAGGCTTGATCCCAGGACCCTGAGACCATGACCTGAGCCGAAGGCAGAGACTTTACCCACTGAACCACCCAGGGCGCCCCTATTTTTGTTTTTTTCCTTCCCCAAAGAATACATTTGGCCTTCTTATGGAAACTAATATTCTATAGAACAGTTTGAGAAACACATGTAAAATTAATCCTTCTTAGTCAAGCGGCTTGTACTTTTCTCCTGGATAATGAAGTAAGTTTGGTGTTACTATTACAGCACTTTGCTGCTCTACACTGTTTTTCTTCAAGCAAGCTTTGCACTCCAGTACTTCCAAGGGTACTTCCAATGACTGCCTTTTCCACCTTTTACATATGTCATTCTGGAGGGTGTGTGTGTGTGTGTGTGTGTGTGTGTGTGTGTTAAGTAATCTCTTCACCTAGTGTGGGGCTCAAACTTGACCCCAAGATCAAAGGTCACATGCTCTACTGACTGATCTAGCTAGGGGCCCCATTCTGGAGTTATTTTTGATTGTTCTATCTATAATCCCTTATTCCATCTTTAAATCAGATCACAGTCAAATCAATATTTTCTTTTTTTACCCCACTTCACTAGCTGTGCTCTTATTCAAGGATGTAATCACTTCATTTTTGGACATCTGCAGATATAAACACTGGCAAGTATCAACAAATATTAAAAAAAATCCTCAAGTACATGACTATAGCTCATTGAGGTAAACCTTGCAGGCATGTAAAGATGAAGAGAACAGCCTTCTAGAAATTAATGTCTTTACTGGCCATTTATATACACATAATTGTTAAAAGATAAACATAAGTGTTTGAGAGACACAAAGTGCCATGGGGTTATATTAGTGATGTATTGATGCATAAAAAATTACCTCAAGACTTGGTGACAATACAGTAAATATTTATTATCTTACAGTTTCTGTGGTCATTCATTTGGGAGTGGTTAGGCTTGAATGGTTCTGGCTCAGGTCTCTCTTGAAGTTGCAGTCAGAATGTTAGCTGGGGTGCAGTCATCTGAAGGCTTGATTGGGGCTGGAAGCTCTGCTTCCCCATGGCTAACTCTTTTGGCTGTGAGCAGGAGTTCTCTGAAGCGTCCTGCTGTCTGTGTGGTTACCTGAGTGACCTCGTGATGTGGCATTTGGCTTTCTTCAGAAGGAGTGATCAAAGAGAGAGAAAGAGGAAGCAAGAAGGAATGCTCAATGCCATTTCTTTCTTTCATTTTTTTAAGTAAAAACGAAAAACAAAACAGATTTATTTATTTATTTTGGTGGGGAAGCAGGCAAGATTTTGTGCATGAGTTGGGGGAGAGAGAGAGGAAGAGGAAGAGAGAGTCTCAAGCTGACTTCCTGCTCAGCATGGAGCCTGATACAATGGCAGGGTTTAATTCCACAACCCTAAGATCATGAGCTGAGCCGAGACCAAGAGTCAGACGCTCAACTGACTGAGCCACCCATGTGCCCCCTCAATGCTTTTTCTGACCTAGTCTCAGAAATCAGACATCATCACCTCTACCATATTTTATTCATTAAAATCAAGTCACTAAGTCCAGTCCATGTGCAAAGGTATAGAAATTAAGCTCCACCTCTTGAAGGAGGAATATCAAAGAGTTTGTAGATTTATTTTAAAACCACTCTGGGGGTCATCTGGGTGGCTCAGTTGGTTAAGTAGTTACCTTCAGTTTGGTCATGATCTCAGAGTCCTGGGATCTAGCCTTGGGTCGGGCTCCCTGCTGAGCAGGGGAGTCCGCTTCTACTTCTCCCTCTGCTTCTCCCCCACATGTTCTCTCTCTCTCTCAAAAAATAAAATCTTAAAAAACACCCCCCCCCCATAAAACCACTACAAGGGTTAAAAGGAGACAAATATAGAAGACTTAAAAAATGTTTTCCCTTTTGTTAAGTTATCCTCAAGCAGTGCTTTACTTTAACTGGAGAGTAGTTGCTGGATCTTAGAGGAGAGTGGCATGACCATAACCTCATTCATCTTCTCCTTCTACCTTTGTTCACATGTCATTTATTCTCTACCTTCTTCCTGTTGTTCTTACATCAGGTTTAATTCTTTCTCTCTTTTAAGATTTCTTTACCCACTTGAGAGAGAGAGGCAGGGGAAAGGCAGAGGGTGAGGGAGAGAAATCCCTGAGTAGACTCCCCGGTGAGCATGGAGCCCAGTGCAGGGCTGGATCCCAGGATCCTGAAATTATGACCTGAACTGAAATCAAGAGTTGGATGCTTAGCTAACTGAGCCACCCAGGGACCCCAGATATAATCTCTTTCTATTAAAACTGTGCTTAGGATGCCTGCCTTTTTTTTGGTTTGGCTACTGTGAGTTCTTACCAAGTACCTTTTTACTTTTCTTCAGTTCGTTTACCTTCCCGCTTATTTTATCAATTTTTTTGGGGGGGGGGTCCATTGAGGCATTTTATTTAAAGATTTTTTTTTTTTTTAATTTATTTGACAGATCACAAGTAGGCAGAGACGCAGGCAGAGAGAGAGGAGGAGGAGGCAGGCTCCCTGCTGAGCAGAGAGCCCGATGCGGGACTCGATCCCAGGACCCTGAGATCATGACCTGAGCCGAAGGCAGAGGCTTTAACCACTGAGCCACCCAGGTGCCCCGAGGCATTTTATTTATACATAAGTATTACATCCTGGGAAAAAGAATCCCAGGGTTTTTCTCCTGTGTATTTTTGTCTTCTTCATGGTCCATTGTGCCAGCTGAGGTTGTTAGTACAATGAAACAAAACTGGTGGGACGGGAGTAGGTTATTATGCCATCTTTTTAGACCTTTGAGTTGCACATAACATTGGGGGCTGACTGCTCCACATGTTTTTAACCTGCCTGTGAGGTTCACAACAATTTTTCCAGCTCCGAGAACGTCAGTGATTTCAAATTCACCAGTGTAGCCATGCTTTATCATCACTGTTAGAAACCGGACAATGACTTTGGAGCATGGCCTAATAAGAACTTGGCATTTGGCTCTCTTCAGCATTGGTGATGCTCTTGAGAGCCTCAGCCCAGGACATTCATGTGCACCATTATGGCCGCATTGAAAGATGGCGAAAAGACACTTACATCTTCTGTAAATGATTATTGCTTCCATTTATATCTTAATGTGTGTGTGTTTTTTTTTAAAGATTTTATTTATTTATTTGCCAGAGAGAGAGAACATGCATGAGTGCACAAGTGTGGGGAGTGGCTGGCAGAGGGAGAAGCAGATTCCCCGCTGAACAAGGAGCCTGATGTGGGACTTAATGACCTGGGCCAAAGGCAGACGTCCAACTGACTGAGCCACCCAGGCATCCCTGTATCTTAATGTTAAGTTGTGTTCTTTCCATTAGATTGTAAAACCACTGAAGTCAGAAAGCTTTAACTACAGCAGTATATATGCTTACATGTTGAATTAAATGTATTCTAGAAGACACATTTCATTGTATCTAAGATGTGGTCATTAGTAAGATGTACCATTATTTTATGCACTGCTAAGAGTGAAAAAAATGCTAACAATTAAACTGTGTAAGATCTGTCTCAGTTCCCATGCTGTATAAATGTAAACATTGGAGATCTTAAAATCATTGAAAGGTGGTCATGTATTTAGGCGATCTTTTCATAGCTTTATACCCTGGAAAACATAACTGAAGATAGATCTTTAAGCAGATTATTTTCTCTCATAGCAGCAGTGCTATAGGTAGTGTTATTGTCTAAAGATTTAGCATGAAAAGTTTAGTTATGATGAACAGTCCAATAAAAACAGAGCTGCTACCATAAACCTATAGTCATTATAGTTAAATTATGTTCTAGTGTCCTTAGAGTAGGTGTAAGTATTATATATTTTGATATGTAATACAGTGTATATTATATATATATAACATACAAAGATACAACCCTACTGCATTACCAGTTTGGCCTAAAATGTCAACTTTCAACTATTTTAACTACCTTTTTTTTTTTTTTAAAGATCTTTATTTATTTATTTATTTATTTTTTAAGATTTTATTTATTTATTTGACAGACGAAGATCACAGTAGGCAGAGAGGCAGGCAGAGAGAGAGGAAGGGAAGCAGGCTCCCTGCTGAGCAGAGAGCCCCATGCGGGGCTCTATCCCAGGACCCCGGGATCATGACCTGAGCCGAAGGCAGAGGCTTTAACCCACTGAGCCACCCAGGCGCCCCTTATTTATTTATTTGACAGAGAGAGATCACAAGTAGGCAGAAAGGCAGGCAGAGAGAGGAGGGGAAGCAGGCTCCCTGCTGAGCAGTTAGCCCAATGCGGGGGCTCAAAGCCAGGACCCTGGGATCATGACCTGAGCTGAAAGCAGAGGCTTCAACCTACTGAGCCACCCAGGCGCCCCATTAACTACTTAATATTTAAGTAGTTTCTCATGATTGAGAAAACATATTGTTTCTCATGGTACTGTTTATTAACTTCTCCCCAGTACTGTTTTCTAATGTGACCTTGTTCTACCTAGTGTCTAGTTTGCAAGTTTATAAATATATAGCCCTAATCTCTTTTCTGAGATCCTGATCCACGTTGCCCTCTTGTCTCCTTGGATGGCTTTTGAATACTGAGCCTTAAAATGTACCAGTTGGTATTTGTACACTCTTAACCATCATACTATTGAACAAAATAGTTAAGAGCTGTAGACTCAATCCCCAGTCTGCTGCTTAATAATTAGGCAAATTGGGGTCCCTGGGTGGCTCAGTGGGTTGAAGCCTCTGCCTTCAGCTCAGGTCGTGATCCCAGGGTCCTGGGATCAAGCCCTGAATCAGCAGAGATCCCTTCCTCTCTCTCTGCCTGCCTCTCTGCCTACTTGTGATCTCTATCTGTTAAGTAATAAATTAAAAAAAATAATTAGGCAAATTACTTACCTCTCTGGATCTCAGTTTACTTATTGTAAAATGGGGGATAATAGTTGGAGGACCAAAGTAATTGATACGTACAAGATGCTTAAAATGTTTCTGGTAAATGGTAAGTATTCACTAAGTGCTAGTCTTTAAAACTTACTTACTGTTATGATTGTCATCTAGAGATCTAGCTTTCTGTTATGTTTGCTTCTTTGTTATCTGCAATACTTAGTAACCAGGAGATACTTATGATCAGTGGGTCAACTCTACAGGGCTTAAATAAGTGCTGAGTTACTAACTAAAACTTTCATTATTTCTTGGGTAGGAAATGCTACAGAATTGTATATGATTAAATACCAAGTGAATGACACAGACTGTAGAGTCATAGTGAGGTTTGGGGTGTTAATGAATTGTGATCAGAATGTGATAGCTTAGTTGTTTTTCTTCCTTGTGATGATTCTGAGGGAGATATATATAAGTAGAACCATGGTAATTGGGAAATTCAGGATATTTTATTATTAATTGGGCTTTTGGCCAAAATAGCCATGTAGAGTTGTCTAATACTTTGGGTTGTAGCAATTGGTTAAACTTAAGGCCTGGGCAAGGGATCTCCCTTCCTCCTAAATCCTATTATCTTACTATTCTTAGGCTGGCTACTTTACAGAATGCCCAAAGAGAGAAAAATGAGCAAGTGTAAGATAGCAAACCCTCATATATATGTGTCATGTTTAATCTGCATTTGATCTTCAAATCTATAAACAGGTCCAGTCAATGTTTTGGACTCTGACCCAATCAGGTTAGTATTCCTTCCTCTTAGAGAGATCCAGGAAGGTAGGGGATGGAGAGAGAGTGCAAGGCATCTTGTTGGTCCAGCTTCTGCTCTTTAGTGAGCTTGGTTTAATGGCCTGCGAGGAATAACTAAACATGGTTGGCCATCTGTCTAACAGCCCTACTTTCTGACCTTTTTTATAGGACATTCCCTGGGAGTTAGGGGGAACTGCAAAGTATTTTTTAAATTTAGGGATAAGTTTACTTTTTGAGATGAGATTAAGGAGAAATGTTATGTGAAAATAAGATTTGCCATTTGGAAAAGTGACCCACCATTAGTGATAGCTGCTATGGCATTTTGGTAATATGTTGATTTTAATTTTGGTAATGGGAGTATAATCTTTGAGGAATATGATTATGTATGATTATGTTAGTAGAGCAGGATTGAAGCCTAATCATATTATGCTCAGTCTGAAACACGAACATGGTAGCAGAAGGGGTATAATTAACTTGGGAGGCTAGAAGAGAGGCATCTGGAGTGTTGCCCTCGGATTCTGCAACCTCAGGTATATTGCTGTCAACTCCAGGAGGGCACTGCTTTGGTCATCTTTGTGTCCTTTGTATCTAGCGCATGAAGAATGTAGCAAGTATTCACTTGTCACGTGACTGATTGGATAATATTAATGTGTAGTTTATTGAGGTCAATTATACAGGAGATTTGGCTTAATCTCCTGACTCCAAAAGATATTCAGGATGCTGATTTTTGGACAAATTCTTGCTAATAACATTTTTGTATCTTACATATAGTATAGAAAGACATTTCAGTGCTTCTTAGTTTTTTGAATCATCAAAAAAGTTATTTTAATCCTAGGAAAGACAAAATCTGTATTAGAAATTGTTTAATGAAGTAGTACTTAATAAATACATATAGTACTCTTTGTAGGTTTGCCTTTTTTTTTTTTTTAAAAGATTTTATTTATTATTTATTTGACAGAGACAGACACACAGTGAGAGAGGGAACACAGGCAGGGGGAGGGGGAGAGGGAGGAAGCAGGCTCCCCGCTAAGCAGGGAGCCCAATGTGGGGCTTGATCCCAAGACCCTGGGATCATGACCTGAGCTGAAGGCAGACCCTTAATGACGGAGCCACCCAGGTTCCCCGTTTTGCCTTGTTTTAAGTAGGATTAGGTATAGCGGTGAGTGGCAGAAACCCAAAATAACAATGGCTTGAACAAGGTAGAAGTTTCCTTTTTTTTCATGTAAAGCATGGACAGCCCTGAGCTAGTATGGTACCTTCATGCTCATTAGGAGTCCCAATTTTCTCCTTTTAGTCAAAAAGCATCTCTAGTTCTTCTGGTCAGTTCTGCATTTTTACCAGGGTGGGAGGAGGAAGGGGCAAAAGCTGGGTATATCCCCAACCTGTGAGGATACTTTCCAGGAAATTACACACAACACTTCTGCTCTGTCCCTTTAATTATAACAAAATCCTCAGGCCACTGATAGCTGCAAGGGAAGCTGAAAATGTAGTCTTTCGTGGAGATGGCTATGTGCCTAGTCAAAAGAAATCAGAGATTCTGTTAGTTTGGGGGAAGGGAAGACTCCTTTTTGCAGGACAGCTGGCACTCTGACCAAAATCCCAACAGATAATGTGGTATTAACACATTGGGTAGCGATGTCTGGGTGGCTTTTGGCTCAGTTCATGATCTCAGGGTCCTGGGATCAAGCCCCACAACGTTCTCCCTGCTCAGCAGGGAGTCTGCTTGTCCCTCTCCCCTCTGCCCACCCCCTCCTCAGGTCATACCCTCTCTCACTCTCAAATAAATAAATAAAATCTTTAAACACACACATACGCACACACATTGGGTAATTTGCCCTTCAGTATTTTTTTAAAAAATATTTTATTTATTTATTTGACAGAGAGAGAGAGATCACAAGTAGATCACAAGAGCAGCAGGCAGGGAGAGAAGGGGAAGCAGGTTCCCTGCTGAGCGGAGAGCCCAATGTGGGGCTTGATCCCAGGACCCTGAGATCATGACCTGAGCTGAAGGCAGAGGCTTAACCCACTGAGCCACTCAAGGTGCCCCAGTATTTTTTTTTTTTTTTAAGATTTTATTTATTATTTGAGGCATACTAGAGCACTGGGCGTGGGTGGGGGTGGTGTGTGTGTGTGTGTGTGTAGAGAGAGAGGGATCCTTACCTGTCCTATTTCTGTTGTTTGTGGTACATAACTATTACCTAATTAAATAGGAAAAACCTGTGCTTTTTAGACTCTTGCCGTTTCTTAAATGCTTTAGTGAAATACCAGTTTAATTCATGTATGAAATGAGGCATACATGGTGACCTAGACACTTATGTGCCCTTGATGAGTTTTCTCCCCAATAGGAATAAGACGTGTACACTGTTGACTGCTTGATTGAGGAATGTGTCTCAGGAGGGGATGATCCTATGGTTTAAGAAAGAGAATCAGCTCTGGCTGGGGGCATTAGGGAAGATTTGGTATAGGAGGAGGTGTTTAACCTGTGTTGAAGGATTGGCAGGATTCGGACATGTGATAAGTAGGTAAGAGGATTTCAGGCAGGAAATTGCATGTAGCAAAGGTGGGAAATGGGGAGAACTCTTGTTGCTTCTATGATGAGGATTATTAAATATGTTTTGATTTCCTTTTTTAAAAAAATTCTTTTAAAATGTTCAGTAGCGGATGCAGGCATATGTAGTTCTTTCAGCTGAAGTAGTTTATATTTGAAGCTGTTACTGGTAGCTGTTCAGACCAAGTTGTTAAGAGTATTTTGGAGAGGAGTCCTTTGGGTTGATTTCTCAAAGGAAGAACAGATTGGTTTGGCTGGAACCATGAAGCACTGGAAAGACAAGTTGGGGTCGTAGCATGGGGAGATTTAACACCAGGGGAAGGCTTTATTTGAGAGCCTGATTCATCCAAATTAAATACAAATTGTAATTATAAAATTAATATGTGCTCATTGTAATCACATTCCTACAGTTCAAAAAGAATAATGCTTATTCCCCCAATATTCTTCCAGACATTTTCTATGTATACGTAAACACGTGTACACACTACATATACTATAGTGAATTCTTCTTTATTTAATATTTCAAGCATATACGTTTCAAGTCAGTACTTGTAATTATACCTCAGGTCTTTTTTTTTTTTTTTTTTTTAAAAACAACTGCCAGCTGGGATATTTGTATGGATGTATACTTCAGTTTCCCATCCATTGATGGATACTTAAATTGGTTCTGATTTTTTTTTTAATCCTTGTACCTGTACAGCTGTTTAGGTATATCTGTATTGTAAATTTGTAGAATTGGAATTATTGGATCCATAGGTATGTACATTTAAAAAAAAAAAGATTTATTTATTTGAGAGCGAGAGAAAGCAAGAGAAGAGGGAGGGTCAGAGAGAGAAGCAGACATGCTTCTGCTGAGATGGGCCTTGATCCGGGGACTCCAGGATCATGACCTAAGCCTAAGGCAGTTGCGTAACCAACTGAGCCACCCAGATGCTCCAACATTTTTAATTTTTTAAAAAGATTTTATTTATTGATTTGAGAGAGATCTCATGCCTGTGTGAGCGCAAGCAGGGAGGGGGCAGGGAGAGGGAGAAGCAGATTCTCTACTGAGCAGGAGCCCGACGAGGTGGGGGGCCTTGATCCCAGGTGATCCCAAAGACAGCTGCTTAACCACTTAACCAGCCGAGCCACCCAGGTGCCCTTGTACATTTTTAATTTTGAAAGCTGTTAATAAATTGCTCTCCCAGATATGCCAGTGCGCACAAAGAATGTTTTGGAGTTCAGTTTCTTTATTTTTCCACCAACTCTGGGTATTATGAGAGTTCTTAATCTTTGCTAACCTGATAGGTGAAGAGTGTACAGTGTCATTTTAATTTGCATTTCTTTGATTATAAGTGAAGTTGATGATCTTTATATATAAAAATTTAGTATACACATTTAAAAAAAAGTTTATATTTATTTAATTAATCTCTACACCCAACATGAGGCTTGAACTCAAGACCCCAAGATCAAGAGTCCCATGCTCTTCCAGCTGAGACAGCTCTGCGCCCTAAAATACACATTTTGTGGACTCTCAGTAATAGAATCAGGTGGTTTATATATGGAGTACTTCTTTCTAAGTAACTTTTTTTTTTTAAAGATTTTATTTATTTATTTGACAGAGAGAGTGAGAGAGCACAAGCAGGGCTCTGGAGCAGCAGCAGGAGAGAGAGAAGCGGGCCATGATCAGGCAGCCTGATGTGGGACTTGATCCCAGGACCCTGGGAGCTGAAGGCAGATGCTTAACCATCTGAGCCATGCAGGCACCCTCTAAGTAACATTTATTTATTTAAAAGAATAATAGCCTAGGGTGCCTGGGTGGCTTAGTTGGTTCAGTGTCTGACTCTTGATTTCAACTCAGGTCATGATCTCAGGGTTGTGAGGTTGAGCCTGGCGGCTGGCTCTGTGCTGGGTGTGGAGTCAGTTTAAGATTTTCTCTCTCCCTCTCTTCTCAAAAAAAAAAAAAAGAAAAAGCTTTATTGAGCTATAACTCACCATAAGGTTTACCCTTTATACACACACATACACACACACACACACCCCGTGGGTTTTAGTCATTTATTTTAAAATTGAGTGCCAGTCACTGCTTTATTATTTGTAGTAAATAACTGTCAAGCTGAACTTGAGGTCTTCTCTTTCTTTCCAGACTCATCAGTATATTAGGCTCAAGATATGAAATGGGAAATGCAACTTCTGCCGTTATTTTTCTAGTCTGTAGGCCTTTCTTTTTGGGAGTGCAGTCGCGGTAGTTGGGTTCTGATACGGAATTAGGCATGACAACTGCTTTGGAATCTCAGTGCTGTGATACTGGATGGGGAGTGATTTCTTTTAAATAACTCGTTGAAACTGATTTCCAACTGTTGGAGGTAATACAGATTTTTTACTTTTTCTGAAAAGTCTGACATGAAAAGAGCTTCTGAGATAAAAAGATTTTTAAAATATGGTAAGTGTTTAAAATTAGTAAGTCAGTTTTTTTTTAAGATGGGTAATTGAATCCTTTGTAGTTACTATGAGATTTCTTAACTAACGTGTGTATGTGTTTGTGTTTTTGATATGATGATTATTTTGCTTCACATTAAGAACAGTAGTGATGTGGGAAAAAAACAAGACAAAACAGTAATGATCTGGCCTGTGTGTGTTTTTGGTTATAATTCACACAGACATTTTAGTGTGGAAAAAAGGATACCGGTAATTTGTTAGACTGAGTTTTTAGGGTAAACCTTTTCTGTCCTCTAGCTTTGGCTCCCATCTAATAGAGTACTAGACAGCTCCTGTCCAAGGACTCCCCATAGAATAGTGGCCCTTGTTATTGGCCAAGTCTGGGATCCTCATCTGTATGGTTGTTCCACTTGGGAAAAGGTATCAACATAGGCTCATAGTAGATGGTTTCTTTAGTTGATTTTGATAAAATCAAATCTATCATTCTTTTGTTTTGATTTTATAAGATTAGTTATTTGTTTATTTGACACAGATCACAAGTAGGCAGAGAGGCAGGCAGAGAGAGAGGGGGAAGCAGGCTCCCTGCCGAGCAGAGAGCCTGATGTGGGGCTCGATCCCAGGACCCCGAGACCATAACCCGAGCCGAAGGCACTGAGCCACGCAGGCAAAAACGTTTAGTTTCCTATTCTTCTTAGTAAAATATCCTTAAAATTGTGGTTCTGTGCATTTTAACCCTCTCCATTTTCCATTATTTTTTCATCTTTTTATGCTTCCTCTGTTTGGAAAGTTATTTTTGATAGTTATTAGCTATTAGTCCTTTAAATTAAAATGTCTCCTCTTTTCCCCCCTTAACATCTCTTTTCTTCTTACTAATTTTTTCATGTTTTGGGATTTTTTTCCCTACCACAAAGTTCCTTGGCCTTTGGGGTGCAGCTTTGATTAAAGTGGATTTTTTCTTGGGCTTTTAATTAGATTTTCTTTTCTTTAGCTCTTCCTATGGAGATTGGTGTTGATGCTGACTGACACTTGGGTCAGTAGCGTGATTACTTAGGATGAGACTAATGTGAACATGAGTGGCTTGAACATAGCATTTAGCTTAGCTTGTGGGTGTTTTCCATTTCCACTTGGGGCTGTTTCCTCCCTTAGAAGCACTGCCCTAAAAAAAAAAAAAAAAAAAAAAAGAAATTCTTGGGTAATATGTGCATTTGAATCAGTGTGAGATTGAGAACTGGGTAACCTGTGGGAAACAGTGCATATAACTCCAGAAATAATGTTTTGCTCAGAGATGGGATATTGGTTTGATAGGCGTGAGTAACTGGATCTTTTAAACACACCGTGTATGTGCTGTGCCCTTCATGATTTTTCTTGCTTCACCAAAAAGTTCTGAACCATGATAGCATGTGAGCATTATAAATAAGCTGGATGTATGTCTTCTATTTAGCATGAGAAGATTTGCACCCTGATTCTGCTTGTGCTGTGGGCTCAGCGTGTGATAAAGGGCCCTGCCTCCCTAGCTGTCAGATGGCAATGATCGTACATTCACTGAAAGGAAGAAATAGACATGAAAATACTTTGAGAATATAAACATATCCTATAAATCTGAAATACTTTAGTTTTCCTTTTCTTTCTTAGGAACTCGGGGCTATTGTAGCCCACAATCTTGCCTTTGTCTAGCAATATTTATTCTCTGTGATGTTACCTAGAGAAGTCCACTGTCATCTTGATGTCTTTCTTATAAGAATGCTACATGCAAATATATTTGTTCCATGTATTTTTATGCAGGTACTAACTGCCCAGTAAGTCTTCAGCTGCAGTAGAGAATTGTGTTTTGTCCTAAAATAAATACTTTTGTTTTCATTTTATGACAAGAGACATCAGAAAGACATTTTATGAGTGTGATAATGCATTGCCTTTTCTTTTTTATTTTATTTATTTATTTTTTAAAAAGATTTCATTTATTTATTTGACAGAGAGAGATCACAAGTAGGCAGAGAGAGAGGAGGAAGCAGGCTCCCTGCCAAGCAGAGAGCCCGATGTGGGACTCGATCCCAGGACCCTGAGATCATGCCTTTTCTTTTCTAACAAACTCAGCAAATTTTTATTTTATTTATTTATTTATTTAAAAAAAAGATTTTATTTATTTTATTTATTTGACACAGAGAGAGATCACAAGTAGGCAGAGAGGCAGGCAGAGATAGAGGAGGAAGCAGGCTCCCCGCGGAGCAGAGAGCCCGATGCAGGGCTCGATCCCAGGACCCTGGGATCACGACCTGAGCTGAAGGCAGAGGCTTTAACCCACTGAGCCACCCAGGCGCCCCTCAGCAAATTTTTAAATCCCAGAAATCTGTAAATATACTTTTTTTGTGGTAGATTCAATGAGGATAGCATCAATAGGTTATTTAAGCTAGGAATGGGAGCAGGTATCAGTATTTCCTGCCACCTCAGTCACAGGCCCAGGAACTTATATTTTTATTTATCTATGTATTTTTCAATTTATTTTAGAAAGCAAGAGCCTGAGGAGGAAGACAGAGGCAGAGGGGGAGAGAGAGCGAATCTTAAGTAGATTCTGCGCTGAGTCTGGAGCCCACTGCAGGATCTAATCCCACAACCCTGAGATGATCCCAGCCAAAACCAAGAGTTGGACCCTAACCAGCTGTGCCACCCACGCACCCATGTTTATTATTTTTTCAAATATTTATTTATTTATCTAAGTAATCTCAACCCCCAGTGTGGGGCTTGAACTCACAACCCTGAGATCAAGAGTCACAGGCTCTTCTGACTAAGCCAGGTGGGTGTTCCAGACCCAGGAACTTTTAATATAAAGATACAGAAAAAGCTAGAGTTAGCTTGTATGATTGACATGATTGTCAATCTTGACATGCTCTAAGAGGCCATTTTTCTCAAGCTGCTTATTTCAGTCCAGTTGTTCAGGAAAGAAGCTCTGAAACTTTTTTGCTAAGGAGTCAGAGATTAATTTGTAATTAAAGCAGTTAATATTGGTCTTTTTATGCAGGGGGTTGGTGAGATGGGAGAGACTGTCCTGAATCAGGGGAGAGTAGTCTGGGTAGTTGCCTCTTTCCTGAGGTGCTCATATAATTTGTTTTCTCATTTGGTTTGTATATTTAGGGTAATTTCTCCTTTTAATGATGTGGCCATATTTTTGTCACTCCCTTAGAGGAATACAGGTAATGGCACATTCCTTGCATCCCCAAAGTCTGTTTTGGTTGGGCCTTGCCCGTGTTCATGCAGTTTTCTGAGTTGCCATTTGCAAGCCTTGCTGATGTGGGGCTGGCTTTGAAATCCAAGGCATCTTTTGAGAATATCAGAGGACTGTAGGAGATCTAATGTTAAGGTTGCAAAATGCTTGCAGGGTACCACATGCTGTTGATATGCTTACTGTAGTGATTTATGATCCTTGGAAATTTAGGCCTTAGATACAGCTGTCATCAAGGTGGGCCTCAGTTTTGTCTGCATTGCTCCAAAATGATTCACTTTAAGCTTCCAATATAAAAATAGACCCCTGCTTCTCTGATGTGCTCTCCAGCCCCCATCCCCCCCTAGCTTCTTTAGACCTTCTTAAAATTGAGAGAAAATATTACGTGTAAGACACCACTAAAAAGAATCTCACCTCTGGGGGGAGTGTTAGAGATTTGCATGTTGCTAAAGAACCAAGGAGGAAGGAGTTTGACCTATTTTGAGCTCATCTGTGACACTTGTTTAGAAAACTCCAGTGCTACTTCATTGGCACGGCTGCATTTCTGAGGTTTGGTTTGTAACTTTGGATGCAGTGACTGTGACACGGTGCCACGGGTACACATACAGTTACTTCTAGACAATCACCTCCTAAAAGAAGAGATGACAGTCACTGCAGGACCCACTTACACAGATGATTTGTGAGGGTTTTAGCCTCCTGCTCATGGTGTTACTGAACAAGGAACTGTGGCCATTTGATATAATTTTGGACACAAGATCTGTTGTTTGTATCACACTGAATTAGAGGGGAGTATTTGAAATTCTGTTTCAGTGGATATTTTAAGAGGGTCCATAAGAATAATGGATGACTATGAAATTAGCCAAGTACATAGTTAAAAGTATGTTTCAGAGATGAGGTAAACCTGCCATGTTTATGACTACCTGTTTTCGGCTGTGAATTATTGAGCTGAGGTTTGTTTTTAGATGCATGGAAGAAGTTATACACTTGGTACCCTTTCAATTATATAAGCTTAATGGGTTATAAAAAGATGTAACTTGGGCTTCATTAAGTGAACAAGGCTCCCTTCTAATTTATCTTTTTTTCTTTGAAGCTTTACCTGTTCTGTTGATGATAAATTCTGGGAGAGATTATTCTAAGTTTATCATGATAATGTACTTTATTTGTCCTTAAATGGTTTCTGACAGAGCTTTTTTCTTCCTATTTTCTGTTTGCTTGAGAGTTTTAGAGAATTGTAGGTTTGAAATCAATGTCTTTTTCTTCTCAAATACATAATGTTCCCATTTCTTCTCCTGTAGTTTTTATGGGTGCCCAGGAGTGATGTGTTTAATTTGGGGGGGGGGAAGATTTTGGAAGAATCATGCTTTCTATGTACCTATACTAATCATGAAAAGGAAAACTCAGTCGTTTTTCTGAAATGATAGATAAGGTGATTAATAGGTGAGAAAATGATTTTTATAGAAATGGTCTGTAATTTCAGGCTTAGCTTCTGCATGAAGGCTGCTCTCATCCAAGTCTCCTTTTCTCTGGGTGGTCAGCTGTTAAAAAGGGAGGTTGAGTGACACACTGGGCCATTCATTCTGCAGCATTCTGTTTCTAAAGTCTCTTGCAGGGCACAGTGTTAGGCACTGAGAGCACAAAGATGAGTGAGGTGTGTCCCTGTGCTGACAGAGATCGTGAGGGAATGGATGTGAAAAGGAATCACTATAAGTCTGAAGAGAACTAAAATAGAAGTAGAGACATCACTCTGGCCATCAGCCCACAGTGAGATGTGTGCACATACCATGGACATTTACATGGTACTTACGGGACATCTTAATCTGTTTGTCAACAAATGGGTTCTTCAGCCCCTCTTTAGGCAGTATGTTTATTGTGGATGTGTGGCATGAAGTAATTGGGATGAGGTTTTCATGTCACTAAAGGTTTCTAGGGAGAAGAGGGTAAATGTCTTCAAGGAAGAGGTTGGGTACCCTAACCCTGTCTTCCACTGAAACTGAAATACTTTTCTATATGTGTTGTTTACTTTTAAGAACATACTCTCAGAGCTTATTTAAAATAATTGTTTTCATTTTTCCTGAGTCCCCTTTTTGGAAAAAGAACTCTTCAAATAAAGAATAAGGTGTCCAGGGTGCCTGGGTGGGGCAGTCGTTTAGGCGTCTGACTCTTGGTTTTGGCTCAGGTTGTGATCTTGGGGTCGTGGGATCAAGCCCCACGTTGGGTTTTGCATTCAGCTTGGTGGAGTCTGCTTTGGATTCTCTCTTCCTCTCCCTCTGCAGCTCCCACTTGTGCTCTCTCTAAAAGGAATTAAACCTTAAAAAAAAAAAAAAAAAAGGCTTAGGGTGTCTTATACTGGAAGGACTTAGCATTGCTTTTGACCTGCCAGAGGAACTTAACTGCTTTGGAATCCTGCAGATTTTTTTGTGGTCACATGCTACAAGTAAATTAGATGCTAGTCTGATTTGCATATTTTCTTTGTTGGGTGGCAGGGGACACATTATTTAATTTTTCAAATCATTCTCCCTGCCAGTGTTTCTTCCTCCTTAAGTAAGAAGTAATGCCTGACCTTTTTTCCTTCCTGGAGAATGGCTCATTTAGTTTTCAGAAAAATTAACATAACTCCTTATGGAGGATTTGAAACATTGTTTAAAAATAAATTTATTAGCATTAAGAAAAATAACACAAGGATCACCTTGGGGCTTTTAAAAGTAAAATGTAAGCTTTTAGTCCTACCTATTACCTCAGTATTTTTTTTTTTTTACTTGTATTAAATCTCATTATTCACAAATAGTTTTATTTATTTGTATTATTATTTGCTATTTGCTAGATAATATACAAGGTGCTGGGGAGACTTGCAGTATGGTAGTGCTTGCCTACTTTAGGATTCAGTCAGTCAGTCAATTTTTTTCTTTTATTTAGGTTTTTGATGTTGTTGTTACTGTTCCTTTAACTGTCTTGCATTGTCAGTATTTATGCTCTGTTTCCTGTCCCAATGGAACATGTAAATTAAGTCCCAATCACAGTCCTTAAACCTATAGCTTCAGAGAGAAGCAGCCGGTATTGAATTATGCTTGGCTTAACTTTCCACCCAGGAACTGTCAGCCAGCCAACAGGTATTGGATATGTGTTTTCTAAGTTTCATACTTATATAAGTGGGATATGAAGTCAAAGTTATTACCTTTGGCCTCACAAGCTAGGAGGCAAGCCTTGCAAGAATACATCTAGAGATTTCTAGAACAAAAGTGGGGTATAGCCAACTACATATTGTTTAACATAAATGTTTATAAATATATAGTTCAAATTTAGGTTAACTAGAGATTATTGTGGGTTAAAGAACTTGACTAAGTATTTATTGAGCTAAGAGCCCAGCCTTGAAGAATGGGTGCTGTTTAAATAGGAACTGGGAGAGCAGGTTCTGATGGTCCAAGCAGGGGGCCAGCCTGAGGCAAGAATGAGTGTGGTGTGTACAGGGTCAAGCAGAGAGAGCCTTGCTGGAGTAAAGAATCTGGGCAGAAATGGGGTGAGATACATGAGGTGGGCCAAATGCTGGAGGCTTGGAATGCTAAAGCACAGAGTTCCTGCTGGCATCTGAGAAGAACGTGGTGTTTGGGTTGGGGTAGAGGTAATAAAGTAGCATGGCAACTTGAGACCAGGGAGCTCTGAGTATTTCTGGCTTAGTACTTCTGGGTGGGGAGGTGCCCTGGCCAGGCCTGGAAAGGCTGTGTTTGAGCACTTGTGTGCTGTGTTCAAATTGTTTCTGTCCCTACTTGTACTTTGGTCAGAAGGCCAGATAGACTGAAGGAAACAGAAGAGCCGCAGGACAAAATAGGCTTTTAGAAGTTTAAGTGGTTGAAGTATCACTGTTGGGTTTTATTTAGTATCATAATTCATAGCAAATAAAGAATTTATCAAAAATTCTACCAAATATAGATGCTATTTTATAGATGTTATACACTTAATTTACATGCTCCATCGGGACCTTTATTTTTGTTTTTTGTTTTAGAAGTGGGGGGAGGGGACGGAGGGAGAGGGAGAGAGAGAGAGAATCTCAAGCAGACTCTTCGCTGAGTGTGGAGCCCTACATGGGGCTCAATTTCATGACCCTGATATCATGACCTGAGCCCAAATCAAGAGTTGGATCCTGAACTGATGGAGTCGCTCTGCCCAGGTGCCTCTCTTTTGGGACAGTTTTTTAAACAAATCATAAATCATAGTGTATGTATGGTTCAGTTTTATCTCTTTTCTTGCCTCTTACCCAAATACCTACTCTGTTTCATACACCTGTGTCCCGTAAGCTCTCCTCCCCCACCCTTTTGGCTGTCTCCTGTGTATTCTTCAGTTCTTAGTTTAGGGATCCTTTCATCAGAAAGCCTTTCCTTAGTCAGGGTCATACCTAGCTGTGCTCTCCTCTGGCACCTATACAGTCTGTCCTGGGACATCTCTTTTTCTTCTTCTTCTTTTTAAAAAGTATTTATTTATTTGGCAGAGCACAAGCAGAGGGAGAAGCAGGCAGAGGGAGAGGGAGAAGCAGGCTCCCCGCCGAGCAAGGGAGCCCGAAACAGGGTTTCATCCCAGGACCCTGGGACCATGACCCGATCCAAAGGCAGACACTTAACGAGTGAGCCACCCAGGCGCCCCCGGGACATCTCTTCTGATACTGCGCTGTGATTGGACACAGCCTCTGCTACCCTGGTTGCTCAGAGAGCTCAGGGACTAGGCTTGATAGTTGTTGAAGCTTCTTCTGCCAGTGGGTCAGGCCCATGCCTCATGATTAGTAAATATTTAAGCAATACAAAGGTTGGACATATTTGTCATTGTAAGTAATGTTTTTTGTTTTTGTTTTTTGAAAGATTTTATTTATTCATTTGTCAGAGAGGGAGAGAGAGAGAGAGAGTGAGCACAAGCAGAGAGAGCAGCAGGCAGAGGGAAAAGCAGACCTGGCTGAGCAGGGAGCCCAATGTGGGACTCAGTCCCAGGACCCTGGGATCATGACCTGAGCCGAAGGCAGACATTTAGCCAACTGAGCCACCTGGGTGTCCCTGTAATTAAGGTTTTAAAACTTAATATTTCCTGAACACTTTTCTGCATTTATGTATTCATAACTATTATTTATTATGGTTGTATTAATGTTTTTTTTAATATATATTCCTTAAGTATTTACCTGTTTTGGGGCATTTGGGTTATATCCATTATACTTTTTTCCTCTATATCTAGTACCAATACGTGACCTTCTTGTACATACGGCACTTCTTTTTAATACTTTTAAAAATAATAAAGGAAAACCAAACACAAACCACATATTTATTTTTAAAAAGGAGTGTATTTGTGTTGTGTCTAATGTCATAGTGAATGGCCTATAAAACAGCATTTGTTTTGCCCAGATTTCATTTTGAACAAGGAAAAGATACCTCTATTTTTATTCAAATTAAACAAATTATAAAATAAGAACTGTGATGCTCAAACAGGGGAGAGACACTGATGAGGTGATGGGGTACTATTTTAAGTACATTATATGAGGACAGCTTCTCTGAAGAGATGACATTTGAGCAAGGCCTTGAACAGGATAAGGAACCAGGCAGAGATCTGGGGATAGGGCATTCCAGTCAGAGAGATAACCAAGTGCAAAAGTCCCAAGGTAGGGGCCTGCTGGTGTGGTCAGGGAACAGTGGGATAGCTCCAGAGAGCTGTAGGAGGTTAGGTCAGAAGGAGAGGTAGAGAGAGGCTGGGTCTTACAGGTGCTTTTATTTTTTTATTCTTTATTTTTTTAATATTTAATTTATTTATATGAGACAGAACACAAGCAGAAAGGAGAGGGAGAGGGAGAAGCAGACTCCCTGCTGAGCAAGAAACCCAATGCAGGGCTCGAACCCAGGAGCCCAGGATCATGACCTGAGCTGAAGGCAGACGCTCAACCCACTGAGCCACCCAGGCGCCCCTCCATACAGGTCCTTTTAGACCATGGTGAGGTTTCTGCCTTTTATTCTATGCATAACGGGATGCTACTGGAAGGCTTTGATCAAGGGTGTGGCAGTATCTGATTTCTCCTTTAAGAAGACCCCTGTGGCTGCTGTGTACAGGTTAGACTGCCGCCAGTGGAGGCTGGTGAGGGGACAGTTGCAGGACCCCGGGGAGACCTGGTGCTTTGGACAGGGTGGGGTGGTGGAGGTGAAGAGAGTGCTCAGGTTTGGGATTTGCTGAAATGTGTCCTGAGAGATGAAATTTTTACCACTTGTTAAAAACTAGCTCAAGGCAGGGGCATCTGGGTGGCTGAGTTGGTTGAGCATCTGCCTTTGGCTCAGGTGATGATTCCAGGGTGCTGGGATCAGGCCCGGCATCGGGCTTCCTGCTTGTCAGAGTCTGGTTCTGTCTCTGCCTCCCTGTGCCCCCTCCCCACTTGTGTGTGCACACCTGCACACACACACACTCTCTCAAATAAATAAAATATCTCCCAAATAAATAAATAAAATCTTTAAAAAAAGAAACAGCTTAAGGTAAAACCTCACATTGAAAAAATGAGTTAGTAGTGTTCAAAATGCCTTTCTCTTCAGAGTATTTGGTTGATTTTCTACCCTTGAAATTACTGAACTGGTTAAGTGGGGAGAGGAACCAGTAAAGGTAAGGGCTGGAACTAGATTGTACTGTAATCCATTTGGTGATGGAACAGGACAGATTCCATAGCAGCAGATGTGCACATTTTCGTCTGTAATGGCCATTTATTTAATATAAAAGGTATGTCTGAAGAATTATGCTTGGATAAATTATATACTGAATTCTGGTGCTTAGTGTGATTGTGTTCAACTTGACCTGCTTAGTATTAACTGAAATATGTTGCAGCAATAATAAGGAACGCAATGGGTGCCTTTCTGCTGTTATCAAAATCCATTAACAAGTTTTGCTGTGCTTGACTGCTTTTCATTGTTACGCTTTATGGTTCATACCAGACTGTAGATGTAAATGACATCCATTCCACAGTGGTTTCTGAGGCTGTACAAACAGTGATGTTGTATTTGGAGTAAACATCTGTTTACTCCATAGGAATTATAGATGCTAGATAGGTAGTGGTTTGCTTTGGTTCTGTTCTACTTTCCATAGGATTTTAGCCAGGTTAGAGCAAAGTATTTGACAGTGTTCTTGAGCTTTGTGAAACTGCCTGGGCTTATGTGAGTGTGCTACATGGATGGCCACTCTTCTTGATTGCTACAGCTAGAGAGAGACAGTAGCTTAGCCAGCGGTACCCTTTAGTATAGGAGGTCCTGTGAAAAGTGGGTGAAGGTACTTCTCAAGCACTAAATTGGAGTGCTTTTTTCAGTAAAAGTTTCTTTTAGGAGTATGAAGTTTAAACTTAAGGTATTTGCTGTTTGCAGAATGCAAGATAGTTATAATGTTGAGTGTTTGTTGGTTTTTGTTTGCTTTTCTAGGGTTGGGGATGTGTATGTGTATATTTTAAAGATGTATTGATTTGAGAGGGAGAATGTGAGCGAGGGGGAGGAGAGGGGGAGGAGAGGGAGAAGCAGACTCCTCACTGAGCGCAGAGCCTGAAGTGAGGCTTGATCTCATGACTGAGATCACGACCTGAGCTGAAATCAAGAGTCTCAGATTCAACCTACTGACCCACTGAGGTGCCCCATGTGTAAGCATGTGTGTTTTAAGTAATCTCTGCTCCCAGCTTGGGGCTTGCACTTAAAATCCCAAGAACAAGAGTCCCATGCTATACTGACTGAGCCAGCCAGGTGGACCAAGGGTGTGTCTTTTATGATAGAATTTAAGAATCTTTTTTTTCCATAGCCACTTAAAGATTTAGAACAAAGATTAGGACTTTTTTGGGGGTAGCAGATCACTTTATTAATCTGAGGAAAGCTGTGGACTCTATTCTCAGAAAGGGACATGCACATATTCATTCAGCAAATTTATTCAGCTTGTTTTTATCAAATGGTTACTCTCCATCAGGCATAGTTAATAGGTGTTTAGGATACATAATGAACAAAAAAAGGAAATAAAACAAAAACAACCCCAACAGACCCCAAACTCTGCCT
Source organism: Lontra canadensis (assembly GCF_010015895.1). Classification (NCBI taxonomy): domain Eukaryota; kingdom Metazoa; phylum Chordata; class Mammalia; order Carnivora; family Mustelidae; genus Lontra; species Lontra canadensis. The sequence continues at coordinate 5,924,481 of NW_022631019.1, read as the reverse complement.
CTGTGGAGCTTATAGGCTAGTGAAGTCAGCAAGTAGTAAGTGTAATAGATAAGAGCATTATGAAGTATACTAGCGGGGCCCCTGGTTGGCTAAGCATCAGCCTTCGCCTCAGGTCCTGATCCCAGGGTGCAGAGATTGAGGCCATGTGGGGAATCTCTGCTCGGCAGGGAGTCTGTTTCTCCCTCTGCCTGCCACTCCTCCTGCTTGTGCTCTCTCCCTTTCTGTCAAATAAATAAATAAATAAATAAATAAATAAAATCAATCTTACAAATATATATTAGAATGTGCTGAGTGCTGTGGAAAAGATAGAATATGGAAGGGAAGAATGGCAGTTGTGATTTAAATACAAAAATTAGGATAGGCCTGATAGGGTGATATTTGAACAAAAGGTTAAAGATGGTACACCAGATAGCCATGCAGAGTTTTGGAGTTTGAGCATTTTGGGCTCAAATGAGGGGAATGCCAGCACAAAGGCCAGCAAGGGGAAGAGTGGTGTGTTAGTGTCTTGGAGCTGCAGTAACAAAGGAACGCAGGCACGGTGACAAAACAGTGGAAGTGTATTCTCTCCTATAGTTCTGGAGGCTCTGAGGGAGGATCTGATATACGCTCCTCTCCTGGATTCTGGTGGCTGCCAGTAATCCTTGGCATTCCTCTGCTTGTAGACACATCACTCTCTCTGTCCTCACATGTCCTCTGTTTCATCTTCTGCCTGTCATTGAGTAAATCCAGGATGATCTCATCTCAAGATCCTTAACTTAAATCTGCAAAGACTGTTTTTCCCAATAAAGTAACATTCACAGGAACTGAGGGTTAGGACTTGGACTTAACCTTTTTGAGGACCACCATTCATCTGTACTGATTCTGAAGAGAGATAAAAATCCTAGTATGTACTGTTAAGGGGGTAGTAGCAAGTAAGCTCTCTGGTGCCCCTGGGGTCTTCTTCTGGACCTTGGCTTAAATTGAAATGGGGAGGTCTTAGAAGGCTTTGAGCAGAGATTTGGCAATGATTTACATTTTAAAGGGATGGCTCTGCTGCTGTGTTGACAATAGACTGGGGTGGAAATAAGGACACAGCTGAGGCTATTGTGATAATAATCCAGGTGAGAAATGATGGTGGTTCAGACTCCTGTGGCAGTAGTGAGGGTGGTGGGACATGTTTGGCTTCTGTACATATTTTTTTTTCCTGTATATATTTTGAAGGTAGAACAATAGTAATTTCTGATAGATTTTTAGGAGTGAGAGCGAGGGATCAAGAATGATTCCAAATTGGGGCACCTGGCTGGCTCAGTTCATAGAGCATGTGACTCTTGATCTGGGAGGTTTGAGTTCAAACCCCAGGTTGGGTAGAGAACTTAGTTAAAAAAATAAATAAAAACAAAGACTGGCATATTTTTAAAAATTAAAAAAAAAAAAAAGATTTCAAAGTTTGGTACTTGGGACTGAGCAAGCTAGGCACACTCCAGAAAGATGCAGTTGTCAGGAACCAATATAGGAAGGCTGTGTTTAGAGCTGGCTTTTTGGGGAAGATCAAGAACTTAGTTTTGGACGCTGAATTTAAGGTAAGTAGTAGATTGCCAAGAGGAGATGCCAAGTAGACTGTTTTAAGGCACTAGAAGTAGTCTGGAATTCAGGTGAGAAACCTGGATTGGAGATACATAGTTGTAGTTCTTGGCAAATGTAATTAAAGCTGGGAAATTGGAAGAGATCACAATAGGAATATAGAGAAACCAAGAACTAAACTGTGGGACATAAAAAAGTCTGAGAAAAGAACAATCAGCAACAAAAATCTCTGAGAAGATATCAGTATAAAAGGAAACCAAGATGGCATCTTAGAAGCCAAGTAAGAAAAAAGGAGAAACTGTTAAAAAAAAAAAAATCTGCTAAATTGGGTCAGATTAGGATGGAGACTTGATCACTGAATTTAGCAATGTTCAGGTCAGAGGTGAACTTGGCCAGATTAGTTTCACTGGCGTCTTTGGGTCAGGATCTTTATTGGAATGGGTTTAAGAGAAAATGAAAGCAGAATTTGAGAGAATGTATCTAGCACCTTTTTGGAGGATATTTGCTGTAAAGGAGAAGAGCAAAACAGGGTTGTAGATAGTTGAAGACCTTTTTTTTTTTTTTTTTTTTTTTTTAAGAGTAGGCTCCATGCCTTAGCATTGAGCCCTACATGGGGCTTGAACTCATGACGCGGGGATCAAAACCTGAGCTGAGATCAAGAGTCAGATGCTTAACCGACTGAGGCACCTAAAGACAGAAGAAATAACAGTACAGAAGTATCTAACTGTCTCAAAATTTTGCTGAATTTCAGGGGATTAATGGGTCCCCTCCATCCTTCTGTGAACCTGCAATTTAGAAACTCTTGGTCTTAAGCTTGTCAGTAAGACCATGGGATGGCATCCTCACTTCCTTCCTTAAGATTTCTCTTTTATATTAAGAGTTTGCATGGTCTAGTAATTAGGCCACAAGGAATAAGAATTCTTGTCTTCATTCTTTGTTGCAAGGAGTAAGCCTTGGTGTAAATCACTTACCTTACATTACAAAAAAATTATTCTTCACTTAGTACATATACTATCACTATTCTACATGAAACTAATCTTTATAACAGTCCTCCATAATAGTTACTATTTTCCCCATTTTACGGCACTGGGAAAATGGAGGCATAGAAAGGCTTAGTAACTTGCCAAAAGTTGCCTGGCTGGGAAATGGCAGAGCCAAGTTTTTTGTTTTTGAATTTTTTTTTTTTAAAGATCTGTTTATTTGAGAGAGAGAGAGAGAGAGAGAGAGAGAGAAAGAACAATCATGCATGAGTGTGAGTGGGAGGAAGGGCAGAGGGAGAGAAAGCAGACGCCCTGCTGAGCATGGAGCCTAGTAGCCTCATTACTCTATTTCATGACCCTAAGATCATGACCTGAGTCCAAACCAAGAATTGGGTGCTCTACCAACTGAGGCACCTAGGCTCCCCATTCTAAACAAAAATTTATTTATTTGTTTGTTTATATTAAGATTTTTTTTATTTGAGAGAGCGAGAGGGAGAGTGCGTGAGGTCGGGGTAGGGACAGAGGCAGAGGTAGAAGGCGGCAGCCTGCTCAGAAGGCTCCCTGTGTGGGGCTTCATCTCTGGGACCCCGGGATCATGACCTGAGCTGAAGGCAGGTGCTTAACTGATTGAGCCACCTAGGCACTCCTGTTTTGTTTTTTAAAAGATTTTAAGTAATCTCTACACCCAGCGTGGCGCTCAAAGTTACAACCTCAAGATCAAGAGTCTCATGCTCTACCGACTGAGCCAGACAGGCATCCACCTTTAAAAAAAAATAGATTTAAGTAATTTTCCCACCCAGTGTGGGGCTTGAACTCACAACCCCAGGATCAAGAGTTGTACGGTCTTCCAACTGAGCCTGCCTCGTACCTGCGAATATTGTAAGGTTATAATAGATTTTTTTTTTTTAATTTATTTGACAGAGATCACAAGTAGGCAGAGAGGCAGGCAGAGAAAGAGGGAAGCAGGCTTCCTGCTGAGCAGAGAGCCCGATGTGGGGCTCGATCCCAGGACCCTGAGACCATGACCTGAGCTGAAGGCAGAGGCTTAAACCCACTGAGCCACCCAGGCGCCCCGGTTATAATAGATTTTATTCCAGAGATTTGAGAATGGCTGCTTTTCTTCCAGCAGATAGATGAGCGTCCTTTTCCGCTGTCTACCAGCTTTTGGCTGGCACAGAGACGTACTTTCTCTATTCTAGCAGGTGAACTTGCTCCCTCTCCACCTGTACTCTGTTTTCTGGTCCTTTTTCACTAGGGCTCGATATGTTGGTGTACCCTGGATGGTATTGTTCTGTTGGATTATGTGACCTAAATTGCTGGCTCTGTTTGTTGTAGAGTGGTTCAAGTAGGCCTTTGGGGCCCTAGAGTTAAAACGGACGGTTTTGAGTCAGTGTGGTTTGAAGAGCCTATCACTGAGGATCTCCAGCTAGTCCAGCTGGATAGTGCAGGTTCCGTTTGCTTTGGTACAGTTCAGATGTGTTCTTCTCCCTGTAGTCTCTGCCCAGGAATGGACTAGGGCCAAAGAGTGGTGGAAGTAATACACATATGAGGGTGCTGGAGCCCAGATAGGTCATCATTTACACCAAGGCACAAGTCAAATTAGTGACTGAGCTGACATTAGAACCTAGTTTTCTTTCTTCCTCTCCCTTTTCTCCCTCCCTCCCTCCCTTCCTTCCCTTCCTTTTCCTTCCTTCCTTCCTTCCTTCCTTCCTTCCTTCCTTCCCTCTCTCTCTCTCTTGATTTTATTTATTAATTTGTCAGAGAGAGCACACACAAGCAGGGTAGTGGCAGGCAGAGGGAGAAGCAGACTCCTGCTGAGCAAGGAGTCCAAGCGGGACTTGAACCTAAGACCTTGGGATCATGACCTGAACTGAAGGCAGATGCTTAACCGACTGGCCACCCATGAGTCCCAGAACCCAGTTTTTTAATGTTTAGATTAATGCTTTAAAAATGAATGTGTTGGGGTGCCTGGGTGGCTCAGCAACTGCCTTTACCTCAGGTCATGATCCTGGAGTCCCCAGATGGAGTCCTGTATCAGGCTCCCCGCCGGAGACTGCTTCTCCCTCTGACCTCTCCCCTCTCATGCTCTCTCTCTCCCATTCTCATTCTCTCAAATAAATAAATAAAATCTTTTAAAAAAAATGAACGGGTTACTTTAAAAAGTATAAGCATTTCCATACAATTACATACTTTTCATCATTATAATAACTGCATAATACTTCATAAATTTTATTTTTTACTGTTACGTAATGCTATATGGATTTTTTTTTCATTCAGTAAATACTGAGTATCACTGTTCTAGGCATTGAGGATTTGGTAATGAATAAGTAGGAAAAAAAATCTCTGTTCTCCTGGAGTTTGTAACAGATCAGTGTCTTCTCATATTTACAATTATTAGTGTAGAGTATGAATGAACTCTTATTTTATTACAGATAAAATTGTTCAGTGTCTGCATTTCTGAAATGCAGTTTTTAAAAAAACTATGTAAAAAATGAAGCCTTCTAAAGTATTTGTTTTCTTTTATTAAAATGTGTAGTGTTTGCCCCCTTACACTCAAGTGCTATTAAAAATTAAAATAAATAGGGACCTGTAAAAGAAGTGTTTTAAGTATCATCAACTCTTGATAATTAAAGAACTTGGTTAATTGCTTTTTTCACCAATTAGCTAAAATGTATAAATAGGTCCTGTGATTTTTGGCATGGCTGAGAAATTTTTTGTTGTTGTATTTGTAAGCTTAGTAGATAAGATCTATAGTCCCGTCAGATTTCAGGTTGCAGAGTTGACTAGTAATTTCTCATCTCTGCTTTGTGTGATTCTCCTACCTTCTTTCATTTCTGGAAAATCTGTAGGGACTTGGGTGGGCGGGATTAGATGTGATCCAGTTCACTCTTAAAGATGCCCAGTTTGAATTTTGAGTCAGTGAAGTATGTCTAGGTTTAGAAGTACAGAAAGACCCCTTTAAATGTTATACTGAAATCTCGGATGGAAAGCAAGTCATTGACCTCTTCCAACCGCACGTCAAGAAACAGCTTTCTGTAGCTGACTACAACAGAGACTGTAAGACTGTCTGTGCTGGTACTCCCCTGAGAAGTGTTCTGATACTTTGTCTCATGTATACTCAAGAGGTAAATTTTGTACAGTGGTTCATATTTGAGGTGAATCAGTTCTTTGCTATTTGCTTTGTGTGTTGAATATAACTACTTCTAATTACCATTCTTCAAGAGAGGTATTATTACTGAATTTCAAGGGAGGAAATGGGGAGTCAGAGAGGACTCGCCTCTAATAATACCAGATTTGGGGTTCAAACTACGGTCTTGGATACTGCTAATTGAAGTTTTCCTACCATGCCATACACCTTTCCTTAAAATTATAAACAGAATTGTATTTTGTTTTACAGTGATCTGTCTGAAACTGTATTTTTCTTTAATTTCATTTAGAAAATAAAATATTCATTCTCTTCTGTTTTCCCATTTTATTGATATTTTCCTTCAAGAAGTTCTAAAAGTTAAACCTAAGATATGTCTCCTCCTCTTCCCACCCCTACCATTTTCTCCCCTCCCCTCCTCCCCCACCCTCCATTGCAAGCTTATCTTCCCCAACAAACTCAGGTGCTGCCACCCCTTTTTCCTCCCTCTTCTCTTTCTCCCCTCTGACTCTCCTCCCCTTCCCCTCCTGTGCTCTCTTACACCCCTGCTTCCTCTTCTTTTTTTTTCTCCTTCCTTTTGCAGTTAGTTCCATTATTAAATTTTAATGCTAGAAGCATAAAAAATATTCATTGACGCTGGCTAATATATTTTTTTTCCTAGGAGGGCAAAGAAAAAAATCTGGATTTCTTAGATAAGCCACTGCCCTCCAGAGTTTGAAACAGCCCTGTAACTTACTGTTTTAAGTAAATTGCAGTCTAAATGTTAGCAGATAAAATATTGGTAACTTTCTTGCTCCAGTTAGAATTCCTTCAGAGGTTGAAGTGTTTGTTGGATTCATCAGAATAAGTAGTTCTAATATTTGACTTTGATGTTACTTTAACATTCAGTAAAAGAGAACATATTTAAGTGGAAGGTCAAATATTGATGGTATACAGAGAGGGGCAAGGAAAACTTATTTTTAAAATTTGTTAAATTGTGTAATACATACTTAAAATGAGACTATTTTGGGGGAAGAAAGTTTCTGATAACATAGGTGACGTAAAAAATTTAGAAAGTTACTAAGCATTTATTTATTTTTTAAAAATTTATTTATATTTGTTTATTAGAATTCTAAGCAGATTGCCTGCTGAGCACAGAAACCCATATCCATGACCCTGAGATCAAGACCTGAGCCAGAATCAAGAGTAGGTCATGGGGTGCTTAGGTGGCTCAGTAGTTAAGCGTTTGCCTTCGGGATGCAGCCCTACATTGGGCTCCCGGCTCAGTGGGAAGCTTGTTTCTCCCACTCCCCTTGGTTGTATTCCCTTTCTTGTCTCTTTCTCTCTCTCTGTGTCAAATAAATACAATCTTAAAAAAAAAAAAACGGTGAAGGTCACTTAACTGTCACCCAGGTGCCCTGAAAGTTACTAAGCATTTAAAGTGGAATCAATTTAGGGAATTTATGTAAGAAATGGTTTGTTGTGGGCGCGTGGGTGGCTCAGTCGGTTGAATGTCTGACTCTTGGTTTGTGCTTGGGTCATGATCCTCAGGGTCCTGAGATCCAGCCCTGTGTAGGGCTCCGTGAGTCTGTTTGCCCTGCTCCCTCTGCTCCTTGCCCGGCTCTTACTCCCTCTCTGTCTCTCTCTCATAAATAAATAAAATCTTTTTTAAAAATTTATTTTATTTTAAATAAATTTATTTTATTCTAAACGAATTTATTTTATTTTAAATATTTTATTTTTATTTATTTTTAAAAAAGATTTTATTTATTTATGAGAGAGAGAGTAGTGAGAGAGAGCAGAGAAAGTCAGAAGGAGAAGCAGATTCCCCATGGAGTTGAGAGCCCGATGTGGGACTTGATCCCAGGACTCCAGAACCATAACCTGAGCCGAAGGCAGTTGCTTAACCAACTGAGCCACCCAGGCGCCTGAAAATATTTTACATTTATTTAAATTTTATTATAGTTATTTAAATTAAAAAAATTAAATATATTTATTGAAACTATTTTTTATTATTTTTTATTTATTTTATTTATTTATTTGAGAGAGAGCACGAAGTGGGGAGGAGCACCGGGAGAAGGGGAAGCAGACTCCCCATGGAGTAGGGAGCCTGAGGTGGGGCCCCATTCCAGGACTCCAGAATCGTGACCTGAGCTAAAGGCAGATGCTTAGCTGACTGAGACCCTCAGGAACCCCAGTAAATAAAAACGGTTTGTTGAAAATAGAAAGGATGTATTGTATTTTGAATGATAAGCAGATGCTAAGAACTTTGGGATTAGTACAGTTGGTATGAAAACTAGGTACCGATTTTATGTTTACTTAAATCATAGATTGAAATTATTAACCATATTTTCAACTGAAAGATTCTTTCTTTCTTTTTTCTTTTTTTTTTAAAGATTTATTTGTCAGAGGTTGGGGAGAGGAAAGGATGAGCAGGGGGAGGGGCAGAAGAACAAGAAGAAGCATGCTCCCTACTGAACAGGAGCCCACCTGGGGCTCGATCCCAGGGCCGTGGGGTCATGACCTGAGCTGAAGGCAGATGCTTAGCTGACTGAGCCACCCATGTGCCCCCAACTGAAAGATTTCTAAGTTAAACAAAAATTGAGTTTCCGTTTGAGAGGCAGTGTGAACTGGTGGTGGAGAGCACAGACTTGGAAGCGGGAAGCCTGGGTTCAAATCTCAGCTCTGCCAATAGTGGCTTTATGTTATGAGGAAATTATTTCACTTGTCTGGGCCTCAGTTTCAGTCATCTGTGAAATAGGAATAATAACAATATCTCCTTGTAGGGTTGCTGGGAGCATTAGATGAGGTAATACGTACAAAATGTGAGTGATGGGAGGTCAAGCATTCCAGGGCTTATTGAACGACTGCCATAAATATTTGAGGCTAGGTGCTAGAAAATACAGATGTGGGAAAGATTTAAAAAGAATTTGGGAGAAGGTGAGCATTATGAGGGGAGGTATGAGAATGAGAGAGTTCACATGATTGAATTCTGCTCTGCTACACCAATGAAGTAATTCTGAGGAAAAGCAAATGAGAATTTGTCCATTCAGGAGTTAAAACACATGGCAATACTTGGCCAGTTCCCTGATTATCTTCTTGAGCAGGTGAGGTGGGGCATGATTCTGTTCTGTATAATTGAGTGGGAGAAGCAGATCCCCTGCTTAGCAGGGAGCCCAGCATAGGGCTCTATCCCAGGACCCCTCATCATGACCTGAGCCAAAGGTCTAAGCATAGCTAACTGAACCACCCAGGTGCACCTTGTGTCTAATTTTTAAATAGTTTACCAAAATGAAGGGAGAAATAGGAAATTCCTAGAGGCAGTGAGTATAAGCCAGAGTGAATAGAAGTGAAACCTGAAAGATTCTGACGGGAAGAAGACAGGATTAGAGGAGGAAAGGTTCTGTTAAAGGCAAGAGGACAGATGTATCCAGGTGGTCGGAGGGTTAGTGCTTGTGAACCAATGGTTTCAGATATGGAGCAAGTTGTAGTTGTGTGTTGGTGGTTTCAGTGGAGGGAAGGTAGAGGTCATTGGACCTAGACACCAGACAGCTGACTTTTAGATGGGCATCCTCTTGTTGCCCTCACCATGACTGTGGTAGGACCAGATGAGAAGGAAGACTAGGAGCCGATGTTAAGGACTTTCATAAATGAGGGGGAAGGACTACCCAGAAATCATTTTTCTCATGTTGTGTCATATCTTTTGTGTAATTCCCATTTCTTTCTATGTAATTTTCTTTGAATATCATTGATGTCATATGTATATACTGTTTTGTAACTGGCTTTAAATATAAGTCAAATGGTAGTAGATGTTCATTGTATGAAAGTCAGAAAATAGGGATAAAACAAATGTTAGCTACTAATGGTATACTCTTAGTATACTAATGTTAGATAACTAATGTTAGCTGCTAGTGGTATACTCTTCTAGACTTTTTTCCTACATAGGCAGTAAAAAACACATTTTAAGTGGGGCACCTGGGTGGTTTAGTCTGTTAAGCGTCAGACTCTTGATTTCAGCTCAGGTCTTGATCTCACGGTTGTGAGTTGGGCATGGAGCCTACTTTAAAAAAAAAAAAAAAAGGTATCGTGTGTGTGTGTGTGTGTGTGTGTGTGTATTTAAGTAATTTCTACACCCAGTGTGGGGCTCAAACTCACAACCCTGAGATCAAGATCAAGAGTCAGTTTCTCCAACAAATGAGTCAGCTAGGCATCTCCCCATTAGATATATTTTTGCAATTACTGTATATTGTATTTTCATGTCATTCAATGTCAGTAAATACACTGTTAGGATTATAATTATTTTAATTATAATTTCATATTTTTTAAAGGTTTATTTGTTTTAAAGAGAGAGCACAAAGTGGGAGGGGCAGAAGAAGTGGGAGAGAGAGTTTCAAGCTGACTCTGCACTGAGCACAGAGCCCGACTCGAGGCTTGATCTCCTAACCCTGAGATCATAACCTGGGCTGAAAACGAGTCGGCTTTTCAACTGACTGTGCCACCCAGGTGCCCCTGTCAGGATTATTTTTAATAACCATGTAGTGTTCTAAGAACCTGCTCTAATTTACTGACGGAATCCAATTGTAATTGAGCATTTTTTTTTTTTTTATTTGACAGATCACAAGTAGGCAGAGAGGCAGGCAGAGAGAGACAGGAGGAGGCAGGCTCCCTGCTGAGCAGAGAGCCCGATGTGGGACTCGATCCCAGGACCCTGAGATCATGACCCGAGCCGAAGGCAGAGGCTTTAACCACTGAGCCACCCAGGCGCCCCTGTAATTGAGCATTTCTAACATCTGCTACCTAATTGTGTATTGTATCTTTAAATTAATGCAGTTTATGGTGGTTGCATAATGTTTGGTGCATGGATGTGCTGAAACTTGACAGTAGGGAAGGGTGGCTTTTAACCTCTGAACTGATAGGCATAGAATTTATGCAGGCCAATTCAACTGTAGTTATGGCCACACACATTAACATTGTACTTGTAGCATGAACTCTCAGGGTTTTGGAGTGGTGGTGTTTTTTTTTTCTTTTTTGTGGTAGAGGAAGTTGACCATATCAGCCTGGTTCTCTGTGCCATTTCCTGGACCGAAAGATTAATATTGAAGATGCTGGATGCTTAACAATTTGGAATTCATTTTGCCCAGTTTTGCAGTAAGATACTCTAATTTGCCTTCCTTCAGTGAAAAAGGGTAAATAATCACTGACTTTTTTCCCTTAATTAAGCATTAAAAGCCATATTGGGCATTTATGTGTTATGAAAATCATGACAATGACATAAATTGCCTTGCATTTTCTTGTGTGATGTCCTTGGGAACAGTACATGTGTTTTACAGAATGCTTTGATTGAAAATATTTACACAGAAAATGAGCTTGCCGTATGAACACATTGAAATAAGTAATTTATCACCCCTAAAATACATCTCAGTGACTACAGCATCCAAGGAGTCCTAAAAGCTGATTCTAAAGATAGGATTGGACTGGAAAGACGGACTGCTGCTGAGTTTTCACATGACTTGTTCAGAGCACTTCTCTGAAATGAGTTTTTTACTTATTTGTTAACTTGTTCATTGTTTGTATGTGACTTCATATTCACCAGTCCCAGTTAATAAAAATTGTTAAATGAATGAATAAATTGTATTATATCTGTTTTTAATGCATTTAAATTACTAAAGAATTGACTTCTTTGGGAGAGTAATTTTTGAGATACACATGAGTAAAATGAAATGAGGCATAGAGAATTTTTCTGGGGTGTTCTGGTGATGTAGAAGGATAATCTGGAAATCCTGTGTTTCCCTAAATAGTATTCTTCCCTCTGAATCACCTAGGTAACAACCACATCTCTATCATTTTGACCATTTCAGCCATTCCATGTTTTTCTTGATTCTTTTCTTGATTCCAAAATTGTAGTTCTTATTCTGGTGCTACTTTGATGTATCTAGGACAGTATTGTGCAGTAGAAATTATAATGTGAGCTTTAACTATGAGTCACTTACATAATTTTACATTTTCTAGTAGCCACATTAAAAAAAGGTTAAGGGGAGGATGAAATTAATATTAATTATATTTTATTTAATCCAGTATGTCTAAAATACTATTTTAGCATGTAAATAATATAAAAATTATTGAGTTTTTAACATTATTTTTCATATTAAGTATTTAAAGTCCAGTGTGCATTTTACACTTTTGTCTCAGTGTGGATTGGCACGTTGCAAGTGCTCAGTAGCTGCATGTGACTAGTGTTTACCCTGTTGGACGGTGCAGATCTAAGGAATCATTTAGAGACAAAACAAAAAGTTAATAGTATAGGCAATGGCAAAGATATCCATTTCATAAGCTGAGGATAGCTTTAATAGTTTCCTATTTTAAAGGTTATTTGATACAGATAGTTTCATATAACAATAATACAGTTTTGCTGCAGGCCAAAATTATACATTGAATTGATGGTGTTTAACCAAGATGATACAAATGTGTTATTATAGATGTTTTAGAAATCCTGGCACCCTCAGACTTGGTCATCTCTAATCCCTCCTTTTTAAATGTTAAAAAGAGAGGATCTAACTGTATCTATAATATTTTATTAATTGCATTGGGGAAAAGAGATCTGAAGCATCCAGCAAAATAATAACACTGTTAAATCTGGGTGGTAAGTACATGGTGTTCCTTATATTTTCTAATACTTGTCTGTGTGTTTTAAATATTTCATGAAGAAATTTAAATATACAGAAACTTGATTCATAAAAGTAAAATGTGAGTGAGACATCATTTAATGTGTTAGAAATTCTGGAAGTGATGCTCTGCTTATACTTTCATAGTGATGGTATTCTTTCTTTTGCCTCCAGTTAATAGTGAGTTGCAGAAAAATGGCAACTTCCATTCAGTAACTGCTTTCTTTGGATGAGACTTGTTATGAAAGATGTGCCATCTGGAGATGATTTAATGTAATTTCATATTATAGCTATAGCATTTCAAAGAATGGAATATTTCTTAGACATCTCTGTGTTTAGACAGATGTTTGACTTGAAGATCTTTAAACTGAGATGTCGAGCAGTACTGACATTTTCGAAGCTTAACAATTTTTAAACTTTTTTTTTGTAATTTGGTCAGAAAATATTTTTTTATTTATTTGATAATATATTCAAGGTGCAGACCAGATGTTCACTTACTCACTGTAAATAGGCCTGAGTTAGGTATATGATTCCTTGATGGAATCTGACGTGTATTTTGTAAAATTTTGTTTGTAATGATGCTTCAAGAGGATAAGGTAAAACTATCATATATCACGAACATTTTTTTTAAATTAAGATTTTACCTATCCATTTGATGGAGAGAGAGAGTGAACACACAAGCAGGGGGAACAGCAGAGAGCTGGAGAAGCAGGCTCCCTGCTGAGCAGGGAGCCCGATATGGGTCTCCCTCCCAGGACCCTGGGATCACGACCTGAGCGAAAGGTAGGCACTTAACTGACTGAGCCACGCAGGTGCCCCAGGAACAAAATATATTTTTTTAAAGCTTTATTTATTTGAGAGAGAGAGAGAGAGCGGAGCTGGGGAAGGGGCAGAAGGAGAGGGAGAGAGAATTTGAGCGTGGAGTCTGACGCAGGGCTCAATTCCATAACCCTGATGTCATGACCTGAGTTGAAACCGAGAGTCAGACACTTAACCAGCTGAGCCACCAGGTGTACCAGGAACAGAGTATTTGAAGTAGCAGTAGGTTTCAGTCCAATGTAGAAATAGCTTATATATGGAAATATATAAGAAAATATATATAGCTTATATATGGAAAAAAATAAACCATATACACACAGAGAGGAAGAGCAAGTTAGAACTGACAATTGAGAATTGTATATATTCAAGCTGTATGGTTGATTTGATACACACATATCAAATGCGTGAAGTCATCCCCACATTGAAGCTAGTTAGCGCATTCATCACCCAGGTAGCCAACCACCTTTGTTGTTTTATGGCAGGAACACTTAGAATCTAACCTTTTTTTTTTTTTTTTAAAGATTAATTTATTTGAGAGAGAGAGAGAGAGAGAGAGGAGCAGGGGCTAGGGGTAGAGGAAGAAGCAGACTTCCCATTGACTGGGGAGCCCTATGTGGGACATGATCCGGGGACCCTAGGATCATGACCTGAGCCGATGGCAGATGGTTAACCAACTGAGCCACCCAGGCACCCAGGATCTAACCTTTTCAGCAAATTTCAAATATATAAGAAAGTATTGTTAACTATTGTTACATTGTTAATACATTTCCAGAAATATTATTTTCATTCAACAAATATTTGTTACTGGGTGTATATTTTAATAGAAAACAGTTGAAGCCTCTACCTTCATGAAATCTATAGAGATGACAGTTGTTTGCATTTTGGTGTCTTTTCTTCCAATCTCCTTTTCTAGTCATGGTTTTAGAAAATTGGGATCATACATACATACATACAGTTTTGTATCTTTTCCTAAAACAGCATTTGCAGTGTAAACAACTTCTCATTTTAAAGAGCTTCTCATTGGGTCACCTGGGTGGCTTAGTCGGTTGAGAGTCTGCTTTTGGCTCGGGTCGTGATCCCGGGGTCCTGGGATTGAGCCCTGTTTTGGGCTCCCCACTTGGCGGAGGGCCTGCATCTCCCTCTCCCTAAGCCTGCCACTCCCTTTGCTGTGTGCTCTGTCAAATAAATAAATAAATTCTTAGGGTGCCTGGGTGGGCTCAGTCGGTTAAGCATCTGCCTTCAGCTCACGTTACGATCCCGGGGTCCTGGGATCGAGCCCCTCATCGGGCTCCCTTCTCAAAGAGGAGCCTGCTTTTCCCTCTCCCTCTGCCTGCTGCTCCCCTTGCTTTGCTTTCCTTCTCTCTGTCAAATAAATTTAAAAAAATCTTAAAAAAAAAAAATGAAAGGGTTCCTACTATCATCTTTTTTCTTAGAGTAAAAATATATATGCTAATTGTAGGGGCACCTGAGTGGCTTGGTTGGTAAAGCGTCTCTCTGCGTTTGGCTCAGGTCATGGTCCCAGGGTCCTTGGATGGAGCCCCTTGCCAGACTCCCTACTCAGCAGGGAGCCTGCTCCCCCCCCCCCCCACTGCCCCCTTGGTGCTTGTTCTCCCTCCTCTCTCTGAAATAAATAAATAAAATCTTTGAAAAGGTACATATGCTAATATAATTTTTTTTTTTTTAAGATTTTATTTGACGGAGAGAGACACAGCGAGAGAGGGAACAGAAGCAGGGGGAGTGGGAGAGAGAAGCAGGCCTCCCGCCAAGCAGGGAGCCTGATGTGGGGCTCTATCCCAGGACCCTGGGATCATGACCCAAGCTGAAGGCAGATGCTTAACAACTGAGCCACCCAGGTGCCCCGCTAATATAAGCTTTATATATATAGAAATGTATAATTTAGCAAACAAAAGTCCCTAATGGTTCTGGCTTTCAAAATGATAAGTGTTAGTAGGTTGATGTATCTTTATTTCTAACTTACTCTATAAAAACACATTATAGGGGCCCCTGGGTGGCTCGGTGGGTTGAGCCTCTCTGCCTTTGGCTCAGGTCATGATCTCAGGGTCCTGGGATCGAGCCCTGCATCGGGCTCTCTGCTCAGCGGGGAGCCTCCTTCCCCCTCTCTCTCTGCCTGCCTCTCTGCCTACTTGTGATCTTTTTCTCTGTCAAGTAAATAAATAAAATCTTAAAAAAAAACCACATTATATACCTTTTGTGTCTCTTCAGATTAATAGAAACAGTGTTATACTCTACATACTATACTGTAATTTACTTTTTTCAATTAACTACAAATTTTGAACATTTTCCCATATTGGTACACACATAGCTTATCAATTTTTAAAATAATTATTCCAGAGTGTGGCACATTAATTTTGTAATTTAGCTAGTTCCCTCTTGGTGGTTGTTTGAGGCTTTGTGTAGTTTTTGCTGTTGTGAACAGTGTTGCAGTTATCATTCTTGGCAATATTTTCACATAAGCCTGTGAGTATTTTTGTGGGTTAAAGTCCTTAAAGTATAATTACTCAGTCAAAAATTAGGTGCACTTTGAATTTGAATAGAAATTGCTAAATTAGCCTCCAAGTTGATAGTATCAGTTTACATTCCTGTGGGCAGTACATCAGCCGTAGCTTTTTAAAATACATCATCTGTTGAGTGCTTGTAGCATTCTCCATCGGTGTCGTCCTTCCCCCGTTCTTCAGGGGCTGTTAGTTCTGCAGATGAGAAAGCTGAGCATGGCTAGTAAGCAGTGGGGCTGCCGGTCAGCTTGAGGCTGTCTGCTTCCCAGACCTGTGCTCTTAATCATTAGGTGGCGTGTCCTCCTAGATCTGCGTTCGACCAAAACGTTTAATGCTACTAGCGGTGGATGTTGAATTTTGTGTTAATTAGAATGTAAAGCCCTGATTATCCATAATCTGTGGAGGAATGACCCTCCTAGTCAACTGTATTTTTATTTATTTACTTATTCCAAAGGATTTTGTTCATTTATTTGAGATCGTGAGGGTGAGTGAGCAGAGGGAGGAACAGAGGGAAAGGGGGGGAGAGAGAATCCTACGCAGACTCCCTGCCGAGTGTGGAGACCAACGTGGGGCTCAATCTCATGGCCCTGAGATCATGACCTGAGCTGAAATCAAGAGTTGGACGCTCAGCCGACTGAGCCACCTAAGCTCCCCTCGCCAACTGTATTTTAAAAAAAATCAAGTTCCCACAATGTGTTAGGTCTTGTACCTTGCAAGACAATTTTACTTAATCTTCACAATAGTCTTCTGGGGTAAGATTGTTCACCTGGCTGGCTCATAAATCATAGAAAACTCTAGTGCACTGTCCCATATGATAGCCATTAGCCTCATGTAGCTACTTAAATTTAAGTTAATTAAAATTAAATTAAAATTTAAGTCTTTCATTCACACTAGCCACATTTCAAATGTTCAGTAGACCCATGTGCCCAGTGGTTGCTGTCCTGGGTGGTGTGGATATGGGATATTTCTGTCATTGCTGAAAGTTCTATTGGACAACACTGGTCTAGGATTCTGACTTAGGAGTTAAGGAGAAAAAGAGGTGTGGAAATGATATTAAAGTATAATGAGTAAATGACATTTTTATTATCTTCTAGAAGAGATACTGTGTTTTACACTTCTTTACTGGAAATAGTTTTTTGCTGTGCTCAGGATTAGAGCGCAGAAGTACTCCTCTTTAAGTAAGTTATGTAAATAGATTTTCCTTTTGGTTATTTCTATCTTTAAATTATGGCTAGAAATAAAAATTCTAGAAACATGTTCTGTTTATACCTCAGAATAACCAACTGCATATAGCATTTGGGAGAAAGTCATGCTAACGGAGTTAAGAAAAGGCCTCTGATGGGTGCCTCTGTGAGGGTGTAGTCTCCAGTCTGCCGACGAGCTCTGCGACCACTCCAGCTGGTCGGTCTGTATCCCCTGCTCGCCTGTTCTTTTGCCATCGCTTTTATATGAACTGTTCATTAGACTTAGTAGGTGCTTGTCACCCTTTCTCCTATCACTTATCCTTCCTTTCCCTGTCTTGCACAGATGACCTCACTTCCTATTTTACAAAGAAAACAGAAGCCATCGGATTGGAGCTTCTCAACTTCTAGCCACTAATGCTACATGTCAGTGATACCCAGCTACTTATAGTTGCTGGTGTGCAGAATTAAGTCAATTTATTAAAGTTAGAAAATGTAAAACCAATTTTCCTTAAGCCCTAAGTTTAATTTATAAATCTTATTAGTGTGTTCATTTATCCAGTACATTTTGTATAAAAGTATAAGAAAAATGACTTTCAATATAGACTTTGATGTATGTTGATTAATGCAGATTGGACAAACTTAATTCCCTTTAAACATCCAGTTCCATTTATAAATATAACTAACATTAAGTTGCATTAAAATGTTGAGTAAACAAATGCCTGACTGGGAAAGCTAACAAATCTCTTGAAACAAAATGTTTTCTAAGTACTTATGTGACTTTTGTAAATATAATTAAACTTAAAAATACAGTGAATTTCCCCTCACCCAAACATGTCTTTCCTTGTTTTCCTGTTTCCATAAATGCTTCTCAGTTGTCTAAGCCAGAAACCCTGCAGAGTGTGGACTCCCCCTGCCCCCCTCTTTCTGTGTCCAAGTATTGTTTCTTTTTCCTCTATTTCTTCCTGGTCCCATTACCCTAGTTCAGGTCACTGTATCTCTCCTGAGTTACAACTTTGAAGCCCGGCTTCCTGTTCAGATTCTGTGCCCTTCCAATGTGTTCTTCACTGTGTCCTTTTGATCTTTTGTTTTAGTTTATAATAACCTTATTGAGATAGAATCCATATACCATACTGTTCATTTATAATGTCCAGTTGAAGGGTACCTGGGTGGCTTAGTCTGTTAAGTGTCCAGCTCTTGAATTCAGCTCAGGTCATGTCTTAGGATCCTGGGATTGAGCCCCAGATTGGGCTCCGTGCTCAGTGGGGAGTTTGCTTGTTCCCCTCCCTCTGCTCGTGCTCTCTCTCTTAAATAAATCTTTTTAAAAATAAAATGTTCAATTCCGTTATTTTTAGTATGTTCACAGAGTTATGCAGCCATCACTGTAATCAATTTTAAAACGTTTAATCACTTCTAGAAGAAACCCTGTGCTCATTGGCAGTCACTACCCATCTTGTTCCTACCCATCACCTAGCTGTACGCAACTACTTGTCTACTTTCTGTCTCAGGATTTTTCTAGGACTGGCTGCTTTAACTTAGCATAGTATTTTCAAGGTTCATCCTTATAGATACATTATAGATACATTAGTTATAGATTATTATAGTTATAATAGATACATTATATATAATATATATCCACCTATTATATATATTATATTACACATAATATATGTAATATAATAGATACATTAGTTATAGATACATTAGTACCTTATTCCTTTTTATTGTCAAATAATTATCCATTGTATGGCTATAGTACATTTTATTTATACATTCATTAGTTGATGGACATTTGGATCGGTCCTACTTTTTGGCTATTAAAAAGCTGCTGTGAACATTCATGTACAAATTTTTGTGTGGACATGCTTTTTCATTTCTCTCAGGTATATACCTAGGAGTAAAATTGTTGGGTGACATGGTCCCTCAGTGTCTAACATTTTGAGGAATTGCCAGACAGCTTTCTAAAACGTTTGTACCATGTTAACAGTCTCACCAGCAATGTGTGAGCTTCCAAATTCTCTACATCCTTAGTTAACACTTACTATTTCTGTCTTTTTGATTTATAGCCATTCTGGAGGGTATGAAGTGATCTTATTATTATTATTATTATTATTTTAAGATTTTATTTATTTATTTGACCGACAAGAGATCACAAGTAGGCAGATAGGCAGAGAGAGAGAGAGGAGGAAGCAGGCTCCCCGCTGAGCAGAGAGCTGGATGCGGGGCTCTGTCTCAGGACCCTGGGACCATGACCTGAGCCGAAGGCAGAGGCTTTAACCCACTGAGCTACCCAGGCGCCCCGTATTATTATTTTTAAAGATTTTATTCATTCATTTGAAAGAGAGAGAGATCACAAGCAGGGAGAGAGAGGCAGAGGAAGGGAGAGGGAGAAGCAGACTCCCTGGTGAACTGGGAGCCCGACATGGGGCTCCATCCCGGGACCTGGAGATCATGACCCCAGCTGAAGGCAGATACTTAACCATCCGAGCCACCCAGGTGTCCCTGAAGTGATTTTACTGTAGTTTTGATTTTCACTTCCTTAATGACTAATGATGTTGAGCATCTTGTGTTTATTGGTCCTTTGCTGTCTTCTTTGGAGCCCTTTGATCTTTTAAAAATACAAATCTGATTGTATTTGTTGTCTAGGTAAAGCCCTCCAGTGGAAAACATTCTTTCCTTTCCTCTTTGCCTGCTCAGCTCTTACTTTTTTGGGCCTCAGTTTAGAGGCCTTCCGTCAGGAAGCCTTCCTGATGCCATTTATTAGCAGTCAGCCCACCGTTTGTTTATCTACACTCCCTTTCTCAGTCAGACAGTTCGCTCGGTCCGTAGGGATTGTGCTGGGCTCATAGATGGCTGAAAAACTGAATATGTGGTTAAGTGTAGCTTTTTTTTTTTTAAATTAAGCACTTGAAAATTTAAAAAAAAATTCTGCCTTGGAATTTTAATTGGACCAAAGGCAGTATTATATGATTATTGTGTGTGCGTTGTTTTTCCTCATGTTTTCACAGATGCCATGACGGTAGGATCATATAGAGAATTGTGCCTGGCTCTTGATCTGTATAGTCAGAGTCCAGGCACAACCTGTGCTCAGTCCGCTATCCAGTGGCTGCTCCTGGTCTGCCCCGGGGGTGCTCTTTGACCTGGAAGAGGCAGAGCTAAGCTAAGGGGAAGGGAAGCTGGAAAACTGGAATCACCTCGTTGATTAGAAGCGGGAGGCTCTGAGTAACAGCCTCGAGGACTGGTGGACTGCAGCAGGTAGCAGAGGTCAAACCTTTAGGTGGCTTTTTGCTTGGAAATAAATGTATTCAGTCAGCTGGTGACCTAGTTCTGCCTTCAGTTCTTGAATTATAGGCCAGATGTTCATTTTTCATGCTACATGGAAAATCTGGTCACGGGGATAGATTTTTTTTCCTTTTAGCTTTTAGGAAGGACTAATTTCTGAACTGAAAAGGTGGATTAGACTTTATGCTTTATAAGGTTGTATAAAACGTTAAAACAGAGTCTGGATTTGTTTCTTGATTGTGACTTCACGGAGAGGATTTTACTCCTCTTTCTCTGTCAGAATATCTAGAAGTAGTCTTCCATTTTCATTTTTATACTCCATAACTACTGTAGTTTGCAAACGGGAAATTTCACAGATTGAAATTTCATCTTCTCAGCTCTCTTCTTCTTCTTTTTTTTTTTTTTTCAAGATTGATTGATTTGAGAGAGAGAGAGCCTTCACACACAATGAGGGGAGGGGTATGGGTGAGGGAGAGAAGCAGACCTCCCTACTGAGTCCGGAGCCCAAAGCAGGGCAAGTCCCATGACCCTGATACCACCACTGGAGCCAAAACGTAGAATTGGAGGTTTAACAGACTGAGCCACCCAGGTGCCCCTCTTCTCAGCTTTCTAAATCCCACCTTCCTTGACTCCTTCATGCCTAGATTTTTGTTGTTTGCAGGGCCATGATGATGTTTTTTAACTCTTTGCCCAAGGGTGTAACTTTACTGTACAGGGCTAGATATTAATGGTGCATAAAATCCATGGTCCAGAATATTCAGGCATTTTAAACTCTGCATCTTTATTTACATGGCTGAGTTTCTCCCTAAGCCATAGCACTAGGGCCTTGTCATACAGGGAAACAGAAGAGGGGCTGACCTTATGGTAGAAACATCAATGTCTGGAAGAGAGGTTTTTGGGGGAATGAGGAGGGTGTTTTAAATAGTAGTCATCTCGAAGCATTTAGTGAGTGCACTGTCAGAAGGAAGCTCTCTTGAGGTTTCATCCAGAAGTACTGAAGCTGAGGCCTAATGAAGTGATGGTTCCTGGCATCAGGAAGAATAGATGTTGCTTGAGCTAGCTGACGGGTTTTTTTCTGTCTCCAAATAAAATATGCACCTTTCCCTGCCTATTCTAGGAACCAAATGAAACTTTTTTTTTTTTTTAAAGATTTTATTTACTTATTTGACAGAGAGAGATCACAAATAGGCAGAGAGGCAGGCAGAGAGAGAGGAAGGGAAGCAGGCTCCCTGCTGAGCAGAGAGCCCGATGCGGGACTCGATCCCAGGACCCTGAGATCATGACCTGAGCTGAAGGCAGAGGCTTTAACCTGCTGAGCCACCTAGGTGCCCCCAAATGAAACTTTTAAGGAGCTGGTTCTATGGAAATCATGATTATGAGTCCAGATTTCTCAGATTTGTGTGTATATTTCTAAAAAATTAAGTAAATGGGCACAAATCCTTTTGCTAAAAAAACTAGTGTTATATCTAGAAGGCTGATCTAGAATTTATTCATTTATAAAATATTTGAGAACCCATTATGTGTACTGTATTCTCATCAGAGCCTGTAGGAGACTCCGAGATGAATCAGACACTGGCCCTGCTGCTGTGGAGCTTATCCTTCAATAAGGAGATGATGCATATATGTAATGTAAATACAGGCACTTCTAATAGGAGGTCAAGGGCTGTGAAGTTCAGAGGGGGAAGCAGTAACTTCTGTCTAGGGGAAGGGAATTAGGGTTGCATGGAGAAAGAAGCATTTGATCTGAATATTGAAGTAAGATTGTCTGGTGGGAAATGTCTCTAAGATTTGATCAGAGAGAGAGATTGGAGACTGGGTGCAAAGCCACGGGAGCTCATCTTTCTAAGTGGTGATGGAACCAGAGAGGCGGGATAGGTGTGGCTTGCAGAGGTGGAACCCCATGGAGTTGACAGCTGAAGCAAGGCATAGTCTTTAATAGGGGATTTCAGGCACAGGTAATTAGGAGTATGGCAATACCATTAAAGATTTGGGAACATAAGAAGAGAGACTGATTGGAGAAGAGGATAATAAATACAACTTTTCATTGAGAAATTGGGTGGTTTTTGTCATAAGGGAGATACTTAGGTAGACCTGGAAGAAGTTAGGGTTGAAGGTAGAAATATTGAGAATGGGGATTGAGAATTGAGAATATTGAGAATGGGGAATAGATGAAACCTTGAGATTACATGAAATAGCCAGAGGATTAGTATCAAATGTGTCTTTACCAAGAATGTCACATTGCAAAACTCCCAAATCCTTCAGTTTTAGGACAGGAGTGCTCCAGAAGAGAGGATATTGTTGAAGGAACTCAGGCTGTTCCTTCCAGAGTTTTATTTCTCTTTGGGGTTCTTTGAGTTTGATTCTCATTTTGGTTGGACAGTGAAGTGTAATTGTTTTGAGCATGAGAGCAGAAAAATAGGGTTTGAATCCGTTCTGCCACCTACCCTGCCAGGTATGCTTGTTAGAGTCATACAACTTCTTTGTGCTTCCGTTTCCTTCCCTATAAAATTGGCGTGATAATACCTACCTTTTATAGGGTTGTTTATGAATTATTCAATAATTTATCGTGGTGCTTGAAACCTTGTAAGTACTCCATAAACAGTGGCTAATGTTAATGCTAGATTCTTGCTCCACTGCTTCTGAACTTAAAGGGTGCACTACTTTTATTTATTTATTTATTTATTTATTTATTTATTTACTTTTTCTGCTCTTTTAAGATCTAGATTTGTACAGAATCCTTTTTTGTTTTTTGTTTTCCCTCAGCTTAACTGGCACCGGCTGAATTTTCACAACTTTACTTAGTGTTAATAGAGAATAAAAGGGAATAATTATTGTAAATGCAAAACAAATATAGAAACAGTCAAACTTCTATCATCAGATGCCTGCACAACTTGTTACTTGTTTCTGGGTTTCCTGCCACTCTCCATGTTGACCCTCAGGACCCCAGCATTCCACATAGGGGGCACTGCTTTCCGTGCGGAGGAGTGGTCTGCCTTTCACCTCTACTGAATACTCTCCAGATTCCTGCTAACAAAACTGTTTTACTGATCCAGGACATTTTCTTTTCATTCAGCTAGGATTTTGTTTGGCATCTTACCCAAGCCTGACTTTTCTGGACTGTGGTGATTGACATAAATGATTGTAAGTGATATATAAATGTTTGTCCATTGGGATATAAATGATAGGCCTAAGTCTATTTATTTGTGAGGAATGTATTTGGAATCATTCCTTTTCCTGTGGCGCCTGGGTGGCTCAGTCATTAAGCATCTGCCTTCAGCTCAGGTCATGATCCCAGGGTCCTGGGATCGAGCCCCACATCGGGCTCCCTGCTCAGTGGGAAGCCTGTCTCTCTCTCTCTCATGCTTCTCTCTCTCCCACTCCCCCCTGCTTGTGTTCTCTCCCTCGCTGTGTCT
Source organism: Lontra canadensis (assembly GCF_010015895.1). Lineage (NCBI taxonomy): Eukaryota > Metazoa > Chordata > Mammalia > Carnivora > Mustelidae > Lontra > Lontra canadensis. The sequence goes on along the minus strand of NW_022631019.1, from coordinate 5,900,947 downwards.
CTCTGTCAAATAAATAAATAAAATCTTAAAAAAAATTCCTTTTTCCATATGGGAAATTGACCTTGATCAAGTAGAGCTGCACAGTGTAACGGCATTGATCATCAATAAATATATGAGTTAAGAATTATCATCCATGTGTTAGCAGAAATATTGTTTCACACATTTGAATTTTGTAGTTGTGTGTGTGTGTGTGTATTGAATTTGGTAATGTTCTCAGTTCTCCGTGACTCTTTTCCAGTCGAACCCGAAGGGTGTGTAATTGTGCACAAGCTGCAGTTACATTAGCAGAATAACTTAGTTATTGGGATAGAATTGGAACCCAAATCTCTTGATTTTGATTAAAAAAAAGCAACTGTACTAAACTATCTTCTCTGAAGGAGAAGATAGAGAATTTTGTAGTCTCTATTCTGGTTTTACTTTAATTACCCCAGGAAGAATCTAATTTGAAGAGGTGTTTGTTGTTGTTGTTTTAAGAGAGAGAGAGAGAGGTGGGGTTGGGTAGGGGGAAGAGAGAATCTTAAGCAGACTTCATGCCCAGACTCTGGAACCTGGGCTCTGGCTCAGACCCTGACTAGGGCTTAGTCTCATGACTTTGAGATCATGACCTGAGCCGAAATCAAGAGTAAGATGCTTAACTGACTGAATGCTACCAGGCGCCCCTAATTGAGGAATTTTAACTCTTGTAAAAGTGCAGAAGTCTTTCCCTCCTCCTTTCAGAAACACCACCTATAGTCTCTGCCTGTGCCAGTGGAGGCTCAGCCCCTCAGTCGTTGCAGTTGTGTGCTTTTGGGTTTTTTCTCCCTAACTGTTGAAGATGTTCTCTATCCTTAGCTTCTTTTTTTTTTTTTTTTTTAGACATAAAAGCAGTCATTTTATTTTATTTTATTTTTTTATAATTTTATTTTTTATAAACATATATATATATATATATATATATTTTCCCCCAGGGGTACAGGTCTGTGAATCTCCACGTTTACAAACTTCACAGCACTCACCATAGCACATACCCTACCCAATGTCCATAACCCCCCCCCCCAATCCCCCTCTGCCCAGCAACCCTCAGTTTGTTTTGTGAGATTAAGAGTCACTTATGGTTTGTCTCCCTCCCAATCCCAACTTGTTTCATTTACTCTTCTCCTACCACATTAACCCCCCATGTTGCATCTCCTCTCCCTCATATCAGGGAGATCATATGATAGTTGTCTTTCTCCGATTGACTTATTTCGCTAAGCATGATACCCTCTAGTTCCATCCATGTTGTTGCAAATGGCAAGATTTCATTTCTTTTGATGGCTGCATAGTATTCCATTGTATATATATACCACATCTTCTTTATCCATTCGTCTGTTGATGGACATCTAGGTTCTTTCCATAGTTTGGCTATTGTAGACATTGCTATAAACATTCGGGTGCACGTGCCCCTTCGGATCACTACGTTTGTATCTTTAGGGTAAATACCCAGCAGTGCAATTGCTGGGTCATAGGGTAGTTCTATTTTCAACATTTTGAGGAACCTCCATGCTGTTTTCCAGAGTGGTTGCACCAGCTTGCATTCCCACCAACAGTGTAGGAGGGTTCCCCTTTCTCCGCATCCTCGCCAGCATCTGTCATTTCCGGACTTGTTAATTTTAGCCATTCTGACTGGTGTGAGGTGGTATCTCATTGTGGTTTTGATTTGTATTTCCCTGATGCCGAGTGATATGGAGCACTTTTTCATGTGTCTGTTGGCCATCTGGATGTCTTCTTTGCAGAAATGTCTGTTCATGTCTTCTGCCCATTTCTTGATGGGATTATTTGTTCTTTGGGTGTTGAGTTTGCTAAGTTCTTTATAGATTCTGGACACTAGCCCTTTATCTGATATGTCGTTTGCAAATATCTTCTCCCATTCTGTCAGTTGTCTTTTGGTTTTGTTAACTGTTTCCTTTGCTGTGCAAAAGCTTTTGATCTTGATAAAATCCCAATAGTTCATTTTTGCCCTTGCTTCCCTTGCCTTTGGCGATGTTCCTAGGAAGATGTTGCTGCGGCTGAGGTCGAAGAGGTTGCTGCCTGTGTTCTCCTCAAGGATGTTGATGGATTCCTTTCTCACACTGAGGTCCTTCATCCATTTTGAGTCTATTTTCGTGTGTGGTGTAAGGAAATGATCCAATTTCATTTTTCTGCTTGTGGCTGTCCAATTTTCCCAACACCATTTGTTGAAGAGGCTGTCTTTTTTCCATTGGACATTCTTTCCTGCTTTGTCGAAGATTAGTTGACCATAGAGTTGAGGGTCTATTTCTGGGCTCTCTATTCTGTTCCATTGGTCTATGTGTCTGTTTTTGTGCCAGTACCATGCTGTCTTGATGATGACAGCTTTGTAATAGAGCTTGAAGTCCGGAATTGTGATGCCACCAACTTTGGCTTTCTTTTTCAATATTCCTTTGGCTATTCGCGGTCTTTTCTGGTTCCATATAAATTTTAGGATTATTTGTTCCATTTCTTTGAAAAAAATGGATGGTACTTTGATAGGAATTGCATTAAATGTGTAGATTGCTTTAGGTAGCATAGACATTTTCACAATATTTGTTCTTCCAATCCAGGAGCATGGAACATTTTTCCATTTCTTTGTGTCTTCCTCAATTTCTTTCATGAGTACTTTATAGTTTTCTGTGTATAGATTCTTAGTCTCTTTGGTTAGGTTTATTCCTAGGTATCTTATAGTTTTGGGTGCAATTGTAAATGGGATGGACTCCTTAATTTCTCTTTCTTCTGTCTTATTGTTGGTGTAGAGAAATGCGACTGATTTCTGTGCATTGATTTTATATCCTGACACATTACTGAATTCCTGTACAAGTTCTAGCAGTTTTGGAGTGGAGTCTTTTGGGTTTTCCACATATAGTATCATATCATCTGCGAAGAGTGATAGTTTGACTTCTTCTTTGCCGATTTGGATGCCTTTAATTTCTTTTTGTTGTCTGATTGCTGAGGCTAGGACTTCTAGTACTATGTTGAATAGCAGTGGTGATAACGGACATCCCTGCCGTGTTCCTGACCTTAGCGGAAAAGCTTTCAGTTTTTCTCCATTGAGAATGATATTTGCGATGGGTTTTTCATAGATGGCTTTGATAATATTGAGGTATGTGCCCTCTATCCCTACACTTTGAAGAGTTTTGATCAGGAAGGGATGCTGTACTTTGTCAAATGCTTTTTCAGCATCTATGGAGAGTATCATATGGTTCCTGTTTTTTCTTTTATTAATGTGTTGTATCACATTGATTGATTTGCGGATGTTGAACCAACCTTGCAGCCCTGGAATAAATCCCACTTGGTCGTGGTGAATAATCCTTTTAATGTACTGTTGAATCCTATTGGCTAGTATTTTGGTGAGAATTTTTGCATCTGTGTTCATCAAGGATATTGGTCTGTAGTTCTCTTTTTTGATGGGATCCTTGTCTGGTTTGGGGATCAAGGTGAGGCTGGCCTCATAAAATGAGTTTGGAAGTTTTCCTTCCATTTCTATTTTTTGGAACAGTCTCAGGAGAATAGGAATTAGTTCTTCTTTAAATGTTTGGTAGAATTCCCCCCGGGAAGCCGTCTGGCCCTGGGCTTTTGTTTGTTTGGAGATTTTTGATGACTGTTTCAATCTCCTTACTGGTTATGGGTCTGTTCAGGCTTTCTATTTCTTCCAGGTTCAGTTGTGGTAGTTTATATGTCTCTAGGAATGCATCCATTTCTTCCAGATTGTCAAATTTGTTGGCATAGAGTTGCTCATAATATGTTCTTATAATTGTCTGTATTTCTTTGGTGTTAGTTGTGATCTCTCCTCTTTCATTCATGATTTTATTTATTTGGGTCCTTTCTCTTCTCTTTTTGATAAGTCTGGCCAGGGGCTTATCAATCTTATTAATTCTTTCAAAGAACCAGCTCCTAGTTTCGTTGATTTGTTCTATTGTTTTTTTGGTTTCTATTTCATTGATTTCTGCTCTGATCTTTATGATTTCTCTTCTCCTGCTGGGTTTAGGGTTTCTTTCTTGTTCTTTCTCCAGCTCCTTTAGGTGTAGGGTTAGGTTGTGTACCTGAGACCTTTCTTGTTTCTTGAGAAAGGCTTGTACCGCTATATATTTTCCTCTCAGGACTGCCTTTGTTGTGTCCCACAGATTTTGAACTGTTGTATTTTCATTATCATTTGTTTCCATGAATTTTTTCAATTCTTCTTTAATTTCCTGGTTGACCCATTCATTCTTTAGAAGGATGCTGTTTAGTCGCCATATATTTGGGTTCTTTCCAAATTTCCTCTTGCAATTGAGTTCTAGCTTCAGAGCATTGTGGTCTGAAAATATGCAGGGAATGATCCCAATTTTTTGATAACAGTTAAGACCTGATTTAGAACCAAGGATGTGATCTATTCTGGAGAATGTTCCATGTGCACTAGAGAAGAATGTGTATTCTGTTGCTTTGGGATGAAATGTTCTGAATATATCTGTGATGTCCATCTGGTCCAGTGTGTCATTTAAGGCCTTTATTTCCTTGTTGATCTTTTGCTTGGATGATCTGTCCATTTCAGTGAGGGGAGTGTTAAAGTCCCCTACTATTATTGTATGATTGTCGATGTGTTTCTTTGATTTTGTTATTAATTGGTTTATATAGTTGGCTGCTCCCACGTTAGGGGCATAGATATTTACAATTGTTAGATCTTCTTGTTGGACAGATCCTTTGAGTATGATATAGTGTCCATCTTCATCTCTTATTATAGTCTTTGGTTTAAAATCTAAGTGATCTGATATAAGGATTGCCACTCCTGCTTTCTTCTGATGTCCATTAGCATGGTAAATTCTTTTCCACCCCCTCACTTTAAATCTGAAAGTGTCTTCGGGTTTAAAATGAGTTTCTTGTAGGCAACATATAGATGGGTTTTGTTTTTTTATCCATTCTGATACCCTGTGTCTTTTGATTGGGGCATTTAGCCCATTAACATTCAGGGTAACTATTGAGAGATATGAATTTAGTGCCATTGTATTGCCTGTAAGGTGACTGCTATTGTATATTGTTTCTGTTCCTTTCTGATCTACTACTTTTAGGTTCTCTCTTTGCTTAGAGGACCCCTTTCAATATTTCCTGTAGAGCTGGCTTGGTGTTTGCAAATTCTTTCAGTTTTTGTTTGTCCTGGAAGCTTTTAATCTCTCCTTCTATTTTCAATGATAGCCTAGCTGGATATAGTATTCTTGGCTGCATGTTTTTCTCGTTTAGTACTCTGAATATATCATGCCAGCTCTTTCTGGCCTGCCAGGTCTCTGTGGATAAGTCTGCTGCCAATCTAATATTTTTACCATTGTATGTTACAGACTTCTTCTCCCGGGCTGCTTTCAGGATTTTCTCTTTGTCACTAAGACTTGTAAATTTGACTATTAGGTGACGGGGTGTGGACCTATTCTTATTGATTTTGAGTGGGGTTCTCTGAACCTCCTGGATTTTGATGTTTGTTCCCTTTGCCATATTGGGGAAATTCTCTCCAATAATTCTCTCCAATATACCTTCTGCTCCCCTCTCTCTTCTTCTTCTGGAATCCCAATTATTCTAATGTAGTTTCGTCTTATGGTGTCACTTATCTCTCGAATTCTGCCCTCGTGGTCCAGTAGTTGTTTGTCCCTCTTTTGTTCAGCTTCCTTATTCTCTGTCATTTGGTCTTCTATATCGCTAATTCTTTCTTCTGCCTCATTTATCCTAGCAGTGAGAGCCTCCATTTTTGATTGCACCTCATTAATAGCTTTTTTTATTTCAACTTGATTAGATTTTAGTTCTTTTATTTCTCCAGAAAGGGCTTTTATATCTCCCGAGAGGGTTTCTCTAATATCTTCCATGCCTTTTTCGAGCCCAGCTAGAACCTTGAGAATCGTCATTCTGAACTCTAAATCTGACATATTACCAATGTCTGTATTGATTAGGTCCTTAGCCTTTGGTACTGCCTCTTGTTCTTTTTTTTTGTGGTGAATTTTTCCGCCTTGTCATTTTGTCCAGATAAGAGTATATGAAGGAGTAAGTAAAATACTAAAAGGGTGGCAACAACCCCAGGAAAATATGCTTTAGCCAAATCAGAAGAGATCCCAAATCGTGAGGGGGGGTGGGAAAGGGGATAAAAAGAGGTTCAGAAAGAAAAAAAAATAAAATAAAAAAGAAAAAAGAAACAAATAAAAAAAAGAAAACCAATAATGAAAAAAATATAAAAAGGAAAAAATATATATATATTGGATAAACTAGTTAAAAAACGTTAAAAAAGAAAAGGGTAAAAGTTTAAAAAAATTTAGCAGAAGAAGAGAAAAAAAATTGAAAAAGAAAAAAAAATTAAATTAACTGCAAGGCTAAAGAATCATGGGGAGAAAGCCATGAGTTCCGTGCTTTGCTTTCTCCTCCTCTGGAATTCCGCGGCTCTCCTTGGTATTGAAACTGCACTCCTTGGTAGGTGAACTTGGTCCTGGCTGGGTTTCTTGTTGATCTTCTGGGGGAGGGGCCTGTTGTAGTGATTCTCAAGTGTCTTTGCCCCAGGCGGAGTCGCACCGCCCTTACCAGGGGCCGGGCTGAGTAATCCGCTCGGGTTTGCTTTCGGGAGCTTTTGTTCCCTGAGCGCTTTCCGTAGAGTCCGGAGGACGGGAAGGAAGATGGCGGCCTCCCAGTCTCCGGCCCAGAGGAGCCGAGAGCTAGGGGTCCCACTCCTCAGTGTGCCCTCAGGGAACAGCGTCCAATTACTCCCGTCTGCCTGGCCTCCGGCCGCACTCCGAGCTCACCGAGCCTGCGACCGGTTCAAGGTAACCCCGAGCTGAGAGTCACTCCTCGGCTCCGTCTCTGTAGCCGGCTTCCCCGTTCTAATACCTGCGAGCTCTGCGACACTCAGACACCCCGATACTTCTGTGACCCTGCGGGACCTGAGGCCACACTGGCCCCGCGTGGGCTTCACCCCAGTTAAGCCTCTGGAGCGATGTCCCTCAGCGGAACAGACTTTTAAAAGTCCCGATTTTGTGCTCCGTTGCTCCGCCGCTTGCCGGGAGCCGGCCCCTCCCCCCGGGGTCTGTCTTCCCGTCCCTTTGGATTCACTTCTCCGCCAGTCCTACCTTTCAGCAAGTGGTTGATTTTCTGTTTCTAGAATTGCTGTTCTTCTTCTCTTCGATCTCCTGTTGGATTTGTAGGTGTTTGCAATCTTTAGATAAGCTATCTAGCTGATCTCCCGCAACCTGAAGTAGTCTCAGCTGCTACTTCTCCGCCATCTTGACTCCTATCCTTAGCTTCTGAAAGGATGATGTTCCTTTCCACATGACAGCTAGTAAATTCTGAGGTATGGAGACTCTCTAATAATTTCCTTGTATAAAAGGATTCTATGTTTAAATTGATGTGTCAGAAAGAGGTAATAATTGACAGCAAAATACAAATTCTTAATTTTTCTGAATGAAAGTTATTTCAGTGATTTCATGCTTCTGTTTGTTTTCTTTGACAATCTATATTAAGTATTACTTAGGAGTGCCTTGATGTTGAAGTGAGGATAATTCTATTTTGTGTCTTTGTATGGGTCATAAATATTCACCATCTTTATGATAGGGAAGAGGAGTGTCTTTGGTAAACAGAATGCTTGGCATTTTGGCTGGACTCGTGCTTTAGAATGAAAATAAAGGCTGAGGTCCAGTTATTTCGTGTCAGCGTCAGCACTTTCTGTCAGCTCTTAATCCAATGCCAGAGTTTGATCTGTTGCAGGAAGAGTTGAGAAGAATGAGAAAATGCAGACCATTCTATCCTGTTCGTCATCTTCTCGTTGTCTTGTATTTGTTCCTCTGTTAGGACTGTGGGGAATTCTGTACACTCCTGGTCCCTTTTGGCAAAGCACCATACTTAGTATTAGATTAGTAATACACAAGAGAAGTTGAGTTTGGTGGCCCCTGGAGTTCGTTCTCTCAGTCCTGGGTAGAGGGTAGAGATTTTCAGTGGTGTTTCTTCAGTGTTAATTTTAGAAGAAATTGATTATTGAGTATGGAGAAGTACTGGAATGGTAACTTGCTAACCTAGGGAAAAATCGTACAAGACAGTGGTTATTAGAAATACATTTCGTCTAACAGGAATAAGAAGATGTTGAAGATGTTTACATTGTGACATTTGCCAGTTGTCAACACTGTGTGTGTGTGTGTGTGTGTGTGTGTGTGTGTGTGTGTTTTATATTGAATGACGAGTACCTTCATTATTTTTCACCATTGGAAGCAGTGAAGAAAAGTAAGTGGCTTCTAATGAGGGAATTATTTTTAAAATTTCAAGCCCACTGAAACTAAAGAGATTATTTTCAGTGCACATTTTTACTCCTAATGTTAAATTGATTCTGATCTTCAGAGAGAACTTTCAAAAAGATACACTAGTATAGCAAAGCAGACTAATATTTTACAAAGAATATTACCAGTAATAAAGACAGAATTATGATAGTTTGATGCATTAATTTTAATAACTTTTTTTTTGCATAGCACTTGAGTCAAGATGAGAAAAGTGAAACAGAAATATGGTCCTCATTTTGATTGTACTGAATTTATTATATTAAGTGCTATCCTCCCTTCAGATGTAGAATCTGGGTTTATGTTCTTTTTGTTTAAAAGAGTAGGTGGGGCTAATTTTTCTGTAGCAGGGGAATTAAAAATTCTTTTCACCAGTTACCATTTAAAGCAATATCCTAGAAAATGCAGTAATTTGAATACAGTAGTCCGGGCAGTAGTTACTCCAGTTGCAAGTGGTCTTCTGCCTTTTTAGAGAGCACATGGTTAGAGATTATCTAAAACTGTTCATGAAATAGTTGCTTATAAAAATTATATTTGTTCCTTGTCCTGTAGCTGCTATAAAATTGATGAATTGGTCTTTAACATTTTTCCTTTATAATTATGCTTTTTTCCCAATGGTCTATCACAGATTTGGGGTCTTGTGTTTTATGAACACATGTTATAAATCCATCCTGTGATGGATTAACTTACTCTTGCTGATGTGCCTGCCTAGAACATCTTTTTTGTTCCTCTGCAGATTGCCAGTTAAGTTGTCTGCTTTTTATGTATTTTTTATTCTTTATACCAATTCCATGTGCCACTTGGGATACCATTCAGTCTTTACCTTACGCTGCCTTTAAACACTCCCCAGAGACAGATTGTCCATGGAGCTCATGAAGCTTAAACTAAAGGGGCCCTCACTTTCATGAGCCCTGTGGGATTTTATATACAAAATTTTATAGTCTTTTCTTAAAGAAGTCCCCCAAATTGTATAAACATTAGCCCCCACAAAACCTGCCTTTTTTAAAATAGAAGACTGTTAGAAGAGATGAAAAACAAAAGTAAATGCAGATTTTAGCTGTTTTCTAGGTGAAAAGGATATAAATAGAATATTCGAATGGGTTTTGTGTGATGTCAGATTTAATTTATCGTGATAACCATCAGTAGTGCACCTAGATGTTTTGACTCTGTTTAGCTTCATATTAAATTAAGCATAGCCAGTGGCCTCTCAAGTCCATCGGTACTGCTGCGAAGGGTAGATGGGAGCCGGCGCCTTTCCTGTCCGGTACAGCCGCCAGCTGCTTGCTTTCTTGCCGTGGGATGTAGGCTTTCAAATTGCTCATAGAAAAGGTGAGCCTTCCTATTTGAACTTTGTATTTTACAAATCTGCACTGAAGGAAGAGGCTTGAGTGTTTCTTTTCATCACAGTGGGAGGTCATTTTTAATTTTTGCTTATCTTCAGGCTAGTGGAAACAAATAAGATTAGTTAGGACTTCATTGAGGCCTGAAGTATAGTGAGAGGGAAACCATTACTAAGTGCCCGTTAAACATAGGTGCGCCTGAGATTTTTTCTACATCTACTACTACTCACGGAAAAAAAACAATTACCTTAGGATTTTGTCATATAAATACACACGAAGATCTAAAATCCTCGCTTTTATTTATCCTCAGAAAGACAAGTATTGAAATCACTGAAAGCCTTTATATGAATTTAAATGAACACTCTGACTTTTACATGATTCCTACTTCATCAGCGTAATCAGAGAATGCATGGATTCTTTCCCCACAAGTGAGGGTATAACGTGCATCTGCAGTGTTCTTACATGAGGCTCATTAAGATGGCAGACCTTGCAGATCAGCCAATTTCCTCCCATACGTGCTCTCACTCTCCTAGAAAAGCATTTAGACATCTCTGAAACTAGACCTATAAAGCATGTGCTAATGCCAGAACAAATATGTTGGAAATTTTATCATAATTTTTTTTAAGTCCTGAATGTCCTCTATTTAACATGAAATTCTTTTGTATTAACCTCCTTTCATATGCTAGCTTTCACCAGACTGCGGAATTGCCTGATCTGACTTTCTAATGTAACTGTAATGAATCTTCTGGGAAGCCAGACGATTGAACACACATACTCTGCAACTCTATTGTAAAATATTCAGGCCGTGATGTCGATGTTGCTGATTAAAAAAGCAAGGGGGACAAAAAATAAAGAACTGGGGGGTGAGAGAAAAATGAAAAACTCCCTAACATGTATTAAGGCTTGAAACCAAACACGTTCTCTCAGGGATTTCAAGCTATACTGGACGTCATGATGTGCAGTAATGCCTCGCTTACGTGTGTTCAGGAACACCTTATAAAAACATCACGTGGGTGGAGGCAGAATCAGCTTTGTAAAGCCGTAATTAGGGCATATGATTAAATTCAGTTTGACACGTTTATCTGAAAAAGCACGTGGGCCCATTTGCACAAGCAAATTGCCCAGTGCATTATGCTTGAGTACCCAGCAGAGGTAAATATTTGCTGGCAATAAATGCAGAACCTACATATACCAGAGCCCAAATGTTTAGGGGTGGTCTTTCCAATGTGTGTCCCTTATAAGATGCTTGTGGTCTTAAACAGCCAGCGAAGTGAGAAGAAGGCTTTTCCATGATACGTTGTTGTAACTAATGTATCCCAGGTATTTCTAATTGTAGCAATGTGTGTTTGGCTTATCCATGTGAAAGAAATTGAACACCAGAGTTTAATAATTAAGGATTTATTAGTTAAAACTGAATGTTATAATGAGCCAGATGCTGCTGCTGCTGCATCGAAACAACCATTTTCATTAGCATTTTTAAATTGAAGAGAATTGAATTTAAATTTGGAGTGCTTTACCTTTGATGAGTTAACATTTTAAAATCTGAAATCCATCAAATATTAGGTAAATTTTCTTTAATTTCAATGAAAGACAACAATACAATGTAATATCCGGATATGTAAATGGATTAAAGCCTCTGGCTTTTAAAAATCCTGAGTTCCTTGTTTTGGATATTATAAAATAATCTTGAAATTCTTGTGAAAAGAAATCATTGCAAAAATGTGTAGATTTGAAGAATGAATTTTACTTTTGACTGGAAAAGATATAAATCATTCATACGGAAGAGGCAGTGATGAATGGGAATGGGGATTTTTTTTTCTCTTATCGCAAGGAAGCATTTTTAATAATAGCTTGAGTGGTTAGATAAAGCAACCAAAGGAAACTCCCAGGAGAAGAAGATTATACTGGGGAGAGAGATCTTTCTATGAATCATTTACGCTAACCTCTTGCTGAAGCACAGCTTGCATTTTTAATGAAGGATGATTGCATTTCATAAACAGACCTTTAAAAATTAAAATAATATTGATCCTTCCTAATTTAGGTCGATTAAAATAGCATGCTATACATGTCTTTCTAATAGCTCAGGACAGATTATTATTATTATTTTTAACAGTATATACATGGTTTAATACTTTCTGATCAGAAGTTTCTTTACACAGGACTTTGATTAAAATGATTTTGGAGGGTGCCTGGCTGGCTCAGTCGGTTAAGCGGCTGCCTTTGGCTCAGGTCATGATCCCGGGCTCCTGGGATCGAGTTCTGCATCGGGCTCCCTGCTCAGCAGAGAGCCTGCTTCTCCCTCCCCCTCTGCCAGCTGCTCTGCCTACTTGTGCTCTCTGTCTGTCAAATAAATAAATACAATCTTTATAAGAAAATGTTTTTGGAAAATATTTTTCTTTGTTAAGTAGTAACTATGAAAGCAAGCTTTAAATTACAAGATGATTTTAAAGTTTGGCACTTTAATTTTTTATTATTTTTTATTTTTAAGTAACCTCTGCAGTCAACATGGGGTTCAAACTGACAACCCCAAGATCAGGAGTCACATGCTTTACCAACTGAGCTGGCCAGGTTCCCCTAACGTTTGGCACTTTAAATTGTTTTCAACATAGACTGTCTCTGGTTTCACGTATATTCCTTTTATTTCTCTCAGTCACATTAGTTTCCTACAAAGGAAATGGGTTTATTATTTGTATCATTGAATGTAGCATAGGAAGGGAGATTGGGTGGCTTTCAAGAAACTTTGGTTCAGGGTTCCTGGGTGGCTCAGTCCATTAAGTGTCTGCCTTCTGCTCAGGTCATGGCCCTAGGGTCCTGGGATCAAATCCCTGGTAGGGCTCCCTGGTCAGTGGAGAGTCTGCTTATCCCTCTCCCTCTGTCCCTCTCCTCCTCCCCCAGCTCCTGCACGTGTGCTCAGATGTTCTCTCTCTCTTTCCACCTTGCTCCCTCTCACATAGAGAAATAAAATCTTAAGAAAGAAAAAAGAAAAAGAAACCTTGGTTCACTTACACTGTATGACTGAGGAAAGTCAAATTATCTGTCAGTAGTCAGTTTTCTTTGGAAGTGTGTCCCTCCATGAGATGAACTATCTGTAAAGTTACCTTGAAATTTTCTGAATTACCACTTTACAGTTGTGTATTGTTTCGAAGACTCTTCTCTGAGCGAGGGTTATAGGAGTTGTGTAGTTTAGCGCCTCCCATGTTAATATAACTGGAAGATGATATGGATAGTGTTACTTTCTTTTTTCTTTTTTTAAAAATGAAAATATTCCCAAGTTAAAGAGTTGGTACAAGAATATAAAACTGTTGGTTAAGCTGCTGCCTTCGGCTCAGGTCGTGATCCTGGGCTTCTGGGATCGAGTCCCGCATCGGGCTCCTTGCTCGGTGGGGAGCCTGCTTCTCTCTCTTCCTCTGCCTGCCACTCTGCCTGCCTGTGTGCTCTCTCTCTCTAACAAATAAATAAAATCTTAAAAAAAAAAAAGAATATAAAACTGCAAAGGAAGTGTTTCCTTTAGGTAGAAGGGATAGAAATACAAAGCAGAGTTAAAATTCAGCATTTTATGACAATCTTTTGGGTGACAGCCAGTTTTCTTTTTTCTTCGCCCCTCATTTGAAAACTGGTACACTATAGTGAGTAAGAGCACAGACTTAGGAGGCAGTCTGTTTGGGTTCAACTCCTGCCCCTTCCACTTATGCTGGCTTTGTGCTCTATGGGCAGCTTATCTGGCCTCTGTAGCTTTCTGTTTTCTGTAAAATGGGGTTAATAATACTAGCTCTTCAGGGGCTGTTGTGAAAATTACCTAGGTCGCTCCTAGAAGCTATATAAGTTTTAGCTGCTCTTGTATTATTTACTTTGATTTTACTTGTTTTGGAATGGCTAAAGAAAAGTTATATTTGGTGAATGTTCTTACAGTAGAGTCAAATGGAAGAATTCATTATAATTTCTTGGAATTAAGTGTTTTTCCCCAGCTTTGCTTTTTATTTTACCTCCTTAGTGCCTTGTATATCACTAGATGAGGATGCTGATAATGTGTTACTTGGTTTTTCTGTTTTTTTTTTTTTTTTTTGTGAGTAAAGCCATAGAAGTTTATTAAGCAAGGATACAGAAAAAGCTCTCAGGAGTGAAAGGGGTCCCAGCTGGGTTGCTCACTTGATTTTTTTTTTTTTTTAATGAAATAGATCCTAAACTAAAGATTAGTATAAGAATGTAAAACTGCAAAGGAAGATCTTCTCTGAGGTAGTCTGTGGAGCTAACTCTGAAATTCTGTTTAGCTTGCTAGTTGCTGTAGGGATAAGCACCGTGCTTCGGATTCCTGACAGTAAAACCATGCGCGTCTTACACATTGTTTCACTGGACTGTAGAGGGGATCAGCAGAGCAAAACCAACCAGGCCCGCGTCAATTTCACTTTGGTGTCCTTTAGGAACCCTGGCAGAAACATGGACATTGCTGTTTATTTAGAGATAAAATGACTCCACTGTTTTTTAATTAAATATTAAATTACATGTGGTCAGGCTGGTTGCTTCTGAAATGCTGGGCTGCTAGTATGTGATGACCTGACAGAGGCGGCATGTTGAGACCCAGTCTGCTCAGTGGAGGCTCCTGTGCTGCTCCCAGACCAGCAGGGATGTGTGGTTTCCTTAGTTGCTCTAGGGTAGGAGAATCATTTGTTCTTACTCTTTATCCTCTTCATAATGACCGAAGGAGAAGATACTATGGAAAATTAGAGACTCTTACTCTGGTTGAATTCACAGTATTTTATTAATGCTCTCCAGTCCCCCACCCCCAGCCCCCAAGCCGGATCATATCTGGTGACCATTTGTGTGAAGAAGTATTACAGAGAATAGTTTCTTTTCTTTGGGAACAGTACTGACCTTAGGCAGAATTAGGAAATGAATAAAATTTGCTTTGGGGATCATCTTCTTTTTATGTGACCTTCTTACTTCCTCTACCAGCCTAGACACCCTCCGCTCAGATGCCAGCTCTTGCTCTCTTACACCTGCCCGACACTCCACTGCTCTGTGCGGCTGTTTTCAGCCATCTGAGTGAACGATTACACATTAAGATGTTTTCCCCAGAAGGCTCCTAGAATTATTTGTATAAAGATAAGTTGTAAATAAATCATAGGTGGAAGTTATTGGATGGTTATTAGATGCCAGACACTGTTCTCAAACTTCTTGACAGTGGGTTAAGGACATTTATCATGGTAACAACACTATGTAGGAGATACTGTTATTTCTCCATTTTATAGAGGGAACCAAAGCAGAGTGAGTAATTTAAACAAGGTTTTACAGGGTGCCTGAGTGGCTCAGTTGGTTAAGCAACTACCTTTGGCTCAGGTCATGATCCTGGAGTCCTGGGATCAAGTCCCACATCAGGCTCGCTGCTTGACAGGGAGTCTGCTTCTCCCGCTGACCTCTCTCCTCTTGTGTTCTCTCTCTCTCATTCTCTCTCTCTCAAATAATAAATAAATAAAATCTTAAAAAACAAACAAACAAGGTTTTACGGATAGTAATGGGTAGAGCTGGGGTTTAGACCCTGGCAGTCAGGATCCACAGGCTGAAACACTGTGCTGAACTACCTCTGTCAGTGTGTATGGATTTCCAGTTGAGAGAGTTCCAGGTAGTCTAGGGAGAAATGCCTGTGTGTGTGTGTGTGTGTGTGTGTGTGTGTGTGAAATGGGTGGGGAGGGATAGGAAGAGAGGATCAGAGATTTTTGCCTTCTCTGCCCCCTCTTTGTCTTCAGGATGGTCAGTGTTGTCTGAAAATCAGCTTTTTAAAATAATTTACCTACTTGTCCCATGTCCTTTCCTTCCTGTTCTCCCAAAGGTCTGGTTAAGAGTATTGGTGCAACTCTTGATCTGGAGATTATAAGTTTGAGTCTCACATTGGGTAGAGAGGTTATTTAAAAATAAAAAAAAATCTGGGGGCACGTGGGTGGCCTAGTCAGTTAAGTGTCTGACTCTTGGTTTTGGCCCAGGTCATGATCTCATGGGTTGTGGGATGGAATCCCATGGACAGGCTCCATGCTCAGCTGGGAGTCTGCTTGAAACTCTTTGCTCCCCCCCCCTGCCCGCCCCGCTCTGTGTATTTGCATGCACGCTCTCTCTCAAATAAATCTTTTTTTTTTTTTAAGATTTTATTTATTTATTTGACAGAGATCACAAATAGCAGAGAGGCAGTCAGAGAGAGAGGAGGAAGCAGGCTCCCCGCTGAGCGGAGAGCCCGATGCAGGGCTTGATCCATGGACCCTGGGATCATGACCTGAGTCAAAGGCAGAGGCTTCACCCATTGAGCCACTCAGGCACCCCGACTCTCTCAAATAAATCTTAAAAAAATCTTAAATCTGATTCTCTAATTTTGAGCAAGATACTTAACCTATTCAAAGCACAGCCTCCTTATCTCCAAAATGGGCATAACACTAAGAATACCTACTCTTAGGTAAGGGTCAAATGACAGAATTGGTAAGAATTGCTTGGTGTAATTTCCGGCATGTCCGACGTAGGTTTTTTTGGCTTGTTTGTTTGTTTTTGTAGTGGCAGGGTGGGCAGAGGGGTGGTTGGTGGGTGTTTGTAAACAGGGACTGCTTGAATAAGTATCTTCCAGAGTTAATGAGAGATCATCGTGATAGGCAACAGAAGGGTACCTGTTTCAGGAAGTGTGCTCAGGTGTTTCAAGCATTTTAGAGCAGCTCATATTGAAGACAAAGTTGATAATTGCTTTTGAAATGATATGTTTGGTATTACAGTAGTTTGAAGCTATGAAAGAGAAACTGTGACTGATAATCATTAACCTGGAAGCTTTCCATAGCTGATAAATAGTAGGGATTAATTTCAGAGAGATAGGAAAAAGAAGGCAGATGGATTTTTCACATAGAAATATATATATTTTTAAGTCACTTCAAGAGAAGGGGATTTGGAATGTGAAAGAAAAATGATTTTTATGTGGTGAAAGCACCAGCTTTTCTAGTATCCGGTTAAATGATATTTAACGTTTGCTTTTGCCAGAAGCCTTAAAATAGCAAACATTTCTCTGTATTGCAGATGAGTGAGAAAATACCTTTTTAGCAAAAGCAATTTTGTAAAATATGTCTTGATTCTTACTCCTGGATACTTAAAAATTGTTTTTTCTAATCAGCTTAAAATGACATCTGTAAGCAAGCTTTAAATTTTTGGGTTAGTATCAGAGCTGATATTTTCAACCCCGTTTTTTTCCCCTCCAATTTATAAAAATAAAAGTGGCATTTAAGAAGAAACCTCCCAGGGTGCTGGCTCAACGGGTAGATAGAGTGTGAGACTCTTGATCTTGGGGTTGTGGGTTGAAACCCCATATTGGGTGTAGAGATTACTTAAAAAAATCAAATCTTTTAAAAAAATGAAAAATTTCAAGTTAAATCAGATCTTAAAGTTCTAATTGTTCATAATTCTAAAGCATGTAGTAAGATTCCTTTTTGACAATTAAAATCTTTGTTATTCTTCGTGTTTAGTGTAACCATTAATTCTAAAAGCATGGAGAATTATAAACCTTGGCAGATGCTATAGAAAAGGTGTGTAGGAAGATTTATCTAAGAGGTATTTCTTCTGCATCCAATTTGCAGATCCTACCCCCCATTTCAAATGTTCATAGTTTTCCCCTTCCCTTACTGTCTTTTTTCTTCTGCTATCTTTCTTTTTAATTAATTTATTTAAAGTGGGCTCCATGACCATTGTGGGGCTTGAACTCACTACCCTTAGATCAAGAATTCCATGGCTACAACTAAGCGTCCAGGCGCCTCTTTTCTTCTACTTTCAGTAAATTGAGATCTTTTGTATATACACAGTCTTTGTCAAAAGCCAAAGGATTTTAATATAGCATTTGTTTTATTATGCATGTATTAAGGAATGGAAATGTGTATATGTATATATCAATGAGAAGCATTTAAATTAATTTCTGAAAAATACCAATTAAATTATTAGGCACTTTTTCAGAAGAAGTATCCCTATGGTGGGAAAACCTTGTTAGTAATTGGTATGACATTTCCTCTTATTTTTTCTTTCTGTCTACTGTGGGCAGCTTTTGACAGTTACAGAAGATGTCTGTAGAATCCAGTCCTCCCAGGAAATTCCCTGGGGTGACTGATTTCCATGGATCCTGGCCATGAAGTTATACCCGAGTGTTAGAGCAAGCTATGGCACAAAGCCTGGAGAGTTCTGTACCCATCACCATAGCCCCAGTTTGAAGCATTTTCTACTCTTTTTTTTATTTTTATTTTTTTTAGCAGTTTATTCTAAGGAATATTTGCTGTGTTTATTGTCTGTTTGGTACGTACATAGCTTCAGGTGTCAGAAGAAACAGTACCCTGAGATTCTGTGTCTAACAACGGTATTTGTTCGTAGCAACGTAAGGCATTTGATATAAAGAAATGATGTGATTCCAGCAATAGGTGAAATATATTTTTGTTCCAACTCTGTTTTTAAAGGTCCTATTGATGTAAAACATCTTTGATATATAATAGGGCTAGTCAGTGGCAAGAGTATAAGTGCATCTGGTGGCTAAAATTAAAAAGTTTTATGACAAGGGCTGATTGGGTGGCTCTGTCGGTTGAGCATCGTGTCCCGACTCTGTTTTGGCTTGGGTCATGATCTCAGGGTTGTGGTTTGAGCCACTGGCTCTTCACTTAGCTCAGAATCTGCTTGACTTTCTCCCACCCCCTCCTCCCTTCTCCCCCTGCTCCTGCTCTCTCTCTAAAATAAGTAAATAAAATACTTTATTTTATTTTATTTTTTAAAGATTTTATTTATTTATTTGACAGAGAACACAAGTAGGCCGAGAAGCAGGCAGAGAGAGAGAGAGAAGCAGGCTCTGCACTGAGCAGAGAGCCCGATGCGGGGCTCGATCCCAGGACCCTGGGATCATGACCTGAGCTGAAGGCAGAGGCTTTAACCACTGAGCCACCCAGGCGCCCCAACTTTAAAAAGTTTTAAGACAAAAAAAGGGGAAAAAGAACCTAGAATTACACAGACCAGAGGCAGAACCTAGCAAGGCACCATGGCTGTTTGTAGATGACTACTACACCCCAGTTAATGAGTGTTTTCTTATTTTGATGCCTGATAAAAAAATTTATTTTTAATCCTTGGCTTTTGTGATGAGAGAATCTTATTTTGAGAGTTGGTATTTTGAAGGCATAAAATAATGTAACATTTTATTTTATTTTACTTTAAGATTTTTATTTATTTATTTGAGAAAGTGGGGATGGGGGAGCAGAGGGAGAGGCAGACTCCTCACTGAGCACAGAGCCAGATGTGAGGCTTGATCCCAGCACCCTGAGAATCATGACCTTAGCTGAAGTCAAACCCTTAACCGACTGAGCCACTCAGGCAACCCTGATGTAACATTTTAGAGTTTAATTGGAATATTTAGTTCCCAAAAGGACTGGAGTTGGTTTGTGTGAAAACTTAAAAAAAAAAAAAAAATTTAACTTACCAGTATTATTTGGGAGAAAATTACACACTCTACCTTTTCTGACAAGAGAACTTAGACATTGGCAGACTAATCTTTATCAGTCAACTGCCATAGCAAAGTTACAGAATATCAGGTATTAAGGCTAATCTTGGGGTAGTACAGCTGTCGATGATAGTGTTCGCAGAAGGGAAGTCACTTGCTGATAAACATGGAATCGAGATCTGAACCCAGGCAGTTTGATTTCAGAGTCCAGCCCTTAACCATGACCTGAAGGGGCCAAAAGCCACTCAAAGAGCCTGAAACACTGCTTAGTAAAATAATGCCTATTGGTCCTTAAAAGACGTTGTGTAGGCGTTGCATAGAGGCAGTGCTGCTTGTACGCATGCAGCACCGGCATGCAGCGCCGTACCTCCCTGCTCCTGCCCTCCTCTTCTCTAACTCTGCTGCTGCGGCACCGGCTCACTCAGCACATCTTTATTGACGGGGCCAGACACAGACCTGGAATAATAACCTCCTAGTTCCTCCCTAGACGTGGTGCTTTTGCCCCTCTAAAATCCATTCTTAACACAGTAGGAGTGTTTTTTTTTCGGAAGCATAGATCAGGTCATTCTCTTACTTAAAACCCTTTAGGAGGTCCTCATCCCACTAGGAGTAAAATCTAGATTTCTTTCAGTGGCCATATGCCACCATGGTCTCGCTCTTCCACTCTCTGATATAACCTCTGACCACTCTACCTTGCTTTGTTAGCTTCAGTCACATTGGCATCCTGTCTGTGCTGTCGTTTGAGGAACTGACAAGCCGACTCTCACTTAAGGTATATCGCATTTATTGACACCCCCAGCCTGGAATGCGCTTCCATGAGGTTTCGCTTTGCTTGCTCTGTTTTATAATTTTCGTTTCCTTTCAGTATTACTCCTCGAGGAGGCTTCTCTGGCCACCAGTCTAAAGTATTAGCCCATCACACGGGGTGCCTGGCTGCCTCAGTTGGTAGAGCATTTGATTCCTGATTTTGGGGTTGTGAGTTCGAGCCCCACATTGAGTGTGGAGACTATTTAAAAAAAAATACAAACATAAATAAAGTAGTCCATCATACTACATTACCTTATCTTGTTGTTGTTTTACATCATTTATCATCTGAAATTGTGTTGTTTGCTTATTTGCTTGCATGTGTATTATTTGACTCCTCCCCGACCTCAGGTTCCACAAAATTATTGTCAGGGATTGAATTCCCAGTGCCAGGAGAAGTTCTTGGCACATAGTCAGCCCTCAAGAAACATTTTTAAAATGAATGAATAAGTTTACCATGGTCTCCTCTTCCTCCTATCTCTGTTAGAGTTAGCTGCTGTGGGAGCGGTGGTCAGTAATAAAGTGGTGGGGAGCACTGGGTCTGAATGTTTTATCCTGACACCATTTACTAACTGTGTGACCTTGGACATGTGTGACATGTTCCTTAACTCCTTCAAACCTCAAACTTCTTATCCAAAAATTGTGGTGGTGTTGATGATTCTAATTGCTATTATACTCCCTCTTCATGGGGTGGTTGTGATGATGAGAGGAGTGGATGATGGAGTACTTATAAGGGAGGGGAAATAGTACCTGGCACATGGTTTACTGGATCAGGATAAATAGCATTATTATCACCATCACAGTCTGGTGAATGTGTGACACGTCAGATTAGAGACTCAGTTGTTTATTTGTTTCTTTTCTAAAATATGCATGCCCTGATGCCTTATTATCAGATATTTTAATCAAATCCATGCCTATTTGGGCCTTCTAGGAATGGCTTTTTTTCCACCTTAAGATTTTATTTATTTATTTGAGAGAGTGGGGAGAGACAGAGAAGGAGAGTGCACACCAGCAGGGGGAGAGGGAAGGGCAGAGGGAGAAGCAGACTCCCCGCCTAGCAGAGAGCCCCCATGTGGGGCTCCATCCCAGGATCCCTGGATCATGACTTGAACCAAAGGCAGATGCTTAACCAACTGAGCCACCCAGGCGCCCCAGGAGTGGCAGTGTTGATTGGATAAGAGGAGAGAGCAGTAGTTTAGGAAGGTGGGACTAGGTGGGATGAAGTTCCACTAGTGCTTAATGTCCTGGCCCTTGAGATGGGGAGGTTGGAAGTCTGAAAGGGGAAGTTTGGTAAACACCACATTTTCCCTACTTGGCAGTATTAATGAGCGTCTTGAAATAGGGATTGCCCCGGTTGAAGATTGTTGGTAAGTTGCAGGTGCCAGAATTATACACACACATTGATACAGAAAGCTGTAGCCTTCAGCTTTTGAAGTTTTAGCTCTTCTCCCTTAATCTAAGCTTTATTGCTTGGGTTGGAGCACAAAGCTTATGTTAGAAATGAAGAGGGTGGGGCGCCTGGGTGGCTCAGTGGGTTAAAGCCTCTGCCTTCGGCTCAGGTCATGATCCCAGAGTCCTGGGATCGGGCCCCACATTGGGCTCTCTGCTCCGCGGGGAGCCTGCTTCCCCCTCCCCCTCTCTCTGCCTGCCTTTCTGCCTACTTGTGATCTCTGTCAAATAAATAAACATCTTTAAAAAAAAAAAAGAAATGAAGAGTATATCTGATGATAGTATGGAGAAAGGTTAGAAGAACAGTATGAGAAATGGTGCCATGACCTGTAGGACTATTGTAGTAGCTGAACTAAGGCTGTGATGGTGTGAGAATGAATACAGAGGGGAATGTGTGGAGGCTGGTCATTCATGATCTATGAGAAGTGAGGTTGAGAAATCCCAGGCTGCTAATTGATGTGACTGGGTGATTTAGGAGTGCTGCTTTGAATCTCAGCTCCACTACTTTCTAGCAGTGACTTTCGGCAAGTTACTTTATTTTTCTGACTCAGTTGCATTGTCTGTAAAATGGTGGAGATGGTTAATGGTGTTTGTCTCACAGAACTGTCTTGGGTTTTAAACAAGGCTTTATTTAGCATGTAACAAATTATATAGTAATAACTGAAAGTGATTAGTAAATATACCTTCTTAATATCTTTACTAACAGCTAGGATTGGGAATATTACTAATGAGATAGTCAGATTAGGGAGTAAAAGAAGAGTAGGTTTGTGTATATGGGATATCTAGTTAGAGAATTCCAGCTGGCTGTTTGAGTATGGGCTTTGATTTAGGAAGGAGTTCTAGGGCCAAATAGCTAGCAAGGAGGTGGTAATTAAAGAAGGGTGTCTTACATATAGTAGATACTCAGCAAATTAAGCATGAATACCATGTGTTGACTTATCTCTTTTTCTAGAGTTGTAATTGGAAACCAAAAAATGGTATATTTGAAAAAGAAGCAAATTCTAGGCTGAACCATTATCATCTTCTTTGGACTGGTTGCTCTTTAATAGTCACTTAACAGGCCGTGTGCTTCCAAGAACTCTCCCCTGCCCCCCCCCCCAACCCCGCCCCACGCCAAATGTACACACTGGGCTTTTACAATACTGCAGATAGTGGTTATTATTATTTTTTTAAGATTTTATTTATTTGAGATAGAGCATGCGAGAGAGCATGAGTAGGGGTTGGGGAGAAGGAAGGGCAGAGGGAGAGGCAGAAGCAGAAGCAGGCTCTCACTAAGTAGGGATTCTGATGCAGGGCTCCATCCCAGGATCCTGGGATCATAACCTGAGCTGAAGTAAGCCACTTAACCAGCTGAGCCACCCAGGAGTCCTGCAGGCAGCGATCCTTTTAAAACCTAAGCCACAACCTGTCCCTCCTTTGCAGGAGACTTCGCAGTGTCCTGACATTTTTCTCATAAAAGCCAAAAGCCTTTCGGTGCCATCCAGACTTTCCCCCCTTATCCCTCCTCCTCCATGTTTGCTCACTCTCTCTAGCCATATTGGTTTTCTTACTATTTCTCTTGCCTGCCAGGAGTTCTCTTTTTTCTTCTGTCCTGCACACTATTAATGATAATGTAAAGCAGACCATGATCATAACGTGTATTAGTCAGTACTGAGTTAGTTGACAAGGGACAGAAATCCAGCTCAGACAAAAAGGCATTTGTTTGTGTAATCTGAAAGTTTTGTGGGTGATCCTGGGTAGAGGTTCAGATAAGCACGAGAATCTTTTTTTCTCCATCTTCTTCCTTTGTTTTCCTTTGTGTTCACTTCATACTCATTAGGCTTTCCTCATGTTGTAGCAAAGATGACTATCTGTAGCTCTAGGCCTCATCTCTGTAGCTAGGGGTTCCAACAAAAAGATTCTTTTTTCTTACTGTTCTAGCAAAAATTCTGGAGACGGTTACAGTTGGCTGTGTTTGGACATGGGCTCATTATTCAACCAATCATAGTGGCCAGGAGGGTTTAGCACACTGACTAGGCAGCCCTGGATCTACCCAAACTACATGTTACTAGATCCCTACAAGAAGAAGGGATTCTTTGCCTAAGTGGCAGGAGGAGGCTAAACAGATAGAAACCATCGTTAGACTACTATTTAACATGAACATAGATAGCCTCTGTTTTTAACAGAGGTACAAACAAAATACTTTGGTAAGATGCAGGAAGCACCAGCTAATCCTGATTTTGAGGACCAGAGGAATCTTCACCGAGATGACATTTAAACTGAGTCTTTCAAAAAGTATAAAAAGGATGTAGTAAAATGGAAAGGAAAGGTAATGTACTTGAGGTGGTGGAAAAGTGTGCTGCCACGACTCAGCATTCGGAAGGATGGGCTAGGGCTGGAAGTTTCATGCTTACAACTAGAGTACAGGGAGTTTAGACGTCATTCAGTGCATGGTAGAGTCCAGTAGTTTTTAAGCAGGAGAGTAATCTCCTCAGACTTCTCTTTGCACTGATTCAGCCAGTGATCAAGAAGGCTGAACCAGGCCAAGAGTTAGGTATGGTGTAAAAGGGGACAGATTGGAAAACATTGGGAAACAGAAATGAAAATACCTAATGATACCTGGACTTGCCAGATATCAGTAAATAAGTGTAATCATGGAAGTACTTAAAATAACCTGGGTAAAGTGGCCAGCAAGAGGAGCACACGCCTCCTCAGTCACGTACTTCCCTGGAGGTAGGATAAGCTGTGTCAATAGCGCCATTGATGTCAAGGAAAAATCAAATTGTTCCAATATATGGTATCTGTTTTCTATGTGATTTTGGAAGTTTTCCATTTTATTTTATTAAAGATTTGATTTATTTATTCATTTTAAAGATTTGATTTATTTATTTGACAGACAGCAATCACAATCAGGCAGAGAGGCAGGCAGAGAGAGAGGAAGGGAAGCAGTCTCCCCGCTGAGCAGAGAGCCTGACAGTGGGGCTCGATCCCAGGACCCCGGGACCATGACCTGAGCCGAAGGCAGAGACTTTAACCCACTGAGCCACCCAGGTGCTCTAAGATTTTATTTATTTATCTGACAGAGAGAAACACATCGAGAGAGGGAGATAAGCAGGGGGAGTGGGAGAGGGAGATGCAGCCTTCCTGTAGAGCAGGGAGCCTGACGTGGGGTCCATCCCAGGACACTGGGATGATGACCCAAGCCAAAAGCAGACGCCCAACAACTGAGCCACCCAGGCACCCCAAGATTTTATTTATTTATTTTGAGATAGAAAGAGAGAGAGAGTGCGTGCACACAAGCACAGGGAGCAGCGGGCAGAGGAAGAAGCGGACTCCCTGCCCAGCAGGGAGCCTGATTCTGGGCTCGATCCCAGGACCCTGGGATCAGGACCTGAGCTGAAGGCAGACACTTAACGACTGAGCCACCCAGGCGCCCCCATTTTATTTTATTCTTAAAGTATTTATTTATTTTAGAGGGAAAGGGAGAATGCTCTATGTGGGGGCGAGGGCGGAGTCGGGGAGGGGGGGAGAAAAATCTCTAGCAGACTTCTCACTGAGGGCAGAGCCCAGTTGTGGGGGCGGTGGGGGGGCGGTGCAGCATCTCATGGTGGTGAGACCATGATCTGAGCCAAAATGAAGATCTGGTTGCTCGACTGTTCTACCCATGCACCCCTGAAGTTTTCCATTCTAGACCATTGGCATTTTCCTCCACGATTCTGTAATTCCTTTTTTTTTTCTCAACTGGATTCTAAGAGTCTTTTATTATGTGGATTATATGTTTTACTTCTTTTGTGTTTTACCATGAAACTCATTATAGAACTGTGCACTTGGTTGACTGAATATTTGTTAAACAGGATCTCTATTTTTAACATTTTCTTGTTTTCTTTTACTGCCTTGTTAAAATGTGAAGGTTATCTGTACCTGACCCAATAGATATTGTGAGCTATTTGATCAGTTCTGTATTCCCTATTCTGTTCTAACGGCTAAATGGCACTCCTTATTGTATAATTTTCTCTATAAAAGTTACTTGATTGAGAGCTTATCCATCAGTTGTGTTGCTCTGCACAGGACTTTGTGATAGAACATTTAAGGATACAGCTACCATGACTTACTGTCATGTTTGTGAAGATTTGTAGTATCAGAGGAATTATACCTGAAGAAAATTCTGTTACAAAGGTAAAACTGAAATCCCTCTGTAGTCTGGACCTCATAATGTTATGAGAGGTATGATACAAAATTCATGTCTTGCCATGTGTGAAACTTAAGTAGTTTATATTTTCTACGGCAGGGTTTTCTTCAGTGCTGAAGCAGGACATAGAATTCTTAGCTTTTTGTTAAAATGTACTTGAGCAGTTACTCAGGGGTGGCCCTAGTGATCTTTGGGTGTAACTTGAATAGCAATTTAATTTCATAAAGTCCTTTGGGTCTTGAGTTGAATTAAAAAGAATTACCTCTCAAATATGTGTCCACTCCCACTTGGAGAGCTTTTCATTTCATAGCCTCCATATTAAGATCAGTTTCTGGTTCTGTGTTTTCATTCATTTAGTCTGTATCCATTGAGTACCTACTGTGTTTCTCACATAGTCTAAGAGGTCAGGAGGTAGCAGTGAATAAAACAAACCAAATATTTCTTTATTTGTGGAGAAATGTTCCAGTGGGAGGAGACAGACAATAAACAAAAGGAGTGCAGACATGTTGACAGTGATAAGGCCTGTGGAGAAAAATAAAGCAGGAAAGGGGGAAAAGGAGTGCCAGGATTTGGCTGAGGGAGTGGTAATGGTGGGTTTATAAAGAAAGTGGTGGGGGAAGAAGACATTTGAGCAAGGAAGTGAGTCATATAGATGTCTGAGGAAAGTCTGTTCTCTGGTGGAGGGAATAGCTAGCTCTGAGGTCTTTTTTGAGTTTCATTTTATCGATTGGCTTTCCTTGTTTAGGCTATGGATGTATATACAAAGAAACTTTATATAGAGAATGAGATATATATCAGTTGGAATAAAAACAGTTAAAAATAATCACATAAACACGCAAGGTACTTGAATTCTTTTCTTGATATTGGATTGGTGTTAAAATATGTGTGGAGTGGGGCCCCTGGCAGGCTCAGTTGGTAGAGTGTGCAACTCTTGATCTTGGGGTTTGAAGTTCGATCCCCACATTGAGTGTAAAGAATACTTAAAAATAAATTCTTGAAAAAAACTTTGTAGAGTGTGTGAACATATGTGTCCCTGGCTGTTTCTGCATGAAACAGGGCAGCCCTAGTAATTATACTGTAGAATGTTGTTACAGGGCAAGTTGTAATTGGTCATTTGCGTTCAGCAGTCAGCCTGTGTTTATTAGACTTTTGCTGTTAGATTAGTACCATGCCAAGTATGGGGGAAGATAGTAAAGTACAAGATACGCTCTAGTCTGATTGGCCAGACTGTTCTCTATACGGATATTATAAATTAAGCTAGCATGATGGAGTGGGAGCAGTACTGAACTAGTGCTCCTACGTATCTTTCCACAGTGGCAGAATAACTCTACATACCAGTTCAGCTCTGTACCTTTTACTCCTTATAGTCTGAACAAATCCTGAGAAAGTCAGCAAGAGAGGGATTCCTTTTTGGAGTAGGTCTCAGAGAAGGGCTAGCTTTGATTTCAGATGGGTTCAGAGTGCTTGAGAGGACTCTTTTCATTGCGTAATGATTCTAGAACTATGGTTGAGTAAACAAGTCACGAAAACAGATAGAATGTATTGATTTTCTACTGTGGAACCATGGTGGGCTATGGCATGTCGTGTTGTAATATTTTATTTTCATTATTGGGTATAAATAAACTGAATCCTTTGGTATTTGTACTACATAAGAATGACACTGTTCATCTTGAAAACCAGCAGTGTTTTTCCTTATCTTATACTATATAGTTGTATTAATTTTTATTACCAGCTGGTTGAGTTAGGTTTTTTCCCTCTTTGAGGAGTAGACTTTTTATTTTACTTTATTTTAGTTGCTAAGCGTGAACCAAAGCCATTTTCTCTTCATCCTTCAAATGAGGTATGGATGATCTCTTCATTGCAGTACAGTGATCAACATATCAGTGTAATGTCATTACCAAAATATTTTCCTTTTAAGCTGTTACTTTATAAAGTCTTTTTCCTCCTTCATTTAATGTTCATTAACTGAACTGGTATTTACTGAGTGCCTGCTTTGTTCTAGACATCTTTTTGGTATTCATTGATGAGGAAGACCTTTTTCTTCATAGAGGTAAAAGTATGGAAGGTGAAATACATTGTTAATTACAGCAATGGGTGGTATGTGTTCTAGACTGGGAAGGAGAAGGTTTAATTTGGGTCTACTTAGTAGGGGCACGTGACTTGGAGCAAGAGACATCTAAGTTGAAACCTGAAGAATATTGAACAATCAGCCAACTGAAACATGGGTGTGGAAATATGAGGGAAAACAAAAGACCATTCTGGGAATGGAAGAAACCCGTATGTAGTGGCCCAGAGGCAAAACAGAAACAAAAAGCAAATATATCTTTGCATATGGCAAACAACATAAAGTTCCTGATATCTGGAGTATAGTTTTTTTTTTTTTTTAATTACTTAGGCTCCACACCCAATGTGGATCTTGAACTCATGACCCTGAGATCAAGAATTGAATGCTCCACCAACTGAGCCAGCCATGTGCCCCAGATTTTTTTCTTTTAAAGTAAACTCTACCCCGGTTGTGGGGCTTGATCTCACAACCCTGAAATTAAGTGTTGCATGCTTTACCAACTGAGCCAGCCAGGCATCCCTGGAGCATAAATTTGAGGCAAGTTGCAAGGAACTTTCAAAGCCATTAATATTTTTGAATCCCATCCTGTTGATACTTGGGAAATGCCCGAGAGGTTTGAAGCAGTGGATTGACAGAATTAGATTTGTCATTTACAAAGATCATAGTGGTCGCAGTTGAATGGAAAAAAGAGGGCATGTCTGTGGTAGGAGGCCTGTAGCTGTGATGGCAAACATTGTGATGGCAACATTTTAAGGAGTTGTTGTGAGCCAGGACTGGGGCATTAGCAGTGGGAATAGAGAGAAGTGGATGGATTGGAAGATAGGACCTACAGGACTTGATGACTGAAGAAGAATCAAGGATGCTTCTAGGTTTCTGTCTTGGGCAAGAGGGATAATGATTATAGTGCTTATACCAATTGATGATATATTGCCTCTTACCTCCACATTTGTCTTCTACTTCCTGCTCTATGAAAAGGAATGTGGACCCTTTAAATACTTAAATACCTCCCCTTGGCCAGTGGCAGGAGAAAGGGAAGGGTTTTACTTGCTGGTTTCAGTGTGCTTACCTGGCGGGCTCTGGCAGCCCACCCCTACCTTGGGCAGTTTTGTAGCAGGGTGTCCCTGGTGAGATACTTCCCTGCAGAACTCCTTTCTTTGTCCTTCTAGAGGACTGAATTCTAGCAAGTCCAGAGAGCAGATTTCCAGGAGTTCCATCAGATGTGAGCCCTCTTCAGCAGGGTCTGGATCTCAGTCCTAGGATTGGGAGAACTCTTCCTTGGGTGCTCTGTCTCAGCCTCAAGAGTAGTGGTGATGATGTATTTTGCCACTTAATATTATATTTGCTGTTATATTTTATGTCAGCTCTTATTTTATTCCTTAGAGTTCTTTTTATTTCTTTCTAGCCAGTTCTTTATTACTCCAGTTCCCCGTTGTAGTCAATTAATTCATTATTTTAAAAACTTTTCTAAGAACATATTTCGGGAGGGGGATAGATAAATGCTAAATTTTGAGTATATGACACTGATGGAAAGATATCCAAAAGCGTGTAATATATATGGGTTTGGAATGAGCTCTGGACTGAAGATGTGTTGTTGATTGCCCAGGAGGAATGTTGAGGAAAGAGGTAACATTAGGGCCCAGGCTAGAGCCCTATAGATCACTGCCCTGAGGTCCGTTAGCTGAAGAGGAGCCTACTAAAGATGCTAAGGAAAATTGGCCACAAAATCAGGAGAACAAGACAGTACTGAAGGAAGAAGTTATCAGTGATAAATGCTACTGAAAGGTCAAGTAATAGGAGGAGTAGAAATTGTCCACAAATAGCAAAAGTAGCAAACAGCTTAAAAATATTTGGTTATTTATTTGGGATGCGCTAATAGAGATTCTACTAGATTAAGTTTACCAAGTATCTGGTCCCCACTGCTAGTAGCATGGGTTCTGGAACCTGGCTGCTTAGGTGCAGATGCAGGTTCCACCACTGACTAGCTATGTAGTCTTGGACAATTGGGGAAACTGTGTGCCCTACTCTCTCATCTGTGTGTAGAGGGTACAGGGTGAGAGTGATGTGTTCCTCATCATATTTTATTCCTAGTGTTGCAGTGAGGGCAAAATGGGTTAATGTCTAGAAAGCGCTGAGCACAGTGTTGGCACTCAAACCCTAGGTAAACTGACCTGGTGGTGTTGCAGTGCTGGGCATTGTGGTGGGTGATAGGGGCAGGAAGATGATCAGAGCTGCAGCCTCTGCCTTGAGGGCATGGGGATGTGGGAAGAGGCTTCCTCATACAGTACCGTGAGTGTTAGGTATGAGGTAGAGTTTATACCTGAGGGATGCTGGTGAAGAGTCTGGAGGAGGTGAAGGCTGGGTTGGATCTTAGAGGAGTATAAGGAGGAGGAACAGAGAATGCTGGACGGTGTGGTCCTACAGTGGAGTCATGCTGGCCCCTGGAATTGGGATGGGGTGATGGCAGAGGTGTATATCATCTGAACATATCCTCAGAACGGGTGTTTATCTTACACTCTTGTGTCCTGTAGTATACTTCATTTTATTTTATACCCTCGTGTCCCATAGTGTACTTCACAACAATCTAAAGCCACATAAAACTTGGTGCCAACATCCCCGTAGGCTTTCAGTGACTGAGTTTTGAGTGTTGTAGGTTAAAGTGTTGTAGAAGGGGACGGCAGGGACTACACTCATTGTGCTGCTTCATTGGGTTTTACTCTCAGATTTGAATAATTTCACTCAAATCCTGGACATTGATAAAATGCAGAACTGCTTACCGTTCACATGAGTTCTCCTCAACTTAAAATTCTTTTTGAAAAATTTAACAACTGAAGAAATGGGAACTCCTCAAAACTGTGGCTGTTCTTTTAAGAGCTTACATTTTTGGAGATTTAGGAAATAAAAGTGTGATTAACTTGATTCCTTGGAGGAAAAAAAGCAATAATTCAGTCTTAAAACTGGGTGATTTCTTCTCTCATTGGAATGTTCTTTCTTTCCTTTTTTCTCTATCTAGCAAACTGCTGCCCCTCCTCAAATGGACAGCTCAAGTATCCATTTTCTGTGGAGCCCTTCCCTGACATTTATGAGTCTTTAGTCCCCCCATAGCACTGTCCTAAGATGAGTCTGTTGTAGTGCTGATAAGCTTGCACTGAGGATTCTTAAGTCAAAGAATAAGAACAAAGCAACAAGCATTTGTTTGAATTTGTTATCTTAAGATCCTGGTTGATGATGTCCCTTGGCTGGAATGGTACTGTGATCCATAAATTCTCTTGAAAGTTTTGTTTTTGACTCTTCAGAGGGAGGATGAATGTATTCTCTACAGAAAGATTAGAAGTTTTTTCTGCCCCTAGAAAGAAGAGTTAAACCATTCTTTATTGGGTTGGACTTTTGGGAATTATGCAGGAAGGAAGCTAAGAAGGAAGATGTCAAACTGTGACTCTCTGAAGGTTTTTGGGGTTTTTTTTTGGTTTTTCCCTTACTTCTCTTAGATGTAACAGACACCTATAGGGAACTCTTTGTTTTTTGGTGAACACCAAGTGTTTATGTAAAAGAGCATTGAGAGACCAAAGGAAATTAGACTCTTGGGGCAATTTTACTTTGCTTGACTATAGCTTGTGTAAAATGAGGAAGGCAATTGAAGTCTGAATTCGTCTGATAATTGCCTCTTTTGCTTGTTTGGATTATAAATCAAGGGTGAGAAACATTACCAGATTATTATATTTTTGGAATTTTGGGGTTGTTTTGGAGATTGATAGAATATTTCATTTTGGTGATTTATTGAAGAGTTGAAAGAAAAACATGATATGTACTTTAAGAACAGTATAAATTTGGTAGTTTAAATAGAGAACAATTGAAAGAATTGTATAGTGAACACCCCATGCTTACTACTTAGATTCCACTCCATTTGCTCTGACATACATTTACTGTATTTACTACCATATAGTTGATAGTTAAACAATGTGGGGAGATTAGAGGTACAGACCTCCCTGCAGTCAAATCTACGTGTAACTCTTTTTTTTTTTTTAATTAAAGATTTACTTATGGGGTGCATGGGTGGCTCATTTGGTTAAGTGTCTGCCTTCGGCTCAGGTCATGATCCTGGGGTCCTGGGATCGAGTCCCTCATGCTCTCCCTGCTTAGCGGGGTGCTGCTTCTCCCTTTCCCTCTGCCCCTCCCCCAGCTTGTGCTCTCTTGCTCTCTTATCAAATAAGTACAATCTTTAAAAAAAAAGGGACGCCTGGGTGGCTCAGTTGGTTGGACGACTGCCTTCGGCTCAGGTCGTGATCCTGGAGTTCCGGGATCGAGTCCCGCATCGGGCTCCCAGCTCCAAGGGCAGTCTGCTTCTCCCTCTGACCTTCTCCTTGCTCATGCTCTCTCTCACTGTCTCTCTCTAAAATAAATAAATAAAATCTTAAAAAAAAAAGATTTATTTATTTTAGAGAGAATGAAGGGTGGGGAGGGACAGAGGAAGAATGAGAGAGAATTCCAAGCAGACTCCGTGTTGAATGCAGAGCCCCATACCGTGCGTAATTTCAAGGATCCTGAGATCAAGACCTGAGCTAAAACCAAGAGTTGGATGCTTAACCAACTGTGCCACCCTGGTGCCCCCATGGATAACTTTTGACTCCCCCAAAACTTAACTGCTAATAGCCTGCTGTTGACTAGGGGTCTTAACTGATAACTTATAGTTATTAACACATATTTTGTATGTTACATGTATTACGTACTGTATTCTCTTTTCTCAAATTATTGGAGTATAGTTGACATACAGTGTTATATTAGTTTCAGGTTTTCCACATCGTGATTCAACAGTTGTATACATTGTGCAGTTTTCACCATCTTAAGTGTAGATTTATGGGAAGAGAACACACATTTATAGTACTGTGCTGTATTTATTAAGAAAACGCCAAAAGAGAAAAAAGGGAAAAGTCCATGTATAAGTGGACCTGCACAGTTCAAACCCATGTTGTTCAAGGGCCAGCTCTGCTATGTAATCATGTGTCTATCTTGTGCCCATCATTTTATTTGTGTTTTAAGGATTATCATTGTAGCATTTTATATTGTAGCAAAAGGCTACAATAGTATAGGAGAATAGGAGTATAGGATATGGTATGCCCAGGCAATAGAATTCTGTGTATCAGGTGAAAAGAGTAGGGGCATCTGGGTGGCTCAGTCAGTTAGGTGTCTGCCTTGGTTTCAGGTCATGATACCAGGGTTCTGGGATCAAGCCCTGCATTGGGCTCCCTGCTCAGCAGGGAGCTACTTCTCCCTTCACCTCTCTCTGTGGCTTGTGCACATGTGCCCTCTCATGCTCTCTCTCTCAGATAAGTAAGTCTTTAAAAAAAGAAGAGAGTGGGGCGCCTGGGTGGCTCAGTGGGTTGAGCTTCTGCCTTTGGGTCAGGTCATGATCTCAGGGTCCTGGGATCAAGCCCTGCATTGGGTTCTCTGCTTGGCGGGGAGCCTGCACTCCCCCCGCCCCCCCCCCCCCCCCCTGCCCGCCCCCTGCCTCTCTGCCTACTTACGATCTGTCAAATAAATAAATAAAATCTTATTTAAAAAAAAAAAAAGGAAAAGAGTGAGGCACTTTGTGTGTATGACCTGGAACAATGTCCAAGACAGATGAAGTCAACAAAAAAAAGTTGCATAACGATATGTGAAGTATACTGCTATTTATTTGTATAAGAAAAAAAGGTATTTATGCGTATCTGCTATAAATGCGTGGAATTTCTCCAGAAAGTTTAAATAAGAAGCTGATAAAAGAGGCACCAGGGTCCTGGGAGAGAGCCCCACATAGGGTTTCCTGCTCAGCAGGGGAGAGCCTGCTTCTCTCTCTCCTTCTTCCTGCTGCTTCCCCTGCTTGTGCTCTCTCTCTCTCTGTCAAATAAACAAATAAAATCTTAAAAAAAAAGCTGATAAGAAGTGGGTTTATCTTATAGCTTCCTACAGTAATATATAGGTATATATTAGATATTGTATATATATAATATCTTATAAGTAATAATATATAGCCTATACATATGTTACGTATATATTACAAATTTTAAATATTGTTTCTTGCTTGTATTAACTGCTAGAAATTTTATGTGCTTTTCTGAAATCTTCAGATGTCGAGATGTCAAACTCATAGTCCTGGGATTTTAGATGGTAACAAATAAAAATTGGAGCCAGATAGCTAAGGTTTGAATTCCTGCTCTGTTCTTTGCATGTGGTATAAATTTTACTGTCCGTAAAATAAGGATACTTCTTATATAGCTATTAAGAGTTTTAGCTTAGTTCATCCATGGGAAGATCCTAAATGAAGTACAGTAGCTGGCACACTGTGCTTGACAATTAGCCAATATTAGGGTTTAATAAGGATGGACACAGGTTTGTGGGAGAGGCAAAGAATACATAGTCTCAGTATTTTGAGGCACCGGCTGGCTCAGTCCGAAGAGCGCATGAGTGTTGATCTCAGGGCCCTGAGTTTGAGTCCCACGGTGGATGTAGAGATTACTTATAAATAAATAAACTTAAGTATTTTATTTTTTAAAGATTTATTTATTTTCTAGAGAGTACGTACGCAGGGGGGGGGGAGGGGCAGAGGGAGTCTTAAGGAGCCTGTGCACTGAGCCTGGAACCCAACGTGGGGCTCGATCTCAGGACCCCGAGATCATGACCCCAGCTGAAGCCAACAGTCGGATGCACAACTGGCTGGGCCGCCCAACTGCTCTGATTTAAGTATTTTATATGGGTGTTCCTATGGGAATAGGGTACGTAAGGGGCACTTAGAGAATACTGTATATAGAGAAGGGATCTTGGAAGAGTTCAGAGGGTGAGTGAGAGTAAGATCAGTTAAGGAAGGCCATTTGGGTTCTAGGAGTTCTTGCACAGAAGCCAGAAGCAATGTAGATGAGCTCATGGCGGCTTGACGCGGTACAGATTCTGAGAAAGGAAATGGCTGCTGGCGCGAGCGGACACTTACTGAGCCCTAGGCCGAGGTGCTGTTCTTTGTGCTTTTTGTGCTTTAATTTATTAAATTCCTGTAGTAGCCATAGTATCTGTACTGTATTTCTCTTTATTTTACTAATGAGATTGAGGGAGAGAGGTGAATAAAGTCACATGAGGTCGTGTGTGTGTGCTTGTGTGCTCGTTATGCTGCCGGGTGAGACTAGCAGCTAGGACCAGGGTACATCTTGAACAGTGTATGGATTCACTTCCATAAACTTTGGGAAACTATTAAAAGACTTTAAGCAAAGAATGAATCTCTCATTTTTGTACCCTGGGACAACCAAGCAGTCATAGCTTGGGGGAGATGATGAAAGTCTTACTCCTCTTTATCTTCCTTCTATCCTGTATCCTTTATGTTCTGAAGAATTTGTACAATTAGTTGTAATACTTTTAGAAAAATGGAAGAGCTCTTTAAACTCACATCCACTTTGTAATGAATATGGGGCCATTTTTAGGACTTCTTCAACTGTATACTAAAAGAAAGGTAAGAAGGAACAGTAATAATCCTGTTATTTTGTCTTAAGCTCCTGTATTAATTATCAGTTGTTGTGTTTCAGATTACCCCAAAACAGTGGCTTAACACAATATCCAGCATTTATTATCTCATATACTCTTTTGGGGCCCAGAATTTGGGAGCAGTTTACCTGGGTGATTTTGGCTGTGGTCGTTGGAAGGCTTGGCTGCGGCTTTAGAATCTGGTTTTAAGAAAGCTCACTTGACATGGCTGTCAGGTGTGGGCTGACTTTGCCAGAAACCTTAGTTCTTGCCGCTTCGGAACGTCTGGTTGCTTGAGGAGCCTCATGATTTTGCAGCTGGCTTTCCAGAGGAAGGGGTCCAAGAAAGAAGCTGCAGTGTCTTTTATGACTTAGCCTGGAAGCAGCATTGTTGTCCTAATTCCAATTAGGAATTAGGTGTAATTGTTGATTACTCAGGTTAGTCCTGTTCAAATGTGGGATGATACTGTAGGAGGGTTTGACTCCCAGAAGGCAGAGATCAGTGAGGGCCATTTGGAGACTAGCTACCATTGTTCCCATGAAAACATTACTGAATGGAGTAGTAAACTTTAGAACTGGAAGGAGCCCTAGCTTAGTGTGTGTGGCCCTAGACCGCCAGGAACTTTTTAAAATTCTAATATAAGACATGCTGTATAAGGACTTAGAGATGCCCAGCAGTTCAAAACAAAACAGAGTTTCGGGGCACCTGGCTGGCTCAGTCAGCGGAATACGCAACTCTTAATCTTGGGGTTGTGAGATTGAGTCCCTTGTGGGTGTGGAGATTACTTAAAAAAAAAAACAAAACAGTTTATATTTTGGAACAGGCTTAGATTTATAGAGAAATTGAGCATATAGTACACAGAGTTCCTTTAGAGTCAACACACACAAACACACGAAGGTTTCCCATAATATCTTTTTTTTTTAATTTTAAAAAAATTTTTAAGAATTTATTTATTTATTTGACAGAGATCACAAGTAGGCAGAGTGGCAGGCAGAGAGAGAGAGGAGGAAGCAGGCTTCCCACTGGGCAGAGAGCCCGATGCGGGACTCGATCCCGGGACCCCAAGATCATGACCTGAGCTGAAGGCAGAGGCTTAACCCACTGAGCCACCCAGACGCCCCTCCCATAATATTATATCTTGCATTAAGGTGCTATACTTGTTACAGTTAATGAACCAATATTGATACTTTATTATTAAAATCCATACTTGAAGATTCATTCTTACTGTTGTAAAGTTCTGTGGGTTTTGACGAATGTTACGTAAGCATCATTACATTATCATGCAGAATAGTTTAACTGCCCTAAAACTTCTGTGCTCATCTCTCCCTTTTTCTCTCCTGACCCCTGGCAGGCAATAGTCTTTTTACACTGTGTAGTTTTGTCTTTTCCAGAATATCCTGTGGTTGGAATCATACAGTATATACCCTTTACAGAATGGCTTCTTTCACTTAGCAGTGTGCACTTAATGTGTGTGTGGGGGGGTGTGTGTGTGTGTGTATTGATACATCATTTCTTTTTATTGTTGAGTAGCATTCCAGTATGTGGATGTACCACAGTTTGCTTATCGATTTACCAATTAAAGGACATTTTGGTTGCTTCCTGTTTTTGGTCATTATGAGTAAAGCTGCTTTAAATATATATGTGCAGGTTTTTGGGTGGATATGTTTTCAGATTAGGTGGGTAAATACCTAGGTGTATCCCTAGGTGTGCAATTGTGGGATTGTGTGGTAAAATGATGTACGTTTTGTTTTGTTTGTACGCTTTGTTTTGTTTTTAAAGATTGTATTTATTTGAGAGGGAGAGTGAGTGAGCACAAGTTGGGGGAGCAGCAGAGGGAAAGGCTCCCTGCTCAGCGGGGAGCCCAGTGTGGGGCTCAATCCCAGTCGATCCCAGGACCCTGGGATTGTGACTTGAGGCAAAGGCAGACCCTTAACTGACTGAGCTATCCAGGCGCCCCTTATGGTTTGGCTTTGTAAGAAACAACCATACTGTGTTTGATGTTTGCTGTAGGTGCCCAGTGCTTCAGCTGTCTGTAGTTTTTTTCCCCCCCTTCCTCTGTTGTCTTTGGGTTTCTCTAAGAATTCCTTCTTAAATAGGATCTGTTTTGCAGCTCTCAGTTATAATCCACTGTTATTTATACAGGAGCCCTGTTGATTTGGTGATAAGGTATTGGGGAGGAGGAACATTTTATAATCTTATATTAAAATTTGTTTTTTTTAGTGGGCCTAAGTCCCTGGGCTGTGATCTTCAGAAGTTTCTTAGCCTCCTCCCCCTGTCCCTTCCCCCAACCCCCTTCTGTGAGATAGGAAGGCAAGAAGGAGCTAACGTTGACTAATTGTATTTTCCTTAGGTCACATAGGCTCTGGCAAAGCAGTT
Source organism: Lontra canadensis (assembly GCF_010015895.1). Taxonomy (NCBI): domain Eukaryota; kingdom Metazoa; phylum Chordata; class Mammalia; order Carnivora; family Mustelidae; genus Lontra; species Lontra canadensis. Next base: position 5,863,515 of record NW_022631019.1, on the reverse strand, counting down.
GTCCTTAGAGGATAGACCTTCCTTATAGAGGATGCTCTGAGCTATTTCAGAATTGTTACTCTTCCCTCCCTCCCCTGCTCAAAACACTAGTGAATTTTTCTCTGATCTTCATGTGAGAACCTGGTGAGGGTCTTGAAGGTAAAACTTATATCCAGGTCTCCCTAAGTCTAGACCTCCAGGAGTTTTTAACTCTCAAATGAGGCCTTAAGCCTTAGAAAATTTGTCAAAATTACCATTTAAGTGTTCTTACCAATTACTGGCTCTTGTAGTTGTGCTTCACATAAGCTAATCTCAGCTGTGATTCTCAATATTTTCTTTTCTCTCCAGATTTTGGGGTGGTGGATCTAGGAAAAGTGATTCATTTCAGGGTTCTTTTTTTCTTGCTCTGAAGATGGAAGTGATGACTTCCAAGCTCTGTGGGTCAGAACTAAAACTGGAAGTCCGATGCCCCTTAGTCTTTGTTTGAACAGATCTCTTTAGGTGATTCTGATGAATGCTTATGGTGTGGAGACCTACTGATTTAGCCCAATCCTCTCATTTTATAGATCAGAACACTGAAATTTAACAAGGGCAAATAACTCTTATAAGATTGTACAGAGTTCAAACCTAGATTAAAATCTTGCTGTCTTGACCAAATCATCTTCATACTGTTTTTTTGTATTTACTTATAGTTACCTTCCTGGGGATTAATTATACTTCATATTGTAGGTTATGAAAAATAATCTTATTTTGATACTTAACTGATTTAAGTCCTTGCTATTTATTTCAAATTCCTTTTGGGGTCTGGTTATAATGATACTATTGTCATAGTTATCTCAAAGGTCACTTGAAATGTTCTTTTTGATATGAATATCAATCCACTTCATAAGTGAGGTCTTATTGTAGCATGGATGTGAGTGAAATTGTAGAAATTTTTATTTTCCCCATTTATTCCTTATAGAAATATTTTAAAGTACCTGAAAAAAAACCTTAGAGCTCTTCATTTAGTCTTTTGGAAAGTCCAATGTGTATGGACCGTTATATGGGATGAATCAGCTACATCTGTCAGTTCCTTCTTCCCACATGTTCCTATCATGTCATTTCCTTAATTTTTAGTACAGGCTGGATAGCAGCTGTAATGCCTTTTTTCTCTTCAGACCAGCATCCCTCCTGTGCTTGTGTATATGGTATGCTTCTGAATCTCTGGAGTAGTCTGGGAATCTGTGTTCTAGAGCAGGAATTGGCAGGCTTTTTTGGTAAAGGTCCCGACAGGAAATATTTTAGCCTTTGCAAGCCGTTTTGGTCTCTGTAGCAACCATTCAACTCTGCGCTTGTGGCCAGCAAACAGCCAACCATTTAGCTCTATGTAAACAAATGGACAAGGCTGTGTTCCATTAAAACTTTATTTATAAAAACAAGCTGTATGCACTTCATTCATGGGCCCTAGCTTAGTAGCCCCTGTTCTAGAGTCTATAAAAATGCTGTTTTCACTTTTATTCTTCAAAAGATGCTCCTGTTTTTATTTACTGGATTGGAGCACCGAGATCACTTTTATTAGCTTGCTTTCAAAAGTAGTGATAGATATTTTGTTGTGGAACATTGCATCTTAGTTTTGGTTTCTTTTTTGAGAATTGCTTTTTTTGGTGTCGAAGAGATACAGATTTTTTTTTTTCCCTCTAAACAAGATTTGAGCAGGGTTGAGGCTTTATTTTCTCATGTGAATCTAGATTAAAACAAACAAGGAAAAAAAACCCAGTCACTATAATAGCTGAAGCAAGCTGTACCATCCGTGGCAAATGGCAAAGCATATTTTTTAATAAGTTCTTAAAGATAAAGAATAATAAACAATCTCAAGTTACGGTGTGTTATAGGTGCCTATAGAGTTATTAGGTTAGAGAGATAGTTTTAATTTACTTTGAGTCCTTGGCAAGTTGCTATTGCATGCTTAGGAAAAGTAGATATTGGTGTTTGTGCTTTGCAGTTAACACAGGTCTTGGTTGCTATGGCTTCTCATTAGCTCCTTAAGTTCCCTTTAGGACTCCGGTTGCCCGGCTAGAGAAAAGGCAGGAACTGACAGGAGCTGAGAAGACAGATGGAAGCTGAGAAGTAGCCCCAGGGAACACTAGCTATACGATATGGGGCCAGCGATTGTATGTTTGATCAAATGTGTGAACTTGAGGTTTTGCTAGAAAGAACTCCTGGCCACTGGGTCAGTTAATATATGCTACAGGTCATCTTTGTTTCAGAGATTTCTGCAATTTGAGTCATTTAAAACTTAAAATGCAAATATAAAATTCTGTTTTGGGTGGTTTCCTGTCCTTTGGGAAGTTCTACTGACCTTGAATAATGGTGGGTAATTGAAATATTATAGGTCTTAGAATGACTGTTATCAGTCCATTTTAAAAAAAAGGTCGGTCTGCAGTATTAGAATACTGAAAGCTTGCTTACTTAGAAGGGTCTTAAAATTAGGATTTAATTATTTCAGACTAAAGAGAATATCCGAAGGAGACTCTAGAGGGCAGTGTAACTCAGCAGGTTCATGTTTCTGGTATTTAAGTTTGGCTTTGGAGAAGCAATCTTTGGTGTTCGGAGCTCTTTCCCCACTGCGTGGAGTATCAGTTTGGTAGAATGTGAGTTTTGGAAAGACGTGCTGTGGTTTGGCTTAGAAGGGTTGCTTAGATAATATATCATAATTATTGGCCTTAGGGAATATCCACGCTTGGTTTAAAACATATTGGCTTAGAAAACCTAGAATTGTCTTACTGATCCAACTAAATTGAATTGAGTTTGCTTTTTAGACATTTGTGGAACATTAAGCAAAAGGAATGTCATATCTTGTGTTTTTAAAAATTTGGGGGTACGAAGTAAACATACCCTCTGTTAGAGAATTCAGATAATCAGGAAGAGCTTGATTCAGGGCACATTTTTGTACAGCCCTTCAAAGTGGAAAAGTTGAAACTGGATGCTTGATTGGTGAATAGCTGTATCAGTGTTGAACTTTTGAAAACTTTTAAATGTTTACATTCAGTATAACCCAAAGCACATTATGCCAATCATTTTTTTCCCCTCTAATTTTTAAACTTATGTTTTTTTTTCACAGAAATCTAATCTGTATGTTTTTGACTCATTTACACATAAGTCATCAAATGTGGTTTGGAAAGAACTGTTTTGTACTTTGTAGTCCAAGGAGCTTTTGGGTCCTTTAAAATTTTTTTCTTCTTGGGGCGCCTGGGTGGCTCAGTGGGTTAAAGCCTCTGCCTTCGGCTCAGGTCATGATCCCAGGGTCCTGGGATCAATCCCCGCATTGGCCTCTCTGCTCAGCGGGGAGCCTGCTTTCCACCTCTCTCTCTGCCTGCCTCTCTACCTACTTGTGATCTCTGTCTGTCAAATAAATAAATAAAATCTTAAAAAAATTTTTTTTTCTTCTTGTAAAAGCCCAAACTAATGAATCTCCTAGAATTCTAGGTTTGAGATTTTAAACAATTTTTTAAAAGATTAAAAAAATTAATTTGAGAGAGTGAGTGAGCAAGAGCACAAGCAGGAGGGACAGTCAGAAGGAGAGGGAGAAGCGGACTTCGTGCTGAGCAGGGCACCCAACTTGGGGCTCAGTCTCAGGACCCCAGGACCATAGCCTGAACTGAAGGCAGATGCCTAACTGAGCCACCCAGGCTCCCTGAGATTTTAAACTATTAATTAGAAATTTAGGAAATAGTTCTTGTAACTGAATTTTCTGGTGTTATTACTGTGTATTACAGTGTGGAAATTGGTATGTCCAGAGGTTAAGTGTGACAGTTGGGCATTTGGGATTTTGAGCTTTTTGTTTTAATTTAGACCTATTAGAATAACCTTAAACAAAAGTGTACTTTTTGAAAGGTTTTTATTTGACATAGAGGCATCACAAGTAGGCAGAGATGCAGGCAGACAGAGAGAGAGAGAGGAGGAAGCAGGCTCCCCGCTGAGCAGAGAGCCCGACCTGGGACTCAATCCCAGGACCCTGGGATCATGACCTGAGCCGAAGGCAGAGGCTTTAACCCACTGCGCCACCCAGGCGCCCCTTGAAAGGTTTTTATTTTCTTTATCTGATGTAGGATAGTTTCATGGTTGAAATGAATGTGTTTGTTAAAGCACCTTAAAATTTTTGGTTGCAAGGCCTTATATTCACACTGGTTTGTGGATATCAACCAAAGTATCTTCTTGTTTTGTCTATTTATCTCCCCAACGCTTTCTACCTCAGAGTGGAAAAAACAGTTATTTTGACTTGTTTCTTCTTTGGAAAGAAACAGATCAGGAATTACTTTCAGTGATAAAAGTAAGTGTTCCCCACCTTTTTTAGTAATGTTAAAATGGAAGCACGGTTGGAAACAAGCCATGACTATTGTGCGTGAGCTTTGGTCATTGGCATTGGGTCTTAGCTTCACCTCCAGTGCCATCTGTGTACAGACCTTTTCTCATCCTAATCACACAGAATAACATTAAATATCTACTCAACATATATAAAATATAACACACATCCGAGCTTTCACTTAAAATTGTGTGTTTTAAAAATTCGTAATTGATTTGGTATGTGGGTAAAACAGCTTTTGTTTTAAGAAAAAAAGTTAATTACAGAGCAGTTTCTTTTTGGGGGGGTAGAAGTTTTGGTGTTGAGTATTCATTATATCTAGAAATGGAAAGTTAAAAAAAAATTTTTTTTTAAAGTAGGTTTAGGGCCCAGCATGGGGCTTGAACTCATAACCCAGAGATGAAGAATTACGGGCTCTACCAACCAAGCCAGCTGCCCCTAGGAAGTAAAATTTTTAAGCAGATATAATGAGTAGAGAAAGCAACTAAATCTCTGATTTTTCAAAGGATTTCAGTGACAACAGCTTAATTCTCACATTTGTTTGTTTTAGTTCTAGCAAATGACAACATTACTTTGGTGTAGATAGTATTACTCCTTTTTTTTTTTTTTTTTTGAATGTACATTGCCATAGTCTCTTGGTGTTTTGAAATAATGTAAGAGAAATTTTCCTTAACCTAAGATTTACATTCCATTTAAGTTTAATCCTTTCAATTTAGGGATTATAACAATACATGCCACTCTGTGTCTCATACTTTTAAAAAACTTCCCTGTGAACAATACCCTATTTCAATCCTTTGGAGCAAATTTTAGTTACTATTTTCTCTCAGTTTATCCCAGTTTACTCAAATCCATTGTTTTGTTTTCCCCAGTTACCCCATTTCCCCATTTTACCTGTTCCTCCATTTTGTGGATTTTGTTCTTGTTTTTGTTCTCTGTGGTGCAGTAAATCCTTTTACTCTAGAGAAAAATTTTCTGAAACCTGATTATAGAACGAATGTCTTGAATTGTCTGTCTAAATGTCTTATTTTATGTAGATATATACTTTTGGGTATTACTTAAGAGAATCACATGTTACAGTTACTAGCAACTTCAGATATGGGATATTTCACGAAATGGAGGTGTCGTCTATCAATGCTAGCAGGAATTTACTTAACATTCCAGATTTGCTCATCAGAGCATGTATCCTTTCAGTGATCGCATCCCTGGTGGTTCTGTTGCTGTCCATTGCTCCCTAATGACATGTTATGTAAGCCTTTGATGACAATATCTAGAATAGAGTTAGGCAAGCTCTTTCTTAAATGGGGCAGATAGTAAATATTTTGGGCTTTTTGGGCAGTAGTCTGTGTTGCAACTTCTCAACCTTGCCTTTGTAGCACCAAGGCGGCCAAAGGCAGTATATAAATGAATGGGTGTGCCTGTTTCCAATAAAACTTATTTATGGACGCTGGAATTTGAATTTCATGTAATTCTCAGGTGTTATGAAGTGTTCTTCCTTTAGAGTTGTTCCCCTCCCAAACCATTTAAAATATTATAGGAACTATTCTTTTACTTATGGGCCATGCAAAAGCAGTGGCCGTATTTTACCTTTGGCCCATATTTTGAGGACCCCTGAGCTCATAACCCAAAGAAGAAAGTACAGAGAAGTGGTTATTTATTGATAACTTTAATTCATGGACATACTCAGGTTCCTTTTTCTACCATCAAAAATAAAATAAATGTGTTTCTTAATATGATAGATGATGAAAATGATGTCATTTTTATTATTTATTTATTTATTTATTTAAAAAAAGATTTTATTTATTTATTTGTCAGAGAGAGATTGAGATCACAAGTAGGCAGAGAGGCAGGCAGAGACAGAGGGAGAAGCATGTTCCCTGCTGAGCAAGGAGCCCGATATGGGACTCAATCCCAGGACGCTGGGGTCATGACCTGAGCTGAAGGCAGCCGCTTAACCAACTGAGCCACCCAGGCGTCCCGTCATTTTTATTTTTATTTATTAAATTAAAAAAATTTTTTTTTTGTTTGACAGAGAGTACAAGCAGGGGGAGCAGCAGAGGGAGAGGGAGAAGCAGAGAGCCCGATGCAGGGTTTCATTCCAGGACCCTGAGATCCTGACTGAGCTGAAGGCAGACCCTTAACCGACTGAGCCACCCAGGTGCCCCAATGATGTCATTTTTAGTGGTAACTTTAAAGTTGGGTCTAGTCATACGGAAGATTAAAGTTGGTTTTCTGGGATGCCTGGGTGGCTCAGTCACATAAGTGTCTGACTCTTGATTTTGGCTCACGTCATGATCTCAGGGATCAACCTCTAGGCTCTAGGCTCAGCGCAGAGTCTGCTTAATACTCTCCCTCTCCTGGGGGTGCCTGGGTGGCTCAGTGGATTAAACCTCTGCTTTTGGCTCGGGTCATGATCTTAGGGTCCTGGGATCGAGCCCCGCATCGGCTCTCTGCTCAGCAGCAGGGAGCCTGCTTCGTCCTCTCTCTCTGCCTGACTCTCTATCTACTTGTGATCTTTCTCTGTCAAATAAATAAATAAAATCTTAAAAAGAAAAAAACTCTCCGTCTCCTTCTGCCCCAACCCCAATGTTTTCTCTCTCTCAAATAAATAAAAAGATCTTAAACAAAAATAATGTTGGGGGTGCCTGGGTAGTTCAGCTGGTTAAGCATCTGCCTTTGACTCAGGTCATGATCTTGGGCCTGGGATCGAGCGTGGCTCAGCAGGAAGCCTGCTTCTCCCTCTTCCTCTGCTCCCCTGCACCTGCTCTTTCGTTCTCTTTCTCTCTTCTATCTCAAATAAATAAATAAAATCTTAAAAATAAAAAGATGTTGGTTTTCTTGGGGGCACATAGCTGGCTCAGTTGATGGAGCATGTGACTCCTGATTTCAGGTTTGTGAGTTCAAGCCCCCGTCAGTGTAGAGATTATTTAAAAATAAAATCTTTAAAAAAAAAGGTTGATTTTCTTCATCACATCTTAAATGTGGAAAATTGCCAAGCGTTATGGAACAAAATCTTTGATTCACACATTGTCAAAAGACAATACACAGGAGCTGTATGGATTTGTTTAATATAAAGGCCTCATTTAGGGGGAAGAACTACCTTCAAGGCTGTTTCAGCTTGTGATTTCTATTTTGGTGTATTCTGTCCCTACCTGATGATTTGTGCGGTTTAATGATGGTAATTCAGAGCTAGAAAGTAGGTTGTCTCTAATTTTGATCTCTTCTTAGCATTATAGTTTTTATCTGTAATATTGAAGGAACCAAACTGTTCTTCTGTACAGCAGGAATTACTTTCCTTCTGCTTAAACTTAAAAAATACAGCCCATTTGTTAGCTTTTTTGGGCCCTAAATAGTGCTTGGACACTATATATTTCACAGCATACGTTTTTTCTGCTTAACATTGCGAGCAGTTGGTAGGTTTGAAGAACCGTTACTTCTGCTGATTCTTGTTAGGACAAAAATCAGTGTACACAACACAGCTGAATTAATAGGACTCAAAGTCATTAGGCCATGAAAATGGTTTAATCCAACAGTGAACCCTTGAAAGACCTTGTCAGAGAGTATCCTAGAACAGATTCAAGGAAAAAAATGCTTAGCACTTAAAAATATTTTTGGGGGCGCCTGGGTGGCTCAGTGGATTAAGCCGCTGCCTTCCGCTCAAGTCATGATCTCAGGGTCCTGGGATTGAGCCCCGCATCAGGCTCTCTGCTCAGTGGGGAGGCTGCCCCCCCGTCCCCCGCCTGACTCTGCCTACTTGTGATCTCTCTCTCTGTCAAATAAATAAATAAAATCTTAAAAAAAGAAGTTTTTTTTTGTTTCCAAGTTTATATTTTTCTTTTCTAAAGCCCGTGCAATAACTTCTGGGGTTGCTGCTATGTTCTAGTTAGAGGAAAAAAAACCCTGTATTTATAAATTTTATACCAAACCATAGTTATTCAGTTTAATTACAGACAGTTCTTAACAGTGGTTCAACATAATGATTTTTCCACTTTATGATGGTGTGAAAGTGTTATGCATTCAACAGAAACTATATTTTGCACTTTGGATTTTAATCTTTCCCTGGACCTAGTGGCACTATACTCTCTCCTGGTGCTGCTGGGCAGCGTCAGCTCCTGGTCAGCAACATGATCACGAGTGTAAACACCGATGGCCTGACAACCGTTCTGTACCTGTACACCCATTGCTTTTCACTTTCAGTATAGTATTTAATAAACTTCACACGAGCTATTCAGTACTTTATTGTAAAATAAGCTTTGTGTTAGATGATTTTGCCCAACTGTGGTTGTAATGTAAGTGTTCTGAGCATGTTTATGGTAGGTGAGACTAAGCCATGATGCTCACGCAGTAGGCGCACTGTAATGAATGCATTTTTGACTTACGGTATTTTCAGTGTATAATGGATTTTTGGGGGATGTAACCCCATTGTAAATCAAGGAAGATCTGTACTCATTTTTTCCTCGAAAAGGCTCTTTAATACACTGTGAAAGACACTTTATTCAATCTTATTTCTAACCTGAGGGTATATTCTGGCTGAATTGTTAGATTTTTCTCTTGTCATTCTGCAGTTTTATCCTTTTCTGCCTCCTCACCCTTACTTCCTCTTCCAACCCCTTATTTTGGTAATGGTTGGCTGCTTTGATGTTTGTGAGGCGTACAGGACACAATAGCTGTGTTCTGGCAGATTAGCATTCCCTGGAGGCACCCTCTTCCTCTAATGCAGGTTCTAATTAGATTGTGCAGTGGGTTATTTGTGATAGGTAGATAAAGGTTTAAAAGGGGATGCCTATATTGACTAGTAAATTGAATTTTCTTTTCAGATTGCTGTTTATTTTTAGGGTCTAGAGCCTGAGTTTGAACCCTGGATTTGAAACTTAACTGCTTGGCTTTGTTGAACAGATGTTATCTGATAGCTTTGTTGCTTGGTTTGTTCATTTATGAAATGGAGGTAATAATAGTACCCATCCTGTAGGAATAGTGGCATGTATATAAGGTATTTAGAACAGTACCAAGCACATAGTTAGCACTCAGTAAATATTTGTATCATCATCATCATCCAGTTTGGATAAAAAACAGCTAATGGGGGTTTAAGTAGGGAAAGGACATTATCTGGATCGAATCTCAGAAAGATTTTGTAGTCAAGGGGAAGATGGATGCAGGACCAGCTGAGCAACGGTAGATAGAGGTGGAAAGATGAGTGTTATGGGTTGAATTGTGTCCTCCCCAAACTCATTTGTTGAAGTCCTAACTCTGTACATCAGAATGTGACCCATTGCCCTTAGAAAATAAAATAGCCAGTTCTCTATTAGCAACATAATTTGTTCAGAAATAGTAGAGGAATTGCAACTGGGGACAAGCTAACTATGGCAAAAAATAGGCAGGTTTGAAGAGAAAAGGAAGGGTCAGCTCTTTTTAGGTTTAAGGAGGAAATTGGGGAACGTTGTTTCAGACAGAAGTTCTGTGGAGGAGAATAAGAGTTTGATTATGATGATTTCTCTTCGGCCTCAAGAGGTGGTGAGTGTGTTGTTGCGAGGAGGAGAGAGCTTCCTTCTTTCTGCTGTCATGCAGGCTGCCCGGAGCGTCTGTGCCTGAGAGCTCCCTCTTCATTTTAAGTGAGGGTTGTTTTTTTTAACTAATTTTCACATTATTTGGAAATAGGGTTATTGCAGTGCAGTTAGTTAAGATGAGGTCATTAGAGTAGGCCCTAATCCAGTATGACTGGTAGCCATGTTAAAAGAGAAAATTTAGAGACACACATAAAGGGAAAACAGTATGCAGAGACACAGGGAGGAGATGTCCATCAGCAAGCCAGGGAGAGAGGCCTGGGACATATCTTTTCTTCACAGCCCTCAGAAGGAACCACCTTTGTGGATATCTTGATCTCAGACATCTAACCTGTAGAACTGTGAGACAATAAATTTCTATCATAAGCTGCTCCATTTGTGGTACTTGGTTAGGGAAGCCCTAGGAAAGTAACACAGCCAGCCAGGGGAGAGCGTGAGATTCTGAACTGAGGTAGTAGTCGTGGTCCTGAAGAGGAGATGAGAGATGTTTAAAATGCAGAACTGGTAATTCTTAGTAACAGTTGACTATGAGGAGGTGGGAGGAGTAAGATTGTTTTTCATGAGTGGGTGGTCCCGTTAACTGCCACTGGAAAGGGGTGTGGAACATGTCCAGTCTGAGGTGCATGTTGGACCTTCGGAAGAGGCCCAGCATAGGGGGGGTTGGGTATGTGTACCTGAAGCTCCAGAGGAGGTTGTGTTTGGAGATTTGGTAATTATCATTTATGTAAGCAGGAGTTGAAAAAATTGGAAGGGGAAATTGCTTAGGGTGAGTGTATGGTGTTTGAAGAGAAGTCTGTTTATAGGTTCCCTGAGGAATACTCAGATTTCGTGGTGGGCAGAAGAGGGGCATTGTGGAACAGAGATCTTCAACAAGGCGGTGCTGGAGACCGCTCACACTGGAAGACATAAATCCCTTGCATTTCCAGTCTGTACATGCAGATGGTTTTGTCAGTGCCCAGCAGCCCCTAGATAGGACCTGATATTTTTAGTGCTTATTAGGTGTCAAGATATTATGTGTATCAGCTTACTTAACCTTTGTTACAACTCTAACTCAGGTGCTATTATTACTTATAGGTGTGGAAACAGAGGCTTGGAAAAAATAAGTAACTTGCCTCAGCGTACACAGTGAGTAGGCAGTAGGTCAGAATTTGAATCCAGGTGGGCTGACTCCTGAACCAGAGTCCCCTCTGTCACTGCCGAGGGAGGCCTCCTAACACATATTTAGGCTTGAAAGTTTTCAGGGTGGAGTGAAGCAGGAACAAAGGGAATTGAGGGATAAGGAAGGAGCAGTAGAATGAAACTGGATTTCTTTCTATGCCAGGAATGAAAATTTGGGACAAAAGGAATAGATCAATGGCCTGGAGTTCTCAGTGAAAGCTGACAGGGTGACAGTTTGAGCAGGCAGAGAGCTACCATGAAAAGGGAATGCGGAGCACGGGCTTCTCTTACTGAGGATAACCAGAGCTGGCAGCGAAAGGCTGAACTCCTGAGAACTTAAAATCATTTTGTCATTTGGCTGTGGTAACCCCCGCAACCTCCAAAAACAAACAAATGAAATAGAAATGTACTGAAATTTTGATGGAAATAGTTTAATTTGAGGAGTAAGGCTTACTTATAGGAACATGTAGGAACATTGAATTTTTCTGCTTATTCAAGCCCTCAATAAAGTTTGATGTACATACATGTAATTATTTTTATATGACAAGTATAGCAATATGGTCTTATTTATATCCATCCTTCGTGTTTCCTCTTAAATTTATTCTTTTAAAAAAAAAAGATTTTATTTATTTATTTATTTGACAGACACAGATCACAAGTAGGCAGAGAGGCAGGCAGAGAGAGAGAGAGGAGGAAGCAGGCTCCCTGCTGAGCAGAGAGCCAGATGCGGGGCTGATCCCAGGACTCTGGGATCATGACCTGAGCCGAAGGCAAAGGCTTTAACCTACTGAGCCACCCAGGTACCCCCACCCCCCGCCACCTTAAAAAAAAAAAAAAAAAGATTTTGTTTATTTACTTAAGAGAACAAGAAGGAGTGAGAGGGAAGGTCAGAAGGAGAGGGAGAAGCAGTCTCCCTGATGTGGGGCTCTATCCCAGGACACTGGAATCGTGACTTGAGCTGAAGGCAGACGCTTAACCAGCTGAGCCACCCAGGTGCCCCCTCTCTTAAATTTATTCATAATATTATTTCTATTGTAAACCCTCCACTATTTTTCTTTCTTTCTTTCTTTCTTTCTTTCTTTCTTTCTTCCTTCCTTCCTTCCTTCCTTCCTTCCTTCCTCCCTTCCCTTCCCTTCCCTTTCCTTCCCTTTCCTTTCCTTTCCTTTTAAGATTTTAAAGAGACAGCTAGAGAGGGAACACAAGCAAGGGAAGTGGAAGAGGAAGAAGCAGGCTTCCTACTGAGCAGGGAGCCCAATGGGGGGCTTGATCCCAGGACCCTGAGATCATAACCTAAGCTGAAGGCAGTGGCTTAACCCACTGAGCCACCCAGGCGCCCCCTCCACTGTTTGCAATAGAGTGTTAGTATTTACAAAAGCAACTGATACTTACTGCATGATAACATTACTAAGCTTTTATTTGCCCCCCCCCCCCTTAAAGAGTCCGTTTGTTTATTTTAGTGAGAGAGCACACACACTCCAGTGTAGATGGGGAGATAGAGGGACAAGCTGACTCTGAGCTGAGTGTGAAGCCCTTTTTGGGGCTTGATCTCTTGACCCTGAGATCGTGACCTGAGCTGAAATCGAGTTGATTTCTCAACCGACTGAGCCACCCAGGCACCCCAAACTGTTCATAGTTCTAATACTCTTCCAGTTTACTCTCTTAACTTACTGTTTACAAAGAATTGTCTCTTCCTTCTTTAAAGTTTTTTTTTTTTTTAATTTTATTTATTAGAGCAAGTGCATGCATGGGAGAGTTTGAGAGAGAGCAGGAACGGGGAGAGGGAGAAGCAGACTCCTTGCTAAGCAGGGAGCGCGATGTGGGCCCGATCCCAACACCCTGGGATCATGACCCAAGCCAAAGGCAGATGCTTAACTGACTGAGTCACCCAGGTGCTCCTCTTTTTAAAAAATGTGCTTATTTCTTTGTGTTGTCTTAATTAACTAGAACGTTTGAAAATATTGTTAAATAAAAGTAGCAATAGTGTACAACCTTGCTTTATTTATTCAAGATCCTGTAATATTTCACATTCTTAATGATGTTGAATTTTGGCTTGAGATGTAGTTTTTAAATCATTTTTTAAATTAAAAAAAAAAGTATTTATTTAATGGAGATTTTTACCAGGTGCCTTTTGGCAAGGCCTTCTTTAACAGAAATATCTTCTCTGCCATTCTCTGCCATTTTGTGGAGCTCTTGGCTGAAATAAGGATGGTTTTTGAAGGTTTCCCAAGGGCAAAGGTTCTTAGTTAGCTAACTCTCTGCTGCCTTTGTGTCATTTAATTCCATAGCAAGTCAAGCTCACTTTAACATCTTGTCATGATCTGGACATTACTGGAGTCTCCGAGGAAGGACAGGGTGACTCTTGGAAAGTGAAGTTGGCTAAATCATCTAGGTCTGGCATGCCAGCGTCTTCATATCTGAGGCCAGCCAAATTCCTGGACCAGTGACTACTCCTTGATCCAGATCAATTAGGACTTTCCCAGTACTAGCTCTTTCCTGGACCACAGATTGATTGATGGGCTAGAGCTTAGGTTTTAATTTATTGCCTGATGGCAGTCTAGTCATTAACTAGAGGGCTTGAAGAATGAGGGGGAGGGAGGAGTCTACTAGTCCTGGGGCTATGCTGAGCCCTCTGGCTTCTTAAACAAGGCAGCAGTGGGCTCCAGCTGTCCCTTTCCCAGGGCTTTACTTCATTCTGCAGTGTGCAAGGGATGTTGAGGAACAAGCCAGGTGGTTCAGTCCTGTGGTCTACCCAGTCCGCATCCATGTGCTTCTGGCTATGCCTGTGTATAGTTTGTGTTCATTATGAAGACTTGCTTTGTTGGTTGTTTTTAAGGAGGGAAAATAGAGTCAATTTTAGCAAGTCTCCCATTTGCTAAACTTTGTTATCTAGTAGAGTACTCCCTACAGTTGTAGGAGGTTTTATGTTTTAAGTAGCTCAATTGTAATAAAAACTGGGTACCAAATAATGGGCAAATGTATGCAAATATTGGCCATTTGCATTTTTGGCAGTACCATGTCCCTGAAGGTAGGAAGTAGGAAATTACTCTTTTTGAAAGAATTTTTTGGTTTCCATACTGAATTGTGGAATTTGTTCCCTTTCAGTCACTCTCCAGAGGGTGGATATATTAGCAGTTCTTCTTCTCAGTTAGAGTGGTAGGATGACCTCTTTGTCCCTGGGCTTCTTCTGGTTTTAAAAGGGGAAGATCCTGTGTCTTGATGGGAACCCTCTCAGTCCTGGGAAGCTGGGACAGTTGGTCACTGTGGGTGGGGGAGCTAGGAATAATGTGAATCTTTGAATTTGTCATACACTCTCTTATCTCTGGGCCTTTGCACCTGCTATTCCCGCTTCTAGACTATACAGTTTGGCTAATTCCTTCTCATTCTTTCATGTCTCAATTAATTGCTCCTAGGGCTTTTAAATAGGTTAAGTTGCCTGGCTCTAGGGACTGTACTTGCCCTAGCATAACACTTAGCACTGTGGACTGTGACTGCTTGTTTAGGAAGGCAGTGCTGTCTGGTGCAGTGGTGTGCACCCATGGTTGCACATTAGAATCACCTGAGGAGCTTTATACATTTTACAAGCACTCCACGGCTTTCGGCAGCCGAGATTGAGACTGACCGGTATTAAAAAGAATAGGAAGGAAGTGAACCTGAGATATATATAGGTTGACATTCTGGCTCCTCTACTTTCATTTATTCAACAACTGTTTGTGGAGTATGGTGTGCCAATCTGAGTGCTGGAGATATAGACGGAGAATAAGATGGGTGATGTGTTTCTCATGGTGCCTGTGCTTTAGAGCGTCCCATGGTAACATTGTTCCCTCAACGTCAGTCTTTCACTGTGTACAACTCCAGGAGCTCTGCTTGTTCTGTACATACCACTGGCGTGACATTAAACATTTTAGAAATAAAATGTTTAAATAAAATAAAATATTTTAAAATTTCTAACTTTTTGCACTTAGACACATTTGTTTTATTGCTTTATTTTTATTTTTTTAAGATTTTATTTATTCGACAGATAGCGAGAGAGGGAACACAAGCACGAGGGAGCTGGAGAGGGAGAAGCAGGCTTCCCACTGAGCTGGGAGCCCAAGAAGGGGCTCGATCCCAGGATGTTAGGATCATGACCTGAGCTGAAGGCAGATGCTTAATGACTGAGCCACACAGGCACCCCTGACACATTTGTTTTAAAATGAAGCTTTATATCACTACTAAAATTAAAAAGCCTGTCACTTGTCATAATTGGAAGGTAACTGTAAAAAATAAATGCTATAGAAGCAGAGCAATACAAGTTTACATTTATAGGGGAAGCCTGGCTGGCTCCGTCAGTAGAGCTTGCTACTCTTGATCTCAGGGTTGTGAGTTCGAACTCTACAGTGGGTGTAGAGATTACTTAAAAATAAAAGAAAATAAAATCTTAAAAAAAAATAGATTTATAGGGGTGCCTGGCTGGCTCAGTTGATAGAACATGTGATTCTTGATCTTGGGGTTGTGAGTACAAGCTTCCCATTGGGCCTAGAACTTACTTTAAAAAAATTATGTTCACAAAAAATGTACTTCTAAAAATAAATTGCTCAACATGAGAAACAGAGCTATTTGTGAATGTTGTTAGTAGGTGACTCTCCAGCTCCATGTATGGTTGTTTAAGACAGAAATGAAAGTTCTACATCCTTCAGATGATTTAGTTTTCAGTTTTGATATTAACTAGCACTGAGAGACCAATTTCATATGTTTAAGCAGTCAGAAAGGACAACATACTTGCCATAATATAATTAAAATTTTAATAGAAGGGGCGCCTGGGTGGCTCAGTAGGTTAAGCCTCGGCCTTCAGCTCAGGTCATGATCCCAGGTTCCTGGGATCGAGCCCCACATCGGGCTCTCTGCTCGCCAGGGAGCCTGCTTCCCCCTTCCTCTCTCTGCCTGCCTCTCTGCCTACTTGTGATGTCTGTGTCGAATAAATAAATAAAATATTAAAAAAAAAACAATTTTCTATTTAAAAAAAAAAAAATTTAATAGAAGCCAGCAGCTCTTCCAGCAGAGAGAAAGCGGATATGGTGTCAAGCTATCAAATCCAGTTGGCACAGGTCAGGTACCTCTTTCCTACCAGAGTGGGTTTTAAGAAACTCCTGAATGGGGGGAAATAAAAAAATCAACCCCCCTTCTGGTTCAGCTCTCCCATATCCAAGGATTTTCTGTAAGGCCTGCAGAGAAAGTCCCGGGCTGTGTTGAGGGGCTCAGGGATGCATGCCCTCTGACTGCTCCCAGCTCTTGTGAGAATACAGTGGTATCCAAGCTGTGATAGCACAGGGTAGTGAGCATCAAAGAAGGGTGTTTCTGGGTTGCTCAGTGAGTTAAGCATCCAGTTCTTGGTTTTGGCTCAGGTCATGATCTTGGGGTCCTGGGATCTAGCCCCATGTTGGGCTATGAGCTGAGTGTGGAACCTGCTTCAGATTCTGTCTCTCTCTCTCTCTCTCCCGCTCTGTCCCTTCTCCCTGCTCTCACTCTAAATAAATAAATAAATAAATAAAATCTTAGAAAAAAAGAAGGGTGTTTTTTCTCCAAAGAACAATGCTGGACGATCCATTGGGGTTCAAGAGAAACACTGAAACTCCTATTTAAAGTTGTTAGTAGTGCCTGGGTATTTTTCATGTACAGATATACATATTTTAAGATATGTGCTTCTTGTCTGTTCTTGGAGTTCTACAATTATAATACCCCTTATAATGGCCTGTGAGGCCCTTTCTGACCTGATTACTAGTGTCTCCCACCCCTCCCATTCCAGTTCCTCTGGCCTTTTCCTGCTGTTCCTGAAAGACTGTTGAATCACTCGTTTTTCCTCTGATGACTCCCTCTGCCTGGAATGCCTTTTTCTAGAGATCCACTTCATGCTCTGGGCTAACTTCCCTCGTTAGGGGTTTTGCTCAAATGTCGTTTCTCCACGAATCCTTACCTTGACCACCCATTTTAATACTGCAGCTAGTGCTTTACCCTGGCAAGCGCATACTCTCTCTTTTTAAGATATCATTTATTTATTTGACAGAGAATGAGAGAGAGAGAGAGAGGAAGAGAGGAAGAGCACACGCAAGTGAGCAAGCACAAGCATGGGGAGGGCGGAGGAAGAGGGAGAAGCGGGTTTCCCACCAAGCACGGAGCCCAACCAGGGGCTCGATCCCGGGATCCTGGGATCATGACCTGAGCCAAAGGCAGATGCTTAGTGACCGGGCCACCCAGGTGCCCCCTACTGGCACATTCTTTTTTTTTTTTTTTTTAAGATTTTATTTATTTATTTGACAGAGATCACAAGTAGGCAGTGAGGCAGGCAGAGAGAGAGGGGGAAAGCAGGCTCCTTGCTGAGCAGAGAGCCCGATGTGGGGCTCGATCCCAGGATCCTGAGATCGTTACCTGAGCTGAAGGCAGAGGTTTTAACCCACTGAGCCACCCAGGCGCCCCTACTGGCACATTCTTAAGCCTTCTTCTTCTTCTTCCTTTTTTTTTTTTTTTTTTTAAATATTTTATTTACTTATTTGACAGAGTGAGAGACACAGTTGAGAAAGGGAACACAAGCAGGCGGAGTGGGAAAGGGAGAAGCAGGTTTCCCGCTGAGCAGGGAGCCCAAAGTGGGGATCTATCCCAGGACGCTGGATCATGACCTGAGACGAAGGCAGATGCTTAACGACTGAGCCACCCAGGCACCCCCACTCTTAAGCCTTCTTATCTTGCTCTACTTTTTATTTTTCCTTATCACGTACTGCCTTTGGATATACTTTATAATGTATATCTTATGTCTGTTGGTTATTAATTTGTTTCCTCCTGCAGAATGTAAGATCCATTAGGCCATTTTGTTCACAGATGTGTTCCAAATGTTTATTAGAACAATGTTCAGTACATTTTGGTTGAATGAACATAGCGCCTGACATGTAGTAGGCGCAATAGGCTTCTTTCAATGAGTGAAAAGATTATTTAGGAAACTGGAAACACAAAAATGCCTAAAACATGCTTTATGCCCTGAAGTAGCTCCATGCAACAGTGAGACCAGTATATAAGAAATTAATTTTAAATCCGTGAGAATTGCAGCAGTAGAATTATGTGAGAGGGTAGAGAGGTGTCATGAACTCTCTGGGGTGGAGGCACTTAAAAATCAGTGCATCTGAAAGGAATGAGTCTAAATGAAAAAGCTTAAACTTGTAGAAACCTGCATAAACTTGGGACTCGTTTATCTAGCATGTATGTAGGATGAACTCTGAATTGAGGAAGATTTAGAAAACCAAGATTAATTACTATTTTACTTTTTATTTGTTTTCAATGAACTAGATTAGTAATAGTCTGCTCTTGGAGAAAGATCTTTTGGAAATTTTCAAATGCATTTTTTTTTTCCTTTGGGCAAGCTGTTAACTGGAAAAGAAAGTGCTTTTCCATGCATACTCACCAGACCCTAGTTCCCTTCTTCCTGTTTCACCCCTTACTTTCTGTACCGCAGCAAGTGTAATCATCAACCAACCAATCAATCCATGAGTATTACACTATGGACCGATTACTAGAAATAGAAAAAGGAATATCTTTGTATGAAAATATGTAGGGGTGGAAATTTCTTACTGGAAATCAAATGATCTGATTTAAAAAACCAAACTCTTCTGACGCCTGGGTGGCTCAGTCCATTGGGCATCTGTGATTGGGTCCCGTCATGGTCCCAAGGCCTTGGGATCAAGTCCCGTATCGAGCTTCTTGTTCAGCGGGGAGCCTGCTTCTCCCTCTGCCTGCTGCTCCCTCTCTTTCTGCTCGTGCATGCTCTCTCTCTCTCTCTCTTTCTGACAAATAAATAATCTCTTAAAAGAAACTCTTATTGTGTTTGGCTAATTAAACGTGTTTCTTGCAAAAGAAAAAATTAACAGTAAGTATTTGAATAGGTCATTTCAGAAGTGTTTTTGAAAATATTTATTTTTTTAAAAAAATATTTATTTATTTGACAGAATGAGAGAGAGAGAGAGAGAGAGAGCGCGCAAGAGTGCCAGAGAGGGAACACAAACGGGGTGGGGGGGCGTGGGAGTGGTAGAGGGAGAAGTAGACTCCCGCCTCCCCCGAGCAGGGAGCCCAGTGCGGGGCTCAATCCCAGGACCCTGGAATCTTGACCTGAGCTGAAGGCAGAGTCTTAATGACTGAGCTACCCAGGGGCCCCTGAGAAATGTTTTTAATCCACTAACTGTAGATAGGCCTTCTTTTACTAATCCAGAGAAAATTGAAATGAGGAAACTTATTTAATATAGCACTTGTGATTCTCTCTATAGAAACTCTTTCTTTGATAGACACATCTTTCCTCTAAATTAAGCAACATATGTATATTTTCATCATTTGCGTTCTTTGTTTATGTTATATAAATTGGTGTTTTTCAGTAAGTTTATTAGTTTTGCTTTGGTAAACATATTGTCGGGTGCCTATTGGAAATATATCTGTCCTCCTTTCCCACCTCCCTGTTCATTTTGTCTCTAATACACCTTGGGCCCCTTTGGATATTTAACAGTGCTTTAAGGACATAAATTGAGAACAAAAAGGATCTTTTAGCGATGGATCACTTCATCAAAATCTATAGCCAGAATGCTTGGACTATAGCACTTTGATATATGTGGCCACTGTGTGTCTCCACTGCACTCTTTTCCGTGGAGATGAGTAGTGCAAGGAAGAGAGGAGGCAAGGGAAGGGAAGCCCCTGCCTGTTGTGAAAGGTACTCTGCTTGCCAGACCCAGCTGAGCCTCTGTCCAGACAGTGTCCTCCTCTGTTTGTGTAAATAATGCAGTGGGAGTGGGTAATAAGAATGAAAAGCAAATTGTTGACACCCTGCCCAGTAATGTGCTTTTCATAGTGAATTGTTAACCTGACTGATAGGGTGGTTTAGGTCCAGGCTTACTGTTTTAACCAGGTTCTTACAGTGATTCCAAGATGGAATCCATGATCACAATGCCACCATCCCCAGCATTCACTGTGCGCCCAGCACTCTCTATAGGGCTTTACTCTAAGTTGTTTATCTCAACACTGTGATAACCTTATGTATGAATCATGTTTTGCAGAGCAGCTTATGGAGGCTTCCCAAGGTTACTCTGTTAATAAATCTGGAACAGGGGCAACCCGGCCATCAGACATCAGCACTCGTGCCCTTGTCTACTAGTGTAAATTGCCCAAAGACTGTTCTCCCCTAGGAGAAGCTAGGGCTTGGGGCCTCGGGCTGAACTGACTGGTGCTGGCTGCTCTTAGAGCACCAGGCGAGGATTACGTCACTCATCACTTAACACAAGGCCTGGAAAAATATGCAGGCCTAGACTTTACCATTGGTGAAATGAAACCGTTTTATTCCCAGAACTGAAAAAACTTTCAGTGACTAGTGCTTTGTTAGCGGTCAGAGACCGTTGGTTTGCACCATTGCTTTTTTCATCACAAACTGTAAGACATTTCTGCCTTTGCCTGTCTGGTTTGCTTGATTTTGGGGGGATTTTTGACACTCTTCAGAGTGGAACCAGGCATATTGCCTCAGCTAGACTAAAAAACATCAGGAGGAGAGACTCCCTTTTCATCTGACCTTATTTCTTAAGAAAATTTATAAAGTTCCAGAAATCTAACAGCTTTAAAATTTGTAATTTTGGGGATTCCTTAAAAGGTCCAATGTTCCCTAAGGTCAGTTGACTGTTCTTTCTTTCATGTGCCACACCTGCTCTTTTTCTTACTCTTACACTCCCTGAGCAAAGAAGTAGAGGCTGTAACAAGGATACCATTGGTGAAACAGATGTTTTTAACGTGAATTTACATGCTCTTACGGTCTTGTGTGCTAACCACTCCTAACAACTGTGTTTACCGTTGAAGCTGGGAGTACAGACTTGGATTATACTTCAGCCAGCTTTTCTTGTACTGCTCTCCTGTAAATGGATTATTTTTAGTTTAAATTTTTGCTGTAAGCCCTTTCCCACCGCTTAATTGACTCTTCAGTCACCACTTGCAGTGCACATGTCAGCATTCCCACGGACACTAAACACAATGTAGTCGGCACAATGGCAGGTTCTCTGGGAATTACTGGACTGTTTTCTCTTGCTTTTGATGCTGGAAGTGGGATTTGTTCTGGTTTCCTTCCAGTTCTCTAATGGAGATCTAGGGAGTGTATGTCTGTCTGCTTTCAAAGTTTACCCTCATAGTTGTTGGTGGTTATCATAAGATTATCCATCCGAAACCTAACAGATTGTAAATGAAATCGGTATCCTAGTATTTGTTTTGTTGCTGCCTAATGATACCCCTGTTTGAGTCATTGAATACTTTCAAAGCATAACCTTTAAAAGTGTGTTCCCACATCTTAATTTGCCACTTGGCACATTTAGTTCTAACAAACTAGAAGCAAATTCTGTTTCATGAGAAACTGCTTGCCAAACTTTAATTTCGGTCTTCTTAGAGGATTGTTAATGAACCTGTGAAGTGGATGCAAGCACTCTGTTGACTAAACAATGGCATTAAAATTCAGCAGCACGTGCTCCTGTACTCTCAATCAAAGACCTGGCATGGCCTTTGGGAGACACTGAAAACTGCCAGTGTTATCTGATGATAAGCTTGCAATTCTACCTCTAACTGGTATTTGGAATGCCCTCTATTCCCCTTTACTTGATCCATTATGTTCTCTTTTTTAAAAAGCGTTTTGCTGATTATGGAATATAACTGTGGATGAACAAATGGATAAAATGCTGAACGTTATTTAGATAATCATGTTCAGTTCTTTGAAGCTGGATGATGTATCTGTACTTTAGCTTTTATAGCATTTTTAAAAAGCTGTTACTTTAGTGATAACGTTTTTCTTTTATGAATACTAAAGTTATTGTGATTGAATTTTATTGTTCTATCATTTATTTTAAAATTTCTTGTAATTGGTTTGTCCCCCCCCCCCTTTTCCCTTTTTAAAAACTTGAGATTATGATTATGGAGTGGCTAAATTTCAAGAGTCTTGCCAGCAGGTGGCAAAATGTAGTATAACTTTCTCTGAAGAAAAAGAGATTTCAGTTCTGATGCCTATGTCTTAAAATGATTGTTCCTTTGGTTAGGTTTTTTTTCTTTTGTCTTAATTTGAAGTTCTGAAATTTACAACTCTGTTCACCAGGTAATCAGAACACACCATAAAACACTAAGGGTATGTGTCAGTGAATTTCTTAAAAGAAGTACTTAAGTTCTTTCAGCAAAATTATTGTTAATATTTACTTTAAATGTACATGGACTTATAGAATCAAATGTGTTGCGGGCGCCTGGGTGGCTTAGTTAAGTGTCTGACTTTGGCTCAGATCATGATCTCAGGGTCCTGGGATCCAGCCCCACGTTGGGCTCCATGGTCAGCAGGGAGTCTGCTTGTCCTGCTGCCCGTGACCCTCCCTCCCCTGCCCCGCATTCATGTGCTCTCTCTCTCTCAAATAAATAAATAAAAATCTTAAAAAAAAAAAAAAAGAAAAAGAATAAAATGTGTTGCAAGTTTTATTTATTTATTTTAAAATAATTTTATTCTTGTCCCTTCCATCCTTGGGTCCCATTTCCCAGAGACAGCCTGTTTTAAGTTTGTTTGTTTAAGTTTTTATTTATTTAAGTAATCTCTCTACTGAACATGGGGTATGAATGTACGACCCCAAGATTAAGAGTCACATGCCCTCCTGACTGAGCCAGCCAGGCACCCCCGTTTCAACTACTAAACCATTTCTTTTGTTGCCTTAATACTGATAAAGAACTTGCTTACGTTTTTATTTTCTATATTAGACATTATTTCCTGACTTTGCCTGATGGGAGATGAGGATTTAGCTTTTGTATGTCACCTTTCCCTCCATCTTCCCAATGTAGTTATATCGCAGTTTGTGATTAAATTGATATCAAGTCTTTCTGTTATTGCGCCAGCTGAATATGGTGCTATGATTTAATTCCTTTTATTTTTCCTTTTTTTTTTTTTAAGATTTTATTTATTCACTTGACAGGCAGAGATCACAGGTAGGCAGAGAAGCAGGCGGAGAAAGAGAGGGGGAAGCAGGCTCCCCGCTGAGCAGAGAGCCCGATGCGGGGCTCAATCCCAGAATCCTGGGATCATGACCTGAGCCGAAGGCAGAGCCCCAACCCACTGAGCCACCCAGGTGCCCCTAATTCCTTTTTTTGTACAACTTCTTCAGTGTCTTTCCTGGAGTTGATGATTCTTTCTGTCTTGTGTTTATTTCTTTCTTTAGTTTTGTATGTTCCTATCTTGAAATCAGTCTCTCATTTTCCTACAGAACTAAATAAAACACCTTTCAATGTAATGGAAAATGTTAAGGACGCTATAAAGCATTTTTTGGTGTTATCCATTCTGGACCTTTTGTCTTGATTTAATGTTTAGACCTGCCACCTAGTTATTGGAAGGGGTCTTCCCTTTCGTGTCACTCTGAGCATCTCCTTAGAGATAATTTTTCACAGATTTTTGTTTGGTTTCCTCCTTCATTTGTGGAGTAATTTCCTGAAAGACTGTGCTTGGAAAGTAATTGTTTTGAGGCTATGAGTGTCTTAAATGTTATTATTTTATACTCATACCTGATTAGTAGTTTGGCTGTTTATAGAATGTTTGGTTAGATACTAGTTTTCCTTAAATTTTTTTTTTTAATTTTATTTATTGATTTGACAGAGAGAGATCACAAGTAGGCAGAGAGGCAGGCAGAGAGAGGGGGGAAGCAGGCTCCCTGCTGAGCAGAGAGCCCGATGCGGAACTCGATCCCAGGACCCTGAGATCATGACCTGAGCCGAAGGCAGCGGCTTAACCCACTGAGCCACCCAGGCGCCCATAGTTTTCCTTAAATTTTTAAAGGCATTGTTTTATTGTCTTCTAATTTCCAGGAAAGGAGCCTGACCGTTAATGCAGTGTACACTAAACTGAAAGCCAGTAGGACCCTTTTAGGCTTAGTTGTTGTTAGAGTGATGCCTTTTAAAAGACAAGTAGGAGGGCGCCTGGGGGGCTCAGTGGGTTCAGCCTCTGCCTTCGGCTCAGGTCATGATCCCAGGGTCCTGGGATTGAGCCCTGCATTGGGCTCTGCTCAGTGGGGAGTCTGCTTCCCCCGCTGACACCGCCCCCCGCCTCTGCCTGCCTCTCTGCCTACTTGTGATCTCTGTCAAATAAATAAAATCTTCAAAAAAAAAGGGAAGATAAGTAGGATACCTAGGGAATGTCCTTTTACTCCCATATGTTAAATGAAGGTGGTTCAAACCCCTGTAGCAATATTGTGGAGGTAAATATTAAAAATTTTTAAGGCAACTATGAACATCAAATGGGAAACCACCTTATTTTCCTCCCCCCCCCTTAAAAAAAAGATTTTATTTATTTATTTGACACAGAGAGACAGCGAGAGAGAGAATACAAGCAGGTTGAGTGGGAGAGGGGAGAAGCAGGCTTCCCTCTGAGCAGGGCGCTAGACTTGGGGCTTGATCCCAGGACCCTTTGATCATGACCTGAGCCAAAGGCAGATGCTTAATGACTGAGCCACCCAGGTGCCCCCCCCCTTTTCCTTCTTGACACACATTTGGGCAAATTGCAGACTTTTGTGGTAATAGCCGTTTGTGTTCATATTTTATTTTATTTTAAAGATTTTATTTATTTGTCAGAGAGCTACAGAGAGAAAGAGCACGAGCAGCGCGGAGTGTCAGGCAGAGGGAGAAGCAGGCTCCCCACTGAGCAGGGAGCCCGATATGGGACTCAGTCCCAGGACCTTGGGATCATGACGTGAGCTGAAGGCAGACCTTAACCAACTGAGCCACCCAGGGGTCCCTGTGTTCATATTTTAAAGCACCTTATCTTGATATTATGATTTTCCAACGAGTGCCCTTTAGAATCCAGATGAAGGGGTGCCTGGGTGGCTCAGATGGTTAAGCATCTGTCTTTGGCTCAGGTCATGATCTCCAGCCCCATGTTGGGCTCCCAGCTCAGTGGGTAGTCAGCTTCTCCCTCTCCCTCTGTCTCTCCCTCTGCTTGTTCTATGTCTCTCTCTCTTAAATGAATAAATAAAATCTTAAAAAAAAAATAGTATCCAAATGGATTTTAAATTGATAAGATACATATTATAATATTGGATTTTTTTGCCTTAACTTTTTCATGTTATAACATTTAGTTCCATATACACTGGAGTCCACAAATGTCAAAGCGTTTGTTTTTGGTTGCCTGTTTAAACAAAGGCTAAATAAACAATCGAATCATGAAACTGGATTTTTTGGAAATAATGTATCTTTCATGTTGGATATGTTATGAATTTCTTTTGTACTCTAGTAGAATAAAAAAAATTACATCCTTTTTTTTTTTTTTTTCCCTCTTAAAAAAGAGAGCCTGTTAGTGGGGGCAGGGGCAGAAGGAGAGGGAGAGAGAGAATCTCAAGCCGACTCCCCACTGAGTGCAGAGTCCATTGCTGAGCTCTAGCTCAGGACCCTGACATTATGACCTGAGCTGCAGTCAAGAGCCAGATGCTTAAACTGACTGAACCATCCAGGTGCCCAACTTACGTCCTGTTTTAAAAGCAGAAATCAGTCATTTTATTAGGAATAAAAAAGATTTTTTTTTAAAGATTTATTTATTTATTTATTTGACAGAGAGATCACAAGTAGGCAGAGAGGCAGGCAGAGAGAGAGGGGGAAGCAGGCTCCCTGCTGAGCAGAGAGCCTGATGCGGGGCTGGATCCCAGGACCCTGAGATCATGACCTGAGCCGAAGGGCAGAGGCTCAACCCACTGAGCCACCCAGGCGCCCCTAAAAAAGATTTTTTAAGTTAATCTGCATTGGTTTGATTTCTTTGCAAAATTTGCATTCAAGGAAGGTTGTCATCATTATATTTGATTTCTATTTAATTTATTGTACTAGTAACAAAAAAGGTGATCAATAGAAAACGCATAAAATGGCAAGTATCAATCTTAATCCAGCTGCTAATTGTTTCTTTGTGGCTGTTTTAGCACTGGTTTTTCTTCAGCCTTTATAAATCATCACAAGAGATAAACTGTTTCTCCTACTCTGCTCACTAAATTAGCTCCTCTTTAACGTTGGAGGATGGCCGGGAAGATTCACAGTTCGGATTCCATAACCAGTCTTATTCTAGGGCTTTGCTGGCTGTTGAGGCACCTTTTTGGCCTTTCCACCAGGGACATTAACCCTTGGCCGGAAAGAATAAACTAGTCCCCTAACACCTGACTGCAAATCGCAACCATAAAGCCTTAGACTCTTAGAACAAACATTTTTCAAACTTATAGCACAGACTTCCTGTTTTTAAAGCTTTTCTGAACTTCTTGAGAAAAGACCGATACAGCTATGGTTACATCCTCTGGTTATTGTCATTAAAAAAAAAAAAAAAAAAATCTATTGAATTTTTCTAAAGCCCTTGAGTATAAAAGTGATTAATGCACCAAAAAATGTAAATAGCCCTGGACTCATGTCTGAGCTTTGTTTGGCTTTCAATAAAAGATAATAGAACCAGGTCAGCTTTTAATGCGTCTCTGTTTGTTCAAGGTCTGCTACAATTGGAATGTCAGGAAAATCTCACATTAAAAGGATCTGCCCTATTCTGGAGAGATTGTAAAAGGAGCATTTGGCAGTCATTTCCTTTCACTTGTGAGAAAGAACATGCTTTATGTTGTCATTGTTTAAATAGACCAGAGTCTGATAGGGCTCTCATATTTTTCATTGTAGAGTTAGTTAGCTTGCTCTGCAGATTGGAGGGGATGATCTGTGTTTAGGTTTTATTGTTAGAATTAATCAAATGATGTAAATGTTAAAAGTTAGTCCATGTCTTCCTTTGTACTAAGTTGTGTTTCCTGTAGCCCAAATATTTGCTTTTTCAAGTCTGTTAGCATTAAACTTGAATGGATGTTCAGAATTTTTCTTCACAATACTCTCACTCTTCTCTAACCCCCTCCTTCCTTCAGAAGAAGAAAAAACACCCTGCGTTCTTTAGGTCAGACATTCACAGGACTGTGGCTTTGATTTTTGTCTTATCCAATGTATCGCATGTTTGAGTGGATATTTTGAACTAGATAGGGTTTTCTGACATTTTATGGATAGAAGTGATTGGTTTTTAAGCATAAAAATACTGGATTGTTAACACTCCCTGTGATAAGGAACCTGGGAAATAGTTCTCAATGTTTTGAAACATTTAAATTCAATATTTTTTCTGGAAATAGATTGTGATTTTATTTTAAAGGAGTTTAATTTATTGGAGCCATTGGAGTTATTTATGACCAGAGAGAACACACATCAGAATTTTTTTCTTTTTAAAGAAGGGCAAAGCCGTGTTTTGGATTTGTAATCACTATTTCAGTTTTATAAATATCTGTCTCTCTGGTAGGTGTTTTGCATTCTTGGTATAATGATTCCAGTTGGAGTTTATAGTTTTCTTAAGATTATTTCCAATAAACTTGCTTGGATAGTCCCACTGATTTTATCATGTGTTGTCATCTCAGACAGTATGGAAAGGGTCCCATTCTAAAGCCCCTGTCAAGGTCATAAGTCCTTAAGCTAATTTCCTTCACAAAACTCTTTGTTTGTTTGTTTTTATAATTTTTAAAAATTTTTTATTAACATATAATGCATTTTTTAAAAAAGATTTTATTTATTTGACAGACCGAGATCACAAGGAGGCAGAGAGGCAGGCAGAGAGACATGTGATCTACATGTGATCTCTGTCTGTCAAATAAATAAATAAAATCTTTAAAAAAAAAATAAAAAAAAGGGACTGTATCCTTTCTGTTCCCCAGAACATATTTTAAAATGTTGATAATTTTTATGCTTCATGAAGTAATCCTTTAAATGTTTATTAACAGTTGGTCACTTACGTATTTGGTTGAGGCTCTATTAGGAAGTGTAAAAGAGGGGCACCTGGGTGGCTCAGTCAGTTTAAGTGTCTGCCTTTGGCTCAGGTCATGATCCCAGGGTCCTGGGATCGAGCCCCTCATCAGGCTCCCTGCTCAGTGGGAGTCTTCTTCTCCCTCTTCCCCTCCCCCTGCTTGTGCGCTCTCTTTCTCTCTTTCTTTCTCACGCTGTCTCTCAAAAATATAAATAAAATCTTAAAAAAAAAGAAGGAAGTGTAAAACAAAAAGTTGCGTTAATATCCAACCTTAACATTGTCCTCATAAATTTAATTTTGGAGAATGTGCTCTTTATGGTTTTACTAAAGGTTAGTCTCCTTGATTTTTTATTTCTAGTTATATTTCAAGAGCACATTACGTAGATAGATTCCAATAGTATCTAGGTTGAAATTAACTCATGAGTTTTATTCTTAAATATAGAAGAGTAAATATTTAGAGTCTGGTATTAAGGGACAAAAGAGCTCCCTTTTCCCAGTAACTTGGAGTATTTGCCTAATTATGGAACGTGCTCCTGGTTCTGTGTCTTTTTCTGTGGATATAGTCATCATCATCAACTTTATTAATTTTTAAAAAGATTTTATTTATTTATTTGTGAGAGGGAGCGCACAAGCAGGTAGAGTGGCAGGCAGAGGCAGAGGGAGAAGCGAGAAGCAGGCTCCCCGCTGAGCAAGGAGCTGGATGTGGGACTCAATTCCAGGACCCTGGGATCATGACCTGAGTCGAGGGCAGATGCTTAACCGACTAACCCACCCAGGCGTCCCGATTTAAGTTTTTATATATCTGTTTTTCAGCACTTTTACCTACAGAGAAACTATTTGAGTTGGTCATGGTATGTTGGCTTAATGGAAAGTGATATGATCAATGAATGCATAGGTAATTGGATAGGAGACTTATTTTAAAAATTCATATTAGGAAACATCTGACCTTGATTTGCACAAGGCTGACAAACTCTGAATTAGATGACAGTTACCCATTCTTACTATTTTTTATTGTTGCAGGTTTTTTTTTTAAGATTTTATTTTATTTTTAAGATTTTATTTGACACAGAGAGAGTGAGAGATCACAAGTAGGTAGAGAGGCAGGCAGAGAGAGAGAGGGGGAAGCAGGCTCCCTGCTGAGCAGAGACCCAGATGCAGGGTTCTATCCCAGGACCCTGAGACCATGACACAAGGTGAAGGCAGAGGCTTAACCCACTGAGCCACCCAGGCATCCCTACAGATTTTATTTTTTAATGCAGTCTGTATACCTAGTGTGGGTCTTGAACCTACAACCCTGAAATTGAGAGTTGTGTGCTCCACCAGCTGAGCCAGCCAGGTGCCCCAATAGTTACCTATTACTAGAGTAGGATGTCATCAGTAGTGCTAAAAACTGAGAAGTATTTTATGTTCGATGTGCTAATTCTGATTTCACATACATTTCAGAATATTAATCATAATTTCCTTTTAAAAAGAAAAGGCACACTATTAATATTTAACCAGGGCAATAAGAGTACCTGGGACTGTGTTGGGGAAACCAGGATTTGTGGGAAAGAACATTTTGATTTGTTTTAGTGTGATTTGAACGTGTGTGGAATACCATTGCTGTAGAGCCCAGAGGGCATTGGAAAATGTGGATCTGTTGCTAAGAAGCAAGCTCAGGCCTGGAAAAATAAAATTTTTCAATCAGTGACACAAAAGTAACTTGAGAGTACATCTCATTCATGAGGGATGTTAGAGTGTGATTAAGAAGAGGCTAGACAGGGATGCCTGGGTGGCTCAGAGGGTTAAGCCTCTGCCTTTGGCTCGGGTCATGATCTCAGGGTCCTGGGATCGAGCCCAGCATCGAGCTCTCTGCTGGGCGGGGAGCCTGCCCCCCCCGCCCCCCCGCCGGCCTCTCTGCCTACTTGTGATCTCTGTCAAATAAATAAATAAAACCTTAAAAAAAAAGAGGCTAGACATTAACTGCCTACAATTAGGAGGAGTCATATTTAGGAGAAGTCATGGAAAGGACTAGAGAATGGTTAGAGAAAGATAGGAGATCCAGGAGAGTGCATAATGTCAGACTCAGACTACCAGAATGCCAGTGTGGAAGTGGCCTACTGTTGGGAAGAGGATAAATTGGTCCAGGTTTTTGGAGGGCAGGTTGGTTCAGTCTCTCTGAGTAAAAAGTGAGTATTTTTTGAACTGTAGAGTCCTTCAGTATAGAAGTAAGAAGTACTCATATGTATGCATGAAGTTGCACATGGAAGTCTGTTGTAGCAGTTCGGGACTTGATTATTATGGTCCTCCCACAGTGTAGAATTCTGTGCCACTATAAAAAGGAATCAGATGTTAATGATCTGCTGTAAAGTGAGAGAAGCATGTAGCATGGATGGTAGATTATGTTTTCATGACATAAAAATAAACAGAATGAACCCCCAAATGAATATATATGTTCTTAAGTATTTGAATATGTTTATATACACATGTACTAAAAGGGAGCCTGGAGAGCTAGCTATACTTAAACTCATTGAATGGAATTATTTGGATTTTCTGATAATAATTTTAAAATTTTAAAAAAATTCTAATAATTTAAAAAAATTCAAAAGAGCTTCAAAGAGAACTATGGATTTTTGTTTCTTTTTTTTTTTTTTAAATTTTGAAAACCCCAAAGGTTTTATTATGTGGCTCCATTTTGTGTTGGTAAATGCAAAGAAGGAGAAAGTTTGCTTAAAAGGGTAACTATATTTTGCACACTAATACAAAGCTGCCTGTCCCAGGACACTCTGCAGACTCAGCTAACCAGTACTTACACAGCCCTCGAGTTTGTCATTGTTTGCTTGGTTAACTTTGGTGTGTGTATGTGTGTGTATGTATGTGTGTGTGTATTCACATTTTGGTACTGGGGGCTGGTGAGCAAGGTTACTTGATCTGAATGATTTAGATAATGCTGTAGTGTAGAAAAGCATGTTGATTGTCTCTACTTGATGGAATCTAGACAGACCTAACTAGTTATTGTTAGATGAATGTTACCTTTAAACTTCCAGTTTGAAAAAAAAAAAAAAAAAAGCAGCTCTGTCCCTCTTTGGTGGTCTTTGGGAAGTAGTCCAAAGCCACTGTCTTTAGAAGATTTGGCCAAGAGTCTTCCTTACTGTGACAGAAACAGAGTGGCACAGAGAGTAAATGCAGGTCAGTGTTGGAGGTTAAGGGTCAGGAATAGTCTGGGCCCTGTTCAGCTGCTGCTAAGGTTATACTTTACATTTCCCGTGTGTACTGTTCCCAGTCATAGCTTTAATGTTAGTTTAACTAGACTTTGTATTTAATTATAACTGTTAGGGTAAAGTCAGATGTCAGCCCGCTTGGCTTCATGCTGAGGCCTGTAGAATATGGAATGCTTTGCTTCTAACCACATCTGTTGTCTCCTCTCATTATCTGTTAATGGTACTCAACTTGACAGGGCTGTTTTGATAAATGTGTAGGGTGTTCTAAAACCTGGACCTGGAATTTCTGTGGAATGGAACTCAGGACAAAAGGAAGCAGAGACAGGCCAGGGTGAAATCCTGTGGGAGCCAAGAAGGGCCAAGAAGGGCCGTGTGGAATGCTGGAAATAACAGTGAGGATTAATTTGGAGGTGAGGGTGGGGTATAGCTAATATTTTTAATTCATCTTATACATTCTTTTATATTCTCACGTGCTCAAATGCAAAACTTGTGAGAAATTGTTGTTCCCATTTCTCATCTACATATGAGAGCTCAGGTTAATAGGGTTTAAAATGAATTCTTGTTTGAGGAGTTGGGGAGGGTGGTTTTAGAATGGTCTGTCACCACTGACTGCGAGTGCTCAGGTCAAAAGGAATAGAGATCTTTTAGAAAAAAAAACAAAAATGGAAAAAGTTCAGCGTGAAAGAGAGGTGAGGATTATCTTCCTCCCCTGCAGAGTTTGGTAGGAAACTTTTGCATCCAGAGAAGTGCTGAAGACAAAGTGATGCAGCAGGTGCTTTCAGATTTTTATATCCTGTTTGTTGCTGTTTGTGTACAGGCTTTAGCAGTCTATCCACTTTATCCACTGCTCTTTGCCTCTTGCTTAAATACCAGGTAAGTAGGAAGAATTGGGGTTTGAATAAATTAATGATGGCTTCTGTTCCTCGTTAACTCTTAAAAAAAAAAAAGTGAACCTTGCCAATAAGACCTGGTTTGAGTCTTTTTTTTTTTAAGATTTTTTTTTTTTTTTTGATTTCTTCGACAGAATCGCAAGTAGGCAGAGAGGCAGGCAGAGAGAGGTGGGGGGAAAGCTGAGGCTCCCCACCTAGCAGAGAACCAGATGCCGGCCTCTATCCCGGGACCCCGAGACCACAACCTGAGCCCAAGGCAGAGGCTTAACCCACTGAGCCACCCAGGCTCCCCAAGTCTCAGTATTTTTTTTTTTTTTTAAGATTTTATCCATTCCCTTGACAGAGAGAGATCACAAGTAGACAGAGAGGCAGGCAGAGAGAGAGAGAGAGAGAGAGGGGGAAGCAGGCGCCCTGCTGAGCAGAGAGCCCGATACGGGACTCGATCCCAGGACCCTGAGATCATGACCTGAGCCGAAGGCAGCGGCTTAACCCACTGAGCCACCCAGGCGCCCAAGTCTCAGTATTTTTAATGAATTACCCTGGGCACAATTATTTATCTCTCTATAAAGCAGGGATAAAAATCTTCCTTTTAATAGACTTTTAAAGGTTAATAAAATAAATGCTATTTATTACATAGATGCTACTTATTGAAGAAAGGCTTCTTTGTGCTGAGAACTGTGCAGAGAATATGCAAAATGAGTAAAACAGGGTTGTTGTTCTGTGTTCACTTATTCATTCCACGAATCTGTATGTGTGACACCCAGTATTTGAAAATGAGCAAACATACAGAACTTTCTCTAATGGAATTCGCTGTCTAGAGGGGGTCTATGGACATTAATCAGAAAATTACACCAGTGAATTACAAACTGAGATACGTGCTCTTAAGGAAAGGAACACAGATCTCTGGGAGATTGACCTAGGGCGGGGCCTCAAGGGAAGTTTCTCTGAAGTGATATTTGACTTGAGATTTTGAAGGAGGAGTAGGGTTTAAACTGTGTGTGGGGTAGGGGGGCGGGGTAGGGAGAGCAGGGAGAATTTCCTGTGCCAGTGGGAAGAGGCAATGATGGCCTGTGGTAGAAATCCTGATACCTCGGGAATTTGAAAGATGGGCATAACTGGAAGGTGGGGGACTGGAGAGGATGCAAGACTAGGACTGAAGAATGTATCATAAAGCGCTGTTAGAGCATTTAGAATCCCTGACAGACTAGGTAGAGCGAGAATTCAGAATAGAGCAGTGTGGCCCTTTACAACTCAGTGTAAACCAGGGATTTTTTTTTTTTTTTTAAGATTTTATTTATTTATTTGACAGAGGTCACAAGTAGGGAAGAGGCGGGGGGGGGGAAGCAGGCTCCCTGCTGAGAAGAGAGCTGATGGGGAGCTCAATCCCAGGACCCTGAGATCATGACCTGAGCCCAAGGCAGAGGCCTAATAACCCACTGAGCCACCCAGGTGCCCCTAAACCAGGGATTTTAAAAGGGCCTACAAAAACAAAACAAAACAAAAAACACCTAAATAACTAAAACCCTTGCGAGGCTCTGCCATAGATAGAGCTGGTTGTAAAAAGAGTGTGTCTGAGTATGGGAGTGGCTTTTTTTTTTTTTTTTTAAGATTTTATTTATTTACTTGACAGACAGACATCACAGTAGGCAGAGAGGCAGGCAGAGAGAGAGGAGGGGAAACAGGCTTCCCGCTGAGCGGAGAGCCCAATGCGATGCAGGGCTCCATCCCAGGACCCTGGGATCATGACCCGAGCCCAACAGAGAGGCTTTAACCCACGGAGCCACCCAGGCACCCCCAGGAGTGGCTTTTGTAGCTAGGCTTTAGGGTCGATTTCATCTCTGACCTTTATGGAGTGATCTCAGAGCCACTGGGTTATGAAGCATATTTTGAAGCTGTGGGTCCTCTCAGGGTGGTCTCAGTGAGGAATGGTGTTTCGTGGAGCTTAGAGAAGAGCTACGCTGGCGCGCTAGACCACCTCTGATTTGTGTTGACCACAGGCACCTTTCAGGGTGGCAAAGGCATTATGCTTCATCAGCTCTTGCTCTCAGTACCTGTGCTGTGTGAGTGGTTTTAGATAGATATTTCTATCTCCTATAGAATAACTTGATTTTTCTTTAAGAGAAATCAGCAGAATAATGTTTAAATAGCAAATGGGCATATCATTTGGTTATCCGTGCCAGCAGGGTAGGACCCTTGGGTTTTACTCTGTGCTCCCGCCTCTGGCCCCCTTTGAGAGACTTTGGGCTTATCATTTTATCTAAATCTCTGACTGACTTTTGGTGAGGGAGGTACCTAATAATTTGGCAACTTTTTTGAACTTTGGAAGATCCAGTAACATTTATAAAGCTATTTTAGAAGTTTCCATGAAACTTTGCTGAAAGGCAGAGGGTATACTGTTAAAGATACCAAAAGAGATCATTTAAATTTTGAGTTTGTAACTTTCAAATTAGGGTTGACACTGAGTTTAATACATTGAATTCATATGCTTTAGGAATGTGTTTTTAAAAAATTTGCTATGGACTGTCTTATTTAATTGGGACAAATGATCTTGACTGTTACTACTTGGGAATACATGGTGTAAGTGTAGTTTAATGTTACTAAATTTTAGCAGGTGGGTATATGTTTATCAGATTGGGGGTGGGGAAGAAACTAATTTGAGATAACAGTGGGTAATTCTATTTAGATTCACGTAACAGTGGAATTAATGAGGGGTCTGGGGTATGTGTTTATTTAATGCCAAATGGCAAAAAAATATGCATTTATTATGCTTCCTTATTAGGTGGATTTCAATGAAGTCTAATTTAAGATATGCCTTATGTAGCAGAGGGACCTTTACTTTCTTGGGGAAAAGGATCGGAGAGATACTTTTAAACAAATGACTTACAGAGAATTCCTAAAAACTGTAAGGAAAATTGGGGTCAGAAATGTTGACACCAAACAATGCTTCTTTCTGTGTGTTTCTTTGAAACAAAAGTGTTGTGCATGCCTATGATTGTTGGTTATTTTATCTACATTAGTTAGACGTCAGAGGTGGTTGGCATTAATATTCCTGGCAGAAGCAGAGGCAGCTCGAGGATATGTGAACTGCTGATCACTCACAGGGTTGAGCTGCCTCTTTAATATCTTGCTTGCAGATGCATTTTCTAGCTGACCACGCTATTAAGAGCTGCCATCAATCACGCAGCCTCCCAGTTCCGGCTGTCGGGAGGGGAGGGAGACTTGGGGAGAGCGGAGGCTGGCAGAGCTAGGACGGAGATAAAATTGCAGTGGCGTGCGCGCGCGTGTGTATGTGTGTGTGTGTGTGTGTGTGTGTGCGCGCGCGCGCGCGCGCGCCCCCGCCGTGGTGGCGGCTGGCAACGGTGTGCGTGGAGCAGTCCCGGCTCCAGCCCGGGGTTTTCTGGCTGCCGCCGCCGCCTCCGTGGGGTGGCTGCTCTTTCTCTACCGGAGTCTGGGTCACAGGCATGTGGCAGTGTTGGCCCGGACACCCGGGCTGAAGGAGCGCGAGCCGGAAAAGCGGCCGCATCTTCCAGCCTCGGGCGGGGCCCCGCGCCGCCACCTCCCGGAGCCACAGAGCTCGGGGACAGGAGCCCAAGCCACCCTGCCCTGCGGCCGCCTGGGCCTCCTTTTGTTTAGCAAGTGCATTTCACGCCCTGAGCCCTTTCCCGCCCCGCCCCTGCCCGCGGGCTTGAGTTTGCGGGGGCCCTGCGCCGGAGGAGGACAAGGCCTGCGGGCTCAGCTCCTGCCGCGACCCGCCGCAGGCAAGTGGCCAAGAGCCTTGTGCTGCAAGGGGGAGCGGGTTCGCGGGCCAGGAAGTTGGACAAGTGTGGGCACAGGGGTTCTCGGAGGTGGGTGTACCGAGAGTGTTGTAGTTGACCCTGCAAAGATGAACCACTCCGGTGTTAAGAATGATGATGGCTTTCCAGGAATCAGGAATCGGTATTTACTGTGTCCCATTGCATTTTTGTTGGTTTACTAGTTTTTTTTTTTTTTTTTTTTTAATCGCCCAAACTCTAGAAATCCCAGTTAAATAAACCAATTGAGAAACACCCTTCAGGGCAGAGAAAACACTATTTGAAAAAGGTGTATGTATATGTATGTGTATATGTATGTTTTTGTCTTTTCTGAAAGGAAAGCGTTATTGAAGATGAGCACAGTAATGCAGTAGTCACTGATTAGAAACTTAATTGCTTACTGTGGAGTAAATTTAAGTTTAAAAATAAAATGAATTTGATGGACTTGATTATAAATAATATTGGCTACTTAAGTGACAAATATAATTTGTTTCTGGGACCAAAAAACTGTTGTTTTGCTAGACTAGCCAAAATGCAGAAATTGTTTTGAAAAAGATAGCTTTAAATTTAAATTGTTAAAATTGTTTTGGTTTGAGATGCTGGCTTCCCCGCCCCTTCCCCTTGTTTACTTGGCTTTACTTGAAGCTCTGGGGAGACCTGCCTGACCACTTTCTGTTTGCTGAGACTTGTTTAATGGGTTATTTTGTTTTAGTCAGTTTTTAGGCTTTCCTGGGGCACATGTGCGGCTGCTGTCCTTGAGGCATTGTTTGGCTGGAGGCCTCCTCTCAGCCATACGGAAATTAAAAAAAAAAAAATGTCATGTGAATGAACATAGGGGTCAACAGAGATTAATTTTTCCCTTTGAAATTGTGTCTGTGTGGTTTAAGATTGAGACACTGAGTGAAAGTTGAGAACAGAGTTGATTAAGTCCTTAATATTCTCTGCCAAAGTTAATGTTTTGAGGTTTTCTTCCTCCTCCTTTCCTCCTTCTTTTTGGCTAGGAAGTCCACATGTAAAGTAGACATGATTTGAAACCTTACAGATGGGAACAATATCCCGTTAGCCCGTTGATCTGTGGGCAATTATTTCCAGATGCACAGCCAGCTCTACATTTTTATGCATGTGTTAGATTTGAGCTTTAAGGGCATTCGCCTTTCTGAATATTTACATTGCCTAGTAAAATAACACAAGGCAGACATTTTAGAGGCTTAACAGCAACTTCACAATACTGTGGGAGCAGCTAGAGCTTGTATTTGTTTTTTCCAACTCTGTAATTTAGTAGTGTTTAAACTATTTTATAAAGATCTCTGGGACCAGTGAAAGGTGGTTTTCAGTCCAGAGCACTTGAGTGCTCATTGTACTCTGGCAGGCCCTGGCGCTGGGCAGGCGGCGCTTGACATGTTATTTGATCTGGTTGTGTGATAGAATTGACTAAGGTTACACTTTTCCTTCCCCTGGCTGTTGAAAGCGATGCATCAATGTGCTGTTGTTCAGTGACTTATTTAAAGACTTAACCTACATTCATTCACTGAAAGAAAGGTTCCAGAAAAAGGCCATTTAAATTTTTGTCTGTTTTTGTGGTTTTGCATTTATGAATTGAGGCGAGAGCTGACGTAATGTAGCTGTACCACTTCCTTTGTGTGTGTATGGTTTTTTTATAGCCAGTGTTCCTATAGGATATGTTTCAGTCCGCATGGTTGTGATTATTTCTGAAATGTTTAAATGTCTATATATTCCAAATTCAGGTACCTTCAGCTATGTGCCAAGTTATTGTTTACTTTGCCTGTGAAGAGTGGATAGTGAACCCCGTCACCCTGTCAGTAAGGTTCAGTGAATTGCCTGTGTGTAATGCAGACTAGCTTTTCATTTTAATTAGTGCAACTGTGTACAGCTGTTAGGTTAGAATGCACTGGCTGCCCCTGCAGTGTGGTTTTATCTTACACTGGAGGTTTTATGGACTTGTCTGGCTGTGCTTCTTAATCCCTCTCCCACTGGCACTGTGCTTGCTTTTAAGCAAATGATAGAACAAGACAAGCTTTTGTTTACTCATGAAATAGTTGACTTGTTAGAGATTTATTTTTGGTTTTGAGGAAATTGGTAAACCATGTAATTTACTGGTAGGCATTACATTTACTATGCTTTTCTAAGGTCAGAGGGTTTGCTTGCTATTGTGTAGTCTGATTAGCCAGTGGAACCATCCATTTTATAATGACATGGAAGCCAGTATTAAAAAACCCCCAAACAAACCTGGTTTTTAGTTGCTATTCTAGGATTAGTTTTTTTAAAACAGAAGTAAATGTTGAGCTCAATGCAGAGAACATGGCTAAACTGTTTCTCCCTGTCTCTTGCCTCTTGTTACACTGTAATGAAAAGGACCCAGAGAGCCATTGACTAACAGCAGTTTGGCCAAGGACTGGATGATTAATGGAAGGTTTTAGAGAAATGTCTGTTCAGGGACATATGTGGCCACCTTTAAATTTTAAAATGGGCTTTTGGCTCCAAGTTATTGGCAGGTATTTCAGATTGAGTAGCTTTGAGTATTTGAATATAGGACTGTGACAAAGCCAGGCTTTTGGGGTCGTAAAATAGATTGCGGTGTGAATGACACATTTTTCTCTGTAGTCTGGTTTCCTTATTATCTGCCTCTGTCTTGAGGAGCTAGTCACTGACAGAGGCTTCTAAGATTGTCCTCTACATTTCTTAAAAAAAAGAGTAAAAGCCATAAACAAAATGGATTGAAATCTGTTTATATTGAGAGCCTTTTTTGAAGCCCCAGTTACTGATAGAAGAATAAGGAGATAAACTGTTGGGGGGAATGCTGGGATAGGGCAAGGCAGGTTGGCGTAGATTGAAGTATTTTTTAACTCTTTGGAGAAATGGATCTTTCTCAAGATAACCTGGAATGAGGAAAGAAAGTGCAGCATTTTCTAGAAAATATAATTTCAGTATAGCCTATCTAGAAAATGTTTTCTCTAATTAAAAGAAATAACATTTAGATTAGCAATGACAACTGCTGAATCTAAGGGAAAATAAAGGGAAATATCCTAGATCTGAACAGGTTATTTCAAAAGTTCATAAGTTTTTTTTTTTTTTATTGAGACCATATTTTTTGAATCTGAATATTAATGGTGATTAGGGTCATAGACTTGCCCTCCAGAATCTGTTTAATCCTTGATATAGCTGATACCTATTTGTAATGAAGAAAATCCAATAATGTTGACATTTAATTAGAAAAAGCATAATCATACTCAGTGTTTAATGCTAGATATGGAGCTCTACTGCTATAATAAATCAATTTATTAAGTACAGCTTGGTGGTTAATAGCTAGGCTGCCTGAGTTCTCTTCCTAGCTCCCCAGCACGCTCACTGTGAGATCTGTTTACAGTAGTTGCTTAGCCCCTTTGTAGCCGTGAGGGAAATATCAGTCCACCTCAGGGCTTGTGCAGAATTCTTGGGAATGTGCCTGGCACATACAGCTAATATTTAATATAGTGAGCACTAATTCTGCTCTAGGTACTGTTTAAATTGCTAAAATACAAAAAAGGGTGAAGTCCCTGTCCTTAGAGCACTTACATTCCGGTAGAGGAAGACAGTACAAATTAAAAGGATCCTGACTGATAATCTGCAACGATGGAACTTCTAGGCATGCCAGTGGTTTTTAGAAGCTTAATATTGGAAGTTTAACATCACTCTTTAAAGCCACCTTTCTTTTCTTCCTTGATAAAATGTGTCTCACATAACTAGATGATGTATTAGCTCACAGGTAAAATAGAGAAGGCAAAAGAGACTTTTTCTGGGAAAGAAAGAAAAGGAAAATGGAACAGTAAAGAATTTAAAGATTGTGATTTGTCAGTTTAAGTGCCAAACAGTAGAAGGGGAATGTTGACTTATGCCCATCCATAAAAGGAAATATGATGTAGCCATTAAGAATCAATGTGGTATAAAAACTTCTAATGTAAAGCCCAGTAGAAAAAACAGTAGAAGCCAAAATGCTTATGCATGGTGATTCCAAACTGTGCACACCTGCATGTACGCACAGAGGCTAAGGAGAAAGGTTAGAAAGTAACAGACCAAACATTAATAGTGCTAATCTTCAAATGATTGGATTATGGATAACTTCATTTCCTTAGTATTCTATCTTTGCATGCATTGTTTAATCCTTGCAGGTTTAAATATCCCTTAGGTATACATAAGGAAGCGGAGGTTTGGAGCCCTTAAGCAGTTTGACCAAGGCCTCACAGCTAGTGAGTGAGGAGGCCAGGAGTCCAAGCCAAACCCTGACCACCTATTCTTGGTTTGACCAACTCTTATCCTCCAAGAGGTGACCTTTGTAAAAGGACCTCCTCTGGCCTTTCCCCCCCACAGCTGTGGCCCACATGGCTCCGAGATGTGTTTATGCTAACCAGAGGGCACTGAATCTCATGTAGAAGGTTAGTGCTGAGGCAATGCATGTACGTATACTTACTAGAGAAGAAGCAGAAGGAAACTCGAAACAGAAGAACAACTTGAAAAAGTACCTATTCTTTCCTCAGGAGCCACTGGAGGCACCCTAAGAGTTTGTTGCAAGCAGAACATCCCAGGAGGGAGGAGGAAGGCCAGTGACTAGTAGAAGCTAGTTTGTGGTTGCTGAGAAAATGTTGAGGAATTTGTCAGGGAGAGAAGGAAGTACCAGAAGGTGGCTAGAAGAGGCTGCAGGTTAATAGCAATAATAGCAATAACTGGTCAGTGCTTTAACAGGTTAATGGTAATGGCGTTCTGTAGGTTGGCATTTTTTTTTTTTTAAGATTTTATTTATTTATTTGACAGAGATCACAAGTAGGCAGAGAGGCAGGCAGAGAGAGGAGGAAGCAAGCTCCCTGCTAAGCAGAGCAGAGAGCCTGATTCGGGGCTCGATCCCAGGACCCTGGGATCATGACCTGAGCCGAAGGCAGATGCTTAACCCACTGAGCCACCCAGGTGCCCCCTGTAGGTAGGATTTTATGATGATTAATATGACAGTTGTATTCAGATTTTGGGATAAAATGGAGTAATGGATGTGGATCACTGCAAAAAGTAGAAAACATTTTGATTTCAGAAGATTAGCTAGAAGTTACCTGTGAAGAGCTTTTAAAGAATATGATAGGTTAAGTATGGGAAATTCTTTATAAAATTCAAGTATTTCTGCCAGCGAAGATTTGAAATAATCACTTGGTTCTAAAGATGAACAGTTAGGTCTGTCTCGCCCGTCTTGTTTTCCATCAAGTGAATGAGCTTCTGTAGCTGTGGTTTGAAAAAAGGGTCAGTTTATAGGCGCCTGTAGAGCTTCAAAGGAACAAAATAGAGTGAATGTACCGTGCGTTGGAAGGATTCCTCCAGAAGGCGTGTGCTGCTGTGTTCACGCTGTATTTACTGCAGGCTCACCAGATTATCTCCTAATAATTTAAAAATAGCTGGTTGGAAGCAGTGGTTATGCAGGTCTCTGCTAGTTTTGAACCTCATTGGCAGTGCTGACTTCACTTGCACGCCTTTAGCAAATGCCAGTTGGAATTCTGTCCTTCCTCTTGCCTTGCTTTCAGGATTTCTCATTTGGGCCAGCTCATGTGTTGCACAAACAACTAGAGTGCTTACATACAGAAGCAGGTAAATAACCAGCTTTTTAAAACATACTGTCTTTTAGGAGCGAGATTGGAGAATGGCTCTTGATTATCTTTAAAAAATGTTTTTGTTTTACTTTCCTTTTATCTTTTTAAATGTTTTAAAAGTGTTAATATATTGAATTGATGTCTTACACATATATAACATAGAGAACTTTCTGTATTTTTTGGTATTACCGACAAACACGA
The DNA here is from genome assembly GCF_010015895.1 of Lontra canadensis. Taxonomy (NCBI): domain Eukaryota; kingdom Metazoa; phylum Chordata; class Mammalia; order Carnivora; family Mustelidae; genus Lontra; species Lontra canadensis. Next base: position 5,821,944 of record NW_022631019.1, on the reverse strand, counting down.
CAACAACAAAAAAAAACCCTTCAATACTCCGATCTACTCCCCAATACAAAGGTTTTTTTTCTCTTACAGAGATTTAATAAATGTTCTTTTGGAAGGGGGGGGGGAGCCATACATACTATTGTTTATTTGGTTAGTAATGCATAAATTAAATATAAAACGGAATAGTTTGAATTTGCCTAGGGATTTTAAATATGTGAGGGGTGGTAAGGAAGACACACATTTATTTATTGAATAAAACTTAATAGAAAAATGTTTATTTGGGGGCGCATGGGTGGCTCAGTGGGTTAAGCCTCTGCCTTCAGCTCAGGTCATGATCTCAGGGTCCTGGGATCGAGCCCTGCCTTAGGCTCTCTGCTTGGCAGGGACCCTGCCCACCCTCCCACCTGCCTCTCTGCCTACTTGTGATTTCTCTCTCCGTCAGATAAATATATTAAAAAATATTTTAAAAATGTTTATCTAGTTTGAACCTTTTGAACAATTTTCTAGTTTTGGTTTTAGATATTTCATTCTTTTGTCTTTGGTGTGTGGATATTTTAATAATTAGGAAACTTAGGCCAAAGAGCTTTTACGTGTGTATATATTCTTTGCTTTGTTTTCATCCCCCCTTCCCCTTTTTATCTTCCCTCAATTCTTTGATCATCTGCCTAGGCAATCTCTTCTTGCTTGCACAGAGCATAATTCTCACATTGAATAGATAAGGGGAAATATTCAGTAGTGGAATGTTTATTTATTTATTTTTTAAAGATTTATTTATATGGGGGGGGGTGGAGAGAGAATCCTCAGACTGACTCCCTGCTGAGTGTGCGGGGAGGGGTGCAGGCCGGCTGTGTCTCAGGACCCTGAGATCATGACCTGAGCAGAAATCAAGAGTCGGCCACTTAAGTGACTGAGCCACCCAAGGGCCACACACACACACGCGCGCGCGCACACACACACACACACACACACACATTTTAAACACGTTAAATTACCCCCCCACCCCCCGCAGCAGAGTTTGTGAACATTTGGCTACACATCCACAATACACAGTTACGGGTAGTTTATGGACCTCCTGAACCCCATCCCTGTCGGGAATGGTTCATCCAGAGGTTTACGAGGCTGCTCTTCACCATAACACACTGTCTTTATGAGGACCAGGAGGAGAAAATTTTCTCAGCTTCAGTGCAAGAAAGAACTGATCCCCATGAGCAATGTGGTTTGTTTTTAACTTACAGGTTTAGAATCCTTTGATCAAGTTTCCTTTGAGCTATTTGCTTATAAAATTTTGGCCACATGTAAGGAAGATGTAAAGTGAACCTGAACACCTCATACATGGTTTCATCTTTTTCATCTCCTCTCCACAACCCCCTGCGATTTTCTTTTGTCTCAAGGAAAAGAGAAGCGGTGTAGGAGGTATAGTTCGAGTACTGGCTCAGTCGCCTGTATTACCTGTGAGACTTGCCATGTGACCTGAGGACACACACCTCTTTCACCCCTGTGTGCTCAGAGTCCTCTTCTAGAAATCATTCCTACTCTGTATGGCTACGGTCAGGGTAAAGTGAAAGCTCCTAGGGCAGTGCATTGTACAGGGAAATGCCGAATAAATCTTAGCTCTGTTATCATCTGACTTTCCTCATCTGTTGTAAATTTTATTTTATATTGTATGGATCTCAGTTAAGCCCATTTAAAAGTAAGCTAGCCTTTAAATCTTCCCTGCCCCCTGTTCATTTTTTATACAAAGGTTTAATTTCTGCCTGATGACAGTCATTAAAAAAACTATATAGGAGAGTGTAGTGGACTGAATTTTAGTCTCCCAAAGTTCTTATATTGAAGCTCTAACCACCAGTGTTTTGGTATTTGGAGGTAAGGCCTTTGGAAGGTAATTAGGTTCAGATGAAGTCACGAGGATGGCACCCTGTGATGAGAAGAGAGAAAGAGACCAGAGCTCCCATTGCCCCACCCTCTGAGCCCCATTGAGGACACAGTGAAAAGGCAGGGCATGGGATAGGATCGAACCTTGATTTTGGACTGCCAGGCCCCCAGAACTGTGGGAAATAAATTTCTGCTGTTAAAGCCACCCAGACTGTGATATTCTGTTATAGCAGCCTGAGCAGACTAATACACAGTAAATTTCATACATGCGGAGTAAAAGGTGATCAGTAGGTTATCACAGCAACTGAGCTTTTCTGTAGTGAAGTGGGGATTATGCTTCTGTTTGCAGAAGGCTTTACAGCTGCAGAACAGCCTTCCCTTACCTCTGGCTTGGTCTTCACAGCTACCTTATGAAGGAGACAGAGCAGATGCTGGCCTTTCAGGTTACGAAATGGGAGAGCCAAGTCTAGAGAAGTTAATTGAGTTACCTGCATTCACAGTGTCCGTTTTGGAGGTGGCTGTTTTTTCTTCTCTATCCATTCATTGTTCCTTCCATGACCATTCTACTACTGGCAGTTCAGTCTTCTAATCCTTTGCCTTAGAAAGAGCATAGCCTTTATTTTTAGTCTTTGTTTTTCAAAGTAGAGAGAGGTAACTCCCACTTTTTACATTTTGATATGGGAACTGAAACATCTATGGTGAAATTGTTGAATTTATCTTTCCTGTCTCAGGGAGAAAAATATAATTTATAAATTCTTTGGCCTGCTGGTTATATTTGAAGTATAAAATTTCCACGAAGTATCATAACTCTAAGAAATGTGATAGTACTTGAAATAGTACTTAGGACACTTTAATTCTTTTGTTTTGGCTCAGATACTGGTTTGCATTCAGTCTTGCTGATGAGTGTCTAGAATGTAGGTGTTCTTTGGAGCTATCCAGCCAAAAGATTGCTTGTGTTCATTTTAGTGAATGTGATTTGAGTATGTCTTGATCATAGGGATAAAACACCCCTGTTAGAAGCTACAAACTCTCAGTAGTTAAAAAGGAGAAAAACAAACAAAACCAAACCAAACTCAACCCACAACCCCAACTCAGACTCTGCCCTTCATTCTGAAAGAATTCTGGATCCCTACAAAGTTAGTATTTATGAGCTGTCAGAACATACTGTATTTGCTCCATTTTCCATTAAATTTTAACAGAGAAACTAAAAAAGAAAATCAGTTTTTATTTCCTGATGATAAAAATGATTCCATTGAGATTCAAACCTTGGAATACATTTTTTAAAAGTTTATTGAGATAAAATTCCAAAATAAATTTTTATAATAAGATAACAATTTGCCCATTGAAAAAGTGTACAAATCAGTGGATTTTAGTGTATTCAGAGTTGTGTAACCATCGCCACAATATAATTAGGAATAGATTTTTATATGGCAGTTCCCTGGTGATCTTAGATAGTTAGATAATCTTTTATGTGCAAATTTGTACTTCCATGTGTCAGAATATAAGTTAACTATATGCTTTACTAATACGATATATAATTGACTGAAGGCCTTCACACCCAGCTTTTGTACACAGTGGTCTGACGGGGAGTGAGCTTCAGCCCAGGGCTATTAAATCTTTTGGTGCCTGTGACTCCTTTACGGTATGATAAAGTGGTTATGAATATGGTATGAAAATGGGATATGTAGTCTGTTTCAGCATATTATTGGGAGAAACTGCAACTTTCCCAGAGCATTGTTATACATTGGGAACACTCAAAATATGTTAGACATTTCCCATTTTAAGCAGTTTGTGTTAAAGAATTTTTCATTTGTTAATAGAAAGGCAGCTAGCCCTTATGTCTCAGATTAGGGAAATTTCTTGGTGTTGATTCCCAGGTGGTTCATAAAATTCAAGTAGGCTCTTAGATTGCTGGGCAGTCATACTTTATTTTCCTAGTTCATTCACCCAGGTTCCTAGATGATTCATACTTTCTCCTTTTATACTTCCTCTCCTCTTCATGCTGGGCTTCCTACTTCAGTGAGAAAAGTCAGTGCTGTCAGAACTTTTGTAGATGCCCACCTTACACTGACCTACCTTGCAGCATAGACTCTACCTTCCTGGTGGCATGTAGACAGAGCAGCTGTTCCCAGACTCCCCAAGGGCCAGGCTAGTCCATCCCATCCCACCGCTTCCAGAATGCCACCCTCTGCCCTCTCAGGTCATTCTTGTTTCAGGCTCTACTTTTTTTTTGATCATTCCCAACACCATAGTCCTGTGCTGCTTTTCTCCTGTCTTAAAACAAAAACCCCAATCTCCCCTTTTTGGCCCCACTTCCCCTGCCGGCTTTTGCTTATTTCTCAGCTCCTCTTTGCAGCAAAACATCTCAACAAGAATTTTCTGTACTTAACATCTCCAGTTCTCTTCTCTCTCGGGTCCATTACCCATCATGCCAGGGAGACCGCTCTGGTGAAGATTACTAAGTCCTTTGCACTACCTGTTTTCCTGTCCCTGAAATATATTTTCCCAGATTTCTGTGTGGCCTCACTCTTAAGTCTCAGGGAGGCCATGTTACCCTTGGTCTCTGCTTTCAATTCCCCTTACTCTGCTCTGTTTTTTCCCTAGAGTGTCATCTTGTCACATGATATTAATGCATTTACTTTCATTGCTTATTGTCTTGTTCCTCCCACTAGAATGTAAAGTCCCGAAGGGCAGAGAGTTTTCAACTCTGTAGTTCATTGATGTATCTCCAACCTATAGAACAGTAACTGGTACTATTGTAATAGACGTCTGATAAATAATTCGTTGAATCTCTGCACGGCGCCCTAGGACTTAGGACTATGATCCCAGGGTCCTGGGATTGAGTCCTACCTCGGGCTGTCTGCTCAACAGGAAGTCCGCTTCTCCCTTGGCCTGCTGCTCCCCTTGCTTATGTGCACTCTCTCTCTTTCTCTCTCTTGCTCTCGGTTTTTTGCTCTCTGGCAAATGAATAAATAAAATCTTAAAAAAATGATATAAATGAATATAAATAAAAATTTTATTGCTAGTTCAGACCTACTCAGCTACCTACTTCACATTTCCACTTGGGTATTTCCTAAGCATTTAAAACTTAACATGTCCAAATGGAACTTCTCATGTTTTCCACTACACCACACATAGTTTTGGGGTTTTTACTTTTTGACTTCTTTTATCTAGTAGGATTTCACTTGTCAAAATTTTAATTTGGTGTAAAAACTATGCCACCTGGGGTGCTGGAGGCAGACTAGAGCAGTCTTAGGTCACTAAGTTTCATCGAAAGCAGTTAAGTTTTTTTGAAAATTGAAAAAAATTCTAACAGTACTCTACCAATGAAGAGAAGTCAGTCTTGTTTTTAATAACCTTTAAATTATGGATATGCTACAACCATTAGTTAGTAGTTTGTTGTTCGATACTTGAAAATATGATTTTAGCTTTCAAAGCAAGGAAGTACAATATTTGCTGTGGAGACTTTGATCTAAAAATATTTTAATTGCCACATACTTAGCAAATAGAAAATACTTTTTAGAAAGCCTTTCTAAGTGTAGTGGATAGACTGTTCAATCAGGAAATGTGTACTTAAACAAGTTCTTCTCGGGGACGATCAAATCAGCGCTCTTAAGATCCAAACTTAAAAATGTAGGGTGTTGGGCGCCTGGGTGGCTCAGTGGGTTGGGCCGCTGCCCTCGGCTCTGGTCGTGATCTCAGGGTCTTGGGATCGAGTCCCACATGGGGCTCTCTGCTCAGCGGGGAGCCTGCTTCCCTCTCTCTCTGCCTGCCTCTCTGCCTACTTGTGATCTCTGTCTGTCAGATAAATAAATAAAATCTTTAAAAAAAAAATGTAGGGTGTTAGTGACACATGGAGTTAGTGGTATCTCCTCCCTAAAGGCTGATTAGGTCACACAGCATCATAAATACTGAGGTAGCTTTGTTGAAATTAACTTTAAATTGGCAATTACATTTACTCGGTACCAGTAAATTATTAGATTTCTTGCCCATGAAACTCTTTTAAAGAATCTTATCCTTGTGGATTAATGTATGTTATTAGTTTAACAGGACAATGCTTGGACTTACTAGTGATTTATTTTACACACACACACACACACACACACACACACTTTAGTATTATATTTCTGTAGATGATAATAGAGATCAAAGGAACTTGCAATAACGTTCTCTTTTTTTAAGGAACCAGTAAACTAGCAACATGAGCTTGTTTAACTTAATTTAGTGCTAGTGTTAATATAAAGGCAATGAGACTGTGATCACACTATGCCAAGACAACCCAAATGATCAGTGAAAAAGTTTGTTAGTATTTGGTAGAGGGGAAAAGATAGAGGAATCTGTCTGAGGTTCTTACTTTTTAACTAATTACATTTCCTTTATTCATCAAGTACATTACAGTTCATTAATTATAAGATCTGTTTTTAATAGTCATATATGTAGGTCTTTGATGAACTATGAAGAGAGAGATGTAGTCCTTAGTTTATAGTTTATAAGTCTGATAATATGATCTTTCCTTTTTGTAACATTAAAATACTTTAAACTTCATCCTCAGCACAATCTTTTGAGGTAGAACCTTAATTCCCATTTAGCAGAGGAGAAAATAGCTGAGAGGTCAAGTTGCTTTACTCCCTGCTGCTCAATACCTAATTTAATTTCCATGAATAATGCTATCTCTTCAACATTACAGTCTCCAGACTTGTTGGAATGGATGAGAAAGAAATGGCAACAGTGAGATTTCTATAGACCAAATGTGATTGAATATGTAGGGGTAGAGGGGGAGGGAGAGAAAGCTTATACTTTGAGTGTGGTTGATTTCAGTAGATGCCTTGACCTTAGAGAAGATCCTCAGTAGGTTGGTTTTGGTCATATCTGTAAATATGTATTTCTTCTTTGTGTAAGGGGTGTATTAGAGAATTGTTTTGAGAGGGAAGATCTTTTCACTGGACTTTAAAAAAAAATAATAGTGTCTTTAAAAAGGAAAACATTTAGAGGTGCCTGGGTGGCTCAGTTGATTAAGCCACTGCTTTCAGCTCAGGTCATGATTTTGGAGTCCCAGGTCGGGCTCCTGGCTCCATGGGGAGTCTCCTTTTCCCTCACCCACTCCCCCTGCTTGTGTTCTCTCTCTTGCTGTGTATCTGTCAAATAAATAAATAAAATCTTAAAAAAAAAAATGAAAACATTTACTCTCATTTCAGTTTTTCAGTTTCTCAAGACAGCCTCAGTTTGGTCTACTGGGGGTTGAGTTTTAAAATAAAGGTGCCAGGGAGAGTTCAGTGTCTGCCATAAAAAAAAATTGATTTCAGCATCTAATACTAAAACACAAAGAAGCAATAGCTTGGTTTAGTGACAGTGCTAGGATTAATTTTACTTGTCTAAGTTAATATACTCTTGGTAAATAAACAATTTCCAGGTTCCTGGTTGATGAATTTAACTAAGAACAGATTGTAAAATACTACATTAATTTATACAGATTGTGCCAAATAGGAGCATGTAGAAAAAGAGACATCTTTTTTAAAGCTCTTAGTGGGAGATATGGCTTGATCATGTAGATTTTACCCCCTTTCCTCTTCTTATGTCTTCTCTTTAAGATTAAAATAATACCTTACATACTGACATGAGGTGTTCAGGTACTCTTATAATTAACTTCAATGTCCTTTAATTTCTATAATACTCATTTGAAAAAAAAAAGGTGGAAAATTTATTTTTGTTTTCAGAGCAATAGAAACAGTAGGTAAAAATTCACTCAGAAGCTAGTAAGTAAATTTGTAGTTCTTTAATTTATCAGTTGGAACCAGAAGAGGTTTAGTTAAAAGGACTTTACTTGACAACAGCTTAAATTGAAGGTGTCTGTGAATTATGTACTGGAACTCAGAAGGTTAGCTCTACATATCTGGATTAGTAAAGGAGTTTCTTTTCTTTTTTTAAAAGAATTTGTTTATTTGACAGTGAGAGAAGGAGAGAGAGCACAAGTGGGGGGAGCAGCAGAGGGAGAGGGGGAAGCAAGCTCCCTGCTGAACAGGGAGCCGGATGCGGGACTTGATCCCAGGATCCTGAGATCATGACCTGAGCCGAAGGCAGAGGCTTAACCCACTGAGCCACCCAGGAGCCCCAGTAAGGGAGTTTCTAATCCACTTTTGGTAGTTAGCTTCTGAAGGTGACCAACTTGTCGTCTGTGTTCACTGCTGTTGGAGGAGCCGAGATGGTGCTGATGTATGGATCTTGTCATTATGAGGAGATGGGATGGGAGGGCATAAGATTGTGCTTGACTGTGATTGTCTTCTGTAGGAGCCACAAGATTATTTAGCCAACTACTTTTGAACTTGATTATTGCTTAATTGACCTTTTTTTTAAAAAAGGTTTTATTTATTTGACACAGAGAGAGAGATCACAAGTAGGCAGAGAGGCAGGCAGAGAGAAGGGGGGAAGCAGTCTCCCCGCTGAGCAGAAAGCCCGATGTGGGGCTCGATCGCAGGACTCTGAGATCATGACCTGAGCAGAAGGCAGAGGCTTAACCCACTGAACCACCCCGGCGCCCCTTAATTGACCATTCTTGTTTGTTTTTAAATGTCCAGTTGAAATATGTTGGGTTTTTTTTTCTTTTTTTTTTAATTTTATTTTTATTTTTTTAAATTTTTTTATTATTTATTATTTTTTATAAACATATATTTTTATCCCCAGGGGTACAGGTCTGTGAATCGCCAGGTTTACACACTTCACAGCACTCACCCCAGCATATACCCTCCCCAATGTCCATAACCCCATCCCCCTCATTCAACCCCCCTCCCCCCAGCAACCCTCAGTTTGTTTTGTGAGACTACGAGTCACTTATGGTTAGTCTCCCTCCCAATCCCATCTTGTTTCATTTATTCTTCTCCTACCCCCTTAACCCCCCATGTTGCATCTCCACTTCCTCATATCAGGGAGGTCATATGATAGTTGTTTTTCTACGATTGACTTACTTTGCTAAGCATGATACTCTCTAGTTCCATCCACGTCGTTGCAAATGGCAAGATTTCATTTCTTTTGATGGCTGCATAGTATTCCATTGTGTGTATATACCACATCTTCTTTACCCATTTGTCTGTTGATGGACATCTAGGTTCTTTCCATAGTTTGACTTTTGTAGACATTGCTGCTATAAACATTCGGGTGCACGTGCCTCTTCGGATCACTACGTTTGTATCTTTAGGGTAAATACCCAGTAGTGCAATTGCTGGGTCATAGGGTAGTTCTATTTTCAACATTTTGAGGAACCTCCATGCTGTTTTCCAGAGTGGTTGCACCAGCTTGCGTTCCCACCAACAGTGTAGGAGGGTTCCCCTTTCTCTGCATCCTCGCCAGCATCTGTCATTTCCTGACTTGTTAATTTTAGCCATTCTGACTGGTGTGAGGTGGGATCTCACTGTGGTTTTGATTTGTATTTCCTTGATGCCGAGTGATATGGAGCACTTTTTTATGTGTCTGTTGGCCATCTGGATGTCTTCTTTGCAGAAATGTCTGTTCATGTCCTCTGCCCATTTCTTGATTGAATTATTGTTCTTTGGGTGTTGAGTTTGCTAAGTTTGACAGTGCTAATATACTTATTGGACATGATTTCATAAGCTTGTGTGTTTTAGCATTAATTCCATCATGTAAAAGGGAGGAAAGGCTTTTTGTTTATGCCCAGGATCTCCTCCCCCTGCCCCCCCCGATATTTTTTAAATGAGAAATGATTCCTTATTTATTTATTTATTTATTTTTAATAAAGATTTTTATTTATTCATGGACAGAGAGAGATCAGAAGTAGGCAGAGCAGCAGGCAGAGAGAGAGGAGGAAGCAGGCTCCCCGCTGAGCAGAGAGCCCGACGTGGGACTTGATCCCAGGACCCTGAGATCATGACCTGAGCCGAAGGCAGAGGCCCAGTCCTCTGAGCCACCCAGGTGTCCCATGATTCCTTATTTAATGACACTGACTTGATGATACTGGTTTTCTAGCAGACTTGTCTAAAGAGGATGAAGCTTTAATATGCCTAATTATTAATTTGGTAGATTGATTCATTGAAAATATATTTGATCACTGAAGTATAGTTCATTTTTTTAATTTTAATTTTTTTTAAAGATTTTATTTATTTATTTGGCAGAGAGAGAGAGATCACAAGTAGGCAGAGAGGCAGGCAGAGAGAAAGGGGGAAGCAGGCTCCCCACTGAGCAGAGAGCCTGATGCGGGGCTCAATCCCAGGACCCTGAGATCATGACCTGAGCTGAAGGCAGAGGCTTAACCCACTGAGCCACCCAGGTGCCTCTGAAGTATACTTTAAAATGAAGGCTTTTAGCATCTTTGAACCATGAAAAATTTAAGTCCTCTTTTAGCATGACTGACTCTAATGGAAATTTTATTTAATATTCTCTTGTTACTAAGATCCTTTAAAAGCCATCTGTACAAAACTAAAAACCTAGCATTTTAAACATGTTAAACAGTATTGTTATTCTAGCTTTGAAAGAGGGCTTATGGAGTAAACTTGTTTGGTTTTAATTTTTTAAAATTAAGATTAGTTTTAATAGCCCCATGGAGTTGTAGTTGTGATTTTTTTTTTTTTTAAACTAAGCGAGGTGGACGCATTTTAAAATTTTCTGCAATAAGTGAATATTTTTTGTTTTATAACTTTATTGGTTTTCTTTTCAAAAGCAACACCAGTAATTTCTGGGGATGGTTTGCCCCGAGGTGATCTATAGCAGACAGATTGTAAAGTTTCTGAGTGTCACCAAAGGTTTGTGGAAACGTCTCCTTTCTCTCTTTAGGAGAGTCTCCCATTTTCTCTTTAGAGTTCAGCAATTTAATTTCTCTAGTCCTTAGGTAGTATTATTAGCTCTAAGTAGTGCCCTTTCAAGCAGAGAGTGAGGGAAAGAGTGAAGAACAAGTCTGGAGGGAGAAATGGGATGAAAGAGAAAAACAAGGCAGGGAGAGAGGTACATATGTGTGGTGTTGAGTTGTGGGATGCCTGAAAAGTGGCTGTGGAGCAGTGATGGGATCCCCCATCATCTTTCTACTTGGATGTATAAGCCTTGGTGTTCCCAAACAGATATTTGGGATATCTGGTGTTCCCTTCAGATATTTGGCACCTAAAATATTGATAATTTGTAACATTTGTTACATTTTGTTTACAAAATTATTCAGTTGAAGTTTGATGAATCATTCTAATAGAGCTTTAGAGTCCCATTCCATCTTTGTGCAGGGGGAGAGAGGGTATTTGGAGGGAGGGGGCGCAGAGAGAGAGGGAGAGAGAGAATCTTAAGCAGGTCCATGCCCAGTGTGTAACCTGATGTGGGGCTCGATATCACAACCCTGAACCCTGAGATCATAACCTGAGCCAAAATCAAGAGTCCCACACTTAACTGACTGGCATGTCCCTGCCCACCTGCCTTTTTAAGGTGAAGAAAGTGAGGCACAGAGTGGGCAAATATTAGGGCCTAATTTCTGATTAGCTTCTCCAGTCTCATTCTACCAGACCATAGCATTGAGTAGTTTTATCTCCTACTTTTGGACATGTGATCTTTCTATTTTATTTTATTTTATTTTATTTTATTTTATTTGAGAGAGAGAAGAGAGAGAGAGAAAATCTTGGGCAGACTCCGAGCTGAGTCTGATGTGGGGCTCGATCTTAACAAGCCTGAGATCATGACCTGATTCGAAATCAGGGGTTGGGTGCTTAACCGACTGTGCCACCCAGACACCCTGAATCTGTGATCTTTCTGAGACTTTGATTCTTTTGATTGAATTTAGGTGTGTGAAAGAATCACTTGTCATTTCTAATAAAGGCTTGGTTAAAAAAACCTGATTGAGGCTGGAGTACCTGTGAAATGTGCATCATTACTTGCCTCCATAATTTTTATTTTAGCTTCTCTTACTAGTGCCAGTAGTTTTCTTAAGTAATCATTACAGGCTTCACATTCCTGCATATAGAGATATTAGTCACTGTAGTATTATGTTTGTTTTTTAGATAATATTAATTTTTATCATCTGTACATGGGAAGGCTTATTGTCAATACATAGTAAACATTGTGATCTCAAAGAAATCAGGACATACAGTCATGAAACAAGATACGGTCAAGTCATTTTGAGAGTGTCTGGTGACTCATACTCAGTAGGACAGATTATTGAGGTGAGAACGACAGAAATGCACACAGGAAAGTTTGACTTCAACAACAAGAAAGCCCCAAGAAACTACGTACAATTTTCATAGTGTCTCGGAACAAAAACTAGTTGTGTAGTTTAAGAAGCGTGCAAGGTGGGGCCCATGGGTGGCTCAGTGGGGTAAAGCCTCTGCCTTTGGCTCAGGTCATGATCCCAGGGTCCTGGGATAGAGCCCTGTATCGGGCTCTCTGCTCTGTGGGGAGCCTGCTTCCTCTTCTCTCTCTGCCTGCCTATCTGCCTACTTGTGATCTCTGTCTGTCAAATAAATAAATAAAATATTTAAAAGAAGCATGCAAGGTTATGTTGAAATGTGAAGAATTTATTGTATCATATTCCATAAATACTATAAAGGAAGTGAAATGTAATTTACTTGCAATTATTAGTCATGGAATTATGAAGAATATAGAGCCTGACTTTGTTATAGGTAGCCCCTGTAGTATAAGGAAAGGAACAAGTCCCCATTTCACACATGAGTAAACAGAAATAATCTTCTGATATGACAGAGCTATAGAACAAAGGACAGCCTGGGAATGAGGAAAGCAAAATCTTTGTCACTTAGCCAAAGTAGGTGAGCATTCAGAGTAATCTGTGATCATTGTAAAATGTGATCAAAATAAGCCTCCAGTCTCATTAGGGCTTTGCATGATTATGCTGAATAAGAGTAGCATGTACAAAAAATACTTTTGTTGTGGAGTTTACTGCGCTTAAGGGCCTACTTGAAACCTAGAACCACCTTGATTTACAGTATTTGTCCACATTTCTCAATATGAATATTAGGATATAAAATAATCAGTTTCAGTTTCTCTTCCCACTCTTGACCTGCGACCCTTAAAATTACAAATATGGACTGTATTTCTTTATCTTTACTGAGATCTGTGAAAGTCGGTGCTGTTTCTGTGAGCAGCTTCAGGTAACTTCTTTCTGTTCTGATCTGTAGTAGAGATTCCATTTTGTCTTCTTGATTTATTTTTTATTTTTTAAAAGATTTTATTTATTTACTTGACAGACAGACCACAAGTAGGCAGAGAGGCAGGCAGAGAGGAGGAAGCAGGCCCCCTGCTGAGCAGAGAGCCCAATGCGGGGCTTGATCCCAGGACCCCGGGACCATGACCTGAGCTGAAGGCAGAGGCTTTAACCCCCTGAGCCACCCAGGTGCCCCTGGCTTCTTGATTTAATAAAAGGCTTGTGATGCAGAACTTGAGTGCAACCCAATCTCAGATTTTGTTTAATAGTGCATTTTAAACTGGAGCCAAATTTAGGCATTAATGATTTTAGGTTTCCTTTCACATTTCATATTTACAGGGGGAAATAGAATAACATATAGAGAATGATTAAGCCAAGCAAATATTTGTACTTTGGCATTCTGTTAGATGTTCTAAAGTCAAATATTTGCTATAAAAATTAAAGCTGAGCTGAGCTAAAGAACCAGCTATCTCACCTTTTAAGATTGTGAAATGTGGCTGCCAAAACCTCATTTTCAAAGCACCTTAAAAAAAAAAAAAAGCCTCCCTGATTACTATAAAGAATTTAGTATATGAACAGTGATCTTTTATATATAGTTCATATCTGATTTGGCTTGGAAGTGCTTAGACCATTGTGGGAGTGTAGTATATTGTTGGTTTCATGTCTTTCGTTGGTACATCCTTCCCCACCCACCATTTATTTTTCTTTCTGGATTGTTTCTGTTAGCTTTTTCGTAAGTTAGAAAAGACACATACTTTTAAAAACCCATGAAGTTTGCTAATAAGGACCTCCCTTCCCCATTTTTAGCATTTTTATCTCTTGGTGCTTATGGTTATTTTATGATGAATTTTCGAAATTCCATTCTCTTCCTCTTTTTTGAAAGGTTTTATTTGAAGAGAGAGCACACGCGTGATCACAAGCAGAGGGAGAGGGAGAAGCAGGCTCCATGCGATACGGGGCTAGATGTAGGACTCAGATCACTTCCTAAGCCGAAGGCAGATGCTTAACTGAGCCACCTAGGTGCCCCCCATTCTCTATTTTTTTTTACATGCTCTTGTACTTTTTTTCTTGCCCTCCGTCCACTTAGCTGGTTGAGCTATTAGAAAATTTGACCTGTACTTAAAATCTGTAGAATACATACTGTAATGTTTTCCTGACACGTATTCCTGCAGAATTGACCCATATTAGTGGGAAGCAATTTTCTCTTTTTTATTTACCTCTCTATATTCCCCCCACCCCCAGGTTTTAGTATTTGCAGGTCCTAATCTGAGCTACAGGGGAACAATGAAATGGTGTTCTCTCATTTCTAAATTAGTAAAGTTTTTCACAACCCAGTGGGGGAACTAAGGTAGTATAATGCTTTCTTTCCTTTCCTTTTTTTTAAAATTTGAATCCTGGCTAAGTGCTTTTTTTTCTTCCAAGGACATATTTAAGCATAGATGTTGTATTTCACAGTCTGTTTTTACTTTTTACCTCGAAGCCTTCGATTCTGATTCTCAAAATGCCTCAAGAGCTAAGTTTTGTTTTTGTTTTTGTTTTAAACAGACTTTTCCATCATTGTCCTTACTTCCCTACTTTCCCCCCAATCTATATGACTTTATGTCCTTGTTTTTGAATTGCTCCTTCCTGTTGTCAGAGTCCTTCTGGAAATGTTTTCTGTGGAATACTTTGCATTCAAGCCAGAATTCCCTGGGGAGAATTTGCTTTATAGACTACCACACTATTTTTTCTTGCTTTCTCAGATACAGAAGCTGCTTTTTGAGTGGAAAGAAATAGTTGCGCACATCTTGTTGTCCTTTCAAGGCTGATAGCTGACCTTACCCTTCAGAGATCATGGCTGCTTGGGACTTGTAGGGTAAAAGAAAGTGCTCCAGAGAAATGCAACTCATGCCAAATACTTAGGGTGGGTTTTTTTTTTTTTCTTCCCTTTCCCTTCTTCTAAAAAGCAAAGAGTTAGAGTGATTACTGAACAAGTTCATCTGGCCTTCCCCACTTTACCCCAAATCTCTGAAAATTGTATTGGTATCATGTGACTGCCATTCTTCCAAAACATTAAATCCCTTGCCACATACCCATGTTATAACATTCCCTTCCTCACACATCACTCAGAAAACCCATCTCCCCTGGGTTATCATAACATTTTAAAGCTGGTACCATAGTATTGAATTATGGAAAGATGTTTATGAGGTTCAGATTTTAGAGAGGAATTTAAAAAAAATATCCCTGCCCAGAGTCATGAGTTTTTTCCCTGTTCTGCTTCTCTTCCTGTATATAAGTAGCCTGTGATAATCAAGGAAAGTGGCAGATAAAACTAGTGAAGTGCTCAGGGAATGCTTTGAGATATTTCAGTTATTGAGAAATAAGTGATTGAAAACATATGCTCCTACAAGCTCTAATTTTGTAGAAAAACAGAGCTCTGCCTGTCATGTTGTATTATAAATGCATAGGTAACTTACCAACTTTGCAGAAATTGGGATTTTGTTTTATTATGAAGAAAAATGTGCAGCCTCCCACATAACCCACACGGCAATTGCATAGGATTGGAAAATTCCTCCAAGAGCAGATAGACTTATGATTTTATCCAAACTGTCATTATATACAGCCTATCTGCCAAGAGACTTTAGGCCCTGATTTTAGAGTGATGGCATAATACACTGACTGAGTTCAAGGAAATCAGTGTGGAAAGCAGACTTTACAAAGGAGTGCTGACGCTGTAGGATAATGGAACCTGTGAGTCTGAAACCTGGCAGATGTGACTCTGTTGGAGAAAGGGTATTGTGAAGAAAAATGCTTTCTTGCTCTTTTCTCCTCAGGTCAAGTTGTATAAATTGCTGAAAGAGTAGATGAATAAAGCCTTAGATTGCTATGGGACTTTCTTACTCTATCTTTTCTAAGAAGAATTGTGATCTGTTGTCTTTGCGAGAGTCAATGATAATGCTACTGGGTTCATGTTTATGCATATTCTTGTACTTGGAGCTTTTAGAGTGATCAAAAGGGGGTAGGTTATTAATTAAATGGGATTCTTAATATATTTATATACGTTTAATCTGGATCAGTGCTGTCTGATAGTACTTACTGTGACGTTGGAAATGTTCTGTATCTGCTCTGTCCAATATAGTAGCTATTGGCCACTTACGACTGGACTTGAAATGTGGCTAGTGTAGACTGAGGAACTGGATTTTAAATTTTATTTAATTTTGATTAATTTTAATAGCCATGTGTGGCTCCTGGCTACCGTATTGGATAGCACAACCCTGTGTTAAATATCATAAGTGATTCACATGGCGGTGTAATAAGTAACATTTGAGGGCATTCTCTTATGTATGGATGTATTATAATTTTGTGGACTTGTGTTTTTATTTTATTTTAGAGAAAGTTGGAATGAAAAGGGGATCATCGGGGCTTCTGGGTGGCTCAGTCAGTTAAGCATGACCTGCTTTGGCTCAAGTCATGATCCTAGGGTCCTGGCATCGAGTCTCACATAGTCCGGCTCTCTGTTCCATGGGGCGTCTGCCTCTCCTCCTCTCTCTGCCTCTGCCTGGCTTGTGCTCTTGCTCACTCTCTTTCTTTCTCAAATAAATAAAAGTCTTAAAAAAAAAAAAAAAGAAAAGGGGACTGTAAATAAAGGCACTGTTGGTATGTGACATGGAGAGTTGCAATTTAAGTTTCAAAACAAAAAACCCAGAGGTAGCCTGTTTTCATGTATTTAAGAAAAACATTAATGAGAATCTTACTATTCTGCCTTAATAATTTGTGGTCTTTGATAGTAAGAGGATAGCTTATTAGTGGATAATGAAAAATAAAGCCTAATTAATAATGGATTTTGTACATTCATCAAATATTTGATTGCTTTCGAAGTTAAACATGGAATAATTTCTGCTCTTAGGAATCCAAGCGGAAACAGGAGACCATATTTATACAGCCAGAGTAGGTTGGTATGGGGAAAAGAGGTTCCCAGAGGACTGAGAGTGTGCTTTATAGGGGCTTAGGCAGTCAGTACACGCTTCTCTGAGAGCTGACAATTCTTCCTTGTTAGCAGTACAAATGGAAACAATACTCCAGGATCAGCTTGAAGTATTGTAACTACTGTCTTTTGCAAAACCTGTGTTGAGCTCCTCTGTGCTGTGGGATTCCAGGGATGTGTAGAACATGGTCTGTTTGTTAGTATCACCAGTGTTAACTGACACATATTGAGCATCTTGTATCGGCTACGCATTGTGCAGACTAATACTTGACATGGGTAATTTTCTGATTCCTCGAACAACTCCATGGCATGTGTTACATTATTATCTTTATTTTACTGATGAAGAAGACAAAGTTTAGACAGAGCAATTGACTTGCCTGTGGTTTAAAGCTAGCAGTGACCAAGCACCAGGGTGTATTTCTGTTTGTAGACCCTTACAGGGAAGGATGAGAGGAGACAATATATGAAACGCATGAGTTACTAAATAAATAGTGAGATCTTTTACATTAGTAATATATGTTAAAATGCTAAGTGGTAAAATACAGACTGTGATTGTAAAAGGAATTAAGGAAAGAGGAGCAAGAAGAGCCTGACATGGTTTGGAGACGCTAAGAAATTCTTCTCAGGGCTTAGATTGGACTTGAATGATACACAGTTATTCAACAAATGTTTATTGAGCTAGCAGTAGAGACGACGTGAACAGAGTGAAAGAGAGTAAGTCTCAAGTGTTGGGGATACATGTAGAGGGCTTTCACTGGACAGTTTTAGGAGAACAAGGCTATATAGTGAGGACTGGGGAGGCGGTTTATTGAAGGAGGAAATTAGACCCATAGTCTCTTCTCAGAAGTTCTTTTTTAAAATTGAGATATAGTTGACATATAAGATCATATGTTATAATATTATTTGATATATATTATTATATATTATAATACATATACATATGTATTATACATAATACATATATCATTATAGGATATAATATTATGATTCGATACTTGTATATATTGCAAAATGGTCGCCACAATAAGCCTGGTTAACATCTATCATCTCAAAGTTAACAGTTTTTTAATTAATTATTTTAATTAACATATAATGTATTATTTGCCCCAGGGGTACAGGTCTGTGAATCGTCAGGCTTAACACATTTCACAGCACTCACCATATCACATACCCTCCCCAATGTCCATAGCCCAGTCACCCTCTCCATATCCCCCTCCCCCCAGCAACCCTCAGTTTGTTTTGTGAGATTAAGAGTCTCTCCCTCCCGATCCCATCTTGTTTCATTTTTCCCTTCCCTACTCCCCAAACCTCCCACTCTGCCTCTCAAATTCCTCATATCAGGGAGATCATAAGATAATTGTCTTTCTCCAATTGACATATTTCGCTTAGCATAATACCCTCTAGTTCCATCCATGTCATTGTAAATGGCAAGATTTCATTTCTTTTGATGGCTGCATAGTATTCCATTTTGTGTGTGTGTGTGTGTGTGTGTGTGTGTGTGTGTACACACACCACATCTTCTTTATCCATTTATCTCTTGATGGACATAGTTTGGCTGTTGTGGACATTGCTGCTATAAACATTCGGGTGCACGTGCCCCTTCAGATCACTCCATTTGTATCTTTAGGGTACATACCCAGTAGTGCAATTGCTGGGTCATAGGGTAGCTCTATTTTCAACTTTCTGAGGAACCTTCATGCTGTTTTCCAGAGTGGCTACACCAGCTTGCATTCCCACCGACAGTGTGGAAGGGTTCCCCTTTCTCCGCATCCTCGCCAGCATCTGTCATTTCCTGACGTGTTAATTTTAGCCATTCTGACTGGTGTGAGGTGGGATCTCACTGTGTTTTTGATTTGTATTTCCGCATGATGTGGATTTGTATTTGATGCCGCGTGATGTGGAGCACTTTTTCATGTGTCTGTTGGCCATCTGGATGTCTCTTTGCAGAAATGTCTGTTCATGTCCTCTGCCCATTTCTTGATTGGATTATTTGTTCTTTGGGTGTTGAGTTTGATAAGTTCTTTATAGATTTCAGATACTAGCCCTTTATCTGGTATGTCATTTGTGAATATCTTCTCCCATTCTGTCAGTTGTCTTTTGGTTTTGTTGACTGTTTCCTTTGCTGTGCAAAAGCTTTTGATCTTGATGAAGTCCCAATAGTTCATTTTGCTCTTGCTCCCCTTGCCTTTGGTGATGTTGCTAGGAAGAATTTGCTGCGGCTGAGGTCAAAGAGGTTGCTGCTTGTGTTCTCCTCAAGGATTTTGATGGATTCCTGTCTCACATTGAGGTCTTTATCCATTTTGGGTGTGTTTTTGTGTGTGGTGTAAGGAATTGGTCAAATTTCATTGTTCTTCATGTGGCTGTCCAATTTTCCCAACAACATTTGTTGAAGAAACTGTCTTTTTTCCATAGGACATTCTTTCCTGCTTTGTTGAAGATTAGTTGACCATAGGGATGAGGGTCCATTTCTGGGCTCTTTGTTCTGTGTGTCTGTTTTTGTGCCAGTACCATACTGTCTTGATGATTATAGCTTTGTAATAGAGCCTGAAGTCTAGAATTGTGATGTCACCAACTTTGGCTTTCTTTTTCAACATTCCTATGGCTATTTGGGGTCTTTTCTGGTTCCATATAAATTTTAGGATTATTTGTTCCATTTCTTTGAAAAAGATTGATAGTATTTTGATAGGCATTGCATTAAATGTGTAGTTTCCTTTAGGTAGCATAGACATTTTCACAATATTTGTTCTTCCAATCCATGAGCATGGAACATTTTTCCATTTCTTTGTTTCTTCCTCAGTTTCCTTCATAAATACTTTATAGTTTCCTGAGTACAGATTCTTTGCCTCTTTGGTTATATTTATTCCTAGGTATATTATGGTTTTGGGTGCAATTGTAAATGGGATCGACTCCTTAATTTCACTTTCTTCTGTCTTGGTGTTGGTGTATAGCAATGCAAATGGTTTCTGTGCATTGATTCTATATCCTGACATTTTACTGAATTTCTTTATGATTCTAGCAGTTTGGGAGTGAAGTCTTTTGGGTTTTCCACATAAAGTATCATATAATCGGCAAAGAGTGAGAGTTCGACTTCTTTGCCGATTCAGATGCCTTTTATTTCTTTGTCTGATTGCTGAGGCTAGGACTTCTTGTACAAGTTGAATAGCAGTGGTGATCGTGGACATCCTTGCCGTGTTCCTGACCTTAGGGGAAAAGCTTTCAGTTTTTCCCCATTGAGATTGATATTCACTGTGGGTTTTTTCATAGATGGCTTTGATGATATTGAGGCACGTACCCTCAATCCCTACACTGTGAAGAGTTTTGATCAAGAAAGGATGCTGTACTTGTCAAATGCTTTTTTAGCATCTATTGAGAGTATCATATGGTTCTTGTTCTTTCTTTTATTAATGTATTATATCACATTGATTTGCAGATGTTGAACCAACCTTGTAGCCCAGGAATAAATCCTGCTTGGTCATGGTGAATAATCCCTTTAATGTACTGTTGGATCCTATTGGCTAATATTTGGTGAGAATTTTCGCATCTGTGTTCATCAAGGGTATTGGTCTGTAATTCTCCTTTTTGATGGGGTTTTTGTCTGGTTTTGGGATCAAGGTAATGCTGGCCTCATAAAATGAGTTTGGAAGTTTTCCTTCCATTTCTATTTTTTTGGAACAGTTTCAGGATAATAAGTAGTAATTCTTCTTTAAATGTTTGGTAGAATTCTCCTGGGAGGCTGTCTAGCCCTGGGCTGTGGTTTGTTGGGAGATTTTTGATGACTGTTTCAATCTCCTTACTGGTTATGGGTCTGTTCAGATTTTCTATTTCTTCCTGGTTCAGTTTTGGTAGTTTATGTGTCTCTAGGAATGCACCCATTTCTTCCAGAGTGTCAAATTCGCTGGCGTATCGTTGTTCATAATACATTCTTATAATTGGTCATGATCTTTCCTCCTTCATTCATGATTTTATTTATTTGGGCCCTTTCTCTTTTCTTTTTGATAAGTCTGGCCAGGGGTTTAATCAGTCTTACTAATTCTTTCAAAGAATCAGCTCCTAGTTTCGTTGATCTGTTCTACTGTTCTGTTGGTTTCTATTTCATTGATTTCTGCTCTGATCTTTATTATATCTCTTTCTCCTGCTGGGTTTATGGTTTCTTTACTGTTCTTTCTCCAGCTCCTTTAGGTGTAGGGTTAGGTTGTGTATTTGAGACCTTTCTTGTTTCTTGAGAAAGGTTTGTATCTCTATATACTTTCCTCTCAGGACTGCCTTTGCTGTTTCCCATAGATTTTAAACAGTTGTGTTTTCGTTTTCATTTGTTTCCATGAATTTTTTCAATTCTTCTTTAATGTTGACCCATTCATTCTTCAGTAGGATGCTCTTTAGCCTCCATGTAGTTGAGTTCTTTCCAACTTTCCTCTTGTTTAAGTTCTAACTTCAGAGCATTGTGGTCTGAAAATATGCAGGGAATAATCCCAGTCTTTTGGTACTGGTTGAGACCCGATTTGTGACCCAGGATGTGATCTGTCCTGGATAATGTTTCATGTGCTCTAGAGAAGAATGTGTATTTTATTACTTTGGGATGGAATGTTCTGAATATATCTCTGATGTCCATCTGGTCCACTGTGTCATTTAAGGCCTTTTATTTCCTTGTTGGTCTTTTGTTTGGATGATCTCTCCATTTTGGTGAGGGGGGGTGTTAAAGTCCTCTACTATTATTGTATTATTGTCGATGTGTTTCTTTGATTTTGTTATTAATTGGTTTATATAGTTGGCTCCTCCCATGTTAGTGGCATAGATATATAAAATTGTTAGATCTTCTTGCCTGATAGACCCTTTAAGTATGATACAGTGTCCTTTCTCATCTCTTATTAGTCTTTGGCTTAAAATCTAATTGATCTGATATAAGGATTGCCACTTCAGCTTTCCTTTGATGTCCACTAGCATGGTAAATTGTTTTCCATCCCCTCACTTTAAATATGGAGGAGTTTTTGGGTCTAAAATGAGTTTCTTGTAGACAGCATATTGCTGGGTCTTGGATTTTTTAATCCATTCTGATACCCTGTGTCTTTTGATTGGGGCATTTAGCCCATTTGCATTCAGGGTAACTATTGATAGATAAGAATTTAGTGCCATCATATTGCCTGTAAGGTGACTGTTATTGTATATTTTCTCTGTTCCTTTCTGGCCTACTACTTTTAGGCTTTCTTCTTGCTTAGAGGACCCTTTTCAATATTTCCTGTAGGGCTGGTTTGGTGTTTGCAATTTCTTTTAATTTTTGTTTGTCCTGGAAGCTTTTTATCTCTCCATTTTCAATGACAGCCTGGCTGGATATAGTATTTTTGGCTGTATATTTTCCTCATTTAGTGCTCTGAATATATTATACCAATTCTTTCTGGCCTGCCAGGTCTCTGTGGATAAGTCTGCCTGCAATCTAATATTTTTACCATTGTTATGTTACAGACTTCTTGTCCCAGGCTGCTTTTAGGATTTTCTCTTTGTGACTAAGACTTTTAAGTTTTACTATTAGATGATGGGTTGTGGACCTATTTTTATTCATTTTGAGGGTGGGTTCTCTGTACCTCCTGGACTTTGATGCTTGTTCTCTTTGCCATATTAGGGAAATTCTGTACTATCATTCACTCCAATATACCTTTTGCCCCTCTCTCTCTTTTTTCTTCTTCTGGAATCCCAATTATTCTAATGTTGTTTCATCTTACGGTATCACTTATCTTTCGAATTCTTCCTTCGTGGTCCAGTAGTTGTTTGTCTCTCTTTTGCTCAGCTTCTTTATTCTCTGTCATTTGGTCTTCTATATCACTAATTCTCTCCTCTGCCTCATTTATCCTAGCAGTAAGAGCCTCCATTTTTGATTGCACCTCATAAATAGCTTTTTTGATTTCAACTTGGTTAGATTTTATTTCTTTTATTTCTCCAGAAAGGGATTTTATTTCTCCAGAAAGTGTTTCTCTAATATCTTCCATGCCTCTTTTGAGCCCAGCTGGCGCCTTGAGTATTGTCATTCTGAACTCTAGTTCTGACATATTACCAATGTCCGTACTGATTAGGTCCCTAAGCACTGGTACTGCCTCTTGTTCTTGTTTTTTTTTTTTTTTTTTTTTTTTTTTTTTGTGGTTTTCTGCCTTGTCATTTTATCCAGATAAGAATATATGAACAAGAGAATAAAATACTAAGAGTGTGGCAAAGAGCGCAGAAAAATTTATGCTAAATCAGAAGAGACCCAAAACTATGAATAGAAGAAAGGGGGAAAAAAAAGAAAGAAAAATAAAAAATTAAAAAAAAAAACACATATATTTTAGACTGGTGCATACGACAGAGCCACCCACTTGATTTTGGGTGTATTCTGGTCTCTTAGAAGAAACTACCTCCCAAAATTTTAAAGAAAGAAAAACTTACATATATACACAAAAATAGGGGTAAACATGATGAAGGGATGGAATATGACTGTAAAGGTGAAAATTTTTAAAAAATTCTAAAAAGATTTGATAACATAAGTTGGTTGGAAAAAGAAAAGAAAAGAAAGGAGAGAGATAATTTGCACAGGCTGGAGACTAGAACAAAACCATGTGCTAGATTTAGGGTATATTTTGATCTATTAGAAGAAATTGTATCCCAAAATTTTAAAGAAAAAAAACCTATATGTATACAAAAAATAAGGTGAAATACAATGAAAGGTTAAAATACAACTATGACAATGAAGGTTTTAAAGGATTTTTTGGGGGGGGGGCGGGGGAAGGTATTGTTAAGATAAACTAGTTAAGAAACGTTAAAAGAGGAAAGAGGAAAAGTTAAAAAAATACAGAATAAGAAAAAAAATAAATTTAACTTTGCAAGACTAAAGGATCATGTGGAAAAAGCCATGATTTCTATGTGTTGCTTTCCCCTAGCTCTGGAGTGCTTCTGGTCTCCTTGCTGGTGAGCTTGGTCTTGGCTGGATGTTCTTGCTGATCTTCTGGGGGAGGGGCCTATTGCTCTGATATTCAAATGTCTTTGTCCGAGGCAGAATTGCACCTCCCTTGCCAGGGGCCAGCTTAAGTAATCTGCTCAGGTTTGCTCTGGGTTGCTTTGTTCCTTGAATGCTTCCTGTAGAGCTTTGGAGGTGGGAATGAAGATGGCTGTCTCCCAGACTCCAGCGTGAAAGAGCTGGGAGCTCGGGGCCCCACTCCTCATTGCGACCTCAGAGAAAAGCAGCCAGTCCCTCATGTCTCTGTGGTCTCTGGCCACGCTCTGTGCTTACCTGGCCTGTGACTGAGTGTTTCTTTCTCTGGAGCACAGCCCCGTTTGGAGACTCCAAACCCAG
Source organism: Lontra canadensis (assembly GCF_010015895.1). Lineage (NCBI taxonomy): Eukaryota > Metazoa > Chordata > Mammalia > Carnivora > Mustelidae > Lontra > Lontra canadensis. Next base: position 5,797,680 of record NW_022631019.1, on the reverse strand, counting down.
CAGATTTCTGCTGCTCATTCCTGTGCCACTCCTCTGGGAGGAGGTAGGAGGGGTCTCTCTGGATATGCCACATGTGGGGTCCCTGCTTGAAGAGCAGTGGTCTGACTGTGCTTTGGATCATGGTTAATGAACCCCGAGCTGAGAGCTCACTCCTTGGCTCCATCTCCGTAGCCAGCTTTCCCACTCCGATACCCGGGAACTCTGCCACACTCCAATACCTTCAATCTTTCTGTGACCCCACGGGACCTGAGACCACACTGTCCCTGAGGGCTCCATCCCTGCTTAGCCTCTGGAGCCATGTACCTCAGTGGAGCAGACTTCTAAAAGTTCTGATTTTGTGCTCTGCTGCTGTACCACTTGCCAGGAACCAACCCTCCTTGCGCGGTCTGTCTTCTCATCGCTTTGGATTCACTTCTCCGCCCATCCTACCTTTGAGAAAGTGGTTGATTTTCTCTTCCTAGAATTGCTGCTCTTCTTCTCTTCTATCTCCTGTTGAGTTTGTAGGTGTTCAGAATGGTATGATAACTATCTATCTGGACTCCTGGGACCTGACGTCATTTCAGTCTGCTACTTCTGTCTAAAAGTATTTTATTTTTTCATTTTTAGAGAGCAGGGTAGGGGCAGAAGGAGGGAGAGAATCTCAGGTAGACTCTCTGCTGAACCCAGAGCCTGACACAGGGCTTGATCCCATGATTGTGAGATCATGACCTGAGCCAAAATCGAGAGTTGGATGCTTATCTGACTGAGCCACCCAGGCGCCTTCTGTTGAGAACTTTTAAGATTTATTCTTAGCAACTTTCAAAATACAAAACAGTATTATTAGCTATAGTCACTAGCTGTACGTTTAATCCCATGTTATTTATTTTATAATTGATGTGTTTGTGACATTTTTAACATGTTCCTCAAAAGTTCTTGAATGAGAATCTTCAAAACTGAGACAAAAGGTAGCTGTCGTTTGTGCTTATAGAGAGTGAGTGTAAGAACTGAGGTCTAAGGTAAAGGAGAACACTGGGGATGGAGAAAAAGATTGAGTATTTTCCCAGATGTTTTCCTGTAAATTCATGTTGTTCACAGTTGTGGCCAGTAATACTCATCTGCTTGCTGTTTTTTCCAGCCTGTGATGTGTGCTCATCAGTTTGACAGATGGATTATTTCTGGTGTTCACAGGGGAGGTTCTGTCCTTTCCTGGTTTAGAGTCTGAGTTGTGATGAGGGACACTAAGGCCAGAGATATGCCCACTGCCTTGGCACCATAGTGATTTTAGGCATTAAGAGACTATTTTTTCTTAAGATGCTGCTATCCTCCTTCTGTTTGTTAACATTTTAATTTAATATCCCACTTGAGGGAGTTGATTCCTTTCCTTGTTGCTGACAGATTCTTTTCTTCCAGCTCCCCCTCACCCCCCGACAGACCTCCTTTTGTCCTTTTGTCTGCCTGTCCTTCTGTCATTCCTTGGTAGAAAGTACCTAACTTGGTTTTATTTAGTTCTTCAGCTTGCCTTCTAAGAATGTTTTGTGAAGTGAATCATTCTTTATATGGTTCTGTAGTGATGTTGGTCTCTAATATGAGGAGAAAATGACCAATTGAATAGTCTGGAGTACTTTTATATAATCTGAGCAGTGGTTAAGGCAGAGTTGATGTGGCAAGTAATCGGGGCATCAGATACCCAACAAGACCTTTTAAGGATTGGTTAAATGCAGTTAGGTTGAAGAATTTCTCTTACTTTTTTTTTTTTTTTTTAAACCATGTAATATATTATTTGCCCCAGGAGTATATGTCTGTGAATCATCACGATTACACATTTCACAGCACTCACCATATCACACACTCTGCCCAGTGCCCGTATTCCAACCACCCTATCCCTCTCCCCCTAACCCCCAGCAACCCTCAGTTTGTTTTGGGAGATTAAGAGTCTCTTATGGTTTGTCTCCCTTCCGATCCCATCTTTTTTCATTTTTTCCTTCCCTACCCCCTGCCCTGCCTCTCATATTCCTCGTATCAGAGAGATCATATGATAATTGTCTTTCTCTGATTGACATATTTTGCTCAGCATAATACCCTCTAGTTCCGTCCACGTCGCTGCAAATGCCAAGATTTCGGTTCTTTTTCTTTTTCTTTTTCTTTCTTTCTTTTTTTTTTTTTTTAAAGATTTTATTTATTTATTTGACAGAGATTGCAAGTAGGCAGAGAGGCAGGCAGAGAGAGAGAGAGAGAGAGAGAAGGAAGCAGGCTCCCTGCTGAGCAGAGAGTCTGATGTGGGGCTCAATCCCGGGACCCTGGGATCATGACCCAAGCCGAAGGCAGTGGCTTTACCCCACTGAGCCACCCAGGCACCCCAAGATTTTCGTTTCTTATGATGGCTGCATAGTATTCCATTGTATATATACACACCACATCTTCTTTATCCATTCATCTGTTGATGGACATCTAGGCTCTTTCCATAGGTTGTCTGTTGTGGACATTGCTGCTATAAACATTCGGGTCACTACATTTGTATCTTTAGGGAACTACCCAGTAGTGTGATTGCTGGGTTGTAGGGTAGCTCTACGTTCAACTTTCTGAGGAAACTCCATACTGTTTTCCAGAGTGGCTGCAACAGCTTGCATTCCCACCAATAGTGTAGGAGGGTTCCCCTTTCTCTGCATCCTAGCCAACATCTGAATTTCTGTTACTTTTGTCTGCAACTCACATGCTGTTCTGAGGAAGAACAAGTTGGCATTGGTCATTTTTTGGAGATGAATTACACCAGGCAGTATCTTCTGGGTGTTTGATTCTGTTGGTAACTAATTTGTTGAACATTTTTCTTACCTAAAGTCTTTGACCATTTAGTATGACAATATAGGTGCAAACTTTATGAGCACCAGCAGTGTGCAGTGTGTCATACACTTACTTTGTATTTATTTTATTTTTTATTATTAAGATATAATATATTATTTGTTTCAGGAGTACTCGTCTGTGATTCATCAGTCTTACACAATACACAGTGCTCACTACAACGCATTCCCTCCCCAGTGTCCTTCACCCAGCCACCGCATCTCTCCCACCTCCCACCACTCCAGCAACCTCCATTTTGTTTCCTGAGATTGTCTTATGGTTTGTCTCCCTCTCTGGTTTCTTCTTATTTTTTTCTCTCTTCTTCTATGATCCTCTGCCTTGTTTCTCAGATTCCACATATCAGTGAGATCATATGATAATTTTCTTTCTCTGATTGTCTTATTTTGCTCAACATAATACCCCCTAGTTCTATCCACATTGTTGCAAATGGCAAGATTTCATTTTTTGATGGCTGCATAGTATTCTAGTGTGTGTGTGTGTGTGTGTGTGTGTGTGTGTGTGTGTGTATACAACATATCATCTTTAACCACTTCTCTGTCGATGGACATCGGTGCTCTTTCCATAGTTTGGCTGTTATACATTTTCTTTAGATAGAGGGTTTTATTGTGATGGTTGTTGGTTTTGGGCTGCCTATAAGGGGTCCAGATTTTTCTTTTCTGTTTTCTTCTTTTTCTTTTTTAAGGAATTCGGTTTGGAAACTGCTCATGGTGTCTATGTTTAGCCCCTTACTTTTCATTTAATATTTTTTCTGGGCCATCGCATTTAGTACATAATGAATACCTTTGGAATCTTTGTATTTTAGTTTTTTTATATGTTGAAGACTCACATGTCCATGCACTTCCTTGCCTTGGTCTTTCTTCTGAGCATTTGATGGAGCTGAGACTGTATTTCCAACTGTCCAGTAGATTCCTCAGTCTGGATGGCTATGTAAAAGGCAGCTGAAGTTTGACACTTTCCAAAATTAAAATCTCTTCTCCATTCAGTTACATGCATCATCTGCCTCTCCCCATGGGTTATGAGAACTAGAGGTAGAAGCCCTCATATCATCTTCAGTTGGTCTTTGAGTCCATCTGGTTGATTACCAAGCCAGAATTTAGCAGAAAGGTTAATAGTATCACCAACAAACATGTATCCTGCTGTTTTTTGATCTGGTAGAGGGTAGGATTGGCTTAGTGTGGGTGCAGTAATGAGGCTCTCAAGATGCTTAAAAATTTCTTTCCTACTATTAGGGACTTTTGTGGGTTTTTCATTGGTGAGAAGAGCTGCCTTTTACTATTACTGCCTTTTTGACACAGTTCTAAAATTCTGTAATAGTCTAAAATGGTTCTTTGTTCATATCATGTCATTTGTTAAAAAAACACCGAAGTGACAGACCTATAGGGAAGAGGCAAAACACATCACATCCAGCTGGTTAAAAACAAATAAAACTGTAAATTAGCAGTTGCTGAAAATGGCACACATGTCTCTAGGTAGTTAGTCATATTGTTAGTCAATTTGCAAGTTGCAAGATGAAGCAGGGAGGAGAGTAAAGAAAGGGATCTTGTGCATTTCCCTCAGGTCTCATAGATTTGATCAAATTGACATTAATTGGCAGTGGCAGTTTTTGCATTGAAAGGATTTGAGAAAAATTCCTCTGTTTTCTGAAGTGAAAGAGAGGATTTCTTTGGAGAATGCTGCTGTAACCCTCTGCTCCGTTTACAGTTCAGTCTTCCAGGTTGTGTTTGTCAGGTGCTTTTGAGATTTATGTTCTCTCGTGTTGAATATTGCTTGCTTGCACTTTCCAGGTGTTCTTAAAGGTCACTAGAGACTAGAGCTCTTCACTAGACGTTTACATGGGGCAGTAAACTGAGCTGCTGATATTTTTGTGGTTGTGGAGTATGGAAAGAGTGTTTTGCTTGTAGCTTTAATTTTTCCTTGACAACAAAATTGAGGAAATTTGTCAAGGGAACTTAACTTTAAATAGTTGGGATACAGACCTTATTTAATCTGGCAATTGCTCTACTGTGTGTGTGTGTGTGTGTGTGTGTGTGTGTGTGTGTTTTAACAGTATATGAGATGAAAGCTTAGAAAAAAAATACCTGTGTGGTATTAAGCCTGCCAACACATGACCAATACAAGTTGTGTTAGCAGGTGGACTTGCTTCTGGAGGAAATGAATGCAGTCTCTGCCTCCTCCTGTCCTGCTCAGTGTTACTACAGTTACTGTTCCTAGATGTGATCCTTTCACTTGCTTTTTCATATTTTCTTTTTTTCCCCTCCCTGTATTACATTCCTTCTGATGATAATGTTCAGGTCTATAAGTCAAAATGTTCTCTTTTAGTCTAGTCATAGTTACAGGGCTGCTTAATAATTTATAAATGTCAAGATGAGGATGAGGCCTATGGAAAAACCTGCAGTTTTTCACATAATATTTAATAAAATTTGCATTTTAAATTGTAATGCTGTAGATGTAATGTGTGTATGTTTTAACATAAACTATTGACAGTATTATTAAGCTTTCTCACTCTTTTCTTTAAAGAAACATGACATTTAGTTTTTCTTGTTGTGGCATTTATCTTTTGGAGCCCTTCGTTGCAAATTAATGGGTCTCTCAGTAATGACTTTCTTTCTAAGTTCCTGACAGACACTTGCTTTAGGGAGGTGCCATACTTATATTGGAAATCCCTCATGTAGAGTTGATGGCTTTCTCGTTTCATTCCCAGGTGGACAAGAGGCAGATGATTTTTTCTTTTTAGAGTATATGTTGGAAGCTGAGCAGGACTAGGGTATATTATGGGCAATGTCCGTCTCTTATTTTATTCTTTAAAGTTTGATGTAATAAATAAATTTATCTCCTATATTATAACAGGGACTATTCCTGAATGTGTATCTCTGTTCTTACCAAGAGAAGGGTGAAAATGAAATACTATTTTGTCTTCCATATGAGTTTATTCTGGGTATTGCTGATTACACATATTCAAGGTGTTTGTTTTTTGTTTTGTTAGACAGAATTAGTATTTGACCCTGAGTTAATGGTATTTAAGATTTTTTGTAAACACCTAATAGAAGGGCACTGGTATATTCTTTTTTTGAAGTAGTAAATGATTTAACACATAACATACAAAGGATGTAAAAAACAGAGGAGTATCAACAGTAACAAAATCATAAAATTTAAAAAAAAAAAACAAATTTCTGACGTCATCTGTTTCCAAAGTTGCTTGTAGAAGTCTTCCTAGCATATTTAAAATATATCAAATTTCACTTATATCTTCAATTTTTTGGTTCTCCTTTTAGTGGAAAAGTCTATTTTTGAATAGACACTGGATGAGCTGCCCACCACCTCCCCACACTGTTTCAGCTTTTATGGATTAATCTTCCCATGACATACACGCAACCACTTCCATTTAAAATACATCTTTTTTTTTTTTTTTTAAGATTTTATTTAGTTATTTGATAGAGATCACAAGTAGGCAGAGAGGCAGGTAGAGAGAGGAGGAAGCAGGCTCCCTGCTGAGCAGAGAGCCCAATGCAGGCCTTGATCCCAGGACCCTGGGATCATGACCTGAGCCAAAGGCAGAGGCTTTAACCCACTGAGCCACCCAAGTGCCCCTAAAATACATTACTTCTAAGACATAAAATACTCATGCATCTGTACCCATCTGGTTCTGCTCATGTTCCCTTCAATTCACCCCATATATAGGCTTCTTTTCAAAGTAAATGTACTTGAGGGAAGAATCTACATGAATTATCTTTCTCACTTTCCAATAATTACTCAGAAAACTGTTACTTGTATTTTCTTTTTCTCCTTTTTATTGAGACTGCTTTTGTTTAATACACTAATGGCCTATTTGGTAGTCATTCATTTTTTAATATGTCTCTTAGTTTTAGGCAGTATGTTAAATTCATAAATACAATTTATTTCAATGCTTATATTATTTGCTCTATCTACAGAATTTTACTGGATTACTTATTTCATTCTTTTTGACCCTTTGTCATTGTCGTCGTCATCATCATCATCATCATCTTTGGATACAGTATTATTTTACTTTGGACAGTTCTGCTCCTTCTTGGTTTTCTTCTTTACTCTGGTTCTATAGTTTTAATCTCCTTTATGGATATATATTTTTAATTGTTCCCTAATGTTTTTCAGCTTGCAGTTTTCATTAGGGACCATTCATTTCATTTAGAATGATGTTCAGTTTATTGACATAGGTGTGGTAAAGAATCCTTTACTTTAAGAAATTGCAGGCCTGGGCTCGAATATCCTCTATATACTCCTTATGTATTTGCCACCTGACAAGTTATTCATGAGTCTCAGTTTCCTAATTCACAAGATTGTGATGATAATAGTTGTAACTCCTAGCTGATTGAGGACTAAATAACATTATAGGTTTGAAGCATTTAGAAGAATGACCAGATCAGAGCAAGTGTTCCATTGGGGACAGTTATTGTTTTATATAAGGATTGCCACCCCAGCTTTCTTTTGATGTCCATTAGCATGGTAAATGGTTTTCTGCCCCCTCACTGTAAATCTGGAGGTGTCTTTGGGTCTGAGTCTCTTGCAGACAGCATATCAATGGATCTTGTTTTTTCATCCAGTCTGATACACTGTGTCTTTTAATTAGAACACTTATCCCTTGTACATTCAGGGTAACTATTGAAAGATATGAATTTAGTGCCATTGTATTGCCTGTAGGTGTCTGTTACTGTATATTGTCTCTGTTCCTTTCTGGGCTATGTTATTCTTAGGCTTTCTCTTTGCTTAGAGGACCCTTTTCAATATTTCCTGTAGGGCTGGTTTGGTGTTTGCAAATTCTTTTAGTTTTTGTTTGTCCTGGAAGCTTTTTATCTCTCTTTCTATTTTCATTGACAGCCTAGCTGGATATAGTATTCTTGGCTGCATATTTTTCTCATTTAGTGCTCTGAATGTATCATGCTAGTTCTTTCTGGCCTGCCAGGTTTCTGTGGATAGGCCTCCTGCCAGTCTAATGTTTCTACTGTTGTAGGTTACAGACTTCTTGTCCTGAGCTGCTTTCAGGATTTTCTCTTTGTCTCTAAGACTTGTAAGTTTTGCTATTAGATGTAAGGGTACTGTCCTATTTTTATTGATTTTGAGGGCGGTTCTCTGTGCCTCCTGTTTCCTTCCCCAGATTTGGGAAGTTTTCTATTGTAATTTGCTCCAGTATACCTTCTGCCCCCCTCTCTCTTTCTTCTTCTGTGATCCTAAAATATTCTAGTACTGTTTTGTCTTATGCTTTCACTTTATGTCTGGAATTCTCCCCTTGTGATGCAGTAGTTGTGTATCTTTTTCTCAGCTTCTTTATTGTCCATCATTTGGTCTTCTGTATCATTAATTCTCTCTTCTGTTTCATTTATCCTAGTAGATAGAGCCTCCATTTTTTATTACACCTCATTAATAGTCTTTTTGATTTTGACTTGGTTATATTTTAGTTCTTTCATTTCTCCAGAAAGGGAGTCTCTACTATCTTTTGTGCTTTTTTCAAGCTCAGCTAGTTTCTTGAGTAGTCCTCGTTCTGAATTCTAGTTCTGACACCTTACTAATGTCTGTATTGATTGGGTCCCTGGTAGTCAGTACTGCCTCTTGTTCCTTTTCTTTTTGAGGTGAGTTTTTCTGTTTTGTCATTTTGTCCAGAGAAGAATAGATTAATTAGAGCACAAAATGCTAAAAGTATAACAATGACCCCAGAAAAATACACACTAAAGAAATTAGAAGAGACCCAAACTGGAGGGGATAGAAGGTGGGGGGTAGGGAGAAGAATATAATCAGGCTAGTGAATAGAACAGAACCACACACTAGACTTTGGGTGTATTTCGGAAAAGATTTTAAAAAATGGAATTGATAAATTGGTTAAGGGAAGAAAAAAATTTTTTTTAAAAGGGAGAGAATGTGATCAAGTGGGAGACTAGAACAAAGCCATACATTGGATTTAGGGTATATTTTGGTCTTTTAGAAGAAGAAGCTGTATCTCAAAATTTTAAAGAAAGAAACACACACACACACACACACACACACACACAAAATAAGGTTAAATACAATGAAGGGATAGATATGACTGTAAAAATGAAAATTAAAAAAGGTTTTAAGAAAGGAATTGATAAGATGTTGGTTGAAAAAGGAAAAAGAAAAATTAAAAAAAAATAGAGAAAATGAAAAAAAAAACCCTAACTTTGACAGAATGGAGAATCACGGGAAAAAAGCCATGAATTCTGTGCACTGCATTCCCCTAGCACTGGAGTTCTGCAGTTCTTGTTGATCGGTGAACTTGGTCTTGCCTGGTTATTCTTGCTGATCTTCTGGGGGAGGGGCCTGTTGTAGTGATTCTCTAAAGTCTTTGCCCAAGGTGAAACTGCACCACCCTTGTCAGGGGCCAGGCTAAGTAATCTGCTTGGGTTCGCCCTTGGAGCTTTTGTTCCCTTAATGCTTTCTATGCAGCTTTGAAGGATGGGAATGAAAATGGCGACCTTCCAATCTCTAGCCCTGGAGGAGCCGGGAACTCAGGGTCCCATTTCTCAGTGAGCCCTCAGAGAAAAGCAGTCACTCTTGTTTCCTGCTCTCCAGCTACGCTCCATGGTCATCTGGCCTGTTACTGAGCGTACCTGTCTCTGGAACACAGCCCTGTTTAGACCCAGCAGATTTCTGCAGCACGGTGCCATGCTGCTTCCTCCTGGGGAGGAAGGGGAGTCTTCCCGGATCTGCTGCTTGTTGTTGTTGTTGTTGTTGTTGTTGTTTTTTAAGATTTTTATTTATTTGACAGATCACAAGTAGGCAGAGAGGCATGCAGAGAGAGAGAGAGAGAGAGAGGAAGAGGCAGGCTCCCTGCTAAGCAGAGAGCCTGATGTGAGGCTCTGTCCCAGGACTTTGGGATCATGACCTGAGCCGAAGGCCGAGGCTTTAACCACTGAGCCACCCAGGCGCCCCTACTTGTTGGGTTCTTGCTGGAAGAGTAATGGCCCAACTGTGCTGGGATCACGGTTTATGGCAACCCCTAGCCGAAATCCCATTCCTGGGCTCAGTCTTTGTAGCTGGTTTCCCCACTCTGATACTTAGGAGCTGTGCCACACTCAGGCATCCCTGGTCTTTCTGTGACCCTGAGGTCCTGAGACCACACTGTGGTCTAAGTGCTGGAGCAATGTACCTCCGTCGAGCAGATTTCTAAAAATTCTGATTTTGTGTTCTGCTGCTCTATCATAGTAGTTGGTTGATGGAGCCCCACCACCCCCCCCAGCCCCCCGCCCCGGGTCTGTCTTCCCAAATATCACCTCGGATTTACTTCTCTGCACGTCCTACCTTCCAGACAGTGGTTGCTTTTCTGTTCATAGAACTGCTGCTATTCGTTTTTTTTTTTCCTTTTTACTTTTTAAAGCGTTTTATTTATTTATTGGACAGAGAGAGAGAGAGTGATTACAAGTAGGCAGAGCAGCAGGTGGTGGGGCGGGGGAAGCAGGCTTCCTGCTGAGCAGGGCTCAATCCCAGGAGCCTGAGATCATGATCTGAGCCAAAGGCAGAGGCTTAACCACCGTGCCATCTAGGCACCCTGAACTGCTGTTACTCTATTCTTCAATCTCCTGTTGAGTTTGTAGGTGTTCAGAATGGTGTGATAACTATCTAGCTGAATTTCTGGGACCAATGAAATTTAGGTCTCCTATTCCTCTGCCATCTTGTTCTTCTCTCCTGGCTCTGGTATATTCTTAAGCTATTTTTATTTTGCAAAGGGACTCTGTAACTGTGATGGTACAATGGGGCTAAACATACTAGGGCTTGAAGCCATGTATGGTGTATCTGAATAGCCAGAGAGGTTAGTGCTGGCACTTAGCAGTGGGAACTTCAGCTGACACTCTGTTGGTCGGTGCTGTACCATGCCTCCTTCCATAGTTTCCTTCTATCTACTTAACAGTTTCTTCATTTTTATGTTTCAGAATGGGAAGTGTCCATGTGGCTCTTGTACCCACAGATTTGACTGTTGTGCTTTTCAGCTTCTTGTTGTATGTGTCGTGTATCACTTAACTGCTCTTGGTGTCTTGGATACCCTTCTTGGTTATGGAGAGACTTTAGTGCTGAGAAAACATTAGCGGTGCTGCCATCATTGCTGATGAATGATGGCAGCTGTATAATTATATGTAAGAATGCTTATTTAGAAATGTAGACTGTCTTACTAGGAAGTGACCCTTCCCCTCCTTTTATGATTATTCTTATTCTGAATGTTAATATAATCAGTCTTTTGGCCCAGTAAGTACAGGGAATCTAAAATAGTCAACTGTGGAACATGCTTGCACTGTTCACATTACCTGGAGTTCATGCTTACCACTGTTCACATATATAGGAGATGGTATTTCTATCGTATACTGGAAATAGTTTGCAGGTGCTTATATGGGACTCTGAAAAATTCATTGTGTATTCTCTACTATAAGATAGGAAATAACAATGAGGAAAGATAATCGAAATTGAATTTACCTAAAATATCCAATAAAGTGTTTTCCAAATTTGTAATGGGAAATTTGAGCATCTTCTATGAACCATACATTTTTGTGTCAGATTCTAGGCATAAAATGACTACATTCAATTTCTGATAAAGACTCTTTGATGAACATAGTTTCAAATTCTGGAAGGTCACCATTCATGAAAGAATTTGTTCATAGAGGAGGTAGCAAATGACAGAAGAATATTGCATTTTCTCTCGTTGTTGAAAACATGTTTTTTGTCATTAGCCAGAATTTGGTAATTTGATCTTTTAAAATTATATTTCCAGAGTATGATTTTTTGAATTTGGCACTGTTTCCTTTCTTTCATTGATTAATGTAATCATAATTTTCTTGATAAGGCACATAGATTTTTAATCTAGTTACACCTTTCATATTAAACATTTAAAAATAATACTTCTTTGACTTACCAGTTCTTCTTTAGGATTCAAATTATGACACCAACTAAACATCACTAATGAGCCTATTAAACTTTGTTTTTCTGGGATTGAGCTTTTATTTTAAATTCAGTGCTTAATCACTATGTTTTCTTTTTCTTTTCACGTAGACCTTAAGTGTACAGTGTTCACTTTAGGGCCTCAGAAATATTACCTATGGAAGTTATTTTTAAAATCCAATACTTCTCTTTTATTAATTTGCAAGGAGAGAACCTTTCAAACAGCATACCCTACCCTTAAGTCTTCATTTGGACAACAGGTGTATTTCCCTTTGAAACGCGGTGGGGAAGTGTTCCCCTCTTACGTCTTCCTAGAGTGGAAACCAACTAAGACTGTAGCAGCCTAGATTTTATTAAATGCAGCATTTGGTACCATCATTAATACAGAATTTGTCTATAGGCAATTTTTGCATGTGTAGTGGTTTTCTCTGTGAATAAATCCCTCTATTGTTTTCGTTTTGGGATTTTCAGAATATGGTCTTGATGCAGTCTTTCCACCATCCTGTCACTGTAGCTTTACTGGTCATTCACAAATATAGTTGGCCTCTCAGTGGTTTCTTACTTGCTGCAAATTATTTTCTTGCCACCTTGGAATATTTCATCCCTATATTTCAACTGTCTAGTCACATGGTTGTTGATACTATTTTATGGTGAGGACTCCTAGGTTTACATGCCCGAAGCTTTCTGACCTCTCAACTCTGCTTAGCTCTCTATTAGCCATCTCAAATTTAACATGTTTCAAACAGAATTCCCAGTTTTCCTTGTCCCAAGATCAGGAAATGACAGCTCAGTTGCTCAGGCCTCAATCTGGGCCTCTTCTTTGTCTCATACTATATCCAGTCTGACAACAGATTGTGACGGCTTTGCTTAAACAGTCTGTGTTCTTACCTCTGCTAGCGCCCATGTGCCCACTACCTTGCCGGAATCAGTAGTTTGCTTATCCCTACAGTAGCCAGAGGGAATCTATTATAATGTAACTCAGTTACTTCTCTCTGTAAGACCCTACAGTGGCTTTTCTCTTATTTCAGTAAATGCTCCCAGCTTCCTCTCATCTCTGGCTTCCTTCTTGTCTCCACTGCTCTGGCCACCTTGGCCTTCTGCTGCTGTTTGGAAATGCCAGGCACGCTTCTGTCTCAGGCCTTCATTCTTGCTTTTCTCTCTGTCTGGAATGCTTTTCCCAGGGCTAATCACACAACTTGCTCACTTACTTTCTTTAAGTCAAATGACCTCTTATCAGTGATTACCATAAATAACTTAACAACCTTTCATCCTCTTTGCCTGGATTTGCTTTTCTCCATAGCACTTATCACCAGGTAGTAAACTGTGTATTTTCCTGTTTGCCTTCTCTCTCTCTCTTCCTTCTAAACTCTCAGCTCTGTCTGAGATTAGAGATTTCATGTAGTCTGGTCACACATGGATATTTGCTGCGTTAGTGGAAGAAGTCACCGAGAGTCTGCTCTGGACTTTGTGTGCATTTGATGATCAGTGTTGGGGTCCAGGCCCTGGGACTCGCAGTATTCCCTGCTCACTCACTGCTTGCCTGCATCTGCAGTTGAGTAGATCTGGTGGCTCTTCTCTTTTTCTCTGACTGACCGCAGGCCAGCAGAGATGGCAGGGCAATACATGTGGTCAACCTAGAGAGTGTCACACCCAGTAGAGTAGCTCACACATAGGGTGCCTGGGTGGCTCAGTCGGTTAAGCTGCTGCCTTCAGCTCCCATCCTGATCCCAGGGTTCTGGGATCGAGCCCCGCATCGGGCTCCCTGCTCAGGGGAGAGCCAGCTTCTCCCTCTTCCTCTGCCTGCTGCTCTGCCTGCTTGTACTGTCTATCTCTGTGTCAAATTAAAAACAAAACAAAACAAAAACCTTTAGAATAGCTCACACATAGAAAATGGCCAGTTGAGTTTTGGCTTAGACTTCTTTTAGTCAGGGCTACTTTTCGTTTTCATCTAAGGGTCAGATTCTAAGTGTTTTTAGAAGGACTGCTCCAGTGAGTTTATGATTCTGTTTTTCCCTTGATGTAATTTTTACCCCTGGATTAGAAGTGTATTATGAATGCTTTTGGTTTTTCATATGTGTGTGAAGTGTAATTGTATTAACTATAAAATTCACCCTATCATTTCCTGTCATCAAATGCTGAGAGCTTCTGTGCCATGGTTGGGAATTACTTTGAATCTTGGAACCCTGCAGACTTAAAGCCACCCTGCCCATCTTACCTGCTTTTGAACATGTTGGATAAAGGTGGTAAACCTGACTACATATTCCTGTGTATTAAAGATTGTTGGGGTCCAAAGAAGGTTCTCTTTCATTTCTAGCATTACATGAAATAAAACTTCTCCTTCTATATGTTTAATTCACTATGCTTTTACAGCTTTAAGAGGTGGTGTTAGTTCCAGAGGTAAAAGCTAATCCTTATTTTAGCCAGGTGTATCTTTTTTCTGAGCTGGAGTAAGCTTAGCTTCTTCTTACTTGTTTGTAACACTGCTGTTTGGGTGTTGGAATAGCTTTATTGAAATATAATTCACATATAATTTACCCATTTAAATTACACATTTAATGGCTTTTAATTCACAGATAGATACAACCATCACCACAGTCAATTCTAGAACATTTTTATCACTCCTAAAAGGATCCTAGTAACCATAGCAGTCCCATGACCCCCCCCCCCCCCAATCTGCTTTCTGTCTGTGGATTTGCCTTTCCTGGACACATCTGTGACTGGCTTTTCCCCCCATGTATCATAATGTTTTCCAGGTTTTATTCATGTTGTAACATGTATCAGTATTTTACTTCTTTTTATTGCTGAATAATGTTCTGTTGTGTGGATGTATTTTAGTCATCCCTCTGCTTAGGGTTCTATTTATGGCTGTGCTTTGTGAAAGTGAGTTTAGGAATTCTATCCCCTTTCATATCAGGGGCTTGGATTCATAGGCATTTAGTTTCCCTTATACTTGGCATTGTGGACATCAGGTTTTCTCTTTAATTACATGATAACAGAAGCATCCACTTGGCCCCATGATTAGGCAAGTCACTGACGAGTAATATTACTCCTAACAACCCTTCAGGGCTTGCCAGGAAACATCAAGGTTTTCAGGGTATGTTACTTCTGTTTTCCTAATTCAGTGTCAGAGACCTGTGTAATACTATTTCAGGCAGTGCTTTGAATTAGTCTAGCTTATTGCAGAGAACAAAGAACATGCCATCTTAGAGTTTTTGTAATGGTGTTTGCTTTATGGATTGCATATTACTTAAGCATAATTACGAACAAAACAACACACATGCTTAGCCCCTTGAAATCTCTGTGATAGAATTTATATGTTTAAAGCAGCTGTTCTCAACTGTAAGCAGCTTTGCTTCCCAGAGAATAGGTGTCAATATTTGGAGTTATTTTTTGTTGCCCTGATTGGAGCAGAGGGTTGTGCTATTACAGCCTACATGGGTCGAGACCCAGGGTTAATACACAGGACAGCCTCCCCACAACAAAGGATCATTTGGCCCCAAATGTTTATCATGCCACAGTTGAGAAAGCCTGCTTTAGAGTGACCATTGAATTTTCTTTAATCCGCTGAGCAGAAGTGACGTAGCTCTAAGCAGTGCGCAAGGCAAAAACTTCGGTGTGTGTTTGGTAGAACTTCACATCGACAGTGTAGGAAAGCAGTTGCTTATATTGAATGGGTTTGTGGGTTCTTGAAGGGATGATTGAATGGTTGATGAGTTATTTCCTTGTTGGAAACCTCCTTGGACACCTCATCTTTGGGAGTTCCTTACTCCAACTTCAGATAAAAAGCGTACATATTGTTTGTTATTTAAACAATTTAATTGAGTTGTTAATTGTAATCTAGAGTTTTGCTGTTTTGGGTGCTTTCCCCACCCTTTGCAGGTTCTTTGTTTTGTGATTGTTACGTGTTTTGGGAAGAAATTGTCAAGAGTCCACTAATCTTTATTCTTTCCACTTTTCCCCCAAGCTTCAGAGGGAGGAAATGTTACTCTAAGCATTACATCCACTTTGGAATAAGGGACAGTCATTCTGCACTTCCTTCTGTTTAGATATCACAGAGGTCCCTCCCTGAATTTGACTAGGGCGTCCCATCGTCCCATCTCCGTTACGTTCTTTCAGTACTGGGTATACTAACTCAGGATTGATTGAGTTTAAGTATTCATTAACCCCAAATGTAGAGAATTGTTGGAGTTGCGTGTATAGCCACTCATTCGCTTATATTGTTGAGCTTGTCAGACGGAAGAACGTCACAACTCATTTATTTTTACACAGAAGAACTACTCTTAGTACCACGTCAGTTTCGGGTAAAACATAGTCTTACCTCTGCATGGGGTCACAGACCTGCTGACCCCATATTTCAGTGTTACCTTGCAGGTGCGTAGGTGATTTCTCTGCCATATTTTGAAGTATTCTCTGCAGCAGGTTGTTGTTTATGAGAATACCGTAGTTCTTATCCAGTGAGGGCAAGTGTTGGAGTGACATTTCCCTTTCTAGAGCAAAAGTCATTAATTACATTTTCTCTCCCAGGATGTTGATATGAAAAGGAACAGGAGAAGAAAATTGGTTTCCTTTTGAAAGCAAGTTGCCCAACTGTAGCATGCCTTTTTGGTTTTCCTTGGCACGCAGGCTGCAGCTGCTTCTCTTAGAGGCAGGGCTCGGAAGATGGGGTAGCTTTCTTGCATCTTCTGCATTTGGACCATCTATCTCATTTTGTTCCTAAAGGAGAATGCTAAATGCGGAAATGGCAAAGGCAGAAGTTCTTGGGGTGCTTTGGTTCCTGATCTAGGCTTTCAGAGATAGGGATTGGAAAGCAAGCTTGTTCAGCTGGAACTAACAACTCTTATGTCTCCAGTCACACAAGGTCTATGTTTCCAAAATGTTCCTTTTGTCTCAAGAGCCTTCAGTGACACCTGTTTGCTTAGCCTGTTGTTTTGGATAACTTAGCTTTTAAGGATGGATAATTTAAGGCAATATGGCCTTGTGGTTAAGAGTATAGGCCCCAGAGGCTGCGGCCTGGTTATATATCCTAGATCTAATACATAATTGTGTGATTTTGGTCTACTTGCTCAGCTTCTCTGTGGTTGCTTTTGCATTGGAAAATGTACATAACAATTGTACCTATTGAACAGAGTTAGGTTGGTCATATGTCCTGGTTTACACGTTTTTTTCCTTGAATAATTACTAATCTGGTGGGGATTAAATGGATTAATGTGTAAAATGCTTAGTGCATATTAAGTGCTCAGTGAGTGATAGCTGCTTTATTATTTTAGGAACCTCCATTAACTATCCTCCCTACATGCCCCTCCCCCAGCCCATTTCCTACTGGTTTTTCCCTGTAGTTCCCATTAAGGATGGTGATTAATCCACCATTCTTCTTACTATACTTCTTGGCACCTGAAATGTTTTCTCTATCATTTTGCTCATTCCTACCCTGTTCAGGGTTTATGATCCAGCCCAAGTACCACTTCACTTGTTTGCTCATGAAATATTTTCTTTCCCAAATAAAATCTTATCATAGTGCTCTCTTGACTTATCTAGCTCATGTGTGAAACGGAGGGCAGCAAAAGATGATTTATTGCTCATCTTTGCATACCAGGCAGAGTTAGGATTTGAGAAATCTGAGAATACAAGAGGGGACAAAAACAGTCAAGGGTCAACTTCTCATGGAGCTTCTAGCTTCTGGACAGCTGCTAATCAAGTCACACAAATAAATGTGAACTTACGGTTGTAGAAAGTGTTGCAAAGGGATTTAACTGAATCATTTTTGGACAGGAAAAGACATCTCAAGGAAGTTGTTGCTGAGCTGCGACCTGAAGGAAGAGTAGGAGACACATAGGCCAAGAAAGGAAAGAAGCATCACAGACCAAAGGAAGAACCTGAGCAGAGTACTTGCTCCGGGCAGAGGGGAGTGTGGTGTATTCAGGGAACTGAGGGAAGGAATGCCAGAGTGGTGTGAGATGAGTCAGATAAGAAGATGAAGGGCTTGGAGCATCTGTGTGGCTTAGTCAGAGGAGCATGCAGCTCTTGGTCTTGGGGGATTATGAGTTTAAGCCCCATATTAGAGGTAGAGATAACTTAAGAAAACATTAGAAAAAATAAAAGGGCCTTGTAGATCATGTTATGATTTGGGTTTTTAGCCGACAGAAGTGGGAAGTCATTGAATGACCATTTTTAAGGTGTGGTTGACATAATCATATCCGCCTTTTGAGAGGTGCACCCTGGCTGGAGTGTAGAAGGAGAACTGTAAGGGCTCATAGGAGTGGATTTGAAGAGAAGCCAGTTGAAGTGGTCCAGAAAAGCCATCCTAGAAGCTGTAACTGAGGTTGTGGTGTTGGAGGTGTCCTGAAGTAGAGGAGGTTGAGAGAAATTTAACAGAAAATTAACAGTAACAGTGACAGGGTGGGTTGATGCTAGGATGAAAGGTGGGCACTAATGATGCTGCCTGGGTGTCTAGCCGGCATGACAGGGATGAGGAGGGGCACCCGTCACTGAGAGAGACCATTTAGAAGAGGGGCTCATTTGGGGCCAGAGCATGCCTTTAGTTTGGATATGTTGAGGTACCTTTGAGATCTCCAGGAGGAGACTTCAGGTGGGCAGTTTTCATTTTGTCGAGGTGTGGTAGACATGTCCGTTTGTGGTCACTTGTGTGTTTGTGTTACCTGTGGGCTGGTGGACGTGTATGAAATTGATGAGGATAGAAGTCGAGGATGAGAAAGGGGACACCGTGCCCTGTAGAACTCTTGCTCTGGCTCGTGGGGTACTGGAGGCAGAGGATTAGGTTGATAGACCCAGGAGAGGACTGTGCCAGGTAAGCCAAAGGCGAGCAGCCTTTCCAGAAGGAGGGTGTATGTTCAGCTGAGTGGTCAAATGATAATGAGGTTGACACTCTACAGTGGGTTTGGTACAGAGAGGAAATTGCTGTAATGGGAGTTGTTCCAGTAAACATGATATGATAGCCATGGTCCTTGTCAGTTAGTGGAGAACGGCCATAGGCTAGCAGTGCATGATGGCAATGGGAGGAGCAAGGGCCCTTTTACAGGCAGAATGGGGAGTACTGGGAGCCTTCCTGGAGTGAGGCGGCAGAAATGCCTGAGGCCCTGAAGGTGAGCTGAGGTTAGGCAGACCAAGGGGAGGTGGTGAGTATTCTAAGCACATGGGTTCCTGAGATGGAAGGAAGTGCTTTGAGGGGGTTAGAGCACATGGGAGAGGTGGAGAGGGAGCTGGAGAAGCCATGGGACATTCAGGACGTGAGGTTCTCTCCAGTCTTTGGAAGTGAATTGTACTTTTTTTTTTTTAATTTTTAAAAAATTTTGTGTATTTATTTGACAGACAGAGATCACAGGTAGGCAGAGAGGCAGACAGAAAGAGAGAGGAAGCAGGCTCCCCGCTGAGCAGAGAGCGCAATGTGGGGCTCTATCCTAGGACCCTGGGATTATGACCTGAGCCATAGGCCGAGGCTTTAACCCACTGAGCCACCCAGGCACCTCTGAATTGTACTTTAAAGGCTGGATTGTGTTGGGGTATGAATTATATCTGTGTAAAGCTGTTTAAAAAGAGTGGTGCAGTGTCGGACATGCTGGCTGGCTGCATTGCGGGGTGAATTGGAAGGAGGGTAAAAAACCAAAATTTTAGTGGCAGAGATCAGTTAGAAGGCAGTTGTATTAGTCTCTGTGAAAGATGTTGATGCCTTGTCACTGAATCAGGGGGAGCAGTAGATAACATTATAGAGATATTCAGGCTGTGACTGGTGGACCCTAAGAGCTGAGCCAAATGCTTCCTGTGTGGTTGGGAATTTGACAAACAAATATTTCTTGATGTGGTTGAATGAGGAAGGATTAATTGTCCTTCACTAGCTGCATTTGGTGAGTCAAGTGTCCTACAGAATTTGGCTTGAGTAACTGGGATTATTAGCATTCAGGGAGTGAGACCTCAGGAGGAAGTGGCAACTTTTCATGGATAAGTGAGATTTATATGATCCCAGAGAGGATCTTTTTGAATTTTTGTCATTTGTGGTCCATTTTACACAGTTTAGTTCTCAGTCGTACAGTAGAATGCCCCCACCCCCAGCCCACGCCCAAAGAGGCACTAAACTGTGGAGGGTAGGGGTGATGTTTGGCTATGTTTGTATCTTGCATAGCACGATATACTATTGGGTATTATCTACTGGTGAGAGTTTGCATCTGGAAAGCACTTCACAGTCTGTAAGTGCATATGCATAAGGTATGCTTAATTAACTTAATTCTCAAAGCAGTTCTGGGAGGTCGATGGTGATTGTCCTTATTTTACAGCAGTGAAATGGATTTGGAGAGGTAGAGTGATTTGCCCAAGGCAGTTGAGTACATAGCAGTGCCAAGATCTTGGGTCTTGGCTTTTCAGTCCAGTTCTGACATGGGTCTAGCCTCCTGAGACTGCTTAAATAGGGTCAGGAAATGGTTTTCTTAAAATGAGATTTGGGCCCGAGCATGACAGGAATTTTAGCATTTTCTGAATCAGTTCTGTTAAGTCGTGTTGAGGGGTTTGTGAGCGGTTGTTGGCTTCACTTTAAGAGGCAAACGATGTTTATGCGGAGGGTGAACTAGCTGAAGTTATAAAGAGAAGTAGTTCTGTATCACTGACTCTTGAAGGCCTTTGATTTTGATAAGATGAGAGCACAGCTAGGCTGGCTGACCAGATTTTTATCAGTTAAGATAAAATGATGGAGTGCAACCTGATAAATGTGGGAACTACTGAGAAGAATACATGTTTTTTTATTAGTCCTAGGGGTGCTGCTTTTGGAAATTTGTAAGTTGCAGGTCTGTTTTGAATATGCTCTCCACTCAAGCATGAGTACTAAAGGTTTTTGTGGGTCTAAAAAATTTTATCAGAAAATCTATGCACATTCACTTCCTTGGTGATCTCATTCAATCTCATGGCTTTAAAAACGAAATTAAAAAGTAAATCTTTATCTCCAGCATGGACCTCTGCCTACTGAAAATCTTTGTGTGCTTTTTAAAGCCTCTCAAACTTAGCATGTTCATACCTGAGCTCTTAATCTTTCTTCCGAAACTCATATAATGCCTGCTTCATCATCCAGCTGCTCATGCCAGAACACTTGGAGTTGTTCCTGGCTTCTTTCCGTCACACCTCACCTCCCATTTTGTCAGCGCATCCAGTTTGACACTTACCTTAAAAATACACAGAAAATAAGACTCCTCCCCTTCTCTGCCCCTGCCGTGCTGGCTGGTCCCAGCTACCTCTGCCTCTTACCTGGCTTATTATATAGTAAGCCTCTTCCCTCACTGGTCTTCATGCTGTAACCCCTGCATCCCTTTAGGTTTTTTCTCAACGATTAGAGTGATCTTAAACATAGTCAGATCATGTCTTTCTCTGTTACTCAGATCCCTGCAGTAGCTGAAGTGTCATTCGAGTCACTTCATGTCACTTCACGGCACTTGAGTAAAGGCTCCAAAGTCCTTACACTGGCTTACAAGGCAGGATTCAGCACCCCCTTCACCTCTCTGAACTCATCTCCTCCTTCCACTTTCCCTCTTCCTCATGCCACTGCAGCCCCACTGGCCTCCTGGATCTTGTGTGTGCTCAGCTCACTTCTGCCTCTGGACATTTGCACCTCCTCCCCCTCTGCTGGAAGGAGCTCCCTTCATGTACCCTCAAGGCTTTAACACTCTTGCTTGGGGCAAAGCCCAAGGCCTTCCTTGCAAGTCTCCCACACTGAGTCCCGTCCCACCCCCCATTGGATTCCTTATTTAAGAACTTCTCATATTATATACATATCATTCTTTTGATTATGGTGTCTTTCCATTCCCTGGACCATCAGCTCCACAAGAGTGGGGAAGTTTGTGTGTGGTTCTCTCCTGCTTTCCTCAAACCTAGAGCAGTAACTAGTACACAATAGGCATTTGGTAGACATTTGTTCAGTGAATAGACTTGTGAATCTGAACATGTTCTAGATTAGATTTTCTTTTTTCTTTTGTTTTTAAAGTATATTATAGTGGTACGTGGGTGGCTCAGGAAATTAAGCATCCAACTCTTGATTTTGGCTTAGGTCATGATCCTTGGGGTTGTGGGATGGAGCCCTGCATGGGTCTCTGAGCTCAGTGGGGAGTCCGCTTGGGATTCTCTCTCCCTCTGCCCTCCCCCCCAACTCATGTGTGAGTGCGCCTCGCTTTTGCTCTCTCAAATAAATAAAAAAATAAAATCTTAAAAAGTATCTTACACTGGTTTTTGTTTAACTGGGTTGAGCAAGTGAATCAACAGAAATACCTTCAATATTTTTGTCTTTGTTACTGGGTAAAAATTTCTTTTGGGGAAGGGAAGGGCAAAGTGAGTGTGTTTCCTAAATCTGTGTGTGCAAATTATCAGCCTGGATGCATGCAGGAAAAGTTAGCACCGAGGAAGAGCTGGTGACGTTGGGGCACAGATTACAACCCGAGTAGTAGGTTATAATTGGGTCGAATTGGCAGAATCATTGGCTGTATGGCTTCATGCACATGATTTCTTCTCAGTTTCCCTTCTGTAGTCTATAAAGTGGGGATGGTGACTTTTGTCAAGTTCACTGAGCTGTTGAGAAAGAATTGAATGAGGTCATGGCAGGAACCTGGTCTATAAACCCCTTATTGTTAACAAAAATGCTATTGTATTGGTAGATCATTTCTAGCAAATTGAAGTGACATCTACACTTGTCATTGCCATCTGGTTTCTCTTTGGGTTCCTTTCCTCAAATGTCACATTATTATTGTGTGTTGGTCATTGTATAATGAGGCTTAGAAAAAATCTGATTAGTATGGTAAATGCAGAGGGAAAAAAATACATCCCTGTTGCACTGTGTTTTAGAGTCAAATGGTAATTGGTTGACTTTGGCTTTGGATTATCACTGTTCTTAGTTACCTGAAAGTTTTGGATATACACACGGGGTTTTATTTTGTGGATGCCCTCTGTTGTTTCTTGAATTTTTCTTTCTTGCTTAGTCTTGGCAGAAATAACTCAAATTTCTTTGTAAATAGAAGCTAGTATATATGATTTTGTAAGGAGTAGTTGAATGTACAACATGGACTTAATATTTCTTTCCTTTTTGAGTGCTGAAATAATATTTTTACATAATTTTCTGGTTTTCTTGTTAACCCTGGAGAGAATGCTCTTTTTCTTAAATTCATCAGTTGTCTGTCCTTGAGCTATATCTGAGAAGTTTTCAGCCTAAGCTGCTTGTTCTTTTTAGATTCCAAGTAGACCTTGTTATGTTTTTAGTGTCAAAGAGGAACGTTTTTAAAAACGGTGTTTGCTAATAGTTTTCTTTCTTGCATGATTGGCTTGTTCATGCTTTAAACTTCAGCCCAGTGGAGAAAATAGTATGTCTCCTTGTGTATTTTCAGTTGCTAATACTAGTGGCCTACAGGGACTTGGGAGTATATTACTGTCTGTTTAGCAGATTATTCATCTAGGTAAAACTTCTGCAGGCACTAGGATAATTTTTCATTTTCTTGAAATATGAATAGAAAATTGAAATCCTATCTAGAAGCGTATTTCCTATGTAGAAGGAAGTAATCTAAGTCTGTGCTACATGCTTTCTCTCTTCTGACTTTAAGTTGTCAGCATTATTACTTCTTTATAGGTCTGTCTTCCATAGGTGCTTGTGAATATTTTATATTTTCTTGAATGCCTGAGGATATTTGAAGTGCTTATGGAGAGGTCTTTTCTGGTGTCAGAGTTGACCTAAGAGCTTTTAAGAGAGAGTATATGATCGTTTTTGATGGTTTTGGCATGACCAAATAGAATTTTCTCTGTGTTTAAGGCATGTAATTGCCAGTTGATTTGTTTGTTGTTGTCTGAATAAAGAGGACCAATCTTTTGTTTGTTTGCATATGTCGTTTTCTGTCTGGCCCTAGTAACATAAGAAGCAGATGGTTCTCATATTGACCAGTTGTTTGCTTTTTTTTTTTGGGTGGGGGCACTAGAGCATTGAGGGCAAGGACTCTTGAGTTTTTCCCTCATTGTGTCTTCAGTTCCAAACACCTGGCATGTAGATAGTATTTAGTATAGATTGTTCAACAAATGAGAGATGTTGAGGAAGATGATTCAGAATGGCAAAAGATAAATTGCCGGTAATTATGACTGTCCTAAAACTGACTTGTAAACAAAATAGTTCAGATCCATCTGTCATTGTCCTCCCCTCCTATAAAATTTTTACAAGAATTGTGTTGGGTTGAGATTGGAGAGTCTCTCTTCTCATCGTAAAGTCTTAAAAACTTCAGTCTTTCCTTGTTGGGCTTAGTTCTAGAGAGGAGTTTACTAGGGAAGTTACTGATAGTGGAAATTTGAAAGCATGTAAAAACCACCTAATATTCCCTAAAGATGGAAGATTGTTTTTGGAAGCTGTTTTGTTAAGGCAGAGATAATTCAGAGATACCATTTTTC
This sequence comes from Lontra canadensis, assembly GCF_010015895.1. Taxonomy (NCBI): domain Eukaryota; kingdom Metazoa; phylum Chordata; class Mammalia; order Carnivora; family Mustelidae; genus Lontra; species Lontra canadensis. Next base: position 5,773,527 of record NW_022631019.1, on the reverse strand, counting down.
CTGGAAAATAACTAGAGCAGTAGATTTGGAAGATGGGAAGAATTGCAGTTGAAGGCAAGACTCTTGCTTTGAGGGTCATCACTTTTATTTGAGTCAATGCCTGTGTTTATTCTTGAAAGGAGCTCTGGAAATTTGGAGATGTGGCTGGAAAGAGTTTTCAGAAGATAGTTCCCTGTGAGAGACATCTTGAGACAATTTTCCAGGCTATCCAAAAATTTTTTTTAACACCCCCTCCCCCTGGTGTTAATACTTTTAGTATATAGGTTCTTGCCCTTGTAAATTAATATTGTGGGTTATGAAGCTCCTTTTATGTAATTATACCCATTATATATTGAGTATTAGGTATGTGTTACTTTTTCCTTCAAAAGAAGAGAACAATTGATGAACAGAAAGTGTGGTTTACTATTATGCATTGAGATGTTTTCGTTATTGGTGTGGTAGTAAATCCCAAGCCATATACTAGCTGAGGCCAAAAGCTTCACATACTTAAACTTTGTATCACTTGTCCTAACTTTTTTCCAATGGCTTGGCAGGTTTTTGGGGCTAAAACATGAGTAAGAAAGAGATTCATTTAACAAAGCATTATTTTAGGAAGGAAATATGAGAAAATGTTAAAGTAAAATCAGCTTCTCTTTCTCTCTTTTCTTGCCTAGCGTTTTTGAAACGTTGGGGTAGTTGGAGTGGTTGGATTTTCCCTGGAATTGAGTGAGAAATTCAGAAGACTGAAGCCCAGGCTTACTGTCTACCTTTCACGGAGGCCTAGCCGTGAGAGGACAGAAGAAGGCACGTGGAGAATCATGACAGCTGATAAAGACAAAGACAAAGATAAAGAGAAGGACCGGGACCGAGATCGGGACCGAGAGAGAGATAAACGAGACAAAGCTAGAGAGGGTGAGAATTCAAGACCACGCAGGAGCTGCACCTTGGAAGGAGGAGCCAAAAATTATGCTGAGAGTGACCACAGCGAAGATGAGGATAATGACAATAATAGTGCCACCACGGAGGAGTCCACGAAGAAGAACAAAAAGAAACCACCGAAAAAAAAATCTCGTTATGAAAGGACAGACACTGGCGAGATAACCTCTTATATCACTGAGGATGATGTCGTCTATAGACCAGGAGGTAAGGAGCACAGTGTTTGTGGTGGCGAAATGTCATCTGCATTTACAGGCCTCTTTACACGTTAGGGAAGAGAGGGGACCCAGAGAAGTAGATAGTAGTTTTGGGTTGAAAAAAGTCAAGGTCGGAAACACATTGACCCACTTTGGTGCAGTTGGATGCGCTGGCTTCTTGCTTGTGTCTCCCTCAACTTGGTCTTTTGTCCTGGTTAGTGCATTTGTCAGTTTCTTTCTTTTTGTCCTTGTATTATGGCTTCTTTCACTTCACCATCTATTCAGTAGATCTCATAGTTTGATTGCTTCCTTGCCCTTTATGTTCAACACAGGCAGTGGCGACCCTGCAGAATAGAACACATAGTAGGATAAGTAAACCTTAGTGGAGATTCTCAGGAGCGGGATGTTTCACATGAGCTGCAGCAGTGAGCAGAAGCTGAAGAAGTATCTTTAAAGGCCTTCAGACTAAAGTTTATTTCTCTTGATAACCTCCTTTTCCAAGGAACTGAGCTTCAGAATCTCTAACCAGTGATAATAGATGAAGACAACTAACTTGCTTTCTTTTCCAGAAAATGTACTATAATTTACTCAGTGTATCAAGGCTTACAGCATTGTTCAGAGAGAGACAGACCCAGCCTTCAGATGAGATGCAGGGAAACCAGTGATTGAGAACCTGTTGGACACCCACAAAACTCCCCCCTCAAAGATTTCTTTCTTTCTTTGAGAGAGAGGAAGAGAAAGTACATGCACGAGTGGGGGGAGGGGCAGAGAGAGGATCCCAGGCGGACTCCCCGCTGAGCTGGACTTAAGGCTGTATCCTGTGATCCCAGCTGAAATCACACGTCGTCGGAGGCTCAACCAGCTGAGCCACCCAGGCGCCCCACAGAACTTTTCTTTTTTCATGTCATGTGTTGTGTGTGTTAAAGTTTTTTTCTTACAGAAGTCAGTAAAACCAGCTAAAATCATTTGAATTGCTTATGATGCTGAGAAGTGACATGAATTTCATGAGGTATAATTAAGAGATCAAAAGCCTCCCAGTTCGCTGTTCTTCCAGGGAAGGGAGGGTAAAGAAATTAGGTTATGTTGTTGATGTTGTATAGTTGTTTTACCGAGGAATACTGTAACTTCTCTGAACTTTGTGTAAAGTACCAGATTTTTTTTATTCCTATATAGGAATTTGTTTTAAGTTTCAAAAGATAAGAACAGTATTAGAACTTACCTAGATAAACTTCTAGTCACAAGTATAATTTATTGATGATTAACTGAGAAGATACTTACATGGCATGAAAGTATAGCATTAGGTTTTAGGCGAGCTAGAGCTCTGCGGGGGAGATCAAGTAATGTGGGTTTTACAGTATTGTTAGGGTCTGTGATTTAGAAGACTCAGATACTGGACAGTAAGAATACCTGAGCTGCTGAAGAGTATCTCATTTCAGAGTCACCGCACATTACATGCTATTCACCTATTCAATTCTAAATTGTGAGAAAGGAGCAGAATGTGTTAACTTCTTTAGATACAGATTATAGTATCATAAATAAGGAAAATATTCAAAATAAGGAAAGATCTTACTTGTTTTCCTTTTCTCATGATACATAACAAGTCAGTGTGGTTATGTGATTGTCTGGATCATTGTCAAAAGGCCTGCTGCCTTGTGCAGTACTGAATGCCCACCTTTCTCAGGGGAATGTTACTCCTGTGTCAGTGGCGATGCTTTCCTCAAATATTTGTAGTCAGACACGTATGGGAAGTGCTGTACATACTGTTCCTGTCATAAGAGATTCATAGTTAATGACCCTGAGAAGTCCTGCAGTTCTGGTAACCTTTATAACGTTCAAAACAAAACAAAACAAAACCCCACCAAATCTGCTGTTTATTCCCCATTATGGGATTGTGGCACCCTGTTTCTGCTAATTATTTTCCCTAAGAGAAAACCAGTTTTGAGGAGGTGGGTTTGGGAGCCATTACACATTGATCTTGCACCTTCTAGTGGATAGTAGAAGCCCTTCCTGCTTGATGTGTGGAAGAGTGTGTGAAGGGTGAGTTTTTAAGGGTTTTGGAGTTGAACTGAGTAATTTATGAAGGCAGGCATTGTTTCGTAAATCTGAGGACCTTTGTGAAATATGAAAAAGATAGGCTCTCTCCTGAAGCTACATATGCTACAAAGAATCGATGAAAACCAAAAGTAATGTGAAAGTTTTTTGTGACACTCAGAGCATAACCACTTTGTGTGAGGTGCCCCTTGTACTCAGGTGCTGACAGTATTATGACCTGGGGTTTGCACAGGTCCAGTGGATGTGTGACTCTTCGGTAAGGAGACTGACCTTGGCTTCTCCGTGTTCGTCAGATTATTTAGTATGAAAAGAATGGGATTTTATTGAGAAAATGGGTATTACTCGGAATTTCTCACTAGCTAAATTTTATTCTCATCATGGTCACAACTAGCTCTTGTTTGCCCCTGCTCCTCATCTCGAGTTATTTTTCTTTTGTCCTCAAGAGCTCAACATGATGGACTTGAAATTACTTATTGCCCCTCTGTTACCTTCTGCCTTAGGCCATTTGCACTTGCAACTTGCTGTTGCCTCAGGCTAGTGAACCCCTCTTGCATATACACACAGACAGACATACTTAATTCCTGTCCTTTTTTTCAGTGCTCCCCTTTCAGTGTTACTGCTTTTCCTCTCCCAGAACTTACAATCAATAATTTTCTTTTTATTTCTGTTATTTTAGGATTCATAACTGTGTCCTCCGTAAAGGGTAGGAAGTCTGTTTTTTTGCTTATCATTGAAATCCTGTCTATGACAGTAATGTACATATAGTGTGTATTTTTAAATATTTGTTGAATAAATAAATTTCTGAAAACTTTTCAAACATTTATTGACTGATTAATAATGTCAGAGTTAGAATAATGGGATGGATGAGTGAATAATGGAGTAAGTTAGAATATGGAAGTCTATCTTGAATCATTTATTTGCCAATGAATGATTTAACTGACTTGTTATAAGAACCAAAACAAAAACCTTGTGGGGCTCTATTTTATATTGCCCCATGTCTAATCTAACTTCTTTGTTGTCTGTCAACTGTTACTCTACTTTTGAGATGACTGTCACGGTAACAAATTGATTACACAGCTGTGTGCAGCCAGATTTCCCTTATGGGCTTCCTTAGCATAGGATATTGATTTCTAAAGTTTGCTGTAGGTGGCATATTAATTTCTTTCCACTCTTTTCTCCCCCTCCCCTCCCAGCTTTACTGAGATATAATTGACATCTAATGTTGTTCAAGATGTACAATGTAGTGATTTTAAATATGTGTATATTGCAAAATGATTACCACAGTAAGGCTAGTTAACACACCTGTCACCACATGTAGGTACGTGTGTGTGGTGAGAATTCAAAAATCTGTTCTCTTAATAACTTTCATGTATACAGTGCAGTATTGTTAACTGCAGTCATTTGTGCTGTACATAATATCCCCAGAACTTTTTTATCTTGTAACTGGAAGTTTGTATCCTTTGACCACCTCCACCCTTTCCCTCGATTCCCTCCCAACCTTCCACCCTCTCCCTGTGGCAACCACTAATCTGATCTTTGTTTCCATGAGTTTGGTGTTTTTAGATTCCACATATAAGTGACACCATGCAGTATTTGTCTTTTTTTGTCTCTTTGATGTAGCATGATGCCCTTAAGGTTCATGTAGTTGTCAGGATCCCTCTCTCCCCTGCCCCTTTTTTATGGTAGGGTAATATGTATCTGTATACCACGTTTTCTGTATCCATTTATCCATTTGTGGCCACTTAGGGTGTGAATAATGTTGCAGGGAACATAAGGGTGTGGATATCTCTTCTAGATAGTCATTTCAATTCCTTCAGCTAAATATCTGGAAGTGGAATTGCTGGATTGTATGGTGGTTCTATTTTTAGTTTTTTGAGTGAGTTTTTCCGTAGTGAGTACCAGTACCCATTTACATTCTTACCAATAGTGTATTCACTATTTTCAGTTAGATACTATGATTTTTTTTTTTTTTTATTGCTGATCAGGTAGAACAGTCAAAAATTAAATTCAAATTATTTTAAATTCAAATTATTCAAATTAAATTCAAATTATTGAGAAATACTTTTTCATTTTGGCATGTCAGTTTGCTTGCTATTTTGATAAGGAAGCATGTTCTTTTAAAAAAAAAAAAAAAAGCCTGTTAAGTTGGTTCTGCATTTCTTGTATTTTGTCATATCCACTGCTACTTCTGTTTGACTTTTCCATTTGCCCTAGATATATCCCTAGAATAACAGAAATCTTCCTCATATACATTGGGGTAGGGGGAGTCAAGATTCAGGATTTTCAAGTTTGTTGCATCTGTGTTCCTTATACCCTTATGAAAAAGTTTGTTACTTTTCATGAAGATAAATTTTATATATAGAAGATAAAGAGCTTTAAGTTTGTGGCTTATGAAATCTTAGATGAAATAAAACATTTCCTCCTTTTATTTGCAGAATTTCCCCCTTTATTAGAATGGGGGGACTTGAACTAAAAAAAAAAAAAAAAGACATAGAAACTAGAACTGAATATACATTGAACACTGAGGTGTTAATTTCCTTTGATGCAAGTGGAATTTAAGCTGGAAAAAATGAAACTAAACAAAATAAAACCTAGGAATTCGGTTTGAATATGGATGAAATATACATATTTTTAAACAACTACTGAAGTTAAAAATAGTTGAGTAGACACAAAAAAGTCTTATACTGTATGATTCCAGCTCAGTTTTTGGTGTTTTGAAGTCAGGTGGTAGTTAGGCTGATGGGTGCTGGTGTCTGGAAGGAGGCATAAAAGCAACTTCCAGGGCCTGGTCATGTTCCCTTTTATGGTAACACTGCCAGTTACGTGGTTTCCTTGCACTGTGGGAGTTTATCATGCTTTGCACTTTTTGGGTATGTGTTATACCTCAATGAAAAATTTATTTTAAAAGTCAAAACATGAAACTATTTTCCTAATGGATAATTTCCCTTTAATTCAAGTTCCTAGTTAGAGAGGGAAGAGAGTTCCCAGTGTTTTAACAAATGGCATCTCTTAACATTTAGCTACTGAGTGTTTGCTGAAGGGTTACACTTGGACCAGGTCACAGCCTGACTTTGGTTTCAAACTCTTGATTCTCTGAATAATTGAAAGCTTTTCTGTAGCAATCACTAAAACAGACATTAGAAATAAAAGAAAAAATAAAATAAAATAAAATAAAGGAAAATAAAATTCTGTCATTTTGTGTTCCAGCACATAAATTTTTGGAGAAACTGAAACTGCATTTGATCTATAACTTTTTATCTATGTCTCTTGTAGAAGAATTTTAGGTAGATGTGACACACAAATGAAAGTGTCTCGTGGCATTCTTACTTTGGGTTGAGGCACAAGTTTTTCTGAAGGTTGCAAGAATATTTGTTGTGTAATAAGAAACATAAACTCTAGATAAAGAAACCTATAGGGCCGTTCAGCTTGAATGAAAGTGATTTGACATGTGTTACAAGTTTGTTTGCACTCAACGAAACTAGTATTAACCTGCTTACTGCTTTTCAGTGGATCCCTTGTGGCAGTAGGATCAAGCCCAAGATCTTCATCCGCATGCCAGACTCTGCTGTGATTGTATGTCTGCTTAATCATTTTTAGGACCTTTTATTTGGGAGGAGGAAGCACAGTGAGGCAGTCTATGCCTTTCCTAGGGCTGCCATAACAAAGTACCATAGACTGAGTGGCTTGCTGCACAACAGAAATACATTGTCTCATAGGTTTTAGGCTAGAACCTCAAGATCAAGGAGTCAACAGGGTCAATGCTCCTTCTGAAGGCAAGAGAAAAGATCTGTTTCTTCAGGTCTCTCTGAGTTTCTGGTAGTTCGTTGACTGTGCTGGCATACCTACAGTCCTCATATGGCATTCTCCACTTGAACATGTCTGTGTCTGCTCAAATTTCTCCTTTGCATAAGGATACCAATCAAAGTGGATTAGGGCCCTCACCTTGCTACATATGGCGTTAGGGTCTACCTCATTGTAACTTATTACGTCTCCTTGATCCTTTTTTCTTCTTGTAAGGTTACATTCTGAGGTTATGAGGGTTAGGATGTCACATCTGAATTTTGGGGACTACAGTTCGGTCTGTAACAGGTGGGAAGAGCTGTGTTGCTAGGTAGACTCAGGTTTGAGTGGGCACCTCAGCTTTCTTAGTTATGTGTCCTTAGAACAGTGATGAAAATTTATTTCTTATTTTTGATCACATTCTAGTGTGCTTTCAGTTGTAGATTACATTAATATTTTTCCTGTTTCTTTTATCTTGTTTTTAAATCTATTTGTCAGAGAAAGAGAATGAGCGAGCGCATAAGCAGGGGGAGTAGCAGGCAGAGGGAGAAGCATCTCCCTACTGAGCAAGGAGCCCAACTCAAGAGTTAGTGCCAGGCCCCCGGGATCATGACCTGAGCCAAAGGCAGACACTTAACTGCCTGAGCCATCCAGGTGTCCCATCTTTTTCCCGTTTCTACTGAAATTTTATTTTATCTTTTTCTGAGCCTCAAGAAGTGATTGCCTTTTAGTAGATATTAGGATGTTAGCAACTTTTGTATATGTAAAAGAATTTTTTAGCACATTAAGGGTTACTACTTTATCACTACAAGGATAGAAGGAACAAGAGAAACTGTTCTAAAGTTACTGTAACAAAAAAATGGAGATTAAAGGAAATTTTAAGACTAATTAATTGTATCTTTTTTTATTTCATAAGGAAAGGGTCATTAAGTATAGTGAGACGTGTGCTCCAGATACTTGGTGCTCTAAGTGTTGGCCACAGAGAGTTGGTTAGAAATGCAAAATATCAGGTTCCACACCAGATCTGCTGAATCAGAGTTTTTGTTTTCATAAGATTCCAAGGGATTTAAGTACATATTAAAGTTTGAGAATCATTAATCCAGACAGTACATCCTAGTCTTTTTCAAGTTAATGTACAATTAGAAAATGAACATATTGCTTTAAGGGCCGAGAGGCCAATATCCCAGCGCACGTGTCACTTATTTATGGCAGACTAGAATTTAGGCAGCTCCAGAAACAACAACAACAACAAACAAACAAACAAACAAACCAATAAAACAAAAGTAAAAAAATGTGGTGGGGAAGGAAGATAACGCTTTCATGGCTTGAGATTTTGATGTGAAATAAAGCACATATAGTTCAGGGGGAACAGAGCAGTCGACTAGTCAGTTGGGGGTGGTTTGGATCTTGTGCTTGATTGCAGAGGGCGCTGTGAATTTGGGTGGAAGTGAGGAAGCTGTAACCATGGATGATAACTAACCACCACGTTTAAAGCATCTGCTGTTACCAGTACTGGGCTTACTTTACATGTGTTGTTGCTAGTCCTTTAAAAAGTCATTTTTAACTTGTTACACAGATAAGGAGAGGAAGACACAGAGGCCATTGTCACACAGCTAGTTTGTAAGATGGCATGGGCCTGTGGCAGAATTGTTAAAGCCAAGAATGGATAGGTGTTTGCATAAAATACTGAAGATAATGCCCAAAACATACCTTTGGAAACAGAGAGGCCCATTTCTTGGAAAATGCAAATGATAGAATTACTTTGCTGTTCACCCCCCCACCCCCCCACCCCCAAATTAGTTAACATCTTCCCGGCTTTTGGAAATTAGCACGCGTGCGCGCGCGCGCGCACACACACACACACACACACACACAGACACACGATTGTTAAAAAGGTAAATGCATAACAATTATGGGAAGTAAGCTGAGCCAGGAGAGGTAAATTGTTCCAGAATATTTAGGCAAACACTGATTACTGAGTTTAAACCCATAACTCAGCAACTGAAAGAGAAATACATAGTTTTGTGTTAATAAAAGTGAGCATATTGTCTTTGTTAAAGTTTTTTGAACGCAAAGCTAGAGAACATAGGTCACATCACACACACACACAAATAACTTGTTGGTAGGAAAACTCACAGATTGGGTGGAAACCCCCCTGGAATGAGGGCAGTTCTTAGTTTTGGTTGGTGGGAACTATGGACCATTCTTTCTGGGTGCTGCCCCCAGAACAGGGGCCTGTAAGGTTTTACAGGCGAGATAAACAGGACACCAGAGGTAGGCGCAAGGCAAGATTTATTAAAGGCGCCCTGGGGGTTGGGGGAGTCTTTTATCTGGGTTAAGACAGGGCATAGGTTTACAGCCATATAAGGTAGGGTATTTGGTGATCGGAGGGTGTGGGGGGGTCCTGATGCTCCTGTTTCCTGCATAGGTATCGGGTTACTTACAGAGATGTGTCCTGGGCGTACATCCTTTAGGCGGGAGAGTCAAGGTTTAAGGAAAGGAGGGGGGCTTGGAAGATGGTGGCCTGGTGGTCATTTCTATTGTTTCTCCTACATTCCTGGATCCACTGACCCAACAGTGCCATTAAGCATTTTCCTGTTCTTGCTGTCACTCAGTTTGAGGCACATTCCCGGGAGAGTAAATTCAGTTGGTCAAACCTGAATTGCGTGTCCATGTCTTGGATAAAAACAGGAACCTCGATTTATTGCTCCCCTAAAACTACACATCGTAGGGCTTAAAGTAATTCCCCACAGTGAAATTAGGAGCTTTTCTGTAGGGGACATAGATGAGAGCCAGCGGGGGAAATAGAGGAGAGGCAGCCAGAAAATTGACACCTGCTCAGTGTGCCACTTCATCAGGAGACTCTCACTGTGGCAGTAGATTCCGTGAGATCTTGTAACACCACATGGACATTTATAGTTGGTTTCGCTGTGTATGTGATAGGTAAATAGAGGAATGGTGTCAGTGGCTGGCTTGTATGAAGCTATTTCTAGGCCAGAGGAGTGTGAATAGAGTGGCATAGATTATAACATATAATTAATTACATAGTATAATGTAGGATTATATTGTAGCAGAAAAGGAAAAAGTAGATGAGAGTTGAAACCTTTAATTTGACTGTTGGACTGGTATGACCCCTTTCATCTCTACTTAAAGTAAAGTGAAATAATGAGTGCCTGCCCTGGAGGGACCCCTCCCCAGGGAGGTGCACCCACCTTGCCTGCTGTGCTCACGTTCACAAAAGCCCCATGTTAATTTGTATTCTTTTGGTGCCTTCAAGCCCCAATCTGCTGTTTTTGTTTTTTTTTTTTGTTCTTGTTTGTAAGAAAGGAAGAGGGTGGGGGCAGAGGGAGAGGGAGAGGGAGAAGGAGAATCTGGGTGTGGAGCCCAGTGCAGTGCTCGATCTCACAACCTTGAAATTATGACCTGAGCTGAAATGACGCTTAATTGACCGAACCACCCAGGTGGCCCTTTACGTATTTTAAACATTTTCTACAGCAGCCTTCAGCCACTCTGGGGTGCCTGCCTGGATGTCTTCTTTCTTGAGGTATAATTATTGATTGGAGGAAATGTAGTAATCTGATTTCTGAGCTGCGTAGAAATTTTGAGGAATCTGTCCGTTTCTCTGTATTTTATATAAGCCCTTTTATTTTTAGGAGCATTTTCTGCGGAACTGCAACATAATACATAGTATTATAGTAGAAGTTATTATCTACATGAGAACCACTGAATTAGAATATATTGTAAAACTGTGTACTCCAAAAGAAACAAGAATGTTTCATATATGGCCATTTAAAAATCACCCTTGTTAATGGTAAGAACACGTTAAATGGTAATTCTTTGAAACTGTTTTTCTGAGCAGTGAATCATCAAATTCAGGAGTGTAGCTTGCTGGCAATTTACTCATTTCTGTTTTCTGGATCCCACATTCTAGGCACTTCCTCATTCATTCCCCACATACTTATAGGCATAGGTAGGGGTAGTGACTACTCTTGAGGGTTCACTCTGTTTCTTGGGTAGACTCTTGAATAGTATTGTCTCAGCTACATCTCCTTTAGGAGTTGGGCAGTAAACACATATACAGAGCAGTTGATCTAAGAACTTTCTTGGGAAGGGTCTTTTAAGGCTTATATTTATGTGTAGAAAAGACTGCACGTGCGCACACACACATAAACACACGCACATACAGTATGCATACAAAAAAGTTGATTTCAGTATTCAGTTTGTTGAGGTTATAATTAAAGGACAGTGCTCTAAATTAAAAAGTTCAGTTTACTTACCTTTAACTCTTTTGTAAATTAAACAAATTTTAACAATCACTTTTAAGGCTTTTTTGAAATATAATTGGTCTTATTGATAAAGTAGTATCTTCAGCATTTAGACTTGCTTATTAATTTAATATTTGATTTCTATTGTTAAGGGATCTATTAACATAAACCTTCTCAAGTACTTAACCCTTCTTGTAAGTGAAGTGGATTAGACCTGTGGATGAAGTGAACCTGTAAAGGAGTCTTAGATATTTCAGTGGTGGGCAGAAACTCATTTAGGTTTCAGTCCTGACTGCGTGTTTGAGTCCATTTCACACGAAGAGACAGTCCAGCACAGTCCACTAGTTCAGCCACTGAAGATGGGTGGAGGTGACAAGGAACAAACTCTGTGCTTTTGTTTCTTTTGGCAAAATGGGGATCAGGGAACCCACTTGAAGAGCTGTGATGAGGAGTAAGTGAGTGAACTCACAGACACGCAGGGCCACTTTAGAAAGGGCCAGGCCTATAATAAAGCCCTAGGTAAGTGTTACTTTTCAAAATTGGAATTTCAGGTCTGTTGTTACAAGCCAAATTTTTTTTAACTATAAAAAGAATAAAAATATCACATATATCCTGATTTTCTTTATTGACCCAGAAAATGTTAATATAGTATTGATTCTCTTAAATCTTTCTTAATTCTAAATCTTTGCAGAGATAAAGGGTGCAGATCAGTTTAAGGAGGTTAATTCCCACTCTAGTTAATTTGGGTTACTTAATTTTTAATCACAGGTTTTTCAGTCTTTCATTCTTTTCAGATGTGTACATCTGCTAAAGGAAAGTATTTATAGTCACTAAGTTTCTGTCTTCAGAACTTCAAAAGGAGATGGCTTCTCACCTTGTGGTATCCATTTTTTGGCTAGCCACAAAAGTCTGCAAATCTCTTAGGCTTGACTGCCTGCTCCCTCCACATGCCCCCACCCCCCCAGCTGCCCCTTTCTTAAACAGTCATTTCAGGTTTTGCCTCTGAAGACTGTTGAACATGACAGGGATCCCAAGATGCATGTGATTTTTCTCCAAAGATGAAATCTTTGACCCTTTGATGAAATCTGTTAGGATTTTGTATTATTTCATTTTCTTAGCCCTATATAATCCTTTAGATATTTAAAATGTTTGGTGGAATGCTCACTAGTCCTCACTGTGTTGCCCGACTAGTGACCTATTATGAAGTTATTCAGTGACGTAGGAGTAGGCTCATACAGAAGTTTTCTTAGGAAGCTTCTTTGCCAGTGCAGATACTCAAAAAATAAATCAATAAAGTGTGGAAAATCCATCGAATTCCTGACTAAAGTTATTTTGAGAGCAGACTTTGCTCTCAAATATCTCTGCCAATGTTAATGTGGGTTCTGTTGAATGTAGGCTCTGGCTGTTCAGGATCTCATCCTGGTGGGTCATTCATGGTGTGTTCCTGGTTAGGTGTATTTATGTGTCTGCATCCAAGTTGAACTTCTCTCTGGCTGTAGTTCAGGTTTGACATAGTTGATAGAGAGCTTTTGTTTTGGTGGCTTTGGTTACCAAGTTTGGTTATTACGTCTTGAGACCCTTTCTGGAGTATATAATGTTGAACATAGAAAGATGTCCCCTTTTTTTTGGGGGGGGGGTCATGGTAGAGCCTTTGTTTATTTATCTAGCTAATTTAAAGTATTATATGAAGTTTAAAAAAGGTGGGATGCAGGGTTTGTTAAGAGCCCCTTATATTCAATGTGTTGATAAAGAGACTTAGAAGCCCACTTTTTTTTTTTTTTTTTTGAATTGATGGTATGTAGGGGTGGCTAGGTGGCTCAGTTGGTTGAACGGTTGCCTTCAGCTCAGGTCATGATCCCACCGTCCTAGGATCGAGCCCGAGGGTACGCTCCTTGCTCAGCAGGAAGGCTTCTGCTTTTCCCCCTGCCTGCTGCTCTCCCTGCTTGTGCCCCCTCTCTCTCTCTCTGTCAAATAAAATAAACTCTTTAAAAAAAAAAAAAATTGATGGTATGTAGCTTGGCTTGTTATGGCCTGTTTTCAGGTAAGAGAGCAAGCTTACCTATCGCCCTTTCATTTCACGGTTATCCTCTCTGTCAGGTTCTGAACATGGTTTTCACACAAGATGGAACAACAACAATGATAAAGGTAGAATGAACAGTAAAGAAGACCAAACCAGATGAGAAAAATAGATCATCTAAATTAGATGGCAAACAGATTTCATCTTTTCCAGGTGTAGAGGCTGAATGTAGTACATTTGGAAGGAGTGCTCTGATCAGTTGAGTGTTTTTCTTGGGTGTAGTTGTGGAAGGGAATATTTGCCATCTCTAGATTCATAGATGATCTGAATTTTTAGCCCAGATGAAGTACATGGCAAGGAACTCGGAGTCATGATATTAGAGTCACTCTACTGTCCTTGTAAAGACGTTGTCTAAAAGGTTTATTTTCTATGATTCAGGCTAGTGTACTTGGTACTAACCTCTAGAAAAATTATTGCTTCCCCCTGCTTGTGCTCTCTCTGTCAAATAAAACAAAACAAAATAAATAAATAAAAAATTCTTTCCTTACTTAGTATTTTGTGCTACTTTAAAAATGGAATTTGCTTTATTTATCCAGTTAAATTAAAAATAATTTTACTTGTTTGTACTGTTGAAACTTACTGGCATTAAGTTGTAATTTTTCCTGCTTCCCATCAAACGCTGTGAGGCATAGATGCCTTATGAATGATGTCGTCATGGGTATCTCCATCCTCCTCTCTTCCATCAATTCAGGGTTAATTCTTCTCAAGAAGTTTGCTGGTAGATGGGATGTCTGACTGGCTCAGTTGACCGCGCATGCTACTCTTGATCCTGAGGTTATAAGTTCAAGGCTCACATTGGGTGTAGCAGATTACTTAAAAAAAAAAAAAAAAAAAAAAAGGGAAAGTCTTAAAAAGAAGAAAAAAAAAGTTTGCCAGTGGAGAAGATACCCTCTGAAGTAGTTGCTGTCCCAAATGATACCACTTTGAAGCCCTGTATGTGTTGTTTTCTTTTTGAGTGTACAGATGTATGTACATCTGTATGTACAACTTTTGAGTGTGTTTACATCATAGAAGCTGAATGAGGAAAGAAAGTAAACTAGTTAATATGTCACCATTATAAACTGGCACAAATCATTAATATTTTCAGAGACGTTATCACCTCGCAGTTGGGTGGTAAGTTTTTGGAGTCTTATTTGTTGGTTGCTTATAAGAGCAAGCCAGCAGCCTTCCAGAGCTATTCTCTGTCTAGCACAGAACCTGGAGGAAGTGGATTAACACCACAGCGTGGGGGAGAGACAACAGAGAGGGTGGGGGTTCTTTTGTTTGAATCTCCTAGCTGGATACCAAAATCAGCCTGATGGACTGTGACAAATAAGGTCCCAGTCACAGTGAAACAGGATTTATATTTACCTAGAGTCTAATTGGACCGAGATTTCCTGCAGTTATGTTAAAATCCTCTGCCCTTATGCTTGGTGAGCAAGCGTTTGAACTCGAAGCTCTGGAGGTTTAGCTTTGTGGGCTCAATTAATTGTTAAATGTTCCCCTTATTATAATTATACATCGATGCCTTGCTTTGTAGTAGCCAAGGAAATTGCTGAAAGAGTTGTTTAATCTGTTATACTCTATCAGTTTTGTAAAAAGCTATTTTTAAAAGGAAACAATTTTGATTTGAAGTGGCATGGTGGTATTTGAGTTGGAGAGGATCGTTGAAATTGAAATGCAGGAATCTGGCTCTGCTCTTGACAGGGATTGGCTTGTAGTTGACGTTGACCCATGTGTTTGTCGTCTTTCCAGATGCCGCGGTCTGTTTGTTCTAACAGCTTCACCAGCTGAGAAAACCAGACTTTCCAAGATTAAAAACATTGTCTGTGAATTTAAAGATGGAACAGGGTTTTATGTGTGTTGAATTACTTTAAAGTGTATGTATATAAGAATGATTTCCTTTTGTAAAACATTTAAATACTAGAGGACTAGATACTTGTATACATGAGTTTTGCTTTGAAGATACCTAAATGCCCCCTACCCTACCAAAAGTAAAAATACGCTTTTCTTTTCCTTCCTGTGTTTGTGTTAATATAAATTTTGTAATAGATTTTTAAGTACCATGAAATAGATGGGAGCCGATAAGTAAGTTACCTGGTTCTTTTAAGTTAAGGCTTAAAATGCCTGGAAATGGGTAGACTTCTAAAGTCACTTTAACAAGTCTCTTAAATTCGTATATAATGACCCTTTGTCATTGTGTATGCATAAAATATCCAGTACCTTTAAATCTTTTTCATTATTTCACCATTAAATATGCATTCAAACTAATAAGGCAGCATACTATAGGTTGCATATGAAAGAAATTCTATGTTTGTTCACTCATTTGACCCCTGAATTTATTTTCTCACTTACTTATGTTTCTGAATTTCCTTATTCAGTTGCCTTTACAAGGAACACCTCTTCAGTGATGTTCTGTGTGATAATTAGTAAACTGTGTAAAAACTGAATTGTAGAAAGCAGAGAGAGAGTTGTTTTAGATTCCCTCGGAAGGCTGTAGGCCTCTTTCTGGCTTTCGTTGTGTGCTGGGCAGATGTCGATGTTTGACACGTGGTGTGTTAGTGGCTCACTTTCAACCGATCAATAGAGATATGGTAAGAAAAAATGTTGGGGGGGGTTGATTATGGCTTTAAGTTCCTTTTAAAAAGGGAATATGGAGTGAGTTTATAACAGATTTTTAATACTATTTCATTATGTTACTTTTCATTATTCTCAGCTTTTACATTAACATTTTAATTTGTGCTCCATTAGTGAAGCTGTGTGTGGGGCTCTAAGGCAGGCTGTTACTATTGTTATTAGGTGATATTTAGTTTTCGTGCTTGTCCTGTCATCCTCTTGTGCTGGTATTGTAAAACATAGGTACCGTACATACAATTACCATATTGATTGAGGGAATGTTAACAATACTTTGTATAATTATACTTTTTTTCTTCTTTAGTAGAGAGAAGGTAAATGTAAAAAATAAAGCTTCACCTGTTATGCTGTGTTTTTGTATGGTTGGGAACAATAAAAAGCTAAGAAGTAATGTTTTAATTACCACGATTCCATGGTGCAAAAATACACCTCAAGTTTTGAGGTTTGTATTTGAGAATTAACTCTAGCAGCTCTCAGCCCTCAGAGGAACGTTATGCTTCTTCCTTACAGAGGATTTTATATCTCACATTTCAGGCTGGGCAGTGGACACCTCCTGTCCAGCTTGCTCTGTGTACTGGCTAGAAGACATTTTGAAGGAGAAGAACCTTGAGCCATCTTTCAGGCTCATAAACTAGAATGCTTTTGAAGTTTGCAACTATCCAGAAAGTGGATATCTGGTATCATGGAGTTGCCGTGCTTTTGGCATTCCTGTCCTGGTGGGTTGAGGCTTCTTGTTCATAGAAAGCAGCAGTTTTGTCATATGTTTTACTTCTCTTCACACCCCCCATCCCCAGCTGCTAGGATACACAGTGCTGTGGCTCCTACTACAGCCACAGGTGGGTCTCCAACTCCCTTTTCAGTGTTGTTCCTGTACTAATGGCAGGTGGTCCCATTTTAATATTCTCGCCTCTATATTCACCTGGTGCCTTTGCCCTGTGAATGTATTTATAAAATTTGGCTATAGGTCTTTCTTTTTATCTTTCTCCTAATTTCCCCTCCTGTGTTTGTTCTCTTTTCTTTTTGATAAGCAAATAATACATTCAGAGAAGAACATGGAAATGCTCAGATAAGCAGAACATAAAAGTCTCAAAACCATGACATTAATAATTTTTTGTATTACGCTGTGGGGTTATGCTGTTCAGAGTTTTGTAATAATGCTTTTGAAATTAACATGTTCTGAATTTATTGCCATGCCAGTAATTATAAATCTGAGTCATTATTGTTGCTTTCTATACCAAGAATACTGGCATTCTCAACCTGGAAGGGTCCATGGTCAACCAAGGGGACAGTGAATTCAGGAGACTATAAACTTGAGTGGGTAAAAATTGTATCTTTATTTTCACTGATTCATTACCTTTCAAATGACATTTAGCATTCAGTCATGCTTTAGTTAGGAAGATAGGCAATAAACCATAGTGATATTGGCAGTACCTATGACACCAGTATGAGCCACAGATATTCCCATATCATATAACAGAGAGAAAAACATCTGAAAGTAATGTTTATGTTCACCAGGACTTTGAAATTATAAGAGGTTATTAAGGCAGTAAACTTTAGTAAATTTTATTATTTAAGGAGTCAGTTAAGAAATACATATAATTACAAATATTTTTTCTCATACTGTGGTAAGTATTTTAATACTTTTTCGTGTGTGAATTTAAAACAAAATTGCTTTTGAAGAGTTGTGTATAGGTTACTAAAGGCACTTGCTGCCCGAAAAATATTAGGTGCACCCACAGTAATGAATAGGTACCAGGGATGTGACTTGTATATTGTTGGATTTTAGGTTATTAACAAATATTTTCCTTTATGAACAACAGTGGTGAGCATTTATTCATTTCTGTTCACTCTCCTTAGGAATAGAACTGCTGAGTTAAAAGGTGTATCTGGATGTCCAAAGATTTTTAATGTACTGCCATTGTAAGTCTTTCCAATTACCCTGATGTACCATGGGATTTTGGCCTCTGCAAATGACTGAGTTTGTGGTTTTGAAACTGCAGAAGTGTTTTCTAGGTAGAGCAGGAGACTCCACATTACCTCTGGATAGTATATCTTCACTTCAGAGAATGGATCAGACGCACTTGTGTGCTCTGTTTTTTATCCACAGTTAATGGCGTGGAAAGGAGGAGATAAAGCTGTGACATTAGAGAGAATGCCTTCTTTCCAGTATGAAGTAAAATATGGATTATATTCCAAGAATTTAGTGTATTATGAATTCTGGTCAGCTTTAACTTTTATAAATGATCACATGTTCCAGAAAGTTTGGTTATCAGTGGTTCCTGTGTTTTTGTTGGAGGAGCAGCCACATACTCTCTCTCAAGTCCTAAAATCAAGCTTACGTGGAAGTGGAGAAGGAAGGGAGACCCTGAGGGGTGCCAGCAGACGCTGTCAACTGCCTTCTGCTTGACATGCCAGTCAGTGTGCAGAAGTTACTATCCCTTGTGTACGTCCTGTGAAACCTTCAGGCTAGAGGCGGCTGTAGAAGCTTGGCGTAGCTGTAGTCTCTTCAGGGAGGCAGTTGTGGACTTTGTTCTGCCTTGTTTTATCGGCCTTTGGGGACTGATTGCTAACCCTACTGAAAGGTAATGCTCCGCTGTCTGTTCAGACTGTCTGAGTCATTCTGAATCGAGCTCACTGTGTTGTATGTTTTCACATACTTGCTGGGGTTATTTGTTCCTTCCTAGCTTTTCCTGTTTAAAAAAAAATTGAATGTTTCCCCCAAATCATTGTTCATGAATCACTCTGTTCAAGAATGTAGTTTAAATATTTTGCCCCATTTTAAAATAATTTAAAGATACTTGTGTTCCGTGGCCAGAAATGCTGAATT
Organism: Lontra canadensis; assembly: GCF_010015895.1. Classification (NCBI taxonomy): domain Eukaryota; kingdom Metazoa; phylum Chordata; class Mammalia; order Carnivora; family Mustelidae; genus Lontra; species Lontra canadensis. Next base: position 5,754,801 of record NW_022631019.1, on the reverse strand, counting down.
GTGAATAGTAAATTCTTGGTCAGGTTCTTTAGCTATAGCCAAAGGTTTTATTAATTTTATTGGGTGTGGCCTCCATCCCCACTGGCAGTTTTGATATGTTTCATGTTCCATCTCCAGTCAGTATATTTGCGTTTAGGCTAATGGGAAGGATGAGGAGAGCAGGGCTGCCTCTTTTCAGTAATCAGTCCCCAGAAGTTGAAATACTGTAGTTCTGTTTATATCCCCTGCCAGAGTTTAGTCATATTATAAAATCAGCTATAAGGGAAGCTGAGAAATGTCATGTTTATTCTAAGTGGCCCTAGAACCTTCTAGACATCAGATATTCTGTTACTAAGGAAGAAGGGGAGAAGGAATGCTACACTTAGCTAGCAGTCTCTGCACAGAGACTAAAACACATGTGCAATTAAAATTATTGCAGACATACAGTGACTTACTTGTTTTCATGCCTGGCTCTGATATTAGAATGGTGAACTTGGCAAGGGAAGGACTGTATTTTTATTCATCTCAGTATCTCTGACATTAGCTGGTATGTAGCTGGTGCATAGGAAGTCTCTGTGTGAATGTTTTAGGAGTTTATGATTCTCTTTCTTGTAGAGCATATTTGTTTTTATTTTTTAACTTTAATATAATCTCTACAGGATTTGTCTATTACTACTTCAGTTAAAATGGAGAAGTCTAATTTTTTCCCCCAAAGTTCTGATTCATTTCATCTCAGCAGATGTTCAAAACATGATTTTTACAAGGTATAAATTACAAAAAGCAAAAGTCTCATTAAGTCTTATATGGGCCCAGAGCAGCTGCAATCATTTTTTTGATGTGTGTTGAGTACAGTTTCGGATAGAAAGCATCCAGAGCTTCTTACAGTCCAAACAATAAACTAAATCTCTCATTTCATTTTGGGAATCAAGAGGCATTTAGGTACTTTAAATACTACTACCTTGCATAGATCTTTGCTAATTTCGATTATAAAAGTGAGAGGTGAATGGCAGATTACCAGACAAGATCTCACCTTCTCCCACATATCCCCCAAAAGAATACTTTTTAGCCTGAGAATGATGTATATGTTCTAAAGCAAAATAACCGCATGTAGAATCCTAAGATAGATCATTGGAAATAGTTGTATAGGTGGAATTTTTCCCCCAAATACCTGTTGAGTACTTACAAAATTACATTTTATAATTCACAGGGGACTAAAGATCTTTAATGAAAATTTGAGGTCTCAATATTTATTCAGTCATGTGAAATTGACTGGAAGTTTTATTCTTAAAATATCTTTAGTTTTTTAAGGTTTTTAAATTTATTTTTATTAACATATAATGTATTATTTGTTTCAGGGGTACAGGTCTGTGGTTCATCAGTCTAACATAATTCACAGTGCTCACCATAGCACATACCCTCCCCAGTGTCCAACACCCAGCCACCCCATCCCTCCTACCACCCCCTCCACTCCAGCAGCCCTCAGTTTGTTTCCTGAGATTACGAGTCTCTTACGCTTTGTCTTCTTCTCTGGTTTCTTCTTATTTCATTTTTTTCTTCTCTTCCCCTATGATCCTCTGCCTTGTTTCTCAGATTTCACATGTCAGTGAGATCATATGATAGTTATCTTTCTCTGATTGACTTATTTCACTCAGCATAATACCCTCTAGTTCCATCCACGTCATTGCAGATGCCAAGATTTCGTTTCTTTTGATGGCTGCATAGTATTCCATTGTATATATACACACCATATCTTCTTTATCCGTTCATCTGTTGATGGACATCTAGGTTCTTTCTGTAGTTAGGCTGCTGTGGACATTGCTGCTATAAACATTCGGGTGCACATGCCCTTTCGGATCACTGCATTTGTATCTTTAGGGTAAATACCCAGTAGTGCAATTGCTGGGTCATAGGGTAGTTCTATTTTCAGTTTTCTGAGGAATCTCCATGCTGTTTTCCAGAGCAGCTGCACCAGCTTGCATTCCCACCGATAGCGTAGAAGGGTTGCCCTTTCTCCGCATCCTTGTCAACATCTGTCGTTTCCTGATTTGTTAATTTTAGCCATTCTGACTGGTGTGAGGTGGTATCATTGTGGTTTTGATTTGTATTTCCCTGATGCTGACCGACGTTGACCACTTTTTCATGTGTCTCTTGGCCATCTGGATGTCTTCTTTGAAGAAATGTCTGTTCATGTCCTCTGCCCATTTCTTGATTGGATTATTTGTTCTTTGGGTGTTGAGTTTGATAAGTTCTTTATGGATTTCGGATACTAGCCCTTTATCTGGTATGTCATTTGTGAATATCTTGTCCCATTCTGTTAGTTGTCTTCTGGTTTTGTTGACTGTTTCCTTTGCTGTGCAAAAGCTTTTGATCTTGATGAAGTCCCAGTAGTTCATTTTGCCCTTGCTCCCCTTGCCTTTGGCGATGTGTCTAGGAAGAATTTGCTGTGGCTGAGCTCAAAGAGGTTGCTGCCTGTGTTCTCCTCAAGGATTTTGATGGATTCCTGTCTCACGTTGAGGTCTTTCATCCATTTTGAGTCTATTTTTGTGTGTAGTGTAGGGAAATTTGCCAGGTTCATTGTTCTGCGTGTGGCTGTCCAATTTTCCCAACAACATTTGTTGAAGAGACTGTCTTTTTTCCATTGGACATTCTTTCCTGCTTTGTTGAAGATTAGTTGACCATAAAGATGAGGGTCCATTTCTGCATGCTCTATTCTGTTCCATTGATCTAAGTGTCTGTTTCTGTGCCAGTACCATACTGTCTCAATGATTACAGCTTTGCAGTAGAGCTTGAAGTCCACAAAGATACCTTTAGTTTTTGACTTTAATTTTAAACTAAGCACTTGACCAAACAACAGTAGCAAGAACAACAAAAACCCAAATAAAAGAAAATAATGATTTAAGTGTGAGAGGGAAGAGGTACGGATAGAATAAGTGAGTCAGGGAATAGGGTTCATTTGCTCTTAGAAGTTTATACAAATTACATAAACTATAAAATTCTGTAAAGCAGAGAATTAAACTTAATGCCTGAAATAGTCTTTAAATACACTAGTAGAATTTAATGGGGTATGTTAGACGTCAGCAATAGTATTAGCAGCATATTGATCAGCTGATAAGAATCCAATCTTCTGTACCTATAACTTTGTACAAGGAGTTTTGTGGAGGTGAGGAAGGGCAAGATACAAAGGTAGACAGGATTCTAGTCCTTGATCTTCATTTTATAGGGAGAAATTACACTTATTCAAGTGATGTTTTATATTAGTAACAGGCAGTGAGTGGACAGATGCCAACTGAATAGGACAGACTATACGTTGGTGATAGTGGGGAAGACATGAAGGACCATGAAGACTTTGATTTGGGTCCTGGAGTTTGGACAGAATTACAGTAGGACTAGGTAGAGGCAGAGCATCTCTGTTAGGGGCAACAGCATGGGGAATTTCATGGAACAGGGCATGACATGGTTTTGTAACTATGATTCAGGACCCAGTTGAGTAGATGTAAATATCATGCTGTAGAAAGGAATGAAAAGGGTAGCTTGTGGTTTTCCTTTACTTCTCTTGTGTGTGGATTGCAGTTTGTCGGTCTGTGATTCTGGTGGTTCTAGTTTTGGGGCAGCAAATTCTGGATGCTTGCCTTAAAATTATTTGGGTCTTGATTTGATAAGTTTCTTTTAAGGTGCTTTTTTGCATGCCTTTTTCTCCTGTTAGCATCTCCTAGACGGATGTGTGGATGCTTAGGTGAAAGACTAATAACTCAAGAAGAGAACTCACTCATGGGATTGTTGTATTGTCTGGTAAATAAAACTCAGAGGTAAATTTCTGTAAATGGAGTATCAGTTTTAGAAGCAATTCAGTACAGTAGTTGGTAATCTGTGTCATGTATCTTGTGTGTATATCTAAATCCATATAGTAAGTTTAGCCTACTTATTTTTTTTAATTTATTTTTTTAAAATTTTATTTTATTTTATTTTTTATAAATATATAATATATTTTTATCCCCAGGGGTACAGGTCTGTGAATCGCCAGGTTTACACACTTCACAGCACTCACCCCAGCACATACCCTCCCCAATGTCCATAACCCCATCCCCCTCACCCAACCCCCCTCCCCCCAGCAGCCCTCAGTTTGTTTTGTGAGACTACGAGTCACTTATGGTTAGTCTCCCTCCCAATCCCATCTTGTTTCATTTATTCTTCTCCTACCCCCTTAACCCCCCATGTTGCATCTCCTCTCCCTCATATCAGGGAGATCATATGATAGTTGTCTTTCTCCGATTGACTTACTTTGCTAAGCATGATACTCTCTAGTTCCATCCACGTCGTTGCAAATGGCAAGATTTCATTTCTTTTGATGGCTGCATAGTATTCCATTGTGTGTATATACCACATCTTTACGCATTTGTCTGTTGATGGACATCTAGGTTCTTTCCATAGTTTGACTATTGTAGACATTGCTGCTATAAACATTCGGGTACACGTGCCCCTTCGGATCACTACATTTGTATCTTTAGGGTAAATACCCAGTAGTGCAGTTGCTGGGTCATAGGGTAGTTCTATTTTCAACATTTTGAGGAACCTCCATGCTGTTTTCCAGAGTGGTTGCACCAGCTTGCATTCCCACCAACAGTGTAGGAGGGTTCCCCTTTCTCCGCATCCTCGCCAGCATCTGTCATTTCCTGACCTGTTAATTTTAGCCATTCTGACTGGTTTGAGGTGATATCTCATTGTGGTTTTGATTTGTATTTCCCTGATGCCGAGTGATATGGAGCACTTTTTCATGTGTCTGTTGGCCATCTGGATGTCTTCTTTGCAGAAATGTCTGTTCATGTCCTCTGCCCATTTCTTGATTGGATTATTTGTTCTTTGGGTGTTGAGTTTGCTAAGTTCTTTATAGATTTTGGACACTAGCCCTGAAATCCATGAAAATTGAACCATCTGTCTGTTCAGACTGATAACTGAACTTATTTTCCCAGCCTTTAGTTATATTTAATTCCTCTTTCTAAAAAGCTGATAATAAATATTTGAAAGGGTTGAAATGTTATATATGAATGTATACAGTAGTCTTACAAGAAAGACTTAAAAGATGGGGATGCCTATAAAATACAAAAAAACAATTGGTGTGGGAAATTCTGTAGCTTGGTGCTTCAACTGTGGAACAGTTGCTTTTAGAAAATTGAGAACTGCAGACTACAATTAACTGTCATTAATTTCCGTGAATAGAAATATGTTCCATTTACTGTACAATCAGGAGCCAGGCTTGAATGAGTTTAAATAGATGAAATCTAAATCGTCCTGGCAGTCCATTAAACACCAGCAGAAAACCTGTAAAGAAAATGGATTCGCTATGATACCAGTTCATAATAAAATCATTTGCCAAATAAGAATTATAGCTCAGGCGTAGAGAATTCTCTTGTGTATTTCCAGTGAGCACTGCAAATTGGCTGAACCATTTGTTGTAAAGCCCAGGCTCCCAGCACATTGTTTTCTGAGTAGGAGCAAGCAGTGTTGCTTGCAATCTGCTCTGCGGGATGTGACACCAGAAGATCAGACCAGGGATTTGTTTGTTGTCAGCCATATGGGGAGAGTGGAAGCTTCACTCCATCCTGTCGCTGGTTATATTTTTCCTACGATTACTGGGCAGAGCCTTCCTAGAAGTGTTTGAATTCTATTCGAGTTGGTTTCCTAAATGTACAAATTAGTTGCAGTTGTGATCATTGCGGTGACGACCTATTGTTTTTCATTAACAATCAGTCAGCCTCAACGTAATAGGGATTTTATCGCAGATTTATTTTTTTTTAAGATTTTATTTATTTATTTGACATAAAGAGACACAGCGAGAGAGGGAACACAAGCAGGGGAAGTGGGAGAGGAAGAAGCAGGCTTCCCGCTGAGCAGAGAGCCTGATGTGGGGCTTGACCCCAGGACCCTGAGGTCATAACCTGAGCCGAAGGCAGACACTTAACAACTGACCCACCCAGGCGCCCCGAGAATTCATGTTTTAGATAGGACCCACTGACTTGGGGGTAGGGTTGTTACCCACCTTCCCAAGCACTAGAAAGGTAGGTGCAGTGGGGCAGCAAGAGTGGGAGCAAGCTGGAAATGCCTCTTCCCCGTGTCTCTAATGCCCTAACACCTTTTGCTTCCATGGGGCAGATGGCCACCACTGATTTATAAAATAGATCCTCCCCTGCCAGCTAGATTCTGGGTGTTCTCTTATGGCACAAAAGCTCCACACAGTCATTAGACACTGTAGAGGAGCTCCACATCACTGAACTGGAGTTTGGATGTTCAGCTGGCTTGGGTCTTTTTCGCAGTTGGGATTCAGTGTGGATCACAAGGAGGGCTTTTAGAGGAACATTTGCGGAAGGAAATGGTGGTGAGAGGGCTTCAGACACTCTTTGCTTGAGTAAGAGTGTCAACCTAGGGCCAATGCTTAGCGTATCCATGTAACTGGTAAGATTGCTGCTGCTGGCAGGGCAGGGTTCTCAACTCTGTGCAGCAGATGATTGATTTGAGACATGGGGTGGGGTCTGGCCGCAGCAGTTACTCCAAAACACCAGCATCACTTCTTCAAGTTAGAAATGTGACTGTTTTGGATCAGTCTTTAAGCTTTTGATGTACTAGAAGATTTTTTGACTTCTAGAGGAGAAAAGGGGAAGGTGGGAAATTGAAACAGCCTCCCACCTGGTTTTTCTCGTCATTTAATTTCCTGTCAGCATTGAGGTTTATCCTGAGATGAATGTTTGCTGGAAGTATACAACTTCATGTCTTTAGATAAAAGCTCACTTTGTAGTGCTAAGTTGTAATCTGTAGACATTGGAATATGTGGGATTTAATTTTCATGAAGTTTAAAAAGGAAGGGACCAAGGATATGTTACCTCAGATCTTTTTCCCACTGGCTTTAGACTCTTTAAGGTGTAGCAAGTCCATTTTGGTGACAGTTTTCAGGCTTAGAACCCAGGATGGAGGTAAACACTGAGAGGATTTCACTTACTGAGGTGCAATTTTCCCAGTTTTTGTTTCCTTTTCCCTTTTTAGTTCTCCGGGGTTCCGAGGTGATGTGGGTATATCCCATCCCTGCAAAAGAATCTAGTAGAAAACTGGAAGTAGACCATCTTGCAATTGAGTTAATCCTTAAAGAAGTATTTATTAGAAAATAACATTTATGTTCACACTGATGTTACACAACAGTGTTTTTAATGGGATCTCCTATAAGTGCTTTTCTGTTTTTACATTTTTGTTCAGGTCAGTTGCTCCTTGTATAGTTCTTGAGTGTTTACTGTGGAGTGTAGTGTCTCGTTATAGAGGTGAGGAATGGTGATGGGTTTGACTGGTGCACAGATGCGGAGGCTGCTCCTTTGGAGGCCATGCAGTGCGGGTTGGGATTTCAGCGTTGTTTCTCACATGCGCGTGTAGCTCCGTACCTTTTTGCATGTTGGATGTTCGGAAACAGCCATATTAACTAGTGAGATAGCTGTGGACTTTTGACCCTGTAATATTAGACCAGTCGGCTGATACCTCACTGGAAGGTTCGGTGTCCAGGGTGGAGGAATCCTGTGTAAGGGAAATGGAACACAGAAGGACGAAGCAGTCCTGAGAGTCCACCTTCTTGTCCACCACTGTGCTACACTGCGTGTCTCTGGGAATGTGTTTGTGAGAAAGTCTGTGCATGCTTTTCCTCTTCTTTTCTTCTCTCTTTTTTTAAACAAGGAGAAGGGTTTCTTTTAGAAATTATATTTCAGTGGCGCTGTCATGCCTTGCAAAGGGATGAGAGGGTATTTCAAAGATTAAGGGGGCAGATGCGCATTAACAGGAGGGAGATTCTTTAAAGGACAGAGCCCAGCACAGGCTGGGCCTCGCCTGCACATTGTGACCGCAGCTTTAATGCTGGCTCACAGCGCTGCTTGCTCAATTAGGTGGTGAGGTAGGTGTCCACTGTGCTCTGGGAGGAGGCTGTCAGGAAGGATGCTGACAGGTTCTTTGTGTTTCAGGATGACAAACTGCCTGAGGCTTCAGGCTGTGGTTTTTACCCTTGAGAGGCCCATGCTCTTGCTCTATTTACATAAACCTGCTGATTTGCTGAGGATTGAAAAGCAGAGAGGGCTTTCTTTGCCTTAAGAATCTGCCTTCATGTTTTGGCTGACTTAGTTCGCCAGCTTAGCAAATGCTCTCTGTTGTTTGCAGATGGCACAATAGATTCTTGGACGCAAAGCTATGTTGAGGTTGTGAGGAACAGCCAGAAACACCCCTGTTCAGTATCATTGCACGGATCATGGGTACAGGATTTGAGGTCGCTTAATCGTGTGATCCGTTCCCTGGCAGAGGCTCGATGTTAGAGAACAGGTCTCAACCTAGACCCGTGGTTTTATTTCCAGACACCCCTAGTAAAGAAAAAAAGGAGTTACATGTATTGTTTGAAATAATTGATATCGATGGTAATAGCCTCACTCATTTCTCTGGCGTATTTCAGCTTGCTGATTTTAAGATTAAAAAAATACGTGTATTTGCCCTGCAGCAGCCGTTTGCTCAATCTGTAAATATGTATTTTCGTATGGGTAATTTTGAAAATGTGCATCATGCACTTAATGGATTACTTCAGCTTTGCTCAGTTTTTTTCAGAACTGCTGGCTTTGTTTAAAAAAAAGGAGGGGGGCTTGCTTGCTTTGCTTTTCCTTTCTTTCTAAGAAAAAAGGTGTCTGTAGTACTTGTGTCGGCTATGGGAGATTTTTAGGTTGAGGATCATTGATTCAACTGACTGAAACCAATTTTCTAACCAGCCTCAGACGATCTATGCACTTATAAATTGCATGAAATTCTTGGCAAATCATTTTGGCTTTAAAAGATTACTGGGCATATATTCCAACTGAAAATTTAACATTGCTCTTAACTTACGTTCTCCTCTTGCCCTTGCCAAATTAAATCACTTTAGTTTTGTGCTCGCCATAAACATCTATATGAAATTATTTTCTTAAATAGCTGCTTCTTTAATGAGACAAGAGGGAAATATTTCTTATGAGTATTTGGCCTTATTTAACCTTGTTTTGAAAATCACTAAGAGTAATAATAAGTAGATTTTTTTCCCGTGAGACTTTAATTCCAGATTGTTGCTTAGGATGTACAGTTGGATCACTCTGATTTTTATGGGAGGGTAATAAAGAAAAATTTGACTCTACAATAATTTTTCATGCTTTTATTTTTAAAATGAATTTAAGTCAGGTCAAAACAATGTATTTTTCCCCATTTCTTTGGCAAGTTAGACATTGTGAAAAATTTTAATTTATATTACCCCTGATCTTAGTGATTCTGTGTTTAAGGACTACTTACATAAAATAAACTTAAATTTTGTCTTTTAATTATGAAGTGAGCTTATCTTCTTCATGTATGAGTTTCCAGATACAGATAGAGATCACTTGATACAGTGACCTGTTTTACAGATTATTATTAGTCTCTTACATATGAATTAGGATCAATAGTAGCTTTTTTTGGTAGTAGCTTTTTATGTCAATAGCTGACATAGTAGCTTTTTAAACAAAAAGAGGTGACTTTTTATCTGTTAACGAGGCATTAATAAGTAAATGTGGTAATTCCATCTGTCAGGTTTAGGGTTCTTTTCCACACCACCTTATTCCTCATGGCAGTGTTTCTCTGGTGAGCAGGCGAGAGTCTGCCTCCAACACTGCCAAGAAGCTTTTAGGCACAAGGATACCAGGGGTCGTCCTCCATGTCCCAGTATAGTCCTTTCCTCCCTCTCTGAGAGTGTTACATCCAGGTATATTTATAGATAATTATTTTCCTGATGTAACTTTGCAGTGAGAATCCTTTTCTGGAAAGTTTTTTTGTATTCAAGTTACTAGATATTTTAAGCCTCAGAGTTAGAAGGTTTATAGTTATAATGATTCTATGGATTATGAAAAGTATACTTAAAGCTTTTTTAAGGAAGGAGATGTTGCCATTTCTTTTCAGAGGAGCCATGAGCCAGTAATGGCCCTGGAGCTAACTCATGATAAAGCAGGTGCTGGTGGAATGAAGGAATTAAGGGTTTGGCATGGACAGGGTGGTGGAATTTTGGATACTGTAGCCCAGTGGAGGTTGAGATGGGGTGCGGGACCAGACCATTGTGTGCTGCACATTTTGGTCCCATGGACTTTAAGGAAGTGGAGTCATTAGTCGGGAAGTGACCCATTTGTGTTGAAGTCAGTGAGTGTATAGCCTGGTATGACAGTGTTATGAGATTTAGAAGAAAATGCTCTCTGTAGGAGGTGATAGGAAGAAGAAGGCCTCTAGACTGTGATTTGTGTTCAGGTTGAGTGAGACAGGTAAATAATTGATATCCAGAGATATGAAATACTGGTATTCTGTACATCAGGGATTGGGACACAGAAATTAAGAATTATTCCAAAATTGTGCAGATTGGAACTGCAGTTTTTTTATGTAGGGAATGTTTTTAGTTGAATACCAAATTAGGGATAAGAAGACAGATATCTACCCAAGTAGGAAGAGTTCTCTTGTTCCTTGAGATGATTGGCATGTTAAATGGATATTGCCTGAATGTTAAGCAGAGTTATTTAGCATCCTGGACCCTGGAACAAAATAGAAAGTTCTGTCAGCAGTTTATTCCTGAGCTACTGTTCTGCATGGATTCAGGGATCGAATCTTTGTTGTTGAGTCTCCATCTGAGTAGAGAAATCAGTCGGGACATTCTGGATGCCTAGATGATTGGCATTCAGATTTCTTCTTTTTCTGACTTTGGGCTACAGAAATCCTGATGTCTTTCAGAAAGTTTCTTGGAAGGAAGTATCCTTGGTGAGGGCTTTCTTCATGATCTACCTCTTAATGGCTCAGCTAGTGCTTGTGGTGGTACTGGGCTGTCCATGGGATGGATGGCTCCAAATTTCTGCTCCTTTTCTTTTTCTTGGCTCTGCGTGTTTAACATAAGGCAGTAGAGGAATCTGCTTGTATTCTTATGCATCTGAGTTATTCTAAGATTCACTTACCATGAAGGGTCATGAGGAGGGATAAAACAAATAGCATTTCGAATGTGGGTCTTATGGTTATTATCCTTAGAAAATTTGATTGACTACAGATGCATTTAGTTCTCAGTAAATAATACTTAGAGGTTCCTATTTTAAGCTTTATGATGATCTTGGGTTGCCTTGTGGAGAGTGTTAAAGTCCCTTTAAAGCCACTGCTTCTCTTAAAATCGTTGCTTCTTTAAAAAAAAAAAAATAAAAGAGCAGCCCTTTAAGACTCCAGCTGTGGAGAATGTTAGACATAATTACCCAACCATTGCCATGTCAAATGTAATTTAAGAAAGCGCTCTTAATCCCTTGAGGAAAGTGTGGTTTGGTTTACTGCATCCCTTCTCTGATTGGGTGCCTTGGTTTTCTTTATAATTAGAAAACATAAAGTGTTTAAGTTGAAATTTAATAGTAAATTATCCACAACTGGTTAGATTTCTTTCTTTTTCTTGGTTTAGGTGCAAAGGTCATTGTAACAGTATGTTCAAGCCAGTCATCTTTATATCTTTCATGGATTTCCTCACAAATTGTTTACTGAAAACAAAGAAGCACTTGGCAAACCATGTCTCTTTGTGAAGACATGGTACCATCTCTCTGAATGAGACATTCAAGATTTTGTCTTGTGTAGCTGTGATCAAGTAATTCTCTTGGTTGGATTTTCTTCCTCAAAAAATGGTTAATCCTGTTTCTTTCTCCCCCTTCTTCAGGCACCCTGGAAACAGTAATTGAGGCTTTATCAGGTTCTTTAAATTATCAGAAAAGTGGTCGATAAGACCCCAAGGGCTGTTTTCCTCTAGCTTAAACTTACTTGTAATTTACGATTCATCTTTGAAACAAATTTTCTATAAAAGATATGTACTTTGCCTTGTGTTTATTTATGAAGTGGCTTTATGGGCCCTGTCTTTGTTCCCTTAATGGTAAATATCATTGTTTTAAAATTTCTTTTTCTTTTAAAGACTGTGTGTATATCGAGAGTCGGAGGCCAAACACGCCGTATTTCATCTGTAGCATTCAAGACTTCAAACTGGTAAGCATTTTTAAATGTGCTGTTGATTCTCCTCTGTGCCTTCTTTTTTTCCAGTTGCATTCGCTGTCTCTCTCAGTTGCTTCTTGCTGGTTGTGGACTTGATAACCAGGCCACTTCCGAGTGCTCACTGCCTGGCAGCTGCACCACACGTGTAAGGCAGTTACCTGTTGTATCCTTCTGGTTTTGTAACACTTCCAAAGCTTGTACTGTGAGCAATGTTCCCAAAGTTTTCATTTTTCTAGCAATTGTTTTGACAATAATTTCAGAGATTTTCTTGAGTTTCTGAAGTAGTTTGTTTCTTCTCAGCCATCGTGAAGAGCCTGAAGTAAAGTAGATTTGGGAATTGGTGGTGAGTTGGAAGAAAAGAATATTAACGCGCCAGAGACTAGTTTTTGGTGGCAACTATCATTTCCTTAGAGATTTTAGTGAGTATGGAGTGTATCTTGGGGTCACCTGGTGATGGAGTTTGGGGAAAGGAACTCTGGCTTGGGGATAGCACGGCTACTGTACTTCTTATTACAAACCAGCCCCAAATTTAGAGGTGTTGATACTGCCCCTTAGGCAATCTCTGGGTTTTAGACTGGTGATTCCCACACTTGGGACTTTGGATCCCTGGATATCTGTAGAGATTTTACAAAGGTCTGCAAATAAACATTCTTAGTCTAAAATATGCCTCTCCTGTGTTTGTACAACTACTTTTCAAATATATTAATATGCTGGCGTGCTTTTAAAAATTCACTTAATATTTAATGACAGTACACAGTTAAGAATCAGCTTATTACATATTTTCCTCAAATAACTGCTGTGTGAAATACTGTCAGAGTACTGCCATTTGGGGGATCTTTTAAAACATTAAAGAGGGATCTTTGTACTTGAAGGTTGTGAACTGCTGTCTCCCTTCTTAGGTATAGAGAAATCCCAATTCTTTAGCTCGGTAGAGGTATGTATAAGTCTCTGTGAATGTTTTTTTCCAAAACCCTTTGTAACTTGACAATATCTGTATTCTCACATTCTGTATGTGATACTTCAGTCTAAAGAAAGGTAATGTAGTAGGGAGAGAACTTTAATTCTGCATCTCCTTTGTTTCTTTTTATCATTTTTAATGACCCCAAATACCCAATTAGTATATTCCAAGTTAGCTAGTTCAAAAAAATTGCATGCCACTTATTTTTCCTTACTAAAGTTTTGTTGCATTAAGTAACACATGCTTACTGTTTTAAAAGAGAGTCAAAAGTGCCATTTACTTCTAAGATTTATTTATTCTTGGTAGGCTGCTTTTAAGTTCCCTGCTTGTTTTACAAGGAGGTCTTGAAGTGTAATTTTGTAAATCAAACGCTTTCTGTTCCCATTTTATGTCAACATGAAGTTTTGCCATTTTTAGAGGTCTTTGCTATTTATTAAATATTTTTTTTCAGAGATATCTTTTTGCAGATGCTGCACTGACATCTGAAAATCTGGGCAGTGGTCTTCCTGATGAATTTTCTTTTGCTTGCAGCAACTGCTACTTCTCTGTCCCTGCTTATCCTTTTTGTGTGTGATTTTTTTTTTTTTTTAAACCAAACATAATACCAGTGCACCATGGAAAAGACATACTTGTGAAGTAAAATTGCAAAGGTTTTTTTTTTTTTAACCTATTAGATTCAGACCCCTTTTTGTACAATTTTAGCACATTAGCAGGTACCTTCATGTTTGAACAGCTTTTCTTATGAAATGCTGATTACAATGTGATAGTTGCTGTTTGGGGCAGAGGTTCCTGCTGAGTTACAGTAATTGCTCAGTGTATTAACAGCAATAAAAGCTGAAGCTTCTGTCGTCAGCATTGGTCTGGTACAACACATTAAAGCTGTCTGCAAACACAGTGTGGGGAGTGGGCGCGGTATGTAAGTTGTACACTGCTATGTCTCTTGTTTTTGTTGAGTTCTGTATTCAGCACATGATTGTAGTTGTTGTGTAAGAATATTTACTGAAGAAAGAATGCAGTTATTGTCTGGATACCCACTTTCTTCTTTTCTTGATTGCAATTTTACTTACGAAAAGATAGCTTAATAGATGAGAATAATCATAGCTTTTTTTCCCTTCAGCTTACCCAGGCTATAAGGGAAAAAGATGAACAGAAGGAAATATGCTTAGTTTCTCTGCAAGATTTTAAAAAGAAGAAATTGGAGTTGGTTTTGCCCACAGCAGATACCATGCATGGCAAGTGGAGCAGTAGAAAACAAAAACACAATAGCTTTGAAATGTTGTTGACTAATTGTATATCTTTTTAAGCTTTTCTGGTTTGGGGTTGTAACTGAGAGCTGTGTTCCTTTGTTTACACCATGAATTAGAATGACCCCTTACCTTGGTGAGTTTTTGAACATATGGTATATTTGGGACTGTAAAAACTGGGCAAATGCCCTTATGGTACATATTAAGTAAGATTACAGTGTTAGACACGATGGAAGTTAAGGAATTGAGAAGCGGGCATAAGGAAACATCTATGACCAGTAACCCAAACTAGCATAATGCCAATTTGTTGAACTGAGGACCCTGGGTAACATTCCAGGAACTAGTTCCGTGAGAGATAAGAAGGGTCTTCGGATTTTATGTGGGGACCTGGGTTGTCTTCTAGATTCTGCTACTATGTACATCCCATAGAGTCGGAGTCCGTGATTTGGAATATAGTTGTCTCTGTGTGCAGGATTATACTACACCTGGCAAACTGTTACATAGTGTCCCCTTTTGCTTTCAAAGTTATCCTTGTTGTGGATGATAGTTTATTTGGTCATCTTGCCTATGGGAATGGGATCCACGGCTTCTGCTTTGTTAACATTTAACCATCGAAATATGTAAGGCCACAGTCACGGGTACATGGGTAGATGTGTTTAGAGCCCGCACTTTCACAGGCATAGGCAGAAGCTGTGGTGGAGCAAAGTGACTGAGCTCCTGGCAGAGCAGAGGCTGCTTTTGAAAGTAGCATTTTCACAGGAAGCAAATTATGTGTTCTGTTAGGAAGCTTTCATCCTTTTAGGGAGTGTTAATTTCATCAGGCTTATTTACAGACTAGGAGACCAAACTGGATGTGTTTGACTACAATGACAGAAGTATCTGTGGCACAGGTAGGTAGTCAAAGCAGGGGCTCAAAGAGACAGGAGAGGTGAGGTGGGATTATGGGTAGTGTGTGCTTAGGAGTAGGAATAAGGAGGGATCGGCAATTAAATAAGGCAGCTTTGTACCGTAGGCTTCTGAACTAAATAATAAGGCAGCCGGCACAATCTTTATCTTTTTGAAAGAGTAGTAATATGGAATGGCCATCTATGATCTTTGTGGCGTTTCTTGAAAAGATAATTGAGAGACTGAAGCAGTTAGCTGAGGGGGGAAACCCGGAAGGATGAATCAAGAGTCCGGGTCGGCAAACATGAACAGGTCACAGGCAAGCTGACGTTGCAGGGCAGGAAGCCAGGAAGAACAGAGGATCAGGGCACCTGCGCAGAGAGCAGTAGATGGCCAGCAGGAATGAGGGCATGCCTTCTCCCTGAGCTCTCGGGAGGCCTGCTGTCTTAATGCTTCTTCCCTTGGGATTCTTGGATTATCCTTGTTTCTGCTCAGTAAAGGCCTCTCTTCTTGGGCCAGCTTGAGTGGATCTCCATTAATTAACTGGAAGGGGCTCATATAACGTCTTCAACCCTTTCCCTTGCTGCACTCCCTTAGCTTTCCTAGGTCAGTGTGTGGTGTGACTTAATTTGCTTTCGGAGTCCTGTTCCTGAGTGAGTCGGAATCACCGTATCACCAAGAAGCAATATATTCCTGTGTGCAGTGAGGAATGTTTTCGGTGGTAATCAATGTCTTCTGTTTTTTTGTTTTTTAAATATTTTATTTATTTATTTGATACAGAGAGAGGCAGGCAAAGCGAGAGGGGGGAAGCAAGCTCCCCGCCGAGCAGAGAGCCTGATGCGTGGCTCAATCCGAGGACCCTGAGACCATGACCTGAGCCGAAGGCAGAGGCTTAACCCACTGAGCCACCCAGGCGCCCCTAATCAATGTCTTCTGTAGGCATTTAACAAAAGCCTACTCTGTGTGCTTTGTTGGGTGCAGCACCTTGAAAGAAACGGAAGTCTGCAGGGTAAAGTTCCTTCCTTCAGTGACCTTAGTTTCTAATGGGACAGACATCTGTGGCATTACTGGATGTCCGTCCATTCTCTTTGGAGAACACTCTGAGTAGGATCAATGTGAAGGAAGCCATTCACCTTTTGTCCCAAAAGAAAGATTTCTTTCTTGCTTTTACTGTAAAAAATCAGTAAAATTCCATTTTTATAGAAATCTAGGCCTTCAGCGTATAATGGAGTGAATTTGCTCTCTAGAAATAATCGTAAAGTCTGAAAATGCTTTTTGCAAGATTGTTTAGTGATTTTCGTGTAGTAAAACACCGAGGAGTACCTTGTTTGGCTCTGGTAGTAGTACTTCATATCTAATTCTTCAGTCACAGATAAGTAATTGAAGCCCTTCCTTTTAATATTCTACATGGGCATTCTTTGTGGATTTCCAATGAGTTCCTATCATTCATACAATAGAAAAAAAATAAGATTTTGGTTTCCTGGAGTTATATAGTTATTGATTCTTTAACTTATATGAAATGAATTTCTAGGTAGGGTATGTAATTATTACAAATATTATTTTGAGCAAATACCATTCATCTTGGCTCCAGTTTGGTTTACTAAAGTGGAAAAGTTGTTGTTAAAATTAAACCTGATCTTAGAGATTCCCTGAAGTTGGGGATATATCATTAGGGATATTATGGTATTTTTAGTTGACTGTTCAGGGCTCAGTGAGTTGTTAGGACTCTGCATGGATAACTGTGCTTTTGTATCATTTATGTCCCTGACAGCATACATTGTAAGTGTTGGTTGTGAATGTGGGGTAGCTGAGACTGCATAGTACCACTAGTTACCTTGACAGAGGTACATCTCCAGTACTGCTGTGAACATGGGGGCCACGTTATTCAAGATTGAACACCATCTCCCTCTTGGTTTCATTGCCAAATGTGAGCAGCCAAGGGAGGAACATTTGGAATTTCAGATTCCCGGTCTGCATCTATAACCCTGCCCCAAAAGGTGATTGCCACAGTACAACAGAGAGGGGCTGCAGAGAAATTAGCTCCCGTGCAGCTTCCGTGCACCGTTGACGTTGTCCCCTCTCCACCAAATCAAGTTTCTCTGAAGTAGATTAAAAGCAAGAAGGTGCTCTTCCATCTTTAAAATGAAAACTTACTAAGGATAAGTAATTTTATCTTCTCATTTTTGGTTAGAGACCTTTACATAGATAACGCTAGGGGATATGGGATAGTTTGTTAATATGCACTGTGTACACACTTCTGTGTGTACACACGAGTTAATTATCATTCCTGTATCACATGCCACAATTATTTAATCCTGCCTTGGCTGCTGTGACCATTCAGCACAGAATATATGTTGTATAGACATTCAGGAAGTGGGCATTCATTTTAGGTAAATCTTGTATTAACTTTCCTGGGGATGGGACAGGAGGTCTACATTAGTGTGAGTATGGCTCTTTCAGAATTTGAGGTGTTACTTGGGGACTGAGAGGAGAGATGGTAGGATGCAGAGTGCATGTGTTGAGAGCTTGACTTTGACATCAGCTGGTCTGTTCTTGAGTTGCTCTCCTAACATTTTATTTACAGATGAGGCTAGGGTATAAATAAACCTACCTTGCAGGTAGGCGGTTTTTAGATGAAAAGATCAAGCCTACAAAGTGGATGATAGTGCCTGGGCCATGGAATGACATGGTAGCAATGTCGATGTTTAATTGGTGCTCTAGATCTAAGTTTTTGTAGGGGCAGACACTATGCCTGTGTTACTCATTGATGTATACTGTGTGCTCAGCTCATTGCCTGGCCCATAGAACATCCGCGATAAATGTTTATTAAAGTGGAAAAAATTCACTGCATGAAGATTTAGAAAAACTTTAGTAGTAATTTGATACGATGCATTGACTACAAATTAACCTTCTGTTTATTAAGCAAACCAAAAAGACCTGTTTCTTTACCTTTAGTTTACAATACGTAGTATTTTGGTAGCCTGCAGTGTGTAGTATTTTATTTATTTATTTATTTATTAAAAAAAAAGATTTTATTTACTTATTTGACAGACCAAGATCACAAGTAGGCAGAGAGGCAGGCAGAGAGAGAGGACGAAGCAGGCTCCCTGCTGAGCAGAGAGCCCAATGCGGGGCTTGATCCCAGGACCCTGGGATCATGACCTGAGCCGAAGGTAGAGGCTTAACCCACTGAGCCACCCAGGCGCCCCGTATTTTGTATATTTAAATAATTTATTCTTAAAATATGTTAAAACTCAATTTCTTATTTTCTTAAGGAAATTTACATGAGTAATGCCAAAGTCATAATATTTTTTAGGCATCATAATCTATTTTGAATTTTTGATATTACTGACTTTTAGCAAAGACAAATGAGGGCTTAGTCTATAGATAAGCATTCCTGAGAAGGCCAGGGGATAGGAAAAATGCCTTATGGTGTGATGGTTCATTTTTGTATAAAAAGTGGCTGTTTTTCTCTTCTTGATAGTCCCTCAAGTTAGGCCTGCAGAATTGAACATTTTTCTCCATACTTCCCTTTTCTCTTTCTAGTTCATTTCCTGGGAAAAGGTCAGTACCACCCACACACAGCTTTTGCGACTTGGAGGGTAGTGTTGGATAATGAAGTGAAACCCATGAAATTAATTATCAACTGTTTTTAGTTTGTAGAGTGAAGAATTAAATATTACTTAGAGACATAGTGGAAGGTACAGTTGAAATAATTCTTTCAGAGGAGTTCCTGTCCGCTAGTTTAGCTGTTCTCTCACGTTAGGAGTGAGTATGTCACTGTGGCCCCACTCTTCTTACATGGTGATTTCTAAGTCAAGAAAAGGTACACATTCTTGATCTGCTGCTTCTGAAGGCCACACTTTTTTTCTCCTTTTGTTTAAAGTAAAGGCCATGGTTGCTTAGTTGCTATCTATAAGCATTATAATAAACTATAATGGGGTATTGGACTTACTCCCGATTGTTTGTTTGGAGTAAGCCACGAATAATAAATATATGTGGTGAGACCACATGTCCTTTTCACATGTAAATGTGAAGCTTAAAATTTTATTTAATCCTTTACGAAGCAAGAGGGGGGATGAAATCCTTGGCCCCAAGTTTAATGGACAAAATGTTGTTAGATATTTCTCCTTCCGGTTACGGGGCAATCATGTTGAAAGTTACTTTGAATCACCATCACCTTTTTGCAGGATATGAATGTCAGCTTATGAATGGAGGGGATGGTATTCACAGAAGTGAAAATCACAGTGAGGCTTTGGGAATAAATAATCTCATAGCATCTTACTGGCCCCATTTTCTCAGCTTCTCAGCAGGCTGTTTTCACTCATGACCGACAGTCGTTATAGGCCACATGGGATTTAAAGTTTTAATGGTTCACAATTATTCTAAAGTTGGGTAATTCATTTTCTCCTGGTTTATTTGGATTTTAGAACTAAGAAAAGAGTTTTAATTTTACTATTCTATAAAATATGTATCTAAAAATGTTTAATAAACCTGTTCTATGTGAAATGTTTTCAATGTGGAAAACTTTAGGCATTCTCATCTTTTCTTAAAAAGGAGCCTAAGAAAAGTTTGAGACAATTTGATATTGCAGAGAGCTGCTGTGCAAGAATATTGGTCAAGTCTTAGTGTTCAAATGTGATTCCTTAGAACTGGACAAGTAAAACCCATTAGAAGAACTGAAGAAAATCAGGGAAACAGATACTGTCCATGCTTTCTGATTCATAAATAAGAACAGTGATATGCTTTAAAATGTATTTTTTAATATTTAAAATGTTTTAATAATTATTTGAACTTTTGCATATTTAAAATAATGCCAAGGTGCTTTGAAATGCCTTACTAGGTGTCGACTTGGTTTAAAACTTTGAATTTGAATGAATAAGGATTTGCATGATCTGATTGATTAATGAATTCTAGTACAAACAGTTAACGAGCAATTCATTTTTATTGGATGATTATGGTATATTGTACATTCTGGTACACAGTTGAACGTTTGATTTGTCTGCAGAGCTGGTATGGGGAGGAGGGGAGGTGCGGTGGGGAAGGTTATGTTGCAAACAATATTGGTGTTATCATGTGAGGCAGTGGGAGTCAGAGACTGACCGCACAGGAAGTGTCCTGTGTGGTGCCCAGCGTACTCTAGAGCGCGATCTGTACCAAAAGGAAAGAAAACCATCATGATGAACACATTCCCAGTATTGGCTTATTTTCTTGGGATTCATGTTCTTGTTTGTTTTAAAGGAGACATAGAAAAACAGGTCATTAATGGAGGATATGAAAATCTTGGATCACAGGAGGTTGTTAGTGATTCTAAAGAACTGAATGTAATAAGGCTCCCTAAAAATGGTTTAATATTAAAAAGTTTTTCTGTCATTTGTAAACACCTTTAAGAGCAGAGATTCTTATATAAGTATCTGATTTTATGGAGTTTTTAGTTCATTTAAAACCACACAAAATTGGATTGGTTAGTTTTTTGGAAGTGTTATATACTCTCTAGAATATTTGAAAGGGAACACGCTCAAACAGTTATTTGAGGTATCTTTTTTTGATGCTCACAAGGACGGTGCTGACTTTCAGGAGTTGCTCTATAATTGGCTGCTGCTTTTAAATGTCTTCAAAGTTTAAAAGAAAAATAAAATAGATGTGTGTTACATACCAGAACTGGTTTTGCCCCTAAAAGAAATAATGCCTTTCTTGAGCTTTACGTTTTGTTCAGGTGGGCGTTTGTGAGAAAATTAAAACTCATTTGAATGGTGTCCTTTTTCCCTCTGGTATTAAGCCTTTGTCTTTTACTTCTAGCTTTATAAAATTAAACCAGGACTTTGAGAATCATAAGGTCTTTCTTTGACCTGCTAATGTCTTGAATATTTCCTTATTAAGTATCTGTCTTATGCCCCTAGCATCTCACATTGGAAACTCTTCTGAAAGCTCAGTTTCTTCACTTGTGGTTCATTTTATAGTTGTGTTTATCTGACACCGTTGCTTTTTTGTTTTTTAATCTAAGCAAAGCATGCCATTGTCACTGTGCGTTGGCACTGTGTCGCATCTTAACCTGGTTATTTTGGGGGCACACACCATACTGCTTTTCAACAGGACCCAGATTCCATTGTGGAGCCAGAAGGGTCATAGGTTTGTTCTTACTGAAACAAGCAACAGCTCTGATTGACGCAGAAAGGCTAACTTCAGCGGTAGAATAAATTCTCTGAGAGGCCATCTGCTAAAGGATGGTGCAGATTCCTGCTTGTGTGCTGCGTGCCCCTAGTAACCAGGGCCGGAGGGGACATTGGGCATGCTAACTGAAAGCTCTTTTCTTTTTTAGGTCCACAACTCCCAGGCCTGCTGCAGATCTCCAACTCCTGCTTTGTGTGACCCCCCAGCATGCTCTCTGCCGGTGGCATCACAGCCACCACAACATCTTTCTGAAGCCGGGAGAGGGCCTGTAGGGGTAAGGAGAATCCCGTTTTTAAAAGCTATCAATATTTTATATCCCTTAGGGTATAAAATAGGAATATTACCTCCCTCCCCAGAGCCCCTTTAAAAATGTGCTGTATTGTATGTGTTTTTAAAGGAGTAACAAGTACATGCACAGAGGAAGCAAAATACGGGACTTGCCTTACCCCTCTAGGACAGTTCCAGAAGTCAGCGGGGTTTGGTGGTGTGGGGTATTTGGGTGCCAGCAGAGAGCATGCTGGGCCGCTGCAAGGAGCAGGAGCTGGCAATCAGCAGCGAGTATGGATGTTGGCAACTGAAAGGGGAAAAAAGGGGGTAAGTTTGAGTCCACATGTGGAACGCGCACTTCCCCAGCATCGTTGGGACTCAGGGCCCACGAATCTAAACTATTTTGGATGCTGTCCTCTCAGGTGATATTCTATAGAATATTGCTGAGGAGGAGTAGTGAGGCTTTTCTGCAATGCCAGATACAGAATTAAACACTTCCAAAGTCTTGAGTTAGGGCGTAGATCTGGTGCTCTCAGCTGTGCCCTGCGAACGTCTCTGGTACCTGGTGGCAATGACACGTGTGAGATGCTGCAGGAGAAAGTGTCCGTGGTGCTCTGTTCCCAGAACACAGGGCCTGGCGTTAGTGATCGGTGGGTTATTTGTAGGATGTATCTCACCTTTTATGAAAGTTGTATATACACCTTTCTTCCTTTTTTTCCCTCTTTGTAAGGATTTAATGAGAACATTTCCTGAAAGACAGGTGTTTATTATTCTGATTGACTGCTGTTAATCGTGAAAGAAGGGCGAGGACCTGTCTTTCTCTTTTGTATGTAACCTGACTGTGGGGTTCAAATCCATACTCAATTACAAAATAACACGAGGGAGTAGCCCTCACGTATGCATGTGCATAATACAGGATACTGGTAATATATAATGAGTTGTTTAATTGCAGTGTAGAAAAATAGTATCTTAAAACTAGGAGAAGAGAGTGCTGCAAATGGGCTCTTGCACTTGGGAAAGTTTTGGGAAGGTAGGCAGGTTTTGAGGAGCTGGGTTTGTTTTTGATACCTCAGTAACATGTGGACAGGCAGACTGGAGGAGCCTTCCAGGTGTACGAGTCAGCTTGTCGCTGTAAGCCACGTAGGCAGTGGGCCTGGTGAAGCTGGGAATTGAGAGAAGATGACCGCAGGACGTCTGTGAACAGCACAGGTTAGTGAGTTGTGGGAGCAGAGGTGGGATGTAATGTGGGGCCAGATCATAGAGCATTGTAAAGGTGAGAACAGGGAAGATTTTATGTGATAGGCAGAAGAGAAGCCTTTTAGGCTTTTTTATTCCAGGCAAGCTGATATGCAAATACCTGCTTACGAAGATGGATTGGGTAGCTGGTTGGAGCCAGACTGCGGGAGCTCCAGTTAGGTGGTGAGGGCTGTCACCCATGCGTAAAGTGAAGAGGACCAGGGCAATGGAGATGTCGGATATTAGTAATCGTAAGCAAAGCTAGGATAATCATCACAACAATAATTTCATGTTCAAATAGTTTCTGGTGTAATTTATCAAGAATTAGACCAGAAAAAATGTTCACACTGTGGAATCCTTGGAATTCTTGATATAATAATCATTCACAATGGAAGATAAGACCCAACGTAGTGGATAAAAGTCTATTTTTAATCTCTGGAGAGATGCACTGACATCATAAAGGCCAAATTAGCAGATTCCCAGCTTGACCATCTACTTTAAAAATTTCAGCCTTTACCAGTTGTCTTCTTGTTTCCGTATGTATCTAAGAAATGATTTTATCTTTCAGGCTGGCATTTTCTCACTTTATTCTCCATTTAGTGTGGGTGTCATTGTTAGACTGTCATTTACCACAGTATTCACTAATCAGGATTTGTTGAATGGACTTAAAATTCTGCTCATAAGAACAATGATTTTTAGTAAACTTTTTGTATTAGTGTTAGTGATGACCAGTATTTGTTTATGTATTTATTTACAGCAGTAAAAAGTATTGTGTTCAGTGGGGTAAGTAAATTCATGATTGGTGGCATATTTAGGTACCATCATGTGTAGGTTTAAGAAGATCCTATAATAAGATAATAAATCTGTGAGTCAAGATGATGCTGCATAAACCAGACTGTGTTGATTGTTCTTTAACGACGCTGCTTGCTGCCACAGTCGTTTGAGCTGGACCTGAATCCGATCCAGTTGGCAAAGCTACCCCCACGTGTGGAGCTCTCCTAAATTCTGCAGGCACACAGATCTAATACAGTGCAATGAGAGAGCTGCTGGGAGACAAAAATTGATTACAGGGTTGCAGACAATATCATTACCAGTTCTTGCCATGATACACCAGATGTCTTCTCTAATAGACTATTTTTGTTAATTTAGTTTTTATAGGGTAGTGCTAACTGCGTCATAATTTAACTTTCTTTGTATATTCAGGTATATGTGATCTGTGTTTCTACACTGATGATGATCTCAACTCCAGTTTAATCTTATAAATTTTTAACTTACCTGTTCATATTTAAAGTATTTGTGCTGGAAAGGCAACCTTTTTACTTTCGGAGAATCTATTAGCTTGTTTTTTTTGTTTGTTCGTTTTTTATTTATTTATTTATTTATTTATTTATTTATTGTTTTTTGTTTTTTAAGCAAGAAGTGCTGTGTTTGCTGGCAATTCAGGGGTAGTGAGGGAGGTGGGAAGGCAGAGAAAACATTTCCCAGAGCCTCCCTAGACTGGGCAAAGATGATCCCCTCCGGGCACCCCCCCACCCCAGTAGTGGATGGTTTCAGTGGCAAGGACAGATTCTGTCCAAAGCAGAAAAGTACAGCTATTTAAAGGAGACTTAAAAATGCTTGCTTATTTTCTTTGTCACGGACGCCGCTGTGCAGGCTGGAACTCTCGTTGGCGGGCACCTGACTCCTTCCTCACTAGGAGATGAACGGTTTGACTAATTTGTTTAGTATTTTTTTTAAAAGATTTTTATTTATTTATTTGACAGACAGAGATCACAAGTAGTCAGAGAGGCAGGCAGAGAGAGAGGAGGAAGCAGGCTCACCATTGAGCAGAGAGCCCAGTGTGGGGCTGCATCCCAGGACCCTGAGATCATGACCTGAGTCGAAGGCAGAGGCTTAACCCACTGAACCACCCAGGCGCCCCAATTTGTTTAGTATTTTTATTTTGTAATTGTATGTTTTTTGCATGTTTAAGATCTCTGTTGAGTGACTAACACAAATAAATAAAACAGGACTTTAGTAATAGTGGAACAAACTTTTATTTCTGTCTTTTTTTTTTTTTTTTTGAGCTACTGGTTTTGTTTTTGGTGCATTCTTTAGAGTGCATGTTTCACTCATGATGTGTTCCTTTATAACAGGGGACGTGTTAATTAACGTTTTTAACACTTAGTTTTCTCACTTATAAAATGGGCACAGCACTACTGTCAACCCCAAGGGTTGTTGCAAAGCGTAATGAAATAATTCATTGAATTGCTTAACATGGTATTAAGCATATAATAAGCATTCATTAAGTGTTATCTGTTGTCTTATAGTTTTTCATTGTACCAACTCATGTTTTAAATAATTTATTAGTATTCTAGACATTCTTGTTCTGAGGTCCATAGGGTCGGAGGACTCTGAGTTTAACAGGGTCTGTGAACTTCTTAAATTTCTTGCAGAGTCTTAAATGTATGTGAATTTTTCTGGAGAAAGTATTTGTTTCAACCATGGGTGCTAATCAGTAGATTCCTATAAATGTTGAAAAAAAAATCTAAATTAAGATTAGAAACTGTGTCTCTATAAAGTCTCTGCAGTGTGTCATTTAAAACCTCCAATCAGGGGCGCCTGGGTGGCTCAGTAGGTTAAAGCTTCTGCCTTCAGCTCAGGTCATGATCTCAGGTTCCTGGGATCGAGCCCAGCATCGGGGGGGGGGGGGCTCTGCTCAGCAGGGAGCCTGCTTCCTCCTCTCTCTGCCTGCCTCTCTGCCTACTTGTGATCTCTGTCTGTCAAATAAATAAATAAATTCTTAAAAAAAAAAAAAACACCTCAAATCCGCTAGCTGTTTGTTAAGGAAGTAAACTAACATTGAGCATTTACTTTGTGTCCAGTCACCGTGCTACTCTTTTCACATAGTTTAATTTGTGATATTTATTTCATTTTGCAGATGAGAAAATTTGAGGTTTATAATTATATAAAATCTTGCCTTGAGTGAATGTCAGGACTGAGGTTTAACTCGGGACCTCACCTTGGCCCTTGTGTAGTCTCTGCTGCTCTCACGGCGGACTTCTGCACCTCCTGGGTGGTCCCTGCAGCGAGGCCCACCTTTGCCTTCACTTTACTTGAAGAGCTCCTGAGCTGGCGTGCTGCTCACTTGCTTGCTAGAGCGGACGGCTTCTGCCCCTGAGAGCGGCCCAGGCCGGCGCTCACCCTGACTGAATGGACGGTGTTGGTGGCAGCATCGTGGGAGAAGCCTTGGTATCCGTCCATTTTGTTTTCGCGTTAGCTCTGTGGTGATCATCTTTTTAGTGGCCTTTTGTTTACAAATGCATGATTAGTCAACAGCTGCTCTTTGGGTTTCCTTTTTATTTAATGACATCTACATACATTTGAAAAATAACTGCTGTAGTCCGTTGTGTTTGTTAATCTGTGTGTGTGTTTCAGGTAGAACTTCATACACGTAAGAAATTGGGCTTTGCATTTCCCTTGGAGTAAATCCGCTCCACGGAAGTGCCCAAGCCTGCTCCACTAACACAGAGCTGGGAGCGAGTGTCCTGTGGCTTTCCCCAGATCCCTGCTTCAGGAGGGGCTGCCTAGGCCAGAATCTGGGTCTCCTGTGTCTCTGGTCAGTGAGTGCTCTTTCCACTGCTCCTTGCTACCTACCTCAACTCTTAAAGGATGTCTTGTAGCCGGCCTATGCCATACATCATTTACTTCTTTAAAAGCTAAGAATGCTTTGCTTAATATCTACTTTAAACTTTGGTGACTGTAACTCCTACCAATGTTAAGATAGTATTTCTTGCCTGTGGAAGGCACTTATCATTTTCAAGAATCATTTCTAACACTAGTATTTTTCATACTTGGGGCTTCAGTACCATCTAATAATTAAAAGGAAACATTTATTATAAAATGCCATTTTAGGGGCACCTGGGTGGCTCAGTGGGTTGGGACCTCTGCCTTCGGCTCAGGTCATGGTCCTAGGGTCCTGGGATGGAGCGCTGCGTCGGCCTCTCTGCTCTGCAGGGAGCCTGCTTCCTCCTCTCTCTCTGCCTGCCTCTCTGCCTACTTGTGATCTCTGTCTGTCAAATAAATAAATAAAATCTATAAAAAAAAAAGTTAAAATGCCATTTTAAATGCTGATTATGTTTCTTTTGTAGTTTTGTATAGAGAACTCTAATCTGGTTGCTTGTGTCGATATGCAGGGGTTTCTGAGGATATCCTGCTTTTTCAGTATTTCCTTGGCTCCCCCAGTTGACATTAAGAATGCCAAAAAAGGGTACCTGCATGGCTCAGTCCATTGATCGTCTGCCTTTGGCTCAGGTCGTGATCCCAGGGTCCTGGGATTGAGTCCCACCTTGGGTTCCTTGCTCAGTGGGGAGCCTGTTTCTCCCTCTCTCTCTGTCCCCCCAGCTTGTGCTCTCTCTCTCAAATAAATAAATAAAATCTTAAAAAAAAAAACAAAAATAACCATTGCCTTTTATATTTGATTGTAGTGAAAGGTGTTAAAACAACGGAGTTTTTAGAAAAATTGCTAATACAAATGCTGGGATTAATCCAACTACTCTAAATGAAAGGTGATTAATAGCTGTTGAATTTTAATGTAACAGGTTTAAAAAAAAGTCTTAAAATACCCAGCCAACCAGTATTAGTAATAGAGAGCATTATGCCCTGCTTCCAGAGAAATTCCTTCACTTGGATCAGTTGTTTTCATATTCTGTTCTCCCTTAAAGGCTCACTTCAGCTAATTTGTTCTTAAGGGCTGTCATGTTCATCTGCTCTTTTTTATTTTAATTTTTTTTTTTAAACAAAAGGGGCAGCAAGCCACATTTAGAGAACATAGATTTGAATAACCTTACTGTTTTATAAAACTGCGTACTATTTAAGCGGTCTTTTTGTAATCATAGGTCTGTATGAGGGGTAGGGATTCCTTGTAGGTTTCACTGAGCTGCTTTTCTTTCAGCGATGCTACTACATCACCCTTTATTACTTACAGATACTGTTGATCTTTTAACCTTGCCTTCCTGGAGCTGTTTTATATTGTTAGAAAAATATCTAAGCAAATACATGGAGTTCTCAGGTTTTATAAGTTCTCCAGAATTAATTTGACTAATATAAATTGCCAAAGAAATATCAGCACGTGGAAGTAGAACTTGCAGTTTTGTTTAGCTTAACTTTTTTTAGTGTTACCCCTCATTTTAGGATATCAGATAGTACTTTTGGTGACAGCGGCTCTGGTAAATATCAAGGCCTTGAATAGAGTACTGGATTTTTCTTAGGGACTGGAGTGAAGTTTTAGTAGTAAAGTAAGGTTAATCGGTCTCTTTCAGGGTTTGTAGAAATTATTACACTAAGTTATTATGACTCCTGCCTAGAAGTGAGCATTTTCTGGTTTTGTCTTTGATTTTATGTTATGTCATTAGATTGAGTATCAGGTACTTGTTCATTTTTTTTTTTTAAATGGGCCTTAGTCTTTTTTTTTCTTCTTTTTTTAAGGTTTTATGTATTTGAGTGGGAGAGAGAGCAAGAGAGTACAAGCAGTGGAGAGGGAGAAGCAGGGAACCCGAAGCGGGGCTCGATCCCAGGACCCTGGGGTCATGACCTGAGCCGAAGGCAGACGCCTAACCCACTGAGCCACCCAGGTGCCTAGTAGGCTTTAGTCTTAAGAATAGTTTTAGGTTCCCCACAAAATTGAGCAGAAAGTGGAGAGATTTCCCATATCTCCTACATCTCCATGTGTTTTCATGGCTCAAAATTTATTTCTTTTTCATGCTGAATAGTATTTCACTGTTTGAATATACAACAGTTTATCCATTAGCCTACTGAAAGAGACCGTCATTCTTCTGAGTTTTAGCAATTATGAATAAAGCTGCTCTAACATCCATGTGCAGATTTTTGTGTGGATATAAGTTTTTAATTCTTTTGGCTAAGTATCAAGGAGCGTGACTACTGGATTGTATGGTAAGAGTATGTTTAGTTTTTAAAGGAGCAACCAGACTGTTTGCCAGAGTAGTGGTATCATGTTGCGTTCCCAGCAGTGGTCGAGAGTTCTTTTGCTCCACATCCTTGCCAACATTTGGTGGTGGTAGTGTTCTGGATTGTGGCCATTCTGATAGGTCTGTAGTGGTATCTAATTGCTGTTTTGACGTGCATTTCTCTATAACATTGATGTGAAGTTTTCCTCCCCACACCCCAATTCTGTCTGTATATCTTCTTTGGTGAGGTGTCTTTTAAGGTTTCTGGTTCCGTCATTAATCAGGTTATTTTCTTTCTTTTTTTTTTTTTTTAAAGATTTTATTTATTTATTTGACAGACAGAAATCACAAGTAGAGAGGCAGACAGAGAGAGGAGGAAGCAGGCTTCCCGCTGAGCAGAGAGCCCGATGCGGGGCTCGATCCCAGGACCCTGAGATCATGACCTGAGCTGAAGGCAGAGGCTTTAACCCACTGAGCCACCCAGGCGCCCCTAATCAGGTTATTTTCTTATTGTTGAGTGTTAAAGGTTCTTTGCATATTTTGGGCAGCAGTCCTTTGTCAGATGTGTCTTGTGTAGGTCTTTTCTTGGCAGTGTCTTTTGCAGAACAGTTTTCAATTTTAATGAAATCTAGTGTATCAGTTCTTTCTGTCGTAGATTATGTGCTTTGTGTTGAATTTAGAAAGTCTTACCAAACTCAGGATCATCTAGTTTTTTTCTTACATTATCTTCTAGAGGTTTTATAGTATTGCATTTTTACATTTCAGGTCTGTGATCCATTTCAAGTCCATTTTTGTGAAGGATGTAAAGACTGTGTCTGGATTTCTTTCTTGTTGTTTTTGCATGTAGGTGTCCAGACACCAGTCATTGAAAAACTATCTTTACTCCATAGTATCGCCTTTGCTCCTCTGTCAGAGGTCAGTTGACTATTTATCTGGGTCTGTTTTTGGGCTCTCTGTTCTTTGTTCTGAATCTGAGAGTAAAGTGTAGACGTCTTGACTCGTTACTTCTAAATAGTTGTGTGTGTTTTGTAAGAAGAAGACGTTTGTTTATGTTTGTTTATATAGCCACCACAGAGTTAACCTAAAGCAGGAAATGTCAAAGTGTAACAATATGAATCTGATCTGTAGATATCCACTGTTTGCCATGTGTCCCAGTAGTGCCTTCCATGGCACTTTGTTTTAGGGCCAAGTAACCAGACCGGCATCACGCTGATACCTAGTTACTGTGTCTCTTAACTCTCCTTTAATCTGGAACAGTGTCTTAAGCCTTTTTGTCTTTTCATGAGATTGACATGTTTTTAAAGAGCACAGTCTGGGTTTTTTTGTTGTTTGCTGTTTCTTGCATATTAGATTTAGGTTATGCATTGTAGGCCAGGCTACGTCAGTGGTTTTGTGTCCTGAGTCTCCATGTTAGTGAGAATATGATATCATTTTGTCACATTATTAGTGATGTTAACTTTGATTATTTGGATAAGTTACTATCTTTTGCTTCATAATTAGTAAGTAATTTGTAGAGAGAAACTTTGAGGCCATATAAGTAACCTGTTCTTCATAAAAATTTGACCCACTAATATTAGCCCTCCATGATTATTTTTGCTGAGTCACCGTGGTTATTGTGGAATGGCACTGATTTTTTGTTTGTTTTGTTTTGTTTTGAACTCAGGCTAAATTGCTCTGCCTTTGAAAAATAGATCAGAATTGAGCTACCATTAATTCAAGTGTGGTATTTTTGAGTACAGTGAAAGGAAGAAATGGAGAGAGAGGGGTGAGGGGATGGAAAAGCCTATTTGAGGCTTTAGGGTATTTTTCATTTTTAGCAACAGAGACTATATACATTTTCAGTTTTTGTTTTTGTTTTTAAGTAGAAAGAGGGAAAAACCTGCGATGGTGTTTTTTTTCCCCTCTTTACACTCTAGTGGCAAGAAAAGCTGCCTGGAAGTAATATATCATGGACGTGGTTAAAAACATACACATTTTTACTGTTGAAATTGTGGTCTTGATTTAATTCATGTTGGCAGCATTTACCAGTGATCAAGTTACTTCATATCTCTGTCCTTCAGTTTCCTCACTATAAAACCAGAATATTGTATCAGTAGCTCTGGAGCAAGGCCCAGGAATCCATAGTTTTTCCAAGCGCTCCCCAGGAGAGGCTGACGGGCAGCCAGCTTTAGGAAATGCAAGTCTACCTTCTGCCTCAGTGACTGTTGTAAATGCAGATTTGATCATGTCCTTTGCAGGAGACAGACCAGTCCCAGAACTCATGTTCTCAAACCTGAGCATCTTATGCATTTGAAAAATTGTTTTTGTGGTTCTCTCTTATCACTTAATGTCTTGCCTTCTCCAGCATACAAATTAGATATAATCTGCATATTTATATCCCTACTACAGCTTTAAGAGACAGTTTATAAATTAATTCAAACAAAACTAAAAAAAAAAAAAAAAAAGAAATTCTAACTACCAACATTAGCTTAATAGAATAGGTGATTTGTGTTTTGCTGAAATGGAAGAGCCACTTGCTACTGATTGCCTATGGCCCAGATTAGTAGAGGCTGCGGTATGGTGTATAACATGTTTAGATACAGTAGCAGGTTCCTCAGGATGACTCCGCTCTTCCTTTGCTTTCATTTTTGTTGTAATAATTGAGAAGCCTCCGTAAGTTACATGCAGCTTGCCGTGATGTGACTTTCCCCTTTGTGGCATTAATGTGTGGCACGTTCAGTTTATCTGATTTACTTACTTTGTGATACCCATGGTAATACTACTTAGTTATTTGATTATATATAACCTTATTCAGAACTAAATCATGTATCTCTAAACTCTGTTAATTGAAATTATAAAATAGACAGCCAAGAAAATGAATACATTAAAAAAACTTAGGATATACATTGAACTGAAAAGAAAAATGAGTCCTCTCCTTCTCCCACTTCGCTTGCTCTTGCTGCTCTCCAAGAGAGACAGCCAGCCAGTGTCCCTGAAGTTGTGCCCTGGCTACTTCATGTATATATACAGTTAATTCTTTTTTTTTTTTTTTAAGATTTTATTTATTCATTTGACAGAGATCACAGTGGGGGGGGGCGGGTGGGAAAGCAGGCCCCCTGCTGAGCAGAGAACCCAATGTGGGGCTCGATCCCAGGACCCTGGGATCATGACCTGAGCCGAAGGCAGAGGGTTTAACCCACTGAGACACCCAGGCACCCCTATATACAGTTAATTCTTAAGGAGTGTGGGGTTTAGGGGCACTAACCTCCTCCTCCCGCCTCTCCGCCCCCCACAGTAGAAAATCCCTGTATAACTTTTGGCTCCGCCAAAACTTTTAACAGCCTAACTGATGACATGAATAGTTGCTTACTATATCTTTTGTATGTTAAACGAATTATGAACTGTATTTTTTTTTAAGATTTTATTTATTTATTTGACAGACAGAGATTCCAAGTAGTCAGAGAGGCAGGCAGAGAGAGAGGAGGAAGCAGGCTCCCTGCTGAGCAGAGAGCCTGACGTGGGGCTCAATCCCAGGACCCTGAGATCATGACCTGAGCCGAAGGCAGAGGCTTTAACCCACTGAGCCACCCAGGCGCCCCTATGAACTGTATTCTTATAGTAAAGTAAGCTAGAAACAAAGAAGATATTATTAAGAAAAATCACAAGGAAGAGAGAATACCTTTGTATTACTATAATGTGACAGATCTACATATAAGAGGGCCTACCGTTGTAGACCTGTGTCGGTCAAGGGTCCACTGCAGTCTGTCCTTCTGGCCAGAGTAAATGAACTGACTGTGCTTCTTTAGCTGCTTGTCCGCAGCGCATGGAACAGTTCCTGACTCTGAGAAGTTGCTCCTTATTGAATTGGTAGTTTTCTTCATTTAGAAGACAGGAAATATATATATTATGAAAGAATAAGGTGAAAAAGGATTGTTTTTTAAAGGAATACATTAAATGTGACAAATGAAACCATCAGTGCAGAGTATACCATTTAATACAGTCAAGAGGGGAGATCAGCCAGTACCAGCCAGAAAAACCTAGCGCACGTGTGTTTTAGGTTTTTCGGAGGGAAGTGACAGGTGTTTTTCCACCCTGTTTTCTACCTCGCACTGAAAAGGGGGAGGTGTGGGACCCAGAGGATATTTCTGATGATGGTTTCATTGATTAGATATCCGTATGTGGCTCAGGAAAAATTATTTTTATTTTAAATATTTGTTTCCAGGGGCCCCTGGGTGGTTCAATGGGTTAAAGCCTCTGCTTTCGGCTCAGGTCATGATCCCAGGATCCTGGGATCGAGCCCCACATCGGGCTCTCTGCTCAGCAAGGAGCCTGCTTTCCCCCCCTCTCTCTGCCTGCCTCTCTGCCTACCTGTGATCTCTGTCAAATAAATTAAAAAATAAAAAAATTTAAAAAAATTAAATATTTGTTTCCATACCTGTTGGAATTCTCAGGGGCTTGTGGAACTCATACAGCATATACCTTGTACACATGCCCATATCCCTTTTTCAGCTAACGTAATAGGAAGCTGGCTTATTATGTTTTTGATTTCATTTATTTGCTGTTTTGGTCTCTAGTGCTGGTTTTCTTTGCCCTTTGAATCTCTCTTAGAGGGCAGCTCACTGTACTCTTAAAACAGAAAAGTGGGGGATGTATTGTTGGTTATAAGGCTGCTGCCCTTGGTTGCAGCCTCTAGACAAGGGACGGTTCTCCGTGATGCCGGAGACAAATGGAGAATATGCTGCTGCCCTGCCCCAGGGCCTTGTAACAGCTTATAGCTTGGGTGGAAAAGAAGAAGGAACTAAAAGGCAGTTATACAATGCCTTTGGTGTCCTGCAGTAGCTGTGTGTGTGGTGACCTTGAACCAGAGACCCTTGGGATTAATTAGGAAGGTGCCTTGAGCCAAAGGATTGCGGACGGATGTTTAGGAATTGCATCCAAAGGCAAATGAGCCGCAGAAGTGGCTGACCCCAGATCCTTACTCCCACACATTTGGTGCGAGGGTGGAGCTAATTGTCTACAATAACAGAAAGGAAATTGAATGACATTACTGGAGCTTTAGGGCAGTGTAACTGGAGTGCAGAGCATTATGTCAGGGATGAGGGCGGTTTGATTCGTACTTGAATCAGAGACCATTGGCTTGATTTCAGTCTAAACATTTTTTTTTTAATGTATTTCTAGTATAAAGATTCAGAAATACTCTTAATATTACTGCTAAATTTACTATTTGGTTAAAAAACTTTTTTTGGAAGTTCGGGGACTTTCTAACCTTCCCTGTTAGAATGGGGAATTGGTGGTCGATACCTATACCGCTTTGCTTTGTTAGTAGCGCCTGCTTGGATGTATTAAAAATGTCCACAGATGTCCCGAGATTGGCGCACTCCCCACAGTGATTGAATGTCAATCTGCTCTTAAGAAATTGAGCAGATTTGTTAACAAACAAGATGGGAATGCACAAAGATATCTGATGCATTGTTACACTTATTTAAAAGGAAGGCAGCTGGCAAATGATAATTGACAGATATGTTTAATCTGTAGAACTTGAAATGCTGCTATGGTTACTGTTGGTTAAGTGGGGAAGACACGTCCATGAGACCAGGGCTTCTCTAGAAATGGATGAAGAACGACAAAGAATCCAAGGTGACAGTTAAAGGATTGCATGGCAGGAAAGGCACTGTGATTCAATCCCCTGACATTGTCACTGAGCTGTAAGGCTGAAGATAACGCGCTCTCCTCAGCTGAAAACAAGAATCAATACTCACTCCTTGATGGGCTAAATTATTAAAAAGAGCCCTTCTTACAGTGTTTCATTATCTTGGATTTGCCTCAGCTGGTGATTTGTCAGCAGCATAGGGAGATTTGCTAGGCATTTTGTATTAAAATTATTCAGTCGGCCGGTGGAGCCTTTGGATAATTCCTTCCATTTAGCAGTGCTCTTGAATAGATGTGTGATTTACTTTTGCCTAAGTGGCTTTGTATCTTTTGGAGTTACTAAACAGAGTGTTGGGCTTGCTTACTTTCTTTCTTTCTTTCTTTCTTTTTTTTTTTTAAGATTTTATTTATTTATTTGCCAGGGAGAGAGAGATCGAGCGAGCACAGGCAGGCTGAGTGGCAGCAGAGGCAGAGGGAGAAGCAGGCTCCCTGCCGAGCAAGGAGCCCGATGTGGGACTCCATCCCAGGATGCTGGGATCATGACCTGAGCCGAAGGCAGCTGCTTAACCAACTGAGCCACCCAGGCGTCCCTCTTTCTTTCTTTTTAAACCTTGTTTTCTTGTTTGTTTGTTTTCTTTTTTGTACCTGGGGGTGGGTGGTTAACAGATTATTTTAGTGATGCCCTTAGCAAACATCAGCTGCATTGGGCACTATACGTCAGTCTGACGTGTTGGTTAATGCATGCTGAGTTTTATAGTCTTCCCTTAGGAAGAAAATTTTGTAAGAAGTTGACTTCATTTTTATTAATAGTGTGTGTGTGTGTGTGACCCTTAGTGGTTTTAATTTAATTTGTTGGCTGATGTGATTTCAGCCAACGAGTTGAAAAGCAAAGTAACCTCATCTCATGAGCTTTAGGGAGAGAGAAAAAAAAACTAGCACTGTGATCCCAGTGTAATAAAAAGGCTAAGGAATGTAGAGGAGGAAGAGCCTTTGCGGTCAGTGCTTTGCCATTCTCCACTGGCCTGGGAAGAGTTATACAGGAGGCATTGCCATGTGGAAGCATAATTTGACTTGTCCATTGGACCGGCACAGTTGGAATCTTCTGGATGAAGTTTGAAGCCTTCTGCCCTTCTACAGTCTGTCTGAGGAGAGATAAGACTCTGCTTCTCAGTGTTTCAAAATTGGTGGTATTTTTATATAGTCTGCGGTAGAGATAGTACTGATTCTAAAAGATTTTATATTTTATTTCATTATTTTTTTATATTTTATTTCATTATTTTTTATATTTTATTTCATATTTTTTCATTTTTTTAGTGGTATTTTTATATAGTCTGCGGTAGAGATCGTACTGATTCTAAAAGATTTTATATTTTATTTCATTATTTTTTTATTTGCCCCCCTCCTTTAGGGGCAGAGGGAGAAGGAAAGAGAGAATCTTAAGCAGACTTCATGTCCAGTGCAGAGCCCGACATGGGGCTCGATCCTATGACCCCGAGATCATGACCTGAGCCAAAATCAAGTCAGACGTTTAGCCGACTGAGTCATGCAGGCACCCCTCTAAAAGATTTTTTTGGTTCAGCCTCAGCCTCAGGAGGAGCGTGCTTAGCTAGACAAAGCCGTGTTAAGAGACGTTGGTCCCTGTAGTGGAACCATGAGGTGAGGCTAAAGAATAGTGTAAAATCACATTTCTGCTTCCCTGGAAAGCTGATCAGATTGAAAAATCCTTTTTATCTAGTGTGGAGGGGGGAGAGAGTGGGAAGGGAGAGTAATGGAGTAAGGATGGAAAGAGAGGGAGATCTTTGTGAACTACTGTGACTAGCTTCAGTAACAGTATTAGACACGGCTTATGTGCATGGAATCCAGCCATGGTGGGTGCACAGCTGCCATGGAGAGACTCTGGTGTGGGAGAGCTCACCTGGGCAAAGTGAACCCCAGGTTGGTTCCAGTGTCAGAGAATCTCTGGGGAGAGAGATCCTGTTCCTAAACATTGCAGCCAGCTCCCTTGGCCAGCTCCATTGCTTCTGTGCGTGCTGGGGAGCCAGGAATGCCCTGTGAGCCCCACCTGTGTTCCTGTAGATGGTTAATGATGATCTCTTGTGTGCTTTGTTTCCTGTTCCCCTGGCCAGATTGTAGCTTGCCCTTCCTTTCCAAGTCTTTTTGGTTGAAAGGGTAAGTAAAGGACGTGGGTGGTGGTCTGTCCAGGAGCGAGAGAGAGGTGGCACTCCAGCAGACTCATGGGTTGTACATTTCATAATTCCGGTGAAGGAGTCTGTAGAATGCACACTTGTGTAATGTCACAGTAATGTGGAGAACACAATCTCTGTTTTCAACTTGTTTCATGATGCCACTTTGAATGCATTTGGAATTCTTCTGAAAGAAAGAGATGTATTTCCCTTTTGTATTTTGGGGAGAAGGGCGGAGGACTGAGACCTAGACAACCACTGGTATTAACTTGCTCCTTGGATGAAATGATGCCTTCCTCTGATTGCCAGAGAAAATATAATTACCTAACAGTGACCGCTGAGTATCAGGCTGTCTGTTGAGCAGAGGAATGGGTTCTTTTAGAAGATGGACTAGAAAACTGTCAAAAGGATTAATCAGTTTAAAAAAAAAATCCAGTGAGATGTTTATTTACAAAATTATAGTGAAACTCCCTCGCTTTACAGACTTGATTATTGTTCAGATCAAATTAGGTTATGCATAAGTGCGCTTCAGCCTCTCACTCTGCCCTAAATCCGACTCGGACATTCTGCTCCTCTCCTCTCCCTGCACACGTGGGGCAGGGACCCTGCAGGCTCAATTCCTTTGTATCTGCATCTTCTTAGTCATGGGATCTGAACACATTGGTTCTTATTCCTACCAAATTTTCTAGTCCTATGTATTTTTTCTTCCTGTTGGTTTATTGCTTGGGTTATCATTTTACAGATCTAGTTTAGGAAGAAGCAACATGAATTTCTTTGAAAATTCAAATGTCTATTTAAAAATGAGCATCGATGCAAATGAAATGGTTAAACACTTGCTATTTTAGCTCCCAAAGGAAGCAGTGAGAGGTGAGACCCAGTGAAAGTTCCCTTTTTACTGGAGCATGCCCTGGGCATCTGTCATGTTTAATAATGCTTTTGACCTTTAGGAGTGTTGAACTTGGAATTTCTCTTAGGTCATCTTGGGGGGCATTGTCATACACTCTGTGTCAGCATTGTTTCCAAAGATAGGTCACACCAGATCGTACATAGACCTTTGAGGTTAATTCATTAGAGAAATTTGTTTTATCATTCAAATTGAGTTTTCCCTGTAAAGGAGGTAAACTATCAGTGTGTTTCACTAGATTTTTGAGTCATAGGCTGCTTTGTTTTTGGCATACTGGTTGGAGATGTTTCTGTCTTTGTGTCAGCTTTTTTCCAGGCAAATCTTACGTCTCATGAACTAAAGCTACATATATGTTCACAAAGGTATTTAGGAAACTTAGGCTCATTCTTGACAATTTCCAGAGAAGTGCTATCTTAGTTTTTGCGGCTGCTCAGGTAGGTGATTAGTAACATTATTACTTCTTGACGGGTGTTTTTGCAGCTGGGGGGGTGGGGGTGGGGGTGGTGGTGGTAATAAGCATATTGCATATAGGAAGAATTAAATGTATGGCTTTCTTTAGGTTATTTTTTCTTTGGCAGTCAGCTTATACCTATAAAGAATATTGTACACAATAAATAAAAAAACATTAAAGTTTGGGTCCTAATTTTCCATGTGGGTCCTTTTTTTTTTTTAATGTTGCACAAAATATTCAGGACAGCAGAATAGCCTTTAAAAAATCTTTTTAATGAAAAGTATTACTTTTCTATTTAATTTAGTATTTAACAGATAAGTATTGACATGGGCAAATACTTTAGTGTTTGTTGCTGATGAAATAAAACATTTGATACCCACATAAGCAAAGAAAACTTGCCCAAATAAAAATTAGTCCATAGTCACAGATGAC
Source organism: Lontra canadensis (assembly GCF_010015895.1). Taxonomy (NCBI): domain Eukaryota; kingdom Metazoa; phylum Chordata; class Mammalia; order Carnivora; family Mustelidae; genus Lontra; species Lontra canadensis. The sequence goes on along the minus strand of NW_022631019.1, from coordinate 5,716,473 downwards.
ACGGCTGATCCTAATCACCAGCTTTTTAATAATAGACTTTTGCTCACAGAGGCATTGTGGGAACTGAGTGGGGCTGGCCACATGCCAGCCTTTCCTCACCATTTAAAGAACAGTACAGAGCTCATCAGAGTGACAGTGGTTCTTAGAAGCCTTTATATTAAAGGACATTATTATTATCACCAAGACCATATTTTCCAAACAATTTTTTTTTTTTTTTTTAAAGATTTTATTTATTTATTTGACAGACAGAGATCACAAGTAGGCAGAGAAGCAGGCAGAGAGAAGGGGAAGCAGGCTCCCTGCTGAGCAGAGAGCCCGATGCGGGACTCGATCCCAGGACCCCGAGATCATGACCTGAGCCGAAGGCAGAGGCTTAACCCACTGAGCCACCCAGGCGTCCCTTTCCAAACAATTTTTAAGAAGGATTGTTACTTATTGTCAGATCCTGTTTGTATCCAGATAGAGTGTTAATGTTTCAGATTTTACTTGAGAGTAGGTTTTGAGGGTTTATGTAGTATCCTAAACTAATGTGATAATGCATGTAGCATTTGTATTTTCTCTTAGTTTAGTTGGTGCATTTTTGGCTAAATTATTATAAAATTGACTTTCTGCCTCTTTGTGTCCTTTCCACAAATGCTTTGTTAAACTACTGTAAAATGGAGTACATTCTCACTGCAGTCATTAAATCCAATTAGTACTTGGATGGGAGACTAGTGGACCAAACAAAAGAGTTAGTGGGGAATTGCTTTTTTCTTTCCTCTTATTATTTTGAGCTGGTATATCTTTATATCCATTGGCATACGTATATTATGTAACTCATTGTGTAATACTCCTGATCATTTATATTTTATTTTACTATGATTATGCTTAACTAATTTCACTTCACTGAGAGTTAGATTGCTCTTATGGAAGAAGTAGCCAGCTGGTTTCTTTTTTCAATTCTTGCTATCAAAACTTCCCAGCTGTATTACTTTAAGTGAGCTATTTAATCTTCTAAGGGTATTAGTTTCCATCTATCTGTCATATCAAGGTAATACTTGTCCTGCTTACTTAAAGGATTATTCTCATGAGAATAAAGAGAGGTAATATAGTGCTTTGAAAATTTTACAGTGGCCTCCAAATGTAGGAGTATTAGTTGTTATTAGGATTGGCTGTATATAATAAAAGCCTAAATCACAGTGGTAAAAAGTATGTGTTCTCATGTAAAACAAGGTGTCTTCAAGGGTATGCCATCCAAGGTTGATAGAGGGACCATGCTTCTCAGGTATCTTGTTTCCTGCCTGCGGCTGCATTGTCCTTACTGCATGGTTTCCATTCTCAAGCTTTCCTTGTGGCCACAGATGGCCCAGGACATGAACTATTTGTTGCTATTCTACGATGAGGTAAGTATAGAAACAGAAAGTAACCATTTAGAGATTTTTTTATAGCTGTTTGACATTGCTACAGCATCTTATTTGTGTTGTATAAAACACTGCTCTGGAGTAGATGGGGGCAAGTGTTTCTTAGCCACAGCTAGACAGCTGAAGGAGGAGGGCATACAGGCAGAAGCCAAGACCGCCCATTCCAGTGCATTTCTAGTAGCCCCATCTAACAGCCTCAGTTCACATGGATTTTCCAGGGGGCCGCAGTTGTTTTGTCTGTGTTCCAGTAGTGGAGGGGTTCTGTTACTAAGGAAAGTGGGAGAACAGCAATAAGGTAGGCAGCCAGCAATCTCTGCCCCAGCTGGACAAGTCTGAAACCTCAGAGCCATTCAGCACAGAATCAGATTCACAAAGGCTGCCCAGTTCTTTAGTGATAATGACTCCAGGGGCAGCAGCTGTTTCTGGGGGCTGGGAGAACTGTACTTATGTCAGGTGGAAAAACATACTGAGAGTGTCAAGAGCAGAGTAAAAACAAGAGATTATATAGTTACCTTTCATAGAAAGGAACATTTTTAAAAAAGTTTGTTTATTTATTTATTTGACAGGGAGAGAGAGAGAGAAAGACAGTGAGAGAAGGAACACAAGCAGGGGAGTGGGAGAGGGAGAAGCAGGCCTCCCGTTGAGCAGGGAGCCTGATGTGGGGCTCGATCCCAGGACTCTGGCATCATGACCCGAAGTGAAGGCAGATGCTTAACAATTGAGCCATCCAAGCGCACCTGGAAAGGAACATTATTATTATTATTTTTAAAGATTTTATTTATTTATTTGACCGACCGAGATCACAAGTAGGCAGAGAGAGAGGGGGAAGCAGGCTCCCTGATGAGCAGAGAGCCCGATGCTGGGCTCGATCCCAGAACCCTGAGATCATGACCTGAGCCGAAGGCAGAGGCTTAACCCGCTGAGCCACCCAGGCGCCCTGGAAAGGAACATTTTTAACAGATTGTACATTTATTTGTATTTCTATAACTTGAAAATATATTTATGAATTTAGTTACAGTTCCTCATCTTAAACCAAGATGGATTATCTTCATGCAAATATGATTAAGTGTGGTTCTCCAAAGATAAGCTATGGAAGTGGAGGGGTGCTTGGCTGGCTCAGTCAGTAAGTAGAACATGCCACTCTTGATCTCAGGGTCATGAGTTCAAGTCTCGTGTTTGGTGTAGAGCTTACCTATAAAAAGGTATGAAAGTAGAGCTTTTGAAAAGATGACTTTTAAAAGGTATCTTTTTGTTAGTTTGGAATTGGCATGATCCTCTTTGGTATGTTGTGTGTAAACACATGTAGGGTACAAGTTGTAGGGAAGTTTTTAAGAGACTAGTTTAACAAGGATGAATGGCTTACGATTTAGTTGAATTTTATTTGTGTTTTCAGATCTTAGTTTCATTGTTTCATCAGTATTAGGAAGTCTGGTAAAATGTCTTCACCATGATTGGAATCCTTCACGTTGCGGCATTGCTGTTTTTTCCCCCAGTATAAAAGTGTTTGTTTCCTTCTGGCGTGTTAAGCCAGCGTATATTAAATGTTCTTATTATGTAGCATTTGGTACTAGGCATCTTTAGAGGAAGGGATTACGAATGATGGCTGCATCTTTAAGAGAAAGTCCAAGTTCTTGCCTTCTCATGTGTAAGTATTTGTGGGAGGCATAGGGCATAAGTAGATGTCTTTAAGGTAGCTAAAAGTATTGTATTTGCTGTAGTGTCTGTACATCAGAGAGGAGGTGCAAAGTGATCGAACCTGTCCGTTGGTAAGGTAAAGAGGAGGCATCCTAATGAGCTGGGTGGTTTGGAGTTGGCTTTTACAGATAAGGGGGAGAAGGGTCAGGTCTAGATGGAGAAACTTTTACCACCAACTGCTTGTTGGTTCAGAGTGATGTTTGTCCTCTGCAGTTCTCATATGGATGATTTTTAGTCCTAGTGATGGGATTTGGAATGTGAGAAGGTTGTGGGCATTGTCCATTAATTAGCTTATGTAGGCAGTTTTGCAGTGAAAATTGATGATTGTGCTTGGCTTTTCAGCTAAAGGCATTAACTGGCATTTTATTTTTTCTCTGAGTCAGTGAAGGTAATGCTGATGGTCATTTGCCATTCGTGGTCATTGAGCAAAACCTACCGTGGTCACGTATGGTCAGTGACTGCTGGTCAGGCAGGACTGTTCTTGCTTTTAGACCATCTTTTTCTTGACCATTCCATTTGAAGAAAAAATGTACCTTTCCTTCTCGTTTTATCCCAGAAAAACCTTCTCATGCCACCCAGTTATTCATAGAGAAAAACTTGCCTTATCTGCCAGCCCAGGTGGCTTGATCTTTACTTTCTTGCTGCCTTGTGGAAGTTGGTACAAGTTGTAGTGCACTTGACGACAACCCCACAGGACTCACTTGCAGCCTTTTCTTCAGAGTCTCAGTTGGAAGAGGTCTGCTGGCTTTTCCCCTTTATAGTGAGCAAACATTTGGGAAGCTCGTGCTCAGTTCTGAACATCTGAAATAGTTGAATAACTTTCAGTTGCTCCAGATCCTGACAACGATGCAGTTGAGTGAGGATAGTTTGGAGACTAATTGGTTGGCAACTCTTTCTACTCAGCAGTACTTCAACTGTTTCTGGAGAAAGAAACTGCTAGAGGATTCTGGGTGAGCCCAGGCATGTGGTCAGTGGCAGAGAAGCCGCAGCTGTGACTCGGTATCACTGACGAGGCTGCAGGAGTAGGAAGTCAAGTAGAAGTGGAGGAAATGCAGTTGGAGGACTAGGTGTTCCAGAGCAGCAAAATGACCGTGTACTTACCCTGCTGCCTGGAAGCACTGCCTTCAGTTTGCTTTTCTTTCTTTTTTTTTTTAAAAGATTTTATTTATTTATTTGACAGAGATCACAAGTAGGCAGAGAGGCAGGCAGAGAGAGAGAGGAGGAAGCAAGCTCCCCGCTGAGCAGAGAGCCCGATGTGGGGCTTGATCCCAGGACCCTGGGACCATGACCTGAGCCGAAGGCAGAGGCCCCAACCCACTGAGCCACCCAGGCGCCCCTCAGATTGCTTTTCTAAGTGTGAACTAATTAAGATTAGAAAATTTCAGGTTTTACTTTGGAAAGCTTAAAGCCGTGGTTTGTGTTCTTTTCTCCGGCAGCATCAGAATCATAATACCAGGTGGACTGCCTTGGCCTTTGAGTCAGTGCGACGTAGGCTGCAAAGTGGGCCACATTTCCCCCTCAGTTTTCAGGGCTTCTCTGGCTTTTTACTTAATGCTGTACAGTTTCAAGACATTTATTTCATGAGTTAATTAACCTCCCTAAATGGGTTTTAAATTTCTTAAGGGAACAAGCTGTATTTTGAACATTTCTGGTATTTTCTGTGGTCCCTAGTACAGTTTCATGGGTATTGTAGGCTCTTTGTTTCTGGAGGTGGTGGATTTGCTGCACATCTCCAAAGTGGCTGGCTCCTTGTCCTTCAGATCTTCGGTCAGATGTCACCTCCTCTGGAAGGTTTTTCTGACTACCCTATCCATGGCCTCATCCTCTTTCATCCTTGGTCATTTTTGTAAGATAATTGCCCACTCTTAATGTCTTTTTTTTTTTTTTTTTTTAATGGCACTGATGATCATCTGAAATCCCTTGGTGGTTTATTTACTTGTTTTCCTTTCCCCAAGGATAGAACTTGGGCAGGGGTGATGAACTTGGTGGTTTTTGAGCTCGGCCTCAGAGAGGTGGTTTTTGAGCTCAGCCTCCAAGGATTGGAAGGATTTGCCTGAAAAGTTACCAGGGCTTTAGCTGAAGCCTTTTTGGACAAAGGAAAGAGGTAGAATATTTTTGTTGAATATTGGAGTCTAGTTTGTTTTGGTGATGGCAGTGATTGATGATAGAGTTGAAAAGGTATGTCTGACTCTAGAAGCCAGACTGAGAAACTGGATTTCATTTGTTAGATGGTGGGGAACCATGGATGGTTTGTTAGCAGTTGAGTGTATGATCAGAACTCTGCTTTAAGAAAATTAGGTTAGAGATAGAAGGAACTCACTGGAAAGCTGCTAAAATATCTCAGATGAACCAAAGTGAAGGCCTGATCTTGGATACTCTTAGTGAGAGGAAGGGAGGACCTTGCTTAAGTTATAAGCAGGATTTACGTGCTGTGCAGTGAAAACAAATGTCCTTGTCACCGATCAGTTTGTATTGCAGGTAGGAAACACTTAGAATTCAGTGGAATAATTTGAGATATGTATTATATGCACTGAGGACTCATAGTCGGGTTTTTGTTGTTTTGTTTTGTTTTTGTTTTTGTTTGTAAGGGTAGGTAGAAATGATTGATTTTGCAGATTTTGAATGGAGATTCAGAGAAGTTCAGTGATTTTCCTAACATCATGTTATTGACAGCCAGATTTTGAATTTAGGTCTCTGTAATTTTAAATCCCGTGCTTTTTTTCCTATAAAATAGTCTGTAGAGAACAAATGAGAAAGATGGTGGAGTCAGAACGTCCAGGATTCCCTGATCATTGGCTGTTAGGTGTGAGAGAAGATGAGGAATCCTGTAATAAAGGGTTTTGAGACCCAGAGCCTGGGACAGGGTTTGTTCCATCAGAAGCTGTGGTAATTGTTATGAGAAAGTGATTCAGTGCTAGTTCTCTCATAAGTTTTGTTTTACTTGTTTATATTTCAAAATTGTTCTTAAATTTTAGTTTCCTGGCCTGTATCCTTACTCTAAGGATGCCAGTCTGCTCAAATAGGCTACAAAGAGATTATTATGGGCATATTAGCTATTCATTTCTTTTGTAGAATCCTGTGACCATTCCAGCTGCTTTCTCATATCTTGTCTTTATTTTCTTACATACATACATTTTCTAATTTAGTTCTTTTGGTTTGGTTGCTGTTTTGTCTTTTAACTAGCAGCCACATAATTATGAAATGTTTAAATTTGTGAACATTGGTAAAATACATCTTCTAGCTGCTGCATGTAGCATCTGGTCTCCAGCTGAACTCTGTCTGAGGCCTGAAGTTCACTTACCTTCATCAGAGGAGACTGGTCCTATAGGCGCACTCTTCTTCCCCTGAGTCTCCTTCTCTGGTTACCAGAGCTTTGCCTGATACCTTTTCTTTTCTTTTCTTTTTTTTTTTTTTTTTTAAGATTATATTTATTTATTTGATTATATTTATTTATTTGACAGACAAAGATCACAAGTAGGCAGAGAGGCAGGCAGAGAGAGAGGGGGAAGCAGGCTCCCTGCTGAGCAGAGAGCCCCATGCAGGGCTGGATCCGAGGACCCTGAGATCATGACCTGAGCTGAAGGCAGAGGCTTTAACCCACTGAGCCACCCAGGTGCTCCACCTGATACCTTTTCTTACACAGAATGTTGGTGAGGTGTATTATTAATGTTTTCTTTAAAAAAAAAAAAGAAAGAAAGAAAGAAAGAAAAAGTCCTTACTGCAAAGCACAAGTATAAACAACTCTGCAAAGCATGTATGTAGCTTAATGAATTATTTTAATGTGGAAATTCCTCTCAGGTCAAGAAAGAGAGAACTTTAGCAGCCATCTGTCGAGTTCCTCCACCGTGATGGTCCTCTCCTTCCATACAATGTTAACCATGGCTCTGACTTTTGAAGTCATTGTTTATGTTCTTTTGTAGTTTTACCTCCAAGTGTGGCTCTCTCTGGGCGCTAAAGTTTTGTTTTGGCTGTGATACGTCTTTTAAATCTGTTATAATCTATAGATTTCCCCCTCATCATCCCTTTATTTTCTTAACACTTTATGGACAAATCCAAGCCGTTGGATCTGCACATTCTCCCACAGTTTGGGTATTAGCGACCCCCAGCGCCGCCGACACACAGACGCACCTCTGGCCCCTGCATTTCTTTTACAGTAGCAGCTGCATCTCGAGGTTTGGTCACACTTGGGTCTGAGCCATTTGGGCAGCTTTACGGATAGTGTAGTACACTTTTACCAGTTACATGTTGCATCTGGTATTTGTTCATTTTTGGTATTATACCTGTACCTGCTAGTCCTGGGGAGCTGCAAAATTGTGAAATTCTAATTGTATCATTTTGTTTTCATTTATTAGCTAGAATAATTTTATATGGCAGTGCTTCCTGTCATCTCTTTGGTTACCCAGTTGTGCAGCTTCTATTAGAAAGGCAGGATATATAGACTTGATGTTTTTCTTTATTTACCCAGTTTTCAAACAATGCATTAGTTATCGTTAAACCTTTTTTGATGGGTTTCAACTAATTGCAGTTCTTAAAACTTAATGAAGCCCAGATTGCTCCATGGTTGACTAGTGGGAGCCTCTTCCAGTTGGCTTCTGAGTGCTTTTGATATGACCCTAGTGGTCTAATAGTGCCCTTGGTGTCTGTATGTTTAGATATTTCATCCTCCTCTTACGCATTGTAATGTTTCCCACGTCAGACCTGGAATCAGCATTTCTTCTAGAATCCTTAGTTTCTTTTAATGAGAAATGATAGTTTAGGAGCACAGTCTGGGCCATTTAGGTCTCTCTGTTACCAGATTGGTCATTGATTCTCGATCTTTTTTTTCTCGATTTGTATATTATGTGAAAACTATGTGAAAATTTGTAAAATGTCAGTGGACAGAGCTGGTAAATACCGATTATACCTTATAAGTCATACTGATTTTTTTTTGGAGATTTATTTATTTATTAGAGAAAGAGGGAGAGGGTGAGTGGGGAGAGGGAGAGAGTCTCAAGCAGACTCTTCACTGACCATGGAGCCCAATATGGGGTTCTATCCCATGACCCATGAGATCACAACCCAAACTGAAACCATAAGTCAGATGGATGCCCAACCCACTGAGCCACCCAGGTGCCCCAAGATCGATCAGTCTGTCTATATATGTATCTCTCTCTCTCTCTCTCTATGTATCTATATATCTTTATTAATATATTTTTGTATATAGTATATATATATATATATATATATATATATATATTCTAGCTTATGTAAGATAGAATATTTACATATTCTTCCCTTGTGTTTTAAATAATGGTACTTTGTCTACATTTTCCAAGTATGCATATATGTATGTATCTTTTCATATATATATCTCTTTCCATCCATTTAGGAGAGAGAGAGTGTGTGTGTTGGGGGTAGAGGGAGAGGGAAACCCAAGCCGACTCCCTGCTGAGCACAGGGCCTGATGCAGTGCAGTCCCACCACCCTGAGATCACGACCTGGGCCAAACCCAGTAATCAGGCGCTTCACCAACTGCACCATCCAGGTGCATCTCATCCTGATACTTTTTCATTTAGATTCAGAATTACAGAGTTTTTATTTAATCTCTCTTTATTCCATCTGTACCTGCTTTCTTTCATATAGAGGTACCTGGTTCTCTGGGAGACAGGAGTGCCAGTAATTTCAGTGTACAGTGTGTCTTCTTCTTCTTTTTTTTTTTTTTAAGATTTTATTTATTTGACACAGAGATCACAAGAAGGCAGAGAGGCAGGCAAAGAGAGAGAAGGGGAAGCAGGCTCCCTGCTGAGCAGAGAGCCGGATGCGGATGCGGGGCTCCATCCCAAGACCCTGAGATGACCAGAGCCAAGGCAGAGGGTTAATCCACTGACCCATGTGGGTGCCTCTACGGTGTGTCGTAATGTTGGTTTTCTGGACCAGTGTGCTTAAGTATACCGTGTGCTTTTAAAGTACGGAGTTTCAAGTATTTTTATTTCAGGAAAATGTTCTTGGATTATAGTTTTTAGTATTTGTTCTTACACTTAAATTTGATTTTCTTTTTCAGGAGATCCTGTATCTGTATGCTAGTTGTTCCTTGCCTGTCCCTAGTATTTGTCATTTTCTCCTGAATCCTTTTTATGTTTTTTTCTTTCTTTTTTTAACGTTTTAAAAGTTTTCTTCTTTTCATTTTCTTTTTCCCCTCATAGGCATTGTTAGCTGTGTTTACTCACTCTTGTATTCCTCTTGGATTAGTTTTCATTTATTAAATAATTTGTCTGGCCTGTTACTTCTGAGGTCTCCTGAGTCTGATGGATGTTGCTCCCTAATGTCTCGTATCTTTTATTTAAGGGTATCTTTTAACTTGTGTTGTAACAGCATGGTACAGTTTGTCTGAGGGCCGTGCACCAGTGTGTGCATTTTTTCCTATGCTTTCACTGACTGTAGGGATGTTACCCAGTGCCTCCTCCTTTTTTTTTCCTGTTCATAACATTGTATGAAGTTTATTCTTAAGTACTTTTCCTTTGCTTATTTTTATGCAATTTTAATTTTTCATGAACTTTCAGAAGGAGATGTGGTTCAATGGAGTTTATATCTTCTAACTTCACAGAACAGCTTCTTCCCTGTTAAATTTGTAATTGTTCCATTCCCTGTAGCTTCTCCTCTGTCGCACCTCCGTGTCCTGGCAGGGCACTCTGGTAACTTTTTATGAGTTCACAAGTGGTTAGACTTCTTAGCCTCCTTTGGCTTCCTCCTCCTGCTGACTTGCTGTCCCCATGGTCAGAACCCTTGCAGTCTCCAGCTGCTGTTCTCACCTTGATCTACCTTATTGCCTGTTAGCTGTTTCGAGAGCCCCCTGATCTTAGGTATGCCAGATACCCGTTCATTCCTTCTGTTTTCCTCTCCTGCAGATGCTGATAACCACAGGTCTTATAGCTATTGGTGGTTTATAAAGATACTTTGTTTCCTCATTTTGTTGTACTGTCAGTGGGAATTTGATTTGATTCTCTAGTTGATCTGTTTTTATGTGGGGATCTAGGAAGATCCATAATCAATGCTCCCTTCTTCCCAGACTTGCTGGTATGTTAGTTTTTATTGAAATGGTTTTTTGCTAAGCCCCAGGACCACAAACCTATGAATTCTTAAATCGTGACCTGCTGTTTGTCATGACTGCCACTGTTCTTGTATACAGCTTGAGGGAGGTATAGGTACAGGAGACAAGACCATACAATATTGGTTTAGCACAGGTCAGAGGCATAGATACTCAGTTTTCTTCTAAAAAATTTTTTTAGGCCAGGTTCTGGCATACAGGAGATTTCCTTTGTCCTTTCTTCCTAAAAAGATATGAAGATTGGCCTGAGAAGTCTCAATTTATACCATCAATAGTGAGAATATGCTTTTCTCCCTCCACCTTCAACTCTTCCTCCCCCATAGTGTATGTTTTAAAGCATCAAATTTTCCCTGTTGTTGTATCCCTTACAGAATAATCCTAAAGCATGTTAATTTTTCAGACAAGGCAGCAACCATATTGGTGAGTGAGGTTGGAGAACAAGGGGGTGTTTTGTTTTGTATGAATGTGATTCCTGATATATACATTCATCTGATATAATCCGTCAGCCAGCAATTATAGCTGAAATTTTATGTTTTGCAAACATAAACATTAGCCATTACAGGTGTCAACAGTTTGGTGTATATGCACAATATTAAACAAATATATATTTATGAAGTTTAATTACATAGTTCACATGGGAAAATCTCATAATATGTAATCATTAGGTCAATATTACTATTTATTTTGCGTAAATATAAAGTATGCTAATAAGAGGAAATGGTACTTTTCAGTGTCGGTGATACCATACAGAGGGAGATAAAAATGCCAGTGGTCTCATGGGCTAAAATATACCTTTTAGTTCTTAAATACAAATTTTAAATGAGTCCACATATATAGTATCATGCTATTTTCAAAGGGAGGAAGTACATATCTTCAGCAGATAGGCTGGAACAACTGGGTATTCATATGGCAAAAACAAAAGACAACACACAACCCTACCTTATGCCATACCCAAGAATTAATTTGAGATGGATTGTTGCCCTAAACAAAATATAAACTTTCAAGAAGAAAACAGGAAAAGTATCTTTACAGTCTTGATGTAGACAAAGAGTGGTGACAGAGGAGATAGAAAGTACAACCATAAAAGGAAAAAAATGGAGTTAATCAAAAGACATTGTTGAGAATGTTCCTAGGGATGCTTAGGCTGTGAGAAACTGTTCACAACATGCAACTTAGAAAGGAATTCATAATATATTTTGAAACTAAAAAAACAAAAACAAAAACAAACCCCAACCTACTACAACTCAATAATAAGACAACTCAGTTTTTTTAAAAAGGTGAAGATTTCAACAGGACACTTCATAAAAGAAGACGCACAAATGGTGGGTAAGGCGGTGAAGACATGCCCAGTATCATTAGTTATCAGGAGGATGCAAATTAAGCTCTAGAAAACACCACCATGTGGACACTAGGATGCCTAAATGGAAAAGACTCATTACGCTGATTGCTGGCAAGGATGCCTGCTCTGGCAAGGAAGTGACATATTTCGCTGGTGGGAATGAAAATGGTACAACCATGTGAACAGTTTGACAGTTTCTTAAAAATTTAAATATATATATGTATATCTCCTAGTCCCTGTGATACAGAAATCAGAATAGCAGTTCCCTCTATCAGTGGGGTAGGGATTGTGTGGGAAAATGCTCGAGAGAACTTTCTACATTCGTAGAGATGCTTTGGGTTTGAGTTATAAAGGAGTGTATATATATTTTTATAAAAACTAATTGAATGGTGTACCTAAAGTACCTGTATTTCACTGTCTGTAAGTTATATGTCAATTTTAAAAATCCAGTGCAGGTTTAGAAACATTTTATACAGTTTAGGAAGTATAGATCTTGTAATATTGCTTTATAACGTTTTAGTTTTGGGGTTTGATCCAAATTTTATTTGTCTTTGCAGTACATTAGAGTAGAACTTACTTCAGGGGTTTCCCATTGGTGTTTGCTCACTGGTGTCTAGCTGGTTTCACGTAGTGTGTGACATGAGTTCCAAAGTACATGGCCCAGTTTATGTGGTAAATACAATAAAGGCTCTTTGGCTATGCCGTGAACTGCTTGAACCACCTGAGCTCTTGCTGCATCACCTTTTTTCTAGATGTTTAGGACACGTAACACTAGTGTGTAGTAATTTGCCTACCATGACTTCCGCGAGGGGCTGTTGATGTAGGGCCCTGTGATAGCTGTGATGGTGGACTTCAAAGACGAGATCTTGCCGAGCTTTTTGACATTCTCTCTAATGTTAATTTTTGAGGTGTCCTTCCATTTTACTATTTATATCTGGTTATCTTTTAGCCTCTTTTATCTTAGGTTGTAGTCCACCTCTAGAAGATGCTGGCTCCTACAGATCCGACCCAGTTTGAATTCCTCTGTGCCCTATTTATATCAGTATGGCCAGATTTTTGAAAGACAATGAATTTCTGCTTTGCTAGAAGCTTTTGTTTTGGTGGAATTTGAATATAACATGGTAATTCTTATGAAACCTTATTTGATTCTCTGTACTTTTCCTTTAAATGTGTTTCCCCTTTCTTTTCTCTCTCTCTTTTTTTAAAGGTTTTATTTATTTATTTGACAGAGAGATCACAAGTAGGCAGCGAGGCAGGCAGAGAGAGGGGGGAAGCAGGCTCCCCCTGAGCAGAGAGCCTGATGTGGGGCTCGATCCCAGGACCCTGAGATCATGACCTGAGCTGAAGGCAGGGGCTTAACCCACTGAGCCACGCAGGCGCCCCTTGTTTCCCCTTTTTTACCTAATTCTGGCTATTTCATATCTGTACGATATAAAGGTATATGAAGATATAGATTACACACTGGAATATCATGGTTGGATCAACTAAAAGTACATTAAAATTCCATTTATAACTTTTGGAGAAGGGGGACTAGGGGGACAGTTCTGATATTTTCTGCTTATAATGAATAACAGTGGTTATTTCTTTGCTTCTACTCTATAACGTAGGCACAGTAATGGATTTTTGCACAGTAGGTAATCTGGATTTATGTGGTATCATAGATTGACAGATTCACACATAATGCACACAAATGGAAAACCTAAAAATATTTTTGTTTAGAAATTGTGATTCATTTTAAGTTACTGTTTATTTAAAACTAGCTTTGCTGGAGCGAGGTCATGTTCCATGAATTGCCTAGGGTTAACCTGTCCTTAGTATAACTTGCTAATTTGCTTAGAGTGTTAGGACTTCATGTTTATAGGATGGTACTAGAAGACTTTTTCTCGCTATTCGCGTGTGAAATGGGTGGGTGGGTGAGGAGCCGGCTTTAGTTAGTACATAGGAGCGTCACATTATTCACTGAGTCTAGGGTGCGATGAAGGTTTTCAAATTTTGTTTTGGAAGTTGTCTTTCTAGTCTAGGGCAACTTAATGTTTTGTTGCTTGGGGTTAGTTATATCATCAATTTGTGTTTTCATCGTCATCATTCAGTCACTCATTCATTCCTCTTAGTTGAAGTTCTGCCACGAGCGGACCGTGGTTTGTTCCAGGGAATAGCAAGGAACAAAACTGATGATATTGCTGCCCTTGTGGATCTTGGGTTCTCTTGGGGTGCTGGTAGGGGTACAGACAGTACGTAAGCGTTACAGTGGCTCTTACACTGGGGTCCTCTGGGCGTTCAGACATTTTATGTAATAGCTTGCATTCTATGCACCTTTTTTTGGGGAAGAGAGACCATCTCAGCAGAGGTTAAGAACCATTGTTCTGGAGCCTGATTTAAGGTGTAGTTACCACGTATTGATTCCTATATAAATGCAAAGAGGCAGTAGCCTGTCTAAATTCCCTGGGCAGTTGGTTCCGCTATCTCTTCCTCCATATGATCAGATTAAATTTTCTCAGGCATTGTTTCATTTTATGTCCTAGTAATTATTTACTGCCGATTAGAACTCTGACAGTTTCTCTTCTGAGCCTATCTGACATAACATTGGTAGAGCTAGGAAATGATTTCCTGCAATTCCCTCTGTAGTGATTTCCTCCCCCAAATGTCAGAATATGGTAATATTGTTAATAGGTAAGTGGTGGCTATATTATGTGTTAATTGCCAGGAGTTGGCTCCTAATGTTTTCTTCTGACAATAAAAGCTTTTCTGACCTCAGAAGATTAGGGAAGTTATCTTGATTCTTGTTTTAAAGATCATCATTGCTGATGGGAGCTTGAATGTGTAATTGCACAGATCTGAACTTTAGCTTGCACTAATCTTGGATGACGTTATGTGAATAACAGAGCAACACAGGGGAGCATAGCGTTGTGCTTGGTGGCTGGCTTAGCTTTGGCTCCACGCAAAGACTTTCAGGAAAGGTTTCTTTGTTCTTAAAAACTGGGAAATTAATAGATCTTCTGGCCAGGAGGCCTCCCTGATTTCTGTGGGACACTGGCCAAAAACAAGGACTCTGTAGGCATTAATATAACTTTGCTGCTTTGTTAGTAGCCTTGACAAAAGCTCCCTTTTTATGTGTATTTATTTTTCATATAAAGGATCTTTTACTATTTTGTATTTTAACACAAGGGGCAGATGTCTCCAGCTCTGAGCTGGGCTTTGCAACATGTCCTGCCTTTTGAATGTTTCTTTCAACTTGGGTAGCTCTCTTTGTTAAAAGGCCAAACCCCTTAGTGAGATGTTCTGGGAAAGAGGACCCCTTGATATTTGAAAGGTGAGAAATCCATTTAAGCCACGTGATGGCTTCCGACAGCCCCACTGCTGGGTTCTGCTTGTTTTAATGTAAGTGATAGATGCTCTCACTGGTTGTGTTCAGTAATTGGATGTGAACTATGTAATATAAGTGACATTTCGTGGCAAATGCGAGGGCGCTGTGGATGGCACCTGATTTCAGTGTTGCTGCGTTTTGGTTTAAAGGTAGAAACTCTAATGGAATTTAATTACCAGAGCGTATATTCAAAGATTAGTTCAAAGCATTGTAATACCCCTAGTTGTTAGGTAACTGGTTATTGTTCATGACAGTGAGTGTGTGTGATTTATAATGCCAGTGTGTGCAGTGCAGCAATAGAAATGCTAATAAGGCTGTGTGTAAAGAGGACAGCCGTCAATACTTTGTCAGCAGCTTGCCGCCGAGTAGTTTTCTTGGAAAGACATGATCTGTAATCAAAGAGGAGTTTGTGGAAGTAGCAAACATAGGCAAAAAATATTACGATAAGAAATAGTGGTCAGTGCTTTTTTTCAGGAGAGGTTTCAGTTATATCTTATTAATGACATCCGCCTACCCTGTTTAAGTGTGTATACAGCCATGATGGTCTATTATAGGATGAACAGGAGTTGGTGGTTCTCTGCTTCATTTCAAGGCTGGTTTTATAACCAGCACTGAGTGGAACATCTTATATTCAATTGGAGACTCTTTGGATTTTATATTTGAAGACCTTGTGTCTTTTTAAATTCAGCAAACAGTGTGACCTGTATAAGGATGGTATGGTATGCATGGAGGGCAAATGGAGTATGTGACTTTCTTCTACAAGCAGTTGAGAACATGTATGACTGCTTTATATTTATTTGCCTTAACATTCTTAGAATCTAAGTGTAAGCCATTGGGCACCTGACTATTGGCATGAACAGCTGTAATTAACTACTAGGCTTGTTCCTGTTCATTTTGTTTTCTAGCAGCCTGTTTGGTGTGTATTCCAACTCAATTAGACGTCGACTATCATCCAGGGAAAGCTAGTGACATGGAAAAGAGAGCCACAGAAACACGCCAGGGTGGGCAGAGAGAGAGAGAGAGAGAGAGGAGAGAGAAAAGCCTGTGACATAAACAGAATAATCTGTGACTTAAAAAAAATTGTGTTTGCCTAGGTAATATGTTTACATGATTCAGAAATCAGAAAGTATTAAAAGGTGTACTGAAGAGTCTGCCTCCTGTCCTTGGGCTTTTATTTGCTCAAATTCTTTTTCTTCACACTTCACCCCATGCAGATAATCATTATTATTATATTCCATATGTATTTTTCCCAGGGGCCTCTGTGCACACATAAGCAAATACAACAGTTGTCACATCATGCACACTATACTGTAGCTTGCCCGTAAGAATATATGTTGGAGATCTTTGCATATCAGTACACAGAGAATGTTCTCCACTCCCTGCTCCCTTAAAATCATGTGTATCTGTTTGGTTCTCCCGTGTGTGGATGCTCTATAACTTAGTTAGTCCCTTAGTGAGGGCTAATGGACATTGTTTATGTTAAATAAACTTGTTTGTTCCTGTTATTTTGTGCATATGCAAATGTATGTTTAGACTAGATTGCAGTCAGTAGTATTTCTGGGGAAACAGGTGATGGGAGATATTTGTAATTCTGATATGTATTTTCCCATTGTCCTCCGTAAGGGCTGTGCCAGTTTATATTTGTGTAGGAAGTACACGAGAGTCTGTCTCCCCACAGTCTGGCTAGCGGGGTGTTGCCAGTTTAGATATTTGCCAGTTTGAGCATATATTCTTGATGTGACTTTAATTTGTATTTTTCTCATTACGGTTTTATTTTTCACATTTTAGTCTTTGTCCTAATATTTTGGAATTTATTTTGGCATAAAGTCTAAGGTATGGATGCAACTTAATTTTTTTTCTAGATGACATCCCACCACTCTCAACGGAATTATCAAATAGCTCATCTTTCTCTCCTATTTTGCAGTGCCATCTTTATGGTAGACTGAATTCCTGAAAAATAATTCTTAACCGACGGTGGCATACATTACTCTGTACAGTTAGTTGCTCGTTGTTTCATTCTTACACACCACACCCAGCTGTGAATCTAATGATTGGTCAGAATGGTCTTCAGTGACTGGGGCTTGTGACAATGTACCTTTAAATTGGAACTAAAAAATTTATTTCCCTAGTCTTTAATCTAACCAATCCCAATCATAGAGAAAAGTTGCAAGTACAATATAAAAAAAACCTCTTTTTCCTCGAGTCATTTGAGAATGTCATCAAGTTATGCCCCATGAACCCCTGACACTTGAGCATGTGTTTCTTACAAAGGAGATATTTTCTTATATAACAAACAGTTCAACAATCAGCTGTCAAAACCAGCCTCAGTACATTGTTACTGAAACCCCATGCCCGTTTAGGTAGTTGTTCATTTTGTGTTACATCTAGTTGTCATGTTTCTGTAGTCCTTTGCAAAATTTGGAACAGTTCTTTAGTGTTTCCTTGACTTTCATGACCTTGACATTTTTGAAGATTTACAGGTAGGAGGTTTTGTAGAAAGTTCCTCCATTCGTGTTTGTATGGTGCTCCCTGGTTACTAGATTCAGATGAAGGATCTGCTCATTGCATCTCGCAGGCATTATTCAATTTGTTTGTTCTGTTATTGGTGTTCACTTTGATTACTGGATTAAAGTTGGGTCTACCATGCTTCTTTGCTTTAAAGTTACTTTTTATCCTTTGTAATTGGTGAGTATTTTGTGAAAAGGTGCTTTGTGACTATGAAAATACCTTGTTCCTGAGTAATTGTTCAGTTTATTCATTTATATTTCTATCAGCCTGGATGTATGGTTTCCTGTTGTATTCAGTGGGTTAATAATACATTATTATCCTTTTATATTTTGATTTTCAAATTGTTTCAGATTCAGCCAGTGGGAGCCTTTTCTGGATAGTTTCTGTGTGTCTTTCACATGTCCCTGTCATTCTTTGAGCACCTTCTTTCTGGTGTAATAAATTGTTCCAGACTTCTCCTTAGAGGCAGCCATTGTTACCGATTTCTTGTATCTTTCCTGAAATGTATCAATGTGTGTACATTTTAGTTTTTGTGAATTTGATTTTAAATTTTAAAATTTTAAAAATTTCATTTAAGGCTAATATATATGTGAAAGAATAAAAGTTATAATTGTACATACAGTTCAGTGAATTAACTATACATTGTATGTGTTCATAATATGTGTAGAGTTCTATTCACTAGTACTCATATCAAGAAATAAAATGCCGGGGTGCCTGGGTAGCTCTGTTGGTTAAGTGTCTGACTCTTGATTTTTGGTTCAGGGCATGATCTCAGGGTCATGAGATCCTGTGTCTGGCTCCACGCTGGGCATGGGGCTTGCTTGAAATTCTCTCTTCTTCTCCCCGCCTTTCCCCTCTCTTGAAAGAAAGAAAGAGAGAAAGAAAAGGAGGGAAAGGAAGAAATGCTGTAAGCACTCCAGAAACTACCTTCCTGCCTTCTCCCAGACACTACCTCATGATAACCACTGTTGTGAGCTCTAACATCATAGTTTAGATCTGCTTGCCTTTGAACTTTATATGCTGTGATACTTATCTGTGTCTGGTTTCTTTAGCTCTGCATATTGTTTATGAGATATACCCATGTTTTTTTGTGTGGCAGTAGTTTATTTTCATTGCTGTAATATTGCGTTGTATAGATATACTGCAGTTGATCCTAAACTGTTAATGAATATTTGGACAATTAGATTTTAACATATCTCCTTCAGTAATTGAGCAAATAAGTATATTACAAATCAGTAAGAAAATAGAGTATTGAACAATACAATGTAAAAATATGAGCTAATTCTAATAAACAGAACACTATACCCAGTGACTGAAGGATACACATTGTTTTCAAGTCCATATGGGATATTTATAAGAAGTGATTGTGTTAGATTTTAAAGCAGGTCTTAACATATTTCAGAGGACTCCAGTCATAGAAAACATTCTCTGACCACAGTGGAATTAAGAATCAAAACCAAAATGACTACCTAGAAAATCCACAAATGTGTGGAATAATATAGTGATACATTTTTAAGGCTTAAATAAGAAATCACAGTAGAAATTAGAAAATATTTTGCTTGAATGATTATTAAAATTATGACATATCACAGTTGTGGGTTATAGCTAAAGCTATACCCACAGGTAAGTTTTTAGCTTCAAATATATATAAGAATGTAAGAAAGGTTGAATAAAATCAATAGTCTAGGTATCTGTATTAAGAAATTTTAAAAAGAACTTAAGATGAAACCCAAAAAAGGGAAGGGAATAATGAAGATAAGCATGCAAATTACTGAATTAATAAGGAAATGAGGGAAGATAATCACCAATTTCAAAAGTTGTTCCTTTGAAATGACTGATAAAACTTAAATTCCTATAAACATAATAATGAAAAGAAAGAATAAAGACAGCAAGTTACCAATACAAAGAATAAAAATGGAATAATATTACAGATCCTATAGGCATTATTAGTAAGATATCAGAAGAACATTACGAACAGCGTTATACTGATAAGTGAACATTTAGCTGTGGCGTCAAACGTTCAGAGTAATTTAGATAATTTGAATTGAAGAGTTTCAGGGGTGCCTAGGTGGGTCAGTTGGCAGAGTATGCAACTCTTGATCTTGGTGTCCTGAGTTTGAGCCCGACGTTGGGTGTAGTTTACTTAAACAAAAAAAGTTTCCTGTGCCTTAGGTAAACTTGCACAGACATGAATAAGAGTTCACAATTTATCAGGAAAATTTACGAGCAAATTCTGGTCTTGTACATGGAGGTGATCTGTATTATTTAGAATGAATGAACTAGGGAATCGGTGACTCACGCAAGCGTAATGCTGAATAAACAGATTGCAGAAGAAGTCAGAGTACAGTGTCATTTATGAAAGTGTAAAAACTAAAAAACTCTATGTTACATTTTTAGTGCTGTATGTGTATGAAGTAGAAGCATAGAGGAGTGTATTGGAATGAACAACAGTAAATTCAAGGTAGTGGTTCCCTCTGGGGGGAGTAAGAGAACCTTGTCTAAGTGGACGGTAGAGGAAGCTTTTTCGGGTTTGGTAATGTTTTATTCCTTAAAATAAGTTTCATACATAGTCCATTATGTTTAAACCTACTGCCTGTGAAGTGTTTCATAATAAATTCTTCAAAAGAAAAATAATAAAGAAGATAGAAGAACCTTTGGGTGTTCTTATGAGCAAAGCTCAGCTTTAGCTGAGAGACAGAGACCTACACGCTTGGGTTTCAGTGTTGTTCATGTGGATGGAGAAATTGGTGTATGGATTTGGCAAGATTATTTAGACCCTTCTCTGTCTATATGAAGCAGTCAAGTCATAGTAGATGTTTTCCTGTCATCCTCAGGTGCCTTTGGGAAGACTGCTAGTTTTAGGGAAAATAATACCCCAAAAGACTACGTATCGTATAAAAAAATTACTTGCCTAGGGGTGTATGGTTACTGAGTGGTAGGTTTCATTGCTCGTGGTTTTGTTTAAAACACTTAACCATTCATTTTTTTGACCTTGTTTTTAATGGTGGAAGGGTTGCAAAGGGTCTCCATTGTAACATAACCTCTGTCAAGCCTGGGACTTTATCTGTTAATCTCTTGTGAATCCTCATTATCTGTCTCTTGAGCAATGTCTGATAGAAGCAATGTCTCATAGAAGCTCATTAAGTATTGGTTACATGATTTGAGGAAAGTATACTATAAAACTAATTTGAAATTATTTTCATTTATTATTGTAACTATGATCACTATAACCGTTATCTATGTTCTAGAAATCTTAGGAGACCATATAATGTCTCAGCCCAGAACTTTTATCTAGTAAATTATTTGATTTTAAAGAGCTTGGGATTATTGTTTGTAGTAGTCTTCAGCAATAACTAGGAGAAAATGTCATAGCCAACTCAGAGTTGTTTCTCTCGTATTCACTTCTGTCTGAGTTGAGATGGAGGAAGAAATTTAGATTAGGATGTTTCTTTTCTAGCTTTCACTGGTACAGAGCTTTTTCAGCATGACAGATTCATCACTTCTAAAAGAAGGTAGTCTTTTTGTGGTAATGGAAACATTCCCTATCTTGATTGTGGTGATGGTTATAAAACTAATGAAACTGTAAATATGTTAATTTTATAGTGTATAAATTATGCCTCAATAAAGCTGATTTAGAAAAAAAAAGATGAACCAAAACCCAAACAGTAAAACAAAACCCAGAAGTTAAAACTCGTTTCTCAAAAAGGATAGAGGATGAGGATTTTAAAGAAAAATGTCTTAATTAAAGGAAACTAACATATATGTTGTGTTAGTGGTTGAATGTGATGGGGAATCTTTTTCACCGAAATTAAACTATTTTAAAATGAACTGTGGCTCTCAGGTCATGTGTTCTTTGATTTTTTTCTCTCTTGTGGTTCCCCCGCCCCCCCCCCCCGCGGGGCGGGTGGGGGCGGGGAGTAGCATTTCCTCAACTCAGCTCACACTTGACTGAATACACTGATGGATTATCTGGGGATTAACTAACCCTTCTCATTTCCTGCTTTCCATTTCTCCTCTCCAACAGACCAGTGGGCCTTTGTTGTCTGGCATGTGGACTGAGATAAACTATCAAGGCATGTTTGTATTAGAAAAATGGTTGTAGATGGAACAGTTATAAATAGACTAACAGGTATTAAAGGTTACAGTCTTTGTTTAGGTTTAAATCAAAAGGAGAGAAGAATAAGATATTTACAACAAGACAGACTAGTTCACGTAAAATGAAATAGCAAAACATAAATTCTCTGGGTTCCTACTGATTTTTCTTTTTTTTAACCAAACTGTTTGAATTTGTTTATTTGCAAGTTGGTAATGTTTGCCAGCTGTAACTGTTTTCCTGTTATTATACAGGCTGACTTTATTTACATCGATAGTGATTTCTCAGCCTATATCAGTGCTCTTTGAAAGTATAAATAATTCTAAACATCCTTGTGTTGCTAAAAGGTATTTTACTGCATTACCAGCTCTATGGTTTTGCACTTTAATTCAGAAAGCAAGGGTACTAAAAGGTTATTACCTAGAAAGGAATATTGCTGGAGTCCCATAAAATAAGCATGTCCATCTTTATAAAAACTGATGCTTTAATATAGTACTGTAAGCTGAAAGTCCTTTATTTTTCTTTTCTTAAAATTTAGTGTTTCATGGTGCTAGTTTCCTGGGGTAGGAAGCAGCACCACTTTTGAAATGGTCACAGAGTTGCCTGGAATTTCAGATTGCTGCATAAAGTTATCCAGGCCACGATTTTATGCATGCATGCTTTCAACTCTTATAGGTTCACCATTGTTTTAAAGTACAATTTTTTTTAAAGTGTAGATTTATGTATTCTTGTTTGAATCAAGTTTTAAATATTTTTGATATAATGAGCTCAAATTTTACTTTTTTTTCTTTTTTAAAGATTTTACTTATTTATTAGAGATAGAGCATGAGTGGAGGGTGTGGGGAGAGGGAGAAGCAGTCTCCCTGCTGAACAGGACCCTGGGATCATGACCTGAGCCAAAGGCAGGTGCATAACCAGCTGAGCCACCCAAGTGCCCCTGAGCTCAAATTTTAGGAAGAATATTACTTTAAACTGAAATGACAGCCTTCTTATCTAGATTTTCTTCCCCTTAACAAGAGTTTAACTTCCTGCTTACTATCGGAATGACTGATTGCATAAATAATAAATAGTCTTCTATTTTTTTTTTTAAAGATTTTATTTATTTATTTGACACAGAGAGAGATCACAAGTAGGCAGAGAGGCAGGCAGAGAGAGAAAGGGAAGCCGGCTCCCTGCTGAGCAGAGAGCCCCGATGCAGGGCTCCAACCCCGCATCCAACCCCGCCTGCTATGACCTGAGCTGAAGGAAGAGGTTTAACCCTCTGAGCCACCCAGGCACCCCTTTTCTATAATTTTTTAAAGAATTTATTTATTTATTTGAGAGCACAAGCTGGTGAGTAGGGGGTGGGGACAGAGGGAGAGGGAGAAGCAGACTCCCCGCTGAGCAGGGAGCCCAATGTGAGGCTTGAGCCCAGGACTCTGGGATCATGACCTGAACTGAAGGCAGATGCTTAACCATGTAACTTACTGAGTCACCCAGGTACCCCCAATCTTCTATTCATTTTTTTTTAATTTTGAAAAAAATTTTAATTAGATTTGGTTTATTTGTTTGACAGAGAGTACAAGCAGGGGGAGAGGGAGAAGCAGACTTCCTCTCTGAGCAAGGAGCCTGATAGGGGGCTCAATCCCAGGACCCTGGGATTATGAACTGAGCTGAAGGCAGACTCTGAACCCACTGATCCACCCAGGCACCACACACCCCCTCCCCCAATCATCTATTCTTAATAAGTATCTTACTTCTAAATGAATGTGTGCTTTCAAATCTCCATTCTTGGTTCTGTTTGGGGAGCATGCTTACTTACTTCCATGGTATAAACTACTAGCGTCAAAGATGAGGGCATCTGGGACTTTGTATAGCTTGTTCAGTTCGTTCCAGAGAGCACCTCTTCTCCGATTTACTCCATGGGTATGCAGGGTGAGACTGTTCTCATAATTATGCGAAGATATCATCTGCCTTTTTCATTCTCCTTTCAGGAGTGTAGAGTGGAGTTTTGTAAGGGCTAAATGACGTGTAGTATTTCAGTAGATTGAATGTAACTATCTGATACGAGAATCTGTTATCTTAAGCCATACATAAGAAAATGTATGTATTGGGGCGCCTGGGTGGCTCAGTGGGTTAAAGCCTCTGCCTTCGGCCCAGGTCATGATCCCAGGGTCCTGGGATGGAGCCCCCAGTGGGGCTCTCTTCTCAGCAGGGAGCTTGCTTCCTCCTCTCTCTGGCTGCCTCTCTAACTACTTGTGATCTCTGTCTGTCAAATAAATAAATAAATAAAATCTTTAAAAAAAAAGAAAATCCTACCTATAGAACGCCATTACCATTAACCTCTTAAAGCACTGACCAGTTACTGCTATTAACCTGCAGCCTCTTCTAGCCACCTTCTGGTACTTCCTTCTCTCCCTGCCAAACTCCTCAACATTTTCTCAGCAACCACAATAAAAAATCTTAAAAAAAAAAAAAAAAAAAAAAAAAAAGAAAGAAAGAAAGAAAAAGAAATGTATGTATTACTTGTTTCCTAAATTTTGTTTTTTTTGTTGTTATTTTTAATTTTTTTAAAAAAGATTTTATTTATTTGACAGAGTGAGCAAGAGAGGAAACACAAGCAGGGGGAGTGGGAGAGGGAGAAGCAGGCTTCCTGCTGAATAGGGAGCCCAACATGGGGCTTGATCCCAGGATCCTGGAATTGTGACCTGAGCCGAAGGCAGACACTTAATGACTGAGCCACCCAGGCACCCCAATTTTTAGTTATTTTTTTACAGTTATTTATGTTAACATGTAGTTAGGTTATTATTGTTAAATGATTTAGTAAAAAAATACCTTGAAAATTTTTAATTTTTATTTTCCAATATAGTAAGTATTGATAAGATACAGTCCACATAAACAAAAGTTCTTTGAATGCCTCAGTACTTTTGAAGAGAGTAGTCTAACAAGTTTGAGAACCACTTCTATAAAACATGTGTTGACTCAGTGAAATCTTTTCAAGATATTTCAGCATCTGTTTCTAATAACAAAATCTGTGTGATGTGCCTTTAATCATGTTAGTAATTTTTGTTTAAAAATTAAAGTGATCATTTGTTTCATTTGTGAAACTTCTAGAGAAATTTGGAAGCCTATAAAAAACCCAGGTTTTAACCCCTCTTTCTGTGACTTCCTTTTTCACTACTACACCATCTGACACTGTTGGTTTGTGATAGAGCTCTCCAGCTTTCCTGGCTAGGTCATGTAGAAGGAGTGAGTAGAATCACTGCTGCTGTCACAACCATCAACAGAGAACAACTAAAGTATTGCAGAGATGTCAAACTTTATATCAGCTTGACTTTTTAAAAAAGAAATTCACCAGATTGTTTAATTCCATTTAGTATGGATTAAAGGCAATTTGGCAGTTTTATAGTGCTGCCTGTGAATAGCTGTTTTTCCCTCCATTATGGGGGAAATATTTGGAACCAGATAGAAAATTTGTGATTATAAATTTATCTGATAAAACCATCGCTACTAGAAAGAATACTGGCTTTTAGGAAGGAATTTATTTTGGGTTTGGACAGTAGATGTTGGTGATTTAACTATAGAGTCACAATATATCTGTGAAATTTCATCTTCCTAACTTGATCCTGTCAACCCAAACTTTTGAGACCTTTTATTTTTTTTAATTTTTATTTTTTAAAAAAGATTTTATTTATTTGTCAGAGAGAGAGAGAGAGAGAGCACAAGCAGGCAGAGTGGCAGGCAGAGGCAGAGAAGCAGGCTCCCTGCTGAGCACGGAGCCTGATGTGGGACTCCATCCCAGGACCCTGGGATCATGACCTGAGCTGAAGGCAGCGGCTTAACCAACTGAGCCATCCAGACATCCCACTTAAGACCTTTTAAATCCTGAATCTGACATTTAGTATTTTTGTCATGATAATATACGTATACATGTGGGAAATGACAGGAAAGCCTTGTAGTTTCGTATATCTCTCCCAATGTACAGAGTTTCCCTTTAAGTGTAGCTTATTCGTGTGTGTATATGACCTGAACTTGTTATTTAGTCTAAGAAGACAAGGAAAGTCGACACCACCTGGCAACCCCGCCTGCTATCTTACAAGGGAGGCAAAGAGGTAGGAGTCTTCCCAGGCGGCACCCGTGCTCAGTTTTGGTCTCTCCACTTCAAATAAAGGAATCTGTTGTCTCAAGAATTGTATTGTTTCTACACAGTGTAATCCTAGATAGATAGAAAATGCCTTAATAAGCTTGGATTCCATAGTTAGTAGGCGGGAGATGATTTCATTTTCATGTACCTTTTTGGTCCTACCAAAATATCCAGATTAAACTGTAAAAATAATTAACCTAAAGACAGAAGTTTAATAAATAAGACATCATCAAAAAAACAGTGATTTTTAGAAATGATTTCTGATCATTAGAGCATAGGTTTCAGTACACTTTTGGTTGCATCATCTTTCTGGGGATTTGTATGTAAACAGTTACTTGCACAGCTCAGTTGTAAACACTGTAAAATTCATCTTCACTCCCAGAGAACCACCTGCTTGCTTCACCTGATTCATCTGATACAAGGTGATTTAAATCCTCTTCCAGGATCTAGATGCTGATGCAATCTCTTGAAACATTCTTTTGGAGTGAGGTGCCTTGGGTTTGGAAAATGAGCTTGTAACCTTGATTCTGGTGCCTGCAGCCAGTTCACACCTTAGTCAAATGGATATGCTTTGTGTCTGGGTTTCTTTCTGCTATTTATCTTTAAAGAGAGTTTTCATTACGCTAGTTCTAAGTAGACTCCTTTGTAGTCCCGGGTTATGTCCATATGGAAATG
This sequence comes from Lontra canadensis, assembly GCF_010015895.1. NCBI lineage: Eukaryota > Metazoa > Chordata > Mammalia > Carnivora > Mustelidae > Lontra > Lontra canadensis. The sequence goes on along the minus strand of NW_022631019.1, from coordinate 5,690,192 downwards.
CCAATAAATAGTAGGCCCTGACCGCATTGTCTTCCCCTTCTCCCCTCACTCAGAGTCAGAAATATTGGAGCCAGTAAGACAGTATCCCCAGGGTCTTTTGAGGGCAGTCTTCCCAACAGGCATGTCTTTGTGGGTGAAGGTGGACCCAGCAGGATTGGAATACCACTTTCAACTTTATTATTATTGTTATTATATTATTATTATTCTTTTTAATTGTTCTCCCCCCCCTTTAAACTGGATGTGTGGAACACTGAAAAAGAGGATATTATGTCTCTGGTGGGTCATGACTGCATGCCCCCTGGCCCAGCTTCGTGTCCTAACACCCTTTTAGTTTGTGTAGATATATCTGAAATATACAGTAAACCTTTAATATTCATATAACTTTTTAAAAAGGACTTTATTTATTTGAGAGTGACAGGGAAAAAGGGAACACAAGCAGGGAGAGGGGGCAAGGGAGAAGCAGGCTTCCTGCTGAGCAGGGAGCCCAGTTGCAGGACTCTTGTCCCAGGACACCGGGATCATCACCTGAGCCTAAGGCAGGTATTTAACGACTGAGCCACCCAGGCATCCCTCATATAACTCAACCTTATCGCCACATTGTGGAAATGTATGAAAAGTTTCTTCAAAAGGTATTTTCTTAAACCATCTATTATATAAATGTACTTCTTTTTCCCAAGTTTCTGGAAAAAACTTGATTGGCTATTTTGGCTTTAGAAAATAAGAATTTTGGTTTTATTTCATCTGACTCTGAATCTAGATTTTCCATTATTTGAAATGCAAGCTCTCAAGAACTGAGCAGTTAAAAATTTGAAGGAAGGGGCTCCTGGGTGGCTCAGTGGGTTAAGTCTCTGTGTTCATTTCAGGTCATGATCTCGGGGTCCTGGGATCGAGCCCTGCATCGGGCTCTCTGCTTGGCGGGGAGCCTGCTTCCTCCCTCTCTCTCTCTCTGCCTGCCTCTGGGCCTCCTTGTGATCTGTCAAATAAATAAATAAAATCTTTAAAAAAATTTTTTTTGAAGGAAGTTCCCCAAGTATTACCTCTAGCAGATTGTTTTGAGTTTGCCAAGTTTTTAATGTGATGGTATCCATCTTTATATCTTGTTTTGTTGTCTTTGGCCTGACCCTCTGTCATATTTGATAATGGTGGAGGGATAATGGGACTTGTTTGGAGGGCTTTTGGAGCCCAGATGATATCTACCAGGAGCTGATAGGTGATTGATGGGTTAAAGAAAGTCTTTCCTATATAATGCAGGTGAATTTAAAATTATTGTTCCCATCCTGCATTGGGGTCCTCCTTCATATTGTATAAAACAATCTCTGCATTTGTCCTGTTGGTCATGTATGACTACCTCCCCATACTTCATTTTTTTTAATATTGTATTAAAATATTTTTTCAGATGATATCAAGACTGGTCCTAGAAAAGATTCAGATTGGCTATTTAGTCAGTGGAAGTACTTTATTAATAATCATGAAAGATCTCTAGGAAGGGAAATTTACTTCTTGACCTTAGATCTTATGTTTATTTGGGATGGTCAGATTCTGTGCTGCTGATAAAATGAAGCAGTCCCTGCAAACAAGCAGCTTCCTGTTTGCTTTCCCTTTCTCCTGGTCTCCCTTTGTCAGTTACCTCATCCTGAATGTTTAATTTCAGTTCTGAATTTTTAGTGCATTACTTTTCAACCCATTGTCTGATATTCATTAGCTCTACAAAACCTCCTGTTCTGTTGTTCCCAGGCACCCTACATTAGGCTTTTCTAAACCCAGGTAGGAGTGGGTTTTGTCCTCAGTTAAATTATTTCCTTGGATTTACCTAATGTCCCTCCTTTCTGAGAAATCCAGGCCAATGATGGGGAAGAATCCATTAATTTAATCCAGAATCAACTGCTCTCCTTGTTTACATAGTCATCCTGGGAAACCTTACTGTAAGCACATTGGACGCATTCGTAAGTGTGGTGTTTTTTCTTAGAGTTGGTGCTTCCTGCTCCCTGTACAATCGGTCAGTCAGATCTCTCTCTCTAAGACAAAATGGTGGGAAATTATTTACTTCTCAGTGGGCTCTTTTCTGTACCCAGAAATATACCCCAAGGTGCCGTCACAGGTGAAGCTTCTCACCACTTGCCTCTTCATCCAACATTCTGTTAAAATGTATCATTTATGGGGCGCCTGGGTCGCTCAGTGGGTTAAAGCCTCTGCTTTCGGCTCAGGTCATGATCCCAGGGTCCTGGGATCGAGCCCCGTGTGTCGGGCTCTCTGCTCAGCGGGGAGCCTGCTTCTTCCTCTCTCTCTCTGCCTGCCTCTCTGCCTACTTGTGATCTCTGTCAAATAAATAAAATCTTTTAAAAAATGTATCATTTATAACCGCTTTGACCTTTATGAAATTGTACAGTTCATCACTAGTTGGTAATGAGGCCTGTTTATTAAAAATACTTGATCTGCTGCCCAGGTTGTTGCAGAAGTGGAGATTCTCCCCCCCCCCCCCCACTTTGGTATGTGATTGATTTTTATGTTGCTCTTACCAGCTTCCATTTGAATCTGTGGAAAAGCGAAATATTTAAGTAAACCTTTTGTAGCTTCATTCCTGTATGCATTTGCAGAACAATGGTCGTGATAGGAGGACTTAACGGAGAGCCAGTTCTCTGTACTCATGTTCATTTACTTAACCCTCACGACTCCGCGTGGTAGCAGCTGTTACTTCCCTCATTTTATGTGGGCGAGAAGTGAGACTTGGAGAAGTCATTTGCTCAAATCAACTTGCAAAACCCTGATTCAGACCTAGGTGGTTTGGGCTAAATCAGATGATCTCTAAGCTTACTTTTACTTTCAGTTTTCTGTGGTTCTGAGCAGCCATCTTCGTCTAATGAATAGTGGGAAGAACTCGGTGATGCCCTGTGGTTAGTACTGGGCAGCACCTGTGTGTCTGAGGCAGCTTTGGGAGCGTTGACCGGTAGCGGCGGGTGCGCTGCTCTCTTCCCTTTTGCTGTTTTTCACTGCCCAGCAGCTCTGGGGAAAGATGGCATTTTAATTAATTTGTCAAACCTCTTTAGGATGGTAATGTTAGTTGATGCCATTATGCTGATGTAGAGAAAACAGGAGGGGCTCTTCCCAACCCCACTTTATCTGCTGGTTTTGTCTGGGGAACAAATCTAGATATAAGCATATAAAATGAAATGTGATCCTAGAAATCAAGTTCTCCCCTTCATTTGTCAGATGGCCAGGAGACTCTACTAAGGTTGTCCCCAGCTGACTAGTGATTGCAGACAGGACTAGAAGGCTAGATTTTTTAATTTTAGTCTCGTATTCTCTGAAACAGCACACTACTTCCTTTTATAGATGTTTAATCTTTAACTTACAGGCCTGTTTAGGAAGATTATGTCTGGTACAGCTACTTAACGTTTGTTCAATACTTTTGTTTACTTTGAATCTACCTTTTGTTCTGTTGTATTAGGAATTAAGAGGCTGGAGGCTTTTTTTTTTTTTAATGCGATGCTGCCGCTCTCTGGTGATTAGGTAGTACTGCATTAAGATAGCCAATAGGCTTTCAACTGTGTTACCTGCCCCTGGTTTTAGGAGTTATGAAACTAGGCACAGATAAACTAGAGCAGTAGTTTTGTGTATGTGTGTGATCATTACGCGGGTCGGAAGTTAACATAGGTATTAAACCTCAAAGGGTAGCCAGAATTTCTGGCTTGGCTCTGAAACATAGACATTGTACAGTTGCTAATTAAGGTACGTTTTAAAGCTTATTTCTGTTGTCCCTCAGGTTTTCAGACATTTTAGATGTGTTAAAGAAATACATGGAAATATAGATTTCAGAACATGGTTGCTAAGACTGAACTCTTTTGAGCCTTGTTAAGTCGTTAATTACTTCGAGCCTTGAGGTGTCCATTAGTAGTTAAGGGACTGCAGTTCCCTCTTATCTCCTGTTCTCGTTAGAAATAACTCTTGTGATTCTCAGCAAAGTTCTTGACATTTTTCTGTGAAGCACTGGTTATGGTCACCTACTAACAGAAAACTGAGTGCCTACTCATTTCCGTACACTTTTCCATCTTCTTTCAGTCATCTGTTAGGTAGGTTTCATATTCCCATTTTACAGAAAAGGGGAGTCTCAGAATATCTTATTAACATGCCTCCAGTCGTGCATCTAGGAGGTGGTGAAGATGAGGTTCAAATCCAACTTTTGGCAGACTTCACCGTGCTCTTACCTACATTCCATGTTCTCTTCTGGTAGTACTTAAACCAGGTTTTATTCTCACCATCCTGGTTCAGCTTTCCTTAAAGAAGAAACTGTTAGGCCATTGGCTTACACCTGGGGTTAGGGGAGGGGAGTAATTTTTTCCCCTCAGGGAACATTTGACTATGTGTGGAGACTTTTCTTTGGTTGTCTCAGTGAGGGAGGGGTGCCCTAGCATTTAGTGGTCGGAGGCCAGGAACGCTGCTAAGCATCCAGCAGTGCACAGGGTAGGCCCCCACGACAGACTCATCTGGACCGAATGTTAGCAGTGCTCAAGGTGAGAAGCTCATGTGGGACGGCGCATTAACTTCGGCCAGTTTATTCTTTGACCTCCAGACAGCCTCCGCCCCTTCCCCTGGTTTGCCTCATCCTGGCCACGCTGTTTATCACTCTGCCTTGGAGGGAAGCTAGTCTTTTAGCTGCTTTCTCATGACTGGTGTGTTGTCCCCAAACCACCTGTGTGTTTGGTCGGCCGTAGAGACCGAGAGCCCCACTGGTCCAGGGGAAAACCCACTAACTCTGCTCCGCACCACGCAGAACGCTTTCCTGTCCCGCATGCACACGAACTGTGGGGATGTCTTGTGCTTCCTCCCTCTTTTCTCTAGCTTTGTGTCTTCTTCAGGTCTCCTTTGCCTAGGAAGAATCTGTTGAAATCTCTCCCATCTCTCGCCACCCCCCCCCCCCCAGGTTGGATGTGATCTTCATAATCCTCTGCAGGGAGTAACTGCTCTTGTGTGTCAAGTCTTGGCATGTAACGTTTATTCTTTTTATGTAACACTGATTCATCGTCGTTTTCCCACCTTTGGTATAAACGGCATAGAATATAAAAGAGCAAAATGGATAAAAACTAGCGAGTACCCATTAAGTAGGTTTATTCTTTGTGTACAGTCTGTTTTATTCAAAGCAGTAGTGATGCCCTGTTTCTGTAGGCCTGTGTGCTTGACACAGTTAATTATAAAGTATGAACCCTGGTGTTGGTGATACTCGCTGTACATTAGCACTTCTTCACATGGGAGTTCATCAAGACTTTTGGCGGTTCTTTTGTTTCTAATAGCTTAAATGGCTTAAATATTTTAGTGAAGGTTTTGTTGGTTTTTGGGGGGAAGCCTTTCTGGCCTTTTAGTAAAGACTATATACATACCTCTCATTTAAGCAGAAAGCATCTTACTTTATTAAGAAGACTCCTTTGACATATTTTAGACTTGGTCATCTCCTTCATAAACGTGAGATGTGTCTTGAATTTTAGTTCTCTTTCATTTCTGACTCACCTCTGACCTGTGATGAGAAGGTAGATACTGCTAAGAGGAACGATACCACATTCACCTTGGGGAGGTCTCTTAAGGCCCTCACCTGGGTCATGAATTATTTCATGAGGCCTTGGGAAGCCTTAGTGCACTGCCTTGTTCAGCTCTTTCACAGCCAGGTGCACAGAGACGTTCTCCCTCAGGCTGTAGACCCATAGCCTTCAAGTAGACAGTATTTCCTCCTTTATTCTTTGAATGAACCAGGAACAAAGTTAACTTTTGGGGATAACATGGCTCAGTGTCCCACAGACTCTTAGGGGCCCCTGATCATCATAAAACTCTATTATTCATACATATTTATGGACAAGTTGTTCCATTCTCTGGAAATTCCAAGATAAATAAGATAGGGTCCTGCTCCACGGACTACTGGTACCTTCACCACGGCGCACAGTTGATGTGTTAGTTGGCCACATAGCAGTTCCTCCAGGTCAGGTGGCTGTGCCGGGGGGGGGGGTGTAGTTCAGTGTGGGAGATTGGGACACCTCGGAGAGATGACTTCGTGCCAGGCCTTGCAGGGTAAGTTTTTTCTAACTTACTGCCCTTTAAATGGCCTTGACACTGTGCTGACAAAATTTACAAATATTTACCAAAGTGATTAAGAATTCAGATAGAAGGATGTGTTCATGTAGTTTTGTATAGTTTATGCTAAATAACACAATATTGAATGAATTAGTTAATCAAACTCAGGAGATGTATAGGTTCACGTTTGGTTTCCTTTGGTTTCTTGGAATAAGTGTTTTGAGCTACAGGATTAGAGGGTGCTCTGGCTGGGATTAAAAACACCTCTGACCTCTTCATTGACTTACGTATTTTTGTGGTCCTGGTGGTAATTGTGAGTCTCCCTCGCTGCCTCTCCACCTGTTTACAGGGGCTTTTGATCATGGGTATGGTGTACACCTGTGGGCACCCGGAATCCTGTTCCTAATGCTGTTAGATTTTCCTTTTCAGAGTAAGAGGGACCATCTACTCATGAACGTCAAATGGTACTACCGCCAGTCTGAAGTTCCAGATTCTGTGTACCAGCATTTGGTTCAGGATCGGCATAATGAAAATGGTAAATACGTCCTGGTTTGATTTTACATTTTCTTAGCTTTGGACAAGGCTGTTTCTAAAGACATTCACTAAATGGAGATAACCACTATGAAAATTGTCTCTGAAAAAGCTTTTCACAACTGAGGACATTACTGGAATATTTATTTATTTGCTTTTGCTGAGTTCTTTCATTATTTTGCATTTAAAAAAAAAACCCCAAACAACCAGAGAGATGTGCCAATAACATCTTCCCCTTAAACTTGGAATAGAGACAGGTCTTCTTTGGAAATAACAGTAATTTCATTTTTTTAAGTTGCTTTTTCTCCCCTGATGATGAGATAATAGTACTTAAAACATGAAGGTGACATTTTATTTCTTTTTTTCCTTTTCAATAATCTGTATGGTTGCACTTCTGCATTCAGGGCTGTGAACTTCAGTTTTGAAAGCATGGCTTTTCTGAGTGGTTTGGAATTCAGTTTGCGTCCTGACTTTCAGAATAATCAGGAAGGTAGTTCAGAGCATCTTTTATTTTTTCTTCCTCTGGCATTGTAGTTTCTACCTAATAATTTTATTGGCATATGAGATATGCACATAAAATGTGTACTGCATTTGTTCAGATGTATAACTATGCATTTTTATTGATTCTTCTGAGCAGTGCTGGGCTTCATGCTATCTGATACATATTTGTTACCCATTAATCATAATGAGTTAGAGTTTGTCACTGCCCACTTTCAGGTGAGGAAATCAAGGTAGAGGTGCTCAAGGACTTGGCAGGTGACATGTCTTCTAAGTGGTCTCAGCCAGGCTGGGATCCAGCTTGGTTGGCCCTTGTGTCTGTACTCTTCCCACTCGTCCACACTGTTTTTGGTGATAGGTTTTGAGTCAACAAAGCAGTAATCAAACACAGTTTTGAAGAATGATGTTCTGGGTTTGTTTGTTTGTTTGTTTTCCCCTTTTTCAAAGATTATTAATTTGAGAAGGAGAGAGCGAGAGAACACAAGGAGGAGGAATGGCAGAAGGAGAGAGAAGCAGGCCTCCCGCTGAGCAGGGACCAACCCCCCCCACCCCCCAATGCAGAGCTCCATCCCAGACCCTGGGATTATGATCTGATCCAAAGGCAGATGCTTAACTGACTGAGCCACTCAGAAGCCCCCAAAGTGAAGTTCTTTTATAACTCACTAGTTTTTTCCTTCTTTGAAACTATAAAAATTCCTGTTAAAACAGTTAAATTATGGTTCCTAATTAAAAGTAGTAACTTGGTTATTTTTTTCAACAGAAACAGTGGGATTTCACTCCATCTTGGAATATATAGCAATAAGAAATTAAAATGGACAGGATCACTAAATATTTCTGTAGTTTAAACGTTTGTTAAAATGTGATAGCTGTTTCTTCTCCCTCCCCCCCCACTTTTTTTCATTAATTGCTTAATGCATTTCAGCAAAGTGTGGGGACTTGTAAAATGTGTAAAACGTACCCAACAGGATCCTTTGTTCCTGTTATTATTCCTCCTAACCAGACCTGGTTATTTATTGTACTTTGTGTAGTGGCAGGTGAACCTGAAAGAAAGATTTTGCAAAAATTTTCCTAATTGTTTTTGGAGGCTCAATTTTAATATCTTCTTAATTAATTATTTTGACAGACTCTGGAAGAGAACTTGTCATTACAGACCCAGTTATTAAGAACCGAGAGCTCTTCATTTCTGATTATGTTGACACATACCATGCTGCTGCCCTTAGGTAAGTGCCAGAGTCGTGGTCTTTCCTGCAAAGGAGCAGTCCTTGAGCACGGGAGGTAGAGATTCTAAGCTGTCCTAATCACTTTCGATAATCAGGATATTAACCAGGCTACTCTTACGGTCTCAGTAAGCTCACACGCCAGGGTTAACTTTGTGGGTTATTGGTTTTGAGAGGTTACCTGTATTTTCATTCATCTGAGTGGGGGAAAACAACTTAAAAAAGTTTTTTTTTATACCTTCTCTGTAGTTTTGTACCTCTGTTTCCTTGTTAGTATGCTGGTGTTGAAAACTAGTATCCTGCCACTGGTTGCTAAAGTATTCAGGATGGAGTGTTACGATTGTCTGTAGATTATTTTTTAAAGAATCGGTTAAAAAAGATAGAGAAAAGATAGAGAAATGGGTGACACAAGTATGGCAACATGTACTTGAGAGTCTAGGCAAGTTTTATAGGAATGGACCTATTCTTCTAATGTTTTCTATGTATGAAAAATTTCCTACCAAAAAGCTTTGAGTTAGGGAGAATATATTAAAGATTTTATTCTGAGTAAGGAGGTAGTATTACAGGTTAGGGTTAGGCAATTATGTGAAAAATTGGCTATGAGCCACTGCTTTTGAACTTTATGGTATTTTCTGTCCTTTTCAGGAAAAGAACACAGATCTATATTATCGTTTATTTTGTATGTAAGTGGAAGACTTTGGGCTTCTTAAGTAGTAGGGGAAGTAAAACAAGTAATATTCTTATAATTCTTTTCCAACCAGAAAGAACAAAGTGGTGGAAGACTACTTTCTTACTTACAGAATACAGTTGAAAAAAAAAGTCATAGAGATTTGCTTGCTTTTAGCTTAACTATCATGAGATAAAATAGTTTCTCTATTATATTACTCATATGGTATTCAGTAAAACCATCTGGAGTCTCTTCTGTAAAGCTACCGAGCTAAAGCCAGTTATTTCAAGGCAAATTAGTAGTAACTTTTAGGGCAGGTTTGGGTAGATGATTTGGGCCAGGTCATCTTTCATATGGTCCCCATCGTGTAGCCACTCTGCTCAGCCACTGTAGCACAGATGTTAGAGGAAATGTGTAAATAAATGAGGTCGCCTATGCATAAAACTTTACTTATGGACACTAAATTTTGAATTTCATTTAATTTCTACATGTCAGGAGATACTACCCCCTCTTTTTAAAAAAATTTCTTTAGGCTTTTTTTTTTTTTTTTTTTTTAAATTTTATTTGTTTGTTAGAGAGAGAGAGTACAGGCAGGCAGAGTGGCAGGCAGAGGCAGAGGGAGAAGCAGGCTCCCTGCAGAGCAAGGAGCCCGATGTGGGACTCTGTCCCAGGATGCTGGGATCATAACCTGAGCCGAAGGCAGCTGCTTAATGGACTGAGCCACCCAGGTGCCCCTCTTTAGCCATTTAAAAATGTAAAAACTATTGTTGGTTCTGGGCTGTATAAAAATGGCCATGGGCCAATCCCTGCTGTATGGGAAGGGGTGTGTGTGGTTAGATTTGTCATCTTACAGGACTTCCAGATAAATATAGAGAATTCCTGTGGTGTTTTAGAAATGTCTTCCAAAATTCCCACTAGCTTTGTATGTCTTTGTGGCAGTGACTTTCCAGTCTTAAACTCAACTGCTGAACAAAGCAAGTTAATGGAAGGATGGATGGATGGATGGATGGAGCCATTAAATTGTTTGTGAAGACAAGTGTCTTGATCCTAGCATTCTTTCCTAACTTGCTATATGCTTTCCCCCTTCTGTTTCTATCTTGTTTCATTGGTTGAGGTTCATGATTTTAAGCAATGTAGAGTTGAAGTTAAAACAAATAAATATGTGAGACATAACTCTGGTTATTTAACATGTTTTGATATATTTGCTTAAAATGAATATATTTAACTATTAGTGGTTCTTCAGATTCGTGGCGTCATTTTATACTATTTTACCCTTTCTATTTAAAAAAAAATTTTTTTTTTAAAGATTTTATTTACCTACTCGAGAGAGAGAGAGACAGAGATAAGGAAAGCATGAGCAGGGGAAGGGGCAAAGGGAGAGGGACAAGTAGACTCCCCACTGAGCGGTGAGCAGCCCTGTGTGGACATCTGTCCTGAGATCATGACCTGAGCTGAATTCAGACACTTAACTGGCTTAGCCACCTAGGAGCCCCTGTTTTACCCTTTTTAGAGATCCAGTTGTCCCACATAATTCCAACTGGACCGAGTGACTTAACTAGTTTATAATCAGACACTTTCTGGGGATGTTTAACTGCGTGGTCATTGCCTCTTCCCTGGCGACGGAAGGGCTGGAGTGCTGATGGTAATTCTTTGTCTTCTTTTCACTGTGGATGTGACTAGAACCCTTACTGATGAGTCAGTCCTTTCTTCCTTTTTTATTTCCTTTTTCTTTCTTTTTTTTTTTTTACGATTCTTAAAAAAATTTATTTAAGATTTTATTTATTTATGACAGAGAGAGATAGCAAGAGGGAACACAAGCACAGGGGAGCTGGAGAGAGAGAAGCAGGCTCCCCGCTGAGCAGGAAGCCTGATATGGGGCTTGATCCCAGGACACTGGGATCATGACCTGAGCCTAAGGCAGATGCTTAATGACTGAGCCACCCAGGCGTCCCTTCCTGTGGTATTTCCTTTGAAGTGGCCATGAGGTGGTTTCATTATAGCTGTCATCTTAAATTTGATTTGTTAGCTCTTTGGGTGCCCTGACATGGATTTTTTTTTTTTTTTTCAAAGATAACAGATGATAGTGGTCACATAATTATTGAACTGGCCCAGTAGGTGCTCAGTAAATAGTTGCACATGTATTAACATTTGTCTGCATCTGAGCTCATATGTATGGCTCTTACCATTACTTAGTAATCTTGCCTGGTTCTCCGTTTTAGAGTGCTTGCTCTAAGATCATCTCCCATAAAAGCAGCATTGAATGGTGCCCCCCCCCAAATCTCTTTATTTCTTTTCTCTTTACCAAAACTAGATTATTTTGATTTGATTTAATTTAGTTTGATTAATTTATTTAGTTTTTAAGGTTTTATTTGAGAGAGAGCGTAGAGCTGGAGGGAGGGGCAGAGGGGCAAGCAGACTCCCCACTGAGCATGGAGCCTGACATGACTGCGGCCCCTGAGATCATGACCTGAGATGAATTCAGATGCTTAACCAACTGAGCCACCTAGGTGCCCCTAGATTACTTTAATTTTAAAATATGGCAGGCGGTGGTCGTGAATTAACCTTTACTTTTTAAAAAGATTTTATTTTTTCATTTATTTGCGAGAGAGTGCCAATGGTAGGGTGGGAGGGGACAGGGAGAGAGGGGTAGGGAGAGCATGATGTGGGCTTGATCCCCTGACCCCAAGTCCACTACCCAAGCTGAAATTAAGAGTTGGACACCCAACTGACTGAGCCACCCAGTGCCCCAATCTTTAACTTTTCTTCCAATTTTTCTTTCACTTACCACAAAGAATTTTTTCTTTATAGCTATAAAGCAGTTCTGCCAAAAATAAAATCAGTTTTGAAAGAGACAAATAACATAGTCCATAGGCACATGAAAGAGGATCAGATGAACATGGTGGAAAACGTGGAGGAGAAATAAGAAAAAGAAAGACTGATGGTGTTAGTGCTTAGCACCCTTCTTGTCAAAGATCAGAGTGCTCAGTGTGTGGATTCATGGGACGCAGTAAACCTGCGGGGGCTCCTGCCACTGCACTCCCTCAGGAGGAAACCGCTGTAGACGTTCTCTTTCAAGCTGGGGCTAGAGTTGTGTTACAAGGGAGGGCGGCTCTTTGTCCTCTGGCCCTGATGAATCAGACAGAAGACAGATGCCTCAACAGCCTGTTCTGTGTTGAGATTATAGTATTTCCCTGTCCAAACTAAAAGTCACTTTCAGAGAAGACTGTGGGTCCATTGGTCACAGAAACCTGTGTTGAGATCAGCATTACTGCTTGCCTGCCATTTTTAAATTCTTGCCTTGGCTGTCCCTCATCCTTGGCTTTCAGGCTTATGTTCTGCTGCTGTTTGTTTTCTTTTCTTCATTATGTTTATCAATAGCCTTACAGTAAAGTTTGTATCTTTAAAGAAGTATTTTTGAGTGTTCTTTACTCCCTGTTTTTGGCCCATGCTGATGAAATAGAAAAAAACACAGATTGAAATGAGAAGACTTCAGGTTTTTTGTTGTTGTTTAAGATTTCTTTATTTATTTGAGAGAGAGAGAGAGAACATGAGCACATAAGTGGGAGGAGGTGCAGAGAAAGAGGAAGTGGGAGGGGGTCTCTAGCAGACTCCCTGCCTGGTGTGGAGCCCGATATGGGGGGCTCCATCTCACTACCCTGAGATCATGACCTGAGCTGAAACCAAGACTCAAACACTTAACCGACTGAGCCACCCAGGTGCCCTGGAATGAGAGGACTTTAGTTTCAATCCGGGCTCTGCTGCATAATTTTGTGATCAAATCAAGTTTGTTAACTTTTGAGCCATCCTTTTGACAGACTTACTCAGAGCCATATTTTTAAGTGACAGAACCCTGAACCACGCATCTTCTGGTTCTGCATCCCCTAAAAGAAGGGGTGTGAAAAAATCTCTCAGAATGCCTCATACCCAGTGTAGTGTGAGTAGTGCTTACAGTCGTTGAATCTGAAGTGGGACGTAGAGCATAAAAGGCAGAAAAGAAAAAGTGAAATTAAATGTAGTTCTGTACCGAGTTATCGATGGTACATTACTCAGATTTATTTTTTTTTCTGTTGCCTCTTGGCTGAGTTGATTGGATACTTCAGTTACTTCAGGTTTGGGAGGAAGAGTTTAGCTTGAGGAGATGTCTCCAGGTGCTCTGAGAACGAGCAGGTAAGTTTTATTACACTAAATAAAAATCACTGCTTGCAATTTGTTGTGTTACTTTTTTCACCCTAAGGATCTTGTTTTATGGATGATCAAAGAAGGGATCTAGAGAGATTGCTTTGTGATTGGACCATGATCATGTGACCTGGCAGCATTTTTGGCTTTACTGTGCACCTGTAACATAGAATTCCCAAGTATCAGAAATGTCTCAATGACTTGAGGGCTGTTTCCCCGCTTTCTGATTATCTGCTTCTTCAAGGAATCACTTAGGGGAAAAAAAAACACCACAACATCCTCAGGTCAGGTGACAAGCCATCAACTTAACTAAGAATTTGTTTTATAGGGATATGTTTTAGAGGGAATTTTCTTGCAGCCCTCTGGGCCAAGAAGCCCTGAACTGGCTCTGCAGAGCTTCTAATCTCCCCGTTTTCATTCTGAAATTGATCTCTGCTTTGTTATGGGCATTTAAGATCATATGTGTAGGGATTGGTACAGACTAATTACATCTTTGTACAGTTCCCCAGCCATTCTTAGCATTGACACAGGCCCTTCAGCTCCCAAGACTTCCCCGAGGAGCTTCATGATGCCTTGGAGCTTTTAGTTTTGCAGTTCCAAGATCATTTCCTGGCTTTAATCGACTGTTGTTTTTACATATGAAATAACTTTGACCTTCAGCATTTTTGTTGTTTTGTCTGTACGTGCTTAGTACTTCTTTAGACACCACGACTTGACAGTCACTTTATTTATTGGCGCATTTCATCATTTAACAGGTCATTGAGCTGCTAGTTGGGGAAGGACTCTGAGGTGCTGGGAGCACCCACCTGAAAAATGCACTCTCTCTGCTCTTGAGTACTTCTTGGTCCCTTAAAAATTCTTTTATCTGGAGCTACTCGTAGACACACAGAAAAGTTGTAAGTGTTGGGTCCCCCAATAATGGGTCCGTGATCAAAGGAGCGAGATTGATACAAAGCGAAGCTCAAGCAAAGCTTTATTTTGCGCCAAGCATCGAGAATCAAACTGACCGGCCAGGGCCGTCTCTTAGAAAGAGGCGATCTCTCTCTGCCTTACAGATGAGCTTTTAAAAGCAAAGGCCATGTGGTTGGGCCTGGCCACGCACAGGTGGCCAATGGGATTGTAACACGCAGAGAAAGCTGCACAGTCATGCTAGGTCACATATAAGTGACCAAGTGAATTACAATTTACCGTATAGTAGATATTTGAACTAGTCTATCACCTTGGTCAGAACTGGCACCCAAAAGGCGCCCAAAGGGCGGGGCCCATACTCCTTGGTAGCTAGGGAGAGAATATGCATCCCCCCACTGATTGGATGTCTCCACCTGCCCTGACCCACCCTTGTATTTGGGCTTTGTTACCTGGGACTGGTTTCAGGGACTTGTTTTTAAGTAAGTCCCTTGGGGGGGGGAGGGGGGCAGGGACAGTTTAAGTTCTACTGTATAAACAACAAAATCACTGTTTAACCCGAAGGAATCACTCTGGCTAAATAGGCCCTCACAGTAAGAACTGTGTTTCCCCTAGTCTTCCTCACTGTTAACATCTGATGTAAGTGTAGGATGGCTATCAGAACCAGGATATTAACATTAGCACGATACACTTGAACTTTTGAATTTCACTAATGTCTTGTCCATTCAAGTTGCTGTAACAAAATACCATAGAGTGGGTGCTTTGTAAACAACAGAAATTTATTTCTCACAGTTCTGGATGCTGGACGTTTGAGATTGGAGTATAGCGTGTTTGAGTTCTGGTGAGATCCCTCTTGTAGTTTGCAGACTGCTGACCTCTTGTATTCTGGCGTGGCTAAGAGCAGAGAGGGAAGGCAAGCTTGTAGTCCAACACCACAAGATTCATCTTTTTGTGCCTCTTTTTGCAACTTATTTTCTTCAACAGTGAAAAATCCTGTTCCAGTTGTTAAGATACAATATTTTTATTTTCTTCAAGAATACACATGGTTTTAGAATTTGTAACCCTAGTCCCTGTGAGAAACAGAGGTACTGACTAAATTTTTGTCTTTGGTCTTGAAATACATCAACAAGATAGCATTTTCCAATGAAGCTTAGGTCAGTTCTGTTTTTTTCACACTTCCTTATGTGTGACTGTGTTATCCGTTTGTAATGGAGTTAGGCTCACCTATTGGACTTCACGTTCCACTTCTAGCTCCTTCTGGTTGGTGTGGACTGTTGTTAAGTTTCGGATGTGAAGGTGTGTGGACCATGGCTGTGCTTCTGAGGATCAGGGCTGTGGACAGACATGTAGTTGTCAACTCTCTTGCCATGGTCCCATCCCCCACCTCTTTCCTACCTACCTGCTATAGGTAATTGTAATTGATCGCTTTGCTGCTTAGTTTGTCCCTCCTGCATGTTTTCATTTCAAGTACATGTTTGTTCTTATAACCTTGTCTTTCTTGTATGAAGATATGCTTCTGTGTTTCTTTTTCTTTCTTTCTTTTTTTAAACTTAATGGTATGTTTTGGAAATTGCTCCGTATCAGTTCATAGAAATCTTCCTCATTCTCTTACAGCTGTGTGGAACTCCACCGTGTGGCTGGACCATAGTTTATTTAGCTGCTGTCCTGTGAACGGTCATTTAGGTTGTTTCCAGGATGGTCCAGTTATAAATGATGCTGCAGTGAATAATACCCTAGTCATACGCAGTCCCTTATTGTTGGGTGTGAATCTTCGGGGGGGGGGGGTGGGATTCATCAGAAAGAGATTGCTGGGTTGAAAGGCCTATGTGTGTATTGTTTTCCTCCGGAAAGCATATTCCAGTTGGCATTCCCTTGGTTTCCCCAGTGAACGTGTGGTTTTATTTTTATAAAATTATGCCAGTCTTATAGGTATGTAGTAGTAGTATCTCCGTATTCCACTTTATCTTGCTAACAGTGATTGAGTTTGAGTGTTTTTTCATTATGTTTGAGGGATATTTTTTGTCTTTTTTAATGAGTTATCTGTTCATGTCATTTCCTTTGGGATTTTTTTTGTCCTTCTGTCTGGAAAAGTTCTTTACACTTTCTCTTGTATGTGCTGCAAATGTTTACTCCCAGTTGTCAGTTTTCTTTTATGGTTTAAAAAAAAATTCTGCAAAACTTACTTTTACCTGGTCACATGTGGCAGTTTTTTCATTGATTCCCTCAGGCCTTTGAGTCCTACTTAGCCTCTCCCTGCACCTGATTTACAGAGGAGTTCTACCCTGTCATCCCAGATAAGATAGGTTTTGTTTTTCAGTACCAGTCATCCCAGCATTATTTTTCTACCCAGTCATCCCAGCATAAGATGGGTTTTATTTTTCAATAAAAATTTATTTTTCAATAAAACCTATCTTATGCTCACTTCAGCAGCGTGTAGACCAAAAGCCTGTCTTTACCTCAGTGGCTCAAGATGCCACCTTTGCCATAGATTACTTCCACGTGTGTTCCAGGCTTGTTACTCTGTCATCTGTTGTCTATTTATGTGCCACCGCCATGCTCCTTTAATTGTAGAGGCTCTGTAGTGCTTTTTACCGTGATACTGATAGTTTCCCCTTTCTCAGTTATTTGTTTTCCTGTGACTCTTCATAGTAAAGTGTTTCATTCCATTAAATAGCTACTTGATAGCATTGAATTTATGGCTTAAACTATGGAGAAACGCCATGTTGAGTTTTCCTATCTGAGAACAGGGGAATGTTTTTCCATTTGTTCATGTTTACTTTTGTGTCGCTCAGTAGTATTGAAGAATTTTCTTCAGAAAGATGTTCCGATTCTTGTTACACACTTATTTCTATGCATTTAATCATATAGACATATATTGAACTCTCTACTGATAAAGAATACACGTTCTTTTATGTGCCCTGGCACATTCTCAAACTCATCCTATGTTAGAACACAAAGAAAACATTTATCTGATTAAAAGGCAATAAACTGTAGTTTACAAACAAAAACAAAGAACAGAAAGGCCCTTTCACCTGGAAATTTCAAACTTCCTGATAGAGAACACACTGATGGTCACCGGAGAGGGGGCGCAGGATAGGTAATGGGGATTTAGAGGACACTTACCATGATGAGCACCGAGTAACCTTTAGAATTGTTGGCTCATTGTAGTGTGCCCCTGAGACCGATACAACACTGCATGTTAACTATACTGGAATTAAAATTAAAAACTTAAAAAAATAAAGCTTCCTGCTAAACTCCTGAGTAGAAGGGGGAATAAAAACTGAAATTAAAGGAATTTTTTTGAAATTAAAGAATTTTTTTAATATACTCTATTTTTATTTATTTATTTTAAAAGATTTTATTTATTTATTTGACAGAGATCACAAGTAGGCAGGGAGGCAGGCAGAGAGAGAGGAGGAAGCCGGCTCCCTGCTGAGCAGAGAGCCCGATGCGGGACTCGATCCCAGGACCCTGAGATCATGACCTGAGCCAAAGACAGAGGCTTTAACCCACTGAGCCACCCAGTCGCCCTGAAATTAAAGAAAATTTTAAAAACAGCAGTCAAAATCCTGTATACTAGAATCTGCGGCATGCATTTAAAACACTGATCAAAGGAAAGCTAGTTACACTAAACACATCAATTTAAATGAGAGAAGAAAATTAAACAATTGGGTTCCCAGATTAAATGATAAAAAGAACAACAAATAAATCAAAAGGACGCACTGATGTCCAGCTTCTGTACCTATCATTAGTCACATGGCTCACAGTTGACAAGATGCCGTCTCTGTCTCAAGACCTTCCCTTCCCTTCTCAAGACCTTTCCTTCCCACCGTGTTCAGGCAGGGGTGGCGACTGATGCTCTAGGCAGGCCTCCTGCTCTGAGCATTCCATGCGTTGCCTGTGCGCTTCTTGGCAAGTTTCTCCAAGGTTTGCATGTGCCTGGGAATCTACAGAGACTTTCCCAGTAATGGGTAGTTTTGATGGAATGAATTTCTGGGCCATATTTCTGTTTCTGTTTTCTCCTGTGTAAGGTGGTTCTTTCCCTGCTCCTTCATCCCCTTCGATCACTGCCTCCCACCAGTTGGGGCGCTTGTCAAATGGTGCTGTGCCCAGGGTGGGAGTGTGGGGCACCACACCAAGAAATACCAAGTTACACCAAAATGAGTCCAGCAGGAAGCCTTTATTTCTGATGAATGCAAGTCCCCTTAAATAGGGCCCTTCCCAGTCTTTAGTCCTATTTCTGTTAACAGTGAAGGATCCCATTAGAAATACGGCGCATAGGACCGTGGAGGCTTTGAAACGATATTTCAGCAAGGTGAGAGTGGTGGCAGTTTTCTCTTAACAGTCTCTCCTCCTTCATTCCACAAACACCGTCAAATAGTGTACTGCCTTTGAGAGAGCAGATGAAAAGAGTGCTTTGGAGAGAAAAAAAATTGAATGCTTAAAATGATACTCAAGCACGTACTTTTAAAATGTAATCTCTAGGGGTGCCTGGGTGGCTCAGCGGGTTAAAGCCTCTGCCTTCAGCTCAGGTCATGATCTCGGGTCCTGGGATCGAGCCCCGCATCAGGCTCTCTGCTCGCTGGTGAGCCTGCTTCCTCCTCTCTCTCTCTCTCTCTGCCTGCCTCTCTGCCTGCTTGTGATCTCTGTCTGTCAAATAAATAAATAAAATCATTTTTTAAAAAATGTGATCTCTAGTCTTTGTAAGCTCTACTCTTCAGCAACAGGTGACATGAAAAATATTTCAAAATGGATGCCAACCATAGTGGACTTGCCTACTCTCTTGTCAGCTCTGCTTAGTACTCAGGGCTGTGTAAAGGATGGCTCATTAACTGCCAAGAACAGCAACTTTTTTTTTTTTTTAACAGAAACATCACTTTTATTGACAAGTTAGGGCCACGGACGGACAACTTTATTTTTTAAAAACATATTATTTATTTATTTATTTGTGAGAGAGAGCGAGAGAGAGCGAGCGGTGGTCGGGGGAGGGATAAGCAGACTCCACACTGAGCATGGATTCTGACGCGGGCTCCATCTGAGGACCCGCGCTGAAACAAGAGTTGGATGCTGAACCCACTGAGCCGCCCAGGTAGCCCAGGAACAGCAACTTTAAACAGCCGTACTTACATGCTAGTGACACTTGCTGTTTTATTTTCCCCTGGTACTTTGAAAATATTTATAAGTAAAACACACCTTAAGTTTGTATTTTCATGAATTTTGACAAATTTGACCCTGAACACTAGCATCCCAGAAAGTTCTCTTAAACTACTCTCCTCTTAAAACTTCTCACCCAGAAGCAACCATTATTCTGATTTCTCTCACGTAAATTCGTTTTGGCTGTTGTAGAAATTCATTCACTAGAAATGGAATCATGCAGTATGTGCCATTTGTGTGCCTGGCTACTTTCACTCAGCATTTTAATATTTGAGACTTTTTGAGATGTGCTGTTTATCAGTACTTCTTTCCTTTGTATTTTTGTGAAGTATTTCACTTTACAAGTATATAATGATACTTTACCCATTTCCTTATTGATGGGCATTTGGATTATTTCTAGGCTAGTATGAATAAAAGCTGTTATACAGCAAATAAACACAAAGAAGGAAAATAGAAATAAAAATAGAAATTAACGAAGAGAAAAACATTAAATCTAATTAATCAAATCCTTTAAAATTTTAGTATCTCATTAAAAATGATATTATGACCAATTGGGATTTATTCCAGGAATGTAAGGTAGGTTTATTATTAGAGACTCTGCTTAATATTGTATACCATATTGTTATATCTAAAGGGATACAAAACCCCATAACTCTAAAGCAGTGATTATTTCTAAAGCTAGTATCATATTTAATATGATATTTATTATATATATTATATATATATACTATTATTACTATTAAATATCATATTTAATAGTAACACCTGAGAGACATTTCCACCAGGAACAAGGCAAGGGTGTCCACTTGTTTCCATTACTGTCCACATTATTTGAGAGGGTCAGTGCAATTCAACACATAAGAAGGAGTAAAAAAGGGGGTCTCGGCTGGCTCAGATAGTTAAGCTTCTGTCTTTGGCTCAGGTCATGATCTCCAGGTCCTGGGATTGAGCCCCATGTGTGGGTCCCATTCAGCGAAGAGTGGGCTTCTCCCTCTCCTTCTGTTGCTTCCTCTGCTTGTGCTCTCTGTCTCTCTTGCTCAAGTAAATAAATCTTTAAAAAAAATAAAGAGTAAAAAAGTTGTAAAACTATGTTTATTTGCAGACAACAGATAATATAACTGGAAAACCTCAGAAAACCAATGATTAAACTGTATTAAATATTAAAGAATTCAGTCAGCAGGATATAAAATTAACATATAAAAATCAGTGCCTTTATTACAGTTTCATGCTCATTTACCAGATGATATGCTTCTGTTCCTGCAGCGTCTGGCTTTCCCTAAACCAGTTGTGTTGCTGTCCCCATGGAACATTTGGTGATGTCTTTAGACATTTTTGATTGTCATGATGATGTGTGTGGCTGCAGTGGGGTACTGTATCCAAGGATACTGCTAAGTACAGGACAGCCCCTGACAACAACAAGTTATTTAGTCCAGAATGTCAGTAGTGCTGAGACTGAGAAACCCTTTCCTGAACAAAACGTATCTGTTTTCCAGTGCCTGTTTTAGATTTGTGGGTTGGTAGGGTTTCTCTCCCTTTAATGAATACATTGATAGGGTGTACGTGCATGTAAGTAATGATGAAGACCAGTCAAAGAGGAATCACTTTCCTCTAGTTATAGACAATGATGGAAATAACTTAATTTGTGTAGCAGTTCGGTATAAAGTTTCATAGACTTCTTATTTATCTCCTTAATATGAGATGGGTATAACAGGTTTTCTTATCCCTGTTTAGCTGATGAAGGAACTTAACCTATTTTTTCTAGGTTTTAGGGACTAAATGACATCAGACTGATGGGTAGTTAGTTTCAGAGTGAGTGCATTGTTTGTTCATCTGTAACCTTACCTGCTTTTTCTTTTCTAGAAGCTCGGTTTAGTTCCAGCTACATACTAGGTATAAGTCCTTGGCCTGCAAAAATTGATTCCTAGTCCTTGTTTCCCTTTAGCTATATCTTGTTACTTACAAATCAGTGCTTCCAGTGGAACTTTCTGTGGTGTTGGAAATGTTACATAAATCTGTGCTCTTCAGGATGGTAGCTACCAGCATATGTGGCTATTTAAATTTACATTAATTAAAATTAAATAAAATTTAAAATCCAGTTCTCTGCAGTTGGGCCAGACACATTTCAAGTGCTCAACAGCGCTGCATTATGTTATCAAGTAGTCCTCAAAGGAGCTTCAATAAATCAAAAGCATTTTTGTTTAATTTTTAAAATGGAGGTTGAGCCCCATCTTAGTTTCTGCCCATTACTAAGGCTTGGCTCTGTGGAAAAGGAGTGCGTTGCTCTTTTTGTTTCTTCATAGGAAGCAAATGAATGTCGTCCCCAGGTTGCTGTCCCTCAGCTAGTCTCTTTCTCTCACACCTTGGTCATTAGCTGGTGTGTATGTTATTAATGTGCCAACTCATGGAGTCCTCAAGGGAACGGAATGCCTGTGGAAGTGAAGTGGTAGGAATTCATTCCCCTGGAAGCTTCCCACGTGTGCAGCCGATGTGCTGTTGATTCTCCAGTTCCATCTGCTCTACTCACAGCCCTTGACTTCCACTTGATGTTAGTTACTTTCTGTGACCACTGAGGGAATTGCTTAAAACCTCCCTGCCTCTTTGGGAACCCTGGAAATTCTCCCAATGCGTGCGCGCACACGTGTGTGTGTGTGTGTGTGTTTCAAGGACTTTGGTTGTATTACAGAGTTTTCAGCTATATTGCGGTTTATTTATTTATTTTTTTAAAGATTTTATTTATTTATTTGACAGAGATCACAAGCAGGCAGAGAGGCAGGCAGAGAGAGAGGAGGAAGCAGGCTCCCTGCTGAGCAGAGAGCCCCATGTGGGGCTCCATCCCAGAACCCCGGGATCATGACCCGAGCCGAAGGCAGAGGCTTTAACCCACTGAGCCACCCAGGCACCCCTGTATTGCAGTTTAAATTGTTGGTAGATGGATCTGGAAATATTACTGTTCTTTTTATTGCAATATTTCTGTGAGAAGGCATTTTCCAACTTATGGTTATTTAACATGACCTGAAAATTTGGGAAGTGGATGTTTATCTGTTAGAGCCCCATCTATGTATTTAAAAAGTTAAAGTCTCTCCAGTTTTAAGTTCCAAGTTGTTTTATTTTTTGCACATTAAAAGAGAGAAGAAAAATATTTGACAGATTTACGTTCTGTCTA
Organism: Lontra canadensis; assembly: GCF_010015895.1. NCBI lineage: Eukaryota > Metazoa > Chordata > Mammalia > Carnivora > Mustelidae > Lontra > Lontra canadensis. The sequence goes on along the minus strand of NW_022631019.1, from coordinate 5,667,826 downwards.
TAGTAAAGTAAGAGGAAGAAAAGCCCATTTTGTTTTGAAGATTTAGAAGGGCTTTAGGCAGATTTTTTTTTTTGGTAAAGTAATTTAACTGTGGTTTAGATTTTTCCTGTCGTTCCTAGTTTAATATCCTTTCATCACAGCCCTGCCCTCAATTTACCTCTGTGGTTTAATTAATTCTATTCCATGACTAAAATGCTGAGGTAAATGCAGTTGAGTTGTGAAATTGTAGGTTGAAGAAGTCTTGAAACAAAAAAAAATACAACATTTGGACATTTTCTTACATGTTTTGGGAGCTCTCCATTTTCTGAATTGGTAATTATGGAGTCTGGAGCCATATTCTGCATGTTTTTAGAAGAATGTGGATTTAGTTCTATCTTCCCCTGCCTCTGTCCCTCCAGTAGCATATTGGTTTGCAAAGTAGTTGATGATGATACTAATGTATTTTTTATGCTTGTTTGTTTTCAGAGGGAAGTGTAACATCTCCCACTTTTCTGACATATTTGCTGCTAGAGAGTTTAAAGCTCGAGTGGATTCATTTTTCTACATATTAGGCTACAACCCTGAGACAAGGTAAGTGAGTTACTTGGGCCCACTCTGTGAGAACTTTGGCTTTTCTTACGTGCGTGCGTGTCTGTATGTGTGCTTACACATTTGGGTATATGCTAGGAAGATTTTAAAAAAACAATTCCAAAACCCAAAGTAAACCTTTTGGAAGGAGTTCTAATTAATGTCTTTGGCGTCTAAAACAGCTTATTGTTTGCCCTTGATTTTCTTAAGTAAAGGAAAAATGAGAAAATTTGGGTTTTGAGAGGGCAAGGCAATGTACTATTAAATGTAGATGAACATTAGTTGATATGTGTTTTGAATTTAACTATAAATTGGTAGTTTATTACCCTCCTGCGTGTTGTGCCAAGCCTTTCATGATACCATATTTAAACCTAGGACATTTTTTCTTAAAGGTTTTATTTATTTGAGAGAATTAGAGCACATGTATGTGCGCATGAGCAGGGGTAAGGGCAGAGAGAGGGAGAAGCAAACTTCACACTGAACACAGAACCCGATGCAGGGCTCAGTCCCAGGACCCTGGGATCATGACCTAAGCCAAAGGCAGACACTTAACCAACTGAGCCACCCAGGCACCCCTGAAAACACTAGGACGTTATGGAAAATTTTGTTGGGTTAGTCATTTGTTTAATTCATTTAGTAAAACTTCAGAAACATTCGTAGAAATATCTTTAGTAAGATTACTGGTATGAGATGGATACATTCAGTTCTCAACCATTTCAGTAAGACCTATGTAATAGGTAGAATTATTACTTTTTAAGTGAGAAACAATTGAATCAAAATAATTTAATAGGAAAAATTCTTAGTTTATGTCTGTAATAGATTGTAGTTTAACTTAATACGTGGAAGAACTTCTTTAAGAGTATGTGCATCATTTTAATTCTGTTTCGATCATGCAACTACAGTGGATTAAGGATTTAAAAAGAAAAAGAATGTTAGCTGGTGATCAAGTAGTCTGTGCTCGGGACATCTGAGACGTCATCTACAGACATGAGGATGTAGAGAAGCTGCTTGGCCAAAGGAAGGTAGTGGGTAGTGGAAGAACTGCGTTCAGTGTAATTGGAAGGTGGGCATTATTTTAGAGAAAACATTTTTCTAGAGGATGCTGAGAAATTATATGTAAATTAGAAGATTACTATTTTGATAATCAATCTAGAGTTAAGAAAAGGCAATATATTCTTTGTCACAATCCTAAGAGGCTGCCTAAAGCCCTGTTGGCACATACATACTAGTGTCTCTCTCTGTGTACATTGTAGACGACAGCTATAGGGGCAATAGTGCAATGAATGGTCACCTTTTTTAAAAATAAGTTCAATTAACATATAATGTATTAATTGGTTTCAGAGACAGAGGTCAGTGATTCATTAGTCTTATATGCAGTGGTCACCCTTTTTTTTTTTTTTACTTTATTTCCTTTAGAAAACAATATATTTGAACTTTTCTTTTTCAAAAGCATGCCGTGTTACAGCGACAAAGAAGTTGATCAGTGTTAGTATTTCAGAGCATTCCTGTATTTCAGAATGTTCATTTTACATATGGATTCATTTGACTCCCTGGTCATATCTTGGATTTCTGTCTTAGATACAAAGGAATCCAGAATTTCAGTGATGCCACGTTGATTTAACTGTTTGATCAGTGGTTGTCCACATTGCACAAGTTCGATTATTATCAGTGAATTGACTAAATAGCTTTTGTGTTTTAAAATGTTTAGCTCTTGGGTTCATAAGGAGCAACCAAATTTCTTACTAGTTTTGGTTATGTGTCTGTTTTTTTGCTGAATGCTTATTAAAAATGACATTATATAACTTAACTGTGTAAATAAAGACTCACACAGGTTCTGGTCTCATTTTTCAGTGGTTGTTGCTGCCAGTCATTCAGAGTGATTCTTCCTGTCAGTTATGTTTTAGTGTGGCTTAGGTGGGCAGCAGCAGCATATCTGTCTCTCATCTGAAAACACAACACCGAGACATGCCCATGGCAGGACGTTTCTAGATTCTGCCTCCTGAGTCACTGTCTTACTGCTTTGACTCCCGGTGGCCACATGTTCATTTCTGTGCTTGTGTTCGTTCTCCTTGTCCAGCTTGTGCTTTGATATGTTGCGGGTTTTTGAGGGGTGTTGGATGAGTTGAAATGAAGAAAGACTTGAGTGTCTGCTAATAAGTAAAGCTTGTGGCAGGTCTCACACTTCTCACAAAGTGAGTGTAAAGATTTGCCCCTGCTCACCGGTTCTGCCCCAGATACCACTGTGTAACTCCGGAGTTCCCACAGCTGCTCAGGTTGTCACCAGAGCGTGTGTAGTTTACAGGAGTGTAGAGACACTCTGCTTTCCCCACCTGGCATGCGCACAGCGTACCTCTTAGGATGCTTGGGCCTCATACCCTTGCGCAGTTTACCTATGTTTGTGTCTTTGTTTCAAGTCTGTAAGGGATGGGATTGTGTGAAAAGCTGCTTCTGGTGTGTTTCTGCCCCCCTGGAGAGAGCGGCGCTGGCATGTGATGGTGGCCGCATGGTTGCTCTGTGCTCTTAGTGCCCTGAGTTATTTGGAGAGGAAATATCAAACTGTTCTATGTCTGTGAGACAGAGCATATATGGCTGCGACCCCTCCAAGTGACAGAACGGTGACTTTGATGACCATTCCCCTCCCTTGAAGTAACTCAGAATTGTAGTCCAAGTGAGCAGTTGAAACTGCAGCGTGAGATGGGATTGTTTCTTTCTTGTAGCACATTTTCTGATAGTAGTTCAAAGCTGATTTATGGGATTTTCCATACTTTATTAATCATATTCACCTGCACTGAAAGTTTGGGATGGTTTTTCACACTTTTTTTTTTTTTAAGCTGCAGTGTTTGGCTACTTTAAAAATGTTTCCCTAATCTGGTTATTATGTTTCTGAGTGTTTCATCTGGTCAGAGACCTGACCTTTCCAGATTTCTTGTTTTCGATGGGATTACTTTATTGAGCATGTGTATGACGGGAGGAAACAGACTTTTCTATATTCTTTGGTACTTTAATATACCTTTAAAGTTCAGGGAGGATGGATTTCTTGGTAATTGACATGGAATTTTTATTATTCTGAAATTCTGTATTTAATTCTGAAATCTTAATTCTGAAATCTGAAAGCTCTGAAAAATCAAAAAAAAAATTTTATGCTAGGTTTGGTGCTGAAGCTCATTGGATGGTCATACTTGACCCGAACTGAGATGAGGCTATTTATATTCTTTTTCAGTTGAGAGAGTCTGCACAATTTTTACTGCAAAAGTACCAGTGTGATAGAGTTGGGGACGTCATTGCTTAGACACTTCTGAGGTGTCACATAGTACATGGTATATGGCTATAGTACCTTTCTAGAGCAAAACATTCTGAATTCTAAAAATCTTCTGACCCTTAGAATTTTTTTTTTAATTTTATTTTTTATAAACATATATTTTTTTTTCCCCCAGGGGTACAGGTCTGTGAATCTCCAGGTTTACACACTTCACAGCACTCACCATAGCACATACCCTACCCAATGTCCATAACCCCACCCCCCCTCCCAACCCCCCTCCCCCCAGCAACCCTCAGTTTGTTTTGTGAGATTAAGAGTCACTTATGGTTTGTCTCCCTCCCAATCCCAACTTGTTTCATTTACTCTTCTCCTACCCCATTAACCCCCCATGTTGCATGTCCTCTCCCTCATATCAGGGAGATCATATGATAGTTGTCTTTCTCTGACTGCTTTATTTCGCTAAGCATGATACCCTCTAGTTCCATCCATGTCGTCGCAAATGGCAAGATTTCATTTCTTTTGATGGCTGCATAGTATTCCATTGTATATATATACCACATCTTCTTTATCCATTCGTCTGTTGATGGACATCTAGGTTCTTTCCATAGTTTGGCTATTGTAGACATTGCTGCTATAAACATTCGGGTGCACGTGCCCCTTTGGATCACTACGTTTGTATCTTTAGGGTAAATACCCAGCAGTGCAATTACTGGGTCATAGGGTAGTTCTATTTTCAACATTTTGAGGAACCTCCATGCTGTTTTCCAGAGTGGTTGCACCAGCTTGCATTCCCACCAACAGTGTAGGAGGGTTCCCCTTTCTCCGCATCCTCGCCAGCATCTGTCATTTCCGGACCTGTTAATTTTAGCCATTCTGACTGGTGTGAGGTGGTATCTCATTGTGGTTTTGATTTGTATTTCCCTGATGCCGAGTGATATGGAGCACTTTTTCATGTGTCTGTTGGCCATCTGGATGTCTTCTTTGCAGAAATGTCTGTTCATGTCTTCTGCCCATTTCTTGATTGGATTTTTTGTTCTTTGGGTGTTGAGTTTGCTAAGTTCTTTATAGATTCTGGACACTAGCCCTTTATCTGATATGTCGTTTGCAAATATCTTCTCCCATTCTGTCAGTTGTCTTTTGGTTTTGTGAACTGTTTCCTTTGCTGTGCAAAAGCTTTTGATCTTGATAAAATCCCAATAGTTCATTTTTGCCCTTGCTTCCCTTGCCTTTGGCGATGTTCCTAGGAAGATGTTGCTGCGGCTGAGGTCAAAGAGGTTGCTGCCTGTGTTCTCCTCAAGGATTTTGATGGATTCCTTTCTCACATTGAGGTCCTTCATCCATTTTGAGTCTATTTTCGTGTGTGGTGTAAGGAAATGATCCAATTTCATTTTTCTGCATGTGGCTGTCCAATTTTCCCAACACCATTTATTGAAGAGGCTGTCTTTTTTCCATTGGACATTCTTTCCTGCTTTGTCGAAGATTAGTTGACCATAGAGTTGAGGGTCTATTTCTGGGCTCCCTATTCTGTTCCATTGATCTATGTGTCTGTTTTTGTGCCAGTACCATGCTGTCTTGATGATGACAGCTTTGTAATAGAGCTTGAAGTCCGGAATTGTGATGCCACCAACTTTGGCTTTCTTTTTCAATATTCCTTTGGCTATTTGCGGTCTTTTCTGGTTCCATATAAATTTTAGGATTATTTGTTCCATTTCTTTGAAAAAAAATGGATGGTACTTTGATAGGAATTGCATTAAATGTGTAGATTGCTTTAGGTAGCATAGACATTTTCACAATATTTATTCCTCCAATCCAGGAGCATGGAACATTTTTCCATTTCTTTGTGTCGTCCTCAATTTCTTTCATGAGTACTTTATAGTTTTCTGTGTATAGATTCTTAGTCTCTTTGGTTAGGTTTATTCCTAGGTATCTTATAGTTTTGGGTGCAATTGTAAATGGGATGGACTCCTTAATTTCTCTTTCTTCTGTCTTGTTGTTGGTGTAGAGAAATGCGACTGATTTCTGTGCATTGATTTTATATCCTGACACTTTACTGAATTCCTGTACAAGTTCTAGCAGTTTTGGAGTGGAGTCTTTTGGGTTTTCCACATATAGTATCATATCATTTGCGAAGAGTGATAGTTTGACTTCTTCTTTGCCGATTTGGATGCCTTTAATTTCTTTTTGTTGTCTGATTGCTGAGGCTAGGACTTCTAGTACTATGTTGAATGGCAGTGGTGATAACGGACATCCCTGCCGTGTTCCTGACCTTAGCGGAAAAGCTTTCAGTTTTTCTCCATTGAGAATGATATTTGCGATGGGTTTTTCATAGATGGCTTTGATAATATTGAGGTATGTGCCCTCTATCCCTACACTTTGAAGAGTTTTGATCAGGAAGGGATGCTGTACTTTGTCAAATGCTTTTTCAGCATCTATTGAGAGTATCATATGGTTCCTGTTCTTTCTTTTATTAATGTGTTTTATCACATTGATTGATTTGCGGATGTTGAACCAACCTTGCAGCCCTGGAATAAATCCCACTTGGTCGTGGTGAATAATCCTTTTAATGTACTGTTGAATCCTATTGGCTACTATTTTGGTGAGAATTTTTGCATCTGTGTTCATCAAGGATATTGGTCTGTAGTTCTCTTTTTTGATGGGATCCTTGTCTGGTTTGGGGATCAAGGTGATGCTGGCCTTATAAAATGAGTTTGGAAGTTTTCCTTCCATTTCTATTTTTTGGAACAGTCTCAGGAGAGTAGGAATTAGTTCTTCTTTAAATGTTTGGTAGAATTTCCCCGGGAAGCCATCTGGCCCTGGGCTTTTGTTTGTTTGGAGATTTTTGATGACTGTTTCAATCTCCTTACTGGTTATGGGTCTGTTGAGGCTTTCTATTTCTTCCTGGTTCAGTTGTGGTAGTTTATATGTCTCTAGGAATGCATCCATTTGTTCCAGATTGTCAAATTTGTTGGCATAGAGTTGCTCATAATATGTTCTTATAATTGTCTGTATTTCTTTGGTGTTAGTTGTGATCTCTCCTCTTTCATTCATGATTTTATTTATTTGGGTCCTTTCTCTTTTCTTTTTGATAAGTCTGGCCAGGGGCTTATCAATCTTATTAATTCTTTCAAAGAACCAGCTCCTAGTTTCGTTGATTTGTTCTATTGTTGTTTTGGTTTCTATTTCATTGATTTCTGCTCTGATCTTTATGATTTCTCTTCTCCTGCTGGGTTTAGGGTTTCTTTCTTGTTCTTTCTCCAGCTCCTTTAGCTGTAGGGTTAGGTTGTGTACCTGAGACCTTTCTTGTTTCTTGAGAAAGGCTTGTACCCCTATATATTTTCCTCTCAGGACTGCCTTTGTTGTGTCCCACAGATTTTGAACCGTTGTATTTTCATTATCATTTGTTTCCATGAATTTTTTCAATTCTTCTTTAATTTCCTAGTTGACCCATTCATTCTTTAGAAGGATGCTGTTTAGTCGCCATGTATTTGGGTTCTTTCCAAATTTCCTCTTGCGATTGAGTTCTAGCTTCAGAGCATTGTGGTCTGAAAATATGCAGGGAATGATCCCAATCTTTTAATACCGGTTGAGACCTGATTTAGAACCAAGGATGTGATCTATTCTGGAGAATGTTCCATGTGCACTAGAGAAGAATGTGTATTCTGTTGCTTTGGGATGAAATGTTCTGAATATATCTGTGATGTCCATCTGGTCCAGTGTGTCATTTAAGGCCTTTATTTCCTTGTTGATCTTTTGCTTGGATGATCTGTCCATTTCAGTGAGGGGAGTGTTAAAGTCCCCTACTATTATTGTATTGTTGTCGATGTGTTTCTTTGATTTTGTTATTAATTGGTTTATATAGTTGGCTGCTCCCACGTTAGGGGCATAGATATTTACAATTGTTTGATCTTGTTGGACAGATCCTTTGAGTATGATATAGTGTCCTTCTTCATCTCTTATTATAGTCTTTGGTTTAAAATCTAATTGATCTGATATAAGGATTGCCACTCCTGCTTTCTTCTGATGTCCATTAGCATGGTAAATTCTTTTCCACCCCCTCACTTTAAATCTGAAGGTGTCTTCGGGTTTAAAATGAGTTTCTTGTAGGCAACATATAGATGGGTTTTGTTTTTTTATCCATTCTGATACCCTGTGTCTTTTGATTGGGGCATTTAGCCCATTAACATTCAGGGTAACTATTGAGAGATATGAATTTAGTGCCATTGTATTGCCTGTAAGGTGACTGTTATTGTATATTGTTTCTGTTCCTTTCTGATCTACTACTTTTAGGCTCTCTCTTTGCTTAGAGGACCCCTTTCAATATTTCCTGTAGAGCTGGCTTGGTGTTTGCAAATTCTTTCAGTTTTTGTTTGTCCTGGAAGCTTTTAATCTCTCATTCTATTTTCAATGATAGCCTAGCTGGATATAGTATTCTTGGCTGCATGTTTTTCTCGTTTAGTGCTCTGAATATATCATGCCAGCTCTTTCTGGCCTGCCAGGTCTCTGTGGATAAGTCTGCTGCCAATCTAATATTTTTACCATTGTATGTTACAGACTTATTTTCCCGGGCCGCTTTCAGGATTTTCTCTTTGTCACTAAGACTTGTAAATTTGACTATTAGGTGACGGGGTGTGGACCTATTCTTATTGATTTTGAGGGGGGGTTCTCTGAACCTCCTGGATTTTGATGCTTGTTCCCTTTGCCATATTGGAGAAATTCTCTCCAATATACCTTCTGCTCCCCTCTCTCTTTCTTCTTCTTCTGGAATCCCAATTATTCTAATGTTGTTTCATCTTATGCTGTCACTTCTCTCTCGAATTCTGCCCTCGTGGTCCAGTAGCTGTTTGTCCCTCTTTTGCTCAGCTTCTTTATTCTCTGTCATTTGGTCTTCTATATCGCTAATTCTTTCTTCTGCCTCATTTATCCTAGCAGTGAGAGCCTCCATTTTTGATTGCACCTCATTAATAGCTTTTTTTATTTCAACTTGATTAGATTTTAGTTCTTTTATTTCTCCAGAAAGGGCTTTTATATCTCCCAAGAGGGTTTCTCTAATATCTTCTATGCCTTTTTCGAGCCCAGCTAGAACCTTGAGAATCGTCATTCTGAACTCTAGATCTGACATATTACCAATGTCTGTATTGATTAGGTCCCTAGCCTTTGGTACTGCCTCTTGTTCTTTTTTTTGTGGTGAATTTTTCCGCCTTGTCATTTTGTCCAGATAAGAGTATATGAAGGAGTAAGTAAAATACTAAAAGGGTGGCAACAATCCCAGGAAAATATGCTTTAGCCAAATCAGAAGAGATCCCAAATCGTGAGGGGGGGGGGGGGGGGGTAAAAAAAGTTCAGAAAGAAAAAAAAAAAAAGAAAAAAGAAAAAAGAAACAAATAAAAAAAGAAAACCAATAGTGAAAAAAAATATAAAAAGGAAAAAAAATATATATATTAGATAAACTAGTTAAAAAACGTTAAAAAAGAAAAGGGTAAAAGTTTAAAAATATTTAGCAGAAGAAGAGAAAAAAAATTGAAAAAGAAAAAAAAATTAAATTAACTGCCAGGCTAAAGAATCATGGGGAGAAAGCCATGAGTTCCGTGTTTTGCTTTCTCCTCCTCTGGAATTCCGCGGCTCTCCTTGGTATGGAAACTGCACTCCTTGGTAGGTGAACTTGGTCCTGGCTGGGTTTCTTGTTGATCTTCTGGGGGAGGGGCCTGTTGTAGTGATTCTCAAGTGTCTTTGCCCCAGGCGGAGTTGCACCGCCCTTACCAGGGGCCGGGCTGAGTAATCCGCTCGGGTTCGCTTTCGGGAGCTTTTGTTCCCTGAGCGCTTTCCGTAGAGTCCGGAGGACGGGAATGAAGATGGCGGCCGCCCAGTCTCCGGCCCGGAGGAGCCGAGAGCCCGGGGCCCCACTCCTCAGTGCGCCCTCAGAGAACAGCGCCCAATTGCTCCCGTCACCCTGGCCTCCGGCCGCGCTCCGAGCTGACCGAGCCTGCGACCGGTTCAAGGTAACCCCGAGCTGAGAGTCACTCCTCGGCTCCGTCTCTGTAGCCGGCTTCCCCGTTCTAATACCTGCGAGCTCTGCGACACTCAGACACCCCGATCCTTCTGTGACCCTGCGGGACCTGAGGCCACACTGGCCCCGCGTGGGCTTCACCCCAGTTAAGCCTCTGGAGCGATGTCCCTCAGCGGAACAGACTTTTAAAAGTCCTGATTTTGTGCTCCGTTGCTCCGCCGCTTGCCGGGAGCCGGCCCCTCCCCCGCGGTCTATCTTCCCGTCGCTTTGGATTCACTTCTCCGCCAGTCCTACCTTTCAGAAAGTGGTTGATTTTCTGTTTCTAGAATTGCTGTTCTTCTTCTCTTCGATCTCCCGTTGGATTTGTAGGTGTTTGCAATCTTTAGATAAGCCATCGAGCTGATCTCCCGCAACCTGAAGTAGTCTCAGCTGCTACTTCTCCGCCATCTTGACTCCGTATTTCACCCTTAGAATTTTTGATAAGGGATGGTGATACTGTATTCTTGCTAGCCATGATATTTAAGGAACAAAACTTGAGTAAAAAATTTGGTGAGTAAAATAAAACATAGGGACATGGCTGCTTTCATCTGCTTACTGTCCTTAGTTGCTTTTTTATTTACCCAGTATCTTATTGCCATTTAATCTGACTTCTTGGTCTTTCTGTTAAGACTCATTCTCCTCTTGGACCCTGGATTCTGGGCCTGGATTCTGATTCTGGGCTGTCACTTCATCGTTGTGTCCAGGGCTAAGGTTGCTACTTCCCAGACTCTGTTTCTACTCCAGTAAAGTGAGGGTGGCACAAGCTACCCTGTAGGTTACTTGTGTAAACTGTCAGACTTTTTTCCTTTTGCTTCTTGGGAATTGCAAAAAGAATTAAAAATTTGGTTGAAAAATATCAAAGTTTTTTTTTTTTTTTTAACCCCATAAAATGTTACGTCTAAAAGCAAAACATAAAGTATTTCCCAAGATGTCTTGATTCTTCTAATCAAGTAGATCATTAACCATCTGGTTGAGTTTGCTGACATACGGAAGTCTGAGCACTGGAGATTTTTGACTCTGCTTTGAATATTGATTATAAAACTCTTTTTGAAAATAACACACTTGTTAAAAATGAAAGATAAATTTCTTGCTGCTAAAGAAACTGACATAACAATTATAATGAATATGTAAGTGTTATTAATGTGAAACAATACATTTCTATGGTCAGAATATTTCAATGAAAAATTTGAGAGAACCAAAATTGAAAAAAAATTTTTTTAAAGATTTTATTTATTTGAGAGAGAGAACGCAGAAGCAGGGAGAGCAGCAGGGGGAGACGGAGAAGCAGGCTCTCTCAGTGCAGGTGGTCAGTAGCCACCCAGGCACCCTGAAAAAGATTTTTTTTTATTGAGAAAGAGATCTGAGCTTTTTATAGTAAATGAACCTGCCCCCCTATATAGCATGTAGGCCTCATTGAATTTTTGGATGTCCTTTTCCCATCTTCCTTCCTATCCCCTCACCACAGCAGCTTCAGCCTATTGGCCACTACCAGTAAACTTTCTGGCCCTTTCTGGGTTTCTGTTTCATTCCTTTGAAAAGTTCTAAACATCTTGCCTCAGGCCAGTGAGTTAGGAGGGGAAGGAACAGAAGGGAGTAATGGTGGAGTCTCAGGAGGAATGAAGGATTTTGTAGTGGCCGTGAAAGAAGATTCCTTTACCTTTACATTGTGAAACACAGATTTTTCCAGGAGCCAGTCCATTTGTTTCCCTTTGCCAGATCAAGAGTTCTTTAAGTCACTGACATGCATGTTGGGATAATGAAGAGAACATGTAAAATGCGACATTTTGTATTGACGGTCACTGATGTGTTGCTTCTCCCCTGCTCCCACCCCTACTGCCTTATGAAAGTGTTGTTGATCTCTTCGCAGACTTGCTCTGTAGCAGGAAACATCTGATTGTGTTTCTTGTTTTTGCTTTGTGAAAATGAGTCTTCTCTTGCTAGTCAGATAGAAAACAATTTTTGTTGAGAGCTCAGATCTCATCCAGGAGAGGATGTCAGTAATCAGTCCCCTGTGCCTTCTCCACTTTTCTTCTTCTGAGGAGTTTTTGTTTTTATTTATTTTACAGATTTTATTTATTTATTTGACACAAAGAGTTGAAAGTGAGAGAAGGAACACAAGCAGGGGGAATGGGAGAGGAAGAAGCAGGCTTCCCGTTGAGCAGAGAGCCCAAGGTGGGGCTCAATCCCAGGACCCTGGGATCATGACCTGAGCCGAAGGCAGACGCTTAACAACTGAGCCACCTGGGCACCCCTTTCTGAGGAGTTTTTAGAGCAGTATTGAAGCTTAAGGATTATTGCCATTATATTTAGCAGCAATCATAAACTGAGACACTTGCAAGGACTTAAAAGTAATCTCTCCCCAATAGACAGTGGCCATAATGTTACTAATAATAGTTATGGTTAGTGAGGCCTACTGTGCCCAGCACTACTCTGAGTTTTACTTGTGCAGTTCATTGATTTCACTTGGGTTCGAAGCAGCCTCAGGCTTACAGAAGGCTTGCAGGTGTAGTAGAAGACCTTTTCTACCTGAACCATTTCAAAGTATGCCATCACCAGGAGGCTGCACCACTCGCATCCTTGGGGTATTCCTTGAGAGCAGGGGCATTTTCTTCCACAACCTCAAGACAGTCCTCTGGCTCGAGAGATTCACGTTCAGATGTTGCCATGGCATTGCAGACCCCACTCAAGATTTTAGCAGTTTTCCTAATAAAGACTTTTATAGTAAAAGGAGCTGGTTCGATGGATTCAGTTGTCTTAACAGCTGTTCAGTCAGTCTGGAAGAGTTACTCAGTCTTTCTTTCACTTCATGACCTTGGTACTTTTGAAGATTATAGGATGTTTTGTAGACTATCTCTCAGTTTACGTTTATGATGTTTCCTCATTAGATTTAGATCACGTATCCTGTATCCTTGACAGGGATAGTGCAGAAGTCATGTCTTCTTTTTTTCTGCATTCTATCATAATTTGTCTCATGTTGGTAATGTTTACTTTAATCAGTTGAATAAGGTGCTCTTTGCCAGACTGTGCAATTATAGAATTTCTCTTTCTCCTTTTTTTTTTTTTTTTTAAGATTTTATTTATTTATTTGACAGAGGTCACAAGTAGACAGAGAGGCCGGCAGAGAGTGAGAGGGAAGCAGGCTCCCTGCCTAGCAGAGAGCCTGATGCTGGGCTCGATCCCAGGACCCTGAGATCATGACCTGGGCCGAAGGCAGAGGCCCAACCCACTGAGCCACCCAGGTGCCCCTCTCTTTTTCCTTTTCTACTTAATGACCATTTTGTGGAAGGTTGCTTTGAGACTGTGTATAGATAGACTCTTCCCATGAAAACTTTATTTATTTATTTACACTAGGTGGATTAATGGCTTCCTATTTTATTCAGTTGTTTATATACTCTCTTATTATTATTACTCGTTTTTAGGTCAAAATTCTCCTAGATTGTGGAGAATGATACTTGGGTGTGGTCATTACTTTGTATCACTGCTCTCAGGGCTCTGAGTAAACAGCTAGGTTGCCTCTGGTGGGGGAGAGGGAGAGAATGCAAACTTTCACACCTGAATTTCTGTATCAATGTGTGTCCATGCATTCATACCCAATTCTTCACATCTAATCCAATACCAAAGGGTTCCTGCTAGTTTTTTCCTTATTTATAATTCTCATCTTTATGAGTGAGAAACCTTATTTCATAATCCTTAATATTTTTACTTCAGTTTCCTATCACTGACTTTGCTCTCTCCCCCACATGGATAGGTTTTGGTATCTTGAACTGTATCTTTAGTAGATTTAGCTTCTGGTATTTCTTAAAGCATGACCTCAAAGAATTGAATTTGTAACATCTTTTCAGGACCCAGGGGACAACTACTACTTGGCGCAGTGAATGCTTATTCTGTGCTTTATTGTTCAGTTCCCATAAAAGCTCAGTGAGGTTGGCATTACCTTTATTTTACAAATGAGAAAATTGGCATTATATATTAAAGAATTGCCTAAGGCATATAGTTACTAAACAGGAAACGCCAGGCCTATTTGACTCAAAGTTGTGCTCTGAACATTGATGATTTTATCATAGATTGACTCCTATACAACCTCAGTTTCTTCTGGCTGTGCTGGAAAATAACTTGGAGCATTCTAATGAAGAGAAAAATTCGTGCTCACTAGAGAATAACTTGACAAATACAAAAGTTAAAGAAGCAGACTGAAATGAAGATAATTGTATAATCCATGTTTGTGTTTTTCCCCTCAGTTTACATCTACATGCATGTGTGTATAGGTGTATGTGTATGTGTTAATATCATAATTAAAATATTGTTTATACATAATGTACATATAATTATGCATTCCTTTATTCATTTTATTATGAACATAGTACCATGTCATTGAACATTTTACACAAACATTTATAATGAACACTTTATCTACGATAATGTGGATGTCCAATAATTATCTGTTCCCATCTTGTTGAACATTTATGGTTTTCCAGTATTCCGTTATTCTAAATAACATTGTGACCGTCTTTTTTCAACATAAATCTTTATACTTCAGTAATAATCTAGATCTCCTTTATTTCAGTTAATTTGGATTCCAGACATTTCAAAATCTGTTTCTGGTTCAGTAAAGTTGTCTTTTCCATTCACCATAGCTCATGGTGTTTGTGTAGCGGTTGAAGACAAGCTGGAGCTGGGTATAAAAATTTTTTGTTCGCTTTTCCTCTGCCATCACATTTGAACTCTCATAAGGTTTATGTCAGATGGCAAATGTTGGAAACGGTTGAGAGTGCATGTGTACTTGGAAATGCAGCCCTACTGAGGATATAAGAATTTTTTTTTTTTGATATAAGAACTTTAACCAGATAGGACAAAAAAATCAGATTTGATAATTTCAAAAATGCTTTGCCAGTAAACCTCTACCAATGTTGAATAAAATATAACAGAACTTCTAAATGCAGAGCTGAACTTGTAGGAATTAAGAGAAACTGTCAAGTAAAGCATTAAGCTGATCCTTCATCAGCCCATGATAAGAGGAGATTGGGATAGTTACTGTCTCCTTAATCAAAGGGTCTTGCCTTTAACACCCACCAGGTATAGGAGGAGATGGGGTCTTGATCTCAGGGAGTCAAGGAATTGGAACTGAGAGCCCTCTATCAAGTCAGGGCCATCAAAGTTCTGTTCTTCAGTGAAAGGGTCAGCTAGGTGATATATCCAGAATTAGAGGAAAATGATAGCGAGACCTATTTGGGACTGGTACTCTAAGCATAGAAAAGAAAAAGAGGGAGGAATAGAGGGAGAATTTCCCTTATAATTAATAACTTTGGGCTTTGTCCCCCATGACAGTTGGGACATGAATTTGCATTCTTGAAAAATAGAGAACTCTAGAGTGAGAAGACAATGTAGAAATTGGTCTTGGGTCATTGAGCCTCCAAGAAGCATACTCTCATTCAAGAACTTGTAGGATACCTGCAGATAATATATCTTTGAATGCCAAATGCACTGTTAAAAATCACAAAATGTTGCAAGAAACCATGTGCCATCAACTTGAGTTGATGTATGCCCGAGAACTTCAGTGCTAGAGCTATCAGAGACAGTATAACAGACTGACACAAAATAGGACCTTTATTTCCCTCTCATGTAAGCAGAGTTTGAGAAGAAGCAATCTTGGGTGTGTGTGGGGCTCCCCAACCACCAGGGACCTATCCTTAACTTTAATTTTTACCTCGTGCTCAAGGTATCAGGGGAATGGTAGCTGTGACATCCAAATTTCACGCTGGTAGAAGGAGGAAGTAGGTAAAAAAAAAAAAAATGCATGCCTTCTTCTTTTAAAGGCATTTTCATAATTTGTGCAAGATTTTCTTCTCATTAGATAAAAAATTAAAAAAAATTTTTTACCTATATAGGTAAATTCTACCAGTATTCGAGGGAACAGAGAGATGGTGTAGGTTCTCGGAGTCATTTTATGAAGCTAGTTAAACTTTTATACCAAAACCAGATTAAAAAGTAAAATTTATAGGTCAGTTTTACTTAGGAACATGCATGTAAGATGTTTAAATAAAATAAAGAAAATGGAATCTGGCAAAGCATGAAAAATCTACTTACCCGAATTGGGTTTATAGAACACTTCCCAAATTGGGTTTATAGCTATTAATATAGCTTACCACTTTAACATGATGAAGAAGAACTATATACACATCTTGATGTTGAGAAAACAGTTGTTGAACGTCAACAGCTAGTCCATGTTGGGGGCAGGAACTCTTACCAAAGTAACTGTAGAATGAAACTGCCCTCTTGTGACTGAATAAGCAGAAATCTACAATAAGCACTATACTTAAAGGCAGAGTGTTGTAAGTATCCCTCTAATTTCAGAAAAAAATTGGAATCCCATGTCCATTAAGACATGAAAATGTGTGAGAATTGGGGATGAAGAAGTGAACCTCTGATAATATGGTATAATAGTTTTTGCCATAGGGACTCTGAGAAAGCGTGTGAACAGATAGTTAGAACTGATAGGATAAACCAGCATGTTTGTTGGAAATCGGAGTGGTCTGTATAACACTCAGCTCCATGTTCACAACATGAGGGACAGTTAGAAAATAAAATTAAGACATGCTGTTTCTAAATGCTTCCCTTCTCTTGATGTGAAGTTAGTACTAATTAAAAGTCAAATAGAATTTTTTTTTTCCCCAACAGGTGTTTTTCTCTAGAGTTGCTTGAAGGTTAACTTTTTGTTGCTGCTTTTGCTTTACAGTTTGTTGCTAGTAAATTAAACATTTTTCTATTTCTAGTAAGTAAAAAACTCTTTAAAATAAAACCTAGGAAACCAAGCTTGGTTTCCTAGGTTTTATTTTATTTGTTGTTTTTATTTGTTGTATTGTTTTTTATTTGTTGTATTATTTTTATTTGTTGAGAAACAAATAAAAAATAAAAAATTTGTTGAGAAACAAATTTTCTGCTTATGAAAAACTATGACAGTGAACAAAATGGTTTTTCAGTCAGTTTTTATGTAATAAACCTTTTTAATTTTAGAAAGAACCCATTAATATAGTATATTCATTTTACTCTCTAAGCTCCCCTTTAATCTGTTAAAAAATGTTAATCCTTCAACTGTTGTCTGCTAAGGGATGAATCGGAGGAGAGAGGGAGGTCTAAGATCAGAAGACAGTGTAGGAGTATTTGGGGTCACAGGACTTTAGGGAAGACCTAGCATTAGAGGCCACAGAAGGAAGCACATGGGCAGCCTCTGTGCAAGTTGTATGTGCCCGTCCCTGCAGGCAGCCCGCTGGCAGGGGAGTGTGGCAGGAACGAGGTCTAGGCGGAGAGTCAAACGCAGTAAGTAGACATCTAGGGGTCAGGACAACTGTGAAGAAATCAAAGCCCAGGTCTCAGGGGCTTGGAGGTACTGAGTACAGTCACAGGGTTGTCCTCAGCGTAAGATAGGACTTGCTCAATGGAAACAGAGCCCATTTCTAGAATTGGAATTTATGTTCAAATGGCCCACTGGCTTACTTAATTACCAAATCACTAGGTTTCAGGGCGCCTCGATTTTCTCTGAGAGCTCAGGTTGGATTGAACTCAGTTGGGTGTTAAGTGATTCAGTCTGGGGGTTAACAGCACTGCGGAAGCAGATAGCCTGGCAGGTCACTTGTTGCCAGTCACGTGTCCCGTCTTCAGACTCCCTGAGGACTGATGATTGAAGGGTAACTAGTACAAGGAGGTGTCGTGTGTGTGTGTGTGTGTGTGTGTGTGTGTGTGTGTGTGTGTGTATCATTTTAGGTATTTTATGTATATAACTCAAGAGTTACGATGCCGCTATGTGTAACTCCTGTATGTATCTTTCGCCCAGTTTACCAGTTGTTACCACTTTGTAATATTTGCTTGATTAATTTATCTTACTGAATTTATTTTGTATCTTACATATCTTTTTAAATTTATTACAGATTTGCCTTATTATTTCTGTTTTTGCTGAGTTATTCCCTGTATTAACCCTCTTTGCTTCATTGTTCTGTTCTCCTTCCCTGATCTGTTTAGGGATGAGGGGCAGCGCCGCACTTCTTTCTCCCTAAGTATTTCAGTGTGTCTTTCTCAAGAACGAGGACATCCTCTTTCATAACCATGATGCGGCTAGCAAAATAAGGAAAGGTGACATTGATAAAATACTGTTCCATCTGATACAGTCCATACTTATATTTTGCTAGTTTTTCTAATATTGACCTTTAGGGTGGTTTCTCCCCCTGATCATGCATTGGCATTTAGTTTGATCTCTCGAATACCCTTGCTTCTCTGGGTTTTCACAACATGTCTCTTAGCTTTTTTTTCTTCTGTCACGGCACTAACATTTTTGAAGAGTTAGAAGTCAGTTTTGTTGAATATCCTGCAGTTCGGGTCTGTTTGATGTTTCCTCATTGTTAGATTTAGGTTTTGTAAGTTCTTCCAGGGAATGACTATCCTAAGTGTTATTTTGCCATTCTCAGTGTATCCGGTTTTTTTTTTTTTTTTAGGTACAAAATAAGAGATTTAGATAGTTCCAGTAAAGATGATTTTGATACTGTCCTTGCCCCCAAAGAGCTTATCATCTTTTTAAGAGAGGTGAGGCACCCCAGGAAAAGCTGACATGGGTTAGGGGGCGGCAAGAGGAGAATGAAGTTCTCTGAGGGTTCCCAGCTGTTCCCAGCAGGGTGGTCTCTCCAGAGAGTTTCTGGCTGGGCTTCTGGGTGAGTGGGTGAATTCTGCACGTGCCAGAGAAGAGAACTGCGCGGTGAGGTGAGCCCTGGAGTGTGCCACCACTGCGCGACAGGGCGGGGGGTTCTGCCCGGGTGGCTTGAGGAGGCAGCTCTGAGGTGAGTGTCAGGAAAGACAACCAAGAGGGTGTTGAAAGAGGCCGTGGCCACCACGGGACCCAGTGTTCAGAGAAAAGGTTGTAGGGTTTTGGTGGCTTGCCCATAGTGTCACTCATGGTATTTGGTGAGGTCAAAATTATAGTTTACACTTCTTGAATTGCTATCATAATAACCATTTTTTATGCTATATTTCATGGAACAGCTCTTGTGGTTTTTCAGAATAATGATGAATTTATTCAATTATTATTTTATGTTTATTTCTCCAGCAGAACATTTTCTGTGTGATTTGGTAGTTTTGAGAAATGCACTTTTGAGGGAAATACTTTGTATTTGTGCTGTTTGGCTTCTAGGCGATTCAGTTGCTTTTGTTTTAGTCTTTTTCTTTAGACTGTTTTTGGTCTCACACGTCTGCGGACATGTTATTTGTACTAATAAGGAAAGTGGTCTTCCAAGCTGTGGATCCTTGCTTCAGGTGCTGGGTTGAAAGCAAAACTTCTTTAAGTGTATTTGACATTTCTTGTATTGTATAAATGACATTTTCAGTATGATGAGAGTTTTTTAATCATAGTCTCAGAATTTAGTTTATTTGATAGCAAAAACAGGAGTGCTAAAGAAATGGAATGGATCCTATATTTATTTGAGGGATCTTGAGGACACAGAGCACTCTCTTAAGCAGGTTTTTAATTTCTTCACACTCTGTTATATTTGTGGGAAACACAATTAGCACTGCTCTTTCCTACTCTGTCTTGTCCTTTATACATTTTTAGGAGTTTCATGGTCTAATTTTCCTTTTTTAATTGTAACTAAATAATCATACGTAGAATCATCTCTTAGTTTGCAAATGGAAAACTACGCTTGCATACATATCCCAAACTAGGCTGTCTTACATGGATGACAGCCCACTTTGCCTTTTTGTTGGAGGTGGAGGTTGTGGGAAGAGGCATCAAGTGTGTTTCTAAGATTTTAACAGAAAATGTCTTGGCCGGTGCTGTGGACAATACTTCACAGCACTCAGTATGACTGGCATGGTGTGGCCTCGCTGATGTGGCTTTAGAAATATTTTTTGACTAAATTTCAAATGAATTTAGCTTCATGGTCAGTGCTGTAAAGAATTGCCTTGGGGCGCCTGGGTGGCTCAGTCGGTTAAGCGTCTGCCTTTGACTCAAGTCGTGATCCCAGGGTCCTGGGATGGAGCCCTTCGTCGGGCTCCCTGCCCAGCGGGGAGCCTGCTTCCCCCTCTCCCTCTGCTGCTTCCCTTGCTTGTACACTTACTGTCTCTCTCTCTCTCTGTCTCTCTCTCTCTCTCTCTCTGTGTCAAATTAATAAATAAAATCTTTAAGAAAAAGCAATTGCCTATAACTTTGAATCATGAGATCTCAGATGAAATTTTCAGATGCACGAGTGTTTGTGGCATGGTGTTCTTTGACCTCTTGATTTGAACTTTCCTGCCCTTGTTGGTATTAGAAGTACATTTTTCAAGCTAGACATGCCTGACTGGATTAGTATTTCTTTGAGAAATGTTTTTATTTATTATTTAGGCTATTTTGGAGCTGCTTATTTAAGAGAGATTAAGCTCTTTGCATAGAATAAAGTGTTCTTCAGATACTCTGCTTTCTTTACTGTCTACACTGCATTTGTAGCTATGACAATACCCAGAACTCCACAGCTTTGCTAGAATTGTTTGTGTGGCCTTTCCCCAAATGTTTACAGAGTTTTCAAAACGACATTTGTGGGGTTGTTCCCCTTAAGTAGCTACTGCTGTGTTTGTAAATGTGCTGTCATTTCTGTTCATTCATTCTGTGTATGGGCATTCATATCTGTATCTTTTGATTTTATTCCTTCTTGAAGATCTTGCTGTATAAAATCACAATTAAACCCCCCCCCCCAAAAAAAAGACAAAAGACAAAACTTGCTGTTGTCTTGTCAGAGCAGGGCTGTTCTCTGAAGCCTCTCGACGGATGGTGTGGCTTGCTGAGTTCCTGGGTGTTGGCTGTCTTGGATCCCCTTTCTAAGGCCCCACTTCCCTGCACACTAGCTTGGTATGCAGGGAGAAGCTGCAGAGTCTGTTGGCTGGGCTTTATTTACGGAAACAGCAGGGTTGAGATTGATTGCGTTGAGAGACAGTGTATGGATGAGGGAGGGTCACAGCACATGCTCAGTCCTGTCAGTGTGAGGGGGAAGTTTCTGCGTTCTGCGTGAAGGCTTAGGTCATAGCACAAGCTCAGTGAAAGCTCTGTGAGGTCTCTCAGACTGCATGTGCCTCCATTTTGAGTTGTTAGAGTAGAAAAGGGCAGAGTTTTACCAGTAAGTAGAGGTTCAGGGCTACAGCTAGAGTCACCAGAGCCTCTGTTAGTCATGGATGAGCCATTCAGCCCCTGCAGGTAGGCTATCTTCCTCTGGCCTCACCGGAACAGTGATGGTTTTTGCTGCTCTTTCTCACTTCTGAAGATGTTTATGAATCATTTCATCATTCATAGTGCATGTTCCTACGAGCCTTTAATTCAGCCCTGGCTGGCCATGTAGGTGGTGTTGGGAAGCGTGAAGTCAGCTAAGAATGGGGTCTGCCCGGAGATGCATTAAGCAAAAGGAGACGTGTGGATCCCAGCTGTCCCTGTCCCTTCCCCTTTCCCTTCGCCTTTCCTCTCCGGGTATAGCTTTAACCTGAGTCCTGCATGGGTGCCTGGTGCTGAGCTTGTTTGCCTCCAGGCACCTGCAGAACAAACGTGCCGGCTGCTCCTTTGCCGTGTGGCTGGCAGGGAATGCCTGGGCCCCAGAGCAGCTCTGCTTGGCTGTTTTAGGAAGGGGGTAGGTGGGCAGCTATTGGTTGCTTTGAAGGTGGGTGGAACTTGTTTTGATTGAGAGCCTGTTTTCCAGAACAAATTATGTTTCTTGTGATCTGTTTCTGAAGTCTGGAGATGAAATAGAGAATATGACATATACAGGAAGTAGTTGTGGACCCTGGTCTCAGCATTATCACCTTAAAATGTTTTTTGTTTTTTGGTTTTTTTTTAAAGAGAAGTCAAAGGTTATGTCACATCAATTCTGTTGTTTCAAAGGGAAATAATCCATTTTCAGAGTTTATGGGAAATGACAATTAAGAAAAGAATTGTATGCAGTGACATTTGTGATAGAAGTTAAGGTTCCAGGTATTTTATTTATTTTGTTTGTTTTAGCAGAAGATGGCATTTGTGGTGTATATGTGTTTTGTTGTATGACTTACATGTTCTGTAGGAGAGGAGTAAAAAGAGGAGTTGATGCTGGAGAAGGTGGAAACACGGAGCAGGCCAGGTTCCGTGCCCGCTGCTTGATGGGCCCGGCACTAGCCTTTTCCTTGTGGAGGAGTCACACTTTTTGTGTGTCCTGCCTGTTTGAAGCCAGGCCTCAGACCGATGGCTCTTACTATGGTTAATGTAGGGAGCCAGTCACAATGCTCAAGGTTAGGACAAGTTCAGTTCTTACTCAAGTATATGGAAGTGAAGTTGGTGAATTGTATTAGTTGTTACTCTGTTTTCTCGCCCCTTTTTTCTTCTGATGAAAGTTGGAAAAAATTTTGAAGTGACAGTTAAGTGTTGTGTATTTGTGAGGTTGGAAGTGGAGGCATGTGCTGTGGAAGAAAGTGCAGCTGAAAAGTGCTCACAGGATCGTGAGGAGACGGATGGGACGTGGGTGATGCGGGGAGAGAGTCTGAGCATAAGCTCTTTGTTGTTTAAGTGACTGTGGAACTTGTCTTTATCGTTCCATTCCGATTGAACACTCTTCCTTTCTGCTTTTTTCACTCTAAAATTACCGTCTCTCCAGACGAGAGGATCTGGGCCCAGAGGCACTTAACGCTCCAGACTTGTTTCAGAAAATCCTCATTTGAGTCAGGACAGTACTTGTCCAAAAAACAGTGGTGGACTGCCTTTCTTTTGTAGGGCCTTCACTTCTTCAACTTTTTTTATATTTACCGAAGTGGACTAGGAAGCTCTGGGCAGTTTCCTCCCGCTGGTCCGGCTGGCTGGCGTGGCCCCATACGGATGCGCACTTGTGAGCTTGTATGCGGCCACCTGTTTGGGTGGTGAGGACTTGCAGTGACCACTGCTGGCTGTGGAGAGTCAGATCCTGTGTTTCAGATCGGGTGAAGTAAGTCACAAGAGCTGTTCCCTGTGTAGTGTGCATTTGTTCTGTATTTCCCGGGAATATCGGGAAAATATTTTTGGAATGTTATTTGTTGACCAGTTATCTCTTGTTTGGGGGCTCCTGTGCTTGTCTGGTGGTGGTATAGGTAAGGAACAGCACATGGGAGGTTATTCTCTTGGCTGGGGAAGTTGTCCAGGGTCTTCATAGCTTGGACATTGGAAAGATGCTTATTAGTTTCATTTTGTCTTATCACTCCCTTCCTGTTGTACCTCAGAGTATCAGGAAATGTTGGTGAATACGGACAGCCTATGTTTCCAGAAGAACATAGAAGTGAAAGTTCACTAGTCATCTCAATAGTATCCTTTATTAGCTTTCCTTGTCATTATATTAGAATCTTGAATCAGAATCTAAGGGGTGAGGCTTACATTTAAAGGGTTCCTCCTACGTAAAACAAATTTTTCAGAGCCTGTGAATCTGCTAGTAACATAGCTCCATTTTTGGATCACTTCCTAGGTTCTGGGCTGGTGCGTTTTGATTGGAAGACTCTGGTATACCTAAGACCTAATGTTCGCCATGTCTGTGATTCTCCAAGTTGTTCATTGTTTCTGAACCTTTCTCCTTCTGAATTTGTTTTTCATTTTCCACTTTACTTTTTGGTTGTTACTAAATTGAGCTATCTTTCTTTCTTTTTTTTAAAAGATTTTATTTATTTACTTGACAGAGATCACAAGTAGGCAGAGAGGCAGGCAGAGAGAGAGGGGGAAGCAGGCTCCCTGCTGAGCAGAGAGCCCAATGCGGGGCTCCATCCCAGGACCCTGAGAGCACGACCTGAGCCAAAGGCAGAGGCTTAACCCACTGAGCCACCTAGGTGCCCCTAAACTGAGCTGTCTTTCCACCAGAGAAACATTTATTCTAAACCCATTAGAAAAAAAAGTCCTCCAGAATGAGAGAGAAAATAGAAAATACAGGCTAAAGGGAGATGTGAAATAATGAAATTCATGAATTTGGTGTGCATTCATGAGTCTCCTCCCAAACTCATGATGATCTGTATTGAGCAGTTTGTGATGGGGGAGGGTAAGGGTTCCTGAACATATTTAAAGCAGTTCTGAAAGAAAATTATTCTGTTCTCATGTTGTGTATTTTTGATACTTTGGTTGTAAGCTACAACAGCTCATTTTCATTCAGTTGAGACAAATAGACATTATTTCTATCAAAATTCTTTGAATTATACATTTATTTGTGACTATTTGTCTTCTGGGCTGTGGGCTACATCTGTGCTTATAGCCTTAGTTTCTTTTAGAGTGCCTGCCAATGGGCCTTTGGCATAAATATGTTGAATAAATGAGTGGCATTTATTGTAAGAGAAAAGACTAGATTTAGAGTTAGATGGTTTGGTTCAGATGCCACCTAAGTAGTGACATTGGGTGAATTTCTTCACTCCTCTGAATTTTCATTTTCTCATGGACCATATCTCCAATAAAATAAATATAATTTCTCACAGTTATAAAGATGGGGTGAAAACAGTATAAACTATTTGGCACTTAATTATTCAGTGTATTATTGTTACTAATTTAAAGGCAAAGTCTACAATCTCATGTAGGTACGGTTATCTCAACAACATCTATAGTTTTTGGTGAGTCTACATAAGACAGCGTCAGGAGTTGTGTTGGAAATTATGGTAATTAAATTAGTGACCAGTATGTTTAACCACCATTTATTGATCTCCTTTCTTCTCTTGCCCTTTGGGTGTTTTATATTTTTCTTTATATTTCCTGGGGGGGAAAAAATTTTTTTTTTTTTTTTTTTTTCAAGTAAAATGTTCAGTGTGTTCAGCATTAAACGTCATTTTTTTCTTACTTCCCTGATGGGGTGTGTGTGTGTGTGTGTGTGTGTTAATGTTTCTGGGTTCTTCCTCCCTGCCCTCACCTCTTCCCTCTCCTCCCCCCATTCTCACACCACCACCGTGAAGAGGTACAAGGCGATGGTCATGTTTTTCATAGTATTTCCCAGACACTTCCCACTGGGAACAAAGAGACATTCACACATGCATTGAAGACATACTTGGAGTCCAATGTCCCTCTTTTTTGGGGATGTTACATTTCTGGTTTTATAAAGTTTGATTTTGGTGTGTAGAAAGCCAGCAATATTTTTGTTCAGATTGGCTTAATCTTCAGATATTGGTACATTATAAATTATTTCAATCACAGTAGGGTTAAAATAATAAGTCTGTTTTCTAAATCTTTATGTATGTACAGCTTTGTGTTGGGCTGTGATTACTGCTTTGAAATGAGATCCTTTCTCATATGTTGGTTTGGTTTTTATTATGTTTTGTTTTGTTTTTTTACCATTTTTCCCCCTGATGTTACATACATTGTATAGAGGCATATTTACTGCATCTTATTGTCAGCATGAAATCTCTTCTTTTTCCTCAGCCAATGCCTAAATTCTTAGTTCTGGACTCTGACTTATATTTAGGGGGTACTCTGTGGAAGGAGAGCTACATCTGTGGCCTGGACTCCTCCATAATTAACTCGCCCTTTGAAAGAGCACCTTTATCTCCTCAGGCCTTGGTTCCTTCTCTTAAGCTCAAAGATGAAATCACATAGCCTCTAAGGAACTTTCCATCAGGGAAAATGTAGAATATCATGATTCAGGATTTTGAAGAGTTTCTGTCTTGCATTTGTGTATGAACTTGAAACATTAACTCTTTCAACTGTTGATGGGTTTCTCTCTTTCTCTCTCTCTCCTGATAAATCAATATTCATTCAGAATATCCTTTCTGCTGGGCGGGAGGGTTAGCCTTCTATCACAGGTGGCTTGATTTAATTTTGTACCAAAGTGCTTAGTTGCTACCTATGGCTAAACAACAGCTGAATTAAAATATTGGAGTCATTTATTCATTTAGAATATATTTAGTGAGTGCCATTGGGCCCTTGGATATAATGCAGAGGTAAAAACAGACTTGGTCCCTTACTTGCATGGTACTTTCAGTTTAAGGTCAGGACATTGGAGGAAATAATTACACAAAATAAATTTAAAATCATGCCAAATAAATAAAAATTCACGCCTGTGGTAAGGGTTGAGAAGAGGTAGGTGGTGCTTTGGGAATTCCTGGTAGAGGAATTAGCTCGTGGTGTTGTCGGTTGCCAGTACTTAAAGCTAATAATAGCAGGGGCTACTGTGCAGCAGACTGGTGCCGCTTCTCCCTGTAGATCATCTTTTATTTTTATAACAACTTTGCTAACCAGTCATCATGAATGTCATCTCCTAGATGAGACATTGAATTGTGTCCCCAAGATCACATTTAAACTAATAAAACTTTGTTACTGAGGTTTTAATCCAGGCTCATGTGATTCTGAAGTCTATGCTCTTCCCTTGTGCTTAAGCATCTGCTGCAGTGTGTGTCACATCTCCTCCCTCCCAGGAGCGGGCTGCTGGAGTCTTGGGACATCCGATAGGGTACTCTGTGCATAGGGTACACAATACAATAGGGTATACAAAGCACAGTGATTTTAATCAGGTTTAGGGAATTGTTTCCTCTTAAAACAAATGGGAATATATTGTCGATAGAATACAAAGTTTACATGGGTTTTTAAGATACTGTGTCAGACTTTAAAGACAGTTCAGGCTTGTTAAAGACTGCTTTGGGGTTGGGGTGGGGCTCCTGGGTGGCTCAGTTGGTTGAGTGTCCGACCCTTGATTTCAACTCAGGTCATGGTCTCAGGCTTGTGCCAGCGAGCTCTGCATCAGTCTGCTGATTCTCATTCTCTCTCCCTCTCCGCCGGCCCCCACGTGCACTCTGTCTCTAAAATAAATAAGTATATGTTAAAAAAAATTTTTTAAGACGGGGGTGCCTGTGTGGTTCAGGCGTTAAGTGTCTGCCTTCAGGTCAGGTCGTGATCCCAGAGTCTGGGGATTCAGTCCCACATCAAGCTCCCTGGTCAGCGGGAAGCCTGCTTCTCCCTCTCCCACTCCCCCTGCTTCTATTCACTCTCTTGCTGTGTCTCCCTCTGTCAAATAAATAAAATCTTTAAAAAATTTTTTTTAAGATAAGACTGCTTTGGAAATGTGCGTTCATGCTGGAGGAATCTGAGAAACCCAGCATGCTATTCTAGATTTCCTTCTTATCATCCTTGTTTTCACTCCTGCCCACAACCCTGCTTAAAAAAGAGTGATTCTGGTGGTTGCCTGAATGGCCTAGTGGGTTAAGCATCTGCCTTTGGCTCAGGTCATGATCCTGATCACGCTCCCTGTTCAGAGGGGAGTCTACTTTCTCCCTCTGCCCCTCACCTCATTCCCTCACTCACTTTCTCTCTTGCTCTCTCTCTCAAATAAATAAAATCTTTTTTTTTTTTTTAAGTGATTCTGATAAATTGCCTTTCAGTTTTCCTAAAATTTGTTTTATTCATTCTGGACCCATAGTCCATTTCTGTGATCACTTTCTGAATGAGCTAGTGAGTAGTAGAATTTCTAGAGTCTTCTTTGTATTGATTTCATGTCAGTCTTCCTGCTCAACTGAACAGCTTATGGAAAAGGTAAGAATTACCTCTTCTCTGAGCCGGTGATCTGAAGGAAGGTAAAGGAAGATTGCACAGTGATTTCATTCATGCATGACACCAGCCACAAAGAAGGGGTCCAACTGGACAGTAATGCAGTTCAAGCCTTTTGAGAACGGGCTGTAGGCCACACTACTGTGATATTCTGGACTTGGATTGGGGACCAGGTCTGGGTTGAGGGTGGGAACCCATGCCAGCTCCCTGTAACGGGCCTCTGTTCTACCAGCTCATGTCTTCTCCCCTGGATCCTGTGCTCTTGTCCTTCTTCCTCCCCTGTAGACCCGGGTCCTTGTTGTAAGCAGTTACCACACTCTTTTAGAGCTCTTTGCATGTCTTGAGTGAATGTTCCTTCACAGACACTTGCCTCTCCCAGCCTGCATCTGGCTAGCCGGCTCTCTCATCTCCTTTGCGTGGATGCTTCTCCCTTTTTGATATTCAGTTACAGGCTTCCTGCCCCTTTCTGTCCATTCCCTGTTTACTTCTTAGACTAAAACGTTTCCATGGTAACAGGTTACTTTTCAAAGGGAACATCTTGTCATTTTATTTAATCCACTGCAGCTGAAGAGGACTGAAATATTAAGTTGTAGTTGCCATGGATACTGCTTTGTTACATGGATTTCTTTTGTATCAGATTTCATATACAATGAATTTCTTTCTTTCTTTTTCTTTCCTTCTTTCTTCTTTCTTTCTTTCAGTGCTCAAGGAATAAACATAATGATTTGCCATTATTGTTGTAATTTGGCTTCTGGGACTGTATTTTCATAGTCCAAAGCGAAGATTTGTCAAATAATGGGGACTGAACCTCAGCTGTTTTGAAAAACATATATTATTTACATTAAGCTCACAGAGACATTCGTCCTTGCTGGTGAGGATGGTGTCAATTTTTTTTTTTTTTTTAAAGTATGATTCACAGGGATGTCTCAAAAAGGATGACTACAAGCCAGAATCCTTAGTAAATACAGGGAAAAAAATTTATGTGACTTGACTTAGTTCCTTGAATGTCTTTTCTCCTTAACTGTGGCATTCTTTCTTTTCCGTTACGTGTTCAGCTGTCTACAGTACATCTTAGGGGAATCTTAGGGCCATTTAATTAGCTTTTCTCATGTCTAGCTTTCTTCTCTCCAGTCTGTCTATAATACATCACGCAACCAACGAACTTTTTTTGACCTTTTAAAAACTTTTAATTTTTTAGATTCATAGGAAGTTGGAAGTTACTACACACTGCTCCTATATACGATTCACTCACTTTCCCCATTTGTGTATAACTCTAGTGTAACATCAGAACCTGGATATGACATTAGTAAAATGTGTGTGTGTGTAAGTCAGTCAATGTAGTTTTATGTGACCACTGCCGTCGTCACATCTGTTCGTTACCATACAGACCTCTTGCTCCCTCACCTCCCTACCTATCCCCCATTTCGAACACCTGGCAACTGCTAATCTGTTCTCTGTTTCTATAATTTTGTTATTTTGACCATGTTATATAAATTGACCCTTAACTTTGATAGGTTTTCTCACTAAAAAAATTTTTTAGAGGGAGGAGAGAATATGCACTTGTGAGGGTGGGGGCATGGGGGTCAGAGGAAGAAGGAGAGAGAATCTTGAGCAGGCTCCAGGCTCCACACTCAGCACAGAGCCCAATTTGGGGATTAATGTCACTACGCTGAAATCAAGAGTCAGATGCTTAACTGACTGAGCCCCCCAGGTGCCCCTATAGGTTTTCTCTTTTAAGCTGATTTTTCAAACTAAAACTCTTTTTGATAATTCTTCGATGCTTGAAATGAAGACAAGGGTATGGTTTCTCATACTTGTTCTATTAGTGATTACATTATTTTGGTTCAGTAGCTTAATCTCTCTGTCATGTAGGAGCGTTGACTTTGGAGTCAACTCAACTTGAGTTTGAATCCTGGTTTTTCTTTCCCCTTGTTAGCTGTGTAATCTTGGGCAGTTTTGTAACTCTCTCTCGTTTTCAGTTTCCTTACATGAAGAAGTAATAATAGCACCTTCCTTATAGGGTCATCCTTAAGATTAGATAAGAAAATATTTGGAATTTGCTTAAGCTTAAAACTCCTGGTACATAGTAAATGTTCACCGTATATGTTTCTTTATTAATACTACAATTAGTACTGTCATTATTATCTCTAAAGTGGAGATACTGCTTCATAGGGTTGTCACAAGAATAATAATACATACCTGGCACAAATAATACTTAGTAAGTGATAACTAGTATTATTATTTTGCTGGTGTTTGTCACGCAACTGCAGATATCTAAATTTAAGATAATGTCGTGAAAACACGGAGGCAGGGACAAGGGTGTATATAGATCTGTCCTGCATTATCCTGGGACTTGACCTTCATCTTTGGTTTCTTATTTTGTATGTAGTGTCCTTTATCCGACCTCACTGGGATTTACACTGTCCGTGGTCTGGATTTTCTTTCCTTAGTTGATGACCATCCTGTTTTTGCCCAGACCTAGTTATTTAATTAATCAACACTGTACATCAAGCAGAAACCTCTTCAGCAGCTGTGTTGTTTCACATATAAGATGCAGTAAGCTCTATATTTCTGGGACTGTCACTGTTAATGCTTCCATTAATATCAAAATATGAATTAAATGAATACATAGAAATGAGACTGCAGAGCACCTAGAACAGTAGGAAATATTTACTTGCTAACTGTCATTGTTACTAATTGAAGGATAAGCCTGAATCCAGTATTTTCCATCTAACTTATACATGACATTACAAAAATGACATCCAGCTAGAAGGACCCATTGAAGGGCCAAGACAGACTAATGGATTTTTAATGTAAAAGAGTCCAGAAAGATCATAGATGAGGTTTTAGATTTGTATTGTGGTAAAAAACGTTAAGAAATGACCACTTTGTCGAGTTTTGGGATAGTATCCAAAATAATATCCATAATTGCCCAAAAAACTATTAAAATATTCTTCCCAGGGGCGCCTGGGTGGCTCAGTGGGTTAAAGCCTCTGCCTTCTGCCCAGGTCATGATCCCAGGGTCCTGGGTTCGAGCCCCACATTGGGCTCTCTGCTCAGTGGGGAGCCTGCTTCCTCCTCTCTCTCTCTCTGCCTGCCTCTCTGCCTACTTGTGATCTCTGTCTGTCAAATAAATAAATAAAATCTTAAAATATTCTTCCCATTCCCAGTTACTATCTTTGTGAGGCTAGGTTTTTCTTCAATACTCTAACTAAACTAGCTTGTTGCTGGGCCCCTAGGGGCTCAGTAGGTTAAGCATCTGACTCTTGATTCAGCTCAGGTCATGATCTCAGGGTTGTGGGATCCAGCTGCATGTCAGGCTCTGTGTTCAGTGAGGAGTCTGCTTGAGACTCTCTCCATCTCCCTCTGCCCCTCCACCTGCTTGCACTGTCTCTGTCTCTCTCAAATACATAAATAAAATCTTATCTTAAAAAAAATAAAATAACATTGCAATAGATTGGATGTAGAAGCACATAGGAGAATCTGGGTGTCTTCTATTAAGTCCTGTATTGTATTTGCAAAAATGTAAAACATTGCCTCTGTTTTCATTGAATTTTTTTTTTCTGGTTTAAATAGTTGTTTTATCTTTTCCTTTTTCTTTTAAAGATTTTATTTATTTATTTATTTATTTGACAGAGGGAGAGAGATCACAAGTAGGCAGAGCAGCAGGCAGAGAGTGCGGGGGGAAGTAGGCTCCCCACAGAGCAGAGAGCCTGATGCGGGGCTAGATCCCAGGACCCCAAGATCACAATCTGGGCCGAAGGCAGAAGCTTAACGCACTGAGCCACCCAGGCACCCCTCAATACAATTATTTTTCATAAAAATAAGTTATACATGTTAATATGTAATAGGCTTATTGCTATTTTAAAACAATTTTTTGGGGGAAAATTTCTCAAATATCTAACTTCCTTAGAATGCTTAGTAATTTAAAGACCATAAAGAATTTCTGAGACCAAAGTTTGGGAACTGCTATGTTAAGTAAAAGGAAATATGTACTAGTCAGCATGTGATTTTATTAAGAGTGTTTTCCACAGGCTGTTGATACTGCATTTAAATAGTAATTCCTGGTGATTTTTGTCAGGTTTTACAATTCAGTAATCTAGAAGTATTCATGCTACTAAGGAACTTTACATTTGTCCTGAATGTGTAAAGGCAGGTAGTGTATTAGATTTTGGGGGACACACACAAGATTGGTATCATTTCTTGTGCTTTAGAAGTCTATAGTCCCATAGTGGGTAGTGGGGTAGGAAATGTCCGAATGAGTCATAGCAGAGTATCATCCTCTGATAGGGCAGTTTGGACCACAAGAGGAGCATGCAAGAAGAAGGGGGCAGTGAGGCATCAGGGGAGGAACATGGTTTTTTTGCTTTGTTTTGTTTTTAAAGATTTTATTTATTTATTTGACAGAGAGAGACAGCAAGAGAGGGAACACAGGCAGAGGGGCAGTGGGAGAGGGAGAAGCAAGCTTTCCGCCTAGCCAGGGAGCCAGATGCAGGGCTTGAACTCAGGACCCTGGGTCCATGACCTGAGCTGAAGGCAGATACTTAACAACTGAGCCACCCAGGCACCCTAAGGAACATGTAGTTTAATGTGGAGTTTGGCTGCTATCAGAAGAGAGAGGGGGACGGAGATTGTTCACTGGATTGCAGATGTGGCTGGGTACTGGCTAATTCCCACAAAGCTTACTTCTTGTCTGCCATCTTCACTTCATATGCTGACAGTTTTTCTCTCAGATGCATCCAGTTCTCTCTAAAGGGGCGTGTTTCTATCTGCCTCCTTTTACCTTGGACCTAAAACACATTTCTACCATTTATTCTATATTCAGGAGTTCCTGGAAATGGTAGGCCAGTGCCATTGTCTGCTTACCTTGGATCCTAATCCTCAAAAATAATTTTGTTGTTTTCTTGCTATAAGAAACCTTGATATTTAAAATTGCATATGGTTAAGAAATAATTTTGTTATAAAAACTGATTTTTAAATTTTCAAAGGTTGTTTTATTTTGGGCTTTTTACACTACTAACCTTGTTAGTACCCGTCATTGACAGAAACAGAAATGAGAGAAACCATTTCCAATTTAGGCTCTTAAGATCCTCAGTACACTTGTTTGTGTCACTTGTGTAATTATTATTAGTAATAATTAACTTATTTTATGCAAACCAGTGGGATATAAGCTATTTAGTGTTTGTTTTGTTATTTGGGCACATTTTTGCGCTAAATACGATAATATTGGCATATGAAAATATTAAGAAGAAACAAATAATAAAAAAGGAAGAAGATTAAAATAAAAACAGACCAGGAATGTTTGTTCTAGAATTATCAAGGACTTCACAGTGTGTGTGTAGCAGTGATGGGGAAATGCTTTCATAGGCATCCACTTGAGAACCTTGGCATAGCACAGAGCTTCTAGAAGAGCCTGGAAGATGAGCTGTGGGCACAAGTTACTGGATGGGCTGCAGCTGAAGCCTTTGATGACACATTTTGGCTAGACCTGCTTGTAGGCAGGCGAGCATTTGGAAACTATTTAGAAAAACAGGGGAGAGCTATTGGCAGCTAGTTCGCTCATAGCTGGTTATGAAACAGAAAGGGACGGTCAGTAGTACTGACTGCTTATTTTTCTTAAAGTATTCATGATTAAAATACCCTCTGGCCTGTTTGATTCTTCTCAGACCTCCTGAAACAGCATGCCCTTCCTACATCAACCTACTAGTACAGTCCATTTTTTGACATGTGTTTCAACATGCCGTTCCCCTAGTGGGGAACTGGAGGCGCTTTGTATATTACAGACAGTACTTGCACAGCCTTTTCTCCCACTGTGCAGGGTTTGATTCCCTCTTGGGAAGTCATGTTTTGTCCTACTGATGTGCTCCCCTTCACATTAATTTCTTTGGAAATTAACTATTGCATGCACTGTTTTCTCCCTGTGAAGCCTGTCTAATTTTGATCATTTTCCTTGGCATTTTTGTATTGTTTCTTCTGAGATGTTTATGCTTACCAGTGTACTGATTGGACCTCTTCTGGTGTTTTGGGGATGGATACTACTTCCTGGGTAGTTGGAGTGTGAGCTCCTTAAGAACTGGGCCATACCTTTCCCTTCTGAGTCTTCTCCCTTCGTTATATCTACTGCCCACTTTCCCCAAGTAAGACTTTTCATGAGAGAAATTGTTGGGTTAAAAGAAGAAGGAAGTAATCATTTTCCAGAATTCATTTTAACAACCTTATACATTAACACTGGGGTTATCAACTCTCATGGAGGACAAACATGAGACCGTGCAGCATCTCTGGTCCTTTGCTAGCTCCGTTCTACTCTGCAGCACAGTGAAGTCCACCAGCCACCGTTGGCATTGCTGGAAATTCAAAGGTGGCTCTGAAACACAACAGACTTGTCCCTGGGCACGGGAAGTGTGGCCTGAGACCGCCTACAGTTAGTCATGACTCAGAGTTGAGGGTAACCAGGAGTTGGGAGTGAAGCCCCGGGAGGGCAGGGACTGTATTTCTTTGTCCGTCACCATATACCCAGTTAGCACCCTGTGCAAGGCTGGGACAAAACAGTCCACAAGCATTTTGTGAAGGAGCATAAGGGGAAGGCAACACACACTTTGGGGAGTTGCGGGGTGAAATGGGAAGGAGATCAGGAAAGGCTTTACAGAAGTAGTGGCTTCTAAAAGGAACCTGGGATGTCTGGAATTTGAAGCAAGAGAGGGTGAGCTTTGCAAGTACAGTAGGAATGACATAACACAGCAACAAGACAAATTCTTCCACCTCCCTAGACCTTCTGGGCTCATTCCCACACATCTTTTTCATCTCTGCTTCCCCCCCCCCCTTTATTATGAAGGCCTTTTCTGGGGTGTGTGTGGATGGCTCAGTTAGTTGGGTGCCCAACCCTTGATTTGGACTCAGGTCATGGTCTTGGGGTCATGAAATCAAGCCCCTTATTGGGCACTTTCCTGGGCATGGAGTCTGCTTGTGATCCTCTCTCTACCTTTCCCTCTGCCATTCTCCCCCTCCCCCCTGACTATCTTGTGTAAAAAACGGTAAAAATGTTCATCATTCACCATCTCCTTAATTCTTTGGCCCTTTTATCATCCGATTTATTTGTTTCATTGTTTTATACCCAGATAAAAATGTAAGTTCTAATAAGGCAGGGGTGTTGTGTTGCTCATTACTTTATCTCCAACACCTAGGACAGTTTTGAGTGTATATTGGGTACTTAATAAATATTTGTTGAATGAATGAATGACTCAGTGTGTGTGCTAGGAACCGTAGTTCTCTTGTTTATCTTTTAATAAAGTTTACAGTAGGGCATGTGAAATGTTTTGAAAAGAAGAAACCTCTCCTGGGGTTGTACTGTCAGAATGTACCTCTCTGAGGTCTGAAGGAGCAGTAGTATGGGGAGTCAGGACAGGAAGCGGCAGGAAGGGGGTTTTTAGAGGAAAGAGATTTTAGAGATGTGTAGGGAGGGTAGGGGAGTATGCATGTACAAGACAACACTAGAAATAGTGGGGAACTTAGTTCTTCCTGGGTTTTCCCTCATTTATTTCAAATGAATTATTTGCCTTGAAAACAATGTGTGAATGTCGATGCCAGAACTGTATGCGCTAACCTGATCTGCTCTTTTCGTGACAGGAGGCTGAACAGCACCCAGGGAGAAATTCGTGTTGGTCCTAGCCATCAGGTAAAGCGAATTTTAGTAGCTTTTCCAGTAGGGTTTTATTTCTTATTATTCTGCTGGCCCTTTATTCTGTTAAGCAGCAGCTTAGAATCATTGTTAAGCTTTAGGGAATTTTATATAAATGCAGGGTTGGTTTTTTTCCCCTGGATCATTGCATACTTTAAAAAAAATTGTTATAAGATACACATAATGTAAAATTTACCATTGTAAACATTTCAAGTGTACAGTTCATTGATTTTAAGTATATTTAAGTATATTCATATCACCGTACAACCATCTACCCCCAGAGCTTTCTTATCTTCCCAGACTGAAACTCTGTTCCCATAGAACACTAATTTTCCATTTTCCTTCCCCACGCCCTTGGCAACCCCAGGATCATGACCTGAACCAAAGGCAGATGATTAACGTCTGAGCCACCTAGGTACCCCAAAAAAAGTGGTTCTAAAGTAAAAGATGCTTAAATTCATGGAAAGGAACAGATTTGTTATGCTTACATTCTTTTATATTTTCATTTATTTTATATCGGATTTTAAATATATTTATTAGGTTTTATTTTTAAAAAGAAATGTTTTAGAGTACCAAATATAAGAACTTGTTTATGGATTAAGGCAATATTTTCCTTATTAAAATTTTAATTTTTTGCATTAGGTATAATATTAACATATGTGAAAATTAAAAAAGAATAGTAAAATAAATCCCCTTATCCTTATTAGTCAGCTTTCACACGTACCAGATTATGGTCAACTTGTTTCATTT
Source organism: Lontra canadensis (assembly GCF_010015895.1). NCBI lineage: Eukaryota > Metazoa > Chordata > Mammalia > Carnivora > Mustelidae > Lontra > Lontra canadensis. Next base: position 5,632,041 of record NW_022631019.1, on the reverse strand, counting down.
ATTCTCCTTCATACCTCTCTAACCATTATTTTGAAATGAATCACAAATCTGTCATTTTACTTGTGATATCCCAAAGATAAGAGCTCTTTCCAAAAAAAATTGTAATATGTAACACCTAATAAAAATTAGCAATTTCTTAAGTACCCCCTTAGTCTAGATTTCCCTTTTTTTTTTTTTTTTTTTTTACAGTTCAGATTGGAATCTAAATAAGAGCCATGATTTGCAGTTGGTTAATACATCTCTTAAATCTCTTTTATTTTTTAAAAAGATTTTATTTATTTATTTATTTGACAGACAGGGATCACAAGTAGGCAGAGAGGCAGGCAGAGAGAGAGAGGAAGGGAAGTAGGTTCCCCGCTGAGCAGAGAGCCCGGTGCAGGGCTCCATCCCAGGACCCTGGTGTCATGACCTGAGCCAAAGGCAGAGGCTTTAACCCACTGAGCCACCCAGGCGCCCCTCTTAAATCTCTTCTAATTCATATATTGTTCTCATTTTCCTCTTCTTTCAATGTATGTATTGAAGAAGGGGAGTGTTTCGTCCATTTGGTTGTCCCATAGTCTGGATTTGGCTGATTTCATCTTTATGTGTAATTAGGCTTGTTCGTTTGTCCTTGGCATACCTTGAAAATTAGTAGTTAAATATAGAAGTTGAATATCATCCTGGTGTAGCCCTCTGCCCCTGGCCTAGGTCGTGCGGTGTATGTCCACCAGGAGGTATGTGTGTCCTCGCAATGCTGATTTGTAGCTGTGGCTTATTAGTCAGATCTAGATTAAGTAACTAGATGAGTTACTTAACATGGTGATATTCTAATTCAGTCATTCCTTCGTTTATTAGGTGAATAAAGGAAGCGCTCCCTTTACCGCCACCTATTTGGTTATCAGAGTCACGTGGGAGAGGCAGGGTGAAAGCTCTGTTTCCTTCCTTCTGTTTGCCAGTTTTCAAAACCGCAGTAGGTTGGTTTCTCAGCACCTCCCAGCAGTCACAGGGGATTTTAAATTATTTGTTACCCGCTAACCATTTGTCCTTATTCCTACTGATGAGAAATTATCCGTTTGGGACTGGTAGGATGCTTCTTCCTGCCGTCTGTGTCCTTCTGACTGAGCAGACCCCGGGCATTTTGGGTAGGATTCTTTTAACCGTATGACATGATTTTAATGTCCCATCTTGTGTATTTCCTTGATCTAGAATTAAACTTTTCTCATAGGAGCCCTTATTGTTTTATTGGGAAGTGACATTTTTTGACTGGGTGTGGGGTGTTCATTGTTGCCCAGTTGGTTACTATTTCTAGGCCTTTTCAGGGAACAGATTAGAAAATACGCCCTCCCCCCTTTTTTTGAAGATAAAATATATTGTAGCTTCTTTTTAATTTCAATTCAAATTTTTATCTGGGTTTTATATTTAATCCTATCTTTCTTTCCTTTTGTATCTGTGTCTTTTCCCCAAGTCTCAAATCCCATTTTCAAATGACTCCAATATAAATATTCATTTGCTTTAATCCCTTAATACATATATAATAGTGCAGAATAATAGTACTTAGAGTGCTACAAACAATATGGTTATTAAAAACAGTTTACTATTAAAATTTTTTTTAAAATTTTTTAAAAATTTTATCCCACTAGGGCTTTATAAGCAAATTAATATGTGTTTTAAAGTTAGTTGAAATAACTCCTAGAGAGGAACCAACTCAATATATAGCTAGTGCATTTATTTGACTTTACTTTAGGGTTTTTAAGAGATTGTTGTTCTTTAAACTTCATTTTGCTTTTATAATTATGTAAAGTTACTCACATAGCTCCAAAGTCAAACATACGAAGGAGGAATTGTGCTCAAAAAAGTCTACTCTCTCTGTCCTCTCCACATTTTCCTTCTCTCCCTGATGGATAGTTGTTGTTTTTGTTGTTGTTTGTTTTTGTTTTTTTAAAAGTTATTTATTTATTTATTTGGCAGAGAGAGATCACAAGTAGACAGAGAGGCAGAGAGAGGGGAAGAAGCAGGCTCCCTGCTGAGCAGAGAGCCCGATGAGGGACTCGATCGCAGGACCCCGAGATCATGACCCGAGCCGAAGGCAGAGGCCCAACCCACTGAGCCACCCAGGCGCCCTTGTTTTTGTTTTTTTAAAGTTTCGATTTATCCTTCTTATTTTTAGTCCCCAACCTTCTGATCTTAGACAAGTGATAGCACGATATATACACTTTTACCAACTTTCTTTGAACTTTTAGCAATGTATCCTGCTGTTTCCTCCAAAGCGGGATGTAGAGCTCCTCCTCCCTAACTTCTGCTACCTCACGGAGCCCCATTGCAGGCCTGGACAGTTTATTCTTCCAGTTCCTGTTTTTGGGCATTTAAGTTGATCGCAGTCGTGCGTTGTTGTAAGTAATGCTGTAGTGAATGCCCGGAGCGTAAAGATTTTTATACTTTTGTCAGCGTATCTTTGGAAGATTCCCAGCAGGGGGATGGCTGGCGTAAAGGGCAAGTGCACCTGGAAGTGTGAGGGCATTACAAAATGCCCCTCCGTGGAGATTGTACCATTTTTGCATTTGTGCCAGCAACTCATGCAGGTGCTAATACAGCAGCCTTGTATATTGTCGCACTTGGGGATTTATGTCATGCTGATAGATGAGAAATGGTATCGCAGTGCTGCGGATTTGCCTTTTTCTTATCAGCAAGTTTGACCAGGTTTTCTTATCTTTAAGAGCCATTTGCATTTCTTTCTCTGTGAACCATCTGACTGTATTTCCAGCTTATTTTTCTCTTGACCGGGGAGATTTGTCCTCTCCCAAAATAATAGTACTTTTTAACTAATTTAACAAATAGCCATTGGAGCACACTACACCAGGTACCATACTTGGTGCTGGGGGAGCAGAAGTCTGTACAAATGTCAGAAAAGGCTCTTTGATGTAAACATCTGTTGAGTTTTAGATTTCGTTCCGGCATGGCGCTGTGTCTTAAGCAGATCTCCTTGAAGCACCCAATTAAATGTTATAGAAGTCAGTACTAAATTAAAGAAGAGCACCCTTGTTCGGAGAAAGTCAGCACTTGGTACACATTTAGAGGAATCAGAGATCTCCCGTGAGGCAGGCTGGAGCCCTAGGACCACATGGTTTACTAATGTTATGTTTTGCCACAAGATTGTTTTAAAAAGTCAAAATTTCTGGACTTTGGGGGAAAAAAATCAGGGGATATACAAGTACTAGTTCTTGTCCCTGCTTGGTTGCTTTCCCTGGACAGGGCAGTACTTTCTCCATTACACCCTGGTTCCCTTCACTGCTAGCATCTGATACCCATGCGCCCAGGACAGGAGCCACGGGCGCAAGTGGCTAAGAACACTTGAAATGCGGCTAGGCCGACCTGGGAGGCGATGCTTTACCTCATAAGGATACTAGAATGTTTGAAATGAAATATGTAGCTCTCATTTTATTTCTGTTGGACAGTGCTGCCTTGTCCTCTTCTTGCTTCAATTAATTTTTTTGCCTGGTTTCTGTGGACACTGGAACTTTTTTTTTCTTTTTTTAAGATTTTTATTTATTTATTTGACAGACAGAGACCACAAGTAGGCAGAGAGGCAGGCAGAGAGAGAGGAGGAAGCAGGCTCCCCGCTGAGCAGAGAGCCCGATGTGGGGCTCGATCCCAGGACCCTGAGATCATGACCTGAGCCGAAGGTAGAGGCTTTAACCCACTGAGCCACCCAGGTGCCCCAACACTGGAACTTTTTAACTATAACCCTTAGTTTAAAATATGCGACGGAAATGTCCTCATTCATGCTGTTTTGCAGACGGTTGGCTTTCTAGGCCTCTGAAGGTTGTGGTAGTCAGTACCTGCTGACTCTTGCTCTGTCCCAGCGGAGTGACGTTGAGAACCTGCTAGGGGTATTTGGATCTCTAACCCAGAGGTGATTCAGAATCTTGGTTGTTGAGCACTGTTGTTCAGATACTTTAAAAAAATTTTATTGAGATACACTTGACATAGGGTTCATATCTCATGTAGACTGCTGTGTCTGCTGTCACAGTTCATATCACCGTGCAGCATCTCGCTGGCCTCTGAAAGCTCCTTTCTTTCCCTTCAGAACAGTCCGCTCCTCCTGAAGCTGCTGCAGTCTCATTTCTGACCCCATCATTTAGTTCAAGTGTGTTTGTAATATTAACTCCAATTTTGTGTCTTTTTTAATGTTTTCCTTGATAATACTGTAGTTGTTGACTCTCTTGAGAGTAGCTTAACTTAATAGGATAGGTCGTTTGGTTTTTTAGTGAATATCCTTAGGTGAGGTTTCATTATTTCTATCTGTCACTTTGTAAACTTGTTATATTGGAAATGTGTGTTTTCCCCTTCTCCATCAAGGAGCTATTATGTCCTGAGGTTTTTTTTTTTTTTTTTCCTAATTTCTTTTATTCACATGCATCCATTTTTGTTTTACTCTTTAGATTATGCTGGCACTGGTTTATTTTGACGCTGTTTGCTGCTCCTTAAGTAGAGATTAAGCCGTCCATTGTGAAATCTTCTATGGTGAAATGATCCTGAAATGTCCTACAGGCTGGTTTCAGTGACTCACAGTTTTTCTGTTTTGGTTTTTTTTTTTTTTTTTTTTCCTTCTCGGTACTGCCTGGAGAAAGTGGCTCAGTAACTCCTGCGTCTGCTCCCAGGGTCTGCCTGTCGGGGTAGCTCTTTAAATCCTCCTTGAATGTGACTTTGCATCCCTGTCTTACAGGCCAAACTTCCTGAGTTGCAGCCGTTCCCTTCTCCAGATGGTGACACTGTGACCCAGCATGAGGAACTGGTCTGGATGCCTGGAGTTAATGACTGTGACCTCCTCATGTACTTGAGGGCAGCAAGGTAATAGGAATTCTCCCCATTCTGCCCTCTGAATTAGGCCATCTGGATTGATTAGGAGGCAGTAAACTTTGTCCTATCCCCTGAAATTTTATTTATACATCAAACGTTCTCTCACTTTATATTTTGTTATACGCTCTGTAATCCGTGCTCTGATTTTTCTTGCCAGAGAAGAAGTTTACCATGATAAAGTCACTCCCCCCCCCCCCAATCTTTGCCCCATATCAGATTTTAGAACTCTTCAGAAGGGAAGCATCTTAAACCATATATGCAATTATCAACACTTCTAAATATAAATTGAGTAATTGGGTCATGTAGCCCATTTTAAAATCCCATTACAGCTCTACTTTAGGCTGTTCATTGATGCCTGACCCAAGCTTAGTGTTTTTGTGGCTTACCTACAGGCGAACTTGCTAACCTATGAATGCCTAAAATATAAAAGATAAGTTTAAATCTGGCCCTGCACGTCACAGTGCGGGCTGAGAGCCTTGGTTCGTCTGCAGTGGGCTTTGGGATTCACCGTAGTATCAGCAGCGGGTGCTGGGGCAGGCCGGTAGCTGCATTCTAACCTTTGGTCCGCTGTGCTGTGCATAGACGCTGGCCGCAGAGGCGAGGCTGCCTCACGGCGGTGTGTGAGTGGCCACTTAGAATTCTTCTCCTCCCCTTCCCTGCTTTTAACTCCACTAAAGTTAGTGGATGTATAGCATGAAAGGAATTAAGCAAAGTTTCAGAGTATTTAATTTTTTTTTGTTTCTCAAAAGATCTTTCTTTCAGAAAGATTATTATCTGAGTATTGGGAAAATCTGAGTATTGGTAAAGTGCGGGAAGAAGTAACACAAGTGGACTGAAGTAGACGAAGCACTTTCGTTTGTGATTGAGTGAAGAGTGAAGTGTAGAGGATCTTAACTTTTTTTTTGGAGATGGGGAGTGGTGGGAGAGAGAGAGAGAGAGAGAGACTCTTAAGCAGGCTCCACACCCAGCTCTTATCACCCTGAGATTTTCTGAGCCAAAAATCAAGAGTCAGATGCTTAGGGACGCCTGGGTGGCTCAGGTGGGTAAGCATCTGCCTTCCGATCAAGTCGTGATCCTGGAGTCCTGGGATCGAGTCCGGTCTCGGGTTCCTTGCTCCGTGGGGGGTAGCCTGCTATTCCCTCTGCCGGCTGCTCCTCTTGCTTGTTCTCTTTCTCTGACAAATAAATAAGTAAAATATTAAAAAAAAAAAAAAAAAAAAAAGAAGAAGTCAGATGCTTAACTGACTGAGCCACACAGGTGCCCCTAAAAGTTTTTTTTTTAAAGATTTTATTTATTTATTTAGAGATTGAGGGTGAGCGTGCAAGTGAGGGGAGGGGCAGAGGGAAAGAGAGAGACTCTCAGGCAGACTCTGTGCTCAGTGTGGAGCCAGGGCTCCGTCTCAAGACCCTGAGATCACGATCTGAGCGGAAAGCAAGAGTCGGCTGCTTAGCCCACTGAGCCTCCCAGCTTCCCCTAGAAAACGTTTTCTGTTCTAGAAAAGCAGAAACAAGACTGAGAACTCTAGCTTATCATGCCTGTAGTAATGGAATTCGGTTTGGGCTGAAAATGCATTCTGAAAACTGAGGGTTAAAGTTTCTTTGCTGATGTTTCCCTTTCTGTCTTCCCAGGAGCATGGCCGCATTCGCAGGGATGTGCGATGGAGGCTCCACGGAAGACGGCTGTGTTGCGGCGTCCCGGGATGACACTACCCTCAGTGCACTGAATACAGTGAGTCTTTTGAAGTTGGCCCGAGTGGGAGCAAAGTTCTTTCTCCCTTGTGCTGGCTGTAGGCCGTGTGCGACGAGTATGAAATAAGAAGGAGCCTGGAATCTTAGGAGTGAGCGCTGTGGTGTAGCACTGGGATTGAAAGATGGGTTGTGGTCGTGGCCGTGGGCCCCATGACCTTGATGCAGTGATGTGGCGCCTCTAGGTTCATTTCCTCACTGTCCCTCAGGATTGTGTTGAGCCCCAGATAAAAGCCTCACGCCAGTGGTACTTCACCCAAGATCCCACAAAGCTGACCACTGTTAACAGATTATCTTATTTAATCCTCACAGTGTCCCTCTGAAGTAGGTGTTATTATTATCACCACTGTAGACATGAGGAAATAACTTTAGAGCCATTAAGTCACAAGCCAAGGTCATACACTCAAGATGTGAATCTAGAGGCCATACTTTTTGCCGCCTTCTCTGTCTCTGAGAATGTGTGTGGGAATAGAGAAGAAGTCAGACTTCCTGGAACAAATTTGTTGTTTTATAATTGTGCTTTGGAGCCATGTAAATATTTCACATGATTATACATATATACTATACATATATACATATATACTATACTAAAGTAAGTTTTAAAAATAATAGTCCTTCAAAAAATCTAAAGTAAAATGTAACAAGTGAGCCTAATAATACTGAGTTGGTTGTGTGGCGTCCTTCAGGATTACTCATCTGCTCTAATCCTTTAACACAGCAGCTCAAATTGCTATAAATAGTATGATCACTGAAACCAGTTTACTTTTTTTGGACATTCCTTTTTTTTTTTTTTTTTTTTTAAGATTTTATTTATTTATTTGACACAGAGAGAGATCACAAGTAGGCAGAACATCAGGCAGAGAAAGGGGGAAGCAGACTCCCCACTGAGCAGAGAGCCTGATGCAGGGCTCGATCCCAGGACCCTGAGATCATGACCCGAGCCAAAAAAGGCAGAGGCTTAACCCACTGAGTCACCCAGGTGCCCCATGGACATTCCTTTTTGACATTAAAATACATCCTGTAGGGCTGTTTAGGAAAAGTAATTGTATTTTAAAGTTTCTTGAAATAATTCTTCTCTGAGTGGTTACTAATGTGAAATCATCAAATCTGATGAAGTAATAATGGATTTCTATGCATTACTGATGTACTAATAAAGTTACATATACTTACATAGGATACTGAGCACAAGGCTGAGGAATTCCTGGTAACTAACTGAATGTAATTTCAGCCCCCTTTTCGGTTTTCATTTTTCTTGAGAGGTGACTGTAGTTGAAAGGGACTTTTGAGATCATCTGTTCAGTCTCTAAGTAGATTAGATTCTAAGGCTCAGAAAGGCCAGATGATTGTTAAATGCCAACAATCCGAAAAGTTCATAATGGAGCATAGAATAAAATCTAGATTCCCAACTTAGGGACTTTTCTACTGTCCAGCTGGCTTTCAGGGAAGCATGTGGATATGGCTGATTTGTATTCCTGGTATAGTTGTGTTTCCTGAGTATTACATGACATGATAATAGTCTTTTATGTGTTAGAGATTGAATGATCTTGTTGGGATTGGGCCATGTGTTAAATAACTGAATGATTTTTTAATATTCGCATGGATTTACTTCTTACTTTCTCACCTCTTCCATACTTAGGGTTTTTGTTTTTATGAGGGGTCTTTTAAAAACTTTTTAAAATTTTTTTAAAGATTTTCTTTATTTATTTGACACACAGAGAGAGAGACAGCGAGAGAGGGAACACAAGCAGGGGGAGTGGGAGAGGGAAAAGCAGACTCCCTGCTGAGCAGGGAGTCCTATGTGGGGCTCGATCCCAGGATCCTGGGATCATGACCTGAGCCGAAGGCAGATGCTTAACAATTGAGCCACCCATGCGCCCTTTTATCAGGGGTCTTTATTCTGAGTATACGTGATAGAGCCAGAAGGGATCTGTGAGAGTATTTTCTCAGTGAGGAATCAGACTCGGATCGGTGAATCTGTAGACAGTGGGAACAGTGGGAGTGGTGTGAATGTCTGTGAGTTCAAAATACCCTAAGTAGCCTGTTTAGTCAGAGTAAGTCTTTGATATGAGCTTGTCTTCTGTGGAGTTTTTTGCATAAAAGCTTTATGAAAAAATTTCCCCTTTCACGACCATGCTGATCACTTGAATTTTTAAATAATGAAGATGTTGCCGTATTTAATTAAATGTCTGTTTTTGGCACTTGACTGAACTGATCGGATTGATTTGTTCTCTTTCTTATTTCAACCCTTGTAAGGATTCTGCACAACATACTTCTATACAGAAATAATTTGGGCTATTTTGCCCATGGTCCTTTGTAGCAAGTTCCTTCTGAAGTTTTCTTAAGCATTGCTAGAGGGCTTTGGTTTTATGAGTTTTTATTTCTGTGAAGCTGCCTTCCCATCATTTGAAATTTTCCTGTCTAGGCGCGTCCAAAAATGGCTCAAGTGTCTTGGGTTATGCAGTCCAAGTGCATTTAGTGACTGAAGGACTGAGTTGTGTGTACATTTTTTGTTGAATGGAAAAGTTTAGTGGCTGTTTTAATTTTTCTACTTCATTGTTTTACTGGCTCACAGAGATTTAGTTGTAGGTACTTTCCTTAATGAAAAGTGAAGTGAATTGAAAAATCTTAAAAGAAGTTAATGTTTATTTCAAATTCCTTGGAGTAATGGTGGTTTTGAGCTGTGTTAAGTAATAAGTTTAAAAGATAAGCACATTGTCATGTGAGAAGTATTTATTTTTTTTTGTAGAGTCAAAACAAGGTTAGGCATTTCTCTAAACCTATGTCTTATTTCCTGTTTCTCAGGACAGTACAGAAATTTAAAGTATATGAAATTCTACAGTACAGCCACATCACAGTGTTTAACATCTGAGTAGGACTATTGAATTTAAATGCATGTAAATAAATAGTTTGATCTTTAAAACAGCCATCTCTAATAGAAATTTTTGAGCTATTAAATCTTAATGACAATTATAGGGAAATATTTTTAAATAGAAGCTCTTCTACATTATTCTTTTTTTTTTTTCTTAAGATTTTATTTATTTATTTGACAGACAGAGAACACAAGTAGGCAGAGAGGCAGGCAGAGAGAGAGGGAAGCAGGCACCCTGCTGAGCAGAGAGCCCAATGTGGGGCTCGATCCCAGGACCCTGAGATCATGACCTGAGCCGAAGGCAGAGGCTTTAACCCACTGAGCCACCCAGGCGCCCCTATATTATTCTTTTAGACTCAATTTTTTTCTTCATTATTCACAAATGATATTTTTAGTGTGTAAGTTTTAAAACAGCATATGGGTTATAATTTATGTATAGTAAGCTCTGATTTAAAGTATATACAGTTTGATAGGTTTTTTCAGATGTATCTATCAATGAAATTACTACAGCGATCAAAATACAAAACATTTCCAAATTCCCCAGTTTCCTCATGCATTTTTTTAATGCTTTGCTGCTTCTAGCCTCAGACAACCATTGGTATGTTTTCTCACCTCGTGGATTGGTTTTCATTTTCTAGAATGTTGTTTGAGTGGAATATCTTATGTAATCTTTTGGGTCTGGTTTTTTTCAGTGTAATAATTTTGACATAGATTTTTGCTGTTGCATTATCAATAGTCCCTTTTTATTGCTGAGTAGAATGATAGTGTATGGATATTCACAGTATTTGATCCGTTCACCTGGTGATGGATTCTTGTGATGTTTCCAAGCTTTTGGCCATTATGATAAAGATGTCATGAACATTGTTATTCAGTCTTTGTGAGATGTGTATTTTCACTGCTCTTGAGTAAGTACACCTAACGAGCGAAATGGCAAGATTGTATGTGTGCAGGTACTTTTTAAGAAAACTGTCAAACACATTTCTAAGTGGCCGTACCATTTTATATTCCCATTCAGTCATGTGTTAGAATTTCAGTTCTTCAACATCCTTAACAAGACTTGGGGTGTCAGTCTTTTTTCATTAATGATTCTAATGCGTGTGTAGTGGTATCTCATTGAGATTTCTTTGTTGACATTTGACATTACTAATGATGTCTGTCTGTGTCTCATTCAGTGAGGTTTTACTTAGAATTTCCTGACTGTCATATTGAACATCTTTTCATGTCTTGTTGCCTATTTGTATGTCTTCTTTTGTAAAGTATCTTTTGCCCAATTTAAAAAATTGAATTGTTTTTAATATAATTACTTAGTTGTAAGAGTTTTTTTATATTGCAGATATAATTCCTTTGATACATGTATTTACAGATATTTCCTCCCATCCCATGACTGTTTTCTGTAATGGTGTCTTTTAGAGAGCAAAATGTTTAACTTTCCTTAAGTCCAGTGTATCATCTTCCTTTTGTGAAAGTTCCTTTGATCTCCTCATGATAACAGAGATTGTTTCTGTGCTTTCTTGATGTTTTAGTTCTTGCCTTCAGGTCTGTGATTCTTTTCAATTAATTTTGTATGTGATATGAGAGAGATGGAAGTTCATTCTTTTTCTACACAGGTGCCAGTTGTTGGAACAACATAGACTTTTTCATTTCGTTGCCCTGATACCTTTTTTGAACATCAGCTGCTGTATAAGCATATAGCAGTTTGAATCTTTTTCTGGATTCTCTTCTGTTTCACTAATGTAATATCTGCCTTTTCACCCATACCTCAGTATTTTGAGTACTGTCACTTTGTTTTTGTTGTAGTTGTTGTTTTTGAGAGAGAGAGAGAGAGAGAGAGAGAGAGCGCACATGCACCAAAGGGTGGCCTGTGCTGGTGACGTGGTGACTGGTGGGAAAGGTGTGGGCTTTCCCTGCCAGGCTCCCTGCCAGGCTCCTCTCTCAACCCTGAGATCATGACCTGAGCCAAAATCAGGAGTCTGGTGCTCTATCAGCAGAGCCACCCAGGTGCCCCTTGAATGGTGTAGCTTTATTGGAACTCAGGTAGTCTAAGTCTTCGTACTTTTTACTTGTTTTTTTTTTTTTTTGTTTTGTTTTGTTTTGTTTTAAAGATTGTTTTGGCTGTTTTAGGTCATTTGCATTTTCATATAAATTTTAGAATCAGCTTGCCGTTTTCTGTTTTTAGAAAGGCTTGATGGTATTTTCATTGGGATTGCATTGAACCTATGGATCAAGTTAGGAAGAATTGACATCTTAATATTGAATCCAGAACATGATACATATCTGCATTTTAAAAATTTTTTTGTTTATTTAACTAATCTCAGGGCACCTGGGTGGCTCTGTCAGTTAAGTGCCTGACTCTTGATTTCTGCGCAGGTCTCAGGTTCATGAAATGGAGTCCTGCTGTTGGGCTCCATGCTGGGTGTGAAGTCTGCTTAAGATTCTCTCTCTCTCCACACCCTGCCCCCTCTCTCCCTCTATTTAAAACAAAACAAAAACCAACCAACCAACCAAACAAACAAAAACTACATCCAGCATGGGGCTCAAATTCACAACCCTGAGATCAAGAGTTGAGCCCGCCAGGCACCTACATACCTTCATTTTTAAAAGAGGTCTCACTAATTTTTTTTTAGTAGTAAGATTTTACAGTTTTTGTACAGGTCATACACATATTTTGTTAAATAAGTACTGTTTGAAAATTCGATTGTTAATAAAATTACATTTTTATTTATTTACTTTTATTTTATTAAAAGATTATTTATTTATTTTGATGGGGCATTAACAGAGGGAGGAGCAGAGGGACAAGCAGATTCCCTGCTGAGTGGGGAGCCCAACACCGGGCTTGATCCCAGGACTCTGAGATCACAACCTGAGCCAAAGTCAGACGTTTACCAACTGAGCCACCCAGGCGCCCCTAAAATTACATTTTTAATTTCAACTTCTAAGTGTCCATTAATAGGATAGAAATGCAAACACTTTTAATGTGCTCTGAGCAGTACCTGTTCTTCCTGCTAATTTCCAGTAGCTTTCTGGTTGCTTTCTTAGGATTTGTGTGTGCACAATAATGTCATCTGCAAATAAAGACAGTTTACCTCTTTCTTTCTGATTTATGTATTTTGTGTCTTTCTCGTGTGTCATTGCACTTGCTTGGACCTGTAGTAGAGCATTGAATGGAAACAGTGAGAGTAGACATCTTTGTTTTATTTCTCATTTCAGTGAGAATACATTCACTGATAGATGCAGTGTAGGGTAGTGTTGTTAGTCAAGTTGAGAATGTTCTCCTTTATATCAAAGTTTACTTTTTATCTTGAATGGGCATTTTAACTTTGTCAGATGCCATTTTTTTGTGTAACTAATGAGATGATCATATGCTTGTTATACTGTATTTCATTAATTTGGTGAATTATATTGATTAATTTCAAATGTTAAAGCAAGTATGGATTCTTAGGATATATTCTACTTAGTATTATGTACTGTTGGATTCAATATGCTCGTATTTTGTTAAGAACTTTTATGTTTGCATTCATGAAGGATCGTGAACTGTAGTCTTCTTTCTTTGTAAATAAATCTCTTTTTTTTAAAAGATTTTATTTATTTATTTGAGAGTGAGAGCAAGGGAGAGAGGGAGAATACAAGGTAGGGGATGGGGAGAGTGACAGAGGGAGAGGAAGAAGCAGGCTTCCTGTTGAGCAGAGAGTCCAGTGCAGGGCTCAGTCCCAGGACCCTGGGACCATGACCTGAGCTGAAGACAGATGCTTCATCAACTGAGCCACCCAGGTGCCCCGTAAATAAATAAATCTTTAAAAAAAGAGTTTGTAAAGGATTAGGGTGTGTGTGGGGGTGGGGATGTGTGTGTGTGTATGTATGTATTCATTGTTAAATATTTGATAGATTTCACAGTGAAACCATCTGGGACTAAATTTTTTTATGAAAAGCTTAAAATTACAAATAGAGATTTTTCTATTTGTATATATAATGTATATGAAAATATATTTTATATTTCTTCATGTGTGAATATTGGTAATCTGCTGATCTGTGATTTTATTTATTTATTTGACAGAAATCACAAGTAGGCAGAGAGGCAGACATAAGGGGGTGGGGGAAGCAGGCTTCCTGCTGAGCAGAGAGCCAGATGCGGCTAGATCCCAGGACTCTGGGATCATGACCTGAGCCGAAGGCAGAGGCTTAACCCACTGAGCCACCGAGGCGCCCCTGATCTTTGATTTTAAACTTCCTGTCCATTTCATCGACGTTATCAGATTTATAGATAAAAATGTCAGCTTATCCTCTGTTACTTTTTTAACATCTAAAGATTTGTAATTTTGACCCTTCTTTCATTCCTAACATTGGTGATTTGTGTCTTATCAATCAGTCTAAATAGGTTTTTAAACATTATTATTTCAGATAGCTAACATTTGGTTTTGTTGATTTTTTTTTTGTTTTCTTTTTTATTATTATTTTTAAAAATTTATTTATTAGAGAGAGAGCATGCATGCCCAGATGCATGGAGGAGAGGTGCAGAGGGAGAGGGAGAGACCGTCTTAAGCAGACTCTGCACTGAGCACAGAGCCTGACTTGGGGCTTGATATCATGACCCTGAGATCATGACCTGAGCCTAAACCAGGAGTCAGATGCTTAACTGACTGGGCCACCCAGGTGCCCCTGATTTTCTGTTTTCAGTCTCTTTGATCTCAAATCTTATTTTTCTTTTTATTTTGGGTTAAATTGATCATTTCCCCCCTACTTTCCAAAAGTGGGAGCTTAGATAACGGATTTTTATCACAAATTTTGATTTGCTGTTCTTTCATTATCATTGTGTTAAAAATATTTTTTGAAATTTCTTTTACCTATGTTTAGTATTAATTTTGCTTATTTGTCAGATAATTGAGATCTCTCTTGTGTACATTCTCTGTACCTCCCCTACCCTTTTGTTTTGGAATGATACTGATTTTTCATTTAGTTCTGTTGTGGTCAGAGAGAGTACCCAGTTAGATTCCAGTTTTTCGAGATCTATTGAGATTTGTTTCTTGGCTCAGCATGTGGTTCATCTTGGTGAGTGTTCACTGTGCATTCGTACTGCGTTTGTATTCAGCAGTTACGGAATGTACTGTTAAATAATTTTTGGTTTCTTTAAAGTGGTCATTATTATTACTTAGATCTTCATATGCCCTGCTAATTTTTATCTAGTTGTATTGTCGGTTGCTGTGAGAGTTGTACTAAAAGTCTTCAGCTGTAATTGTGGATTTGGGATCCCCCATTTTGGTTTTGTTTGCTTTTGCTTGATATATTTGGCATTTGTATCATTAGGCTCATGCACATAATATTTACCTTTCTCTGTATATTAGCTCTTTTCCCTTTTTTGGAATGATTCTTTCCTTGTCTTGAACTATGTGTTGTTTGATACTAACATATACAACTACTCTAGCTTTCTTATGCTTGTTCACATGACCAATCTTTCAGCTTCTTATTTTGAATCTTGCTTTTTCTTTGTATTTAAAGAACATCTCTTATGTCCTTTAGTTCTTTAGTTGTTTCTGACTTTTTAGTATGGCAAGCTCTACCTTTTATTTGGAGTCTCTTATTTTTTAAAAGATTTTATTTATTTATTTAGTTGACAGAGCGAGAGAGAGAACAAGCAGGGGAAGTGGGAGAGGGAGAAGCAGGCTTCCCACTGAACAGGAAGCCCGATGCAGCGCTCGATCCCAGGGCCCTGGGATCATGACCTGAGCTGAAGGCAGAGGCCTTAACCCACTGAGCCACCCAGGCGCCCCTGAAGGCAGATTCTTAATGGCTGAGCCACCCATTCTTTGGAGTTGTTTGGAGTGCTAGTCTATTTTAATCTACTGTAGGTGGTCCTCGCATTGTATAACACTTGAGCGACATGTGTACATTCTCAATAGTATAGCTCTTGTTGGAGAACTACAGTAGCAGGTGATGTAGCTTATTGTCATGGCCACATGACTGACTACTTGAGGTCCAGTGGTGAACCTGCAGAATAGTTAGGGACACAGTTATATCATTTATGTGAAAAATATATTTATCTTTTTACTTCATAAGTAAAAAAAAAAAAAATACTTGTATTGGTGTAGAGGAAGATGATATGATAAACGTGTCGACCTCTCTCAGTGGAAGAAGATGATGTTCTTGGTTACGGGTGCACACTCTTTAATGTATGTTGGCAAAGATATGTTATATTTTACTATTTTAAATTGTGAACTCCTATTAATGTAAAATTATTCTGTTTGTAAGTTTATAATATGTTAAATAATATGTGATAATATGACAAAGCAGTGGTGCTTCCTCTAGAAGATCTTAGATAGAAATGTTTCTTTGTGTACTGTTCAGGCATGTGTTTCTTCATGTACAGTTTCTGTGAGGTTCATCTGTGTACTTACAGTTTACATACAATTTGTAAACATAATGCTCTAGAACATAGAGATGGCCGTGGGCGTCTGGGTGGCTCAATCAGTTAAGCATCTGCCTTCAGCTCAGGTCATGATCCCATGGTACTGGAATCAAGCCCCATGTCAGGCTCCCTGCCTGGCTGGGAATCTGCTTCTCCCTCTCTCTCTGCCTGCCTGTCTGCCTGCTTGTACTCTCTCTCTCAAATAAATAAACAGAATCTTTTTAAAGAAGAAACCATGGGGATGCCCTATGTTATCCAAATGGGATTCAGCTATCTTTAGTGCTTGCATTTATTTGGCCTTTTACAAAATCCATTTTATAGTTATGCTTAGAAACTGTAACAGAGTCCTATAGTTGGAGACTATGGTTTTCTAGAAAATGCCATGCTGACTTGTTTTTATTAAGTTGATACTAGATTTCATTCTGTGGGCTTAGGTATCTTTCCCATTTCCTAATAAAATTCAAGTTCTTTTGGTTTCTCTTTCTCCGAACTTATTTGCATTTTTATGTTTACTTTCTCTCACTAAAACTAAACATATATATGCTCACTATATATAAGTAAAATTTATAATAAGGCAGCAAAGATTTCACTTCTGTCTGGACAGTTTTATTCCTTGAGATATGGATGGCTTTTAGGTATTTGGATTAAGCTTTTTATATATTCAAGAGATTATATATTTGTTTGCTTACTTATTTATGCACATCCACATCTCCTTCAACAAAGGATGCAAGGCTTCCAGTAGCTTCATAGTTAGTTTTTTTATCTCTGATCTATAAATAATCACTATTTGCTAACAGTTGGGTATTAATTCATCTTTGTTTTCTGAGGCATAGCCCAATGCCTAGTACCTAGTAGAGAGGCACTAAGTATTTGCTGAGTGATTGACATCAGGTTCAAGCCCAGATCACATTTGATCACCCAGAACTTGGTATTATAAGGCTGGCATAGCAGAGTGTACTGATTAGCCTACTCTCAGGGTCATGTTCATCTTTCTCTCTTTTATTATAAAAAAAAATTAAGTCTATAGAATTTCTCTCAGAGGTATTCTATTTGTTCATCGTAAATGGACTTCACTAAAGCATCTGGCCCTGAGTTAGTTTTGCAGTACTTACGACTTAAATGAATGTTGTATATTTTCTATCTCCCAAATAAGGCATTACTGGGAAGCCCTTTTATTACAGCTTGTCTAAAGCTTATGATCAGGATTCTTGTGGTGTTCGTGCTACACTCACACCCTTAATTAAATTCTTTTCTTTTTTTTAAGATTTTATTTATTTATTAGAGAAGGAGAGAGCGGGAAAGCAGGTGTGTGCACAAACGAGTTGGGGGAAGGGGCAGAGGTGGAGGTAAAAGCAGGCTTCTCCAGTGAGCAGGGAGCCCATTGTGGGGCTTGATCCCAGGACCCAGGACCTTGGGATCATGACCTGATCTGATGGCTGATGTTTAATCCACTGAGCTACCCAGGCGCCCCCTTACTTAAATTCTTTTTACCATTCTCCATTCAGATTAGTCATTATGAAATAGTAGGATGGTGGGTTTTTTCCTCTAAGATTTTGATTTGTTGTTGAAAAGAGAAATGGGAAAAACGTTTATATGCTGTGTGATTTCTTATTATGGAAATGCAGTAAATTTCAGAACAGCACCCTATGTAAATCAGCCTTGGCAAACACCTCTGCTAGTATTTTATTTATATTATATCAAGATATTGGCGTATACAGCATATGACATTGTTAATTGTAGCATAAGTAAAGATGCAGTGGTTTTCTGGTATAAACAAGTCCTTTTCAGTGATTATCAGCATAATATATAGAGTTGAGGTTTTATTTATTATACTTTGATGAGTTAGAAACATTTCGAACTTTTGAAAATTGTTTCAGTGTTTAGAAATGTACCAGTATGGCTCTCTTTGGGCTGAAAACTTAATAAATTCACTTTGTTCAGAAGTTCTAGGCAGGGACGCCTGGGTGGGTCATTTGGCTGAGTGTCCAGCTCTTGGTTTTGGCCCAGGTCATGGTCTCAGGGTCCTGAGATCAAGACCCCCATCGGGCTCTGCACTCAGTGTGGGTTGTGCTTGAGATTCCACCCCTTTCCCTCTCCCTCCTTGTCTGCCCCTCTTCCTACTCTCACATTCTCTCTCTCTCTCTTTCTCTCTGTCTCTGTCTCTCAAATAAAAAAGTAAAATCTGAAAAAACAAAAAACCCCAAAAGTTCCAGGCAACATCACTTTGACAGATTGCATGATTTATTCTTTTCGTCTCATTTGGATGAAGATGACTTTTTAATTTAATGCTTTGATGTTTTTTTCATTTGTAGGTGATCTGTAGCTTTAGTCAGAGTTTAACATTATGCCCTGCTCTGTTCTTTTACTAAGTACAACGGAGAGCATTCTCAAAGCTCCTCGGGTGGATGGGGAGATAGAAGGCCTCTTACGTTAACCTCTGGTAATGGCACCTTAATGACTTATTGCAGCAGTGATTTAGTATTTGATAGTTTTTTTTTTTTAAGATTTTATTTATTTCTGAGAGAGAGAGCGCGCGTGTGCATGCACACACAGGTGGGGGATACAGAGGGAGAGGGAGAAGCAGACTCCCTGCTGAGCAGGGATCCTGACATGGGGCACGATCCCAGGACCCCTGAGATCATGACCTGAGCCAAAGACAGGTGTTTAAGGCTCTGAGCCACCCAGACGCCCCTGCTTTTGATAGTTTTAGTATATGTGTTGCCGAAGCCAGCACTGTTTTTGATAGTTTTAACAGGAAAGTATCACTCTAAGTTCTTCTCACTTGTCGTGCTCCTGATGCAGGTCTTCATGATTGTTGCCCTGCTTGGCTTTTCCACATGAACCACTCTCAAGTTTCTTTAGCCACTTTTTCCCCCCTTTTTCCCATTTTTCTTCTTTTTTTCTAGAATAGCTCTATTGATATACAATTCATACGTTTCACCCATTTAAAGTGTCCCATTTTGTGGCTTTTATAATATTCCCACATTTGTGCAACTATCACCACAGTCAATTGTTTTTGTTATTCCAGAAAGAAGCCTCTACCCATTTGCATCACCCTTCAGTTCCCCCCTACTCCAGCCTTAGCAGTTACTAGTCTGCCTTCCAGCTCTATGGACTTGCTTATTCTGGACATTTCATATCCATGGGATCATAGAGTATATGGCCTCTTGTTACTGGCGTCTTTCACTGAGGGTAACATTTTTGAGTTGTGTAATACTGTTAAGCCATTTCATATTTCACAACCATTTTATTTCTGCTTCTGGTCAACTTTGTGTTTTGAAAAATGTAGCACCTTCGCTGAAGCAGCATTCCCCAATCTGATTGGCATAAGGTGACAAAGAAATACCACTTCAGCTTTCCTAAAAGCTCATCTTCCTGATGCAGTCTAAGCTTTTATGAATGTGTGCTTGTCACATTTTTTTGGTCTTTTTTTGTCTTGTGTTTTGTCTTGTTTCATTTCATTTCTCTCTGTGTACTGGCCTTTGCTAAGCCATTTCTCTCCCACCCTCAGCATTTTGCCTGATTTTTGAACCAGGCACAGGACCTTAAGCTTATCACTATTTTCATTCTATTGGATATCAACTATTAGTCTGCTGCCTGATGTCATTTCAACAAGAGCTATATTAATAACAACAAAATTAAAATGTGTTGATTGAGTACTTACATGCTTGTATGCCGTATAGCAATTATATGCTATTATATGCTTATTATTAGTTTTATGCTATATAGCATATGTAATATATATAGCACATATAATAATTCTATGCTGTATAGCTAGTATGCTATATAGCAATTATATGCTACTCATTTTTATGAATGAATTCATTTAGTCTTCATAACGTTCTTTTTTTTTTTAAGATGTATTTATTTATTTTAGAGAGAATTAAGAACGAGCAGAGGGAGGGGGAGAGGGAGAGGGAGAGAGAATCTCTAGCAGACTCCCCACTGAGCGCAGAGCCCAGTGTGGGGCTCCATCCCAGGACCCTGAGATCAGGACCTGAGTGGAAATCAATGCTGGCTGTGTTACCGACGGAGTCCCCCGGGGCGCCCCTTAATCTTAATAAAATTCTGTAAGTATGAATATCACTTACAGATCAAGAAGCACACCCTGTCATGTATCTACACGTAATAATTTAAACTTGAGAGAACAGAACTGAGCCCAGTGCCTTATAGCAGTCCCCTTGAAATGTCTATCAGTCTGCAGGTTTGGGGCTTTGCTCTTCAGCCCATTGGTTAGAAATCCTTCATGCTTGGGGCACCTGCGTGGCTCAGTCTGTTGAGTGTCTGACTCTTGGTCTCAGCTCAGGTCTTGATCTCAGGGTTGTGAGTTTGAGCCCCGCACTGGGGTCCAGGTTGGGCTTGGAGCCTACTTTTAACAAAATAAATAAACAGACAGTAAAGAAATCCTTCATGCTCTAGCCTCTTGGTGCAGCTCCATCCTTTCTTCTAGACACTCAGCAGGGGCTGGGGAACTGACTTGGCCTTTCCTTGTGTTCGGCAAATTTAGAAAGTTCCTTTAAAAATTTAAGAAACCTTCTTTCTCAAATGATTTCTTTCTTTCATAGTGAAATGTTTTGAGAATTATGTGGTGTTTTGAAAAGTGTCCGCCTAACATGAATCGTAATTTTACCCATCTACAAACCTATATTAAGCATTAATATTAACACACTAAGTATTTAGCCAATCAAGGTAAAAGCCCTTAGCCTTTTTACATTTAAGGAGAAGCTTTAGTAAAATCATTCATTTATTTATTCAGTAATAAACATTATTCAATTCCTGTTCTTTAGAAAGCCTTTATGCAAGGGCATTTGTTAAAAGTGTTGATAATCTAAGTAAGCATTTAATCTTAGAACAAAGTAGGCCCCTGAGTTTTAAAAGGGCTCATATGTTACCATTAGTTCTAAAATATGCTACAGAATATTAAAGTTTATATTTGTGCTAGTGTGTATATTTCTTAGACTAGTTTTGAAATATACTTGGGAATACTTTTTTATAGCTCTCCTAGATAATTTTTTTACCTCCAGACTTTGAAAGTTCGTGTATTAGTTTCCTGTGGCTGGTGTAACAAATCACCACAAACTTGCTGGCTTAAAACAACAGAAGTGTGTTCTCTCCCAGTGCTAGAGGCTGGGAGTGTGACGTCGAGGTGTCCCCTGTGCCTTGCTCTCTCTGGCTGCTCAGAAGAATCCTTATTCCAGCTTCCTGTGGCTGCTGGCATTCCTTCATTTGTGGCTGCATCTCTCTCTGCTTGCCTTTACACTGCCTTCCCCTCTGTGGGTCTACATCTTTTCTGTTCTTTTCCCACTGCTTCTCTTTCATAAAGATGTTTGTCCATTGGATATAGAGCCCACTTGAATAATCTGAATTATCTCCTCCTCTCAGAATCATTAATTTCATCCTATCTGCAAAGACCCTTTTCCCAGTGAAGGTCTCGTCTGTTCCAGAGATGTGAGGTGGGTATCTTCTGGGGCTCATTTTTCAGCCTGCCACAGTTGGACTTTACTATTATATTATAATGTGTTACTGAAATAAATTAGAGTACTTAACGTAAAAGCTTTTTGGTTAAGTATAAAAATATACTTAGTATATACTTAGTATAAAAATATTTCTAGTAGGGACTGTGATATTTCTGTATATCTGAGGATATTTGATTTATAGAATAGAATAGTATTTATGTGGTATATGGTACAGTGTCTCTGGTTTTTCTTTAACGAAGAACATATTTGGGTAGTAGAGTTGTCGTGTGTAACTACTGGATTAACTCTTCTGACCAGTGATTTTGGGGGCTATTTCTTCCTTGGCTGTACCTCAAGGCCACTGAGCTGGGCCCCCATAGAGCCTTCGGGGGCAAGTCTTGTGTTGCTGACATGGTTGCCCTTGAAGTTGTTGCTCTTTTAAGTCTCTGCCTTCTCTTCTGTTTTCTGGTCTGGCCCTATAGCCCTGCCCTGACTCTGACAAACTACGTTGCCCTGGCCAGCTCTCTTACCCAGGAGGCTGACACTCGCCCATAGTCCATTAGTCGCTGGGCTTCTAAGGTGACGGCACGGGACTGCCGGCCCTTACTGGCCTACCTTCCCCCTCCGTGCACGGCAGTTGTTGAGCCGTACTGAGCCGTGTAGTCCTGCTCAGCCCAGGACTTGGTGGAGTATCAGTTATCCAAGCATTTTTAAGAAGGTTGACTCTTCATTCCCCCCCCATCCCAAAATGAAGTATACATTTTCACGCGTTCTTAAATCAAGTCTGCCTTGACTTGCTACCTCTGAGTCATCATTATGTGACCATCACACAAAATTATGTGTGACTTGTTAAGAGTTGTGACTTACGGTTTGCATGATGCGTTGCAAGTTCTTTGGTCTTCCACAGTCAAGCTGTTTTCTGCCACTGCTGCTTTGAAATCCTGCAGTCTCATCTGTTCTCCTGAGACCCTTTGTTTGGGAAAAGCAGAATTTCAGAAGCTAGGTTTCTAAGACCCAGACTGAGGGCCTTCTAGGTTCTCCAAGGCCGTTGCTCGAGAACTCTACTATAACTGCCTGGAGTCTGTTTGCTTCTCTCTTAGTCACTAGCTCTGCTCTTGGCTGAGGTTTCCAGATAAAAGAGCAGTCACTCAGAAGTGTCCCTACTGGGACACCTGGGTGGCTCAGTGGGTGAAGCCTCTGCCTTCAGCTCAGGTCATGATCCCAGGGTCCTGGGATCCAGCCCCGCATGGGGCTTTCTGCTCAGCGGGGAGCTTGCTTCCCCCCTCTCTCTGCCTGCCTCTCTGCCTACTTGTGATCTCTCTCTCTGTCAAATAAATAAACAAAATCTTTAAAAAAAATAAATAAATAAAAAGAGGGGCGCCTGGGTGGCTCGGTGGGTTCATCCTCTGCCTTCAGCTCAGGTCATGATCTCAGGGTCCTGGGATCGAGCCCCGAGTCAGGCCCTCTGCTCAGCAGGGAGCCTGCTTCCCTCTCTCTCTGCCTGCCTCTCTGTCTACTTGTGATCTCTGTCTGTCAAATCAATAAATAAAATAAAATAAAAAGAAAAAGAAAGAAAGAAAGAAGTGTCCCTGCTCTGGAGTCACACACATGCTTCAGTGCATGCCTCTTTAATTTTCCTGGTTCTGTTAGTTATCATTGTGATCAGAAAGAATAGGTGTACTGGTTTTTTGTTTTTGTTTTTGTTTTTTTAAAGATTTTATTTATTTAACAGAGGAAAAGAGGAACACAAGCGGGGTGGGGGTGGGAGAGGGAGAAGCAGGCCTCCCGCTGAGCAGGGAGCCCAACATGGGGCTCAACCCCCAAACCTTGGTATCATGACCTGAGCTGAAGGCAGACACTTAACGACTGAGTAACCCAGGTGCCCCAGTGTACTGTTTTTTTAACACAACTTTAAAATTACTTGTTCAAAAGCACTGGGGTTAAGCTTTCTGAGCTTCATGGATTGGGAGCAGTTATTTCTGCACCTAAACTCAACTTAGGGAAGTTCCAGCAATTTCTGTAAATATTTTTTACTTAATACTTTGTAGCTGCTCTTGAGGATTTTTGTTTGTTTGTTTGTTTTGTTTTTTAAGTAATCTCTATACCCAGTATGGAGTTTGAACTCACAGCCCTGAGATCAAGAGTCACATGGTCTAATGACTGAGCTAGCCAGACACCCTGGTCTTGAGGTTTTTGTTTTTATTCATTTTCTTAAAGTTTGTGAAGGAATCTGGATAAAATAGACTCATAGCTGGCCTTTCACATATACTTTCTAGGTCAGTTTAGGCCTTTATCAGTGGGTTCACTAGTGCCTACATTTCCATGAGATGGAAGAACTATGTTTTTTTCTGACCCTCTAGAGTAGAGCCTTACATACTGTTTTTCTGTATTCAAGGCTGTGAGAATGCTCAGGAGTAAATGAAAAAGTGTTTTAATTTCCACTTGTGGCCGTGAACCATTTCCGCTTGTGATCAGACATAGATCTTTCCGAACTGACACATCATTATCATTCACAAAAACAGCATAAATGATCCAGATTCATGCACCCAGCGGTAGTTTTTCTCTCTGTGGCCAGAGTTCTACTCATTCTGTAGGGGATTGGTTTTGCTCAGTCCTAAGGAGTCAGCCTTCCCTCAGGAACACAGGGCTTAGATCCACAACAGCCTTGCTTTCTCTATGGCCTTTAAAATCTAATATTGTTCATAATGGACTGCAATTATTTAATATTTAGCATGGATGCAGTCTAACTCAGGCTTTTTCTACCATTATTATAATGGCTATAATTGCAAAAGGATGCTTTGGGGTAGGAGAAACTGCCAGATGCAATGCCATTTGATCTAAAAAGGTCACAGCAAAAGGGACATTTAAATTAAGTTATAAATTATAATTGAAGAACAATATTTTGATGTGTGAGACCAGAGATGTCAGAGCAGGGAGATGTAATTCATGGGTTCATTATAGAACAGAGGTGCCTGACAGCTGAGCCATGCCAAAAGGAAAATTTATTTGCAACATCACGCAGACCAAAAACGGCAGCTAAGATGAGAAGCCAGAGCAGAAACTTGAAGCCTTGTGGTAATACACAGAGTTTGTGCTAATACGACTGCCCAAGATCCTGTGATGCTTAATGATGGCTGTAATATAAATGAGGTATTTGGACATGTGCATACTTTTGTCTTAGTTAAATTAAGACCCTGTCCTTGCTTTATGAAATAACATACTTTATAACTAGGCATTAAGGTTGATTCTCACTTCTCTGTCCAATATACAGATTTGCTGAAATTTCAGATCTATTAGGCAGCAGGGCTAAAGCTTAAAACTGGATCTCCATCCATGGCAGCTTTGAGGAAGGATGTAATTTAATGTTTATAGCAATCCATGAGAAGTTCAATCATAAGTTAATTAAACTGTAGGCAGTCATTAAGTATTATTTATTCTTTAGAGAAGCTTGCCAGTAAAGCACTTATATATATTAAATTATAGAAAGTAATAAGCAGGGAATGATTTGTCAGGCAGAAGGAGAGTAGCACATTTAACTTGGGCAATTATGCAGAAATGTGTTTTTCTTCTTGGGGCATGATCCTTCCTTGCTGCTAACCACAGAGAGGTCAGAAGCTGTAAGGAGCCCGTGGCGGGTGTGTCGTCTCCAGCACTGTACAGCAGGTGCTCTGTTGACCTTGGGGTTGCTGAGCAGTCTTTGATAAGAGACGTGTGCCCGTGATGATGCCTGTGCACAGTTGATAGCCTTTTGACATTTCACGTATCTTGTCACATTCTCATTTCATACCTTCCATTGTTTTTTGACACAGCTGTGGGAGAGTGGTGTGAGGCCCATTTGATAGATGAAAACCTCAGCTCAGCCACTTTGTGACAAAACTGATAACAAGAATCTGTCTCCTTCCTCAGATCCTGTGCTGTGTTCATTAGGCATTGACAGAGGCATTGACAATGGGACGGCTTATATAGGAGGGGCAGCTGGGTGCTCATGGTTGTTGAGAGCTTTTTATGCAGCTGACCAAATGCATCCAGTCACATGTGGTATCATAGTCTTTGGCTCTGTGTGGGGGTTTCGATTGCTACAGTAGAACCAAATCAGGAGCTTGTGTAACTCAGGCTGCCCTTGTTTTTAGCACCAAATCCCCCACGAGGTTGACTCTGCCGGTTCAGTCCTGCCGGTCCTTGCTGGCACGGTGTCTGGCATAGGAGGTCCGTAGTAACTCTTGCTGAGACGGTGGCGGGCCAGGAGCATGTGGTGCGTGCAGCCTGCCTCTGAGGCTGGGACGTCCCATTGGACCTCACGGGCCCTGGAAGGTGTGGTAGAGGAGTGCCGGACACCTGATAGTGGAACAGTCCTGTTTGCTGTCTCACAGTGAACAAACCAAAAGTGAAGAAAAGAGCACAGCCTGAGGATTCTGTGGTGCCAGCCCAGGGGACCAAAGGTGGAACTGGTGGAAAACAGCAAAGCAGGGATGGTTCCTTGATGGAGTGACTTGAAAGGCTTGGAGATTGATGACATATCACCATTTTGTTATCACATTCCTCGCCTAGTGACCTGTGGTTTAGGGGAAGACAGATTTTGCTTGTGTAGAAGTGCAGACTTGCAGTTCAGTGATGTGGAAGCAAAAGATTTACAAGTATCTGCCTCCTTGATCATTGGATTATACACCCCCACCCCCACCCCGGGATGATGAATCTGAAAACAGTGGTTTCAGCTGAATGACATCCTGCTTTAGTGGCTGGCAGGGTGATGGGGGGTGGTGTGAGATCTAAATGCTTCTCCCACCAGTAGCTTGTAAAACTTGGCAGCTGGTTGAGTAATGATGTTGCATCTTGGTCCCTGTATTTTGTGATGATTTTTTTCCCAGTCGCTCCGGAATGGTACAGTTTGCTATACTCTACATTAAAATTACATTTAACCCCAGAATTTACTAGCCCTGCCTGGTTGCAAAATGGACAGAAGGGTTTACTTATCTTCCTTTAATTGCTTTTCCAAGGCTACAAAGTGAAGCTGTAAGACATTTGAGGGTCCCCCCCCCACCCCGTCTTCATTGCAGTTTCTTTGAGCAGTGTTCTCTGGGGATATGGTAGAAAATTTTATTCACATTAAAGGACCTTTTTACCTCAGCGATAGAAGCCTGAGCTACATTTCCTCACTATATAGATATGTCTGTATGGTTGTGATCAGGTATTTGAAACCCACATGTTTTCCACAAGGTGAAATTATTATAATTTGTTAGAGCTTGATGCTGTATTAGAGGAGAATTTTTTAATGGCTTTTTTTTTTTTTGAGATTTAAGGTAGCCAATATTTTCGTAGGTTTAATTCTAATATACATAAAGAATACAGTTGAAATACCCAGTTTAGCTCTTCCTCAAACATTATTTTGGCTCCAGTCTGAAGAAGGGAAATCTTCATAACCATCTAGAAAACCATCCTTCTTTTAGAAGAGCTTACTTGTTGCCTCATACATGGACTGAAGAAGGTAGTACCCACCCTTTGAGGACCCTAGAGTTTGAATATGAGATTTAGATAGACATGTTGTACCAAACTGATACTTTACACTGCCTCTCACAGGTTGCCCCTTCTTGCTCTTCCATTCCTGATGTGCATGTCGGTGTTCTCCAAAGCTGTATCTCTTCCTGGCACCTAGAGTGGCATCTGGCCCAGTTTAGCACTAGGTACACGTCTGTGGAAGGAATGAAGGATGTCCTGAACTCTGGTAATTTTCCCAAGGTGCTCAAAACTGATCTTCACTTTTGTGAAGCTGTGAGGGCCATAACAACTTTTAGTATGTTCAAAGTATATCTTTAATTAAATATAATTTAAGGATTTCTGTAAAGATGTAAAACTTTCAGAATGTTCTCAGACAAGATTCCTAGAAAGTAGAATTAAATGTTTATAACATTCAGAAGAAGGTGAAGGTGTGGAAAAGTTCAGGGCGGGGCAGAGCCACCCCTTGACAACAGGGTTTTGGACTAGCGTTTATGAATTATTGATGACAACACAATAATACCCTAACTTCATTTGTTCAGTAAATATTTCATCACTGTTGGTAAATAATCCCATATCGCTGGCTTTTCAAATATGTCTTGGTAGAGGTGTGGGAGCAGACACTAAATATTTATTGGGTTTATATCATGGAAAGGTCAGGAGCAGGAATATTTTAAGAGGACGGGCAGACAGTGGATCAAATGAAAGGAGGGAA
Organism: Lontra canadensis; assembly: GCF_010015895.1. Classification (NCBI taxonomy): domain Eukaryota; kingdom Metazoa; phylum Chordata; class Mammalia; order Carnivora; family Mustelidae; genus Lontra; species Lontra canadensis. The sequence continues at coordinate 5,604,533 of NW_022631019.1, read as the reverse complement.
TTGCCCATTATTTAGAGAATGAGTAGCGGAAGGAAGCCAGGGTGACCACACATGCGTTGCAACGGCTTCTTCAGGAGAAAGTGTGATGAGAAATGAGGATTTGTGAAGGAAGTGTGAACACTGGGATATGTTTAGGGACCAAATAAGCAGCTCACTAGAAATTTAACCAAGGGCGCCATGTGTGCATTGGGCAGCTTTTCTAATAAACCAAATAGCCAGAAGTTCAGCAGATTGTTCAGAACGTTTCTTGCAGCTCCCATTCAAAGCTGGCCTTGGTCCACCGAAAGTCAGGAATGGCGCAGGGATTAATGAGATTTCGTTTAGCTTCATTCAGCGGTACACTTTAGAGCGGGCCTTACGTTCTTAAGAGTAATTTCCTATCAACCATATAAGACTTCAGATTTTTTAAAAATTTTTTCTGTGTGCTATACCAGTATTTTAGTCAAATTTCAAAAATTATTAACATGAATAATTTTGTGAAACATAAGTGGTTTTGTTTATAGTTTAACAGTCTACTCCCCCCCGCCCCGCCAAAAGGCTACTATCTAATCCAGAAAATTGAGTAGAGACTGCTTCCTTTTTTTTTTTTTTTAATTCTTTCCTTTTAAAAACAAATCACTGATACTCATTTAGTGTATTATGTGCTGGGTGCAGTTCTAAGCAATTTACATGTTTTTTTGTTTTGTTTTGTTTTTTTAAGATTTTATTTATTTGTCAGAGAGAGAGGGAGAGAGAGCGAGCACAGGCAGACAGAATGGCAGGCAGAGGCAGAGGGAGAAGCCGGCTCCCTGCCGAGCAAGAAGCCTGATGCGGGACTCGATCCCAGCACGCTGGGATCATGACCTGAGCCGAAGGCAGCTGCTTAACCAACTGAGCCACCCAGGGGTCCCACATGTGTTTTCTAATGTTATCCTTATAATACCCTAAGACGTAGATGTTGTTGTTATACTCATTTTTAAAGATGACAACATTAAGTCCCAGAGAGGATAAGTAAGTCGCTGGATTCTAGTAATAGAGCTAGAATTTGAGTCCACATAGTCTGGCTCCAGAGTCCATGGCTCTTCATAATTACCTCATATACTATAATTACCTCTTAAGAAATGTTGTTAATTTTCCATAAGCTTTTTATTAAGAATTTATGATTTGATCAACTTGAATTGATTTCAGATTATCACTAAAGTATGTGCTTTTAAAAAAATTAAATAGGCATGCAGTTTTTTCTTTTATTCAGTTCTGGACCACATTATTAAGGTCATATTATAGATTCTTATAGTAATATAGAACCTTATTGTATTATAGAACTTGACAGGTATCAAGTTCTATACCTTGGTCTGGATTTTGAGCAAAGTTTGAAAATCTAACTTTATTTTCATCTTTTTATACTGCGGAAATAAGTCTAGATGAAGATCTAATGATGAATGTTATTAAAATATATGTTAATATCTCGCATTCATATTCAGTACATACACCCCCCCCCACCACCCACACACACACAGTACCATCATCAAAACAGAATCCAGGGGTGCCCGGGTGGCTCAGTGGGTTAAACCTCTGCCTTTGGCTCAGGTCACAATCTCAGGGTCCTGGGCTCGAGCCCCGCATCGGGCTCCCTGCTCAGCGGGGAGTCTGCTTCCTCCTCTCTCTCTGCCTGCCTCTCTGCCTACTTGTGATCTCTCTCTCTCTCTCTCTTTCTTTCTCTGTCAAATTAAATAAAACAAAAAAAACAAACAAAACTCAGAATCCAACAATCTAACATTAATTGTTGTTGTAGGTATTTCGTTTTGTTTTAAGGTAGTGGCTTATTGTTATAGTTAATATATAGTCTGGACTTCCTTGGACCTGGATTTAAAATAAATGGAGTTCTCTAAACTGTGAGAATACTCAGGAAATTTTAATTTTTAATACCTTCTCTTTCTCTGAATGTGCAATGAAAATGGATATTTGTGATATCTCTTCCATTAGCAGTTGAGTAGTTAGAAAAGAGACTGGCTGTGTATGTTTCAAATATTATTTTAACTTATTCAATAAATATTTACTGCAGGCTTACTATATGCCCAGCCCTAGGTCTGTAATAGTTGGTGGGAAGGCAATTTGCACATCCTTCTTAGGAGTCTTCTACTAAAGAGGGGAAACCCTGTGTTCTCTCCTCTTTCTTGTGTGTCTGCAGTTCTTTACTTACACCTACGTAGTAGTGATTACTATCATCTACTCGATCTTGTCATCTCCTATGTATTGTGTCCCCATGACACATCCTTAGGAGTTTGCAAGTTTCCTGGAAATAAAAACTATGGTTTGCTAAGGTGCGGACCTTATTCGTTCTGAGTTTGCAGCTGATGCTTGTGAATTGCTCAGATAAGGGATTGAAACATGGGTGAGAAGATTGGAAGGTCTGCTCTATGACAGCAGGGATGCCTTTGCCTGTTTTGTTCAGTCCTGTGGGCCCAGGGTCTAGTACATCGCATGGAACGAAGTAGGCACTTTGTCAACTTCAAGCCGAATGAATTCCAGTCAACTGAGGTTTAGATTTGGGTGGAGTTTGCACAGGGACAGTAGTTGAAGGCGTTTATTCATTAATTTAACCAGTCGTTCTCTTAGATCTCCATATGCTACGGACTGTGGTAGGCGCTAGAGATAAGATTTTAGCCAAAACAGATTATGACTGTAAAGGAAAGCCAGATTACCTGTGAGAATTTTGGAGGAATGGCCATAGTTAGGGGAGGTAGATTAAGCAAGAGGATCTTTCTGTTATTTCATTCCATTGTCTGCAGGTTGAAACTCTGGAACTAGAAGGGGTTTGGGGTCACATGAACCAAGAGAAGAATGTCTTTGCAAGATAGAGAGGGTGAGTGGTGTCAGGCACTGCCTGGGGTTGGAAAAGGATATGGAGTGGAGGAAGTTTATTACCTTTAATGAGAGAGAAGTCTGGTCCTAGAAGGAGAGTGTAGATAAACCAGCATCTTCATTCTCATGTATTGCTAGTATACTGTTAAAGAGTTTCATTAAAAAGCTCTTACAGTTCAGATACTTGAAAAAAATATTTTAAGTGAAATTACTGCAGTTGAAAGACTTCAGAGATGCTGAAGGGAAATAACATAATTCAGTAGGTTTTGAACCGCCTTTTGGGGGGAATGGGACAAGAGTGGGTAGAAATCACACTGACTGGAGTCCTGGCTTTACAGCCTGCTGGTTTTGACCTTTCTGTGCCTCAGTTTTCTCATCAATAAAATGGGGTGACTGTAGTTCCTACCCTATAAGCTTAAATGAGAAAATACCTTTCTCGTAGGCTTAAGAAAAAATAAGTACATGGATTATGCTCCCCATTCTGTCCGGCCACATGTTCAGAAAGTGTTTGTTACTGTTGTTCTGAATCCTATTCCTGTTCTTGCCAAAGTGTTCTCTACCTTACCTGCCTCCCTTTCCCAGAACAGCTGGAACTGGGGGCAGGGGGCCATTGGAGGAGAGCGAATTCTCTTGCTGACAAACATACCCTTTCCGTGGTTCTTCTGTTGGAACAACTGCAGGGCTTCTGTTTTATTGATTTGCTTCCGGATCTGTTACTTGGCACGCTTCACTAACGGAAGTTGTTGTTGTTGTTTTAGCTACATGAGAGTGGGTATGATGCGGGCAAAGCCCTACAGCGCCTGGTGAAGAAGCCTGTGCCCAAGCTGATCGAAAAGTGCTGGACGGAGGATGAAGTGGTGAGTGCGGATGGGGTGGTCTTGTGGCTGGTGTCACCGGGCTGTTGGCTTCTCAAGTGTGCCCTCCCTGCGCCTCTGGGGACTGCCCGTGGTAGCCGTTAGTCAAAGGAAAGAGCCTGCAAGCATCATAATTGTACAGAGAGTCTTGATCTTAGCTTAGTGGGAAGGGTTTTCTCAGGTTTCATGGAAAGAGAAGAGATTGGGAGTGTTGGTTGGCTGGTTTTAGCAAGCCAGTTTTTGATCCCTCCCCATTTTAAAACCCAGCATTTTTTAAACCAGTTGATACATATCTTAAGTGGAGCCAGTGACTTGCAGGAAGCAAAGACCTGATTATGTAAATACCGTGGCTCTTACATATTCATCCTGTCATTATGGCCCATCAGAGAAGGTAGGGAGATAAAGTATGTGCCCACAAATACAGATTTGAATGCCCATGGATTCCTGTTCCAGCACACCGAGTTCTCATGAAGCTACATCCCCATCTTGTGACTTCTGAAAGGTATTGCTGTAAAAGACTTACAGATTACTTGTGCTTTTGCTACTTCAGTCTTGTGTCTGAGTGGTACTGCTTGACGTTTGCCCTTTAGGTTGAAAGAAATTGGGGCGCCTGGGTGGCTCAGTGGGTTAAAGCCGCTGCCTTCGGCTCGGGTCATGATCCCGGGGTCCTGGGATCGAGCCCCACATCGGGCTCTCTGCACAGCGGGGAGCCTGCTTCCCTTCCTCTCTCTGCCTACTTGTGATCTATGTCTGTCAAATAAATAAATCTTTAAAAAAAAAAAAAGAAAGAAATTAAGATGAAGGCTGGCACTGATAGACATATCAATTGTAAGCTTGTTGCTGATACTTTAAAATATGCTAAGAAAGAATGTTGAAAAACTTTTCTGTGCTTTCCTAATCTTGCTCTTTTCGTTTTTTATTTATTAAGTACTTAGTTTGTGCCAGGTGCTGTGTTAGGACCATATCAAGAACAAAAGTTCCCTCGGGGGCACCTGTGTGCCTCAGTGGGTTAAGCTTCTGCCTTTGGCTCGGGTCATGGTCTTGGGGTCCTGGGATTGAACTCTGCATCAGGCTCTCTGCTCAGTGGGGAACCTGCTTCCCCCTCTCTCTCTCTGCCTGCCTCTCTGCCTACTTGTGATCTCTGTCAAATAAATAAATAAAATCTTAAAAAAAAAAAAAGGCCCCTCCTCATGAGGCTTATGTTTTAAGAGGAGAGACCATCTATAAATCAATATATGTCAAGTGGTAGCACAGCTGTGTGCTGAGGAGAATAGAGGAGGTAAGGAGGAGGGAGAAGAAACTGGGGGAGTGGGGAGGTACTGTCTTCAGTAAGGGGCGGAGGAAGGGCCCTGGTGAGAACCATTTGAGCGGAGACCTTAGTGCAAAGAGATAAGCCTTTTGGATCATGCCGGGGAAGAGAAGTCTGGGCCCTGGCATGGTCAAGAAGTAGGCAGGAATGTGTGTGGAGGGGGCGGCAGGCGGTAGGTCACGTGTGGCCCGTGGACGGACGGTCAGCGCCTCGCTCTTTCGTCTGCAGGGGCAGATTCTGAGCAGAGGGGTGACTTGATCTGCCCATGGGGCGCGCTCTGGCCCGAGTCACAAGTGGGCTTCCGGGGCAATTGCGAGCTTCCAGGCCCAAGACCAGTGACCGAAGAGCACGGCATCGGTGCTGGGGAGAAGTGGTGAGATCCTGGGTGCGGGCTGGAGCAAGGTCCGAGAGGGTATGTTCGAGGAAAGGTCGCGGGGAGCGGGTGTCGAGTGGAAGCCGGGAAGTGCACTCGGAGGCCGCAGGGAGGGACCGAAGCAGCGCTGAAGGTTTGGTTAGAGAGCGTTGTCTGGGTCCATTAACGCTGGCTGACCAGATGCATGAGGAAGTTGGTGCTGCTGTTTGGAAATTAAATATTTAAATGCTTTACATGATCATTCAAGAGTTGGAAACTTCTTAAACGTTTGTTATTCAAATAGTGGCAGAGTGAAAATGTGAGAATTGTTTTGTCAAGTCAGATGTCGTTTTTCACTGTGGACCCATTTTTGTGAGAAGGAGAGAATTTTGATTGATAAAAATTTAAGATTCTCAAACAGCCTTGTTGCAAGAAAGAGACGAGGAGGTGGAGAGGATGGAAGGAGTGTGTGAAAGGCCGTCCCTGCGGGGCCCCCGTCGGTGCCTGTGCTAGGAGCCTTCCTCGGCCCTCCCTCACCTTCACCTTAAGGCTTCTCAGCAGCCAGGAGCTCCCGGTGCTCTCTCCGTGGCCCGTCCTTCTTTCTGGGGTTTAAGGACTCCCACTTAAAGGAAAGTCGCCTTCCTCTTCCTGCAGCCACTTGCCTCTCTTGGGCATAGTGTGGCCTGTATCCCTGCTGCTGCTGGGGCTTGGGGACTTGAGGCAGCCCTTGGGACACAAAGGGGAGTCTTAGACATGGGAGAAGGCCTGACTTTCTTTTGAAAAGTGAAACGCGACTCCAGATTGCTGCACATCCCGAGGACGTGGTAATGATCGCTAACTGCATGAATCCTTGTCTTTCCGGCGCATTTTTGTCATGGTTGCTTCTTGTTTTGGTTGGAGTTTTGAGAAATGTGCTGGCACTCATCCAGTTCTTGCAGAACCCAAGGATCAAATGCTTCCCTTATTTGTAGGAAGTTCAGCTTCACTTTCTAAAACCTGAAAAGCAAATGAGCAAGAGGGCTTGAGTAAATGATAGCTGAAGGCAGCTTCTTATGAACGTATCCAAGTCAAATCTTTGACCAGTTTATGTGGCAGCCAGGCACAGGCACTCGTGGACCTCTGCCTTGGCCTGGTTTTGGCTGTGAGAACATAACCTGCTGGGTGCATGTGGCCCTTCTGGTCGAGTTCCCCACATCATCTCACCCCAGGAATCACAGGAATAAGCAAAGCAAGTGTGTCCCAATGAAAATGAGGACATGGGCCTACCTCCTGTTCTGTACCCTCCCCTACCCCCAGAATAACATTTTAGTTATTTTTAAGCGTCACTGCCTCCAGGATACCGGCTTGCTCAAACTGCAGCAACGTCGATGAGGCCACCATCACACCGTCTTCTGAGCTGCTTCCGCTGCTTGCCTGCGTCTGTGGGCAGCTTGCCCTTGCTTTCTCCTGCCGCCGTCGCCAGCTCCGTTCCTCGCAGCTTTGCTTCCACGTTGATTGCCCTCCTCACTGGCGAGCTTGCTAAGAATGAGGCCTTCACTGATGGTGAGACCGGTGTCTGGTAGAGAGGCATGTTTTGTCCAAGAGGGACTTGAAGAATATTGACAGGTCTTTATTTAAGATGAGTGTTTTTAAAGATTCTTTACCATAATTAAGATTGTCCTCAATCTAACATTTTATTAAAACTTGTAATGGTTAATAATTATGCATCAGAGAAAAACTTGTATGTGCACCCAAAGCTGACCTTCGAAGTTTTACTTTTGGAAAAAAAATGCCCGTATTATTAATGATAACACCACCCAACATCTTCATCCTAGGTCTTTCAGATAATCACCAGTTCTTGAGATTGTAGGCCTCAGAATTACACAGTGGGAGGCCTTTGATTTTACATTTTCTCTCAGTGATTCCTTTGATGGCTTGTGTGTGTGTAGGTACAATATTTCTCACCAAAGTTTCTTTGGGGCTGAGACACTTTAAGTCTTGTGGAATGGATGCCAGGTTTGTGGCAGTTTCTGTCGAATTCTAGGCCCCAAACTGACAACTGCACTCTGCTTTAGTGCAGTGACTGAGAAACATGTTGGTAGCGGGCTCGAGGCGGTCTCTCAGGCTCAGATCAGAGAGGCAGTTGCGAAGAAATGCTGGGTCAGTTGGATGGAGCCGAAGGAAACAGCCGGCGCCTGTCTTTGGGGGCCGCACTGACGGTTAACCAGTCTCACTTACATTATGCTGAAAATATTATTCCATTTCAGGAAGTCATTTAAATCAGTAAAACTTGTGAAGAGAATGAGGAGAAAAATACTGATCAGAACATTAAAAAAAAAAAAGAAACTCTAGATTATTAGGTTTTTAATTAAACATGGTGAACACATTTAAATATAACACAAAGGCCCCAGGCTGAACTGCACCTAATCGAAACAGATTAAGTCACCCTTCCATGCTCGGGTAGTTATTAATTCTGCTTATTTATGCATGCAAGCGGAAGGTAGCATTTGCTGCCGCTGTGCTGGTGCTTATTGCGCTGGGATTCCATTGCTGCTTGACACTGTGCGCTTAATTAGCATTCAGCTGTTGATTATGGAAATACTGGGGACGCTAATTGAATTCTTCTTAAAATTCAGGGCCCGCGTTTTCCTTGTGGAGTTTGGCCCGACCTGCAAGGTTGTACGAGTGGGTGCTCTGCTGGGCCGTGTATGCACTTCTCCCTTTGCTTCCCATCCACTTGGCTGTGTTTGTTTTGGAAATTATTTTCATGTGGAAGCAGCTTTCAGCAAAATTCCAGGTGTTCCAGAAGGTAAAGGTTTTGTTGCTTACGATGTTCCCGCAGAGCGTTCGTTCCATGTCACTGCAGGTAACTATAACTTTTATCTGGAAGTGTGTTTTCCCTTAAAATATTTTATGCCAATTTTGGTGTACTATATTGAGTGAACAATGTAGACACAAATAATCTAAAATGTTTATGCATAGCCAGTTAATCCATGGTGTGGTGGTAGACTTACCTGGATTTACAAATCATAAATTTTAAAACCTCTAAACTTTCCTTCAGTTTAAAGCTCAGCATTATCATAAATATAAATGAAAATCCTTCTTTCAAAATTAACATGGCGCGGCAGACTAATTTTCTGAGTATTTGTAAACCAATGAACCCGTGTGGCTGGTCGAGGAATTGCGTCCCCAGGACACGCCAGCTGTCTGCGTGGTGTGTCTCCCAGCAGCGTCTTCAGAGGCCTTTGTTAGGCCCTTTTTGGAATGTCTGCTCGAGGAAACATTGTTTTCATTGTTCACTCTTTTTAAGCCGGGCATCTGGATGATGCCAGAAGACAGAGCTGCTTAGTGGGCAAAAATACAATGAATTTTATTTACTGTTTGTGTGGCAGCTGTAGAAAATAGAATCCATAGCAAAACCAAAGGTCCTATAGCAGTGGGAGGTGGAGGTAAGAGCAGAGATGGAGACAGTGGCAAAGGGGAAGAGAAACATCTGCCCTCAGCCTGCAGTTACACTCCTGTGAGTTTTAAGGTGTCCATAATTTTGGTGTTTAGTTTTAAATGGTATATTTCGATATAGGGGAAGGCTTAATTGCCTGATGCTGATTTTTAGGAATGGTCGGATTTCCAGAGTTATTGAGCATTTTATATAGTCATTCCAAAATGTGTGTGATAGGAAGATCCTGTAGGTCATCCAATATGAACCCATTCATTTTTCTTCGTTTGTAAATTTTATGTGAATTTTAATTCTGTTGTTAGAATATCATGAAAACATTAAAGGGGATTGAAACCTCACTCCCATCTCATGTTCCTAGTTTCATGCTCTCTTCGAGTCTTTGTTCATGTACATAGATTGGTTTATGTGTTTGTAAACTTACATAAATGGAATCATTATATCGAAATTCTCACTTTCACAGGAAGTCTTAATCTGAGAATATTTGTAGTTCACCTGGAACCCGAAATAGGGATATACTGTATTTAGTGCAACACATAATAGGCAATAGTAAATTTTAAATAGAATTGACGTGGCGGGCGCCTGGGTGGCTCAGTGGGTTAAGCCACTGCCTTCGGCTCAGGTCATGATCTCGGGGTCCTGGGATCGAGTCCCGCATCGGGCTCTCTGCTCAGCAGGGAGCCTGCTTCCCTCTCTCTCTCTGCCTGCCTCTCTGTCTACTTATGATCTCTCTCTGTCAAATAAATAAATAAAATCTTTAAAAAAAAAAAAAAAAAGAATTGACGTGGCTTTTTCTCTCAATTTACTACCCTTCCTCTAATTTTAAGTTAATTGGTGCTGCCTCTTGTGACTCACTTAATTCTGAAATATGAAAGTAGGAAAGATAAGAGAAGCATGAAATGTTGGCATATTATTTATACATAAGTAATACACATATTATTTACTCATGTTATGTGTTCTTATGGTCCATGGCAAAAATCAGTCCTTAGTATTAAGAGAGGGAGAGGTAGGGGTGATCAGCTGGCTCAGTTGGAAGAGCAAGCAAAGTGACTCTTGATCTCGAGGTTGTAAATTTCAGCCCCACATTGGATGTAAGAGATTACTTTAAAAAATAAAATCTGCAAGAATAAATAAATAAGGAAATAAGGAAAATGTAGATACAGGTAAATTTGAATAATGCTTTAAGTATTAATGAAATGGAACTCTTTTTCCCATGATTGATGCCCATCAGCCTTTGGATCAAACCCTTTTTTAAACAAGTCAATAGTGTGAATAGAATGGAGTTTATTGTCAAGTCCATTTGACAATGAGACAGTGAATTAAAAATCAATTATATGTTCAGAAGATTGGTGTCAGGCAATCAATTTTGTCAGTTTGCAGAGATGTTCTACTGCATAACAACCCGTAAAGAGAAATGCATTTTAAAATCCTTTAGTAAATGAGATGGGCCACGCACTAGAAGGAGAGAGATATTTCAAAAATTTATTTCAGTATTTCATGTCAATAGAAGTTGCCTCTGGATTAAATCTACAAATTCAGCAGTGACCTTGCCTTTCACATACATGGCTTTATTGTTTTCTAGGCTTCCTCTGTAAACTATGGTCAAAGAAGGTGCTATGCCTGTTTTTCTCAACAAGGTCATTCTTTTTCGCATTTTCTTTAACCCATGTTTCTCAAGTTCCTTATCCTGTAGCCCTGATGTTAGGTATTTTTGTTGAAAGCCAGCAGTAAGTTATGCTGTTCTTTGGGCTCCATGTGTCCATGAATGTTTGTGTACCTGTCCATGTTCAGGCCTTGGGGTGATGCAGAACAGCACAGAGACCTGGAAAGTAACTCCACACTGAGTATAGGCATTCTCTAAATTATTCTTCGCCGCTTAGGGTAATCTTTTAAAATCAAAGAGCAATTTTTATGGGACATTTTTCATTTTTTGCTTGAGTAAGGGAGCATTGGGGAGAATCTTCAGCTTGAAAGATTAATAAACACTACAACGGTGGGTTATTGAAACCATGTTTTCCATCTCATTTTCAAGGGCGTGTAAAACAAATGGAGATAGCATACACTTTCAGCTGCCCTCCATCATCTCTGCGTTTAAAAAATGAGAACAAGACACGAGGGAACTTGAGAGATTGCATTTGTTCTCCCATAGACAAAGTGGTTATTTGTTAAATGAAGAGGATTGAAAACCCTTTCCTTCTGCAGTTTCTTAGCAACAGAGCTAGAGTCCATTTTAATGTGTATGCATGGAACATTCTATGTATGATGACATTGGAGCCGTACATTTCCACAGGTGAAACATACTGTATCAGCCTGATAACTGGAATTCGTTATGGGGGGAAGGAAATGGGTTTAAAAAAAAAAAAAAAAAGAGCCTTACAATGAAAGGAAATAATTCATTTTAGACTGTCTCCTCTTCCCTGACATACTTGTATCTAAAACCTAGAATCTCTCTTAAATAGAAGTAATAATGGCCTTAGTATTCCCCTAATTGCCCCCTTCACGGGAATGCCAGCACATTTTTTTATTTATATTTCCTAGTGTGTTTTGTTACTCTTCTTCCCCACCATGCTATTGACACTTTGACTGATGTTTCAGAACTTGCTTTAAGACGTTTTTCCAGAGTATTTCATATGGGTGAATTCCAGTTCATTTTCCACATGTATAAGGCAAAGTGCAGCGGTGTTGGGAAGCAGAGTATGTTTAGTGGTCACCAAGGGGAAAAAGTCTCTGCATTTGGCCTCACCAGTTGAGAGTTCTGTCTGTCCGGCTCTGTAGTTCTTGCATTTGTTGTTGGGACTTGCGCATGGCAAGCCTGCTCACCCACCTGTGTGAACACGACCGTAGGATGACCCTTCATATTGTTTACCAGGTTACTTATTTCTGACTTCAGATAACTGGTGGAAATTCGTCCATCCAGTCATTCCCCAGATGTTTCTATAGCACCAGCACAGCACTCTGCCAGGTACCATTTTTTGCACGGGTGATCCAGCACTGAACAAAACAGGCAGATATTCCTGTGCTCACGGAGCTGGTGTCCTAGTGGGAAAGCTAGACCCAAGCCAGAACGCCAAGTACCATGCACAGTGCGCTAGCTACACCCCAGAGTGTGTGGGGGTCTGACGCACTGGGTCGTGATGGCGAGCTCATCTGGGGGTTTCCACGTTAGGCTAGGAAGTCTCAACGTCAGGGCCTATAGTTTAATTCTTCTTGTATCTCCAGAACATAGCCCAGGGCCAGGAGTGTGGTGGATAATCAGAAAAGACAGTTTTGACTGGGTTGGAAAGGAGAGAAACCTAGTAGAGGTTGTTTCCTCCCCCAAGTCCTCACATCACCTCTGTGGAGTTGGCCTCTTTGGCTGAGCTTGAGCTCAGATGTTGCTGCTTCAGGGGGTTCTCCTTCCGCCTGCTTGGGGCCAGCACTCACTCTAACTCCCCAAAAATTGACTGGACACTGCCCCATTCTTCCCTTGGAAGCAGTGGTCAACCCTTCCCAGTTGTCTGTGGCTTTATTTTCTAGGCTCCAGTATAAAAAAGCTCATTCTCTGGACACCATCACTTCATACTTGTTGATGTGTGTGGTTGCCGTGTTTTGTTGTGGGAGAGTGAGCGACAAAGAGACCGAGAAGGAAGAAGCCTCAGTAGATGGCCTAACCCGCCTTTCCTCCTGACCCATTATGCGTTTGAAAAGCAAAACCCCCTATTTGCAAATCTCTTTCTCAAGGCTGTCCGGTTGTTTAGGCCCTCTTTTTTGTGACTGTGGTATGTGGGTGATAGACCCTTCCTCTCAGGTTTCCTCCAAACCTCTGGGGTGCTTCCCCTATTTGGTCACTTTTGGGCTATTTTCTTCCCTTTTAAAGGGCTTGATCCCATGTAGTTAATCCCAGCAATAGGACATAGAAGAACTATCAAATAAATACACCGAAGAACTAAGGAAGGAGCAAAGCAAAGTTGCAAGTAAAACAAGAACCAAGCAGGGAGCCTGAGTGGCTGAGTTGGGTAAACGTCCAACATTTGATTTCGGCTCAGGTCATGATCGCAGGGTGACGGGATCAAGCCCCGCATCTGGCTCTGCGCTCAGCACGGAATCTGCTTGTCTCTCTCCATCTGCTTCTCCCCTCACTTGTTCTCTCTCTCTCCCTCAAATAAATAAAGTCTTACCAAAAAAAGAGCTGAACACTTAAGAGAATGAAGCAGGATGGCTGATAGTACACCATGGGCCCTTGAGGGCTAGAAAGTATGCCGACACTATATTTCATATTTAAAGTGTATGTCTAGAGCCTGTTTTGATTTTTTTTAAGTATATACTCTGTTATTCTGGATCATTTTATTCAGCATTCAGAAATTATGAGCCAGAGAACACTAGAAAGATCTCTGTCCTGGACATAGGAGCATGTCTGGGCCATGCTGAATGTTTGTAGCTTTGTGGCCACTGCCCAGTGTCCTGTGTGCCTCTACCGTCCAAGGGCATGAAGAGTGCTACTGAAATGCAGCACGGTTGAACTCTGGGGGAATGAAAGAGGATAAATCACACCCTTCTCTCTCCGCTCTGGAAGACTTGCTGGGGTGGGACGGGGCACAGAGAGAATGCCGGCCCGAGAACTTGCAGGGCTGGGACAGCGGTCCTCAGGCTGGTAGCCACGTTCGGGACCTCAAGGAAGGAGAAGGCATGGGGAAAGGACAAACTTTACCATGGCTGACAGGTGTGTTTGACAAGAAACCTGGGTCTGAAGCCAGTCCCTGTCTATGGCCACCGCCCCCCCCCTTCACTGCCCCGGTAGAAAACTGGGCTGATGTCTTATCTACAGCTAATGAAGTCATCTCTGGTTAAGAAACTTGAAAGCATGTATGCCCACACACTTATGTGCCTTAGTGCTAACTAAAGGTTCTCGGTTTCCCCTTGCGGCTCGTTGGTCAGTTTTAATCATTTATTTTTCTAATCTTTTTCTAGTTTTTCTAATATTTCCTCTCAGATTAATAAAGTAAAACCTCTGGACTGCAGAGACTCATGTTAACAAGTGTTTCAGGCTATCTCAGAGCCAGAGGGAAGGACAGTCCATCACCAGCAGCTCTGCTCCACGTTACTTCCGTCCCTTCTCTCCTCTCAGGAGCCCTGCTGCTTCTCTGGGAGCCACTGCTCCAGAAGTCTGGGCAGGTGTTACCTCTTTGCTAATAAGCCACTCTCCAGACAGGCACGTTCAGCCTAAATTCGTCATTTTCCTTTTCTATCTAGGGCCTCTGATTAATTAGAGTAACGTAATAGCCTAAGCAGGCTTGGCTATCCATTTTTGAAAAAGAAGTTTTAGAGAATGAATTTTAACAAGGTGTTATTAAGTGTAGATTTGGGGAACCTGTTAACCTGGACCCAAAATCTGTCCATTATTAATCTAAAAATAAGGTAGCTTTGCTTGCAGAAGACCCTGGGCTCTTGGTGTGTGATTCCCAGCAGAACACCCCTTGGGACTCCCGATTTCATCAAGGCTGTTCCAGATTCCCAAAGTAGCTTAAAGTTGGGATGGACTCTGAATATTTGGGATTCTCCCTCTCAGTCCAGTCCATGAAAATGAGATTCTCCAATCCTTTAGCAGAAATGAAAGTTCTTTGTCTTCTTTCCAGGTTTTGGACCCCAGAGCAGCCTAACCCTGGTAATACGTCCCCCTCCTTAGAACTGTCTGACTTTATACTCTGCTCACATTCTCACCCCAGTCCCCATCCAGGCTCGCTCTCTCCTGTGAGCCAGCGCTTTCTCTCAGACCCCTGTCAGACATCCCAGAGATCTACTTGGACTGTCTTGCTTTTGAGGCAAACTGTCAGATGGATCCTTCAGTTGCTCGCACGTTTAGAGGAGTCAGTAAGCATCATACCATGTTACCCTCCACGGTTTGAAGTAATCTCAGACACTGCAGAATCCCATCATTAGGAAGACATGCTTATGTAAGGGAAGCACTCTTTCAAAGGAGTATCTTGACAAAAGGAGTGGAATTTTTATAGTTTAAAACCAGACATTATTTTCTGTTTCTGGATAACCAACTTTAGGTTTTCCTTAAAAGATTTTATTGTATGGTGGGGAGTGGATATTTCCCCCCACTTTCTGTTGAGCTTAAGTCCACTGCCTTTCCATACCTGCTCTGTGCAAGGTTCTGCTGGATTCTTATGGACCCCCTTTATCCATTGGTTACTTTTGTAATTCATCCTCTACAACCTTCTGTCCCTACTGTTGTTAGTTAAGCTTCGTGTTTTAGAAACAAGGTTAGAAAATAATATTAGTTCCTCATTCAAAAGGAAGGGAGCTTATTGCTGACTTGAGACAAAGAAACTACATTTGTTCTTTAACCACTAAGATTTCTGCAGGCATCCCCCCTGACCTTGCTTATTGCCCGGCAGAATGGCGTCCTTGACTTATTTTGACAGTGGGTGTCCATGAACACTCTAGTTGGATGTTGTTGCCACAGGCTAGAGAGGAGATGGCAGCCACACTATTGGAAACTTTGGGAGTGCCTCTTTGACTCCTGATGTTCTGGGGTCCACGGGGGATGCAAGGCTGAACGAACATGTTGCTTTTTGCTATTGAACAGGGAGATGAGGAAGGGCTCCAAGGAAGAGGTGTTATTTGAGAGGAGCCCTGAAGGATGGGTAGGATTTTGCCAGGCACACTGGATCAAGGTTAATGGAAAAACAAAGGCATTAAAGAATGTGGGTGGTTGTTTAATAGCCAGTCAGCTAGTTTGAGTAAAGTTACAGATGGAGGAATATCTAAGATACCTGATGGATTCAAAACCACCTACTCTGTATGGGAAGAGAAGTTTAATTTTATAGAAAATAAGGAATAATTACACATTTCAGAATGTGGGGAGTGATAGGACCGGGGCCATCATTAAAGGCTAATCTGGCAATAAGGTGGGTGGTAAAGTGAGTAGAGAAGGAAATCCGTGGTTTTGAGACCTGACTACATGTTAGAATGACCTAGAAAACTTTAAAATGTCCCCGTGTCCAGACTGCACGCCAGACCCGTTGGGTCAGAATCTCTGGGGTGGGACCCAGGCATCCATGCTCCAGGCTAAGGACTGGTTCTAGTAAGAGATGTTGAACTTAAAGAGATGCTCTAAGTTTATAGCAGCGATTCTCAACCTTGGTTGCACACTGGATCACACAGGGAACTTTGGTATGCATGTGTACGCGCGCATGCACGCGCGCACGCGCACACACACACACACACACACACACACAGATCCATCCTGAGATTCTTTTTGAGCCATACAGAGGGAGAAGAGGCTCTTGGAGGAATTCTTTTTTTTTTTTTTTTTAATTTAAAGATTTTATTTATTTATTTGATAGACAGAGATCACAAGTAGGCAGAGAGGCAGGCAGAGAGAGAGGTGGAGGCAGGCTTCCTCCGGAGCAGAGAGCCCAATGCGCGGCTTGATCCCAGGACCCTGGGATCATGACCTGAGCCGAAGGCAGAAGCTTAACCCACTGAGCCACCCAGGGGCCCCATCTTGGAGGAATTCTTAAGTCGAGAGGCATAGGGATGGACAAAGTGACAAAAAAAAGGCTAGAGAAAGGGTTGGACTCTATATTTTTTTCTATTTTGTTAAACATTATATTTAACTTGATAAAATATGAGGAGTAACTACATATTTTTTTAATGTCTTTGACATAACTCAGTTGAAAGATTGGGGAATGAAACTGGTACGAGGTCAGGATGCTGAGACATGTCTAGTAGTACCAATTACGCTGTTGAAATAACTGGTAGTGAGGCCCAGGTTGCATACTGACCTTGGGGAACCAGGTAGAGGTGGTAGAAGAGTCAAAAAGGGCTATGGGGCACAATCAAGAAGAAAAAGAGAGTTTGTGGGATTAATGGTGGTGGTACAGTAATAAATAAAAAAATTTCTAGTTTTGTATCTTAAATGTTTTCAGGGATGCCCAAACATGAGGGTTGGCTGCCAGTGGGTGGCTTGGTTTAGACCAACGCACACTGAGGACTGTGGTTGCAAACCATAAGAAGGGTTCTGGGCAAGATTTTTCATGTTCCTGAGAGTACTATCAAAATATAGGATAGGGGGCATCTGGGTGGCTCAGTCAGTTAAGTGTCTGCCTTGGGCTCAGGTCATGATGCTGGGGTCCTGGGATCGAGCCCCACATTTGGGGAGGGGGGCGGCAGTCCCAGCTCAGCAGGGAGCCTGCTTCTCCCTCTCCCTCTGTCCCTCCCCCTCCTCTCTCTCTCTCCCTCTCTCTCTCTCTCTCTCTCAAGTACATAAATAAAACCTTTTTGAAAAAAAGATAAGATAGAGAAAGGGACTTTTAACTAGGCATAGGATCACTGAATAAGGGTGAGGGAGACCGGATTGTTTGGTTGATTCTGTGACACAGGATTGTCACCATTGGAATCAGAGAATGCGCATGGAACTAAACCTCTGGCTGTTGTTGGAGGGGTTTTGAGGGATGTTGCATGGATCACATGTGAGGATGCTGAGGGGTGGGGGAAGGCTCTGGGGCATACAGACTTCTGGGGAACACAGAGAGGGGAGGGAGTGAGGGAGAAGACAGTAGGTCACTAGAGGACGCGATATGCTGGGCCAGTAGGGGCTTGCTAAGGTGAGATGTCCCTAGCCAGAAGTAGGCATTGGGATGGGAGTAATGGGAAGGTGTGGGAAGGAAATTTGTGATTAATATGTGGTTATCGATGATCATTTTAGGTCCCGTGGGAGGGCAGACTGAGACCCCTCTATGCTGCTCTGCTCTGTGATGTGCTTCATGAGGGCTGACCCACCTCTCAGCGTGTCCAGTCACTAGATGCTAAGTTGAGTTGAATTGGATTCACATGTAGAGGTTGTAGATAGAGGCGAGTGGTAAGGCGGGAGGATTTGGGGACTGGAACAATATTCAGAATTTAAGATGTCGGATGGGAATGTTGGCTCCCAGAATGTATCGTGCTGTTTGTTTCCTCGGTCATTCCACAAGTTTTGGGCATTTAACTGTGTACTAGATGCCCAGCCTTGGAGAGGAAAATAACGTTGGACATACTGTTCTCATGGAGCTTGTGTTCTAGTGGGAGGCACAGGCAAATGCATGTAGGTGAGGTGACTCGGGTAGATGCTCTGGAGAGGCCAAGTCGTTGCACTCAAGGAGACTGAGTGAGGTGGGGGCTGGGCGCGGCCAAGCCACCGCCTCCTGGGCAGTGGCAGCTTCTTCTCCCGCCTTCTGTTCTTCAAAGTAAGTCTGGACAGATGAGATCTCTGATAATTGAAGCCAGTTCATCAAGAGTGATATGTGTTTTTCTGGTAATTCAAATTACTTAGCTCCTGTCTGGTGTTTTTTGCAGTCATGTCTCAGTTGGCCATAAACAGTTCCTTCTCAGGAGCAGATAAATGCCTTCAGGACTCGGGAACTTTTGAGAGCTTAGAACCAACTGAATTTGACTGAAAGGACAGGTGGGAACTTTGCTGTGGGAGTAAAATCATGTCGCTAATTAGAGGTCTGTTCATTTCTCATGCATAGATGTGCATTTTCAGTATGGGGGGACACAATTATAGAATGTTTCTGAATGCTGAAAAGATTCTATAAACCTTCTTCATGACCTTTTAGATCGGGGGGCAGATTAGAAGAGAAGGATCTGGTTCTTGTAAAATGTTTGCTGATGATCTTAAAGCAGCTTTGGGTGCATATTGTGTGTGGTGAGGAGAGAGAGCCGGGAGCAACTGTGGTAAACCCAGAAGAAGGGTCTGTCTAGGCCCTGGAGTCCCCTGTAGATGTCACTACGGTTTTGTTTCCTTCAGTGCTTCTCAGTATAATGTGTTTCATCAAAAAGGCCTGAGAGCCTCAAGCCAAAGAAAAGGGAGTGGGGCGGGGCATGAAGGAACTTGATGAGTAGATGATTCATTTCCTCGTTGTAAAGAACATTTCTTTCATCCTTTATTGTGCCGCAGGAATTCTTTCACTGTTAACCATCCTAGACTGTTTTGAGAATGTCCCACCAACCCCGGTGGCCTGTGCTCAAGGCCATCTGAATCTTCTACCTGCCTCGGGGAGAGGCGTGAGGGCTTCTCTCAGGTCAGGCGGGGAAAGAAACTTCAGGTCTCCTCTGAATGTTTGCTGCCACTGTGCCTGTTACTTTTCAGTTCCTGATTTGCTCAAAAAAAAAAAAAAAAAAGAAACTCTAGCCTCTTCTTTGTTTTCTTTCTACCTCTCCCTTCACTTCTACTTTTCTCAGATGACTCCTTATCTGTTTATAGACAACCACCTACTAGTAATGCAGTTAAAGTTTGGTGGTAGAAAACAGAAGTGTTGATAAACCTGTTTCTGGTTAAATCGGTGCTTTAGACCAGCTGCTGTACCTGGGCAAGCCTCTGATCCTCTCTCTAAGAAATGGGAGTATTAATTAAATAATTATGTCTTTGCTGGCCTTCAAAGGCTCAGGTACTAGTAATAAGAATTGCCTTTGAAGAAATATTTATCAAATGCTGAGGTCTATATATGTGTGTATATATATATATATATATATATATATATATATATATATATATGTGCAAAGGTCTCTGACAGGTGCACCCAGATGGGACCACCCAACCTCAAGGAGAGAGACCCTGTTGGCAGTGATGGACTTAGGTGCCCAGAACCTAGTGCTGGGCAGGATGTGGGAAGTGGGATGCCCAGAGAAGGACCACAAAACATAGATACGAGATAATATAGAAACTTGTTCAGGGTTATACCAGCAGTGAGTGAATCCAAGCCACCAGTCCCAGAGAAGCTCCGTAGTGACATTGCACAGGCTCCCCAGACACAATACTGAAGTGTGAGGAGTGGGGGACACGTTCAGGGAGCAGCAGGGACCTGCCTCTAGTTGATGCAGGGCAGTCATGGTTGGTGTTAGGGATCTGTATGCAGCACAGGTGCTGTTCCTGCTTTCTTGTGTTCATTGTGGACATTCACACAGCACTGTTTCCCCGTGAGCTGAAATGAAACCTCAAACTCCTTTATAACACATTTTCTAATCCACATACTTGAGGGTGGTGGGCACCGAGGCTTTAGTGGTAGAATGGAGTACGCTTGACTACGTACACTGAAGGGTTTGCGCTCTCCATCTGTCTTGGACAGAGAAGTGCCATAATCAGTTCTTTAGAATTCAGAGAAAGAATGGTCTTTACCTTGGTGGGGTAGCAGTTACACAGTGCAGGGTTTATAGTGGTGTCATCTGTCTTGGTCCTGGAAAGTGTTTTTAGTGACCCTGGTTTGGTTCAGTTAGGTAAAACCAGAGTATAAAAAATCTAGCTGAGATGTGGAAGCATTCTTGGCATTCTCCAGAATTCCCGCATCTTTTTCCTTGTAGGTACAAAGTTTAAAAAAACAAACAAAAATCTCTCTTTCCCATGTAACCCCTAAGAGAATTTTGTTTTGCTTTAAAAACCATATGCTTCCTCCCAAGATTAAATTGGCATTTACCTTTCTCCTGATAAGGATGTAATTTCTAACTAATAAATAGTGAGGTTGAAAATGAGACTGTTCCATGAATCTTAAATCTAGCCAGGGCATTTTGAATCCCATCTCAATTTATACCCATTATCATCTATCCTAAAAATACATGAATGGTCTCTTTTTTAGCAGTAAAATTTTACATTCTGTCTTTCCTTGCCCTCTTTTAACTTCTGTAACTAGTAACTTTTCTTCAATCTACTGCCCCATAGATTTTATTCTTCTTTTTTTAAGATTTTATTTATTTATTTATTTGTCAGAGAGAGAGAGAGAGAGAGAGAGAGAGAGAGAGAACACAAGCAGGCAGAGGCAGGGAGAGAAGCAGGCTCCCCACTGAGCAAGGAGCCCAAGACGGGACTCCATCCCAGGACCCTGGGATCGTGACCTGAGCCAAAGGCAGCGGCTTAACCAACTGCGCCACCCAGGCGTCCCATAGACTTTATTCTTAGTATTAAACATTTCCTGGGGTGCCTGGGTGGCTCAATCGGTTCAGCATCTGATTCTTGGTTTCAGTTCAGGTTGTGATCTCGGGGACCTGGGATCCGGCCCCGTGTCAGGCTCCACACTCAGCATGGAAGTCTGCTGAAGTTTCTCTCCCTCTCCTTTTGCCCCTCTCCTCTGTGCATGCAGTTTCTCTCTCTCTCTCTCTCTCAAATGAAAGTAAGTAAATATTTACAAAGGAAAAAAAAAAAAAACATTTCCTGCTTGGGAATCTGTTGTTAGATCACTTCTCCACTATGCCCTGCAGCAAGAAGTATGTGTATCAAAAGACATGTACATACCGTTATTTCCTTAACAACAAAGCTCTAAATGTTAAAAGGGAAATTCTGTCCAATTATGTTATAATAATTATTAGTATACAGTTGATCAAAACAAGATATTATAAAATGTTGATAAAATTTAATTTTTGTTTAATATTTGTCGGAAATAAGATGGATTCAGGGGTTTTTTTTAAGGTTTTATTTATTCATCTGACACAGAGAGAGAGAGCATGAGCAGGGGGAGGAGGCAGAGGGAGAGGGACAAGCAGACTCCCCGCTGAGCAGGGAGCCTGATGCAGGGCTCTATCCCAGGACCCCAGGATCATGACCTGAGCCGAAGGCAGGCGCTCATTCGACTGAGCACTCAGGTGCCCCTGGATTCAGTTTTTTAAATGCATTAATTCTTGGGTGAGTATTACTTATTGTTAGAAAGAGGCTGTGTTCTGCATCGATTTTTGTTCTTATTTTTCATGTATTTGTAGATAGAAGCATGTATAAACCTTTTTTGCATGAATAAGCAGATGGGAATAATGGTTTTGTTACAGTGTCACTCCGTAATTTGAATTCCTTCCATAACAATGCCAAAAATATAATGGATCATCAGACTTGGTCTGTAGTAATCTATCAGATGACACGCCATTAGATCCTCCTCTAATTTTGTTGAAAGCAAAGAAGGAGAAGGTACCTGACTTGCGCAAGGCTTTCTTATCGTGACCTTAGAGTTAGTCACTGTGTCAACACCATCAGTGTTTTGAATCGATCCTTTGTTTGGTGCGCTGGGATTTCTGTATCAGGGCAGCGCTGCCTGGTAGCATTCTAGGTGGGAGAGGGATGGTGCTCTGTCTGTGCTGTGAGGGGAAGGCCTTTGTGAGAGGGGAGGTGAAAGAAGGGTTCCTTTCTCACAGGAGTGTGCTCTCAGGCAAGTGAATGTTATCAGGCGAATTTAGGAAGGAAAACCTTTGAAAGCAGAAGGCTTGTAAATGAATTCCCTTAGAACCATTTGGGTCTGTTTTATGTCTACACATCCTAGTTTGCAGACTCTGAACCTACAAATCTTGCCTACCAGGCCCAGTCCTAGGCTCTGGGAAAGCCCAGGGAAAGTCAGGCCCCATAGGGTCCTGAGGGTAGGGAAAGGGCTGAGGGTAGGGAAAGGGCCAGTCAGCCTGGGAGCCTGGCAGACAGACATCTTCCAGGATTCAGTGGGTCAGCCTTGGGCCCTGAACCAGGCTGTGCAGTGCTGTGATGAGGGAGTGATGAGTAAATCATTGTCCTTGCCCTCTGGGAGTTTATAATCAGAGCTTATATTATAAAGAAAACAAAACAGCACCCCCAAACCAACAAAAAACAAAATCTCTATGACCTTGTTATTTAATATGCTAATAAAGTATGTGTATTTACATTTTTTAATGTTTTGGTAAGTAGATTTCAATATGACTGATTTTATTTGTAATCCCATATATTTTATCTTAGGCATTTAAAACCATTTTTAGAAGAGGCTAGGCCTTTCCAGACTGCCAGAAGTGCCCATGGCACAAAAAAGGTGAAGAACCCTGTTTTGAGTGCTGGCCTCTTCCAGATACCACAGTCCGTTTGTAAGGAGCCCCGGAGGACAGTTCAGTGAAGCGGTTTCATGAAAGGGTGCTGCATACATAGCCTGGGTGCTTGGTAGCACTGTGATGTGCGACACACTGTGGTGTGCGACATTACAAGCTGGGGGCGTGCACGGTAGAGGGGTTTAAAATGTTGCAGTAGGTGCGCCTGGCCGGCTCAGTCGGTGGAGCGCGCGATTCTTGGTCTCAAGGTTGGGAGTTCAAGCCCCGCATGACTTTAAAAAGCCTGGTTTGTTAGACTCTCAGACCCTGGACGTATTAACAGGCATCCTCTGAAGGATCTCGGTGTCTGCTGTAGCCAGTATACACGCAGACCTTAGGGACACACGCCCACCCACCCATGCTCCAGAGTGAGCGGAAGGAGAAAACTGGTAATCTCCAGGATGCCACACAATTGAGAATGTTCTTGGTTTTGTTATTAAGTAACGTGGACCTGTGACTTCCTAGCTACTCCTTGGTTTGCCTCTGGAACATCTCCACATTCGTTACTTTCTTCCTGGTGCTTTCTTAGGCAGCTGGTTGGCTCCACAGACCGCCCCGGCTCGGACTCGAAGCTGCAGAGCTGCGTTTAGATCAGATTTCTCACATGCTGCTGACTTTATCTCATGTACAGCCTCACATTTCTGTTGCCATACACCGTGTGATCTGGACCTCCCTACAGCTTTTTAACAATTAGTAATTGAGCAGGAAGTGTGTTTTTATTACAGTGGCCTTTTGATTTTGATTTTACAATCGTGTAGTGTTCAGCAGAGAGCAGAGGTGGGGAAGTGGCTCTCTGAAACACATTTTTGACAGAGAGAAGTCTGTTGTTTCAGTCACTTGGCTATCTGTCAGCCGCTCTCAGACTTCCCCCTTGTGTTGGTTGCCTGGCAACCCGGGGCTGGAGCAATCAAACCGTGGCCAGTGCTTTTCCAAGCCCAGATCAGGAGATGATTTATTGGTGGAACTGTGAGCGTGGTAAATCCACGCCTCAGAAATGGACCTTTTTTTTTTCTTTTTTAAACCAGGAGTTTATCAAATCACATCCAGAAAAAAGGGAAAAAAATATCAGTTGGAGGGTTTTGTTGCAATTTTTTTTTTAAAGAATAAAATTCAGGCCTATAGTGTGCTTAATAGCTTGTTATTATGTGTCTGTCAGTACCTGTGTAGATTAATATTTTTACTTAGTTGGATCATTACTCTTTTTTAAGTTTTTTTAATTTTACTGGCACTCAGCAGCTTAAAAGTTTTTTTTTTCTTTTAGATTAGGATACTTGAGATGCAATCTTTCCACGAGTAAGCATGCCTGGGGTCATCTGTGAAGCCTTGATAGAATCATAGGCAGAACCGTAGCCTTGCTTTCCTGATGGCCTGTGTCTGTGTTCTGGATTTGATGCAGGAAGCATAAAACACTGAGTGCTTTCCATTTTTCAAAATTAGCTGAAAAATCCAAAAATCCTGCCTTACTATGTGCTGTGTTAATAGATACTTAAGTAGACCTTCCTCTTTGTACATGTCTGCATCCACGTGTGACGGGAGAGCTGTCATTTTAGGACAAGTTAATTCTGAACTTCCAGATTCTTCTCCACTTTCTGCTTCCGCCTACACTGACGCCTTTTGTGCCCCTCCCCCATTTATAATTATAACCTTTTAACCATGGAAATTATCCCATATTAATATATTTTTGTTATAAAAGTGAGTTTTTAAGTTCTTTTTGAGGTTTCCCCTTTATAGAGTCTCAAATACTCTAGAATTGCAGGTGGAGATGAAGAGGAATTAATTTTGGGAGGCATTCTGCAAGGGTGAAAGAGTCTTAGCCTGACTTAGCAGGCTGAGCATTTCTTAACCATTTCTTTCTGTAAAATTTTAAGGAACATGAGCATTTATTTTTGTAAAATTTCCAGGAAATACTTTGGAACTCAAACTTCACTCTGCATGCAGCCCAATGCATCTGTGTATGTAAATGTGCTATTAGTATGTTTATATTCCTTATAAATATACAGATCTAATCTGTTTGTGTAATTTACACACAGCTGTGTTCATGCTCCCTTAATACCAATATTTTCAAGCAAGAGTGAGGTATCATGGGAGCACTATTGTTCCAAACAAAAGCCACCAGAGCAGCCTTGTGGTGGGGCCCATTACCAGGCGGTGATGTGGGACCCTCCCTTGAGGGACTCTATGTGGTAGCCATTCTGCTTGGGGATGGCAGGAGACCAAATGGGATGCCTGTAATAGAAATAATAACCACTGGCTAGACAGAGATCTGCCTTATGGCCAAGGTTTGCCTTTTGTAATTGAAATACACTCCTCTTCCCCCTCACTCCCCTGCATTTCCTCAAGGAATAATTGATCTCCCTCCCCTTTTGGAGATGGTTTAAAGTGAACAAATTCAATGAGGAACCCTGGCCCTTGTCATGAAGGGAAAGCAAAGTCCAGGAGCCCCTTCTGTGGCAAGAACTGAAGTGAACCCCTGATGCTGGTCAGGGCCTCAGTTTCCCCTGTTTAGGAAGAGGGACAGATCATAGCAGCTTCTGGGTTTGCTTAAGTTCTTCTGGAAGACAGATTTTACTTAATTTGAAATAACAAGCCTTTATTAATTGTGTTTCGTTTAGGATTGCATATGTGATACCATTGTCCATAATTCTGACCAATTTATGTGTTCTGCCTCCCTAATAGAAAACTTTTGGTGCTTTGGATTCTAATGTTTTACAAAAAAGAAGTAAGGATCATTCTAGACTTGCACTGATAATGGTACCCACTAACCACATGTGGCTGTTGAGCACCTGAAATGTATGCTAGTCCACGTTGAGATGAGCTTGAAGTATACAACATACACTGGATTTTGCAGACTGAGTAGGATAAAGAGAATGTAAAACATTTCATTAGTATTTTTATATTGAGGGGTGTCTGGGTGGCTCAGTCCTTAGCCGTCTGCCTTCGCCTCAGGTCATGGTCCCCGGGTCCTGGGATCAAGCCCTACATCAGCTCCCTGCTCAGTAGGAAGCCTGCTTCTCCCTCTCCCTCTCCCACTTCCCCTGCTTGTGTGCCCTCTCTCGCTGTCTGTCAAATAAATAAATAAAATCTTAAAAAATTTTTTTATATTGATTATGTGTTGATATTTTGGATATATCAACTTAAATTGTATCACTAAAATTAATTTTACCCATTTCTAAAATACAAGTACTAGAAAATTCAAGTTACATGTTTGGGTCACATTTGTGGCTCCCAGTCAGTTTCTGTTGGGCAGCCACGGATCTAGACTCTTTAGTTTTAATTTTCGCAAAAGGCTTCCTCATTAAAGATGTCTACTTCTTTTTTTCCCTTGTAACTTACAGACAAGCCACATTTCTTTTTTGAGTTTCCTCTTCCTCCTGTGCTGAGCTCTACTTTTTTTAATGACTTATTTATGAGCCACTTTACAGGGACATTTATGTGGAAATTTTATGGTGGTATTGCAGGGAGAGTAGGAGCCTCTGATGCGCATTTGGGTTCTGTTATTAGTGTTGGGTTATTTTTAATTTGGGCATAGTTGGGCAGCCGTAATTGGCAAGAGGTATTTAGTTGGCGGTATTTCTACATCTGTTAATGCTGCTGCCTAACTACGCAGTTCTCATTTGACTTGAAAGTGCATTGAAGCATTCTGATAGTCACCCAGTGGCAGTGCTTTGTTAGGCCTGAAATAACGACGGGACTTCCATATACTCAAGGTAATCATCTAGACTCAGAGGAGCATATAGACAAAGCTGTATGGTCTGGCTCAGTGGTCTTTGCTAGTGGGCTCAGTTGCTATGTAAACCATCCAACATGAGGTCGTTTTCCCATGGGGCATGTGGTCTTTGAATGGAGAAGTGGAATACTGACTTCACTTCGACACTTGACATTTGAGCCCACCTGGGAATGGTTTAACTAATACAGTTGTGTTGAAAAGAAAATCACTGGCTTTACTCTGGGTGCCAAGCTGGCATCACAGAATGGGATGGTGTGGTTTCTGTAGTGGGGCTTGTACATTTGAATGCACAGGAAAGTTGGTGTCAAGTCATTTGGTAGGTAGTAATTAGAGAGTTAGAAACTTAACAGTGAACACTGATCAGGAGGCATTGGGTCAAGCTGGAGAGCAGGTGGGCTGGGAAATCAAATAATGTTATGGGAAGACCAAACCAGCTCACCTGCAGATACATTCATTTATTAATTCAACCAGTGGTTGTTGATCACCTGTGGTTTGTGTCAGGTGCTGTTCTAGGTGCTAGGGATATAGTAGTGGACAGATTTTCTTATGTATTCAGGATCCTATATATTATGTCATATCCTATGGCAATAAGAGCTGTGTGTTAAATCAGTAAGATTATACAGAATGATAAGGCATGCAGATCATTTTAGGGAGTCTAATTAGAAAATAGTTTACTGGCTCATTTAAAAATAAATAATAAATAATTAATTAACTATTAAATAATAGTCAACTGACAATGGAGGCTAAAGTTTTTTGTGGTTTTGTAATGAATCTTATAGTGGTTTCCTGTTCCTGCATAACAGATTACCCCAACAATAAAAATGACCTCAACTTAAAACAGCAGTGACCATTTATTATCTGTCACAGTTTCTGTGGGATCAAAATTTAGGAATGGCTCAGCTGTGTGGTTCTGGCTTGGGGGACTTTCATGAGGTTGCTGGTGGATGGGGTCGGAGTCGTCTTGAAGTTTCTTTGACCTGGGTGAGAAGTACTCAAATGGCCAAGGGCTGGAACAGCTGGAAGTTGTGAGACATCTCTCTCTGTCCCTGTGTGGTCTCTGTAGCACAGTGGCTTCAAGACTGCTGGACTCCTTAATATGGTGGCTCAGGGCTCCAAAGACATGTGCCTGGAGAGGGAGAGCCGGGTAGAAGCTGTGTAGCTTTTTTTATGACCTAGCTTCATGTTACCCAGTGTCACTTATGTTATATTCGTCAAGCCAGTTTGAAAGGTCCACCCAGGGTCAGGGATAGAGACAGAGGCCCACTCCTCAGTGGAGGGAGGAGTGTTTTCATCACTCCGTAAGAGCAGCATGTGGGATGGGAGAGAGATAGTTTGTCGCAAATACAAGGCCTTATGGGTATGTGTGTTTTAGTTTGTTTTGTTTTAAACAGTATGTGATCCTTGTCTGTAAAATGAGAGTTTTGACGTGGTTAGATGCTCTACAGCTTCCTTCCAACTTCAGCGTTCTCTGCTTGTGCTCTTGTTACAGACGTGGCAGGGAGTGAGGGCTGACTTAACAGCTGCCCAGCTTTTGGAGCTGTTTCTGGGGCATGTGAGCAGGAGTCAGCTGGGGAGGTAAGGGGTCTGCTGGACTCCTCCCACTGGCCTCAAATAATTTCGGACCTGGCACTTCATTTCCCTTTTATGTTCTGTTTCTGTAGCTAATCTTATGGGGGCAGGGTTATATAAAATAGTGATTGGAACCAGGAGCTGTCCATCATCATGATACTCCAGAATGAAGGGAGGTGGAAGGACCAGGGCAGAGTTACGTTAGACCCACCTTCCCCCATTCTTGTTCCTATACTCTTTGGGCTTTGGAGGATTAGAAAGGAAAGGAAAAGAACAAAAAAGAGAATGTCTCTGTGACAGCTTAGCAACTGCCATATTTGATCCTAGAAAGACTTCTCTTAGAAATGGACAGGCCCGGATTTGGGTTTCTGTCGTAAGTACCATCAAATCTTTTGGGATGAGGCAGGGAAATAGGTCTTTCGTTGTTGTTGTTGTTGTTGTTAAAGTGAGAATTAATTAACTAATTAATTAATTTGCATGAGCATGCACACCAGTGGGGGGAGGAGCAGAGGGAGAGAATCCCAAGCAGACTCCCTACTGATCACAGAATCCAACACAGGGCTCAGTCTCATAACCCACGAGATCATGGCCTGAGTCGAAACCAGGAGTCGGATGCTTCACCAACTGAGACACCCAGGTTCCCCTAAAACTAGAATTTATTTAATGTTAAAGATATCTTCTACTAGTCTTCTGAATTTCCAAGTAAGGCAGTTGAGAATACATGCCCTGCATTAATAGGGTCTTATTTTGGAGAATTTAGCTCTCGTCTGTGTAGGAGAGAGGCTGCCTATCTCACTGCGACTCCCAGTGGTCGAGAACTAGAGGCACTGACTGTTGAGGCTTTACAGGTGGCAGAAGGCCCAAAGGCTCCTCTTATACAGAAGTGCTCGGAAACCCGAGAGAAGGATGGTGACTTTCATAAGCAATGGAGTTACCAAGTGGCAGA
Organism: Lontra canadensis; assembly: GCF_010015895.1. Classification (NCBI taxonomy): domain Eukaryota; kingdom Metazoa; phylum Chordata; class Mammalia; order Carnivora; family Mustelidae; genus Lontra; species Lontra canadensis. The sequence continues at coordinate 5,575,681 of NW_022631019.1, read as the reverse complement.
GCCACGTACTCTAAGCTAAGTTGTTTTGTGAGAAAATGTTTAACATGGCTATACAGCATATGATCTCTTTTGTTTCAAAAAGCAAGTATTACTATATGTAACATTTCTTTTAGGGTCTTTTTTTTTTTTTTTTTTTTTTAAGTACAATACCCTTTAGTTCCTTTGCCATAAGTAGACATAATAGAATGTTTTCTGCATCTAGATTCTAAGCAGTTAATCCAATTTTGAGACCTCATTTTTACTTCTCCATCCTTTCTGCATTAGTATGGATTGGGACAGGATGCTTAATTTACATGAACCTCAGCTTCCTCATCTCTAGAATGGCCCCAGTGGCACCTGTCTTGGAGAGCATACGGAGGAGGATGTGGTCCGAGACCCATCAGTGTCCACACTGAGATTGTGGAACCCTGAGTCTCTGGGAGATGTTACTCTAAGGAGAAAGTTCAGGTGTGAGCCCGAGGTGGGGAATGTCAGATGTGGAGAGAGATTTGAGAGTCATCATAGAAATGTAATTACTGTTTTACATTGTTGTCTTGTTGGCTGTTCTTAAACTACAGCTGGCCCGTGAACAACACAGGTTTAAACTGCACTGGTTCACTTACACATGGGCTTTTTTGAAATAGAGTACTATAAATGTATTTCTTCTTCCTTACCATTTTCTCTTTTTCCTTTTGATCATTATTATTTTATTTTTGAAATAAGCTCTACATCCAGCATGGGTCTTGAACTCACAACCCTGAGATCAAGAGTTGCGTACTCTACCAACTGAGCCAGCTGTTGCCCCTTCCTTGTGATTTTCTTTTCTTTCTTGTTTTTTAAAGATTTTATTTATTTGAGAGAGAGAGAGAGAGAGCACAAGCAGGGGAAGGCACAGAGGGAGAAGGAAAAGCAGGCTCCCTGCTGAGCAGGGAGCCCAACACAGGACTTGATCCCAGGACCCCAAGATCATGACCTGAGTCAAAGGAAGATGTTTAACTGACTGAGCCACCCAGGTGCCTCCTTATGATCTTCTTAATAACATTTGCTTTTCTCTATCTTTATTGTAAGAATACAGTTAATGGTACGTGTAACATACCACATATGTGTTAATGACCTGTTACTGGCAAGACTTCCAGTCAACAGTAGACTATCAGTACTTAGTTTTGGTGAGTCAGGAGTCATGCATAGATATTTAGCTGCTGGGGAGGGTGCCAGTGCCCTAAGCCCCACATTGTTCAAGGGTGAACTGTAACAAGTTTAATGAAACTATAAACTATCCTGGAATAATGCTAGTTAGGTTCAGAGTGTACTTCCAAAATGGGATGAGAAGTTGGGAGCACATACTGGAACCCTTAGAAATGCCCGCCATGGCTTGCTGGCATGTCTCCTCACAGGCAGATGGATGGTGATGCCATTTATTGGAGAGGTAGTGCCTTACTTCAGGTCACCATTTCATCGGTGTGTTAAATATTTAAAACCAAAAACGCAGTGCTACTTGTCATAGCATTATTAGTGGTATATCTCCAGCAGGAAGCGTGTTCGGGTGTGAGGTGATGGCAGTCTGTAACGTACAGGACCCTACTGATGACACGCAGTAGGTTCTCAGCAGTGGTTGGATAGTGAGAGCCACTGAGGAGCTGGTAGGCATCACGCAGTATACGCGTTCGGAGAGGCCTTCGTTTCTCTCTGCTTGGCCTCGGCGTTCTCTTCTTTGACCCTACCCCGTAGAATACATCTTTGGTTTTCTTCTGTTGCTCTAACCCTTCAGAAGAGCCGTGGCTACTCCCCTTCCTCGCTGCCTGGCACAGGGTCTGGCATTTTTGTGTCTCTGGTGGGGAAAACTGAAGTTCGCTCACTTGCAGCTCTGCCTGCTCTTCAGTCCCCTGAGAACCAGTAAGTTATTAACATAAAATTTCGTGCAGAAAACGGGGTAGAGCAGAAGGAGCCATTTTCACAGTGGGAATCATTTTAATACCTACAGTGTTTTCCAAACAGTTACGTAAGAGGGCTGAGTAGAAATGGCTTCTCCGAAATCCTGGTGAGTCTCTGACTGTGATATACTAGTTAAAATTCACCAGAGGGAGTTAATTTGGAAAGCTCTCAGCCAGGGGCTAATGCAGACTTATCTTTTAGCCATTTTTGTAGCACAGCCCCCTCTTCCTGCTTCTTTATCTGCTGCAGACACAGGTCAGAGCCGGCGCTGCAGATGAGCCGTGGTGGGCGCTTCCCAGGTAGATGAGAGAGATGAACACACCTGACCCTCTCTGCAAGAGTTACTCCCAGCCCAGTACACTTCTGGGCGCCATCCAATTTGATACGCAGAGTACTGGTGTCGAGATAGGTAGGACAGGCATTTTATGGCCAATTTAAAAGGTGAACAAATTGAGGCAAGAATAAGTTTAAGTTACTAGAATATAGCTTACACTTACCACTTAGATCGGGAGGAGACACTTAAATCTTTAAATGCAAATACAAACCAAAGATGCTTATCGCACCCCTCACCTGCACCCCGTACCTGACTCCAGTTCTAGACCTCACCCCCTCCCTGAGGTTCCCCAGTTGTTCACATATGTCACCCTTGATAGCTCCCGTTCTGGTTCAAGGATTTGCTGACATGTGGTTAGTTTTCCCATCTGTGAAATGGAGATGGTAGTAGCCCCTGCCTTGTAAGGTCCTTCTGGTGCCTAGGTGAGGCCACACACTAGGAGTCCTTGAGACAGGGCCTGGCGTGTGGCTGTGACACTCAGCAGAGCCATTTCTGTTGTTGCGTAGCGTGCTGTTTCCCTACGTTCTCCTGTCACTGACATGTGACGGTGAAGATGCTTGCCCTAGTCCCACGCCGCCACCCCAGGAGTGGAGAGGGTCAGCATCTGGGGAGGCCAGTGCACAGGGCTTGGGAGGCTTTGACATGGGGCAGGCACAGCAACAGCACAAGGAACTTTTGAACATTTGCTTTATTGTAAGGAGAGCGTTACTTCATTTGGACCCAGTTATGCTTATTTTATTAATTATATCCTGTTTAAAGTTAGTTTCTATTAATTATATCCGGTTTATCGGGCACCTGGGTGGCTCAGTGGGTTAAGCCTCTGCCTTTGGCTCAGGTCATGATCTCAGGGTCTTGGGATCGAGTCCTGCATCAGGCTCTCTGCTCAGCGGGGAGCCTGCTTCTCCCCTGCCACCCCCACCCCCCGCCACCACCTGCCTCTCTGTCTACTTGTGATCTCTCTCTCTCTCTCTCTGTGTCAAATAAATAAATAAATAAATAATCTTTTAAAAGATTATATCCTGTTTATCAGAATTTCCTTTATGGTACAGGGAGCAGACGAGATCCCAGGACTTCCCATTCTACTGAGAACGACGAGATATAGAGTTTTGCATTGCAGATTCTGTTAAAAGTGCTATGTTCCGGTAACTCACTTTTTAAAGCCAGGAGTTAAATGGTCTCTACTAGGAATTATAGGTAGGTAACTCCTAATGGTGATATAAAGTTTCAGCTCAATAATAGAAAACTATGGCAAATTATCTATAAACTGGAGAATAATTATATAACATGATAGAGGTGCCAGTTATCATTACAGTGGGAGTCATAGTATAGCATATAAATTAATCAAATTAACATGTACATCTTAAATATATATGTCAAAATATATTTCTTTTTCTAAAAAGGATTTTATTCCTTTGAGAGAGAGTGCATGCACATACAGGAGTCGGGCGAGGGGCAAAGGGAGAGGGAGAAGCAGACTCCCCGCTGAGCAGGGAGACCAACAAGGGGCTCCATCCCAAGCCCCGGGATCATGACCTGATCCAAAGGCAGATGTTTAACCGACTGAGCCACCCAGGGCCCCTCAAAGTGTTTTTCAATAAATAAAATAAAAACTGGAGCACAGTTGCAAACTAAGTTGTAAAACAAAGCGAAGGACAGTGTCCTTGCCATAAATAAATTTATATTTGGATCTCATCTGGCTTTGGCGTTCAAAAATAGAAAAGGACTTGTTTTGTGCTCCTGGGGAACACACAGGTTGAATGGAAACAAACAGCGCCGGAGAAACAAGTGCCAACACCCCAAGACCCTGAGCTCATGCATCTGAGTGTGGCTGGATGGCAAGCAAGCCTGTGGAGTATCAAAGGCAGGGCTGCTGAGCTCTGGGAGCAGTGACTGAGGCAAAGTTACTGCCTCATAAATGAACAGTCTTCTTTCTCCTTCCCCCCGGCATGCTAGCATTCTAGTATCTGTGCACTGCCAGGGACAGAAAAACTAATGGACATAGAAGTAATTCATAAGGGCTTGGATTTCAGCACTGGACATGCTGAATTTCAGTTCAAGTACTCAAAGGCTATTAAGAAACAGACTGTGTCTATGAATTTTCATTTAGAAGCGTATAGTACCTGCCTGTTTTTAAGTCAGTAGCGTTAATTATTAAATTAAAGTCTGAAAACCTTCAAGGTCTCATTTGAAGAGAGATGAATTAATAGAGGGAAAGGAGCCTAAGGCCTCAGAAACCCACTTAACATACTGACCTATTCTCATCATTGGCTGCTCTGAGTGGGTTGGCTTTGTTTCGATTTTAAAGGCTACTCTATATTTCTGGTAAACCACAAGGTAAAGGCTGGTCTCTGAGAAGCAGATGTTTTGCCAGTTTTGAGGCCTTGTGGCTTTCCATAGAGAAGTAACAGTACAGGCCACATGAAGCTTTTACTTCCTTTTTTTTTTTTCTTTCTTTCTTTCTTTCTTTCTTTTTCTTTTTTTTTTTTTTTTTTTTTCCAAGTAGGACGAATGGTGTGATACACATTGACATTGGTGGTCTTTGTTCACCACCAGATTTCAAATTCATATCTCTGGAAGTAGTTAGTTTGAAATGTCTCTGAGACATTCAAGCAAGTGTTCCCGCTGGACCGGAACCATAGATGTAGCCTTAGATGTAGTAAGGACAATCTTGGGTGATACTGAAAGCCAAGGAAGCAGTAGAGATCACATTGGGAGGGGGTTTGGAGAACAGAAGGCCTAGAACAAAGCCTCGAGAAGAGCTCTAACATGTACAAGTTGAGTAAAGAATCAAGACTGTTGATAGGAGGAAAATCTGCAGAGTTTGGTGCCGTGGAGCTGAGCAGGTCAACTCTGTTGTTAGAGTTCAAGATTTATTCTTTGGCTTTTACCAGTCCCTTTCTACCCTGACCACCCAAGCCCAGGCCCTTGTCATCTCATGCTTGTTTCACTTCTGCATCCCAAACCAGGGAGCTCCAACTGCCTAATGCTATAGCTATGGAGGCAAAATGATTGAAGATACACTTCTTGTCTTCTCAGGGCTGACAGACTCCATGCGTATGTGAGGCCTTATACAAATAAACAATGCCAAGTGAATGGGATGAAATGGTCAGGGAAGTTTTAAGTCATGGGGGAGGGATTTGAGCTTGGGTTTGAGGTAAGCTGAAAGTACCTTGGGTAGACTGTGGAGAGGAGTAGAAAAGATGTCCCAGAGTCTAGAATTCAGCAAAGGGTGCAGCGGGCCAGTTGCCATTACTGGACATCTGATTGGAAATGTAGGCAGAGACAGGATCCTAGGGGTCTTGAATTAAGGGCTAAGGGGCGTAAATACCATTCTGAAGAGGCCAAGGAGCTCTTTTCAAGTTGGGGTTTGAGGCAAGACAGTATGGGACTCATGGTGACGTGTGGTTTGGAAATTTTCCTTGGTAGAGGCTTATACATAGCTGGATGGGGGTGATGGGCTAATATTGTAGCTACTAGGAGAGAGATATAAGGGCTTGGCCTGAGACTAGCATCAGAATGGGTAAGAAAGGAGGGCTTTGAAAGACCTTTCTTAGGAAGAATGCTGAGGGCTTGGTGATGTGGTTGGGGCCAGTAGGAATTGGTGATGTGGTTGGGGCCAGCAGGAAAGGGCAGAGTCACAGGTAATGGTACAGTGACCGAAAACAGCTCCCTCTGTAGACTCTTATCTCCATTTTACTGAGAGAGTGGCACTGCAGGAATTGGAATTTGGACCCTGGGTTTGTATTCTGTCCTTGCTCTGAAGAGTTAGGTGACCTTGGTCTGGCTGCTTAACCATCTGTGCCTCAGCTTTCTTGTCTGGAAAGTGCAGATAGTACTAGTAATACTTCTAGGTTGTAAGGGTTTTGGGTTAATGTATGTGAGGTTCCTAGCATATAGTAGGTACTTAATAACCACTAGTTGAATGGATTATATTTGGTGATTACATCATAATAAGTCGAAGAATCGGGACGTGAACTCAAGTTTTCCCAAATCTGACACATTACCCTGATGTTTCAGACTTTTCCTCTCTAAGCTGCTGCCTTCATTGTGCCAGCCCCCCCCCCCCCCCCCTGCGCACCGTGAGTCTATTGCATGTCCTTTGGCATCAAGCTTACATTCAGATTACATAGTCCTGGCATTCCACCATCTGAGTCATGCCAGATCACCCACCTCAACTTTATATAGCCCCCCGCACCCGGAACCTGCTTCCCATTCTCCACCTCTGTGTTTCATGGAGGGTCTTCCCACCCCCCTCCACCTCTGTAAATGCTGTTGGTTCTTCGTGGTCTGGCCTGTCTCGCTGCCTTGGTGAAGGTATCCTGGACTACGACCCTCCATCCCTCTTTCTGGCTCCCCTGCTGTACTGATGAGTTACACTTCACTACTTATGCTCGGCTGAATGAAGTCTCAGATTGTTCTATAATGACCTCACACACATTTATCTTACCTTGTGAAAATGAATCACAGTTTTAATAAAGGTCTATGGCTGTCCCCTAAAAAAAATACCTCCCAGTGCTGTATGCTCAGTAATTACTTAAAGAGCAAATTAAGAAGCTGATAGCTGAGGTAGAGTTCTGGCCCTCTTCTCACACCTGGGTTAGTTATCTCACCAGCCTCCTTCTTAACTAGTCTGTGCATTGCAGCCAGTTTGTCCCTAATTCGTGACGTAGGCCACACTGCCACTGGAGCAACCCTTATCCAGTCCTTCCGTGGACGGCTCGTGCTTTTTAACTGGCCTACCGTTAGGACCATGACACTTCAGCCTGGCTTAAAGGCTGTCTGCAACCTGATCTCTCCTGCCTCTTCAGTCTTATCTGCTGGCACTCCGTTCTGTATACCCTGTCCTCCTTGCAGTTCCTAGAATGTTCTCTGTGCCCTTGCTGTCTGACTCCTCTGCTTGAAGCCCTGCTGGAGCCCTCCTGGCAGGCTTGGTCTTCCTTGTCACTTCCTCTAAGACACCAGCAGAGTAAGTTGCTTCCTTCTTCTAGTCCCATTCATAGCGCTTTGTCCCTCTGCTGCCTTTCTAAGGGCCCAGAGATTGATCCCTTCACTTGCCCACCGGCCAGACTGGAGCTCCTTGAGGGCAGGGCAGTCTTATTGCCTTGCAGCATTCCCAGAGGACACGTTCTGCACAGAGCTCAGGCTGCGTGTTGATCATGCAAGTAACAAAGGTCACTCTTCTTAAGATTAGAGGAGAGCTGCTTTCTTGTGCCTTGACAGATTTTTCTTTTGAACTATACAAACTGTATTGGAAACTGACAATGATGAGTCATATCTTAGAAAGGGGGTGAAAGCTGAAAATGCAGAGCCTCCAGGAATGGAGTAGGAGGTTGCAGATCTGTCTTGCAGGCCAAGTCTGGCTGTTCACTGAATTTGCCCGACTGGTCTCAAACACCGGGAGTGGGAGGGACTCTCCTCCCGGTGGGCAGGTGATTTATTGGCTGGGAAGCTTCCGCGGTGATTTAGTTGTGAAACGGCGCCCTGCGAGGTGCAGGCTAATGCCTGGGCCGGGCGGAGCTGCCGGCCACAATCCTGGGCCGGAAGGGACCGTGAGGGTCGTCGGGGCCACCCCCCCATTTCGCAGTCCGAGGGCGGTGGGCGTGTGGCTGTCGCGCTGCTGACTCTGCCCGCCCGGAAGGAGGACTGGAGACGGAGCGGCCTGGAAAGGGTCCCGAGTGGCGGCTCGGGCCGGCTCGGGCCCCGCGGGTGCCCTGTGCTCGCGCTCACCGCGGTAGGGAGGAAGTTTCTGCGCTCTGCTGCTCGGATTTACTCCTGCTGTTCGGAGGGAGGAAACCGAGATACCAGCGCCGGGGGCCGGAGGCTCTGACCGCGGAGCCTCAGGCTGGGGGCCAGGCGGGACAGAGCTCGGGCCGACGGGCGGCGCGGCGATCCAGGCCGCCTTTTGCAGCCTCCCGCGGCCGCGCTGGGCTTTGCGCCGCGCTCCAGCCTCCTCCCCCGGCAGCGGCGGCCCCAGCCCCGCGCCCCCCGCGCCCCGCGCCGCGCGGCCCCGCCGCGGTCACACGCCGAGCCGCCCCGGCCGCCTCCGCCCTGTGCTTTGTGGAGCGGGAGCCGGAGCCGGAGCCGAGTGACAGGCGCGGCCTCTCGCCGCCTGGACCCTGAGTGCGGCCGGCGCGGCGTACCTGTGGCTGCCGGGCCGCCCGGCTGGGAAGTGTGGCTGGGGTTTGTCGTGCGGGACCAGGCTTCGAACCGCGAGCCCCACGCCGGGGGCTCTGAGGTGGGGGTCGGGGAGCTGGGAGCTGACCCCACGGTGCTGGGGAAGGGCTGCCTGGGAGGAATGGGACAAAGTGAAAGTCTCCGGACTGCTGGGGTGGCGGGGTGGGGGGGGGGCATGGTGGGGAGTGTGGGAAAGAAGGAAGGGGTGCTGATGATTATTTGGTGCCTTGGAGTGGCTTTTAATGACGGCGGTGGCGGGTCAGGCCAGCTGGGGTTCCGGCTCCCAGTGGGCTTCTGTGGATATCGCAGTCTTCTTGGCGAATTCCTCGGATTAACGAAAGGGCCTTTTAATCCCTCTAGGATGACCTATTGGAGAAAAGTCTCCAGGTTTGATTCCTTTTCCCTCGTTTCTGCTCAACACTCTGGGAAGCTTCGTTCTCAGGTGAAAAGCAGTTGTGCTGTTTTATTGAAACACGGAGGATATTTGTTTGTATCTTCGTGGACCAATGCTGAGACTGTGGCACCGAGAGCTTGCATTGCTTCTTAGCCTCAGACCCAGGATGTCCTTCTCCCAAACCTGTCTGGTGTGTGCCATTGGGGTTCTGATGGCGGCTGTCCAGGGCCTGCCCTGGCAGGGGGTCCCAGCTCTACTGTTGAAATTGTCTCCCAGCCTAGTCAGTATTCCCTAGCTCAGACTTTTTTGTGGTTGTTATTCTGCTGATTGCAGATATCTTTGCTTTGCTGACATCCTGTTTTGTTTTTGGTTTTTACATCCCATTTGTTGTTTCTTTTTATCACAGAAACGCTTCGTTAAGGGGCTCAGGCAGTACGGCAAGAACTTCTTCAGAATTAGAAAGGAGCTGCTTCCCAATAAGGAAACAGTGAGTACAATTGGACTTTATGTAACTTGATTTTTTTCCCCCTCGTTACCCCTGCTGCTTCTCTGCACTTGATCTTACGAAATGGTTTCCTTTAACCCGGTGCTGTGCTCAGACTCTGGCTGGCCTCTAGGATCCTCTTCATTTTACTTCCTTTACTTTTAGTTTTAGCTCCTGATTTTAGATAGCAAAGTGACAGATTATGCTTATCCCCCACAAAGAAAGTTAATTCCCTTGTAAGAACAGAAAGGTCTTTGACAACAGAGGGTTAGTTGAGGGTTGTCTGGGGTGTTGAGCCATTAACATCTAATTGTAAATATAGTGGCTGAAACAGGAAATGTCATTTACCACCAATTGGATTTGGTTATTGACAGAAGTCATCAACCAAGCAATAGAATGAAGAGATCTGTGGCTTACTAGACTTTGAATTCTCTGGGGACTTTTTCTTTCTTTCATGTTACTTACGTTTTGAAGAGTAGTTTTAACTCTTTAATTTTCCAGCCTTAAAAGTTTACACTTTTCAGGCTGTCTGGTTGTCTTAGTTGGAGGAGCATGAGACTCTTGATCTCAGGATCATGAGTTCAAGCCCCACGTTGGGTTTAGAGATTACCTAAATAAATAAATAATTTTAAATAAAAGTTTGCACTTTTCATTGGACACACAGATACACAAGGATTCTTATAAATTTCTTAAATGAGTGTCTTACAAATTCCTTTGATATTTCACAAAGCTGAAATCCCATATTTTGCTAAACTCGGGGTAGAAGGGTTTGCTGAGGAAAGTTCAGGGTAGGGTTATATGCAGATAAAACTAGCAGGGGATTCAGTCACATTTACCTGAATTCCCTCCAGGTGGAATTGGAGGGGTGTGGAGAGTTCTGACTGAGCTGGGGAACGGGGAGGCTGGGAATGGAGTGGGACCGACCATGTCCTAATGTCTCTGGCCTCGGCAGAGCCTCGTTACTGGAAGTGCTTCTTGGGCCTTGGGGGTGGAGGGCAAATATCTAGACATGGAGCTGCTTTCACTCCACCCCCAACCGCCCTGAGTGGAGTTGGAAACGGAGAATATCCATTATAGAAGGGACTAGGTGGTTTTGGTTTGGTTTGGTTTTTAATTTTCTAATTGGGTGTTGTTGATTGATTTCCTCTCATTCAATTTTGATTCTTTTATTCTGAGTTGGTTCTTTTTTCTCTTCTTCTCTTTTCAGTGGGCTGTTTGTTTGTAGACACCTTTTCTGTGTGGTACCTTATGTGAACAGCAGTAACTCATAATAGGGAAGAAAGGTTCTGAGATTTCAAGCACATCCTTATATAAGTCAGTGGTTTGCATCAACCAGTCATACTTACATTAAACTTTCAATGTTTATTATACATCTAAATATGCTAAGATAGATCATTTTGAGAATGGTTAAAAAAAAGAAGGAACTGTTGATAGACATTAAGATAAAATATATGCTGTAATCGATCTATATCATCAACTTTTTTTCCTTGGGTGCGGTGGGGGGGTTCTTCCCAGAACCCATTGGAAAGAGGTATTTAATGTGGAACAGTGAAAGAAATACTGTTAAATTTTCTGAGGATTTCAGTTATTTGAAGTTTGATATGTACTTTTTATAAAACTAAAATGCTTTACCCAAGTGAAGGAATTTTGGTTTGGCCAAATTCGAATGAAAGTGAGATCCATGAGTAGATGTGGTCTGATGTAACCTCTCGGCTCCAGTTTTCTCTCTCCCTGTGCTCTGCTAGAAGTTGCAAACCATGAAGAATTTGATACAAGATATGGCTTGACAATTGTTAACTTTCTGTTTTAAAAAATAAACTTATAGTAGTTTATTTTTTAGTTAGATAATAGTTAGATTAAGTGTCGAATCTAAAATCTACTGTCCAGCATTTGGGAAGTGCCAGGCAATTTTATCTAGTGTTTTTATCTCTTTAGTGGAAAACAGATCTGAATAATTTTTAGCCTAGGTAAGGGCCTTCTAATCCTTTTTTTCCCCTTGCTCTTGATAATGTCTGACTCAATTAGTAGTGTTTCCTCACCCACAGAGAAGTCGCTGCTCTACCAGCCTTTTGAGCTGGTTCTCCAGTCTTTTCTAGGCATCTCTGTCCTGAGACCCTTCCTTCCCCATCACTGCCATCCCTGTTTTCCAGCCATGTTGTTTCTCTCCTCACTTCTCCTCTGGTACCCAGCAGCCTTCCTGTTTCCAGCCTCTTTCATCAGGGCACGACATGGGCGCTACCAGGAGAGTTGTTGGCAGCACTGGAAGGTTTATTAAGGCTGACGCTGGCTAAACGTTCCTAGTGTCCTGCCGTCTTTTGCCTAGAATTGGGGGAGTTTGGTGGTAGGGTAAATCTGTAGTATTCTAATCATGTGAGAGAGAGAGGCAGTCATTTTATATTTTCCTTAGTTATCAACATAACCAAGCTAATCATTCACAACTGCTAGGGTGGGGAGGGCAAAGGTTATTTTTCATTTTTGCTGCAGAAAATGAGAAAATCTGCAGGAACTAGTGTCCTTAGTTCAGAATTTCCTTGGTAGATAGAAAGCTTCATATGGTCATGCCTTTTTTTATATCAGATTCCTCTAATCTAGATACTTCCCACATTCTCTTCTATTTACCACAATTATTAACTCATTTATTTGCTATTCACAACTGACTTGAAACTTCAGAAGGGTATCAGCATCCAAAAGAACACGCCCAACTGGGCATGGCGTGAGGGTCACCAGACCTGTGTTCTATTCCTGGCCTTACCAGTAACTATAGTACTTGACGACCTCTTCTAACTGTGCACTGTGCTTTGAGCTGTTCATTGGGAAGTTCAGGTCAAATCCTGACAAGGACTGGAGAATTACCTACTCTAGAATGGTGTTTCTGGGGGTTAGGGGAGTGGGTAACAAGGTGATGGGAATTGAGGGCACATGTGATGTGCACTGGGTGTTATATGTAACAATCCTTGAACACTACATCAAAAACTGGTGATGTACTGCTCTACAGTGGCTAACTGAACATAGTAATAAAAAAATTAAATAAAATGGCGTTTCTTTGTCAGGATTTTATAGATGCCACAGTCTTTATGAAATGTTTGTATACCTTTGGCTGTTGTGTAAAATAGGGTGATCATTCTACCCTCTAGAATTGTTTCGAGAATTTAAGTAAGCTAATGATGCAGAGTGTATAAAAACACTTGAAGATGACAGTTCTTCCCATCCACCCTGAATACTTTTAGCCTGGGTAAGGGTCCTAGCTACCTGAAGTAGCTCAGTGCTGTGGAAGGTACGGAATTATTTTCCGCTTGTAAACATACCAGTCCTGTATGAAAAGAAATGACCTGTCCCTTATAGTCTGTCTTGGGAAAACCCCTATCCGTTGAAAAGCTGGGAGGGGTGAAGGGTGGCGCCTGGTTTAAAGGGTGTGTTTCCTCTGTCTCGGGAGTCGTGTTGAGGAGACTTGCATCCTCACTCTAGCACTGAGTGTGATTTTGCAGACAGAGGTTGCTGGTGGGCATGGACATAAACCGCTTTCCTAGTTCTTTTGGCTTCTGGTGTTTATTATACAAGAGCTAAATCTGGCTTTTCTCTGAGAACAGTGGTTGTGATTGTGGAAAACTAACTATTTATAGAAGTTTAGTTGAGTGGGTATTACAGGTTAACCTCAGGGTGCCCAAGAGAATAACTAAGTCAAATATTTTAGTATGATGGTTGTGCAGATATCCTGAGTTACTACCTTTCTCTCTCTCTTCCTTTCTCTATAACTGGTTACCTTCTTTAATATGTTTCTAAGATGTGTATTTAGTAGGAAGATTATGGCGAAGGATCTTTGCTGAGCATCTCAGATTCCCCTTGGCTGTAACCTCTTCTCTCTCAAGACACTGTTTGGCCTAATCCACATCAGAGTCTTGAGGGTTAGTGTGTTTGTGTAAGTCAGAGCAAGTGTCCCAGTGGCTGAGCTTCTGAGATGAGGGCAAGTCAGGCCTCTGGGTTCCTGCTTTGAGCACTGCCACACAGTCTTTGGATCGATGAATTGTATGACCTCCTGATGCTAAGGTAGTGCTTGAGAAAATAGGACACCTAATAGAATTGAATCTTAAATCACCAGGAAGGAAACCCGTGTTGTAAATAGTACAAAATATGGGCGTTCCAAAAATAATTTTTTGTTTTATTTTTATACACATTGCAGTTTTCTTCAGAATCATGAGATGATTACTCCGATGACAGTGACATGTATCTTCTTTCACAGTGAGCACATGTCTGTGTTTGAATCAGAGGCTTTCTGTGCCTGACACCTGGATGATTGTCCCTTGAATAGTGGCTGGCCTTTGTTTATAGCTCTAAGTCCTGTTATGCAGACAGCTTGGCCAGCGTCGGACTATAGACAGGAAGTGCTTGGTCAGCGACCTCAGGTGCGGCTGACATTGGCGAGAAGACAGCGTGAGCTGCCCCAGCTTGGCGGAGCCGAGAGGTGCTTCCAGCACGCTATTATTACCCTTCGGGAGGAGGTGGAAAAGGTGTGCGCCTTGACTATCTTTCTCATCTCTGTAGTTTGATTTTTAAGCACCTAGCGCAGTAGGGATGAAACTCGTATGGTTTGTAATCCTGGGTACTGGTGCATTAATATTTACTGTATTAAAAAATTCATTTTTTAACCCACTTTCCATTTTCAGAGCTAAACATTCCATATAGCTTCATTTTTAAAAGTTTTGTATACCCACCAAGCGCTGTAACGAGTGGGATGTCTATAATGAGAACCAAGGCGCCGTCCGTGCCCTGCGTTGCAGCAGGAAAGGCACACCATGTGCATGCTTTCCAGGTTTGGCAATCTGTGCTAAGGCCCTTGGTGGAGGCTCAGGCCCCACAAAGTGTGCACAAGAGTCTATGGGGTGGGGGTGCTGCTGGAAGGCTAATTGGAGGGTGTGGTGTTTGAACCTCTAAGGAAGGATATGTTTTTGGACAGGCCATGGCTGGGAGAGTGGAAGAAAAGCAGCTTTCCAGCTGTAGGAAATATCATGAGCAAAGGCATGGAGACAGGAAATTGCAAACCGTACGTACAGTAGCCTGGTGGAGAGGAGGTTGCCAGCGCTGATGTGGTTGGACTCAGGCCAAAATTAGGGCCTGGAGGGAGACATGGGGACCCTGCGGTCTCCAGAGAGGACGTTCAGGGACCCATTGAGGCTTCTAAGAACAGAAAGGAGAGGTCTCAGCTGAGCCGTGGGAGCATTCTTAAGCAGCGCAGACAAGATGCGGAGGACCAGAGAGGGGGTTCTTGTAAGAATTTGGTCTCATTGTAAGACAAAAAATGGAGAATTGAAAGTGATTTGTGGAACTGGAAATCTGTCTTTTATCTTGATTTTCTCCATTGAAAATGTGTTGTTGTTTGTTTGTTTTTTAATGGGACCAAGGGGCAGCTGCTTTTGAAGTTTTGGGTGTTTTGTTTTGTTTTTAAACTTTGGGGAGATAGTATGAAAAAAAGTACTGGAGATTTAAAATTTTAATTTGAGAAGTAATATGAAAAACAACCATTTTTCTCAGCCCCATTTCTGGGAATGAATTCTGCTTAAATATGTACATAACTGTTGAATATTAATTGCTCATTTCTTTAGTCAAAATATCCTTTGCATAAAAGCACATTCCCCCAGCAAAGAATAACTACTATTGAGAAAGGTTTTAAGACTGAGTAATCAAGATTCTGTTAATATTAAGAGGTTAAGAATGACTCGAGCATTTAGTATGAGCATTCAGCATGGGGTTTTATCTAACTTCAGATTAAAACCTTAGATAAACAATTTTCTAGCCTCATTAATGCTTAATCTAATGTTACATAACGTGTGGACTTCCTGAATAGGTTGGTACTATTGAGGACACAATTGTGTTACAGCCACATAACCAGAGGCCTCTGCTGCGAATGCTGGGTGCCCTCGCTGCTCCCTGGGTGCTCCTCTGGCCCGCATTCTCGCTGCACTGGAGCTTGGTCCAGCTGCAGATTCTGGGGCTTTGTGCTGCTCAGGTTGAGCCAGAATCTGCATTTTAATCAGCTCCCCAGGTGGTTTGAATACTTGGTTAAGTTTAGGAAACACTGTTGTTTACAGTAGTGCAGACTGCAGAATCCTAAACCCATGAGTCATATTCATTCTTAAAAGTGTTGCTTTTATTCTGTTAAAGTTGTAAATTACTTCACTATTAGGACTTAATTTTGCTTTTCAGATTATTACAAAGTATCTCAAACCTACTAACTGTATCTGGGCTTATTTTCATTATCAGTAATAGAATTTCTTTCTTTTTTTTTTTTTTAATTTATTTATTTGACAGGCAGAGATCACAAGTAGGCAGAGAGGCTGAGAGAGAGAGAGAGGAGGAAGCAGGACCCTGGGATCATGACCCAAGCCGAAGGCAGAGGCTTTAACCCACTGAGCCACCCAGGTGCCCCTCAATAATAGAATTTCTTAATAGAGCTTCCTTTTTCCTATCTTTCATTTTTTCCTAGGAACACAGTTGTAACTCCTGTCATATTTCATATAAAAACTGTTGTCCTCTTTCCTTGTGGCATGTATGTGAGTTGGGCTAGCCTAGATCTTAATTTAAGTTTCTTTTTTTTTTTTTTAAAAGATTTTATTCATTTATTTGACAGAGATCATAAGTAGGCAGAGAGGCCAGCACAGAGAGAGGAGGAAGCAGTCTCCCTGCTGAGTAGAGAAACCGATGTGGGGCTCGATCCCATGACCCTGGGATCATGATCTGAGCTGAAGGCAGAGGCTTTAACCCACTCAGCCACCCAGGCACTTCTTAATTTAAGTCTCTAATAGAAACCTTTTTATTTGAAAGGATGACATTCATGGGGTACCTGGCTGGCTCATTTGGTTAAGGGTCTGCCTTTGGCTCAGGTTTTGATTCCAGGGTCCTGGGATTGAGCTCTGTGCTGGGCTCCCTGCTCACTGGGAAGCCTGCTTCTCCCTCTCTTCCCCACTTGTGCTCTCTCTTGCTATCTCTGTCACTGTCTCTGTCTCTATCAAATAAATAAATAAAATCTAAAAAAAAAGGGGGGGGTGACATTCACTTACTAATAAGATATTTACATACTATGGAGTTTTCAGGTGTTACTCTCTTTCCCTGGCACCCCCTTATATATGAAGAAGAAATATTCATATTTTGAGAGGTTGGCAAGATTGGGTCCAAGGAGAGACATGTGCCATACCTTTTTTCTTAATAACTTGTCCTCAAGTAGGGGCAGATAAAGTTGAAATTTTCCATTCAAGAAGAAGTGATTACCCAATAGAAAAAGGCACTAGGTTTTGGCAGTGAATATTGTGATCCTATAGTTATTGCCATGCAGGGGGTTTGTTCCCATTAAAATTGGGCAGAAGCTTGAATCTTTTCATCGGATAGTCTAAGCTGTGTGGATATTTGGCTGGGCAGTGGTCCAGTTTTAACTAGGGTAATCTAAATATGACTGGCTGATTCCCTTGTGTAAGTGAAGCAGTTAAGAAGTTTGCATGTAAGAAATTTTTGGTGCTGATGTTGAGGGCATAAGAACGTTTTTAAAAATTAGGTGACTTTTTAAACCAAGGGCTTTGAATATTTGCTGTTCTGTCTGTAAATGTCTTAGGCCTATGCTTGGCCTTATCCTGTGTATCAGAACTGGAGGGAATGGCATGTGAGTATTTTCGGTTGTGTATGACGTATTGCTTATGGACACTGCTTCCAGATGAACCACCTTGGACTTTAAAGTTACTGAACACACTGCTGCTTAACAAGGGTTGGTTACTTATTTGCTGTTGGTATTTGCTAACCCGTATTTCCGATGATGACTGGGTCTTGGTTACCTGGTGACTTTAGATGGAGACATTTATGACCTTTCAGCTTAAGTAGACCTCCCCCATTTTATTAGCTAGTAAAACAAGTGGAAGGTTTGAAATGGTCTTTAAGAAGACTTGTAAGCTGTGGTTACAGTGCTTGCATTCAGTGTTTATCCACTTGGATCTCAAATCTTATACATGGATTTTTAATTTAATTTAATTTTTTTTTTTGCCTTCATAAGACCAGTGAACCCGTCTTAACTTTGAAAATCCAGTTTGCTGTTGTTTCAGGAATAAGTTTTAAAATTATCTGAAGTCTTAATCCTTGAGTTCATTTCCATCATATTTGAAGTTGTGCTTTTTAGTAATACTTAGGAAAGTAGAGTAAAAATTACTTGTCTTGTTTTGAAAAGTAAAGCAAGGCCTTCACAATTCTGTCTCATGGCTGCTCTCCAGCTGGTGCCCTCCCACCCTCCCCGTCATCATAAGTTTTCTTTTCTTTCTTTCTTTCTTTTTTTTCTTTCTTTCTTTTTTTTTTTGGTTGGTTGGTTTTTTCCCCCGTTTTTCTGCATGTAATTTGAAAACTATTATTGTGTTATTAAAAATAGGAAAAGCGAACAAAAGAAGCCTGTCTGGGGACACCAGAATTCTGTTAAGTTTTCTTTTTGAGATGTTTACATTTTAAATTAAGTTTCTATATTAATGACCTTCATTATTTTCTGATTTTTTTTTTTAAGATTTTATTTATTTATTTGATAGAGGAAGATCACAAGCAGGCAGAGAGGCAGGCAGAGAGAGAGGAGGAAGCAGGCTCCCTGCTGAGCAGAGAGCCCGATGCGGGGCTCGATCCGAGGACTCCGAGATCATGACCTGAGCCGAAGGCAGCGGCTTAACCCACTGAGCCACCCAGGCGCCCCTATTTTCTGATTTTCTGATTCTTTGTTCTGTTCACGTGTCTTAAGTTCTTCTGAAGCCTCTAATTGTGGCGTCATAATTCCCAGAATTTGGCCTTACAGGTGTCTAAACCATCATCATCATTCTCCGTTGGCAAAATTGGGAACGGTTTGGGGGAACCTTTAGTACCCAAGGCCTGTGTTCTCTTTGAGGTGTCTGTGGTGTGTGAGAGAGTGCTCACCCTTGTGGAGTCCACAGTCTAGTGAAGAGGCCAGCGGGGCTTGTGTTCTTTTCTGGATGGTGCTGAGTGACAATCCCTGAGACTGTCCAGGGCCCAGTTACAGGGCTTGGGTGATACACTCATGAGTGCCGCACGCTCATGAGAGCCACAGGAGCCCTTCCTCTCTGTGCACTGGTGGAAATTACACAAATGGCCCAACTCTTTTCTCAGAAGAATTGCATTTTGTTCTGCCCTTGAAAAATTATTCTTCATTTTGCTTTAGTCCTGGACTGTGGACACTGCTTCCTTTTGTCTTCCATACATACGCATGTGTGTGTATTTATGTAGACTATAAGGCCTTCTGAGCAAGGACTTCATTGTAATATTTCTTTATATCTTCTGTAGTGCCCAAAACAGACCCTTACTTGATATTTCTTAAAAACGAGGTGTGCGGCCCTGTATGTTCTCATACTTGCGAATGATGGAACAGAAGTATACTCTAACCATGGATAGATATATAATTATTGGTCCTAAAAGATTCAAAGTTCTCGGTGTTTGTAAGAAAAGGTTTTTCTCGTTTTTTGCTCTTCATGTTGTTTTTCATGATCTGCTTTTATGCTGTTTTAAAGACCAATTGAAACCTGCACATCCTAGGCTTTGAACTGTGTAGCAGACAGAAAATCCTTGTTAAACTTTCCCATCTCGGGACAATATGAGTAGGACTAGGGGGTCACTGTGCCACATTTGGACTTTCCTGTTCCTGCTTATCATGGGCAGTAAATCAACTCTGCTGTTTGCACAGCAATTCTGTTTCCTAGATTATTTATAAGATTGAAACCCATTGTTTATTTTTCTCAGCAGGTTTATTGAGCAAGTCAAGAATAAAATATTGTCTTAAGCAGTAGAGCAAGCCATTAGCCAATTGCAGCTTGCCTTCAGAATGATCGTGTGTGTGTGTGTGTGTGTGTGTGTGTGTGTACTGGAGGTGAGAGCCAAGCAAGGTGAAAGAAGTTCAGGGTTGCCAGATCTCTGCAGCTTTGCAAGGTTCCTGTGACTGTTCATGGATTTTTTTTCCCCCTTTTAGTCAGTTAGTGAGTCACCGTCATATGCCATTTTATTATCTTGAAAACAGTCTGGAATTCTTCTCCTTTGTCTTCTCTGTGTGAGTGAAATCCCACTGATATGTTCTGAACGATATCAAGTTAAAGTTTTTCATGTGATGCTTTGGTTCTGTACTTTGAGCTGCTGTTGTTTCTTTGTCCCCATGTGCAGGAGTTAGGATTTTTCTTAAGTTCGGCAAGAAATGGTGACTTTCACGTATTTGATTATTTTAGAGGGCTAGGACAGCATAGGTCCAACCCCCTTGATTATTGGTTTAGGCACCCACCCCCTGTGTTCAGAACTTGGTTCTCCTTCACAAAGGTGCTGTTCTAGAAATGTGCTAATGAAATACGTGGAAGCAGGTCAGAGGTTTGTGGCCTTCAGTTGTCAAGGGAAGTGTTTAAGTTTTGGAGGGAGAATCTGGAATGTGTGGAACAGTTGGAGGAATCATTGAATTCTAAAGGGAGCAGGCCCACGGAGTCTGTAGACATGGCCAACTTCAGCAAAGCAAAGCAGGCAGCAAGTGAAATGGGCAAATTCTGCAGACATTCTGGAGGAGGTGGGGTAGAAAACAAAACAAAACTTTTTTTTTTTTTTTAATTAAAAAAATTTTTTTTAAGATTTCATTTATTTTTTTGACAGACAGAGATCACGAGTAGGCAGAGAGGCAGGCAGAGAGAGGGGGGAGAAACAGGGTCCCCGTCAAGCAGAGAGCCTGATGCGGGGCTCGATCCCAGGACCCTGGGATCATGACCAGAGCCAAAGGCAGAGGCTTAACCCACTGAGCCACCCAGGCGCCCCTAAAAAAAACAAAATTTTTTTTAAGATTTTATTTGAGAGAGAGAGAGCACGAGAAGGGGGAGGGTCAGAGGGAGAAGCAGACTCTCCACTGAGCAGGGAGCCCGATGAAGGATGGATGTGGGTCTCCATCCCAGGACTCCAGGATCATGACCTGAGCCTAAGGCAGTCGCTTAACAAACTGAGCCACCCAGGCGCCCAAATGAAATTTTTAAGAAGAAATTTTTAAATTTGCTTTGTCCTGTGGATTGAATTTGCTTATCAGAGCGTGAAGCTCAGGGTGCATGGGCGGCTTATTTGGTTAAGTGGCTGCTTTCCTTTCGGGTCATGATCCCAGGGTCCTGGGATGGAGCCCTACATCGGACTCCGGGCTCTATGGGCAGACTGCTTCTCCCTCTCCCATCGCTTGTGCTCTCTAACACATGTGTTCTCCCTCTCTCCCAAATAAATAAATGCAATATTTTTTAAAAGAATAGACTTGAAGTTCTTGGGGCACTTGGGTGGCTTAGTTGGTTGATGTCTGGCTCTTGATTTCGGCTCAGGTCATGATCTCAAGGTCATGGGATCGAGCCCCATATTGGGCTCTGCGCTCAGTACTGAGCCTGCTTGTCCCTCTCCTTCTCCCTGTCCTGCTTCCCCTGCTTGTGCATGTGTGCTCGCTCTCTTACAGTCTCTCTCTCTCAAATAAAGTTTTTAAAGTTTGACGCTCTTTATTCTGCTGAGAGTGTCAGCCTATCAGGTGACTCAGGAGAAAAGTCCATGCCCTTCCCTAACAGGTTATATATGAGGTTTATCAGACGGTTGGGCAGAATAATACCATCAGAGCATAGAATGCTTCTTACGTAGTCACCTTGTATTTATATTAAGCTGTGTAAGTTTATACCTTGGACTGGGCATCCGTTTGTCCGGTATGTGTGTCTCGGACTGAAGCTAAAGCACTGTTTCCTTTGGTGCTGTATTCTGTTTTCATTATCGACAGCCCAAATGCTAACGCACCTTACCAGCCATGCCTATAAATACTTTCATTTTTTATAAAATTTTCCTAGAAATCAGTGACAGGATGTTAAATAGTGTGAATATAGAAATTTACAGTTTATTCCCAATGCCTGTCTGTCAGCGAGCACTTGCAGAGCTGCCGGAGTGCGATGGGAAGGTGAGGTGTGACTGCACCCCTGGGGGTCTCCGGCTGTTCGGTTACCACGGGGGGGGGGTGTCGGCAGGAACCTGCGTGTCAAAGTATGGGGCACCAACGCTGAGCGGCGGTGCGAGCCCCAGGACCTGGAGATGGTGGCTAAAGGAGCATCTTGGAAAATGTGTGTTTGGGCCTGGAGGTGAGGTGAGGGGTTGGGTGCTTTAAAGGAATGCCTTGCCAGAGAACGTCTGCAAAGTGTCCTCAAGGAATTCCCTCGCCCCGACCCCTGGGCAGCGGCCTTCTGAACGGCTGCCCTGCAGCTCCTGCGGTCCTGGGGACACGGAACCCATTACAGGGGACCATGGTGGTTTGGGACTGCTCCCTCGCTTCAGATGTCCTCCTTTTATTACGCCAGGATCCGAATCCCTTCGTCCTCCGTGTGTTGTCCTGGTCGAGTCCCTCGATGACACAAGGTATCTGGGCTGTGCCCCCCCTTCGCAGAGGCTCTTGGGGCGGTTCCACGTAGGCGGCCACCCCGCCTGGCCGTCCGCACCTCCCGCCGGGCACTCCAGCCGCGCTCCTCTGGACCGTTGTCCTCTGGACCGTTGTCCTCCGGCCCTGCCAGCGGCCTCAGGCGCCCAAGGTAGCGCCTGTCCGTCTCCCCGGCCTTCTCCTGCACTCGCCGGCGGGCGCGTGCGTTAAGCCGGTGCACGCTTCCTGGCATAACCGAAAGTCACATTTAGGTTTTATTTTCTTGAGTTTAGCACATCTTAAGGCCAACCCTCATTTCCCACAGCGAGCAGAGCTGCCGTCAGGGTTTCAGAGGCGTCCCCCGTACGGCCGCGCGCGCCGACTGACCCTCGGCGAGGCCGCGCCGGCCCTGGAGCGCCCGAGCAAAGACTTCGGCGCGGAACTGCGGCGTGATCGCGTGGGAACCGGCGGGCTCTTCCCTTGGGCACAGACCATTCGCTGTAGTCCTTCCCCCGAACCTCCCAGGAGTCGTGTCCGTGCTTGTCATCTTGGCACCGGGCAGCCCCAAAGCCCGCGCCTCGCGTTTCGGCGAGCTTCGTTGGGGGTGAAGCCCGTGGGGTTCTGCAGATGCGCCGCCGTGTCCCCCCGTCCGTCTGCACCCGCGGCTCTCGGACCCGCCCGAGCCCGACGGGCAGAGTCCTCTCTGCTCGCGAACGGAAGGTGGGAGATGGGCCCTTCGTGGGCGAAACTGGAAGCGCTGGATTTTAAAGGAAATCGTTGCTCTGGTGCTTGCTGTCACTTTTCCACGTCGGATCTTCTGCCTTTCACGAGCCTTTCCTCTCCCGCTCCTTGCACGTTGGTAGGAGAGGACCCCAGCAACACGCTCTGCCCGAGAGTGTCCTGACAGGAGTGTGGCGGTTCCCTCGTGTCCCCATGGCCGCACCTGGTGGCTCTGCCGGTCCGGTCCAGAGTAGGATGTCCAGCTTTTCCTCTGCGTACCATTGCTGGACAACCCGGGGCATGATCAGAGGCTCTGGAACTGAGCTGCACAACTGCTGTCTTGCGTAAGCACTTGGCCTTGCATCCGGCTGACCGCTTCCTGTTCTCAGATGCTGGACTCCCTCTGCTGGCCTCCAGGCTTCCTTCAGACTGCGTGGCTTTGTATTCACGAGGACACGGTCCGGTTCCCCAAGCCTTCAGCTGTGTATGTTGCAAAGAAAAACAAGAACTCTTCCTGCCTGTGGGAAAATGATTTCTTTTCTCAGGCAGGGGTGGCAAGGAGTGCATCTGATGGAGGTCCCTTCTAGTGCCATTCCCCTACCTCACATCCTGCCCCTAAAATATTCCAAGCCATTTTAACTCATTCGGGGTGCCCCCCAAGTCCAGCATTTCTCTGCTTGATTGTCGGTCCTTACACTTGATTTCTTTCACCGCCAGCCCCTGCCCTCGGCTCAGCCTCCACCTCCCCCCAGTGCCAGTGCTCACGGCCAGGGGCATTTTTTATAGCACACATAACCTTTAAACTAAAAAAAGCACGTTGCTTATAACAAAATGATTCTCTTTTCTGCTTTTATTTTGAAAAGTCCTCCTTGTTGTTTAATGTGGAGGACATTCGTGCTGAAAGCCTGTTCCAAGTAGGCATTTGTGCATCCCAGAGGAACTTTTGATTTATTTCCTTAACTCTGCCCTCCTTTCTCTATGGTTCAGAGACCTTTAATGGTCTGTGAAGCTCTGAGACTTCAGTGCAAAACAGTAGTCGTTTTAAGAACCCCTCCTACTATATAAAAGGCCTGCCAGTTTCCACATGCTGGGTTTTTGACTCCCTGACAGGCTGACCTCTCACAAATTTTGGTTGTACAGCAGGGCATCCAGGGTTGGGGCCTTGATAATGGTTTTGTGAAATATTTTTTCTCCTCTCCCTCTCTTTGAAAAGTTGTAATGAGAATTCCGGGCTCTTGGCCAGCCCGTGGGATGTGATACGGCAGAAATGTTTCTGGTGCCCTTTGTTACTGTTCAGCTTTGATTAGGTTTATTTCCCGTAAGCTTAATTTTGCGCCCCCCCTCCCCCTTTTTATGGCTCAGGAGGTTTGCTGAGCCAAGGTTATGTATTTTATTACGCAAGCTTCTGCGGCCTTACGGAGCCACTGCACTGGGCCTTTGTGGCAGAAAGACGAGGGGAAGCCACTTCCCTCACATCCTTGCATTTCTTCTTGCAAAGGCTGCCTTCTCCTGATCGTGCCTGCTCGTGGAAGGCTGTGACCAGCCCTGTAGGCTGTGTGGCTTGCCCCTGTGTCTTCTACTTGGGGCATTCCAGGAAACCATTGTACAGCATGTCTTGAGATTTTGAAGTTAGAAATCATGGTAGACCTCTCTCTCTCTCTGGGGTTTCTGCCTGGTGGAGGGAGGAGGTGGGGTGCCTGCAGAGCAGCAGTCAGCAAACAGTGACACTCCTTTGATCTTTCTTGTGGTTCTCCATTTCAAAAGAAAGAAGTGGTTGCAGCTTAAAAAAGTTTTCTAATACTGCTTTGACTTTGTATTTATAGCTCTTTTCATCCTTGTAGATGAGAACACTCTGCAGACGTTTCATAAGTTCTCCTGATACCCTGTGAGGGTCCTGGGGTTCTTGCACAAGCTCAGGGGGCAAACTGAGGCACAGTGACACTAAAGGGGCCCTTGGTCACAGGCATCATCTAGGTCGGGAGTGGGAGTGAGCCAAGAGCAGAGCCTAATTAGTATGGGTGCTTGGGTTTGGGGCCATGCTTGCTTTTTATAGGAGGAAAGTGAGATTTTATTGTTGTAGAAGTTCTTTATTCACAGTAGGACTCCTTGGCTAACATACCATGAAGAAGTATAAGTACATGTAACTCTTTTGTGTCCAAGAGCTGCTGAGACATGGGCTCTGGTATGCTACTGGCTGGGGTGAGGGGGTGCAGTGAGCTTGTAAACTCTGTTTTGAATTTGGGCATAGACAGTAGACCTGATGTTGAATTCAGATCCAGAAGCTGAGATCAGAGCTTGTGCCATTGCAGAACTCCCCAAACTCCGAGCCGAGGGGTTGTGATGGGAGCTGTGTCCCTGAGAACAGAAGTCAGGGGTGTCGAGGGTCACTCAGCTTCTCTCTGCTGGTAGTTCTGTGCCTTCTCGAGTATCATTCTGGCTCTTAGGACTGGCTTAAAGGCTTTTGCTAACTGAGTAGCTAATGGAATGTCCTTCTTTTAGGCACACAGAGAGAGGGGAAGTTGTCCCTGGTGCCTTTTTGGAGCAGAATAATATATACTAAAGTGGTACATATTATTTACCACTTTGAGCACTCCTTCCTCAATTTTGTCCTCGTTTTCTCTGGGCTCTCACCACCTGCTTTTGGCTACACCTCGTCAGCTCTAAACCAGTTGAGCCTCTCATCCTTCTTGCTGTGCTCATGCAAGCTTTCTTGCGAAGGTTGTTGGGTTTTTATTCTCCTTGTTTAGAAACACAGATGTCTTACATCTACACAGAAGAATTTTGGAAATAAACCTGTTTACAGAAAGATCTATGCAAGTTTGACATTGTTTCCTCAAAGCACCTTGTTGTCAGTCCTTAGCAGATACACTGCTCTTCTGAGTCAATACCCCTCCACCTTTTTCTTCCTTCAGCCTCAAGTGTCCTCAAATGCCTGCACAGCTGAGCAGGAAATAAGGTTCCTTTTTTCCCTAAACTAGTCTTGCAAACAAGGCCAAAGAGGAAATTGCTCATTCTTTGGTATTATTAAGTTTATTTTTAGTGTCCTAGTACTTGATTTATTTTGGAGGAAGCAGAGGGATAAAATGCAGTATCTTACTAAGGGAAATACTGGGTACTGTATCTGAAACATTATTACTAAGTTAATAAATTTTTCACGATGAGTGCTTTCAGGCTGGCGCGTGTGCGCGTTTAATCTAATGGCTGGTCACTCAGCAGACGTTCACGGAGTTCCTGGTGTGGAAGACTTTTCAGGTAGATGATGAGGATGTACCAAAGGCCCCTGTAATGGGTTTTCCAGTTTACAGAGCAGTATCTCACATTTTATTCTCTTTCTTCTTCATGACCATCTCTGAAGCAGTTAGGTGACAGCGGCCCAGCGCTGGGACGTGGGTGGTTTGTCATCACTCTTCCTTGCTCATCCCTCCTGTAAGCACTGTGCTACTGAACCTTTCTCTTCCCTCGTGAGATCTCATGAGCGATGAGTTTGTCAGCTTCGTAGTAGCCCCTTCTTCCTTCTTACATAAAATTGCTGGCAAAAGGACACGTGCACGAGTTCTTGCTCCGTTCTCCCCTGTCCTTGGACAAGTTACTCTGTTGCTGTGTTTTTAGTCTTCTCATCTGTAACATGGGGATACTATGACCTAATCCTAGGATATTTGTGAGGATTAATTGAGTATGGGCGTACCTTGTGCTACTGGGCTTCGCAGACACTGTAGTTTTTACAGATTGAAGGTTCAAGACTTGATGAGTGCAGGAAGGAACTGCAGGTGTGGTGGGAGCAGCCGGAGAGCTAGAGTGAGAGGCGGAGCCTGGAGGTGGGACCGAATCCCTGCAGTCCCGGGGTAAGACTTGAACTTCTTAGTGACGCGTGAAAAGAAGTGGTTTCTTGAGATGGAATGTACTCCTGATGAAGATGCTGTGAAGACTGTTGAAATGACAGCAAAGGATTGAGAACGAGACCGAGACTTGGCGGATAGAGCGGCAGCGGGGTCTGAGAGGATTAGCTCTGACTGTGAAAGCAATTCTGCTATGGCTACAAAGCTGTCAGCTCTGCGCGCTACAGAGAAATTGTTCATGAAAGGAAGAGTCCATCAAGGTGGCACACTTCATTGTTGTCTTGTTGTGAGGAGATCGCCACGGCCACGCCAGCCTTCAGCACCCACCACCCTGAGCAGTCCGCGGCCACTGCATCGAGACAAGACCCTCCACCAGCAGAAGGGTTATGATTCGCTGAAAGCTCCGCTGATGGTTAGCACTTTTGAGGAATGAAGTATTTTTAAGGACGGTATATGTGTGGTGTTGTTTTAGACATCGTGCTTTTGCACGCTTAATAGAAGAATATAGTGTAAATGTAACTTCATGGGAATGAAATGAAATGTAACTGGGAAACCAGACAGTTCGTTATCGTGATACTCACTTTATTGTGGTGGTCTGGAACTGAACCTGTCATATCTGAGGTATGCCTCTCCTTGATGGTCAGAACAGTCTTACCTATATGTAGTTGTGAAACCTAAAATATTTTGAGGGCCTGAAAAGCAAAAAAAATCTTACTCAAAATTTTACAGCTTAAAATTATATATAGTATGTTTGGCTAATTTTTGGGGGGTGGGGGTGTTACTTACGATCCAGATTTCTGTTACACTCCTCAAATAATACCAGCCAGGGAAACTCCATATAACTGTATAACTGCCCAAAAATGAATTGTGTGAATTTATGGTCTGTCTTGCCTGTGAAGTTAGAGTGCTGAAATTAGAAGTTGAAATTTGGAATTTAGAATGTTTAAAAAAAATGCAGTTGATTTGGTCTTCCCAGAGTATCAGTCCAATCTCTCCATCTTGCTGTTTTCAAGCTGTTAGGGTTTTTATTAGAGAAAACAGGGGCTTTCCTTGGCCTGTGCTGCAGAGGATTCCTGCTGTGTGAGTCACCAGGTGGACGTGTGTGGAAGACTGGGCCTTCAGCCTGTTAGCTGATGCTTCTAATAGCACTCCAGATTATAAACAGAGCAAATGAAGGGGATTTAAAAAGATATTCTTAAATTTTAATACATTTTCTGGAGATATTTTAAACTCTAGTTTACATAGTCTTCATTTTTACCAGGACACTACCAGTAAATCCGTAAGTAATTTGATGCCACCAAACTTTGATTGATTAAATTGTCTCTGGTTTACTCAGTTGCCTGGTTCTGGCTGCATCAGACTTGAGGGTTATTGTTTTCTGTGGCCTGTGCTGTTCAAGTGATGTCCATACTAGAAGTAATGTCTTGTTTGTCCTTAGTTCCCTTTGTTGAGAGGGACCCAGGATGCCAATAACACTGAACATTCTGTATCATTATCAAAGCATGTGGACCTGTTAGGGCCAGAAATCAACCCCATTTCATGAGTACAACTAAACGAGACATGGGGAAGGGGAAGTATTCACCTAGAGCAATTCAGCAGGTTTTTAGATTGTGTCACCAAGACACAGGAAGTCCGCTAAGCCAGGGCTTGCTGTTCTCATTCTGTGGTTCCCGTTGGAAGAGCCCCAGAGTTGCAAACGCTGTGGCTCAGGCCTCACCAAACAGGACGCTGCCTCTTCCTTGGCATTTATTTCTTTAATGGGGATGGAGGTAAGAAGCATTACATTTGTGTCTTTCCAGAGGAACTTAAGCCTGAAAACCTCAGAAATGTCTGGAAAGGTAAGATACAAAGTAATGCAAAGCATAGGATAATAGGTAGCAAGCAGTATCGTCTTGGGTAAGTTGAATGTCCTGTCACTTAGGGACTAGTCATGTGGAAGTCGTGTCTGAGTCTGTCCCTGTTCCTTCTTATCCACGAGCTGACTGCACACCGCTCCTCATGCTCCACACTTGTCCTTATCTTCTGTAGCGCACGTCTTCATTGGGTGGTACAAACTGTGTTCTTGACCAGGCTCTACGTGGTTGAGAATTTTATATTATTTCTCTGAAAGGGAAGCCCTTGAAAACGATCACAGAGATGGCACGTCACGCCCACGGCAGCTGCGTTTCTGTGCAGGTCACTTGCATGGATCAGAGTGCTGCTTCACAAGCGGCCAAGACTCTCCTCACAGGTACCCCTGCAGGCTTTGTAATTTTCCAGACCGGATTGGCCAGCCGATGAGAGTGTTTTCACGACATTCTTGCAGCAGATGTTTACTTGTGCACTGGCCTCACAGATGCTGGCCGACCCCGGGAGGGTCTCCGAGTCCCTTGTAGATGGACTCCAGCGCTAATGTGAATCCTGACTACTCTGTTACCGTAATTAGAGCTACTGAAGGAGGATGGGGTGATGTAGACTGTGTTCAAAGCAGGTGTTCGGTGTTGACAGGGAAGAGCAAATGTTTTATCTTTGGTGTTGAGTTTTTAGAAAGCTGGAAATGAAAAGTGAGAGCCGGGGAGAGGAGAAAGGGCGCTCCTTAAGCTTCTTACATATATTGAGTATCCAGGTTAGGTAAAAATATTAGGCTAGAAAGATCAAAGAATTTGGTTAGAGTAGACTTTTTTGATTTTTCATTTGAATGCTATTTTGCTGATTGCTGTTTTTTACAATCCCCTCTGTAAGATTTTTTTATCTCACAAGAATGAGGCATTATCTTTAACTTGTAATCTTTGAAACATATAAATGGTTTTTAAGGTAATTTCCTAAAAGATAAGTTGGTATTGGATTCTCCTATAATCATTCATAAATATTTATTGATAGTCTACATAATGCTGAACATGGTGTGAAATGCTAGAAGTATGTATCATTCCACAAGAAATAGATTTCCTGGTTCATGGAAAATTTAAATCTATGAGGAAGACAGAGTAAGTGAATAATCCCTCAAGTATGTAGTTATAAATCCTGCTAAGTGCTATAAAAGAAAAGTACTGGATGTATAACAGGGACCTAACTGCAATAAAGGAGTCTGAAGATGTTTTGTTTAAATTACGACCCCAGAGATGAGGGAAGGGTGGACTCAGGAGAGCACCCAGGCCACGCTGGGACCAGTGTGTATGGAGGCCCTGGAATAGGATGACCTTGAACTAAAAGCAGGTGGAACTAAAAGAAAAGAAGTGTGTGGAGCTGTATAGAGCAAAAGGAGACTAGTGAGCACCGAGGTAGAGGTGATGGGGACCAGTCAGTCCGATCGGGGTGACCTTGCAGGAGCCAACAGTAGTGATAACCTGTCCGGAGGGCCTCAGCTGTGTCAAGCTCTGTTCTGGGGCCTTTACGTGTGTGGATTCGTTGGCCTCATAGGTAAGAGGCTGTGTACCTTGCCCAGGTTTATAAAGTAGCCTACTCAGGATTTGATCACAGACAGCTTGGCTTTAGAATCCGTACCCTTTTTTAAAAAGAATTTTATTTATTTATTTGAGAGAGAGAGCGAGCGACAGAGAGCACAAGCTAGGAGGCAGAGGGAGAAGCAGAGTCCCTGCTGAGCAGGGAGCCCAATGTGGGACTTGATCCCAGGGTCCTGGAATCATGACCTGAGCCGAAGGCAGACGCTTCATGGGCTGAGCCACCCGGGAGCCCCTAGAATCCATATTCTTAAACACCTCATTATGTTTTTATGTGGCGAAACATGATAAGCCATTAAAGAATTTTCGAACAGGATAAGCTATATCTGATTTGTTTTATAAATATATATGAAGGTATGTATTTACACTGTATTACAATATATATAACAAATTTATACATACACATATGTATATACACGCGTCACATACATACATACCCGGTGCGGTGTGGGAAATGGGTTGAAGGTCAGGAGTGCAAGTTGGGAAATCAGGCGGCAGCCTTGGCCCTTGTGTGCTTGTTTGCCCCCTTGGACTCCACACAGTAGCTGCCTCCACTGGGTCAAACAAGGGGAAGAGTCTTAAGCATATGAGTGGGACGGCACGGGGTTTTCGGAAGTCGCTGTGAGTGAAGAGCAGGCCGGTGGTGTGGCACACCCAGCAGGGCTGCGGGGTCAGGGCTTCACCTTGTCTCCGTGTGCATGCTTCGTTCTTCAGGTTTCACACAAACATGCACGTGGGTCGGTGTGACATGTATCACTTCACTTATCACTTATTACTCTTTGTATCACTTGACCCTGCTTGTCCTGTAGATTAATTTGGAAACTGTTGACATCTATAGAACAGTCATTTTTGGCCTTATCTAGAAGCATAGCCTTGCTTATTTTCAGCTCATTTGGATAATTTTGAAGACTACCAGGGGATGCACTTCTTGTCACCCCTCTCAGAAACGGGTGGTTTCTAAGGGTTTGTCATTTTATAAGCATGACTTCCTTTAAGATACCACAACATCCAGGAGAACGGGATCCTAACACTTGGCCAGCAAGAGAAGGCAGGGTCTCAGACCCGAGGCCCATGTTTGGATTCGAGGAGCGCGGACACAGGTAGAAGCAGGACACCAAAATGTGAGCGGCCCTGCAGTGGCTGTGCCGGGGGCTTGGGCAGCTGGCGATCTGGAAGAGTGAGGGCAGGTAGAAGAGGAACTATTTGGGGTGCATCAACAGTTAAGGGCAAAGGAAACCCTTATCCTGTAGGCTTCTGAACAGGAAGTACTTGGCCTGTAACTGTCCAGTTCTCAGTAAAGATGAGAACCCTTTTTTCAATGGCAGAATTGGAATGTTTACAATCTTCTGGTTTGTTGTTGTTTTAGTAAATATTGAGAAATTATGAAAGAATCTTGTTTTTTTAAAGATTTTATTTATTTGACAGGCAGAGATCACAAGTAGGCAGAGAGGCAGGCAGAGAGAGGAGGAAGCAGGCTTCCTGCCGAGCAGAGAGCCAGATGCGGGGCTCGATCCCAGGACCCTGGGATCATGACCTGAGCCGAAAGCAGAGGCTTTAATCCACTGAGCCATCCAGGCGCCCCTGAAAGAATCTTTATAAAATATGTGTTTGGTATAAAAATAACTTGGCGAATTCCTGTGTACTACCAGAAGTTTGAGATCGCATGCAATGTTCCCTCCCCGGTCCAGTTCCTTGCCTTCTCCACTATCCTGAATACTGTGTTATAATCCCTTTCCTTTTCTTCATGGTTTTGCCTCAGATACTTGTATCCTTCCACAATGTGTTGTTTACTTCATGTTTTTGAACTTCATGGAAATGGAATCACGGAGGAAGAATAGATACCTGCGCCTTTGTTCTTTTTACTCATCTTTATCCCAAGATTAAACCATGTCGTGTAGTTCCCGCTATTTCACAGTATTGTAGGAATATAATACATTTTACTTCTCTTTTCTGCTGTTGATGGACGTTTCCGTTTGTTTCAGGTTTTTTGCTTTTTGTTTTGTTTTGCTATTGCAGACGGTTCTGTGAATGTTCCTGTACCTGTCTCCTGGTGTGTGTAAAGGGAATTCTTTAGGATATACCTAGGAATACCATTCCTGCGTTATAGGCATGCATATCTCGTAGTTAATAAATGAAGGCAGTTATTTCCAGACGCATATAAGAGTTCCATGTTTTTACATCCTTGTCAACACTTGATAGAGTCACACATTAAAATGTTTGCCAGTATTGTGAGTTTGAAGTTTCTCAGAGTAATTTTAATTTGTGTTTCCCTGACTACTATGGATGTTGGACATCTTGTAATGCCTTCATTGCCCATGTTTCCTCTTATGTGAAGGATTTATGTAAATCTTTTGCTCATTCTTCAATTGAACTGTCTTTTCTTTTTGATTTGTAAAAATTCTAGGTGCTCCTTATTTTAAATATTGTGTGTTGCAAATACGTACTTCTGATTTGTGGCTTATCTTTTGTGTTCTTTATAGTAGAATTAGCATTTTCTTAATTTTGATGTAGTTAGTCTTATTAGTCTCTATGATTTGAGTCTGTATTATTTAAGGAATCTTTCTTCATGGATGTAAAGGTAGTCCCTTCTGTTTGTCTTTTAAGAGTTTTAGAATTTCATATTTTAAGTCTTCAGTCTGTTGGAATTGGTTTATTGTGTCTGAAGTGAGGTAGAGGACCAGTTTTATTTTTGTGTGTGTATAACCAAGTGTCCCAATACCATCTTTTGAGAGATTCAGCTTTTCTTTCACTAATTTGTATTACCAGATATGTCAAAAATGAAATTTCCAGAAATGTTTGAATCTACATCTGGGCTTTTTCCATCGGTCTGTTCGTCTGCCCCGTGTCAGTATCTTATTGTCTAGCATTCAAGTAATTGTTGACACTTGGTGTGGCACTTTCCCACCAGTTCTTCTTTTTCAGGAATATGTTGGTTATTGGCCCCTTGCTCTTCTTAAAAGTTTTAGAATATCTCGCTCCACAAAGTAACCATTTGGGATCTTAAATGAAATTGCATTACATTGCACCTCTAGATCCTATCCACTGAGTTTCTGGACAGTCTCTCCAAGTCACATTATGAAATACTTCTCTACACCGTTTCCTGCATCCCAAGTTGCAGCCTTCCCTTGAGAGAATATAAAATAGATTTAAAAACCTTTGTCTTCTATGTTATATCTTTGAGGTAAACTTTGTTCGAAAAAATTCAACTTTAAGAATTTGGGGCTGCAGAAAGGAAACTCTGGCTCTTTGGGATTCCGTCTTGACTGCATTTCAGAGCCTGGTTCTGTGGAGTGGGAAACCTTCCTTGTGTGACTTTGCTGTCTTTATGGGATGGTGCCGCATGGGCTAACAGGAGCTCCTGAATGCTCTTATTATTAGCAATGCCCAAATGCGGGAAGTGTATCTTGGCTTGGAATGAGAGAGGTTCCTGGGAAGTTTTCTTGGCTCTCTTTTCTCCTTAAGATTTATATAGGACGCATTGGCTATTCTTGTGTGTGTGTTTGTGTGTGTCTTTCTGACTCAAGGATAATTTTTAAGCAGAGATCAGTTAACCATAGTATCACAACTTTTCTTAAATATGCTGGTATTTTGTCCGGTTGGAACAGAAGTACACAATTAAATTCATGAAAATTCTTTTCCTTACAAGCTTGGAAACTGGTTCTCCTTTGCATTTCTTTTGACTTCTTTAAGCCCAGTGGGGAGGGCAGAGGTGGGGGTGGGTGTAGTGTAAAAGTCTTCCCTTCAGGGGATAAAAGCTCCCAAGTAGCTGATCAGGCCTTCTTAGGCCTGGGGTTTGTTTTGTACTGTGTTTTGTTTTGACACCAGGAACCAGAAGGATGACATTATCTGATATTCTTTAAGGTCCTTTTGGCACCCAGGGAATTCCTGTATTTCCTTTGTGAATTAACATAAAGCAGGATTTAAAACTCTGCTATAGCCTACCCCACTATTACTTAGTCTTTAGGAATTAGACCAGCTCTTCCTCGGTTTGTGACCTATCAAGGGCTGTGCTTTACTCAAGACTCCCTAAGTAGCCCTGACCCTCTATCCAGGCAAAGAACAAGGAGTCAGGAGGCAGCTCGAGACTCTGGAAGGAGGAGCTATGAGGCGTCATTAAAGACATTAATAGTCAACTTAGTCATTATGCGGTGGTAGGTATTGGTATTATTCATTGAACTATTAATTTATATGTATAATCCATTTTGATTTGATTTTAGACAGTGAACATGTTAAATTTTAAAGTGCAATTAGAACAATCAGAGGCTGCGACTGTGCCCCCCTGCGCCACCCCCACCCCCATACTTCTAAAGAGCAGCATGGGTCCAAGGCCACACTTGACCTGGTCTTACTAAGAATGCCAGGAACAGAAGATGGGAGGACCCAATATCCCAGTGGCTGGCAGAGATAGCCTCGCAGAACTGCTCTTGGGCAGTGGGCCCTGGAGGGGAATGTGGGCAGGAGGGACTGACTTGTCAGAGACTGCTTTGGATTCACTTTTAGATTGTTGTTGAAGTGATCGTGGTTGTGTCGTTGGTTGAAAAATACACCCGTGACTGGCATGTTGGTGGCCAGTTGCCTGCACCTCTGTTTCATGGGGGCACTCTTCACTTTCGGTTCTCAGTTCCACCCACAGGAGTGAGACATGGTTTAGCTGGGACTTTTTAGAATTAAAGTCATAAGACTAAAAAACATGCAGTTTGACTTCTTTATTAGCAGTCTGGAATTACTTTCTGGAACATTTGAGTCAGAGCCTACAGAAGTGCTTCCTGTGGCCAGAAGGAGCATGGGAGACACCTTCAAGGCATCTGCTTGTGGGCAGTGGAGCTTTTGATCCAGATCGTATGTGACAATTTTTAAGTGCTACTCATCAGACCAATTTTCCTTTTATCTGGGGTCAGTATGCAACCTCTTATCTCTGCTCTTGCCTTAAGCAGCTAACACTTGCCTCTTGATTTGCTGCCACATGTGAGTTACTGTTGAAGTGATGTCTGGAGTTCCCAGGGGAGGACCCCTACTCCTCTTATTAACACTGTGTTGGACGTAGGTGCTTCA
This sequence comes from Lontra canadensis, assembly GCF_010015895.1. Lineage (NCBI taxonomy): Eukaryota > Metazoa > Chordata > Mammalia > Carnivora > Mustelidae > Lontra > Lontra canadensis. Next base: position 5,540,936 of record NW_022631019.1, on the reverse strand, counting down.
GTACTGCCCCCCTGTGCATCCAGAGCAGCACATTAATTTTCTGGACCCGTCAGCACAGTCCCTGTCGGGAAAGCATTACAAAATCAACAGTGTGTCCTGAGGGCAAAGTTAGGACTGCAAGGAAGGACACATGTAACTCAGGGACAGACTGAACTTTACAAATGTCCGGTCCAGGCTTATACCAACCCCTGGCTGCATAGTACAGAGGGGCAGAGGGACAACCACATAGTGGACTAGACTCTAGAACCCAGGTCCCTTGAGTCACTGGGCCCCAGGATGTTTTGGGGTGATTGCAGTGAATTGTACAACATTTTTCTCCATCCTCAGCTCAGCATCCGAAATGCAGATTCTCTATAGCTTAAACTCTTCAAGAATCTTATGCATTTTCTTTCTGCTTGAAGAGTTTGTGTTATAAGCCAGTGATTTTCAGTCTGGGGTTTGTGACGCTCTGGTATGTTCCACATTGTCCTAAGAGAATATTTTTAAAGTTCAGCAATAGAGATTATTGTAATTAGGTATAATTTTTAACATAAGTAAATGTTCTTTGATGCTTTTTAAAAGTAGATTTATGGTGTCATGAACTTAAATAATGGGATGTTGCACGTCCCCTGGCTGGACTTTTCCAATCTGTTCATCAGACCTAATTTGATATTGAAGTGTAGAGATAGCTGGGAAACCCACGGTAACCTGCTGAAGATGAGCAGGTACATTGTTTTGGTGTTGTTCTGATTCCTGCTGAAGGGTTTACTGATACTATCTGTTCAGATTCTCTGGCTGATTACCTAAGAGTGGAAGCAGAGGCTGCGCAGAGAGGATTTTTAAGTTGCCTCAGTGAGGCCATTAGGTAGGTGTATGTTGTCCTTATGGTTCTGTTTGGGGATCTTCTGGAGAATGCTGACGGCTTTGAACTGTGCTGTCTTCGTCCTGTAAATTTGCCCCAAACACCATTATCACTCACAATGCCTAGCATTCCCTTGATCTCTGTGTGAAGTGCCTGTAGACATGATAGACAGAGTCAGTTACAGAGACTGCTATTCTTCGAGAAATTTTTTTTTTAAAATTCAGTTAATTAAAATGGTTCCTTGAGTTGAACTTAGTTTTGAGTTTCTAGTCCTTTTCCCGAATGGAAACAGAATAAAAATAATAGTCATTTATCTAGCACACGTGCCAGGTCCTTATTAAATACTTTGATCCTACCCACAACCCTGTAAACCATCCCTAGTTTACACAGGAACTGGAGTCTCAGAGATGTTAGTTCACCTTCCCGTGGACACACAGCTAGCAGGGAGAGGACTGGAAAGAAGGCAGTACAGGAATAGTACGACCCCCACATGTTGCCCCCCGGATTCCAGAGGTGGATTCCGGCTCCCTGTAGTGTGTCAGTTTGCGGTGAACATAGGTTAATGGGTACAGATGAGAAGCAGTAATTTGTAGCAGAAGATTCTTATAGCGGACCCGGGACGTGTAGGTCTCCTTTGGCCACGCTGCTCCTGGCATTGCCAAGGCTTAGCTGTGAGCTGGTGACTCCCGGGGATGGATGTTGCCAACCCAGAAATGCGGCCAGCTCATCCCTGAGGCCAGTGTAAGCGTCCGGACTCTTCAGATCCTCGCTCCTTCTTAAATACAGTTGTATTCTGTTCACCCAGTTCAGCTCAATTCTGCTTTTTAAGTCAGAGTTTTAAAATATTTAATGCATTTGCTATTTCGAGAAACGCTGGGTTGGTTTGCTTTCTACCGCTTGGGACTTGGTGCTTGATTTGTGACTGGGCCGCAGTCGTCTTCCCGGCGGGCAGAAGAAGCCGGGCAGCCGCCGCCGCCGCCGCTTTCCGGTCCGTCGGTCCTTAGACACCGGGGACTCGGAAGCTCCCGCGTGCGCGGCTCCGACAGCGGACTTTCCTACAGCTTTCCTACCGCCGACGGTGCGCCAGCCACGGGGCCGCGCGGCCCGGCCGTCCGCTCTCCTTACTGCGGCGATTCGGCGAGCGGGGCCGTGACTTTCCTCGGTTTCGAAAACGAAGCAGCAGAGGCCTGGACGGGTCAGGTGCCGGGGGTGCCGCCGCCACGGCCGCTCCCTGGGCAGTTCTGTGGCTCAGGTAAGGAGCTCCAGGTGCGAGCCTGTTCTTCCTCCGCAGCCACCTCTCCCTCCGCCACCGGCGCCCGCACGTGCCCGTGCGCACACGTTGACCATTTGACCAGAACGACCAAGCCAGGGCCCGGGATGGAATGTGAATTTTTCATCCGCGTGGCGGGCGCTTTGTGTGCCGCCCAGTTCTGCCCACGTCGGGACCCTCGCGGGCGCAGAGGGGGACCGGGATCATCGCAGCCCAGCAGCCGGGCTGGCGGAAGCGGGGCCGGTCCCCGGGCCGGGGGGAGAGCCCGGTGCGTCCTGCCGCCGCCCTGCGCTTCCCGGGTGTCGCTCTCGGAACTCTGGTTTGAAAGCACAACCCCAGGGCCTTTTGGTGGCTGCCAGCAGCCCGCGCGCGCCATAGCGCCCCGTGGGGCTCGTTTCTCCTGAGACGGAGTTTGGAGCCTTTTTTCACGAACTCTGAGAGGAAGATTTAACTAGAACCGTCTTCTTCAGTGCACTTAAGACTGGCCCCAAATACTCTCACACCGTGAAACGAGGAGACGGCCAGCCTTTAGAAAATGGAAGTTACAGTTTTAGTGTCAGTCAGAATGTTCCGTTGGACCAGAGTATAGGTGTGATCGGCCTGGCTTGTGCGGCTCCTCACCTGAGGGGTTGTGGCCCAGGGATTTGGGGTGCACGTCGGTGTACTCGGGGAGCAGCGCCGCCTGTGAGTCACCAGTTCTCATTTCACATGTGTGCATCCCTTGGGACAGGAAAGTAAGTTTCATTTTTGGATTAAGGGACTCTTCTGAGGCCATGGTTTGTTGTTGTTGTTACTTTCATATACAAAGTTGTGTGGAAATCCTTGATAATCTCGAGTTTAAATCCTCCTAACTAGTTTCCCACCTCATGTTTATCTTAAGTCTGAAAACCTTCACTGAAAGATGACGGGATTTCTCATTTCTGAGATTGAGAGTATGTAATTTTTATGAACACTGATGACTTTTTTGTCTTGTATCTTCCGTGTGGAAGCGTAATTCCCACGTGTGTGTAGGCTGTGGTAGAACTCACTACAAATCCATGAGCACTTCCTGAGCACCTGCTCCGTGCCGACCGCCGTGCTGGTTGTTGCTGGGGATACAGGCTGTGGAGCGAGCACATCCCTGTTCACATGTAGTTTAGAGACCAGCTGGGGAGGGAGAAATAGGGGATCAAAGAAATAGATGTTGAGTTCCAGTTCTCCCAGATTCAGTGACACAGGCGCTGTGAAAGGGTCACAGCTAAAGCAAGAGAGATGGTATGCGTGGAAGAGGCTCATAAGAAACTGGCTCTGTGGGGTCAGCAAAGAGAGTGTATACGAGGTGGCATATAGACTGGGTGCCCCAAAAGATGGCTAGGGTTACAGGAACTGGTGGGGTGAGCTGGCAGCAGCCAGAGGAGGGGCGTCGCCTGAGCCTGCACCAGGCCAGAAGGTAGTGCACAGGGGAGAGCCACCAGTCCCCTTTCTGAGGATAAATACAGTAGGAGGGAGAACCTTCCAAGGTCCTGGCAGATGGCAGAGAACAGCTTTTTCAGGACCAGGCCCCTGAGGGACATCTCTTTGGGAATTCTGGGACCTGGGCTTCTCTGTTAGCACAGGAGGGTGCCTTGGGCACAGGCCCAAGCTGAAGTCACCCCACAGAGGAACCTCTATCTTTGTGTTCTCCTCCACTGCAAATGGTTTTAGCTTCTTTGGGGAAGTAAAGCAGAACTGGATAAAGGCCAGTTTCTGAGGCTTCCTACAACTGGAAACAAGCTTTTTAAAGCTCTTGAATTAATGAAAAGTTTGTTGACTTTTTAAGAGTTGTTTCTGGTTTCAGGTTTGAGTACTAAGAATGCGGAGCTCTTCTGTCAGCGTCCCTCCCTTTGTGTAGTTTTTTGTTAGAGATGGTGGACGTTTGTGGGTGACTTTTTTTTTTAAGGTTTTATTTATTTATTTGACAGAGAGAGAGAGTGATCACAAGTAGGCAGAGAGAGAGGGGGAAGCAGGCTCCCTGCCTAGCAGAGATCCCGATGTAGGGTTCGATCCCAGGACGCTGAGATCATGACCTGAGCTGAAGGCAGAGGCTTAACCCATTGAGCCATCCAGGTGCCCCTGTGGGTGACCTTTTAAGGACACATGGGGCACACAGGGAAAATCTTTTCCTACAGCGAGCTAGGAACACACTCATGTCTCAAACCAACCAACTCAGTGTTAACTCGGGGGTGGTTAAGGTATCCTCTGGGGCGAGCTTCCCCGTACCTCTTCCTGCCATACATACCACATGTTGGCCTGGGGGAGAAGGGGGTGGATACAGTGGGGTGAGTGAAGTTCATGATGACAACATTAGTTTGTTTCCAGAACAAGAGTTACCAGGAATTAATTAATTTATTTATTTATTTATTTATTCTTTTGAGTTACTGGGATTTTGATGCAAACGCAGGGCATGCTGATCAGAATTTTGTGCCCTGTGGCGCTGGAGGAAAGCTGTCGCAGTCAGCCCCAGCTCTAGTGCCTTCCCTGCCACATAGTTTGTTTCAGAGATCCAGATCCATCTAGCTTTTCCAAGCTGTGTAGTAAATGACCAAGGACACTCCCAGCTCTCCTCTGGATAACCAGCCCCACAGGGGCAACAGAGCCTTCCTCAGGTCCCTTGGGGGTGAGGGTGCCACCGCAGGAGCAGCCTTGCCAAGCAGCTGAGTTAAGGAAGGAGTCCCCAGAGAGCAACCATCCGTGCACCCTTATAGGCTGCACACTCGCGCCACCCCACGTGGGGGGCCGACCACACAGCCTCTGGGCCTCCTGGGCCGGGGGCTGAGGGGCACGGCTGCCTCGGACAAGAACCCTTGACGAGACCCAGATACCAGCCGGGAGGAGCGCACCCTCCGCGCCCATATCATGGGCTGTGATGAGGGGATCGGCAGTGGTTTTCATAAACTACAACCCAGACCCCTGGGGGCTCCAACAGCCTGTGTGTTTTCTAAACAAACTACAGTGTGCATGTTGGTATGAGTCGCCCGGAACCACTTCCTGGAGACCCCCAGGACCGCCACCAGGCCGCTGCGGTCAGAGTGCCTCATACATTTGCTCGGTCCTGAAGTACGGGCTGCTTGATGTTCCATCCGTCCCGTCGGAGCTTGGCGGGGAGTACCACGCTGGAGGTAGCACAAGCCAGATGGAGCCGGGCTCTTTCCTGTGAGACTGGACCAGAAGAATTCAGCGGTTTAAATACAAGTCTGGGGAAGTTCTTTGTGTTCTTGTGACACCTGACTGTCCCATCTTCCGGTCTTCTTCCTTTGCGCCGAGCTCCTCCAGGGAGCCGGCTGTCTGACATCCAAGGCGTCTGTGAGGTGTCAGTGGAGGTGTGCAGCTTCTCCCAGGCCGTGGTGAAGCCACTGTGAGAGACCTGTGTGGAAATCTGCCCAGAGCAGCTCGGATCCGCCGGGACACTCAGCCCCCACCTGGAGGGGCCCGAGTGCGCGTACGGTGGCCGCTTCCTTGACCACTTGCCCACACTGCTGCACCTCTTTGGCACCTGTTCTTCCCCCCAAACAAACCCTGCTGCCCCCGCCGGCCCCCCACAGTCAGCTTTGTAAGCTCTTCTCAAAGCCCGGAGCTGTGTGGTGGGCATCTCCTCCCCTGCGCCTCCTTTCCTGTAGGCTGTCGGGGAAGCCCTGTCCTTAGGCTTGGTATCTGTGCCCCAGGGCTGCACTAACAGCGTCCCCCAGACCGGGGGCCTTAAGCAGTAGATACTTGTTCTTTCACAGTTCTGGGGGCCGAAAGTCTGAGGTGTGGGGCTTAGGACTTGAGCATATGATTTGAAGGGAGGGCAGAGACCCCCAACTCAGCCCTTAACGGCTTCTGTGAAGGCACCTGCTGCCCCCTCACCCTCCCTCCTGGATTTCTTTACAGCTAAAAGCCACGATGAAACGACTGCTATAGCCACGTGTGTTGAGACCTGAGCACAGATTTGGTGTGCGAGCTTGTTTGGATTTTTCTAAGATCTTTGCCTTAAGTTGAATTCAAAATTCAGGAAAAAGAGAGGACATGTTTCATGTCTGCATCTAAGGAGGGTGTGGAATTGTAATTGTGTCTGTGTGGCTTGAAGGGTAATCTTTGCTTCTGCTCTTTTTATTAAACAAATGTGATACGATAACAAAATTAAATACCCTTTTCCCTCCTTTCTTTGAGATGAGGAAGCCTGTCCTTTATTTTAAAATTCAACTTGCAGAAATGGATTGTACTTGATAATTTGCTATGCATCCATAAAAACCATAAAATAGAAAAAAGAATGTTGCTGGAGTAGCTGTTCTCATTTCCTGGCAGTCATTACATGCTCCCAATACAAAAACATTTTTCTCCTAACTGTCCGTTCTGAGCTCAAAAATGGATTTCCCTCTAGCCCCTGTCATTCAATTATCACCTCGAGAAATGCATAGAGATATAACTGATGATCCCTTTAAAACGTCCTGCAGCATGCCACCCTCTCTCATCTTTCATCTTTTGTCCTGTTCCCGTCATTAAATGTTACATTGCCAATGTATATTTTATAGGGTGACCCTGACGGTGTCACTTTGATTCTGTGCAGGGATAATAAGATTGCACATATAATGAAAGGCCGATAAATAGAAAAATGTTTACGAGATGGAGAATAGCGCTTTTAACAGTTTTATGGCTTTCTCTTTTCCTCTCTCCTCTTCTCCCCCTTTGCTGGTAGAATTGTGGTTTTGTTACAGGAACAAGAAAACATTAAGAAGGGTGATGTGGTAATAGAACTGACGGCGGTGAAATCCCACTTGCCCTGTTGCTGAACTCCAATAAAATGAATTCAGGAAATAACGAAGTATTCAGCTTATAGGAAAGAAAACTGATTTCAGTGAATGAATTCTTGGGAGTTTGGGGGGCCCCTACAGAGAACACAAGATTCCCGGTGTTGGCATAATTGTACTTGAGATAATAAGTCTTCAACAGCTCAGTAAAACCAGAGACAAAGGCCCCTGCTTGAGTTGGCCCTCGTGTCGGGGTCCCGAGTTAAGTGACAGCCACTCTCGTGGCTCCGTCAGGACTGCCCAGGCTTCTGTGCCACAGGTGGGTTCAGGCGCCATACGGGGCAGGGGTCCTTTGTTGCAGGCTGGTCTAGACTGCTTCGTGGTGGCTGTGACCTTTGTCTTCATACAAGTCATTTCCAGATCTTTTGTTCATTTTTTATTGTGGTGGTTATTCTTGGTTAAATGGAAGAAACTTCTATGTTGCTCAATCGATAGGTTTTTAGTGGGGCTCCTTGGAGAAGTGGTAGTAGGAAGAGGTGCAGGGGACCCATCCCATGGCCCTCCAGTCATCTCCATGGTTTTGAGCCCACTTCAGAGCTACGATTTTAAAAATAGATACTTCCTGGGAGAGGTAACTTGGGAAAGACACATTGTAGCATGTTCAGAAGTCATTTCTTAAAGGGCCCTGCCTGGTCAGGCTCTCAGGTGAGGAGGCCTGTGAAGCTCATCTGTGTGGCATGTCTCTTTGGCATATGTGGCTTAGAGCCAAAAGTGGCCAAGAGGGCTTCGCCCATAGCGTAAGCCATTGGATGGCTTGAGGTACGGTGAGCAGGTTGTGAGGGGGTGCTTGTGGGCTCCCAGGGTCTGTGCGATATAGTCCTTGGAGTTTGTTTTTGGTATGGAAAGTAGAACGTATTGGGCTCCCAGGGTCTGTGCGATATAGTCCTTGGAGTTTGTTCTTGGTATGGAAAGTAGAACGTATTTGTCTAGGCTTGTGTGTAATTCTGACTGTGCCCTTGGGTCTACCAAATGTGTTTCTGAACCTGGTACCCCTGCTTTGGCCAGGTGCGGCTCTGTCATTCTTGGGTGCAGCATGGGGGGCTGGCTCCACCCTGAGGTGGGAAGGCTGGCTACTCATTGTTGTCAGGGATGCACAGTGCCCTTTTTTTTGCTCCTCTGCCTATTCAAGGTCCATGGAAGAGGTTTAAGATACTTTGTAGATGAAAGATAACCCAAATTTGAGCCTCTGGCTTTAAAATGTATATATATACTTCCTCTCAATTCATAGCAGGATGGTTAAGAGCATAGGACTGGAACCAGACCCTCGGGGCTACCGCTTGAAGCTCTGTGAGCTTGGACATGTGGCTTTGTCTCCCTGTGCCTCGATTGTCTCATTGTAAAGCAAGGATAATGAAAATATTTATCTACTAGGGTAGCTATGAAGACTGAATATATTAAGTTATAGAGGACACTTATTTATAGTGCTTAGCTCTCATCATAGATGTCACAGCCCAGTAGCAGCGATTGTTGGTTTGTAGGTCTACTATAGAGGAAGTGGATTCCTCAGCCGCACCCCCTGCTGTCAGCCCCTGACACCCATCTTCAGAGCCCTGCTTCCAAGCACCACACACACTGGTCCCTGGAAAATGAAACAAAAATAAGAACAATGTAGTCATTTTTCTTAACACTAAATACCAAATTAAGGAACTCTTCTTATTTGGATATTGTTTGTCCTTTCTACTTTTTTTAGAGATAAAATGTCATTTCTTTTATGAAATAATGGTACGATCAGGAAGCAATTATTTATTTGTCTTTTTTTTAAAGATTTCGTTTAATTCACAGAGAGAGAGAGAAAGCACGCGCACAAGCGAGGGAGAGGGAGCAGCAGGCTCCCCACTAAGCCAGGAGCCCGATGTGGGACTCAATCCCAGGACCCCAGGATCATGACTGGCCGAAGGCAGATGCTTAACTGACTGAGCCACCCAGGTGCCTCCAGGAAGCAGTTATTTTTAATGACCTTACTTGAGAACAAAGTCAGTAGTCTGATACCTTTTTCTCAGAAGTTAATTTTTTAGAATTAATTTCAGGTGAATTTTAATGTTCTAGAAATATTCATTCCATCAAATGTTTACTGAATACTCATTATATTCAAGATACTGTCTTAGATCTCTGGGGTACTCAAAAGAAGTAGACACAGTCTTGGGGATGTTGGACGGGTTCATTCATGGTTATGATCCAAAGGGGAGCCTGGGTATACCAGGAAAGAGGCAAGTGCAGAAAACCGTAGACATGCAGACGTTGTGATGATCTCAGGGGTTAGAGGAGAGGATAAGTAAGACTTCAGGGAGAACGTGGGATCTGTGGTGACCTGAACCCAGGGTGGTGAGGACTCCGATCCAGACACTGAGGAGACAGTGGTGAGGGGTTTGCGGGGCTGTAGCCCACAAGCAGAAGGGAAGCACTGAGGGACAGCACACTGGCCGTTGTGTTTGGCGTTAGCCAGGGGCTATGAGAGGTGGGGAATGCAGTTGCAGGGTCTTCTTCGGACAGAGGGAAAGTCCTGGGAGAGAGAGCAGAGCAACTGGACCTTTGTTTTGTTGGACTTGAGGCGCCTTCATTGATTTGCAGAGGAAAGTGACAAGGTCAGAGCTGGTCTTTGGGAAGACTTGAGCATGTCTCTCTGGGAGAGGACAGGCCAGCCTAGGTCCTCCAGTCTGGATATGTGAGTGGTGGTGTAGGACCAGAGATAGAACCCACAAGTGGCTGAGGTCAACAATGAAAGCAACATAGAGTTTAGGAAATCTCATTACAATTTTGGCAAAAAACAAAACAAAACAAAAAACACACCAAAAAAAAAAAAAAACCAAACCCCAAAAACCCTACCGCCAACAAAAAACAAAAACCCCTACAAAACTCTTTTCATCCTTCTGCAGTGTATAAATAGTGGTAATCATCATTTAAAAAATTATTTAACCTCTCAACTAGGATTTTGTTTTTAATATTTATTTATTTGAGAGCAAGAGAATGTCAGTTGAGCGGAGAGGGAGAGAGAGAATTGCAAGCAGGCTCCCCACCAAGTATGGAGCCTGACCCCGGGCTTGATCTCATGACCCCGAGATCATGATCTGAGCCGAAACCAAGAGTTGGGTGCTCAGCCAACTGAGCCACCCAGTTGCCTGTCAACTGGGATTTTTTAAAGAGATGTTGGGGAGTGCCAGGTTCTGGAACATCTCTGTGAGCATGTTAGTGTGGCCTCTTCTTACACCCTATTAAGCCCAGGAGAACTTCACACACTTCCCGAGTCATCATCTTCCTCCCTTTCCCTTACCTTTCCCCAGAAGAGGAGCTAGAGGTGGGGCGGTTGCCTTGCCTAGAAACGGGCTGCCGCCTCAACCTCGGGCTTCCCCTTGTGGCCACGCTAGATAGGTGCCCTTGCGGCTTCTTGCACGCAGAAGGCAGTGATCCTGCCGTGTGCCTTCAAGCAGATCGTCGTCATTCTGTCAGATGCTCTCTGAGACCACAGAGTTGCTTGTTAACGATTAGCAGCAGAGCGGCTGATGGTTTCGGGCTCCTTCAGGGATTAGGGGATTCGGTTGGTTAACAAAAGAAGGAGCCCAGGAGAGCACTGCTTTAATTACCAGAGTTGACGCTGGAAGGCAACCAGTTGCCTGCTGGAAGAAGATCTGTAACGGTGGCTGTTCCTAAACATAGCTGGTGGTTCTGCCCAGTGCCCAGCTTCTCGCCTCACATGTTCGGAACATCAGCTTCAGCCCTTGAATCCTCAGGGAGTGAAAGGAAAGAATGACTTGCATAGGAGTCTCTGCCAGGAAATTTGACTGACTCGCTTCACTGCCCCAAGTTAGTAGTTTCTGCCAAGAAACGCAGCTGTAATTCCCAGGCAGGAGTGGTCATGGAGGTCAGGGGGGCCAGGCTCAGCTGCCGGGTCAGAGCACTCCAGTTAGAGGGCTTCCTGGGGGATGGGGCCCATGCAGGCTCTCCCGACCCGCTCCCAGAGCTAGAGCCGCATTCTCCTGGGACCTTGACCACTTCTGGGGCCCCGGCTTGAGGAGTGAAGTCTGAGAAGCAGTTTTGTGCCATGTTTCCTTCTCCCTCCTGCCCCTGCTGGGTTGGGGACCTTGTTCTGTAACTTTTCATTGCTGGCTGGAACGTCTCTCTGGAAAAACACACCTTCAAAAAAAAGGAAGGAAGGAAAGAAAGAAAGAAAAGAAAAAGGAAGCTTTAGATTTCTCCATTCCAGCCAGCCAAGTGGTGGGATTCCGCACTCCTTTGTACGTGGGCCCCCAAGGGGCCGGGTGGAAACTGAAGGGGCTCCTTCCGCCGAGGTTTTGCAGGGCAGTGGCGCCCTGACTCTCGCCGGCTGCACTTGAGCGCGCAGAATAGGGCACTGGGAGGAGAACAGTTCACGTACTCTCTGCATATTCATGGTGAAATACTTATTTGGCATCAGAACAGATAATAATAGGTCTTAAAGAATTCACGTAATTTCTTCTAAATGCTTACTTTCTAACCCCCGCGGCGGGCTGCCACGCGGTGGGCCCTGTCCCATCACATTGGCTGGCCGGGACACGTGGGCTTGAGGAGCTGGGAAGTAGCTTTGGAGAGAAGCTCTGTTTCTACTGCCTTTATCCGAGTGCAGCTTCCCAGGCCTCCTCCCCCGCCCCCGCCCCACTCTACCCCTCTGCCTTTCTCTGAGGACGCCTGTTGAAGGTTTGGTGCAGAAGAGGAAGTGAGCGACAGCTCCCCTCCCCAGTGGAGGAAGCATTTGTGGGTGGCCTCTACTGCGGACCTTCAGTGTGTGCAGGGACCCAGATCAGAGTCCTTCCTGCCTCCTTCCCTCCCTGCTCCTCCACGCACAGACCAAGGACTGGTTTCTCGAGGCCTTCCTTGACATAACTGTGAAGTCACCAGTTCTCCATTTTTTCTGCTGGTCACAGAACCACTGTGAGAATGGAAGGTAACAGAGCATGACTGTGTCCACTGAGTTGAGAGGAGTGTGTGAGAGAGTTATTGCCGAAAGACTGAGGTCTTCCTTAGCCTAACAGTAGAGGGCAGGCTGCAGGTATCCCATGGTCTGCATGCTGGGGTCACTAGACTTCATCCTCTGCCTCATACCCCCCACCCCCCGCACCACCTTCCCCACCCCTGGATGCCATGCCTTTTTTGTGTGGTTGTGGCAGTAATGTGTTATCATCACAAAAATTGGGACTTAGTCCTAGGTGTACCTTTACGTTTCTCACGTGGGACAAAAATAATTGACTACCTTTTCCTGCCTCCATATCAGCCTCCCAGAGAGCTCCTTTCTGGAGGTGATGGCGGGCTGAGGTGTAAGAGAGCCTTGGGGTGGGGTGGGGAACTTGCTGCGGTGCTCGCCCTGCTCACCAGGCAAGCCCTTGACACTTGCCTTCCCATGCCTGCTCGCTCACTGCTCACCTGCGCGGCTCGTGCCTCTGCGCCTTCCTCTCCCCAGGGTCCCAAGACACGTAGCTTATCTTACTTTAAAAATATTATGTGTGTGTGTTGGTGTGTGTGTGTGTTTATCAGGCAGGACGGGTTACAGGCTCCCCTCCCTTTGCAGTGCGGTGCCTGTGGGACATGAAATAACAGTCACGTTTGTGGACATTGTTTTAACTCAGCGAGTGGCTGCAGGTAGATTGACCTGTTAGTAAGACGGGAGGGAGACCTGGTCAGGCTGTCTCCTGCGGCAGGCTGCCAGCTGCCACCTGTAGTCCCCCACGCCGCTTCTGCTCTTGCGCACACACGTACAGTGGGATGCTTGCTAGCCCTGCTCCCTCACGCGTCGCCAGTCTGTGGTTCACCCAGGGTGAAGCAGAGCTGGGCGCAGCCTTGCCAGCAGAACTTACCTGAAGTGAGTTTATACCAGGAGGCTACTGGTAAGTGGGGAACAGCCTGAGCCCACCCCCGCAGTTGCTTCCGTTCAGATGGTGGGGAGGGAGGGCACGGAGGACATTGCCCAGGTGTTTTATGTGGCGAGAACTCGGTGGAGTCACACAGGCTGACGTGAGGAAGCCCGGAGGTACAGTGGTGACTGCAGAGAAGGAACCGATCCTCCTCCTCATTCCAAGTGGCTGAGCCCTGGAAGCTTCTGGATTACGGGAGTGGCTGCGATTGAGCTGTCTGCTGGTGCCCGGAGCCTTTTGTCAACCGACTCTCGTCCCAGCCCCCACCCACCCAGATAGAGCCCAGCGCCAAGCACAGCGCTGAGGCCTTTAGCTCCATCCTCCTTCCGGGCCTGGCATTCCCCACCCCATGTTTCATTTTGATGGAAGGTCAGAGAAGCTTCCTGGGGCCTGGTTCTCTACCCCTGAGTGATGTGCCTGCGGAGAAGACCTGCTGTGCAGAGATCCTGCCTCAGGGTGGGGAGCTGGTGCCTAAACCCAGGAGCCCATCGTTGGCTTCAGCCACCACTGCCCCTTACACCCAAGGAAAGGCGAAGAGCTGGGGGGTGGGGCGGGCGTGAGAGAGAGAATCTGCTAAATATAGACCAGTGGGTTTAAACGCTTCTCTTGGCAAGCACTGCAGCCCATAATGCTGTCAGTTGGAGAGGACGTCGCCCCCTCTCCTTTCCTTTTCTGCCCAGGCACTAACCCAGTTTAGTCGCTCGTGCTGCGTGCGGTTACAGCACGGAGATGTGAGGTGCGCTGGCTGGGAGGCCTTGTTGTGCGGTGGGTGAGAGCCCCGGGAACAAAACGATAGGGCCCGGCCATTCATGTCCACGTTGCTGCCTCTGTGTTTGCTTGCAAGCAAAGGCGGGAGCTAATTTGCAAGGCTGCCTTTGTGGAGCTGCCTTTTGATCAATGATTGCCTGTGTTAATGTTTCAGCAAGCTATTGATTTCTGCAACAGCTTTTGTTCCCTGAATTTATGTGCAGCGGGTCTCTGCAGCACACACTATGCATGTTTGATTAAAGTTCAATTGACTTCGTTCCTGGTGAGGCCTCTGGCTGCCTCATTCCCTATTTGTAGAACCAAAGCTCTTCCCGACATGGTCTTTTGTTTGTGCTCAAGACCTAGCCACCCATGCAGTCGCCAGTTTGCTGTTTCTAATCCTCCTAGATTCGCTCCATCCCAGTGTTTAATCCCCTCGTAGACATCACAGTGGTTGAGAGGCGGCTCATAAAACCTGGCCTGGATTTTTTTAAGTCCGCTTCACTGATGTGTAGTTGCTATGCACACCGTTTATACCATAAAAATACACCCACGTTAAGTGCAGTGAGGGCACAGTTCAGGGAGTTCGAAAACCGTACCTCCATGCAAACAGCACCACTCTCCATTCACAGCATGCTGCCTTCTCCGCAAAAGGTTTCCTCCTGTTCTTTAGCAGGTAGTTTTCTACTTCCTCGTCCTCCAGACTAGGCAACCACTCGTTTGCTTTTGGGATTGTAGATTTGCCTTCTCTCTCTCTCTCTCTCTCTCTCTCTTTTTTTTTTTTAGATTTGCCTTTTTTAGAATGGAATCATATACGGTCTGTGTACCCCTTTGTATCTGGCTGCTTATATCCAGTGTGATGTGTTGAGACTCATCCATATTACCAGGTTGATCAGCAGTTGGTGAATTTTTACTACCAAGTAGCACCTAACAGGCGGGCACGCGGTGACCCTTTATCCCTTCTCCCATCGAGGGGTGTTGGAGTGTTTCCAGCTTTTGGCTGCGAAGAGTAAAGTTTCTGTGAGCATCTGTATGAAGGTCTTCGTGTGAGCATATGTTTTTATTTCTTTTGGGTAAACACCTAGGAGTGGGATCAGTTGCTGGGTCATATGGTAGATGTTTGTTTAGCTTTGTAAGAACTGCCAAAGTTTAAAAAGTGTTTGAACCATTTTATAGTCCCACCGTCAGCGTATGAAAGTTCTAGTCACTACCCCATCTTCCTGAATTTGAAACTTATGTTTTCATTTTCCAAACTAGTTTATAGGCCTGTAGTGGAACTCCTTCTGGCTTGGTCGTTTGATCCTTTGTAGTCCGCTAATAGAACCTGTTCTGGACTCCTTTTCCTTATTTTGTTTTATTTTTAAGATTTTCTTTTTTTGTGAGAGAGCACTGACAGGGGAGCAATAACTAGGCAGAGGGAGAAGCAGACTTCCCGCTGAGCAAGGAGCCCAGTGCGGGACTCGATCCCAGGACCCTGAGATCCTGACCTGAGCCAAAGGCAGACACTTAACCAACTGAGCCACCTGGGTGTCCCCTCCTTTTCCTTGTTTAAAAGTTTTTGTTGTTGTTGTTGTTTTTTAATTTGAGAGAGAGCATGCAGAGTTCATGAGTTTGGTGGGAGAAGCAGACTCTCCGCTGAGCAGGGAGCCCAACTCAGGGCTTAATCCCAGGAACCCGAGATCATGACCTGAGTTGAAGGCAGACGCGTAACCACATGAGGCACCCAGGCATCCCTAAAAGCGGTTATTTCTTAATTGTTGACAAAATGCTGATGTTTATTTCAATATTAGGTTTCTTTGTCATGTCCTAATTTTCTCACACAGGCTGGGAGTACACAGTGCAGGAGTGGAAGTTAAGGTTGGGAACCTATGCTTTTTTCCTGAGCCTTTCTCTGTCTGGCACCTCACTTTGGGCCAGTACCATAGCCTCAATGAACTCTGGCTTCCTTGATTTTCATCTGCCAGCTCTGCCATCTTTTAAAGCCATTTGAAACTCTTTCAAACATTCCTATTTGAGACATAGAAATACTTTTGACCTTAAACAGCACAGGTTAAATGGCTCAGGCTCACTTACAAGCAGATTTATTTTATGTCATCCGGTATTGTATATATATATATTTTTCCTTTTTATGATTTTCTTAGTAACATTGTCTTTAGTTTACTGCATTGTAAGAATACAGAAATAATACATAAAACATATACAATGTGTGTTAATTGACCACTTATATCATTGGAAAGGTTTCTGGTAAACAGTAGACTGTTAGTTTTAGGGGAGTCAGAAGTTGCACCTGCACTTTGGCTGTGGGCGGCGGGAGGGGGACGCAGGTCCCTCGTAACTGCGGGAGGCAGTGCTGTGCTGCAGCCCAGTGCCGCGTGGAGACGTGTGGGCAGCTGTGCCAATGACACCCGCTGGCGCTGAGATTTTGGCAGAGACCCTGGTAGCGCCTTCCACCTCACTTTCTCTCCCATTTTTTATTCCTTCTGTCTCCTGTAGCTTCGTATTTCCTCCTACATCCCAGGCCTCTCATCTGCTAGCCCCTAAAATGACTTCAGCTAGAGGAGACAGTGGGAGGTACCACTTTCTTCCTTCCAGGTTTGGGATCGGACCATGATTTACGGTACTGGTTGTCTTTTTGAACTGATAAAGCATGTCACTTTGACAAAGTGTTGAAGGCTGACAGTGACTTCTCTTGGCTTCTGTTCTGTATTTTCTCATAGGAAAACCAGAGTCAGATCAGTTTTATATCAGCACAGGTCTCTTAATCCCCTAGTAGGTTTAGGAATTTGTTCCCTCTAGACAGCGAACACCAAAAGATCAGTAGAGATTAGTGACTTTCCAAGTCCAGAAAATAGGAAAGAAAGAGGCAGGAGCCAGGAGGTTCTCAATTCATGACCTAGGGGCTCAGAGTGCTTCAGTGACCACAGGGACAAGGGTAGCCTGCGTTTGTAGAACAGCATGTGATGGCAAACAGCTCAGAAATCCAAGGGCAGGCATTCCTGCATTTTCACTTATCACTCAGTTTCTGTCTCGTGGATCTGAAAAGGGTGGGGTGAGTTTGCAGGCTCTTCTTTGGTGGCCGGCTCTTGGCCTCCTTGGCCTGGGGTCACACTTCATCTGTTCAATATTGGCAGTCACTAGCATTCTTTTAAGTGGCCCTTGGAAAGACTGAAACATACCCACGGCTCCAAGAGATACAGGCTGTGTGTAGGCTTGTGGAAGCCAGTTGGAAGCTTCTCTGGGATCACAGGCTCCTTTAAGGATCTGACGACAGCTGTGGTCCCACTTCTTAGAAAATGCGCAGGCATAGACTCCGACTACGAGCAGTGAACATTCAACACGCATGTACTACCTGCTTTGCAAAAGCCATTTACCCACTTAAAATCTGTCTACTTCTCTACAAACTCACTTCTCATCATTCTAAGGCCGTTGCTTTCTGGGGGGTGTTTTAGTGAAACCTCACATGACCAGAGGCTCTAGCCATCACCAGCGTCTGTCACATGGTGTCTGTGCTATTTGTCCACCGCCGTCTCACTGGCACTGGTCTTTCCAGCCAGATCTCAGGTTACCGGAGAACAGAATCTTCGTGTCTCTCTCTTGGCTCCTCCCTTCACAGGGCACTGAGCCTTCCCTTCTGTGAGGTGGTGTGGTGCTCTGGCCACCTGGCTCCCACCTTGGGGTGCGAGTTTCCCACAGGGTGGCTTCCCAGGATACAGTAGTCAGCCACGCTAATTGATTGTCCACAAGATTGATTCAGTTAGAGAAAATCAATGTGAACTACACACTTCTGCTATTTTAAGTGGGGTTTTTTGGTCTTATTTATTTATTTATTTATTTTTAAAGATTTATTTATTTATTTATTTGACACAGAGAGAGAGAGAGAGATATCACAAGTAGGCAGAGAGGCAAGCAGGCAGGGGCGGGGGGAGGGGAAGCAGGCTCCCTGCAGAGCAGAGAGCCCGATGTGGGGCTCGATCCCAGGACCCTAAGATCATGACCTGAGCCGAAGGCAGAGGCTTAACCCACGGAGCCACCCAGGCGCCCCTTTTTGTCTTTTTTAATTCCAGGTAAAGATACTTTATCTTGGGATCTTGTTTTAAGCAGTTGATGTTGTGTTGACCGGGGTTAGTGGAACCTGCCATTCACCTGTGGGTGTGTGTGGTGTGCCTGCTGAGCTCCTGGGGGTGGGGGGAGCAAAAAAGCCCCTTTCTTATAAGGGTTTATTTATTTGTTTTAAAGAGAGAGCACACACGTGCATGCATGGAGGACAGTGGCAGAGGGAGAGAATTTCAGACAGACTCCCCACTGAGCGCAGAGCTGGAGGAGGGGCTGGGTCTCAAAGTTGCATTTGGGCTCATACCCCCTTGCTATCTATCTATCTTTCTTTCTTCCCTCCCTCCCTCCCTCCCTCCCTCCCTCCTTTCTTTCTTTCTTTCTTTCTTTCTTTCCTTTCTTTCTATCTATCTTTCTTTCTTTCTTTCTTTCTTTCCTTTCTTTCTATCTTCCTTCCTTCCCTCCTTCCTTTCTTCCTTTCTTGCCTTCCTTTCTGCTGGGCCATGGAAAAAATAGCTCCTTCTGCCCTAAAGGCTGGCCTTGTGACGTACAGCACTGCCCCTCTGCATCAGCACCACTGTGTCTGTCCCTCAGGGCCTTCCGTTGTCAGGCCTCAGTCTTCACCTTCAGGATGCTGTGTTAGCTTGTCCTGATGGGCGCACTCAGATTGGGGTAGAGGCTGTGGAGCAGTTTTCCTGGATCTGGGGTCTCTGTTTTTCCTAACCCCAGCTCGCCGCCATCTCAGTTGTTTCCTTATTTCTGGAATAACCTAACTGGCCAGGGATTTCCTCGTCATACCTGTGTGATTTCAGTGGAGTGCTGTGAAGAAAACATCTGTACACACACTCTGCTGGAAGGCAAGGATTTTCCTTTTTTTCGATTGTTCATTGGTTTTCCTCCATGGCATCTGGCACATGGTAGGCGTTCAGCAGGTACTTGTTGAATGAACGAATGTTCTTGAGATCTAGAAATACTGCTCTGCTGGGCTGAGGGGAACATCCCATTTTGTCAGTTAGTGGGCAGCTCACAGGTGTGTCTCGAGCAAGCCCTGTTCCTCTCACGACTGTCCTTTGTCCTCATCTCCAGCACAGCTATTAGGAACCAGCTCCTGCTCCTGGTGGCAGAGGGCGGGCAGACTGGGTGACCTGGAGAAGTAAAGCCCCTCTGAACCCTTGGGTCACAGCCAGGCTTCTCTCCTGCAGGGGGAGCTAATCACCTTCTATTACTACTGGAAGAAAACCCCTGAAGCAGCCAGCTCCAGGGCCCATCGGAGGCACCGCAGGCAGGCCGTGTTCAGGAGGATCAAGACCCGCACCGCGTCCACACCTGTCAGCACGCCCTCCAGACCCCCCTCCAGCGAGTTCCGTAAGTGAGGGACTTCACCCACGCAGCCACAGCGCCTTGCCCCCTCTCTGGGCCCGCCCGCACAGGCACCATTGTCACGGTACAGGCTGGGGACATAGTGTGTGCTGCCCGCTGTGCAGCATAGTGTGAGGGACATCGCAGAGCCTGCGCCGGGTGGGCGCTGACTTGGGGATTTGGTAGGAGAGTTTTAGAAATTATTCATGCATTTATATTTTTAAAATAATCTCAACATCATTTTAATTTTTTATGAAAATGTAAGGCTTGACCCTGTCTTGGGGTGTTTTCAGTAACTTCAGAGGTTGTCCACTTAGTGGAAGAGGTACCGTTTGAGTTCTGTTGGTGTTGTGTTAGGAATAAGATCAGATTAACATTTCCTTCTTTTTCCTCCTGCTTTATCAAGACCCTCCTCTTGGTCCCAGTATGATGTGCAGTGTAGTATGATACCTTCCTAACTCTTAAGAGTTAGCAAACAGCAGTGGGCCTTATGGTTCTGTCCTGGCCCAGAGCACTCAGCCTGCGGGTTGCTTATGTTGCGCATGCAAACAAGAAATGATCCATTGGTCTGGGGTTGGTGGGGGAGGTGTAGGACTCAGTGAGGAGGGAGCTCCTCAGGATGCCTGGAAGTGTCAGGGGATTCGTATGGTTATGCTTCGCTGCCCCCATTCCCAATTGTGGGCATCAGTGTTTGCCACATCAGGATTCAGGTGTGACATCAGTCTCCAAATACAGGGTAGGGCAGACCCTTGGGTACCGCCCTTCATATGAGTTCTTCGTTCTGTTCACTGGCCCTGAGGAATTCAGAGTGGCCCTTCGTGAACACTGCCCCACCTCAGCCTTCCATGCCGCTCTGACTGGTGGCTCGGAGCCTGGGGCAGCCACAGGTCACAGGTGGTCCTGGTCTTGGCCAAGCATGATGGTGTCTCCCCCACCCCTGTTATGTTCCTGCCATGCCCAGTGGACCTGAGTTCAGCCAGCGAGGATGACTTTGACAGTGAGGACAGCGAGCAGGAATTGAAGGGGTACGCCTGCCGCCACTGCTTTACCACCAGTAAGTGGGGATCGGGGGAGCGGGGAGCGTTGGGA
Source organism: Lontra canadensis (assembly GCF_010015895.1). NCBI lineage: Eukaryota > Metazoa > Chordata > Mammalia > Carnivora > Mustelidae > Lontra > Lontra canadensis. Next base: position 5,520,896 of record NW_022631019.1, on the reverse strand, counting down.
GCACTCACTGAGACAGGCCAGGCTTAGGCACATTCAGGTTCTGAACATTTCATGAATCTAGTTAAAGACCTGCCAGAGTGTCATTGGCTTGACGTTTGCATTGTGCTTCAGGGTTACCTGAGAAAGCAGAAATCTCTAGCTTTTGTCCCTCCCCCGTTTATAGTCAGTGTGGTCGGGGTGGGGGTACCTGTGTTTCTGGGAAGCCTGCTTCTAGCTCCTCTTGGGCACCATGAGAATTGGCAGGGAATGGATATTCCTGAACTCCTCTCCCACCTTGGGAGAGAGCAAGCAGCAGCCAAGCAAGTGACGGCGTCTGCCTGAGCCCACGGAAGGGCCCTCACCTGCACCCCTCCGCCCTGCTGCAGCCTCCAAAGACTGGCACCACGGGGGCCGGGAGAACATCCTCTTGTGTACAGACTGCCGCATCCACTTCAAGAAATACGGCGAGCTCCCGCCCATTGAGAAGCCCGTGGACCCTCCCCCATTCATGTTCAAACCTGTCAAAGAGGAAGAGGATGGGCTCAGTGGGAAGCATAGCATGAGGACGCGGCGCAGTCGTGGCTCGGTGAGTCCCCAGGGCAGGTGACCCGGCCACTTCAGGTTACTAGGATGCTGGGGCTTGTGCCTCCCAGGAGGCTGGGAAGCGATTGGTTTCAGGTAGAGAACCATCCTCCTTAAAGAAATGCTTGGCTCAAAGGTATTATTAGTTTTGTCTTTGGGTCTGGAAAGAGCCTCTGCTCTCTCCCTCCCTCGCATTGTCAGTGGGGTGCACGTCCTGAGCTTATTTTTACAGAGAACTCTTAGGTGTCAGTGTCTGGTTCAGTGCAGGCTCTCCGAGTCCCCCAACTTTCCTCTGGCCCCTGGGCCCACCACCTGTCGTGTGGCATCTCTCTTCTACTTAAAACTTGCAGGAGCTTGCTCTTTTTTCTTCCCCCCCAATATTTGATTCAGTTTTCAAAACTTCTGGCACATTTTTCTTCTCACTTGTATAGAGATTCTGTTTTCCAGGTTAGAAATGTGGCTGTGGGGACCTTTGGGAACAAGGGTTTTCCCAGCTTGGGAGTTGGGGATGCCCAAGGGTCTTCCCTGTTGCTGGCCTCCCCAGTGACTCTTGTAGGCATGTAGGTGGCATCGTCCACCTTCCTCTGACCCTGCCATCTTGTCAAGGCTGCTGGTGCCCAGGCCACCTGGCAGATGGACTGATGTGAATCATTGTCCCCCCGTCTCTTGTGCGTGCCATGGCTTTGCAGAAACGTGCTCGACTGTTTGGTGATTTTAGGAGCTGAGCTACATTATTTGACACCTTCTCCCTTTGGGTCATACTGTCAGACAAAATCAGCAGGGGTTTGGTTTGGTTTGGGTGAGGAAGTGGGCAGTTCTGTGGAATGAACAGCGAGGTGATGTGAAGCAGAGTATGTGATCATTCTGGAGAACTTGGCAGAGGCCCTCGCGGACGTCTGCCCCCTTAGAAAATCTAGCTTGTTTCTACCCCACAGCCAGGACCATCTCCAGAGATGAGTGCTTTGGGTTTAGGAATTGCTGTCTTTGCCATGTGAACCCGCCCATTCAGCCCCTCCTCCCTTAGTTCCGCATTGACCCCCACACAGGGAGGGACAGCCAGAGGCGCCTATTGCTTGCCAGAGCCTGGTATCTGCCATCATGCCGGTGGCAGGATCGGCTCCTGGGGATCCTGTGTGTGCGGTGGGCTCTAGTCTCACCAGCCTCCGATTTGGGTGGGCAGATGTCTACACTGCGCAGTGGTCGGAAGAAGCAGCCAGCCAGCCCGGATGGTCGCGCCTCACCCATCAATGAAGACATCCGCTCCAGTGGCCGGAACTCACCCAGTGCTGCCAGCACCTCCAGCAATGATAGCAAAGCAGAGACCGTGAAGAAGTCAGCCAAGGTGAGGTGCCCATCCCCCAGGGCAGTGGGGCCTGCTCGACCCTGCCCTCTCAATAAAGCCCAGGTTGCTGGAGTTGATGTTCAAATCCCTCAGATTGGGGCTGCAGGTCGTTCCTGGAACCTCCCTGGGCATCAGCATTGCCCTAGACTAGGGCTGCAGATTGCGGCCTGGGGTCTAGGGTCTGGAGAAACGGGGTCCAGTGCAGGTCCCAGCACTGACCTTTGAGGACTATCTCTGCCTTGAGTTTCCCAAGGCCTCAGGGGCAAAGGCTAAGGTGAGATTGGAAAGGCCCCTTCCCCCTAAAGCCAAGTTATTTCCACCCCCAGATACTTGTTTTTCCTGACCTCAACTAGTCCCTTCCAGAGCAAGGTGTCAGCAAACCATCATCATTTACCCCTTGGGGCTGATGGGACATCCTCCCTTGTCCTGATGCTCCTCTTGGGCTTTCCCACTGCAGAAGGTGAAGGAGGAAGCCTCATCACCCCTTAAGAGCACCAAGCGCCAGCGGGAGAAGGTGGCCTCTGATACGGAGGAGGCCGACAGGACCAGCTCCAAGAAGACGAAAACCCAGGTGAGATGCGCAGCTGAGCCACTGTGACTGTAGCTGGCAGCTAACACCCCTTGAGAGGCCTCGATCCCAGATCTCCCTGGGGCCTAGCAGTGCCCCGTCTCCTAGGGAGAGACCTAGAGTGGTTTCCGAGACTTGCCGGGTCAGAGGGTACCTGTGGTCCCTGGGGCCAGGCTTGCCACCTTGTGTGCACAGACCTAGGTTGTGTGCCAGGCACTAGCAATGCAGCGCAGTGCGGGCCGTCGCCGTCCTAGCTCCATCTCTGCCATCTCTGGCCCTAGGAGATCAGCCGGCCCAACTCGCCATCGGAAGGCGAGGGAGAGAGTTCGGACAGCCGCAGTGTCAACGATGAGGGCAGCAGTGACCCCAAAGACATCGACCAGGACAATCGCAGCACGTCCCCCAGCATCCCCAGCCCCCAGGACAACGAGAGCGACTCGGACTCCTCAGCCCAGCAGCAGATGCTGCAGGCCCAGCCCCCAGCCTTGCAGGGGGCCCCCAGCGCGGCCCCTCCAGCTCCCTCCACTGTCCCACCCGGAGCCTCCCAGCTCCCCACACCGGGGCCCACGCCCGCTGCCACTGCGGGCCCTCCCCAGGGCTCACCCTCAGCCTCCCAGCCCCCTAGCCAGCCGCAGGCTCCCGTGGCTTCTGCTCCCCATGCTCACATCCAGCAGGCGCCTGCCCTACACCCACAGCGGCTGCCCTCACCACACCCCCCGCTCCAGCCTCTGACCGTGACGGCTGGCCAGACCTCTGCCCCACCTCACAGCCAGCCCCCGCTACATAGTCAGGGCCCAGGTGGCCCTCACAGCCTCCAGGCCGGGCCCCTGCTGCAGCACCCAGGCCCCCCTCAGCCCTTTGGCCTCCCTCCCCAGGCCTCTCAAGCATCTGCTCTTCCTCATGCCTCCCTGCAGCCCACGGCCTCGCAGTCAGCCCTGCAGCCCCAGCAGCCCCCACGGGAGCAACCCCTGCCACCAGCCCCCTTGGCCATGCCCCACATCAAGCCCCCACCCACCACGCCCATCCCCCAGCTGCCGGCCCCCCAAGCCCACAAGCACCCACCTCACCTCTCAGGGCCCTCGCCCTTCTCCATGAATGCCAACCTCCCACCCCCTCCAGCACTGAAGCCTCTGAGCTCCCTGTCCACGCACCATCCCCCCTCAGCCCATCCCCCTCCCCTGCAGCTCATGCCTCAGAGCCAGCCCCTGCCCTCCTCCCCTGCACAGCCCCCGGTGCTGACCCAGAGCCAGAGCCTGCCTCCTGCTGCTGCCACTCACCCCCCAGCGGGCCTCCACCAGGTGCCCCCCCAGCCCCCATTTGCTCAGCACCCCTTTGTCCCCGGGGGACCTCCTTCCATCACCCCTCCCACCTGTTCCTCCACCTCCACCCCTCCTGCGGGACCTGGCCCCTCGGCCCAGCCGCCCTGCTCTGCTGCTGTGTCTTCGGGAGGCAGCGGCCCCGGCGGGGCAGCCTGCCCACTCCCCACCGTCCAGATCAAGGAAGAGGCTCTAGATGATGCTGAGGAGCCCGAGAGCCCACCGCCCCCGCCTAGGAGCCCGTCCCCCGAGCCCACTGTGGTGGACACCCCCAGCCATGCCAGCCAGTCAGCCAGGTACTGGCTTCCCAGGAATGCGGGCACAGTCAGGGCAGGGACAGGATGGGCAGCTGGGGCAGGCGGAGGCCTTGGCAGGGCCCCAGCGAGAGATGTGGCCTTCTTTAGGTTCTACAAACATCTGGACCGTGGTTACAACTCGTGTGCTCGGACAGACCTGTATTTCATGCCTCTGGTGGGATCCAAACTGGCCAAGAAGAGGGAGGAGGCCATCGAAAAGGCCAAACGGGAGGCTGAGCAGAAAGCACGAGAGGAGCGGGAGCGCGAGAAGGAGAAGGAGAAAGAGCGCGAGCGGGAACGAGAGCGGGAGCGGGAGGCAGAGAGATCAGCCGTGAGTTGGGGATCCACCAGGCCACGGGGGTTCCCTCCCCAGCTCTGCTCTGCGGCCCACTTTCTGCTGTGCACAGCCCAGCCTCATCCAGGGCACGAGGGAAGCTGCAGGCACAAAGTAGACCATTCAGCAGGGGCTGGACCGTGTCCTCGCGGCCCATGCCTATCCCTGGCTGTGGCCGGGGCTTGCTCTTGTTGGGGCCGACGGACCACCTTGGCTGGCGGGTGTGGGATAGCAGCAAGGCCGGGCTTGGCTCTGCAGAGTGAGTGCCTGCCCCTCACAACCTTCCCTTCCTTCAGCAGAAGGCGTCCAGCTCGGCCCATGAAGGCCGCCTCAGCGACCCCCAGCTCAGTGGTTCTGGCCACCTGCGGCCATCCTTCGAGCCACCACCAACCACCATTGCCGCGGTGCCTCCGTACATCGGGCCCGACACGCCTGCCCTTCGGACTCTGAGCGAGTACGCTCGGCCCCACGTCATGTCACCCACCAACCGCAACCACCCCTTCTACATGCCCCTCAACCCCACTGACCCTCTGCTGGCCTACCACATGCCCGGCCTCTACAATGTGGACCCCACCATCCGGGAGCGGGAGCTCCGGGAGCGGGAGATCCGGGAGCGGGAGATCCGGGAGCGGGAGCTGCGGGAGAGGATGAAGCCAGGCTTCGAGGTGAAGCCCCCGGAGCTGGACCCCTTGCACCCAGCCACCAACCCCATGGAGCACTTCGCCCGGCACAGCGCCCTCACCATCCCCCCCACGGCGGGCCCCCACCCTTTCGCTTCTTTCCACCCGGGCCTGAACCCCCTGGAGAGGGAGAGACTGGCCCTGGCGGGCCCCCAGCTGCGGCCCGAGATGAGCTACCCTGATAGACTGGCGGCCGAGCGGATCCACGCCGAGCGCATGGCGTCGCTGACCAGCGACCCTCTGGCCCGCCTGCAGATGTTCAACGTGACTCCGCACCACCACCAGCACTCCCACATCCACTCGCACCTCCACCTCCACCAGCAGGACCCCCTCCACCAAGGTGCGGGGCTGGGCTGGGAGGGCGCTGTGGCTTGAGTTCTGGCTTGACAGGGTGCAGGCCAGAGATGGAGCCGCTGTCCGCACGCAGAGGCACTTCTTTCCGAAAGGAATCCTTCCTTCCTGCCGGAGCGGAGGGCGGTCGGCCTCGGTCTGGGGTCCTTTCGCCGCCTCCCTCACCGGAGCCTTTGTCTCCGCCCAGCCCCTCGGTTCTCCAGAACGCTGAGTCACCCTGGGGCCCTCTGCTCGCAGTCTCCTGGAGGAAGCTCGGGTTCTTGGCCCTGGGCCTCCAGCGCCAGGGAGAATGGGAAGCGACCTGTGCTCACTGAGTCCCGATAGAGGCAGGAGCTGGGGCCTGAGGAGCGGGGCAGGGCGTTGGAGCTTAGGTGGAGGCCCTGGGGTATCTCTCAGTGAGAACTTAAAGGAACAGTCCTCCTGTTCCCTCTTGGGGTACAGGGCCTGGGCTTCTAGCTCGTCTGGTGAGGGCCACCCAGTGCTCTCCCCTCTGGGAATGCGCTCCCAAAGGTCTGTCAACTGGCCAGCTGGGCCGAAGGCAGAGACCGGCACAGCCGGAGTCCCTGCTCCGTCTCCAGCGGCGCAGACCCTCTGGATGGGGCGGGAGGAGCTGGGCCTGCACCGTGCGCCCAAGACCTGCCATGGCGTCCGCAGGGCATAGCCCACATGCAGGACTTCCAAGTGGGCAGACCTGCCCCCGTGCTGGGGAGGAGGGTGACTGCTAGGGCGGCCCCTGACTCTCTGCGTACCCAGCCCCACTTCCAGAGCCTGGACTCTGTTCAGGCAGATGGTTCTGGAGAAGCACGGGAGCTGTCACTTTCACTCCACAGTCCTGACACCTGGAGCCTTGAGGCCACCCCGCATGGGCTGTCTGAGCCCTGGTGTCACCAGTGGGTGTGTCTCAACCAGCTGTTTGAGAATAGGCAGTCATCCGTCCATACGACATTCATCTGCTTGACAGACAGTCACAGAGCACCTGGGGTACGTCCGGCACAGTTTTAGATGCTGACAACAAGCCTGTGCATTTTAACGTCGCAACCCACAGGCAGTCAGCCAGCACATCTCGGGATGTGGAGAGCAGTCAGGGTTCGGGAGGACAACTAACTGGGGGAGGGGACGGGAGCTGGGAGCAAGGCTGCAGTGAGAAAGCCATGAGAAAGCCTGGTCAGGAAGGTAACTGTGGAGCAGGCTTGACGGGGCGAAGGGGCCCCGGGCCTGGGAGGAGAGAGTGGGACTTAGTGAGCCGCCTCCCTGCTCGCAGCACAGGGCATCTGGCCACTCCCACTCCGCTGACCCCTGTGGGTTCTGTGGGTGAAGGGCCAGGGAGGAGGCTCTGGGCAGTGTTGCCAGTCCAGCCGACAGCTGGGGTGAGACACGCTGGCTGTAGCATGTCTAGAGTGACCCCGGGTCCCGTGTGGGTGCATGGCAGGCCTCAGGTGTTCGGCCGGGTGGGCTCTGATGAGCACAGTCCTCAACAAAACAGCGTGGGGGAGACTGCCTGTAGGGGTGCTCGGGAAGGAGCAGAGAGTACCGTGTGCCAGTTTACCTCGGTGTCACGTTCTGGAACTTTGCTGCAGGTTGGGGAGGGGGCAGCCACTTTGGGTCAGGACTTGGTGGCCCTGGTGGCCAGGAGCCGGCCGTGGTTGAGGCGGTCACTGGTAATTACGGCCGAGGGGGAGTGGACAGGGAGGGAGCCCCAGAGCCCTGCTCCGCCTGTAATCTGGACCTCTGCCCCTCTTCCAGGCTCAGCAGGCCCAGTGCACCCACTGGTTGACCCCCTGACCGCTGGTCCTCACCTGGCTCGCTTTCCCTACCCCCCTGGCACTCTCCCCAACCCTCTGCTTGGACAGCCCCCCCATGAGCACGAGATGCTTCGTCATCCAGTTTTTGGTAAGAACATGCCTGGGGGATGAGGGGGCAGTGAGAGAGCTGGGTTGGTGTCTGATGTCCCCTTCGGTCAGTCATTCGTCCACATATTCAACACATCACCTCCTGGGAGCTGGGCACACAGACCTCTGCCCTCAGAGAGCTGGGGCGGAGCAGTGTAAGGGCATCCCTGGAGCCAGGACAAGGACAGTGTGATGTGAAGGAGGGACCGAGGGGCTGGAGCCCAGCTGAGGGCTCAGGGTGGGGCTCCTGAAGCAGTAAGAGGCGGAGTCCTGAAACCTTGAGGGGGGTGTATATTGTCTTCCCCTCCCCTCCGCCCCCAGGGTCGGGGATCCCAAGGGGAGCACTTTGGGGGCGCCCCTCTCTCTCTCTCTCTCTCTCTCTCTCTCTCTCGGGTCGAGGGTGGGGGGGGCTCTGCTGCACAGGTCCCTCGCTCCTCCTCTCAGGAGCCTGGCTCCTGACTTGACAGCCTTGTCAGCCCCCTCACTCCCTGGCCACTTCCCTGGCCTTTCTGGATCGAAGACTCTTCTATGTTTGGCAGGTACCCCCTACCCCCGAGACCTGCCTGGGGCCATCCCACCCCCCATGTCTGCAGCCCACCAGCTGCAGGCCATGCACGCCCAGTCAGCAGAGCTACAGAGACTGGCCATGGAGCAGCAGTGGCTGCACGGACACCCCCACATGCATGGTGGCCACCTACCAAGTCAGGAGGACTATTACAGGTGAGGTGGGGAGGGGCCAGTGTGGCGGGGTTGGGGGTGCTCTCCGTCTGAGCCCAGGCTCCCCCATACCCCACCTGGGGGCTCCCACGTACTCCACCAGGGGGCCGCTGACCCAGCCTAACGATCGCCCCTCCTGGCGGTGTCCACAGTGCTCCTCCCATATCAGCAAGTGCCAGACCCCCTCCCAGTGGCTCTGCCGGCCCAGGCCTCTGGCCTCTGGCCTCTGGGGACTCTGACAGGGCCATCTTGATGGGAGGGAGGGGCAGAGGAGGGTCATCATGCATGCCTAACCCACCTGCCCGGGCCTGGTGCTGAATATTTTCTCTTTCTGTTTGTTTTCTAGTCGACTGAAGAAAGAAGGTGACAAGCAGTTATAAGTTATTTATTTGTTAGCGCTGGCTGTGGAAACCCCAATTCTTGGGGGGAGAAACAGGACTTTTTACATACAATATGAGCTACAAAAGCAAAAAGAATATCTTCTAAAGATTTCTTTATATATTTAAAAACCCCACAACTAAAAATGTTATCAGCATAATAGTGTTTGTTTGTAGAGCGGATTCCTTGAGACTGGTTTGGGTCTCCCTGCATGACGGTCCCCCAGAAACTTAGTGAGTCCTGGACTGGACTGAACATTCAGAAAACTTTCCCTGCGATCTTGGGGTTTGGCTTTAGTTTTCTTTTCCTTCCTTGATTTCTTGGTAGGTGCTAGAATCCAGTACACCCTTCACTGTGCGTGCAGACACACTTGGTTACGTGTGTTCCAGAACCCGCGAGGTTTGCAGATAGGTGGCATATGAGTTTGGAATCCAAGAGCTATAATTTTTAAAAAAAACTTTTATTTTAATACATTGTAGGAGATCTTCATAATTTGAGAAAGTTCTGCAGCATGGCTTTTTATGTCTGTAAATAAATAATTTTAGAATGGCATTTTTTTTCTTCCACAAACTATTCTGATCTATTTTTTCCAGCCATGTCACTAATTGTGAATTCCTACCAGCTATTGACAGAATACAGAGTTGATTTTTTAATAAAAAGTTATATATAATTATCCCTTTAATTAAAGGGAACAGATGGGCGTTACTAATTGCAAACGGGCAGAGGCTTGGGACGTGGTGCCGTCGCAGCAGGGAGCACCCAGGGGTCTGCAGGAACAGTGTTACAGACCGTTGCTTTGTTTTGCTGCCTTGATTTTCACTTCCGTCTGTTTCTAGCTTGGGCTTTGCCAGAAGTGCAGATATCTGTTAGATGAAACCGTTCTTTTGTCCCAGGAGTGCAGTAGTTAAGTGTCCACCTTGTTCTGTCTCCACAGGGTAGAAAGCACACGTTTCTGTGTGTCTGATTGTGGAATCCCTTATAGGTTTCTGTGCACACACGTTTGGTGGTTCTGGATGAACTGCCTTTTTAAATACTCTGACAGTTTCATAAACATTCTAGAAAATTTAAGAAAACACGATTCCCCGCAAAGAACTCATCACACACGCTTGCCAAGGGAATCTATTTCAGAAAAAAAAAAACCCTGCTCTGTGTGTGTCATCGTTAGGGTCCTCCCGTGGGGAGGCCAGGTCCTCTGGCCATGCAGCTGGAGGCCTTGGAGTTGGCGCGGTTGTGGGTGGCGGCCTGCGCACCTCCCCCAGGAGCTGGTCCACGCACGGTGACCCACATCAGATGGGGACACCATTTTGAGTCCCCCTGTTCCTCCTGGGAGCAGGAGTCGCAGCTGCCGACGTGGAATGAGAAGGCAGGCTTCCTTCCACCTGGAGCTGCCAGCCCGGGGGCTCTGGCTGGCTTGCGGAGCGCCCACCTCTCCTTTCTGAGTCGCGGGCATGGTGTGCTTTCTCCAGGGCGGGGGACCTGGGGATGTCTGCACCCAGGGATTCGGCCTTCCATCTGGGTGCCGTCTTCTCTGTTCCTCCCCCTTCAGACTCTTGAGGGCTGCTTCTGCCATTGCGTGTGGTAGTCCCACCGGAGAACTGCCAAGACAGAGCGCCCGAGGCTCGGGGGTGGGGGTGTGGCCAGGACTGGAGCTCAGTTCGGGGCCGGACCAGAGGCTGGCGCGTTGACCCAGAAGCCAGCAGGCAGATTTGGGTTCTGGACTCAAACCTGCATCGGGGGCATTTCCAGTTTCTACTTAAACTGTTTGGTTTCAGTTGGGACAGACAGGATTGTTTTGTCTCCTGGGAATATTCTGGAAATGTTTGTCGTTTTCCTCTTTCATTTTCTCCCGTTCCATTTCTGCCTTAACTTCAGCTCCTTAAGGGAGGCAAGCTCAAAGGAGCCCTGCGTCCCCAGACTCGGTGCGCGCGGGCAGGCGGCGCTTGTTTCCTCCGGGGGCAGGGCCGGCCCGAGGCCCCCACCTCCTCCGCATCTTTGTTTTCCTTTTGGTGGAACACGGTGCCTGCCACTCAGACCTTCTTGACCGCCTCTCTGTGTCACCCATTTTTCCAAAGAAGAGACAGAGTGAAGTACTTGCCGGTCTCTACTTGAAGACTGTCTGAAGGTGTTTTCTCGTTAGGTTTCGGTTCTCCCCCACATCCCAAGGTGAAGCACTGAGATTCCGCCGTTTAAGAACCTTCGACCTGAGACCCTCACCGGGTCAGCTATGGTGTGTTCAGGAGGCCCCAGACCTTCATGGTGTCTTTGAAGCCCGACCCCTTGGTTTCCTTTTGGATTTTCCTTCCTTTTGTTTGAAGTTTGGTTTGGCTTCTCCGTGTCCTGTACGCGTCTTGTCGAATGTTGTCGGGATTGAGCTTTGCGCTCCGCTGCGGCAACAGAGCGGAGTTACATTCTGGTTCGCGACGTTTATATATATCTTGAAGCTAAATGTATATATGAGTAGTTTGCCATGAGATAACACAGTGTAAACAGAGTAGACACCCAGAAATCGTGACTTCTGTGTTCTCTCCATTTGAGTATTTTGTAATTTTTTTTTGAGATATTTGTGGACATAAATAAAACCAAGCTACACCGCAGCGGCTGGGTGCGGACCAGTGGCCTGTGTCTCATTCCTGGGGTGGGGGGGGAATCTTGCAGCTCCCCCTACCTAGGTCCCCCAGGCTGGGGATGGGGCAGAGGGGAGAGTTTGGGTCTCCGCTGTTTCCGGCTCACTGTTTGCCTACCCTCCAAAGCAGCTTCCAGAAAGATCCTTCTCTGTGGTGTCTGGTAGGAAGGGTTTCTCTCGTGAGTGCTCTCAGGGGTGCTCCGACCTCCTGGCCGGAGACCGTCGGTGCCCGTAGTGAGCATACCCAAGCAGCAGAATGGGCCTGGGGGATGAGGACATTAGCACCGGGGACATCCTCTCCTCAGATTCCTTTCTCCCCCTGCCACTCGCCCACACTTCTAATTTGTGACCCTCTACGGTGAATGGGCATATAGCTCCTTTCCTGCTTGGAGGACAGGTTTGAAGCTGCCCACCGGTGCGGTGGCCTCCTCCACCTATCCCCTCTCTGCCCTGCCAGCGCGTCAGCCCACCCTCAGAGCTGCCCTCCACTCGAGCGAGGCAGCTGATGGCTGGGGAGGGTGTGGACGTGGCTGTGAGGGGCAGCAGGCATCAGAACGGATTCCGGCTCAGCTTTCGGAGACTGCCAGGGGCGTTTTCCTAAAGCTTCAAGACTACCGCTGCAAGTTTATATGCTCGCCTTTCCATCTGGAATATGGGTTTCCAGATGCCCTGGGAGACAGAGCAAGAGCGACCCTGTTGATGAACTGCCCTCAAACCAGGCTGACTGCCTGGTGGTGGGAAAGGCCTGGGCAGTGGCTCATGTCACTGCCTAATTGAGGGTGGGGCAGTTCTGCCAAGCAGAGGACCCTGAGGGGCATACACTCTGATGGCCCTAGAGGCAGGTCTGTGTTCTCTGACAGCAGGCATCCTGCTCAGCAACTTGAGTGGTTAGGGGGGATGGAGTCGAAGGGTCTGCCGGAGCAGGCATAGGGGGCACAAGTGATGGTCCTTCTGGATCATGGACGAGAAGGCAGGGCGGGAGCGGCAGGGGTGCAGAGGGAAGCGTGAGCGGCCAGAGCCACCTCTGCCGGTTTCTTACCTGAGCGCGCGCTCCGTGACCGCGGCGTTTGGCAGGCAGGACCAGCCCGCAGCGCCTGTGAACGGCGCTTAGATTTATGCTGCGGGAAGACCCTCGGATCAGAGCCGCTCAGGCCGTAGTCGTTTGTCCGGTGTGGACAACTGTGGCCATTGTCCCTGCCCTGCCATGCCGCCTTTGAGGGGGAGAGCCCGCAGCAGTGGCCATCAGATGCTGGACCCATGGAGAGGACGAAGCCATGTGGCCCTGGCTGTGCCCTCGCCTCTCGCCACCCGGATGAATGGGCATTGGTGTTCCCGTGGGTGGACCCTCGGCTTGGGCTGAGGGCCTGGTGGCGCTGCAGCTCCTCTGGTTAGGGAGCTGAGAAGCGTGAGCTACGAAAATGGCACTTGGCAGGGCTAGGTGCGTGGTCGCCCTGTTGACAAATGCCTATGGTAAGTTCAGGTGAACCGGGCAGCTCAGCGAGGCACCACCTGTGCAAACTGAGGCCACTTATGCACAGGGCAGGGATGCACGACAGCATCAGCAGTGACCTCCCACACGGACACGGAGTTACAAGACCCTCAAATGCCAGGAACGTGGAGCCGAACACGTGCGGGTGCAGTCAGGGCTGACGAGGGACGGGCAGGGCTGGAGGGCTTCTGCCCAGAAGCTCATGGGAGCCTGAGCGGCGTGATCCAGCAGCAGCACAGACTTTAGCGGCCACCCTCGGCCTCTCCCGGCCAACCCACTCGGCTCCTGGACTCAAAAGCTGTGGAATCCCAACGAGACCAGTTATACCAGACAGCTGGGGTCAAGCCACAGGCCCCAGGACCAGGGGAAGTATCTGTCCTACACTAGCCCTCTGAGCTGTGGAGACATCAAGGGGCAGAGGGACCCGGGGCCTCCCTGCCTCCCTCCCAGGGCGACTCCGCAGACAAGCCTGCGGGGGGAGGTGGCCGTGGGGCTGGCTGGCCAACGGGCCGCCTCGGGCTGCTGGAGGAAGTGAGCTCTGGAGGCTGCGGGAGGCAGGCTGTTGGAGCTGCAGGGTCTCTTGTGGCTGAAGCCCGTGGCCCGAGAACGGCAAGTGCTTCACCATGGGGCTTGCCCACCTCCCTGGTTCTCTGTCCTGCAGTTCTGGCCTGTAGAGGTCTCCGTATCTGTGGCGTCCCCTCACTGGGTCCCTGGCTGCCCCGGGGGGCTCTGGCAGCTTGCCTTCCAGACTCCGGATCTCTGACCCAGGGCGGCTTTTCTGGTGGTGGTCTTCGCCAAGAACAGCTTGCAAGTCTTGGGTAATTGTTTCCTTCTGGCATATTAGGGACCCAGGCTGCAGAAGCTGCGCCCGCATCCCCCGACCCCGACCGGGGTTCCAGGCGTGGAAGGCACTTGCTTTGCAAATGTTTGCTGACCGAGAATGAACAGGCCCCCGCAGGGGAGGGCTCCTCACTGCACCGACCGGGTGTGCTGTTGAGTCGTAGGCCTGGGTGACCAGAGAGAAGGGCCTTTGGCCCCATTCACGGAGCTGGTCACTACTGGGGCATCTGAAGTGACCCTCTTAAGTCTCTCTCAATCCTGCCACCCCCTGGCCACCTGAGCCTGCTCTGGGATCTCACAGCCCCTCTGGCTCTGGCTCTGGCCCTGGTCTGCCCCATTCGATGTTTGGGTCGGGAGAGGGCATCTGCTTCACCGTAGTGGCCTCTCTTGAACCCCTACAGTGTGGACACCCAGTGTGGTGAATTAGACTAAAAGCAGAACCTTAATGCCCTTCTTAGAAGACCCTCCAGCCTATGGCGGGCACGGTGTTTAAGAGCTGATATCTTCTGTGTGCCTGTCCGTCCCAGGTCGCCCCTGCTACCTTTATTTTTGCCCGGGCTCTGCTGCGCTTCACACCGCAGAAGAGGCCACTCCTGGTCCTGACCACCAGGTGGCGGCGTCCTTAAAGCCCTGGTGGCGTTCTTCCCGCCACTGGCCTGCAGCGAGGGGGAGAGGCGTGTAGGAATGATGATGCGGACTGTGTGAAAGAAAAGGTGTTTCCTGGAGGCCAGCAGCCAGGGAGGAGCGGTGGGGCGTTCTGGGCAAAGGGCAGCAGGGACCGGTCACAGCAGGAACATGGGAGACAGATGGCAGGAAAGGGGGCCGGGGGCTGCGGGTGGCACGGGCAGGGCCCAGCATGGATGTTATGGCAGCGAAAGGCTGTTGGGAGGCCAGGAGGTGCTTCTCTGTGGTTTTCAGCTGTATTCCCCACGCTGGGCCATACACTATAGGTGCTCAGCAAACACTGGCTGAGTGACGGTCACCCCATGATCACCTCAGCCATGGTGATTTCCAGCATGATGGCCCTTGAAGCCCCCCGAGAGTTTCCCTGAGCCACCGCTGCCCTAAGGGTCCTGTACCCCAAGTATGCCCCCATCTCAGGACATCTCCTCATCTCCTCTTCTCCTCTGAGTCTTTCAGGAAGAGGGTCCTCAGGGGCCTTCCGACCTGCTCACGGCCAGGACGACGGCACAGCATCCGCAGACCCTGCATGCGTGACCTGGAGGTCCCTGAAGCTGAGCGCCCCACTACATAGCAGGCCCTGGCCGTTGTCAGTTCTGTCACATTCCCTCAAAACCTGTGACCCAAGGCACCTGGGCGGCTCGGTCTGTTAGGCGACTGCCTTCGGCTCAGGTTGTGATCCCGGGGTCCTGGGATCGAGTCCCACATCGGGCTCCCTGTTCTGTGGGGAGCCTGCTGCTCCCTCTCTCTGCCTGCCATTCCCCCTGCTTGTGCTCTCTCCCTCTCTCTGTCAAATAAGTAAATAAAATCCTTAAAAATAAAAACCTGTGACCCAGTGTGGTGGGCTCCTTGCCCAGTCCCCGTATCCCAGCCCAGGATCTAGGGTTGGTCCAACAGTCTGGGAAGACAGAAACCAGACAGGTGAAGCCTGTGGTTTCACAACTGGCCCCCTGGCCCCACGTTCAGCGTCTGCTATAGATGCAGTGGGCCGCAGGCAGACGCACTGGTGTGTGCATTCCCGAGCAGCAGCACGGGACGAGAGTCCGTTTTCCAAGTTTGCTGAGTGGAAAGTCAGGAAGGGCATCAGTCAGGAGTGCCCGGTTTTAGTGGCTTGGAGGGCGTCGGTCTCATCACGGGTCCATGGAGCAAAGGCTTCCCTTCCCTTTCCTCTTATCGTGGCCAGACAGAGACAGACTGCGGGGAAGGACCATGGCAGCTCACCATTTGCTCCAGAAACCAGGCAGCGTGAGGTCTGGAGTCAGAATCCCTGGTACAAGCGTGTGATCGTGTGTGACCTGGGCCAAGCACTTAGGGAGCCCATCTCGGGGTCTAGGTCCGCCTACCAAACAGGCCAGCTCCTCCCCCTCGCTGGGGAGGATGAGGCCAGTAGACTGCAGAAGACATTTAGCTCGCCGCAGGGCCCAGCGGAGGACTTGAGGACCCGTGAGCAGAGGTCCGTGTCCTCACCATCATCACAGCTCCATTGTTAAGTCCGGAGAGTGATTCTCTGAGATGGGAAAATCAAGCGATGGTGGCCTCAGCGAGTCCCGGGCCTCACGGTTTGGATCCTGCGGTTGCTCCCACTGCCATCTGCTGGGAACAGACCTGAAGGTCAAGGGCAGCGTTTGGGTGCTGGCCTGAGCGGCCAGTGCTATGCTCCGCCCACCGACTCTGTGCAGATGCCCACGTGTAAGAGCAATCTCTGTTTACTTAGAAAGTTCTAGGAAGAAAGCCCAAGGTTTGGCAAGCCAGGAGTGAGAGGGAAACCTCCCTGTTCTTTCTCGCACGAAGATTTGACCATTCTGGGCAAAAGCATCCCAGAGCAGGGGACACCCATCCAACACCACATTTTCTAAAACCTCTAAAGCTCTCGAAAGCAATGTAAACGCAGGGAGGATGAGTCTGGAGTCCGAGGAAAACCAT
The DNA here is from genome assembly GCF_010015895.1 of Lontra canadensis. Taxonomy (NCBI): domain Eukaryota; kingdom Metazoa; phylum Chordata; class Mammalia; order Carnivora; family Mustelidae; genus Lontra; species Lontra canadensis. Next base: position 5,504,908 of record NW_022631019.1, on the reverse strand, counting down.
GGGACAAACGAGGCCCAAAGGAATTGCATGACCTAAAAGTCACCAAAATCCTCTGCTTCACCTACACGTGGAGCAGGGAGGATAAGACCTGCCTCACGTAGCTTGTAACCACCAAGGGTGAAATGGGATGACACGAAGGCACAGAGAGAGGACTCACTGATTCCGACCAGGGCGGGCTGCACGGAGGAGGTGGCATTTTAGATGGATCTAAGTCGATGACTCAGAAGTCGACGGGCGGCAAAGAGGTAGAAAGACTTCACCTGTGGGAAGAGCATGAGCACATCTGTGGCAGAGGGGGCTCTGCGGCTGCACGGGCTGGGAAGACAGGCAGGGCCCACGTCGGGTGTGGAGAGGTTAGACCTGGCTCCTTAGGCTCTGAGAAACACCCCCGCCGAAAGTGTTAAGAGGGAAGGGGTGCACTGAGGCATGTTTATAGCTCCCCCAGCTGCAGGGTGGAGGTTGCACAGGAAGGGTAATTGGGGGGCAAGGAAGTGGGCAGAGATCCTGGGCCAGATCTGGGGGCACAGAGAGGGGACGCCTGGACTCCAGGAACCCCACAGGAGCCACCTCAGTAGGCTCAGGAGACCAGCAGGCAATGGCACCGGGGAAGCAGTGGCTCATGTGGGGAGGTGGGTAAGGTGCCCTGCACAGTCCGGGGGGTTTACACCTACTGTCCCTGATTTGTCAAGAAGACGACAGGACATGTTAACAGCCCATAAACCTCAGACTCTCCTTAGAGGCTGGCGGTGGGCCCAGGACCCCCATTGCTTTTGGGGACTGGTGATCAGTGTTTCCTATGTGTCCCCAGAATATAGGGACCAAGCAGTGGGGGTGCTGGGGGCCAGGCCCAGTTCCAGTGCAGCGGGCAGGTGCACCAGTGGCCCGCCACACCCCACCCCCTCACGGCACACTCGGCCAGCACTCACAGTTCGGGGGGGAGGAGCCCGCCCGACTGCACCGGGAAGGGGCCTCAGCCAGCTCAGGGAGTCGACTGATGGAAGATGACGAGAAGACACATGGCAAAGGACCTTGACACAAGAAGTCTGAGATTCATGCAGGTCCATCAACTGGAAGATGGTGGGTGCAGGTGGGTGGGGCAAGTTGGAGGGCAGATCTGCATTCACCAGGGCGTCCGCTTCTCCCCCTGGAGGTTCCTACCTTCCCAGACGCGCTGCGACTCAAGCATTTTGGAGCCTATGATCCCTCAAACACACCAAGCAAATTGCCACCTCCGTTCTCAGATGTCTTCCTCTCTCCAGCAGGAAGACACTGCCCTTCTCCCTTGTCTCTCCAACCTTGTCACCCCATCCTCCTGCCCTGCTCGTGTTCACAGCACTCACCGCCGTCCTCGGGCACAGACCTCCGTGTATTGTCTGTCTCCTACACCAGCTCCACGAGGGCGGACACTTGCTCACAGCTGGACCCCAGCACCTACCACTGCCTGCACCCCCAGGGCACTGGATGGCTGTCTGTAGGGTGGGGGGAGGGAGGGATGGACGGATGGGTGGATGGATGGATGGGGGGAGAATGAAAGAATGAATGAATGGGTACAAGGCCTTCTGACCCAAAAGCACTGTGCACTCTGACTCCATTCTGGGATGCAGTGGGCAGGAGACTGGTTCTGCACCTTGGCACAATTGACCTCTGGGGCTGGAGCATTCCTCGTTGTGGGGGCCGTCCTGTGACAGTGGGAGGTCCGAGGCATCTCCGGACGGTAGGCACCCACCGGAGTTGTGACAACCAGAACCATCTCCAGACATCGCCGGATGTGTTCCCGGCGGGGCCGGGGTGGCAACGTCGCCACCAGGTGAGGGCCACTGAGCTCCACCCACCTCGGAGCCCCCTCCCGAGCCCCCGCGGGGAGCAGCCCGCTCCCCAGGGCACCTCTCCACCCTTGGGAGAGCCACGACGAGAAACCGTAGGCTTCGCGGCCGCCGTTTATTGTTTTATCACATATGTACATTCCGCAGGAGGCCCGTCCCGCGTCCACCCGGGCCTCGGGCTTCTCACCGGGCGGCCGCTCCAGACCCCCGGGCTCGGGGCTCAGACGTTCAGCAGGAGGGGTCGGTGCTCCTCCTCGGCGTCGCTGGGAGGAATCTCATAAATGACAAACAGGGAGGAGTACAAGCAGCCCAGGAAGGACACCAGGCTCGAGAAGTACATGACCCCGTTGGCGCTGCCCACGGCCGAGGTCAGAGGCCCCAGCACCAGGGAGACCAGAATCTGGGCCAGGAAGTACTGGCAGCTGAGCAGGGAGATGTCCACGCCCATGCCCCGCCGGGTGCCGTCCGCGCCGGACCCTGCGAACTGACCCAGAAGGAGACACCGTCAGCGGGAGCCCTGGGCCGCGGCGGGACCCGGCCCCACGTCGCCTGCAGGTCCCGGGCCCCCGAGCGGCCCACGCGCGGCCGGCTCACACTTTCCAGCGCCGACGCGCGCCAGGAGTTCAGCCAAGAGCTTAGTAACGTCTGTGCTCGGAGAGATGACGGCGGCGAGAAGAATCCGCGACTCACGGCCGCGGACGCTCCCGCAGGCCCGGGGAGCGCGAGGCTCTCCCTGGCCCCGACGACCTGGCCTTGGCCTTCCTCTCCCCTGAAAGGCAGGCGGCCTGCCGGGCTGAGGGGGCACTCCGCGTCCCGGCTCGTCCCCTCTCCCAGCCTCTGTTGGCTGCGCGGCCGTCACACACCCTGAAATAGCCTCTCACGGCTCCGTGCCTGCTGCTTGGGCTGCTTTGCAGAGCCCCTTGTGGCCCCCAGGGTGGACAGGCCACATTCCCTCTGTGCCACCCTGGCACCAAATGGGGGCTTAGGGGTAAAGACATGCCCTCTGAGCAGAGCTGTTGGAGTGATGGTGGCTGGAGGTGGGGTGGGTCCCTTCCCTCTGCTCCCTGCACAGGCCACCACCCCCCACAAGGCAGCAGATGGGTGCCCCCCGTCCCCGAGACACTGTGTGCTCTGCCTGGGGCCGGCCTCCCACATTCGGACCTCTGTGTCCTTGTGGCACCCGCAAGGTGCTCTGTGAATGCGCGTGTCCTGGGGAAAGAGTGCCTCCCCCCATGTCTATGCACAGTCCAGTCGGCAAGGCCTCAGCAGGGGTGCGGGGGGGTGGGGGCTGGCGATCACAGGTGAGCCCTGAGCCTGTGATTGGGCAGAGACTGACCAGAATGTGAGCCTCTAGAAGACTCTACAAGCAAGCGGCCCAAGGCTTCCAGGGGTGCTGACCAAATTCAGTTAGGGCGACCCGAGGCTCTCGGCGTCCCTTCGCACGGGGTGGGACAGCCTCCCACCAAGAACCGGCTTTGTTCCCCAGTCTGTTTTCCCCAGTCAAGGGGCTCTCAGGCCTGCAGGGAACAGACAAGGGGATGGTGGCCACGGGGGGTTGGGGGAAAGCAGAGGCCCCGGCCAGCAGGGGTGGCATCACCCAAGTCCCCTCCCTGCCTGGGTCTTTTGGCTGCAGCAGGCCTGGGCTGGCAGCGCAGGGCTCGCTCTCCAGCCATCACAGCCTCTGTCCCCACCGTTCCTGACCCGGGGGAGGTGCTCTCCTTGTGGCCACTGCCTGTGAGTGTGTCCTGTGAGTGTGTCCGGCTGGCAGGGAAGGGACTGGGAGGGGCCACCACGGCTGCCACCCTCGGGCCCAAGGGCTGGCTCACTGTCATGCCTGGAGTCCCAGGCAGATGTGACTTTTCCCAAAAAATATCGTGCTCAGAGCCAGCCCCAGCTGAATTCATCAGATACTTGGAAGCCCCTAAAACAACTCAGGATGCCTCCTGGGCCAAGCCTGGGGAAGGCGACAAAGCCCCAAATCAAAAGGGGGGTGTGTGTGAGAAACCCAGGGGTCAGGGTGATCTTTTAATGCAGTATTTTCAAATCTCCAAGTTACTGCAAAAAAATCCTTGATGGGAGCATTGTCGGGGCAGGAAGGAAGGAAGCTGTGCCCCCGGCCACAACTGGATGCACCTTGAAAACATGACACCGAGTGTGACACAGGTTCGCCTCCGTGACACGTCCTGACAAGCAAATGCAGAGAGGCACAAAGTGGCTTCGTGGTCTCGGGGGGCTGGGGGCAGAAGGACGGCAAGGGGGACGGCTCACGGGTATATGGGGTTTCTTTGGGCTCTGGATTGATGGCGGCGCGATGACCCAGGAGTGGGCAGACGGCACAGTGGTGTGCGGCGGCCCCCAGTCCGCCAGCCGCTCAAGGACAATCCACGCTGAGCCCAAGGTCAGAATCGTACGTAAAGATGGGATCGAGTCTCCGGGCTTTTCCTCTGGCCTAGGCCTCCGCCCTGGCTCGCCCGGGGGCTGCAACTTCCCGTCTTCAAAGTCCTGACACACTGATCAGCGGAAGCCTCGGCACTCATTCTTTGTTTAGTAATACCGGGTTAACCTTTCGTTGACCTTGACCACTGGGTGTTTTGTGACCCAGGTGAGGGCCTCCCTTGCCTCGCCCTAGGCCCGGTGCTAACAGGTGACCCCAAAACCTGCCAGAAGGGGACACGAAGGGGTGGGCCTCCCCTGCCACCATCCGCGCTGCGCGATCCTCCCCCACAGACGGGGGGGGGCCTCCCCGGGCCGCTTCCTGCTCACATTTATGCTTTGCGCTCAGCAGCCGACTTTCTGAATGTTCAAACAGGCCCCCCATTTCCCGCGCGGGGCTGCTCCCCGCGCCACGTCTCAGGTGGGGTTTCTCCAGGCCGCTGGGATGGGGCAAGCCAGGCCCAGGCGGGCCTCTTTGGGACCCGAAGCAGAAACCGGAGGCCCTTACCTTTTTGTTCTGGTAGTAATCACACAGCAGCGAGTAGGGCAGGGTGCACAGGGTGGAAAATAAAATCCCGTAGGTTATGCAGAGGGACAGGACCACGTAGAGGTTCCTGGACAGGGTGGCGAGCCCGGTCCCCAGGCCAAAGGCCAAGTAGGCAATGAAGTACAGCGTGCGGATGCTGAGGTATTCTTCTAGCTTCTCGAGAATCGCTGCGGGCCGGAAAGGCAGATGAGCAGCCCGCCGCACCCCGGCTGGGCCACTTCCCTGGGGCTGTCCCTACTGCTGGCCGGCAGCTCGCCCCAGACCAGAAGGCCTGCTTGGGGATGGGGAGCCTGGGGCGACAGCTCTGGGGGCACCCGGGCCAGGGGGGTCTCGAGGGACGGCAGGCCCTGGGGTGGGGGCGTGGGGGTGCAGGTGAAGGGATCTTGGGCCAAAACAGCAGAAGGGCTCGGGGTGCAGGACAGGGAGGCAAAACCAAGCTGGCCTGGAGCGAAGGACGGTTTTTATATTCTTAGATGGTTTAAAAAAAAAATCAGAAGGAGACAAGTATTTTGTGACACGTGAAAATTGTCTGAAATCCCAGTTCCCGTCAAACATAAAGGAGGTCCTACTGGGACTCGGCCACGCATGCGCCTTAGACAGAAGCATCTCGTCCACCCGAGGCGGCTTCTGAGCCTCTGGGGGCGCGCCCGGTGCTTCCCCGCAGGCTGTGGCCCGTGAGGCCGAAAGCGCCCTCTGTCTGGCCCTTGACGGAACCCTGGGGCTGACCCCGAGGTGAAAATTTGCCGGTGCCCCACCAGCACCCAGGCTTCCCCGCAGGGACCCAGCTTGGCTTCCTGTGTCCCCTGGGTCCCCCACCGCCAACCTCAGGGTCCCCGCAGCCTCTGGGCTTGGCTCTCCCCACATACCCTCCCCCCACCCCCCTTCCCAGCTGCCCCTTCCCTCCCTCTGGACCAGTTGCCACGTTGAATCCACATGGGAAGGATGGGGGTGGTGGGGTTGGCAGACAACACCCCCGCCTAGAGGTGACCTCCGTGTTTGTCCCGAAGCCCCCACTTTGCCCTCCCTCCCCGGGCCTGGCCTTTCTGCCCGCCGGCCCCAACAGGTTGTCCCAAACAGGGGAGCCACGCCCACGACTGTGAAGACCCGGACCTCCCTTCATCCCACGACCCCACTAAAGCCACACTTCCCACGGGGGCCCCCGAGCCCCCTCCGCACCCCCAGGGCGGCGGGTACCTGAGTAGAAGGCAGCACTGAAGGCGTAAATACACATCCCCCAGCAGCCCACGGTGACCCCGCTGTTGTATTTCTGATACTCCTCCGACGTGTGCGGGGCCTTGGGGTCTCCCTGAAACACCACCTCACCCATGAAGTCCGTGTAGAACAGCAGCAGCCCCTCAAACGAGAGCCACCCTGGCGGGGGGGGGGGGGGGGGAAGGGCTGGTGACCAGCGGCCCTGCGGCCCCGCCTCCGCCCACAGGTGCTTCGACCCCGGCTCAGAGTAATTCACGGTTCCTGTGGATCCGGAACCTGACGGAGAAAGGACCTGCAGCCTCGCTACCCGGAGACCACGTGACCTCTGCTAAGCTCGCGCAGGTTCCCCACCGGTCGTCGTCGTCTTCTTTTTTTTAAGCAAATACAGTCTTACAAACACAGGCTCTGTGGCGTGAAAGGTCATATTCTGTCCTTTGCCTAAACACTATCGTCATGAGGAGAGCGAACCCCTCACGCCTTCCAGCTGCCTTCTCCTGCCCCTCACTCGCCTCTCTGCAAGGGGGACACGCCACGGGCACGAGGGGGTGGCACGTGACCGCGGATGCGGATGGAGGTCTGCTGGGGCCCCTCCCCGTCGACACCGCAGGGCTCCGTTCCTCTGATGCCCGTGTCGGTGTCGTCTTTGGTAGAGGAAGGGGTGGCGTTTGCTGGACCCCCTGAACCCCAATAATTATCATATGCACCTCCCTATGCCATTTCGTGTTCCTAAACAGCCCCTTTCAATGGCAGCAAAGTATTGCACGAGGCAGACACGCCCTTCCTCCATCTACCCCGCCTTGCACTGCTGGCATTTTGCCTCCCCCGCACCCCTCCTCCCCGCCCCGGCCTCCCAGCGTCTGGCTCTCAGGAATCGTGCTGGCGGATCCCTGGGACGTAGATGCCCAGTAACAGCTCCGATCACGTTCTTGCCAAGAATACCAGGGAGGGTCACTGGGATAAAGGCTATGGGCATTTTTAAGATTCTTGCCTGTTGCTAAATTGCCTTCTAGAGAGACATCCTGATTTACACCCCACAGTGCTCGAGAGCCCCGGAGCATCTGAAATTTGTAATCATCCTCAGAGGCTCGACAGCCTGACGGCAAGGAGATCCCAAACGGAATGAGATGTGAGCTCGGGCTTTTCCATGGCGATCGGAACGCCAGGGCTCGTGGGCTCAAGGCCAGTGCCGGGCACCTGCGGGCACGTGGGAGTGTCTGTCTTGGCTTGAGGAGGAAGACAGCAGTGAGGCCCAGACGGGCTTAAGACCCAAGCCCCATCAGCAGCGTCCGTCACTTAACTGCGAGTGGTCCGAAAAGCTTTTGGTGACGGGAATCTGGACTGGGAGGAGACCCCGTGTCCGGCACGGGGGCAGGGCTGTGCCTCTGTTTGGACGACCTGGCTTACTTCGGGGGCTGCCTGGAGGAGGCATCTCTCTGGCCCTTCCCATGCCCCACCTTGGGTGGCATCTGGGGAGTCCACACGCATGGAAAGTGTCCCCTTGGGACAGGACGCGGGGCTCTGGGGCGCCCTGGGAGGCTGGCGGGGGCGGGAGCCCCAGGTCAGGCAGCCGCGTCCCTAGCAACAAGCCCCAGACCGGGACGCGGACGCACGGGGAGGTTGGCCGGGGGCTCACCCAGGAAGTGGTTGACGCAGAGGTTGCGCAGGGCCTTGGGCATGTGGCAGATGGTGACGCAGAGGTGCCGCACGGACAGGGGCTGCCCCGCCGGCTCGCCGGAGCCCGCCAGCTCGCTCTCATACTTGACGCCGTTCAGCAAGATGTTTGCCACCTGGGGAGGAAGGAGAGGAAGCGCACACAGGCCGCTCGTCAGGGCGCCAGGCTCCGGCCGTCGCGGGGACGCGTGTGTTTTGCTGCGATGAGAAAGTGAGGCGGAAACACACGCACTCGTGTACACGCATGCACACACGCAGTGCACGCATGCACCCGCACACACGCGTGCATACACACATGTACGCACACGGACACATGCGTGCATGCACACACAGGTACACTGTGCGCATGGGCACGTACACAGGGCACACATGTGCATGCACACGCGCGCGTGCATACACACCCTCGTGCACGTGCGCACACAGCATGTGCATATGCACACACATGTGCACACACGCACACACGCACCCTGTGCAGCACCATCCTGAACAGGACAGCCAGCGTTAGGTCGTCTCATCACATACCCGCAGCGGCCATGAACAAGCCCTGTGGCCACAGGGTGAGCCATCTGTGCCACGGAGAGGGAGTGGATACCTTGCCCAATGGGGGACACACTTGAAATATGAGAACTATGGGTTGGTTCAAATCCAGATGTTACAAATGTCCCTTCTTTTCTGGAACAGCAGAGTATAAAAGGGACTTATTGCAAGGGGCCTGGGAATCTGTCCCCCGTTTTCTCAGGCCGGTAGGACTCCCGCCTACATGGAGGCTGGGGTGGCCGAGGGAGCAGGTGCTGGGAGCAAACACACTCCCCCTGGTCCTCGGCATGGGATGCGGTCTCTCTCTGGGGCCCAGGAGCACCAGGCCCGCGGCAAACCCGCTCCCTGATTTGCTTTGCTAACCCTTCCTGGCACGGGAAGGCGTCACTCCTTGGTCGCCCTGCCTGGGTCTGGCCAGACACCAGCTGGGGGAGCCAACCGTTCTGCAAGCAGCTGGGGTGAGGAAGGGACGCCGCCCCAACTCCGGGGCCGAGGGAGCCCGTGCTGCTGTCGGCCGAGTGGTGAGACCCAGAGGAAGCTAAGAGCCCAGGATACCAGGTCCATGGGCAGTCATGTCCACGGGGCTTGTCCACGGCTGCCAGAGGAAGACCGCTGAAATGACACCTGCGTGCCCACCCGAGGCTAGATGCGTTCGTGGGTAACTCACGACCTTTCCTTTCCTCAAAGAGCTGGCTCATGGGGTGCCTGGGGGCTCAGGTCATGACCTCAGGGTCCTGGGATGGAGCCCCGCATTGGGCTCCCTGCTCAGCGGACAGCCTGCTTCTCTCTCCCACTCCCCCTGCTTGTGCTCGTTCTTCCTCTCTCTCTCTCTCTCTTTTTCTCAAATAAATAAATAAATAAGTAATTTTTTAAAGCAGGCTCATAAATGATGCTGTACTGAGAATGGACCTAGAAGAAAGGATTCGAACGGGAGTTTCAACCGTAACTAAGGAACTGTATCTGATGCCCGTCTGAACTGCTGGAAGTGGCCTCGGTGACCCGCCATTGACAAGACCTCCCGTGGAGCGCTCTGATGTCATCAAGGGACGAGGCTAACACCCTCGAGCCATTAGATCTCTTTCTTCCAACGGTAACAGGACTGCCTAACCCTCTAGTGGGTTTCGGTTCTTCAGACGTTTTCCGGACCTGAGCCCAGGAGGTGCCCTCAGGACTTCGCCACAAGGACCCATCCTCACAGCAAGGGACAGTCACTCTCGAGACGAAGAAGGCCGCACGGGCCCAGAGAAGAGCGAACCAGACGTGTGGACGCCCTTGACCTTTAACCCGAGAGAAAAGGAACAGCAACCTCAAAATGTGTCTCCGGTCCCCCTCTCCCAAACTGGGGCGTCCGTCAGCCCAGCCGGGCGTGGGGGCGGGGGCTGCCTGGCTGCGGAGAAAACCCTCCGGGGCCTGGGGGGGCTTCGGGTCTCGGGGACACGCCGCGCAGGGCAGCAGGCCGTGCCCCCGAGTGACCGCCTGCTGCCCTCAGGGCCGCACGGTTCCACAGAAGCTCCAGGTCCTCACCAGAACCTTCTCTCACTCTGTGACCCCGCTGGGGGCAGGCGGGCCCAGAACTGTTACGTCTGCTTCAAGCGAGCGGCAGAGCCGTTCTTTCACTGGAGGTGACAGCGGACTCTGACGGCGGCGAGTCTCACGTGTCAGCTGGTGGCCTCCCCGCCCATCTGATGAATACGAAATACCACACAAACAGCTTTCTGGAAAGTTCTTCACCGGCCAGTCCATGCCTCCCGCTGCCTTTTAGAATCCAGTTTCGACAGCCTCGGGGCCGGCTGAGGATGGACACCGGGAGGGCCCAGACCCGTCCGCCAGGCCTTCCGTGGGGTGTCCGTCCCGGGGGGACACTGAGCTCTGCGGGGCCCACGGTCGCGCAGCCCAAGCGCGCGGCGGGCCCTGGGAGAAACACTGCGGGTGCTTCTGACAAGCGCACTCCAGGGCCCTCTGCGCCCGAACCATCTTGGGGCCAACGTGGCCGCGTTTCAAAGCAGCGTCCCTCTGACGGGGACCGGCACGTTAAGCCGCTGCCGGGCCCCCGACAGGCCCTCTGAGCCCCCTGGCGCGGGCCCAGCATCTCCCCCGCCGCGTGCAGGCCTCGTGGGCTTCGACCCACCGACCTCCCGAGGCCTCTGGCCGGGGCGGGCCTCGGGCGGGCTTCCCAGAGCGACAGCCCCTCTTTCCATCTAACTCACGACCGGGAGCGGCCCCGGCGCCCTCTGACCTCTGCCCTCCCCCCTTCACCTCTACCTGCTGACTGAAGGTCACGTTCCTCCTCCGGCTGCTTTCGGGACCGCCTCCCCCTCCGGCCGCGTCCGGGATGGCCAGGGTCTGGGGTCTCTTCAGGATCCCGGCCGACCGCGGCTTGGGGGCGTCCAGGGAGCCCACCCTCAGCACGTCCCCGTCGGGGCCCGCGGCCAGGGCCCCCTCCCGCCCGTCCCCGAGGCCGCGGTCCCGGCGGTAGAAGCCGTCGGGGGCCCGGGGGAAGCTGACGCTGAGGGCCGGCCGCGGGGCGCTGCCCGGGAGGGCCAGGTAGGGGTCGGCGCCGGCCGGGAAGCAGTCGATGAGCACGCTGTCGATGTTGGAGGTGGCGAAGGACGAGGCGAACTCGTTGAGGCCCGTCAGGGAGCCGTCCCTGCTGCTGAAGCTGCCGTACTTGGGCGTGAGCGGGCTGAGCGGCGAGATGGGGCTGGAGAAGCTGGCGTAGGGGCCGGCGGCCGCGGGGCACGGCAGGGGCTCGCCCGCCCCCTCCTCGCACGGCAGCGGCGGCGAAGGCGGCAGCGGGAGGCTGGGGCTCTTCATGGCGGCCTTCTTCTCGCCAGGCGGCCGCAGGGGTCTCTCGGGGATGCTGACCAGGGTCAGGACGGTGGTGACGCTCAGGGTGACCGCGGTGAAGATGTAGATGACCCTCAGCTGCCCGCCCAGGGCTCTCCCGAAGCTGGTTCTGTCCCAGTGGATGCCCCCGACCACATAACCGAATCCTCCTCCGAGGCCTGGGGAGAGAAGCAGGGGTAAGTACCCCCGAGCAGGCAGGTGGGTAGGGGAGGGCCCTCTCGAGTCGTGGTTCCGCGTCTGACTCAGTGGCCAAATCCGTTGCAAGGACACAGATCCGGCATCGGTCCCTCCTAAACCCCAGGTAAACTGTGAAGGAGAATGGGATTCCCCTGGGGGGGGGGCCCTCTCCTCTAAGGGCCACCCCCTGGGGCTGCCTGGCCCCAGAGCAAATAGCATGGTGCCCACCCGTCCACATCTGTCCCAATTACCTGCGGCTTTGCTGGATTACTGAACGTCTACACTGGCTCACAGTCCCCTTCGAGGAGGCCCAGACCCCCAGGGTCACTGCCAGGCAAACAGGGAAGATCTCGTCTCCAACACACAGACCACACACACACGTGGGGGGTGGAATTCACGTGGCCACCCTGGTCGTGCTCGCCTGAGGCCCGCGTCCTCATGTGCGGCCACCACTAGGGGTCACCCCCAATGGTGACCAAGGACGGCCGCCCTCGCTCTCCGGCTCAGCAAGCCAGCAGGAAACAACAAGGCTGCAGGGATCCGGTCCTCTGCTCCTGCTCGCGGCACCCCACGGCCTCGGAGAACAGGTGCATGGCAAGCTGATTCACGCAGCACGGCGTAAAAATGTGGGCGATGCCACGTTGTGCCCAGCCAGCAGCACTTAGCTCCAGAAAGTTCTGTTTCCCCGTCGCCCGCTCCCACGTCCCCAGCACCCCGGGCCCACCTCGCTGCTACACCCCAGGGACTGCAGCCTTATCTTATCTCGAGTTCAGAGACATTTCCAGCTGGTTGGGAGGTGAGTTTCCTCCGTTTCCTCCTGCTGCGGCTGAATGCAAACGACCCGCGCGACCCGCCTCGGGGAAAACCGGCCACTTGTAAAGCAGAACTTCTGCGGCAAGGCCTGGGTTCGGACTCCCGCAGCTCAGCCTTCCACAGACCCCTCAAGCTGCCACGTGGCCCTGAAACCCATCACTTCACGCTTTCCCCCCGGAGATCCCCCATCTGTCCCCGACTGTCCCTACAGGCCTTGGAATTTCACGTAGCCCTTCCTCTTGGTATTTCTAACTCCCCACCTTCGTGGTCCCCACGAGCGTCTCCCACCTCTCTCCAAGACACAATTGCTATTTTGTGGCCCTTAAATAAGGTCAGATTTGAGATGACCCCTATTGACCTTTTCTTTTTTTAAACAATGAAGCAAATACATTCTCAGGGGGAAGAAACAGGACATTGCTCAGCCTCGAAAACACAGACAACCCGATTCAAACATGGTCAAAGGACTCACAGATCTGTTTCCCACCTATTTCTCCCAGGAAGACACACCAATGGCCGGGAGGCGCTCGGAGGGGCCTCAGCATCCGTAGCCACCAGGGAAATGTAAACCAAAGCCACAATGAGATCCCGCCTCACACCCGTCAGGACGGGTTGTATCAAAACGACGAGACAATAGCAAGTGTTGGCGGAGACGTGGGGGAAATCGGGGCCTCCGTGCCCCGCTGGTGGGGCATAAAATGGGGCAGCCGCCACGGAACACAGTGTTGGTGGGGGGCTCCTCAGAAAATTTAGAATCGAAGTACCGTACGTTCCAGCACCTTCACGTCTCGGTTTAAAGCCCAAAGAACCGAAAGCCCCCCGAGTCTGTAGCAGCGTGGGTCACAACAGCTGCAACGTGGCAGCCGTCTAGTGTCCAGCAAGAGGGGAATGGAGAAGCCGGATGCGATCTCTGCGCACAACGGTGCGTTATTCCAGCACACACCGGAGGGACATTCCGACACCCGCCACAACAGGGACGACCACTGTCCGAGGTGAAATCAGCCAGTCACAAAAAGACAAGCACCGCGTGAGGCCACCCACAGGAGGGACTCAGAGCTGTCGAAATGGCAGAGACAGAGAGAGCACATGGTGAGCCTGCGGGCTGGGCGTGGGGGACGGGAGTTAGTGTTCAGTGGGGACAGAGTTTCAGTTTTATAAGATGAGAAAGTTGTGTGTGTGTGTGAGGGGGGTGGGCGGTGGTGACGGCCCCACCACAACGGGAGTGTGCTCGATGCCACCAAACTGTTCACTTAAAATTGGTTAAGATGGTATTTTTTTTTTTTTAATGATGTGTATTCTCACAGAACAAAAAAAGAAAAGAGGGACACCTGGGTGGCTCAGTCGGTTAAGCATCCGGCTCTTGATTTTGGCTCAGGCCATGATCTCAGGGTGGGGAGGTCGAGCCCAGGGTCAGGCTCCGTACTCGGCGTGGAGTCTGCTCGAGATTCTCTCTCTTTCTGCCTCTGCCCCTCCCCCGACTCGTGCACCTGTGCATGTGCGCTCTCTCTCTCTCTCTCTCTCTCTCCAAAATAAATAAGTAAATCTTTTTATAAAGAAAAGAAAAGCAACAATTCAGAAGACTGTCAGGTAAAAAACGGGGTCCTCCTTGCTCCCCCCCACACTCCAGCACTGGCCCTGCCGAGACCCCTGAAGAAATTCCCTGCCCCCAAGCACACATGTGTGCAAACAGAGACAGCGTGGCATTTTCTAGAAGAAACAGCTGGGCTTGGGCAGACTGAGCAGTTTGCCCAGCATCGCGCTGAACAGGAGGGAAAGCCCAGAACTGATTGAGGCTTCCGGACCCTGGAGCCGCTGGCCTCGCCCCCGTGTTCGCCCAGGTCCTGCGCAGCTGGTCTTGTTACGTCTTCCCCTGGACCTTTAGAAACACTCCCCGACGCTTTCTTAAACGGGACCGTTTGAGTCCGTGTTTCACAGAAGAAAGCCGGAAGTACTGCTTTTCCGGGGAGACTGTGATAAGCAAACATCGTGCTGAATTCTCCTTTCCGCAGTCCGTTCTTTCGAAGCGTTCTCGTGTGGGGTCACGGAGGGTAAGGCTCGCCCTCCGCACCCCTCCCTTCTGCTAACCGCACAGGCTCTGCGGCTCCGTGGTCATTCCTGCCTCATGTCTCACCTCCCGAGGCTCGTTTCTCCCACTGGCCGTACATGCAGCTCGGGCGTGTGTGTGTGTGTCCGTGGCACGTGTGTGTGAGTGCGTGGCACTCGCGTGTGCTCGACTCCTCATCAGAGGCAGACTCTGTATGTGACAATTTCCCTGCTCACTCCAATGTGACCGGTCAGTACCCAGGCCACACGCGACCACACCGGCTGCGGCAGAGCGGCGAGCCCTGGCCGGTTCCCTGACACACCGGGTCCACGGAGGCCCAACAAGGCGACGCTCTGCCTCCTTATTTCGGCCCTCAAGGGTGTGAACAGCCAAACTTTTTATTGTCTACATGATGCCACTTTTCTGTGGACTTTTTGCCTTTTTTGGTGGGGGTGACATCACCGTTTAAAACGGCCCCCGCGTGTCGCGCTCATCGAGGAGGCGGTGCCGTGTCTTAGGGGGCAAACATGTGCGTGAGGTCAGCTGACACATGTTCCGGCGCTGTCGGCCACGCGCCCGTGTTTGTGGATCTGTGATCCCCGTTCAGAAAGTGTCTTTAGACAGAAACGCAGAAAACAGGTTGAAGTGCTGATGGGGTTGGGGAGCGTGAGACCCAACCCTGTCCCCTTCCTGGGCGGGGACTCCGAGCTGGCGAACTCAGGGCTCGCGGCGACTTTGTAGACAGTAACTCCTCGAATGGCGAGAATCAGGTGCCGGCAGGCACACGCACTCGGAGACTTACACACGCACACGGGTAGCTCGTGCACGTAGGCGCGCAGGCCAACACTACAGAATCCTGCTGAACTATATCGTTTGAAATGGGTGTTTTCAGTCAGCTCATGGTTCATCCATTTAGTTGAGTGGGTTTTTTTTAAGATTTTATTTATTTATTGGACACAGAGAGAGAGAGAGAGTTTGCACAAGCAGGGGGAGCAGCAGAGGGAGAGGGAGAAGCCGGCTTCCCGCAGGGCAGGGAGCCCGACGTGGGGCTCCATCCCAGGACCCCGGGACAATGACCTGAGCTGAAGGCTGACCCTTCACTGACCGAGACACCCAGGCGCCCCCCCCCCCCCCATATTTGAGTTTTACAACTTGGGTTTTGCACTGGGGCGATCGGAAATGCCCACATCAAAGTCGCCGCTGCGCCAACCGGAGACCCACCTGCCAGGAGCGCGTGGATGTTGAGGCCGCGGTCCTGGTCCGCGGGGCTGCACACGTCCATCATGTAGGCGTGGCTGGGGTTGTCGGCAGAGTCGGCGCTGAAGTCCATGAGCACCACCCCGCACACGGTCAGGAGGAGGCCCCACTCGTGGTTGTCGGCCGAATCAGCCAGCGCCGTGCCCAGGTCCCTGCCGTTGAGCAGGAGCGAGAGGCCCAGCAACGCCCCTGCGGATGGAGAAACAAAGTCACGCCCCGGGACGCGGAGCAGCTCTGTCCTCCCCCACCCCCCAGGCTGGCCCCGAGAGTTCCTTTTCCACCGAACTTTAAGCAGAGCCCATGGGAAAAGTCCCCTCCAGAATCACCACGGTTTTTGGTTTTTTGGTTTTGTTCTTGATTTTGCTCGCATTGGGGTCTTTGTTCGCTCAAGCAGAGTGGGAATGACCTAAACCTTAACTCGTTCTTGGAAAGCCAGGGTGAGAGATGGCCAGTTAACTTGGGCCGGTTCCAGGGCACTCGCTGCCGCCCCACCCGGGGAATTTTATCTGTGTTGCTGCTTTGGTCAACGCTATTTTAGATTTTGCTAAAAGGAAGCAGTTGGGGACTTTTTTTTTCCACTTTATTTCAGTTCCAAAACAACAGACCTATAGCCAGGACAAGAATGAAAGGGCGTCTCCTTCCAAACCTTGAGGTACATCGGTCACTCCAAGCACCCAGCAGTGGCTGCAGTAGGAATCCTGAAACAGAGCGGGCCAGGGGTCACTGCCGGGGCCCCCCCCCCAACCCACCCTGCATGCCGTGCTGGACAGAGACAGCCCCGTCACAGCCCTCAGACACCTGCCCCCAAATGTCCCAGAGCGTCAAGTGAATAAAGTATGGAACTTGGAGCACACAACCCCAAAGAAAACCGGAAAAACAGAAGACAGACTCTTGGAATAGCTCGGCTTCTGCCCACATTTTCTACTCAGGCCCCTGTAAGGCACTAAGCGGCCATGACCTTCCTCGGGAATCCGCAAAATTCCAGGACCTCCCCAGACCCAAGCTTTGGGGCTTGGATCCTCCAACGACAGCTCCGTGTGCGATGGTGGGAATCCTTGGGGTCTGTGAAATGCCCATTCTGTGGTCTGATTTAGACAAAGTCACTTAAACTACGGGGTGTGGTGACCCCACTGTATTCTCCCATGGCCCCAGCCCATGAGTGTAGCTTCCCTCTTGCTCCCCCTCATCCCCTTGGGACCCTCTAGCTGCTTCAACTCAGGCTTCCGGAAGCTTCCAAAGGTGTCTGGAGGCCATCCACCATTGGGGCTGAGCTGGGGCTCACCGAGGATGGGGCTGATGAACCACACCAGGCTGTAGAGCTGGTCGGGCAGGCCCATCTGCAGGAGCACCGGGGTCACGTACGCCGTCTCCATGGCATAGCTGAACTCGATGCCAAAGAGAATGCAGCCGTTGAACAGCAGCTCCCGGAAGGACCTCTGGGGGTGCAGGTCCCCGAAGTCCACCAGCTCGATCGGACACGGGGTGTTGGGGGGTGGGGGTGGGGAAGGGCGAATGCATTTCCTCCTCTTGGGGTGTCGTTTGAAGTTGTTGGCCCGGTGGCTGATATGCCGGGTCACGGACCCCGAGTAGCCCGAGATCTGAGACCTCCAGAAGTCCTGAGGAGCCAAACTGGGGAACAGGGCCTCTCCTGGAGGGGTGCTGCTCGCCGGGGGGATCATCGTAGGGGGTGCCGGTGGGTGTTCCTGTGGGGAAAGCCCGTTTGGGGGCGACAGTCACTCACCAGGGCCTCCGCCATCAGAGTTAATCTTTCCAGGTGGCTCCCCCCCACACCCTCCTCCGACTGGCATCTGCTTATCCTTGTCCTGTGGGAAGGGAGGGGTTCTCAGAGGCTAGCAATGTGCCTCCCAGAGTGGAGGCCTGCTGCTCGGGAATGTGGCTCAGGAGACCACAGCCGGCGCTCTCTCACCGCTCAGGGGGACGACCCCCGTCCTCAGGTCCCTGCACTCCAGCTCAAGGGGACCGTCCCCTAAAGAGGCTCCAGAAGGAGGGCCAGGCAAGGAACCTCCTGGAAGGTGGGAGCAGCCGGGCTCCCGCTGGCTCTGAAGGGTGCCAGACTTTTTAGGACCTGCACCCATATTCAGGATGAATTTTGCCCTGGGGAGCAGAGAGGTGGGGAGACCAGACTTGGGGCAGGACCTGAGCACCTGTGCCCGGTCAGGGGACAGCCCTTCCTTCACGGGGCGGAAAGTCACAGCGGTCCCCCTGCCTGTCACTATGTCTCCTCTTCCTGGGAGGCTGGGGCCCTTGCCTAAAAGCAAATGCTTGAGTTTAATTCCAGGCCTTTCCTTACAGCCCCAGTGGATGAGTGAATCTTTAGTCAAGTCAGGAGAACTGAGAGTTTGCTCTTGTTTGAAAATCTGCTCTTTAAAGAAATAAACCAAACACCCTGAATCCCACGTGTGCTAGATGACACCCTGAGTAGGGCTACTGTTTACCAAAAAAAAAAAAAAAAAAAAAAAAAAAAAAAAAAAGCAGGGGACACAAAGAACTAGGGAGGATGATAGATAGCCTATGTCTTTAAATCATCCTGTAGAGGAACTTCCCCCACACCCAGGCCCCGGGTAGGGAATTAGCAAGGACTCGGGCCTGGGCTCCTGCCCACTGGAGTCTGCAAACTGTCACCTAGAGGCCTGTTCCTGGGTGCAGCTGTTTTCACTGCTTCGGAATGAATCTAGACAGTAAATATTCAAAGAACTGATTCTAGTACGTTGACCTGTGCATTTTAGCCAATGTCAATTTTACTAAGCATGGGGAGAGGAAGGCTACCAAGATCAGAGGGAAAGAGACGGAGACAAACACACGAGGGGCACCTTTGAGGGTTCTGGCCGGCCTTGGTGACAGCCTACCTCGTCTGCTCACGACAAAGCAATTGCCTATTTTCCTTTGAGCTCCTGCCTGAGAAGTGGGCTCAAGACAACTTTCCCAACATCGATGGGCTTCCTGACCAGGACTGTTGTTAGTTACCATGATAAATGTTACCGGCTTCCCCCCCCCCACCCAAAACTACTTTTAAGCTTTAAAAATGAAGCTCTGATTTCTGATGTTAACTCACCACCCTCCACCTTGTTATCACTAGTCTGTAAGCTCTTTATGAAGTCCTTGTCTGAAATACCTCGTCCAAAATGCCTCGTCACTCCAGATTTGTCTCCTAAACTCCCTCCCATCTACTCAGGGGTTGTCTTCCTTCTGTCTGGAAGACACCAGCGGTGGAAGTGATGTTCTTGAGAGACACCCCAGCGGAATGCAGAGCCCCGTGTTAACCCAACCACCCATTCGTCCACCCATTCATTCTCCCTTCCCCCTACCCATCCATCCCACCTGTAACCACACCCCACCCATTCCTCGTCTAGTCCGCCCTTCTCCCTTCCAAACACCCATGCCTCACCCACCCGTCCTTCACCTACACACCCATTCTCCCATCTGGCTGAGTACTAAGTACCAAGACTCCGAGACCTCAGAGATAAAAGGAAGGCAAAGTTTTGGCCCCTGAGTTGGGTGGAAAGTGGAGGGAAGGAGTCTAAGCAGCGGGAAGCACCTGCGTAAAGGAGATGCGCATGCAGCCGTTGGACGTCGGGCGTGGCGAGAGGAAGTCATTGGGGAGGGATAAGCTGGCTACGAAGGGCCTTGTGGCCCTGCTGAGAGACAGGTTTCTATTATGTTGTTTTGTTTTGTCTTTTTTTTTTTTTAAGATTTTATTTATTTATTTGACAGACAGCAAGAGCGAGAGCAGAAACATAAGCAGGGGGAGTGGGAGAGGGAGAAGCAGGCTTCCTGTCGAGCAGGGAGCCCGATGCGGGGCTCGATCCCAGGACCCTGGGATCATGACCTGAGCCGAAGGCAGACGCTTAATGACTGAGCCACCCAGGCGTCCTGTTTTGTTTTGCTTTTAAGATTTTATTTATTTACTTGAGAGAGAGAGAGAGAGCACAGAGGCAGAGGGAGAGGCAGACCCCACGCTGAGCGGGGAGCCCAATTCGGGATTCGATCCCAGTACCCTGAGATCATGACCTGAGCAAGAAGGCAGATGCTTACCCACTGAGCCACCCAGCCGCCCCTGCTACGAGATGGATTTCACACTGAGAGGCCAGGGATGGACATACCCAGAGACCCAATCTACTCTTCCTTCTTGGACAGCTGGGGATAAGGTGGCTTATCTTGTGACCTTAGAAACATCCCATGCTCTCTCTAAAAGAAGAAAAGATATACCTAAAAACCGTGTAGGCAAGGTATACTTCATTAAAAACATAACTGGGGCGCCTGGGTGGCTCAGTCGGTTGAATGTCCTGACGATTTCAACTCAGGTTGTGAACTTAGGATCGTGATATCGAGCCCTGCGTTGGTCTCCGTGTTCAGCAGGGGAGTCTGCTTGAGAGTCTCTCTCTCTCCCTCTGCCTTCCTCCCTTCCAACACACACACACACACACAAACACACACATACACACACACTCTCTCTCTGTCTAAAATAAATAAATCTTTTTTAAAAAAAACCTTTATGAAGAGGAAGTCAAACTTCTTTTTTTTTTTTTTAAAGCTAAATTCTTGATTCTGTTCCTCCTGTTCTAGCTCAGCCCATCATAAATACTCCAGAAAAATCTGTCCTTTGGCCAGTCTTGCCTTCAAAAACCCAGGTGCCTGTTAGCATTTCCTGGAGTTTCACTCATTCCTTAAAACCACAGAAATAAGGAGCCCTTTGAACACCGAGTAATGAGACCATCTGCTTAAAAGTCAGAAGGGAGACCTTTAGCACAGGTGTGTGGGAGAGCTTGACCTGACCCCACCTGTCCAGTCAGACCCCACCCCCACTGTGGTGACTACTCTCTCTTGGCCTCTGTACCAGCTCCTCGCCCCTGCACGGGGCACCACTCTTTCCCATCAGCATTTTACCCCCATAAAGGGAACTTAGTGCACGGGCATTAGACAACTTGCCTTTTGTTTTGGAATGAAGAACCACGGCCCAGTTTGGAAGAATTTCAGATTTAGACAGCATATGGTGGGAGCACACTCTTGCAAAGGGTTATGAACTGTGTGGCTAGCCTGTGCCTCTGCCTCTGATGTGACCACGTCACCAACACCCACCCACCACGCCCAGCTTTCAAACACAGCCCGAAGCCGGTTCTAGCCAAAGGGAGACCCCCACTCCCTTGCCTTACCCCCCAAGCATCTAAGCCAGAAATGAAACCTGGACTTCCCAGAAGTCTTCCCAGAGGGTTCATTTTTGAATTGGGGGATCGGCGTTACTATTTCGTTTCAAGAATACATTTATTAAAAGCTGTCCATGAAAGTTTAAGAAGAATGCTTAAAATTCAAAATAATGAAATAGTGAAATTTCAAAATAGTGAAATTTAAAATAATGAAATAAAATTTTAATACATGAATACAAATATTTACCAGACCATCTTGCTATCCTGATCACACTATAAGCATTAGTTCAGTTCAAATATACATATATATAAATATATATATATATAAATATATAGAGGTATAGACATATATATACATATATATGTCTATCCCTGGCCCCACAAAGGTTCTAGGCTGTGCCCACCGTGTTTCTTGAATACAGGGGATGTTTCAAGTAACAAATCCCTCAAATGGCACCGGACGATTAAACCACAAATGATTAATAACAATGCCCATGTCACTTGAATGCTAAAAATTACCCTACTATGAGCCAAATCATTTCCTCACCTCTCTCTCCTCTTCTTTATAGGACACAGGCTTTGCACCTGGGGTCCCACGGGACCACATCCCTTCCCCATTCTACCTTCCAACAATTCCCAAAGCTAATACTTCGAGGAAACCTTCTCAAGTCAGCGAAGGGCCGCGTGGACCCGAGGAGGTGTTCTAAATGCACTGGTTACTGACTCGGGGCCCATCCCTCACTTCAGCTCTCCAGAATCCCGCCCCTCCCTGACAACAAATTGATCCCCAAAGCCCTGGTCAGTCACTGAACCTGGGTTTCCTTAGCACCTGACTCTACTTCCCTATAAAAGCTGAAAAACAGAAGCAGTATGGTAGCCTCAGAAATAATTTGAGAAGTTATTTGTTGATGAGATCGGAAAGAACTGAATTGCCATCAGCCTCCCGTTTCAGCCCTGGCGAGGAAGCAGGAACCCTGGGCCATGAACTCACCATCAGCTTAATCCTGGGAAGCTGACAGAGGTCCTCCCAGAAGCCCCTGCCCTCTGGAGGGTTCAGCCTCAGGCGGGAGGCGAACCGGAAGCTGATGACACCTGCCCAGGTGACCCGGGACCAGGCCTCTGGCACCAATGAGCACAACGTTAGCCTGGGACAAATGGCAGCGTGTGCGCGCCCTGCTGGCCAGGGTGAAACCAAGCTGTCAGCCAGCCGCTACCCACCAGTGGGCCCGGGGTTCCGCGCTCAGGGCGGGGGGGCCGGGGGGGTGGCGACACCGGGGGCTCCATTTACAGGTCAGTTAGTTAGACATTAAGGAAGAACAAAGGTCTCCGGGCCAACCTCCAGTCCCAATCCTGGCACTCTGATCACCCGGGGGCCTACGCCGAGTCGCTCGAGTCGCTCCAGCGCGGAGCCGGGAAGCTGTGCGGAGCACGGGGAGGAAACGGGGGTACCTGTGGTTCGAGACAGGAGGCATCCCTTTCCGAGGCCGGGCTCCCGCCTGGCCCGCGCGCAGCTCGGGTCCCTGCCCGGCGGCCCCCGGCCGGCTGCTGCTGCTGCGGCTGCTGCTCCTGCTGCAGCATCACCCCGCGGGGCGGGGCCGTGACGTCACGCTGCATCCCGCGCCGCCCGGGGCCGGTACCCGCAGAGCATCCTTAAAGCGGCACCGCCCCGCCGCGGCCCGCACCCCTCCCGCCGCCAGGGCTCGCCCGAAAGCCCCAGAAATAGGCCCACTGTTGACTTCAGGTGGCCTCAGGCATTCCCCTCTCCCCCAATACTGCAGTTTTTCCTTTAGGAATGTGTTGGTTACGGATGAATCTGATAACATTATGTATTTGATTATCTTCCTTGGCCTAAGAGTTCTCATCCCCACCCAACCCCCATCCCCCCGATTTAAAAAACAAATGCACTCATTTTTGGCAATTCTTAAAAGCACTGTTGTCTCCAGGCACTGTGCCCACTGTACAGATCAGGTAAGTTGGTCCTGCCTAAAACTATTAGAAATTTGGAAGAATTTCTTAGTATGTATTGGGGTCTACTCTATGCCAGACACTGTTCTAGGGACCAGAGATATAGCAATGAACAAAACAGATGAAAGTTCTCGCCCCTGTGGCCCAACACTGTAGAGAGGGAGCAACACATCAAACAAGACTCACAACATGAATTACTGACGTGCCTGAAGATATTAACTCCCCAAAGGAAGAGCTGGAGAGGGTGGGGCTGGGGAGGGGGTGGTGTAGTTTTAAGCAGGGTTGTTTGTGAGTCCTTATGGAGAAGGTGACATGTGAAGAAAGACTAGGAGGAGGCCAGGGGTCCAGCCATGCTGATATGTGGGGGAAGATCATTCCAGGCAGAAGAAAGAGCAGGTGCAAAGGGCCTGGGGTAGAGGTGGGGGGGGTGCTGAATCAAATAATGATAGAGCAGATAGATAGCCTGTAGTGAAATTACAACCACAGAAAATGTGACAAGAGGAAGCATGTGGCCCTGTGAAAGTTTATAATGGGGAGAATTTGACCTGATTGAGAGGGTCGGGTGCTCCTTGAGGAAAGGGACACATAGGGACACATGGGAGCACACTAATGCTGAGTAAGAAGGGCAGTGTGTTCCAAGCAGTCCACATAGGCTGAGCTCTTGTGACAGGAGAGGACATGGTGGGCGTAGGACTGAGGAACCAGTGGGGCTAGGATGTAGAGGTCAGGGTGAATGGGGGCTGGGGAGGCTGGAGAGGTAGACGCCCAGCCTGCAGGCCTTGTGGGCTGCTGTCATATTTTAAGAACAAGGAGAAGCTTGGAAGTGTCTGATGCAGGGAAGCGGATGGCATAAACAGGATTCATGTTTTGCAAATTGTGCAAAGATCATAGAGCTCAGAGTGACAAATGGGTTGCAGGGGACCGGGAGACCAGGTGGGTACACCAGGCAGGAGCTTAGAGAATGGTCTGGGCGGGAGAGGATGGGGGTGATGGCAGAGGGATGGAGACGTGGACTGGTTAGGCATCTAGGAGGTAAAAGCAACAGGACGTGATAGATTGAGGGTAGGCGGCGTGGGAAGGAGGGAGGGAGGTGCCAAGTTTTCAGCTCAAGCCCAGATGAAGGAAGGTTATTGGGAAAAGAACAGGTTGGCTGGTGGGGTGAGAGTTGCAGGTTGGCTTTGGGACAGAATGCGTGTGAGGCATCCAGGCCACCAGAGATCAGGGTCTGGAGCTCAGAGATGGTCCTTAGAGAATCAGCTGCTCACAGGGGCGAAATGCAGGCCTGGCCGTGGACGGTGGGCAGGGAGAGATGGAGGGGAGAGGCCCCTGCTGAAGCCTGCTGGGGTCTAGCAGTCTCTGGCCAGTGGAGAACAAGCCATCCGATCATTGGTTCTATCTTATTTTTCCCTCTAAACGGGAGCAATGGTTTGGAAAAATACCGGCGTGTTTTTCTATTTTGCATTTACACCCAAATGACCTGCTGTTCAGACAGGAGAGAGCTCACAGCTGTAGCTGAAATCCCTGGGCATCTTCACCCAATCGAAGCTTCTCTGGGATTCCAGTGAAATCCAAAGGGGTGTTCCTGCTGGGCGGGGGGGGCCTCTGCTCCTTCCATCTTGGCTCTGCGGGAGATGGGCTTGCAAGAGGCCCCCATTCCTCTCAGGCACAAGCCAATGTCTGCGACTCAGGGATGGACACACCCAGCAGCCAGGGAGGCCAGGATGTGTGGCCCCTGCCGGGAGGAGGAGGAAGTGGGTGTGCGAGTAGCTGGGTGGCAGCTGCTTCTCCAGCGTGTATCAGCTTGGGGGGCGGGGGAAACGGAGGGGGGGAGCCGCTCAGCAAACAAAAGCTAATGTCTCCTTTCTGGTGTTCAAAATAGTATTTTGCAGCAAGAGAAAAGGCTTGAAATCTAGGCATTGTGGAGAAGGAAACAATTTTTTAAAAACTCCTTTGACCATTTTTAACCTTCCAAAGTTAGAACCTTCCAAGATTAGAATCCTCCTTTCTTAAACCTCCAGGGGCTGACGGGAGGGTGGTGTGGGTGAGACCTCCCCATCTGGTCAGGAGGTCGAGGCAGGAGGCTCAAGCGGAGGGAGAGAGACGGACCTCACCCGTCCTGGTCCCCGGGGAAGAGCCAGGAGGCCTTGTGTCCAGGGGACCCCTGAGGGTCAAGGCTGGGTCCCACCCTGTCCTGGGAGGATTTTGCTCTGGGCTCAGCTGCCCCACACCAGGGTGGTGGCCGCAGCCTGGATGGGGCGCGGAGAGGCATGGGGGCTCCAGTCGCCCTACTCAGAGCTGAAAGCCCCCATGGAGGGGGCCGACCCTTCATCTCGGTGTGGAAGGACAGCGCCCGGCCCCCAGCAGGCGGGTGGAGACTGGCAGAGAGACCCAGGCAGGGCGCCCGCCCACTTCAGAGCACAGCCTGGGACATGGGGGATCCCGGGTGGGCGTGCACTCGGACGACCCGCCCGAGACTGGGAGCCCCGCCCACAGTCTCAGGGGGTCACGTGAGCCCCGCCCATTCCGGAGCAGCATCCCAGACACGGTTAGGACGAACCCCAAAGGCTGTTAGTGTGCTAAAGAGACCAAGTCGGACCCAAAGGGACTTCAGATGAGCCCATTGGACTCGATGTTACCCCAGGTCTGACCGAGTTGGCGTCTCGCTGACCCTCCCCCACCACGGCGCACGGTCGGTGATGGCTTTTGAAAAAGCTCCGTTCGGGAACAGATGAATAAGCGAACCCCAGTTCCTCGGCACCCCCGGGGGCGGCGAGCGGAGCAAACCTGCCGTCCAGCCAGCAGAGGAGGCTCACGAGCCGACCTCAGGCGGCGGCGAGGGCCCGCGCGCACCTGCCCTCCCGGGTGTCCGCCAGGCGGAGGAAGAGCCCCACCTCCGCGGGCCCGAGCGCGGCCGGGAGCGAGCGCAGCGCGGGCGCCCGGAGCCCGGCGCGCCAGTCCTTCCCCCACCGGAGGGAAGAGAAGGCTCTTCTGAAGCCTGTTCTGACTTTGCAGGGATTTGTGGCCCCAACGCTGAGCTGCTCTTTTTACTTTGTGAACGCACTTTTCCTGCAAAGCACACAGCCCCGCGGAATTTATGAATAATAGCATTTTTAATAACAGATCTTGTGCCAGGCCCTGCTTTTATGTACTTGAAACCTCATTTACTGATCCTCACTTTGTGAAATGGGTATTATCGCCGCCGTGTGATCCGGAAGCCCGGGGCTCCCTGAGAGGCACGGCCTCAGGGCAGTCAGGGTGGGAGCAGGGACGCAACCTCAGACTTGGGGACCCAGGTGCACACGTCCTGCGGCGGGGGCGGGAGGCCTACAGATGCGATGCCTGTAGTCTTGCTGGGGCGCGTTCCTGCCGGCTTTGCCCTGGACGTTTTGTTGAGCACCTGCTTTCCACTGGCACAGGGCTGGGAGGCATGGTGCCCAGTGCACCAGCCGGAGACCTCACAGCCTTGCCTCAGTCCTCCTTCTCGGTCCCCCAGGGCTGCGGCTTCCATCC
The DNA here is from genome assembly GCF_010015895.1 of Lontra canadensis. Taxonomy (NCBI): domain Eukaryota; kingdom Metazoa; phylum Chordata; class Mammalia; order Carnivora; family Mustelidae; genus Lontra; species Lontra canadensis. The sequence goes on along the minus strand of NW_022631019.1, from coordinate 5,478,913 downwards.
TCTGTGACCGCCCCTGCCCATCCACGGATGGCTTGTCAGGAGAGCTGCTTTCTGGGTCCTGGTTCTAAAGATGGAGGCCCTTGCAGCATCCCCAGTGTTTGCGCTTCCGCGCGTTTGTGCGCGCTTGCGCACGTGCGTGAGAACGCTTGGGGGAGAAAGCATGTGCTTACATGTGTGTTGTAGCGAAAAGTGTCCTCTCTTAATTTACATGGACTTAATGAGTTATTGATGTCCTCTGGTCAATACTGCTTTTCAGTCTTTAGGGTAGCATCCACGGATCTGACGCTCCCTACACTCACGCACCCACAAGTGCCTACTTGCCTGCACACAACCACACGCACACCTACACAGCTGGCATGCACACTCGTGTATGCCCATTGATAAGCACACAGATGCATGTACACGTGCACCCACGTGCGTGTGCACACACAATTCCCTTTGCCATGGCTCTTCCTGCTGGGGGAGCAACAGCCACCCTGAGACTCCGCATTTGAACCCAGAAGGTGTGTTTCCGTAAAGAAAAAGTAGCAAAATGATGGTCCTCTAATTCCATGCATAGCAAACAGCAGGAATATGGGACAACCCAATTCCTTTTTGTCCCGCTGGGAAACACATGCTAAAGGGCCACCCACAGACTTGCAGATGCATTTATTTGATGGACACACAGTGGGACCCTTTGCAGCTGTGTCGTTGAACCTGTGTCCGCACAGGTATGTTATGGGTTAAACAGATTCTAATGGGCTGGCTGGGGAAATCGATCATACCGTTTCTGCAGGGAAATGAGCTCTGATTTCTAAACGCGTGCCCTCCTTATAGAACCTGGGGAACCGAACCCTGTATCCGGGACCGTCCAAATTGTGGGACAAAGGGCTATTAGAGCTACAGGGTTGTAGTTAGAGTCAGCTGAGCCACAGCAAGAAGCCGGGGTCTGGACACGGGGCAGTGCCAAAGCCAAAAGGTGTTGGACTCAGGCTCCAGAACCAAGACCAAGGCAGTGACACCCACGGTGGCTGCGGACTCCTTGTCTGTGAGCCTCATCTGGGCACAGGCTTTCCAGAGAAAGTGCAGGATGCCCGGTTAAATTTGAATTTCAGGTAAACAGTGAGTAATTTTTACATATAATATGTTACAGGCACTGTTTGGCATCCGAACTCTGACGTGCTCCATCCACAGCCTGCTGGGACAGCTCCTGGAACCCGGCAGGAGAAACCGACTCTGGGAGCCGGACGCCCGAGCCGATGGCACTGCTGGATGGTCAGGACCCCGAGGCTCCGGCTGCTTTCTGGTGCCCGTGAGCCTCCCTCTGCCAAACACAACTTCGACTTGCTGGTCCCCTGAGAGAACAGTGAGCCCAGCCTTCCTAGAGATGTCCCAGCCAGCCTCTGGGTGGGTCTTGAGAGAAGAAAACTTCTGGATAGGACGCCTCTGGGATCTTGAATGTTGCAATGGCTTTTGTGCTTTTTTACCTCTTTATCGAGTTGTTCAATGTATTAAACTTCTGAGTCTACTGAATGGAGATTCCTAACATTTAACCACTATATATACAACTAATACATTTAAAACAGGAACATTTCAAATTATTTTAATCTTTTAAGAATGCCCATGAGTTAATTAGTTTTATTTTATTTTTTTGAAGATTTTATTTATTTATTTGACAGAGAGAGACACAGCGAGAGAGGGAACATAAGCCGGGGGAGTGGGAGAGGGAGAGGGAGAAGCAGGCTTCCCACTGAGGAGGGAGCCTGATACGGGGCTCGATCCCACTACCATGGGATTATGACCTGAGCTGAAAGCAGACGCTTAATGACTGAGCCCCATTAATAAACTTTTATAAAGTAAACTTTATCATGAAATCCAACAGAAGAAAGCTAGTGAGACAAAAGGAACAGCTCAGTAACTTATCACGCCATGTGTAACCACAGGTAGGTCTAGAGTGGACTGTTTGCCAGCTCCCTAGAAATCCTCCCCGTGCCATCACTGTGACTACCCCCTTCTCCTCTCAGCTCCTGCCAAGAGGTTATCACCATTTTGACTTTTATGTGCATTGCTTCCTGGCTTATTTCTGTAGCTGTAACATCTCCCCATGAGTCAGTTTTGGTTCCCCCCAAAGCCGGTCTTTTATTGGGAAGGTGGTCCCCAGAAGCAGGATGGCGACGGGGAGGAGAGTAAAGCCAATAACGAAGACGTAAATGACCAGGGAGATCGCCCATGCTGGGGTCTCGGAGAAGCCCTATGATTGTCCTACTGGAGGATGGCAGCTAGGACATTTATTTACCAACTCCTTGCCCCGCCCTCCCCGGCTGTGGGATGCTCTGGTTGGAGACACTCACTGCCCTGCACTGCGGCTGGGCAGTTTTGGAAGAAGAGCAAATCCTCAGGGTGCTGGAGAAATCCCAGCAGCTTGGGCTGGGAACCGTTGTGCTCCCAGTGGACCCAGGTGAGCCAAGGAGATGCACGGCGGGGCTGTGCAGGGCGTCCGGCCGCTGCCAGATTGCGGAGCTGGCCCCAGGCCTAAAGCCATGTGCTGCTTCTTCATCTGAAAGTCTAACTACCAAGGCAAAAAAACTAACTGAACCAAACAGTGCATTTCCTGGCCCTCTGCCCCGAGCTCCCGGCCCTGGCGGATGGGAAGAAGCTTGCTGGGCGGCGCACCCCGAGGAGCTCCGGGCTGCAGGGGGCATCCCTAGAAGCTACGGTTCTGTGTCGCCTTTCTGTTTTGTTTTGTGTTTTGGAATCCAAAGTACATGCTCGTTTGTGTCTGTCCTTTTCTGTTCTTTTTAGTTTTGAGAGTTGGCTGTGTTGTTGCATGTGGTCCGAGCTCCCGTATGTATCCTCGGAACGTACCCGCGGGCATTTATCCATCCTTCTGTTGACATGGTGGGGGGTTCGCTTTTAGGTTATTGTGATCTGGCTGCTATGGACATCGTAACACACGTCCGTGGTGCACCGATGTACACGTTCCTGTTGAGTATATATCCAGGAGTGGCATTTGGGGGGAAATATCCTTTTGCCTTCTGTAGATGATTTTAAACAGTTTTCCAAAAGGTTGTACAGACTTGCCCCCCTAATGGCAGTGTGGATTGCTACACACTTTGGTAAAGTTGTCTTTTACTTCTTGCCATCTGGTGGAAGTCCGCTGGGGTATGGTGGTATCTGTAACTACATTCCCAAAGGCTAATGAGCTCGAACATCTCTTCGTATGTCCATTGTTCATCTCAGGATCTCCTCCGTAAGGTGCCCCATCATGCCATTTCCCTGTACTCCTCTCAGGTCATCTGTCTTTCTTCTTGCAATCCCCTTAGATTGTCCGGGTTTGGGCCGTTCCTCTTTGCCATGTAAGCAAGCATTCGAACTTACACGTCTCCCTGTAAGCACGACTCTGGAGGCAGCCCACACATTTTGACATACCATTTTTTTCATTACGAGTTAGACCTTTTGGCGAGACATCCAAGGGACACAGTATGGCTTGGAGTTAGACACGTGGGCTGGTGGCTTCTCCATGCTTGGAGATGGATCTTGAGCGAGGGAACAGATACACTCCCGGTTCCGGTCTGGGGCTACGAATGGGGCTGGAGCAGTGGAGGCTGATGGGGTCCCTTGATGCCCAAGGGCCATCTGACTACCATGTGTCCACCAGGGGGTCTCCCGTTGTTCCCGCCTACCCCCTAGCCCATACCCCACTGCCTGCGTCATTGCTCCACTCACACGCACATCTAAACAGGTTCTGCAAACTCGCCAAGTCCGACCCCCAAACCCTTGACTTCCTCCCCCAGATTAGCTCCTTGCTTGATTAACCACTGTGGAAAACTGAGACGGCATTTAGGAACCCACTGAGATCTGGGCTGTAAGTATTACCTGCTTCTGCAGGAGCGTCGTCTGGCAGAAGGTGGTGTCATCCACAGCGCCGACAGGCTGCCGCTTCTCAACACCTCCTCCCGTTCCCCACATCGCGAAGCCTGGAATTCCTGCCTAGTTTTCAGGGCCCTCCATCAGCTGCTTCCCTTCTCCCTCTCCTTGGCTTGCACGCCCCTCACCCCAGCCCACACCTGTGGGCGAATATCTTCTGTTCTTTCCTGGCTCTGGATCTGTTCCCGGTGATGTGTTCAAATCCTCCCAGTCCTTGACGTTGGTCCTTTCTGCCTCACTCTCTTCCGTCTCCTCGGATGGGCATGTCCACCGCACCTGACCTAGTGCCTAAAAACACACTGGCTTCTGCAGCTCAGCGTTGTTTCAGGTCTGTTTGTCTTTTGTCCCCAAGCAAATCTGTTGGCCCTATGATGCTTAGCACACTCTCATTCTCGGTCAATCCTCCCGGCTTGTTCAATGACAGGGACTGATTTATGACATCAAAGAATGAGTTATTCTAGCTTCCCAAAACCTCCTCTCCTCCGCAGGGCGGCGGGGAGGGAGGGCTTGCCCATGCACTTGATTTCTGTACGCACACCGAGGCTGGCCAAGGCCAGGAGACCTTCTCATCTTTTGGCCTCCATGTCTTCTTGGCCACAGGGTGGGCTGCACTAAGCCCCAGGGAGCAGAGCCAGGCTTCTGTCTTCTGTGATTTTGGAAAGTGGTTCTCGTGCTTTGATGTGACTCGAGTCCACCTGGGGAGCCCTTAGAAGTGCCTGTTGGGAATTCCTCCAGAGGTTCTGACTCGGTAGGCCTGGGATGGAAGTTGAACAAACATCCTGCTGCTTCTGGGCTGATCACACCATGACCACACCTGAAACATAAGCTCTGGTGAGTTTGGGATTGGCTTGATGACCGAATGCTCCTTGGCTCTTGGAACATCTTTTCACACACAGTCTCCCCTGTCCTGGATTTTGATGAACTTGCTGTGCTGCGTTTCCTTATCGGTGTCCCTCAAAGAACATCCAAAGTGTGCCCTTGTTTGGGACAACCACCTCTGGGCTCCTCCCTACCGAGGCATGATCAAGCGTATGAACCCGGTCTGCCTGGGCTCCTGGATACAGTTTGCACTTCCTTTCAGCGACTGATCCGGCTACTGGGTTCCAGCCAGGTTGGGGTCTTGGCTGTCCAGATGGGATGACTTCAACAGCTCTGGGGCTGAGAAGGAGTTAAAAGACGGCTCTGACTCCAGCAGCTGGCCTTGGGAACGGGGCTTCTCCCTGAGAGAAAGCCTTGTGGTGTAGATCACGGTTGGGACTGGCACTGTTGGAGTGCTTAAATTACGTTAGTCTTAATTCTACATTTAGAAGCTTAAGGGAAGAAAGACCTACATGTTTATATATCAGCATATGCAAAGGAAACTTCTGGAATGGTACCCTCTGAACTACCCTAGTGTCTATCCTTGGTGGTGGTATCTGGGCGAGACAGGTGACCTTGACCTTCTAAATTCAGCCACCTTGGGACTCCTCATGGGGGCAGTTGTTGTTTTACAATGAACACCAGCTACTTTACAACAAAAGGAAGTTAAAGAGCAGAAAACCCAGCACAATTCTCTTTCAGTAAATATTCAACAGAAGTCCTCGGTGTTTTGTGGAACGAAAGTGGTGAAGCGGGTGTCCACCGCTCTCCCCTCGAGCTACACCCCGCACCAACAACTGGGATGTTTTTGGAAGGAGCTGAGACTTAGAACCAAATGGGAGGAAAGATCTTGGAAATAACAATGAGCGTGAAAGTGTCCCGTCAAATGGCTCCGTCGTCCAGGAAGGGGCTCCTGCAGTAACTTGTAGGGCGGTGGAATTGAAAGATTTCTGGGTGACCCATTTTTGCACACCTTTAAGGGCATTGTTTCCTGACTTCTAATTTTCCCAGCAACCTCACCTACGTGCTTTTGAACTTGGATGGAACAGAAGGTCGAGCTCCCGCTGGCTTGTTCCCTGAGCATCCTCTCTACGTTTGAACACTGAGGGCTTAGTCTTCATTGAATCTTGACGGGCAAGGTCACGGGCAACCCCCCCACCACCAGATCTCCACTCTGCCCTCCCACCACGATGTTCCTTCTGTCCACGAGGCATTTGGTATTAATTAACCGGCTTTGTCTTCCGCTCAGCGAACCCGCCTCCCCAGGCTTCACTTGGGCCGACGGCTCACTTGCCAACAGACAGACACCTCATTATTTACCGAGCTTGAATCGGGACTATTTTTCTGTTTCTTGGAAACCTCCCTCAAGAGCTCCATAATCTTTTCTCTGATGAAAACAGTTGCTCCTGCTGAGCGAAATCCCGCCGACGGCCCCAACACAGCCTACGTTGTTCTCTTTCTTAAAGAGATTTTTTTTACTCCATTTAACTTGTTTTTCAACTCAGTTCAATGGATCAGACTTACCCATTCAGGAGGGACCTGCTCAACAGAAGTTGTCTCTTTCAAATAAAATTAGATTCTTTACTCAAGGGCCTACATTCTGAAGCAGCCAACTTACTAACCTTGAGGTGGCCGCTGGCCCGCTATAGGGTGTTGACGAGTCCTGTTTGGGCTGAGCGGGTTCCCCACCCTGGTCCAGGCTGTCGATGTTGCAAGTAGCCCCAAGGATGGTGCCCCCTGTGGCTTCCTCGGAGAAACATCGCTGGAGTCTGTGGCACCATTTCGAAGACAGAAGATGCCAGGGACCAGGGAGGCCTCTGAAGGAGGTGAGGACTTTGGTTAAACCCGCCGAGGAACTGAGGGGACCGATCTCCTACGGCAGGGGCACAGAGGGCAGCCTTTGTCACGAAGACCACTGGATGGGTCATTTCAGGGTAATTCTGTGGCATGAGTCGTCTCCAAACACTCTGCTCATTTCTTGGGAAGATTCTTTCACTCCTGGAAGATGAATAGTCAAGGTGTTTGGTGAAACACGGAGAACATGAAGTTGCCTGGCATATTTTTCAAGAGGTGAAATGCGTCATAGTTCACGTTTTTAATTGCCTCCAGGTCCATTTTTGACCATATTCCAATCACGATCGAGGGCTTTGGGGCTTACAGACAACTTCACTCCTGTATGACCAAGTCCCAAATGGGAAGATCGTACATGATGTAGCAAAATCTTGACACTTCAAAACAAGGACACTGGGACCTGGAGAGATGAAGTCACTTGCCCATTAAACAGTGGAGCCAGCAAGAGATCACCGAGTTGTCTTCGCCCCCTGGAGACCCTTATTTGTCCCAGGACACCAGCGATTCTCAGCTTCTCAACGCCAACAGACCCAATGCCACTTTATTCTGATGATATTCACAGATAATGTAACTAATTCTAAGTAGTTGGCATAGTCTCCTAATTATAATATAGAGGAGGAATCAAACCAGGCCACTTCCTCAACCACCGAGTCCTTGGTTACAAAATCACCTTGACATTTCCCTAGCCCCATTCCTTGTGCATATCTGGGTGTGCCTGGCACAGGGTCCCTCTCCTGGAAAGCCTCCCATGAGCTCAGGTAGTTACACTTGCTTTGCTCCATGTCTGCTGAAAAATGTTCTTCCACCCAACCAAGGGCATTTACAGGAGCAGCAACATCTGCCTCCTTCACACACCAGCAGAGATGTCCCAGGAAGCGGCGCCCCCCACTGGGCTCATGGCAGGGCCCCTGGGCTGCTGCCCTAGTCTCTCCGAAAACCGGACGGGTCTCTCTGTGCATAGCGACTAGAGCCAGATCGACCATGGCAATGAGCTGACTTCGGCATTCAGAGCACGGGAAGAACATCTTTCCAGGGTTGGGATGACCATGTCACACTTCCAAACTTTATTTTCTTCCGTGTAAGTGCCCGCAGCTCACTGTTCTTTCTATGTCGTAAAAAATACTTGGCTTTAAAAAAAAAAAAAAAGTCTTCGGAGGGTTTATGCCCATGTCTCACTTCTTTGGCCACAGCCATTTCCTGCTGTCAGCTGTGTGCCTTGAGGTTAACCTGATCTCATGAACGCGCCAACAGCCAACGTAATCCACGTGATTCTGCAAACCAGCAGAGGTCAGTTGCACCGCGGCTCAGACGGAGCGATCTTCAGAGAACATAGCCGGCCTCCGCTCAGGCCTCTCTGAAAGGCCTGCCTGGGCTCTCCTTACCACCTCTACTGAGCTTTCCGCTTTGTCTTCTCCAGCCTCAGGTCCCGTCAGGGCACAGAGACGTGCCCTCACTCTGGGGCCGGGTTTGTGACTGTCCAGTCAGCATCATCCCACCGAGGAATAAAGGTTTCCACGTCGGGGGAGCATGTTTGTGAAGCACTGGCTTTTATTGCTGGGGTCTTGTTTAGACCTTGAAAAGAAGTCTTGAAATTAAGAGAACTTTAATTTTTTTTTTTTTTTTCTGTATCCAACTTCCGGCATTTACCGGGGAGGTAATTACAGCCAACGTTCTGCCCAACGTTTGGGTGCAGAGGAACTCACTGCCCATCCTGCCGCCACCGAGACGTCCACAGGAGCAAACATGCAAGCCCAAGGTGCTCCCATCTGCCGCTTGTGGTCCTCGAGAAACAGCCTGGAGTCACGCCCGCCGGTGCACGACCAAACCTCTTGCTCTGGATCAGGCTTTGCAAGAAGCAGTCGCAGAAGCAGACGACTAGCCGTGGAAGGTTTCCATCCAGAAAGATTCCAGCCTTCTTCTTTAACAGTTAGTTGTGGTGTAGTTGAAAGTTGATTCCGCGAAGACTCGTGCCTTTCCCGGTAGGTCTTGTTACCATTAAATATGATGACGACAACTGTCTTCTACATACACTGGGGCCGAAGAGAATGTTTTCTATTTACTACACCACTTCCTCTTACTGGGTCCCCAGGAAGACACCACCCCTTGGGATAGGGTGGGACCACGTGACTGCGTTCTTGCTGTTGGAACGTGAGTGGGAGGGGTTGGCCTCGCTCAGCTCAAAGCTGTGCAGAGCAGATGTGAGCTTGTGCTCTCGTTCAAGGGCTGTCCGCAAAGAACTTCTGGGTAGCAGAGATGCCAGACAGAAGCAGACAAGAGTCCCCGAGTCACAGCTGGAGGAGAGGCGCCCAACTGTCTTGCACTGTTTTTTTCATCATCTTGCTTGACCCTTGAGCTTTGGGGGTTGTTGGTGGCTTAAACTACTCTAGCACCTCACACTTTCAAGATAACACATTCAGAGGGATTAAAGGGACTTACGGTGTCTGAGCCTTGAGTTACACCACGAGAGACCTCATTCTGGGGCGCCTTCCCTCCAGTAGTCCAGACTCAAGGAGAACCATCGCTGCTGGAGCCATCATCTTCCTAACGCGCATTGTTTGGATGCATTTCCCAGTGACGCACTCTCCTCGTGACTCAGTCGGCAAACAGGGACTGGGAACGTGTCTTGGCCAGAGGACAGTGCTCATGTCAGATCTGAACAAGCTCAGAGGGAGGACGGAGCTCTACCACACTTTCAGTCCTGGAAGCAGTGACAAGACCTCACTTTGCACCATTCTGGAGAGTTTTTGATGGCTGTGTGAGTAATCGGCCATTTTCAGTTACATAGCTCCCCCCAAAGCAAGAGAGGCTCAGACAAACATTCTTATTCTTTCTGCAAATGCTCTGATCAACAGCTCACTCCGTGGCCCGTGGGGCCACCCGATATTCCTTGCAGATACCAATTGCTGGTCCCCTCAGGACGGCTGTAGAGACCTAAGATCTTTGCCAGCTGATCTGGCCTCCGCAGGCTCCTTAGTCTTTCTCCCATTCAGCAAGTGGCATTAGAGACACTCTGGCCATTTGGGAAAGTATAGACATTTGAAATGGTGGCAGCGTGAGAGTATCTTCTCCCCACGGTCAATAAGAATTTTTTAGACCTTTGTAGGAGCCTCCTTTCCCCGCTACAGAGTGGGGCACGCATGGGAGCCCATCTTCCCCTGTGCAGTTCAACTCACCCACTTGAGAGCCTCGTTCTTCAGCCCTCCAGAGTGGGTCCCTGATTCCCTGTCCATCTACCTGCTTGAGCTCCTTGAACTTCAGGAGCAGATCTCCAGGTGTGCACCCGAGTGCCTGGGACTCAGGACAGATGCTTGCTTGACCTGCTGTGAGTGAAGTAATGTAACTCCTTTGCTTTTTGTCCGGATGTCCTCACCCCAGGAAACCAATTCTGAGCGAGTTCTAAGTGAGGGAAGGGCTTCCTCTCCACCTTTGCTCCACTCCAACCATCTTTCACTGCATTCCCTCTCCACCTTCTCTGTTTTGTCACCTAGGTTGTTTGAATCTATCCTACCTACTTCACCAGCTGTCCCCACACTTTCTAGAAATTCTGAGATGTTCTAATACCAGATTTTTCTGGAAAGGAACAACGTTGGGGGAACATTAGCTTTGGAAGTACAGTGATAGGAGGAAGGTAAGGTAAACAAATCATGATAGAATTCCAGCCCATCTGCGCCCTGGAAAGCTGTGTCTGACATTGAACCTCTTATGCCTTGTCACCGGAGAGGACTGTTATTCCTTGTAGGGAGGACTGGTGAGAAGCCTTGGTGAGATGAGATTTTACCTGGAAGTGTGACCGGAATTCTCACACGGAGCCAACTGAACACAGCTCCAGCTCTGTTCCTTCTTATAAATAAACCTGTAAACACCCCTCATCTTCCGAAGGGTCACGTTGTCAGCCTGACACAGACTTTCTGACTCACTTCTAAGCCCCATCGCGGCCAATTTTCCAGTTTGAAAAGAGGAAAGCGTCATCAAAGTCTTCATTTCCATTTGCCCTGTGGAGGAGGATGGAACACATGGTGAGTTGGAAGTTATGAACAAAATAAGTTTATAAAAATTCCAAATAAAGTGGCACCTCAGACGAAATTAGTCAGACTTAATGTGGCAAAGTTGCCAGCCCTGCATGGATTGATGTAACAGGGAAAGGGCTCGGCTGGGACAACGGCAGGACAAACTTGGGGACACACATGGACATAGGAGAGGACACTCTCGGGCATGAAATTGCAGACCCTCCAAACAAAAGATTACAGGAAGAGAGAGCTCAGCACACCATTTGTCCCACTGCCCTGCCATCTAGAAGCTCAGAACAATGACAAGAAAGTAGATGCAAAATAATAATTTCTATTAGGGTCCATCTTGTGTCTTGTTAGTGAAGGATACCAAGACACATTATTCCAAAATGTGCTGCTTTGATAAAGGGATTATTTTGAGTCATAGGCAAATGCTGGGAGGGACTTCCTCTGGACCTCCTTCTCCTGACTGAAGGCAGGTCCTCCTAAATGGCCTCGGCTCTCATGTCCCCTTGGGAGTTCATCAACCAGGGAGGAGGGACTTGTGTCCCGGGAGAGGAGACCAGAAGTCCACACCACACACAGACTTTGTCACAAACGATCACACCTCCCATCTGTTCTCCCAAGGGCCCCTTCATCTTTCCTGAAAATCATTTCCTCCCTCCTTGAGAGGCCCACCTCCTGCTCCCCCTTCCCCTACTAAGATGCTACATAAACTTTCAACTCTTGCCTCCTTTCTGAGTATTCAATTTTTCCCCTGCGATGACCTGTGTGTGGAATACTAAAAATTAATTCATTTGTATACCTTTTCTCCTGTTAATCTGCCTGTTGTTTGTTTATTCCATAGACCCAGCAATGGAGACTAGGAGGGTAGAGGGAGTGTCCTTCCTCCTCTACATTATATTCATGTGAGATTTTTACACACACACACACACACACACACACACTTAAGCAAAAGACAATCAATTTTATAACAGAAAAATGAATATACAAAAACCCTAAACAAAATCAACTGATATAATAATGTATTGAAAAAATCGGAGGGCAAGAATTTTTTTTTCAGAATTTTCAGTTGAGATGCAATTCACAGACTACAAAATTCACCTGGTTAATGTGTACAATTCAATGGTTTTAGTATATTTGCAAGGTTGTGCAACCATCACCCCTGACTTGTTCCAAAGCATTTTCATTGCTCCAAAAGGAATCCCATACCCACTATCAGTCCCTCCTCATTCCTCCTTCCCCTCTTCACCTGGAAAACACAATCTACTCTTTGTCTCTCTGGATTTGTCTAGTCTGAACATTTCCTATCAATGTAATTGCTTAACACTTGTCTGGCTTCTTTCATTTAGAGTAATGTTTCCAAAAATCACCCACTTTGAGGCTGGATCAGCACTTCTTTCCTTCTTATGGCTGAATGATATTAAACTTCGTATTTATCTGCTCATTAGCTTATGGACATTTAAGCTGTTTCTGCTCTGTGGCTAACATGAATAATGCTGCTGTGAACATTTGTGTATTAGTTTTTGTGGGGGCATACGTTTTCAGTTATTTTGGGTATAAACCCAAGAGTGGAATTAATTGGCCATATAGTAATTCTATACTTAACTTTTGAGGAATTGTCGGACTCCTTTCCAAAGGGGCTGCACCATTCATTTTATCTTCCCACTAACAACGAGTGAGCGGTCCAATCTCTCCACATTCTCATCTATATTTTTTTATTGCTCTTTTACAGATTATAGCCATCTTACTCTGTGTGAAGTTAGTATTTCATTGTTCTTCTTTGTATTGATTTGCATAATAACTAATTTCCCTAATGACTAATGACATTAAGCGTCTTTTCATGTGCTTGATGACTATTCTTCTTTGGAGAAACGTCTGTTCAAGTCCTTCGCCCAATTTTAAATTCAGTTGTCTTTTTATTGTTTAGTTGTAATACATTCTGGAGCATAGAGCCTTTCTTACTGGATATACACTTTGTAAATTCTCCCCCATTTTTGTAGGTTGCCTTTCCACTTTCTTTACAGTCTTTTGATGAACAGAAGTTTTTAATTTTGATGATGTCCAAATTATTTATTTTCCCCTGTTGTTTGTGCTTTTGGTCATCTTATTTAAGAAACTGTTATTTAATCCAATGTGATAAAGATCCTATGGTTCCCTCTAAGAATTTTATAGTTTTAGCCATAACAGTTAGATCTTTGATCCATTTTGAGCTAATTTTTGTATATATTGTGAGATAGGGGTTTGAGTTTATTTTTTTGCATGTAGATATCTGGTCGTCCCAGCACTTATCTTTTGTTGAAGACATTATCTTTTCCCCATTGAGTAGTCCTGGCACACTTGTTGAAAATTAACTCACCATCGATGTATGGTCAATTTATTTTTAGACTTTCTGTGCTATTTCATTGATCTTTATGTCTATTTTATCCCAGTAACATGCTGTCTTGATTACTGTAGCTTTGCAATAGATTATGAATTTGAGAAGTATAAGTTCTCTATCTTTGTTCTCTTTTGTTTCTTTTCAAGATTATTTTGGCTATTCTGGGTCTTTTAAAATTCTATATGGCTTCTTTCATAAAAAAAATAGTAAGCAATTTGGATTTTGATAGGGATTGTGTTGAACTCTATTCTATACCTAGAGAAAATATGTTTCAAAAATGAAGACAAGATAAAGATATTTTAAGACAAATAAAAGCTGAGATGATTTCCCATCAGCAGATTCACATGAAGGGAAATATGAAAGAGAATTATTTTAGCAGAAGGAAAATTATCTGAGAAGGAAACATGGAGAAATAGGAAGGAAGGGAGAGCTTCAGAAGAGTAAAACTGTGGGTAAATCTAAATGAATTTTGATATATAAAGGTATTTTATATAGTGATATGTAACTGATGGTTTGTTATTAAGGAATCAAAACATATGGAAATATAGGGGTGCCTGGGTGGCTCAGTGGGTTAAGCTGCTGCCTTCGGCTCGGGTCATGATCTCAGGGTCCTGGGATCGAGTCCCGCGTTGGGCTCTCTGCTCAGCAGGGAGTCTGCTTCCCTCTCTCTCTGCCTGCCTCTCTGCCTACTTGTGATCTCTGTCTGTCAAATAAATAAATAAAATGTTTAAAAAAACATATGGAAATATAAGTGGAATTAAAATACGTGACAACAAGAGCACAGAAGTTGAGAACAGGGTAAATACAAAGTGTTACCTTATCTGAGAAGTGGTAAAATTACAACTTACATTAGACTTTAATAAATAAAGCCTGCAAAGTGAAATCTCCAAGATAACCAGCAAAAGAACAGTACAAGAACGTATAGCAGGTTAATTGGGGGGAAGGGAGAAATAATAAAATATAGCTGAACCAAAAGAAGAAAACAGAAGGGAGACACGAGAACACAGATGGGACAAATAGTTAAGATGATAGATTTAAGTCCAGCTATATCAGTATTGTGTCAAGCGTAAAAACACAAAATTCACAGTTAAGAGACTATCATTAATTAAAAGATGATCAGATTGGATAAGAAAATCTTTCAACTATATGCTGCTACCAAGAGACACACCTTAAATATCACAAAATAGAAAAATAGAAAGTAGAATGGATAGAAAAAGACACACCATGAAAAGGCTAACTGTAGAAAGCTGATGTACCTATTTTTTTTAAAAGATTTTATTTATTTATTCGACAGACAGAGATCACAAGTAGGCAGAGAGGGAGGCAGAGAGAGAGAGGAAGGGAAGCAGGCTCCCTGCTGAGCAGAGAGCCCGACGCGGGACTCGATCCCAGGACCCTGAGATCATGACCCGAGCCGAAGGCAGAGGCTTAACCCACTAAGCCACCCAGGCGCCCCTGATGTATCTATTTTAACACAAGTGCCCTTAGAACAATATGGGTTTGAACCGCTCGGATCCATTCATGCATGGATTTCTTTTTGATAAATACCGTCCACTAGTGTAAATGTATTTTCTCTTCCTTGTGATTCTCTTAATAACATTTTCTTTTCTCTAGCTGACTTTATTGTGAGAATACAGTATATAATACATATACAAAATATGTGCTAATCAACCATTTATCTTATCAGTAAGGCTTCTGGTCAGCTGTAGGCTACTAGTAGTTAAGTTTTTGTGAGGAGTCAAAAGTTATGTGTGGATTTTCTACTACACGGGGCAGGGTGGGGGAGTCGGTACCTCGAACTCTCAAGTTGTTCAAGAGTCAATCAGCAGACTTTATGTCAAGGAGAATTGTTACAGTTACAGAGGAAACTTTCCTAATGAGAAAAGGGTCATTCCATCAGGAAGATTTTAAAGATGCTCAATTTTAATGCACTTAATACAACAATCCCAAAATATATTGACAAAATTATGGGAAATACACAAATCCACCTTTACGGTGGAAGATTTTAACACATCTCTCTTCATAATGAGCAAAGACAATAAAATAATCATTAAGGAAAGAGATTTTATTAACCTAATTAACAAGTCTGACCTAATTGATATTTATAGAACAGTCTCCAACCACAGAATGCACAGCCCTTTCAAGTGTACCCCGGGCACAGACAAATATTGACCAAATGCCACACCTGCTTGCAAGTTGTAACACGTTTCAAAGGATTCAACTGCACGCAGAATGTTCTCTGCAAATAGCGGAATTAAACTGGAAATTAATAGTAAGGAGTCAATAGACCCTCCCCCTGAATCTAGAAATTAAATGATCTATTTCTGAATAACTAGAGTCAGAGAAGAAACCTTACTACAAATAACTTGGAACATATTTTGAACTGAGTGAAAATGAACATAACACACCCTAAAACCACGTTGAAAGGAGGACTTATAGTCTTCAGTGAGCGTGTGGCATAGAGAAGAAAGGACTGACATCAATGACTTAAATATTCAACTAAAAAATGTCGGAGAAAGAATGGAAAATTAACCCCTCCAAATAAAAGGACATATACAATAAATATAAGGCCAGATATTAAATAAGAGAAAACACAGGTGAAAGCAAGAATCGGCAAAGCTCCAGGTGATTATTTTTTTTTTAAGATTTTATTTATTTATTTGACAGAGATCACAAGTAGGCAGAGAGGCAGGCAGAGAGAGAGGAGGAAACAGGGTCCCTGCTGAGCAGAGAGCCCGATGCGGGGCTTGATCCCAGGACCCCGCGATCATGACCTGAGCGGAAGGCAGAGGCTTTAACCCACTGAGCCACCCAGGCGCCCCTCCAGGTGATTCTTTGAAAAGATTCAGGTGGGAGGAATTACCAAGAAAAAAAAGAACGCACAAGTATCTGGAAGAAAACAGAGGCCATTGCTATAGTTCCCACAGATGTTAAAAAGATAAAAATATATAGCTTTATGCCAATGCACTTGAAAATTAAGGGAAAAATTCCTAGAAAAAAAAATATACCCCAAATGCAGGTATTAAAGAAAGTGCATCCATCATTTTAAATCTTCCCACAGAAAAACTTCAGGCCCAGAGGATTTCATCAATAAATTCTTTTGAACATGTAGGGAAGATAAAACACCAATCAGAAAAGAAAGAACATTTCCCAACTTATCTTGTCAGCATCAACTCTGTGCTAAAGCCTGACTAGGGTGTTAGAAGAAAGAAACATCTCTCTTGTGATTATTGTTTATAAAGTCCTAAACAACAATCCTACACTAGAACCAATTTCAGTGATTAGATATAAAGGTTAATATATCAAGACCAACTGGGCTTGTTTCAGAAATGCAGGGTTGGTTTGCTCCTCAAATGCACGACCTTATCAGAAAAGGAAAAGTCATAGGATCATCTCAATATATGCAGAAAAATCATTTGATAAAATTTAATGCCCATTCATGATGAACATTTTCAGTAAATTGATTAATAAGAGGGAACTTCTTTAATATTAAAAAGGTATGTACAAAAACCCTACAGTAAATATTGTAGGTCCTAGCCAGTTCAGTAATCCAAGAAAAAAAAAAGTGATACAAAGATTCAAAAGCAGGAAGTAGACTGTCATTATTTATAGACCTCATGATTGGTTGGGCAGAAAAAAAAATTAAATACACCAATAAACTCTCAGAATTAATAACTGGATTTAGGAAGATCATTGAATGCAAGATGAAGATAAAAAGTCATGTTTTACTATTCCACTAACAACTAGAAAGTGAAATTTAAAAATAAGATACCATTTACAAGTTTCAAAAGCATCAAAAACACAGAAAACCTAACAAAAGAAGTTCAAGATCTATGTACAGAAAACTACAGAACATTATTGAGATTAATGGAAGGAGACCTAACTAGCAGCAGGCATTACCAGCAATAGCTTAACTATGGAAAGAGCCCAGATGTCCATTTACAGATGGTTCATATATACAATGGAATACGATGCAGCCATCAAAAAGAATGGAATCTTGCCATTTGCAATGACATGGATGTAGCTAGAGCATACTATGGCAAGTGAAATAAGACAGTTAGAGAAAGACAAATACCATATGAACATTGGGGAAGGGGAAAAAAAAGAGGGAAGGAAACCATAAGAGACTCTTAACATTAGAGAACAAACTGAGGGCTGCTGGAGGGAAGTGGGTGGGGGAGGGGCTAGATGGATGATGGGCATTAAGGAGGGCCCTTGTTATGATGAGCACTGGGTGTTAAATGTAAATGCTGAATCACTGAACTCTACTCCTGAAATCAATATTACACTATATGTTAACGAACTAGAATTTAAATAAAAACCTTGAAAATAAATAATTTAAATTAAATTAAAAAACAAGAAGAAGACCTAAGTAAATGTTCAAGGGTGAAATACATAATTTTGTAAAGATGTCAGTTCTGCCCAAACTGGTTTGCAGATTCAGTGTAATCCCATGCAAATCTCAACATGACGTGTGTGTGCGCACATGCGTGTGTGCACAAATAGAAAAGTAGATTCAAAATGTATATAAAAATGCAAAGATTAAGAATATCCAAGATAATCAGAGACAAAAAAGTTGGAGGACTCTCTCTATAGATATCAAGATACTTGAGTTTCGCTATCTTTTGTGTCATGCAGAGTACTGTATAAAACTGGTTTTGCCTGTATCATGTGGGGGTCTTGGCAGTGTATCTCTACAGGAAAGCAGGGTGCTTGGGTGTTTTCTCCTATGACTAAAGCCACTTGCATTTTCAGCTTGTGCATTGTGTGTTCATACCTCTAGTCGTTCTTCTATGTGGCTATTGCCCATTTTATTTCTAGAAGTTTATTTACGTATTAGGTATTAAAATGAACTGTATGAAATTTGCTATCTCTTGAGGTCCAAATGGTTAAATGCCCAGCAATTTTAGGTGGCCTAACTTAATGTATTAATCCATTTGTCTGCAACGAACACTGTAAATGTTTCCTGAACTTTGTTGTTTGTGCTTTTACTTGGCTTATGATGCTTTTGGTCATGCAAATTTTATCCCTTTTATGTAAACACATTCATCAGTCCTTTTCCTTATTGCTTCTGGGATTTGAGTCATAGTTAGAAAGTTTCTTGGTTGTAACTCCTAGTTCATAAAGAAACTTCCCCATGTTTTCTTCATTTTACATCTAAATCCATGATCCATTTGGAATACATTCTGGTGTATGGTATGAGAATGGGCCCAATTATATATAATTTTTCATAAACCTTTCGGTGTCTCAATAACATACATCAAATTCCACTGATTTGAGATGTCACCTTAATCTATACTGAATTTCTATATTCGTTTGCGTCTATTTCTGGATTTTCTGTTTAATTTGTCTATATACATGTTCATAACGATACCACATTGTTTTCATTATAGGGGCTTCATAATGTGCTTTAATGTTGGATATGTTACTCAAACTCCCAACACTGCATTTCTTTTTTTTCTTTTTAGATGTATTTATTTGAGAGAGAGCATACATTTGGAGGGGGGTGTAGAAGAAGAGAGAGAATCTCGAACAGACTCCCCATTGAGTGGGAACTCCTATGTGGTACTTCCTATGACCCATGAGATCACGACCTGAGCTGAAATCACAAGTCGGTCACTTAACCAACTGAGCCACTCAGGTGCCCCCAACACTGCATTTCTTTTCCTGGCTTTTCTTTGCTTGTTCATTCCTTTTCATGACATTATAATCAACAGCTCCAGAGACCAACATGATATTCTCATTGGTGTTGTGCCATAAATCAACTTAGGGAGGACTGGGTTTTCTATTTCCTTTCCAGTAAATTTTGACTATAATTTTTTATAGTCATAATTATATAATTTGAGCTATAATTTTTCCAGAAATTTGCCCAGTAATCTCAGTATCCACCTTCTTTGGCATGAAGTTTTTATAATATTGTCTTTCTATATTTTACATTTCTGCTGATTTGTGGTTGTGTCGTTTTTTGGTCCTTTGTTTTCTTTTTTTTTTTTCCTATCTTTTTTTTCCATGAGCAATCTTTCCAGTGGGTGGATTATGGATTTCCTTTGAATTTTCAAAAGGTAAATGTTTGTCTGTCCTGTATGTCTCTCTCTTTTTTCTTCAGTGGACGTTTCACTCATTCCTTTTCATCTTTTCATGTTTGCTGTTACAGGTGTTCCGTGTTATAACTTTGCTCCGGGTTTCAGCTCTCTGTCACAGACATTTTGCTATGTTGTGTTTTCTTTGTTGTTCTTTTCCCAAACATCCTGCAATTTCCTTTTATGCTTCTACATTGACTTGAGTCATCAGAAGTCTTTACACTTCCAGGTGAAAGGTCCTTTTGCTTTTTATTTGTCATTAATTTTGTATTTTTATGGTATTAAGGTCATTTCACAAATGAGGCCCAGAGAGGTTAAGTGACTTGCCCAAGGTCACACAGTGAGTAAGAGGTGGGGCTGGAATGGAAATGAAAAGTCCATTTCCCTTCCACTGCCCTTCCCTGCCCCTATGGCTCACGGGGAGATATGCTACTTAATCATCACCAGCACAATTCCGGCAGGTGTCATTATGAGACAGTGAAGCTTAATTGAGAAACTGTAATGGACTATTAAAATTTAATTTCCTTGGGTAGGAAATTGGAATGTCAGAAGTCATAGTTAAGTGTGGGGGGGATTTTTCTTGGTATAAACTCAAATTACTCTTGATCTGGATTCCCTCAGAGTCGGAGAAATGTTTATGTGGGAGGATAAACCCAGGGAGCAGCAGGAAGGGTCAGAGAAGCAGACATAAAAGGGAGGGAAGCGATTCAAGGATGTGTTATGGAGTTGGCCATGGGGCTCTGTCTGGTGGGGCTGCACAAAACAAGTCTCAGAACTGTCCTCCTGGGGCAAGAAGAGAGAAGAATGTGCGGACCAGCTCCTGCCCACCATGGCTCAGGGGTAGACCACAGCTCCGTCTCCCCACACCTCTGGGCTGGACGGTGTTGGGGGGGGGATGTCAGCGCTGAAAGGCACCCTCTCCCCGCATCGCCTGCTACGTGGGGGCTTGAGACAAGATTGCCCCCCGCCCGCCCCAACCCACAGAGCTGCTAGATGCCAGCTGAGAACCAGCCGGGCAGAGCAGGAGGGGAGGTGGACAGGACTGGAAGTGGAAGCTGGAAGTGCCTGACCCGATGCTTAAAAAAACTTCTGATGTGAATCTTCAAAATTGCAGGTCTAGTGGAGAGTAGGGATCTCTATTTTGCAAGGAATGACCCTTATTATCAAAATGGATATGGGTTCTTAGAATTTCATTACGACCAGGGAATATGTCATTTTAAACTATGTTTGCTTTGTTTTTGCTTCTGTGTATGTGCCCGTCAGGGGCAAGAAGTTCAGGCCACCAGCCAAGACTTGATTATAGATGAAGGAAGGATAAAACGAAAGGATTAAATCTGTCTTGACAGCAAACTAATCTTGAAACCCAGGAGCTAAGTTAAGGAGCTATAAACACACTCATTTTCCCCTTCACTACTTTCTCCTCCACAGAGGACTTGTGGCGTTGACCCACATTTACAATAGAATCTCTTATTCTATACATTTATCCTAAGGCTAATTATTCTAACTTTCAAATCCTAGGTTAATGTTTAAAAATCTGCACATATCTCTGTGGTATTTATGACTCACTAGTACTGTTAATGGAGGCAGGGAAATAAATAACGTCCAGTACATAGCTTAATCCTCTCTCCACTGACACACCATTTCCATTTCTACTCAGAGACCTGATGCAATCTCCCTGATTCTCCCCAAGGAAGAAATGCCCAGGGGCCATTTCATCCACAGGGAAACCGGGAAAATTACTTTTCCCGTGACACAGATACCTGTGTTGAGACGGCGATTCTATACGAATTTATTCTATATGAATAAATTCAGGGTGTGGTGCTCATAGCACGTGGCCCGTGGAGAAGAAAGCGAGAGGAGACTGGGAGCTGGCAGAAGACCCTGGGGGTGCCCACCCAGGGGTGCCCGGAGGACCCGCTGTGCTGGGATTCACAAGTAATCATTCTCCCTCTTGGTTTAAACGTCAACAGTTTGTGTCCTTCCGTGTTTTACAAGACAACATTTTTTGCTGTTCTGAACTTTTGGAGGAAGAGCTCCCATTTTGAGGCAAACCACGCCGGCTTGGATTCATGAACGTACGTGGACTCTGGGATATATTTAAAAGCTGGAAGTTTTCCTTCTCTCTGACTAGCGTCCCTGTGGAAAAATCACAGAAGCCCCAACTGCAAACATCCCTTAGAGGGAAGATGTCGTCACTGTTATTGTTAATATTACTGTAATAATCGCTTCTCAAGAACTCGGTCTTTCATGGAAACCAATGAGTAAATGAGAGGCTCACGGGGAAAATGATAATCTTCGGGCGGCCTTTGACATATAGCTGCTGGGCTTGGTGAAATCAGGGAAAAGCCTACGGAAGACCCACCCCCGTCCTCCACCCATCCTCCCATTAGCCTCATCCGGAGATGGTCAAAACAGCACAACCAACCTCAAAACACCTCTGGAAGTGACCATCCTAGGACTGAAAGTGACTCGTTAAGTCTCCGGGTGACAGTCTCTCACTGACTCATATGTGTCATAGTTCAGATGAATAAGACTTTCCTGGATTAACTCAGATATAACTCAATTACCCAGTGAGGAAGAGCAATTTTCATTTACAGAAAACCATTACAGCCCATAAAACTCTTTACCCGTGACGCTCCCCAATTACTAGTGACCCGGGCCGGGCAGTCGCATGCTTCCTGTGTGCCCCGCGCCACGGGGGCGGCCCTCCGTCCCTCCTCCGTGACAGGGAGCCCGCGAGCTGGACATCGCTCATCTCTCAACAACTTTCTGACGGTAGGAAGACTCTCTCTTCCCGTCACGCTAACGAATGATGCCTGTCGTTCAGAAGACGTGGGCATTCGTTTCAAAGGTCTGAATAACAACCGCCAGAAGTTTGACTTTATGAAGTGTTGATTCTCCCCAGGACGGTTCCCCAGACCCAGAAACAGTGTGTTTTCCTGTGCTGTGTTCTGGGAGACACACTGAAATGATTATGGGATCGTTCCAACAAAGGCGTCCTCGTTTCTTTCTCCCATAGGAAGTTGGACCAGAGAAACCCAATTATCTGCTTCCTGGAAACCTGTACCTGATTTGCTTAGCGCCCCTGTCCAGAGAAATCTCCCAGCCACCAAGACTGGGCGCCCCTCACCAACACCGCCCGACTCTGGATCCTGCCAAGGGATCCGCACCACGCTCACCCGCCCAGGCCTCCCAGCAAGGACTACTTCTGCCTCCCCTCTCTCAGACACCCAGCTGCCCTCCTTCCCACTCAGTTTTAGCAAGAGACTTGGTTTCTGATTTTATACAGAAAACGGCAGCCAAAAGATGCTCCCTGCTGCCAGCCACCAAGCCCGCAAACCCCTTTGTATTTTCTTGTACTTTTCCTCCTTTCCATCCTCCCATTCGAGGTCAAGTTCTCTGCGCATGGACCTATGGCCCTTCCTTCTCTGAGCTCTCCCTCTCTTACCATCAACTTTTCCTGTACCCTCACCATCTCTCTCTAGCGCTGTAGACGCGGGACCCCGGCGCTCCCCCAGCTGGTCCCCATCTCTTTCCTTCGCAGCCTGACGGCTAGACACAGTCGCCTGTGACAATGATTGCTATTGGCTCCTTACTGTTCGTCCCCCTTTTTCCTTTTGGAAATAACCACCCCCACACCAGGCCTGACTGGCCACAGGCTGGGGACTCGGACCAGTCTCTCTCGCCCGCTGGTATGGCCAGGCCGCTGCGTGCCAGCCTGCGAGTCTGCACGGAGGCTGCAGGTGGCTCCCAGGACGTTTCTTTTGAAGGAGCTGCTTGGGCTTGGCCTCCTCTCTCCCCTCCTTGAAGAGGGGAAGGTGGACGGGAGGGTAAGACCCCGCTTTGGTTAGACGGACGCACAAAACACCCTGGGCAGGGCGGAGTGACTCTAGGAGGAGCTCGGTAGAGGATGACGTCATGGAGCAGAGCCTCCCACCTCGGCGTGCGGGGCCTCGCACCAGAGAGAATTAGACCTCCCGCCTTGTCGGGGCCACTGTGATCCACGCGAAAGCAGCCCAACTTGTATCTTAACTAAGATAATGTCTACCCTCACCTGCGCGGGCCCTCAGCCCTTGGCAGTCAAGCTTTGCCCGCCTGTCATCCAGCTCCACGCTGAAACCATCAGTAGAAGCAGGTTCTGACCCTGCTGCCCAGAGTCTCCCGCCGGCCGCCCCTCTCCCTGTGCCTCCACCTTGGACACCCCACGCCTTCCTCCCGGCTCCGGGCTGTCCCTCACGACTGCCTGCTGCTCTCTCCCCTTCCTCTTCTCACCCACACCCTCCCAGGGTAGTTGCACCTGTGGCCAAGCGTTCAACCGCAGAGACAAGACTCTGGCCAATTTGCACGACAATGGAATTTATTAGAAGGCTCGGTAGCAGCCCGTAGGATAAAGTGAGAGGGGAAGGGCCAGACTCAGAACAAGAACAGAGATCTAGGCCCGGGAGCAAAGTGACAATTTCATCAGCCTCCTCCCTCTGGGACAACATAGCCCCGGCCGTTTGGAACTTTGTTGTGGTCCTACTGAGGACTCCAGTTTCCCGGAGGAAGCATTCGACCGGCCTCACTTCGGTGGCACAGCCAGCCCTTTGCAGGGGAAATGTTAAAATGTTCCAGGAACATTTTAACTGAT
Organism: Lontra canadensis; assembly: GCF_010015895.1. Classification (NCBI taxonomy): domain Eukaryota; kingdom Metazoa; phylum Chordata; class Mammalia; order Carnivora; family Mustelidae; genus Lontra; species Lontra canadensis. The sequence continues at coordinate 5,455,201 of NW_022631019.1, read as the reverse complement.
GTTTTTTTCAAGACTATATCCAGTAAGAGAGGACTAAGTTCCCAGTGTTCACACGTTGCATCCAGGGGGGCTCCTCGGGGGCTCAGTTGGTTTAGGGTCTGACGCCTGATTTCAGCTCAGGTCATGATCTCAGGATCATGAGATCAAGCCCCACTTTGGACTCTGTGCTGGGCGTGGAGTCTGCTTAAGATTCTCCCTCTGTCCCTCAGCCCCCACTCACACACACTCTGTCTCAAAAACAAACAAGCAAACAACAACAAACATGAATGCCAGGCCAGCAGCAATGACAGATGGTCCTTCCAGTCCATTCCCTGACTGCCCGTTGCTCACACATCCTGCTTTATGTACAAATAACTCCAGCTGTCCCTGAACTAGAATACAACTCCTATCCGTGCAAGTGGAAATCATCCAGCTCCCAAAACTCACACAAAAATGCATCCAGCTTCAAGCTCAGGATCTGGAGGAAAGCCTGCTCTCCCCCTGGTTCCATCATGGTCTCATGTGCACATAATGCAAACTATGGATGAAAGGCTAAATTTATCCCCTCAAAACTGTACCACATGGAACCGTAAGGTAATGAGCAAAAGAGGTCAGTTAAGCAGCACACACGCACACGGGCACACAGACGCTCCTGTCCTTCTTCCTTCCACCGGCACCTTCCGCTGTTTCCCCATCCAAGTTGGTTGGGGTGACTCAGACCTTCACTGTGGCAGATCCGATCCTGTGGTCATGTCGTCGTTCTAGATGGACCAAGTCATTTTTTTCCATTACACTCTCCAAGCACACAATGCCTTAAGCCTATGAACATTTTCTTTCTTTCCTTTTTTTCTTCTTTCCTTTGCTTTCCTTTTCCTTCCCTCCTCCCTTCCTTCCTTTCTTCCTTCCTTCCTTCTTTTTCTTTCTCCTTTCCTCCTTTTCTTTCTTTCCTCCCTCCTTCCCTTCCTTCCCTCTTTCTCTTTCTTTTTTTCTAAAGATTTTATTTATTTGACAGAGAGAGAGAGAGAGAGCACAAGCAGGTTCCCTCTTACTCATGAGCGTCAGCCTTTCTGGTCTCTTCAGGCCCTCAGCTGATTGGATACGGCCCACCCACACTGGGGAGGGCGCTCTTCCTTACTCAGTCTCCTGATTCCAGTGTTAGTCTCATCCAGAAACAGCCCTCACAGACACACCCAGAATAATGTCTGACCAGATATCTGGGCACACCATAGCCCATCCAAGTTGACACATAGAATAAACCATCATGGCGTCCTAGAGAGCCACCAGTGACTCCTGATGGTAAGAGGGTGGGCCATGAACTCTGAGGGTCAGAGCCACCGAACTGTAGCGTGGCCCTGCTGAAGACTTTCTCTCGCTCTCCAAGCTGGTGGCTCTTTGAGCCACCCAGTAAATCGGCAAGAACAGGTCATCCAAATATGCCATAGGTGGCTTCCAGAACCCAAACATGTGCTTCTTCCATATCTGATGGCAGGGGACCCAAAGTGCAGCAGCTGTCCCTTCACGTTGGAGGGAAATCCCAGCATGCCCTAGATCACCAGACCCCCAGAAATTTCACAGAAATGAGGACCCTTGGCCTTGCACTTTCACAGGGCTTAACCTTCTACCTGCAGACATCCATGTTTCTCAACAAGTTCCCTGAGACACCTGCTACCTCCTAACAGTCCAAACGGGGGAACTCAGGGTTATGGCTATTTGCCTTCATCCCCAACCCCATAACCATCCATGAGTTCAAGATAAATAGTGCTTTGTAACACAGGACGCAAGGGCCATGTGACAAGGCATGCTTGAGGAAAACTGGAAGGAAAGGAAAACTGGGAGGGCACCGTGAGCAAGAAGAAAAATCAGCTTCGTGACTTTATAGCTGGAGATTTAAAATATGTAAGCCCCATGTTTATGGGGCCTTTGAGAGGCCTTTTGTTCTGTCCCATTGGCTTGAGTTAATGAGGGTAATGAACTTGGAAACTGAAAAGAATGACTGCCTGGGCAGCTCTTCCAGGTTCCCTGCGTTTCTTTTCATGTGGTCTATTTCCTGGTGGCAATAACATTTGTTTACCTTGAAAATGAGAGAAGACACTTTTACGGCCGCATGTCTCCATGGTGTCCGGATACTCGCTCACGAAGCACTGCACATTCTGTCTCTGCAAGGAGCCCGGGAACCCGGTGAAAGCAGCAGACGCCAACAGAAGCAACATTCAGTCATTGAAAGGGGAAAGGGACAGATTTATTCCCATCCCACTTGTCCTCCAGAATGCAAAGGGTAATAATGGTCCCGGGAGAGAAGTTTCTAGTGCACTGAATATTTTGTCTGGGTTTTGAGGTTAGGAGTTTGGGAACATTAGCTCCTGTGACAATGATCCTGGCAGTGAGTGCATCTGCATTTTCAACCTCTAATGTTTTACCTATGACTATCCCTCCCCCGCTTTTTAAAAGATTTTATTTATTTATTTGTCACAGAGAGAGCGAGTGTGAGCACAAGCAGGGAGAGCAGCAGGCAGAGGGAGAAGCAGACTCCTGGCTGAGCAGGGATCCCGATGCGGGGCTCCAGCCCAGGACCCTGAGATCATGACCTGAGCCAAAGGCAGATGCTTAACTGACTGAGCCCTCCAAGCGCCCTATTTCCCCCTTCTTGAAATAAGCCAAGTTGTTATGAATGATCAGGTGTTAACCCTTTTCCGATCTCCGCTGTTTGGATCCTCTGAAAAAAGCAAAAAACAAAAACAAAAACAAAAAACAAAATGTTCTCAATGGAGTATGGGAAACAAAATTTCAAATACAGGCTCCGTGTTGATACGGTTGTACTAACACCACACAACTGTCCATTGCCCTCCGTCTCCAGAGAAACACGGAGATCATGACGGGCACCTTCAATCCACATTTGCCCAGGACAAGTAGCAACCGTCTTGTTCCATTCCTGGGAAGAGTTTTAAAATGAAAATTTTGTGACAAGTATATTTTTAGAGATTGTAATAAAAATGAAACAAAATCTGTTAGATTTTCTGCTCACAGTTTTTTAAAGAGGGACAGGCTAGAAGGATCCAAGTGCCTTCGGAAGTCCAAAGGGCTCTGGTTTCCAGAATAGTTTACATCTGAGACAATAAAGTTTCTGGGGAACACATAGGAGTACTCAACAGATAAATCTTGAGCAGTACCTAGCAGTGGATAACATTTGTTAGAAGGGAGACAGGCGGCCTTTTTCAAAAAAGAATAAAGGGGAAAATCTCTCCCTTAGGACTAGAAAAGCCAGCAGCACATAGACCTTCCCCATTTTGTGTGGCGACTATAATTCTTCCCAATTTTGTCTTCTTTCTCATGTTGAAAAAGGAGTTAAGGAAGGCCAGGAAGGATAGAAAGGAAAATTGATGTCTTTTCTCTGATTAGTTGGGGGCAATTTGAGAAGAATATTCTCACTACAGAAGAAAAGTCACTGGCAGATTGAGGAAGCGGGCGAAGGCAGCTCGTAGCAACGCGACCCCCAGAAAAGCACCCTCGGAGGAGGGCACAGAGCGGAAACACTCTGGCCAAGACTCCGTGAGCTCAGCTGGCCGTGATTAAGTGTGAACATAGGGAGGACACAGTGTCCATTTGTTTTAAAATCTGTTGAAACGGTTGGAAAATGTTTTATTATGGAAAAATCTCAAATGCATGTAAAAAGAAGAGAAGAGTGTCTTTCCAGGTGCCCATCGTGCGGCTTCAACAATCCTCAACCCCATTCCCAGCCGTCACGTGACGAGACTCCTCGGTCTTAATGACATCAGTGAATTCTTCAGTGTGCCTCTCTAAAGGATAAAGACCCTTTTAAAAAAATGATTGCATTATCGCACCAAATAATTAACCCGAATCCGTATATTATCAGTGCTCAGATCTTAACATTGGTTTGTTTGAAGCAGGATTTTCACATTAGATCCACACACTGCCACTGGTCTCTTAAAAACGAGCACGCTTGTTAGGGAGTCGATTGAGGTGGCTTCTATGAAACACGGTATCCTGGCATCATTACATCCTGTTGCCTGAGCTTGGCTCTCTGCCTGGATTCTTAGGTGAGTGGGTCGGAGGTGACATCGTTCCTGGGCTCCAAGGCTCAGGGAAGGTAGCTAAATAAAGATTTTATTTATTTATTTGAGAGAGAGAGAACGTGGGGGTTGGAGAGCAGAGAGAAAGGGAGAAGGACAAGCAGGGTCCATGCTGAGCGTGGAGCCCAAAGTGGGCCTTGATCCCAGGACGCGAGCCGAAACTGAGAGCTGGATGCTTAACCGACTGAGCCATCCAGGCGCCCCTGAACACATTTTTTTAAAGTTCTATTGGATGATGGTTTGGACTCGTAATTCCAAGTCCAGAGTACTTGGCTGAAGCTTGTGGAACTGTGTGCAGGTGAGGAGAGGAGGCCCTAGGCCGGAGGGAAACTCTCCGATTACTGCCTCCTGTGACCCTGGAAAAGTCGCATAACCTCCCGGGGTTTGGTCTCCTCATCCCATGACGGTTCTGGGGAGGACTTCCCGAGTAGCACACGTGCAGGGGCCTGTACCAGCCAGCCAGAAGCGTTAGGTGCTGCGATGGGCTCGCCACCTGCCCAGGTATGCCCTGGCCTCCCTGCTGCCCGCTGCTGGAGGTGCGCCTGCTTACTTTCTGGAAACTTAACTAAGCTCCTGCCTTAGCTCGAAACCTGATCGTCCTTCCCTCTGCAGTCTCAGCCTCTGGCTGTCTTCATTGCCAACACTCCAAAATCTTGCTTACATCCATTCTCCTCTTCCTTCTCGTGACTTTGTCCATAACAGCGGCCTCCCAGCCATGTCCCTGGCTCCAGTCTGGCCCTCAGCAGGTGCCTCCCCACACTGCCTCTCCTCCTCAGGGGGCCGTTCTCTCCATCAGTGCCCCGGCCCCATCAACACCAGTCACTGCTCTCACCTTCCTGATCTGAAAGTATCTTGTCTGGCTTGTTTTTTCCCCCTTGGAATGAGGAAGCCCAGGCTGCCCGCTGTGCTGTGAGCACAAATGTCCTGTCTCTGATCCAGAAGACCCACATCTTCTGCTGGCATCCATGAGATGTGGCAGGCTAGCAAGTTAGGGAAAAATCCCAGACTCTTTGCAGGTCTGGTGAGTGAGTGGACCCATTCATTCGTTCACATTTGTACTCCTACCTCATACCTGGCACAATTTTAAGTACTTGCATAGAATAAAATACTCAAGGGGGTGCCCAGGGGCTCAGTCTGTGAAGCATCTACCCTTGGCTCAGGTCATGATCTCAGGGTCCTGGGATCGAATCCCGTGTCACGTCGGGCTCCCTGCTCAGTGGGGAGTCTGCTTCTCCCTCTTCCTCTGCCTGCTGCTCCCCCTGCTTGTGCACACTTTCTCTCTCTGTCAAATGAATAAATAAAATCTTAGAAAAAAAATAAAATGCTCAAATATCCCTGATTCATGCTTATACTTTCTTGCAAAGGATGATGAATAATAAACTGTCTAAAGGGTATTTCATAGAGAGACGTACCAAGTCTACTATTATATAGCATAATACAATGTAGGCTGTGGTAAGTTCCATGGAAAGACAGATCAGGGAGGGGCTGGGCGGTGTTTGGGTACGGGAGAAGGTTTATCGTTCTAAATGGCTATGAAACAGATCTGGTCCAGAATTTTTTGTTTGTTTGTTTGATTGGTTAAGGGAGGGAGTTTAGACTATTTTAGGAATAAGGGGAGCCACTGACGGATATAAGCGGGGGAATGAAGACATCTCAGTTGCTGTTTTAAAAGTTGCCTCCGCTGAAGAGCAGGGAATGGGTCATAGCAGGGAAAGCAAGGAAGCAGAGGCTGTCAGGAGACACTGTGCCTGCCCAGGAGAGGGGCCAGATGGAGACGGAGATGGAGAGAAGCGCCATATTCTGAAGAAGGGAAGGGAGATGAGTATATTTTGTAAGGAGAACTGCCAGGGGTTTGGGATGGATTGGTTGCGGAGTGTGAGAGAGAAGAATCCAAGACGATGCCTGGATTTTGGGCGTTAACCACTGGGTAAATGGTAATACCACAGACTGAGGGGGAACAAGTCTACCTTGAGACTGACCATGTTGTCTGTGATTTACAGATTTCACATAAATGCATGCCTCTCTACTTACAAGTAAGAGTCAGATTTCATTATAATCTTCCAGGATGTGGACATCTTCCTTCTCCTTGGCATTTCTCTGCACAGGATCCAGTTCTTTTTTTTTTTTTTAAAGATTTTATTTATTTATTTGATAGAGATCACAAGTAGGCAGAGAGGCAGGCAGAGAGAGAGGGGGAAGCAGGCTCCCCACTGAGCAGAGAGCCCGATGTTGGGCTCGATCCCAGGACCCTGGGATCACGACCTGAGCCAAAGGCAGAGGCTTTAACCCACTGAGCCACCCAGGCGCCCCAGGATCCAGTTCTTAACACACACGAATATGTGCAGATACAGGAGGCAGATCCAAAAATGGGATAATGTCACAGTAATAGAAATACATAATAATAAATATACAAATAATAGAAATATGTAAATCACAACATAAAATTTATATATTATAGTATATATATTATATATCACATTTTATGAAATGCATAAAAATTTTAAATATGGCTTTGAAATCTTATATATATAAGTATATATATACTTATAAGTATATATATTATACACAAGTATATATATATATATATATATATATACTTATAAAATGGTTACAAAGTGATAAGTTGTAACATAGATCATTCAGCAGATCGGTCTGGGAATATCAAAGTCATTTGTTGATGTCTGGAAATTGCAGGTACAATTTTTGTACCTGCATGTTTGTTAGGCATGACTATCACTAGGTATATGACACTGCCAACAGATCTAAGGTCCGAGCTGTCCCTGGACATGAGGAATGACACTGTCGGGAAAAACTGTGAGAAACTAGAAATGGGCAAGAAGAGAATACTGGTTTCTTCAGTCCTTCTGGCTTATACGCACCTTTGTTTTTGAGCTAGTTTGCAGCTCTGTATGTTGTAGAAACTGATAGTAATATAATTGATCTTTGTGCACAGAAATGCAAATGAATATTGTCCTATGGAGATACGATAGACTAGTGCCTTGGGGATATTGACCTGTTTTGCATCAATTTGCACATTTGTTTCAGCATTTTAAATTTATTTTAATTAATTAATTAATTACACTTAATTATTTTAAAATTTTCTACATAGTGTGTTCTCTGAACTCTCCTTTGAACAGATTATAGCATCTTCATAAGTTAATCAGTTAAATAAAATATTTATACCCATTCATCTAATATTTGTATAAGTTAAGTGGATTTACCATTTAAAAAATTATGGTTAACAGCATCAAATAGTTTCAGAGATTTTTACTAAGGGGATAGTTCTTAGATTATCTATAGTCCTCATAACTAGAGATTTTTTCTTAACATCAATGATATTGATGCTGAATCCTCCCTCAACTTCTATGGAACTAACAACAATCACATTACAATGATTTCTAGTTTCACTTACACTGCCTGAGATTTAAAAAAAAAATCAACATCTTGCTATCAGATAAGTCATAAATGTTTCCTTGAAATGTCATTTTAGTTAACTGGATTAATTTATTAATTTTTTCTTCATCCTTAATCCACAAACTCTGGAAACCTCATGGGCCAGATTTTGGGATTTGTTAAGTTGGAATAATTTATGAGTTATTATATTATTATATATTATTATAACTCAAAGTTTTCACGCTTCTTCATACTTTGTTCTTAAATGACATATATTCACATGCAATTTTGTAAATAAGCTAGTAGTTCTAATCTCGAAATTGATAAAGTTTTCCCAAATTGTTATACATCATTTCCTTGTTCCTATCATGTCTTTTTCTTCCTTTTTGTAGATTCATCTCCCAGTAAGTTCTAACTCTTTAGGATTCACTGCATTCACGTTGGCTTTAAGAGCTGAAACACTTCTTTCTTACAAAGCTAAGGAAAACATTGAGTTCTTTTTACAACATCACTTATTAAAGTCACATATCTAAATGATTTTTTGTTTTCCAGACTGTTTACTTCCTTTTAATCATTTATTAAAGTACCGTATCTAAATGATTTTGTTTTGTTTTGTTTTTGTTTTCCAGACTGTTTACTTCCAATTCGCAATTTATTAAGATTAACTTTCTAGGGGCGCCTGGGTGGCTCAGTGGGTTAAAGCCTCTGCCTTTGGCTCAGGTTATGATCTCAGGGTCCTGGGATTGAATCCCACATCGGGATCTCTGCTCTGCAGGGAGCCTGCTTCCCCTTCTCTCTCTGCCTGACTCTCTGCCTACTTGTGATCTCTGTCTGTCAAATAAATAAATAAAATCTTAAAAAATAAAACAAGATTAACCTCCCAGGCTTGCTAGGACCCCCAGCTGGTTCCTGCAGTTCCAGGAGACCCAAATACTCCTCCAGCTTTCACGTGTTCTAGTCCTCCCTTTTCAGACACATTATTTGATTTTTTTTTAATAGTCACTCAATATGTGGTAGAAAATATTTAAAACGATGTACTTTCTGTGAATCTCTCATCATAATGACCCCAAAGAATGAAAAAAAGTCTATTACACGAGAGTTTCTTCATGTGTTTTTAAGAACGGATTGTAAAGGACATCCGACCAACCCGTTCCAATGCCACTGGGTATCATCAAAAGAGTAATGCAGGAGATGCGTTTTTCAACGTCCGTATTTATAGTGCCCTAGAAATGACTCTTCAGCTTGTTAAACTTAACATAAGCTATTTCAGATGTCAAAGGAAAAGCATCGGAGGGGGCACGGTTTTACAAAACCCCATTAAAGGGAACCTGGGCGGCTCGGTTGGTGAAGCGTCTGCCTTCAGCTTAGGTCATGATCCCCGGGCCCTGGACTCAAGCCCCACACTGGGCTTCCTGGTGCGCAGGGAGTCTGCTTCTCCCTCTACCCCTCCCCTCTGCTTGTGTGCTCTCTCTCAAATAAATAATAAAATCTTTAAAAAATGGTAAGAAACCCAAAATCCCGTTAAGGAGAGTATGAGCAAACGCGCGGAAGCCCACAGTGGCACAGCACTCCACATAAGGATATCTTATGATTCATCTGACCTGTTGAAGGATGGCCAGGTTCTTGGAAGTTCTCTGCTGTCAGCAATGCTGCAACAAACATCCGTGTGTCCCCATGCCCTGGGGAGAAGTTTCTCCAGGCTTACACTGTAAGTGGGATTTCAGGGCGAAAGAAATGGGCATCCTTCACTTCACTTGGTATTTTCATCTGCTCCCGAGAGGGATTTGCAGTCCCTCCACAGTGTCTCTGCACTCCTGATTCTCCACATCCTCGGAGACACTCGGCCCCGTCCGGTGTCTTTTTTTATTTTTTATTTTTAAACTTTATTTATTTGACACAGAGAGATGACAAGTAGGCAGAGAGGCAGGCAGAGAGAGAGGGGGAAGCAGGCTCCTTGCTGAGCAGAGAGCCCGATGAGGGGCTCGAACCCAGGACCCTGAGATCACGACCCGAGCTGAAGGCAGAAGCTTAACCTATTGAGCCACCCAGGCGCCCCCCGTCCGGTGTCCTGATTTTTACACATCTGGTAGGTCTGGAGTGATACTGCCTCGCTGGTCTTCCTGATTACAGGCACGGTGCCAGCAGTTAGAAAGGGACCCAGCCACTTCTTAGAGGTCACTGCTGAGTAAAGGGAGGCAAGTCCAGGATAACTTCCAGGGTCACCAACCCGTGTTGGGCTCACGGTGTTTTCCTATCCCCAGTACCGAGAGTCCTCCGCAGGGGAAGTGTGTGTGGCACAAATGATCCAGAAGCCACCTTCCTTTGTGTTCTGGAAAAACCTGGACTCACTGGGGAATTAGAGCTGACTGTCCCTGGTTGGGAAGAGTTCCCTGAGACTGGTCAGAGGACTGAGAGCAAGTCCGTTCCTCCTGAAGGCAGCTCAGGCACTGGGGCTCCAGCCTTGGGAAAGGTGCCAGTGTCCAGGAATGGCCAGCAGCAGAGTGAGTGGGGACAAGAGGGACTGGGTTGCAGTGCCCTCAGATGACTCTGCCTGGAGCACTGGACCAGGTTGGGGGAGCAACAGGAGCCCCAAGAATGACACTAACATTCCTGCTACCCTGACAGGATGGAGGATGGAGTCAAATTTGATTGAAGAGAAAGAGGGAGATGGAGGTTTCCGTGCACCTGCATGTGTAGGTAAGTCACATGGTAGACCAGCACTCTCCATGCTTTGTAAATGCGTGCCTCTACAGGGGGACGGAGTGCGCAGGCACCCCATGGGCCCTTGACTCAGTCCCAAGGTCAAGGGAGAATGGAAGGGGGCATGTCCCTGAAGAGGGAGCAGGAATTGGATCAGAGGGTCAAGTTAAGGAAACTGGGTTGCTATTTGACGTAATAAGTGAAGGGATATCAAAGAGTTGTTTTCTTTCTCTTAGGGAACATGGCGTGAGTAAATTTGCCTTCATGAAAGATTATCCCACCTGCAATGCAGACAATAGATGAGAGGGCAGGGGACCGGAGTGAGCCAGGGAGACTTGGCAATGATGCAGGTGACAAAACATGGTGGCCTGGACAATGGGAGGTGATCAGGAACAGAACCCCCAGAGGCCTGATGCTGCCCCAGGGGGCAGGGCTGGGAAGTCAGGCCACAGGTTCCGGAGGAGGAGGAGCCCGGGGAAGAGCAGGTGGGTGGGTCGGGAGAGGAGAGTTCTATTGGGACACGTTCCTTTCAGGAGCCTTGGACTGCGGGGACCTCCCAGCATGTGAGGGGACCCAGTCTGCAGCTCATAAGCAGCACTGGGCCCTGACAGTTCAGTTTAAGCCTCACCCGGCTATGGGATAATGAGCAAGTCTTTGGGGGTGATGACGTCACGCAGGGAGAGTGAGAAGGAAGGGGGTCTGGGACAGGCGTGGCTATTCCATAGGGTTAAGATCTAATCAAGTTCCATTTTGCACAGGCTGCCTCTACCTTCTTACTGCTGTCCCCAACCCCATATATATAGTCCGTTCCCTCAGCCTTATCCTACAGAGGATTTCACATAAAAATGGGTACTCCAGCCACTAGCACCTCTTTCTGTTTTCATGAACACTGTTACAAGTCTTAGAAAAACCTAACTGCGAGCTCCAATGGCCACAGGCACGGCTGTTACGAATCCCCAGCTTCCCGTTGTGTCAATCGTGAGACTCTTCTTAGCTCATGGGTAGCTTATAAAGTTCCTAATTAAATGGGAATAGGAAAATACATTTATTATTTATTTATAAGCAAACAGCCTTTGATAACGAAGGAATCTTGATGACATGCACTGACATGATCTTTTCAAATCTCGGCTCACCAGGAATGGCTACAAAGAAGCCAGATGGGATCCACTGTTTTTACGAACACACCAGAACTTATATATTCAAAAGGTGTTTTCCTCTTCAAAGCAGGAGATTTAGTCAAACGATTACACCCTTTGAAAGGACATAATTGAAATTCCTCTGGGGGCAAGACTCTCTCCTATCTTGCCTCAGGGGTTCATGCATCTCTTTGGAGGAGGATGAGGGGGCTTGGATTTTAGAATCAGCCAAGTCGTCTTTCGGAGCCAAGTTTGATGAGTAAGAGGAAAGAGGGAGCCAGCTAGTATCCGATCAGCAAACTCGCACTTGATCAGCAAACTCGCACTTATACCCCCTCTCCCACTCGAACCTGCTCCTCTCCAACTCTCACCCACTCGTGAAGAGTGCCACACTCCCCCAGCCTGAAAACAAACTTCTTGAAAGCATTTATTTATACTTTAAGCCTATTTGCACCCAACTCACCCCCCGTCCAGTCAGGGTTTTTTCTCTAACATACTTGCCAGAACTTTCCATCGCCTCCCTCTCATGGCATCATCCTAGAGCAGGGGCCACCACCTTCCGGTGAGGTTCTGGGCTCCACTCCCCCCATCTCATCCACATCCGGCACACAGCCTTCTTCTTACAAGGCCCGTCCTGCCAGCTCCTGCTTGGCACCCTCTCCCAGCAACCACTGCCATCATGAACAACCAGACACGTTTCCTGGCCACTCCCAGTGCTGTTCTCTCAGCCCCGGGACCCTCGTCTCCCATTCTCCGTGTGCCTGGCTCCCACACACTGATGTTAGCTTCCTGGGCTGTCGTCACGAAGGACCACAAACCGGGTGGTTCAAAACAAGAGAAGGGTCTCTCGCAATCCCGGCGACCAGAAGTCCAAAACCAAGGTGTTGGCCGGCCGCGTTCCCTCTGAACCCTGTAGGGGCGGATCCTTGTTTGCTTCTCCTGGTTTTTGGTGTTGCCAGCAACGCTTGGTATTCCTGGGCCGGCAGACACATCGCTCCAGCCCCTGCCTCTGTCTTCAGAGGCGTTTTCCTCTATGTTTGTCTCTCTTCTTCTAAGGACCCCAGTCATGTCGGATGAAGGGCCCGCCCTCGTCCACGATCACCTCATCTTAACCAACTCCATCTTCAATGACCCCATTTCCAAGTAAGGTCACGCTCACAGGTACTGGGAGTTAGGACTTTGACATATCTTTGGAGGGAGTGGGGACATAATGCAACCCCTAACAGCGGCCCTTAGCTTTCAGGTAGACCCCCCCCCCCCCCGCCCCCGCCGCCCCGCTCACTCCTCCAGAACGATTGAGCCAACCAGGCTGTTCATCGTCAGCCCGGCCCTTGGCTGGCGTCCTTGGCTGAGCCTCCCTCATCCTCGATGCTCTTGTATATTCTATCGACTTGTCCTGGTGTCTGTCTCTTGCTCAAGTGCTGGATCCACGTGCCCACGTTCCTCCAGAGCCTGGGAAAGTACAGACACAGAGTAGATGGTCCAGAAACTTTTATTAATCGAACTTCAAACTGAGTTGCGGGCTGGAGGAAGTAGCAGCAGCACAGGATGGGAAAGACATAAAGTCCCAAGACGAACCTACATCCATCTCCCATCCCCTTCATTGATTTTAAAGCTTTTATTTCATGTAATTCACATCCAGCAGCCCAGCAAGAGAGGCCAGGTAAGTCTAAATATCCCTATTTTATCCCAAACCATGCTTATACTGAAAGGAAAGACCATGGCTAAGACAGGACCACGGATCGTTAGAGCTGGAGGGAATCTCATCAGACATCAGGCCTGATCTCATTTTACGCAGGAGAAAACAGGCTGGAGAGGTGCCGTGGTTCACTGACTGCATCTTAGCTGCCTCCTCGGAGAGCCAAAATTAGATTCCGAGTGCTTCAGTTTCTAATCGAATTCCAAGAGAATAATTTCAAGCATGTTGGAGAATGGCAGGATCACCCCTGTAAATTAGTGTGTGACCTCCCCATGACGACACCGTCGGACCAGACTCACTGGGAATCTATGGCGCCAGACTGCCTGGGTGGGAATCCAGACCCCACCCCTTTGGGGTTTGGTAAACTTGAGGGACCTCATAAATTGATTAAGGCATCTGTGATTAATGAGATGTCTATCCGGGTTGAACCTAGTTTTTAAAAGAGAATGTCTGGAAAACTTTAGCCCCTAGGCACAAAACCTCTGGTGCTGGTGCCTCATATAACACCTGACACAAAGTCAGCACTCAATAAATAATGGACCCCAGCGTAGTTGACCTTGAACGCAGGGGGAGGTTCTAGAGCGAGAGGGATCGTCCCCAGATTCCTCAGTTCATCCTACAGATGTAGATTGTGTAGATGTACACATCTACAATGAGATGTGACGCCTTACCTATTCCCCACACGCATAACATTTTTGTAGCCCTGACGACTTGTTTTGGGGGAAATCTGGCAAAATTATAATGATAGGGTAATAAGCTCCATTATTTCAGGGAGTTAGAGTGGATCATTCCAAGGAAGGCACTGGTCCATACGTTGCTGTGACCAAAACCCTGTAAAACCCATGAAAGATTTCAGCAAAGCTGAAAATACCTCCCCACTTTTGTCTACAACCTAGGATACTATATGCATTTTATTTTTATTTACTTATTTATTTTTTTACCAAAACAAAACAAAATAAAACTATTTTTTTACCAAAACAGAACAAAACTTTTTTTTTTTTGCATTTTAAATTATTGTACATTAAGAAAATATCTTGAGGAAGAACCATTAAAATAATCCAGAGAACAAGAGGCTGATGTCGGGGTTAGAATAAGAAGGTTGGGATCTTTTTTGCCTAGAAAGAGGACAGCTGCAGGGAAAAAGAGAATAATTTCTTAATGGATTTTCTGTTCCTTAGACAAATGTATCAAATGCCTACTTGGTCCAGGCACGTCTAGGTGCTGGAATTTACCAACACGCAAGACAGACCAAGCCCGGTCCTTGTGAGGTCACTGGAAATTAATATAAATTTGTTTTTCCAAATTTTGGCAAACTGGTTAAAAGACGATCTTATGGACAAGCAGAAGAACCCACGCACAATGCCCAGGACTCAAGCGGTGCCTGATGGATAACTGGTGATTTTATCTAACAAAAGAAGCGCTGATGTTCTTAACATCCTTATTCTATGTGACACCAGAAAAAGTAGGCAAAGGACAGCAGGCAATTCAGAAAGAAGAGATAGAAATGACCAACTGAATGAAATGCAAATTAGAATAGATGCAAAATTAAATGCAAATTAAAACCCAGCAGTGCAGAGTTGCTAGTAAGCTTTAAGAGGTAGTAGCTACTCAGGAAGAAAGGCTAAGAGATTCTGATAAACCCACATGAGGAATGTAACGATGGATGAGTAGGAACCGGACACAGGGGGGATACACCTGAGAAATAGTTTGTCGCGAAAGGGTCCTTGCACATGAGCTCATTTAGTTCACTCTGAGATTTCTGCTCTGCCGGCTCCCAAACCCGTTCCTTGGGACCAAGGACCACTGTGGGGAGGCGGAAAAATGCTGAGCTGAATTTTTGGCACACCGCCCAGCCCGGCTTTCTTATGTAACAATCCCCTGAGCGAGTTAGTATGAGAACTTTTGAAATAAAAGCTAAGAGTGGCCAAAACAAATATGTAGCCAGATTAAAACCAACTTGGCCAACGATTCTCTAACATTCCTGCTTTATAAACATAGAAAACAGCAATAAAATAGAAGGCTATGTTTTTGCCACGAATCAGGTTTGTGATCATGGTGCCCGTGTCTGTTACATTGTCTCCACTATCAAAAGCTCGAGCATTCCACAGAGTCCACTGAGAGCTTTCGAAACACGAACCAAAACAAAACAACAAAACAAAACAACAGTCTGGGATGGAGAAAGGCATGTTCCCTGCTCACTGTGTGGGTGTTGCCAAAGTTTTCTCTTTCATAACTGCTGTTGGATCTTTCAAGCAAAGACCTAGAACTCTGCCCTCTCCGGAAACTAGGTATTTCTGGACTAGGTGATGTGCTTGATTAGCACTCCGTGTCTTTATTCCCAGAAGAAAGGGAATGGGACAGAACACTCTGTCAAATAAACAATTGCCCAAGGTCTTGGGCAAGAGAAATTGGGACAGGAAGCAGACAGTGGACTCTTTGCCCCAGGTAACTGCCTGATAAGGTAAACACACCATGTACAATGAGTTCCTGTCCTCCTGTGATAAATATTTATACGCTGAGCCCTGTGTTTGAAAGCACTAAACCATGGCTCAGTCTGAACGTTGACCTTTGGATGCAAAACACAGGGCTAATTTTACAGGTGATGTAATTAATTTTTGTGGCTCCAAGCCGTAGTGGGAACAAGAGAAATTGTTGTTTTGATGATTGTTGAAGAAGGCTTCAGCCAGTGTGCACGCCTCTCGGGGTACGGTGTTGACTCCCAGTCTGGAGCTCTACTTAGTCACACCTGGAATTCAAGGCTTTTCGGAAGATTGCGATGTGGGAGTTTATCATCAAACAAGCTCAGGTTCTCAGGATGTGAGAAGTGATGAACTTGACCCTGTGTTTAGGCACGGCCTTGTATTATTTCCCAGAGCACGCCGGGAACTTTATTTTTAACGTATGCGTGCAGACTGGCCCCACAGTTCTGAGACCCAGATGTATTTCACATTCACATTAATAAAATGTACAGGCGAACCACTCTTTCACGGGGAGCTGAATTAACCCCGTCCCCCCAAAAAGTGAAAGGCCAATGACAAGTGAAGAAAGATATTTGCCACAAAACAGCACAGTCTTTCTAGGTGGTAGAAGCTGGAAACCAGGGTCTATCCTCATTACTTTCCTCTCTCTCACCCCCGTGTTTGTGTCTCTAAAGACCTGTGTCATCCCTGAAAGATCTCAAACCCACATACGGCTCCCGTCACACTTTGCCAGTTCCTTAACTTCTCTGGCTTATTCTCTGCACAGGTGCTCCCGGGCACTAACTCACCAAGACCAAGCTCAAGGTCGTTCCCCCACAGTGGGCCCTTCTGGGCTTCTGTTTCCATTAAATAGCCCAGTTCTCATTAAATAACCCTCTCCAGTTCTACTCGAGGGACCTGAGACTATTTCTTGGGTCCCCTCTCCCCCTCCCCTGACCCACCCCTTGCTGCCTGGTGGAGTGTCCTGGAATGCCTTGGAGCCATCCACCCACATCACGGCGTGTTCACGGCCTCCAGCCTTTCTCAGGACACCTTCGCCTCCCACGTGGACCACAGAAATGACCTCCCATGACCTCTGGGGTCCACTCAGCAGCCACTCATTGTCCCCGGAGAAGCCAGAGAGACCTTTCCCAATCACAGATGTGATGGGACCACTTCCTGACTGAAAACCATTTTTTTACTTCCCTCCGCCCTGAGGATGAAGATGGAGATCCCCATTCCACTTTCAGGGGCCACTACCGTCCTGCCGCCCTCCAGGTGGCTACTCAGAGCTCTAACCACAACAGCGCCCAGCACAGAGCTCAGTTAGCTCTCCGCGCTTTCCCCCTTTAGTTCACTTCCAAAACCTCATCAGCCTTGAGATTACCTTATTCACTTGCCTGCACGTTGTGTCTGTGGGATAGATGAGCAGGTGAAAGAGCCAGTCAAGGAATCTTCTAGAAAACGGGTGGTGAACTCGTCCAAGAAAATGGCAGAGTTTACAGAACCATGAGCTACGCGCCCAGGCCTTGGACGGCCGTCTTATTCAAGGCTGTGGACAAAGAATCCAGAAAGGCAAAGTAAATAATTGCCGGCCGCCTGTCTGACCGCCTCACTTTAACCTGGAACTCTAGTCTCTGTGCCCACCCCCCACTTCCCCTCATTTGTCATCCTTCGCCTTCCAGCTGGAAGCATTCCCTCCCGGGTTTGGACACACCCAGCTCCTTGGGGCCACAGGGCCTTGCACGTGCGAACATCCCTCCAGCCCCTGCCCCTCCCACCACAGGTGCTCATTTCCTGCTCTCTCCTCCTTCAGACTGTAGCTCAGGTGTCACTTCCTGAGAAGAACCTTCCTGAGCCCTGAGCTAGTCAGATCCCCTCACAGCACGCAAGCCCTTGCCTTTACAGGGCTTATCCCATTTCATAATCTCATATTCAGCTAATTCTGACAATAGGGCCTCTCGTACCGCCCCACGAAGGCAGGGACTGTGGGGTTTTCCTCGCCCTGCCATGCAGGCCAACCTCTGACATAGCAGCTTGCTAAAGTCTATTGAGTAGCAAAAGAAGTGTTGATACTCTTACACCCTTTATATATGTGATCCTAAAACATAGAGAACAGGTTGACAACGGATTTAGCAGACAATTCGAAAAGGAGAGATACAGGGAGGGCCTGGGTGGCTCAGTCAGTTGAGCATCTGACCCTTGGTTTTGGCTCAGGTCATGATCTTGGGGTTGTGAGATCAAGCCCTGTGCTGGGCATGGAGCCTGCTTAGGATTCTCTCTCTCCCACTTCCTCTATCCCTCTCCCCACTTAAAAAAAAAAAAAAGGAGAGATACAAACAGTTAGTCAACCTTATTAGCAATAAAAGAAATGCAAGTTAAAACATAACAAAATATCATCTCAATATGATAATTTGCAAACTCCTTAAAAAGGAGTTGTCACGTCTACAGGTTTGATGCAACCTCTATCAAAATACTAACAATCTTTTGTGCAGAAATAGAAAATCCATCCTAAAATTCATACGGAATTGCAAGGGACTCCAAGCAGCCGGAACAAAGTTGGAAAAGAACAGACAGGAAGTCTCATACTTCCTGATTTCAGAACTTCCTGAAAAGCTACAGTAATCGAAACAAGTGTGGTGCTGCCACAAAGACAAGACTTCTAGACCCGAGGAATAATCTAGACCAGGAGAATAAAATAGATACCCCAGAAAGAAATCCTCACATAACTGGTCATATGATTTTCAACAAAGGTGCCAAGACCATTCCATGGGGGAAAGGACAGTCTTTCTAACAAAGGGCGTTGGAGGGGCACCTGGGCGGCCCTGTTGGTTAAGCACCCAACCCTTGATTTTGGCTGAGGTCATGATCTCAGGGTCATGAGATCAAGCCCCCCATTGGTCTCCACACTCAGTGTAGAGCCTCCTTAGGATTCTCTCTCTCCGTCTTCCCTCTGCTCCTCCCCTACTTGGGCTTTCTCTCTGTCTCTCAAAAAATGAAACAAACCAACAAACAAAAAACTGTGCTGGAAAAACTAGATGTCCACATGCAAAAGAACGAAGCTGAACTCTTCCTAACATGCTATGAAATGATAACTCAACATGGATCAAAGACCTAAACACAAAAGCTAAAACTATAAATCTCTTAGAAAAAGAACAGGAGAAAAGCTTCATAACACTGGGTTTTGCAACGATTTCTTGGATACGATACTAAAAGCCTAGATAACAAAAGAAAAATAGAAAAAAACTGGACTTCACCAAAATGAAGAACTTTGATCCGTCAAAGGACACTATCAACAGAATGGCAGGCGAGATCTGCCAATCGTACATCTGATAAAGAACTGATATCCAGGATATATACAGAACTCTTGAGACTCAAGAATAAAAAAAACCAAAATACCCAACTCAGCAAGGTCAAGGACTTGAATAGGCATTTCTACCCAGAAAGATAATCAAGTGGCCAAGAAGAGCATGAAAAGATGCTCAACGTCACTAATCACTGGGGAAAAGCAAATCAAAACCACAGTGAGATACTACTTCATACTTGACTTCCACTTCACGCTGCTTCCCTACTTTAGGATGGTTCATAAAAATAATGAAAAAATATGGAGAAACTAGAACCCTCGTGCATGGCTGGTGGGGATGGAAAATAGCGCAGCTGCTGTGGAAAACAGGATGGTGGTTCTTCCAAAAAATTGAAAATAGAATTACCATAGTATCCAGGGATTTCCCCTCTGCATGAAGAAGAACGGAATGGAATTAAAGTCAGGGATACAAAGAGATCTTTGTACACCAAGTTCGCCGCAGTGCGTTCACAGTAGTGGAAACAACCTAGTGTCCATCTGCACGTGAATGAGCAAAGAAAACATGGTGTGTCCATTCAACGGATGCTAAGAATTCAGTTGTGTCCCCTCGAAAGTCTTATGTTGAAACCCTAACCCCAAATGGGATGGTATTTGGAGGCAGGGACTTTGGGAGGTGATTAGGTTTAGACGAGGTCATGAGGGTGAGGCCCCATGATGGGATCAGTGCCCTGGTAAGACCAGACTCCAGACCACTTCTCTCCCTCTCTCTGTCCCCACCACAGAGGGCATAGACTTGGAACGTGGCCTCTAGAAGCCAGAAGGGCATTCTCACTCGAAGTCAACCATGCTGCCATCTTGATTTTGGACTTTTAACTTCCAGAACTGTGAGAAAATGCATTCCTGTCGTTTGTCTCCCAGTCTCGGGTGTCTCGTTAAGGCAGCCTAAGCTAAGACAATGGACCGTCATTCTGCTTCACAAAGGAAGAAAATTCTGATACACGCTTCAACAAGGACGAACTGCAAGGACCCTCTGCCCGTGAGGTGAGTCAGTCACAGAAGGACATCTGCTGCGTGATTGGGCCTACATGCGAGATCTTGAGCAGCCAAAGTCAGAGACAGGTGAAGAAGGAGGCTGGCAGAGGGGGGTGGGGAGGGAGGACGGGGAGTCAGTGTTTCGTGGCAACAGAGTTTCAGTGTTGCCAGGTACCAAAAGCTCTGGGGAGAGACGGTGGTGATGGGTGCGCCGCGGCGTGAGTGTGCTTGACGACACACTTAGAACCAGTAAACGTTTTTTGTGTCTAATTTACCACAGTTTAAATTTTTGTAGTTATTTTTTCCCACAATTAAAAAAAAAAGAATATTCTTTCGAAAGGTCATAGTAGCTCACACTACATAATAGTGTTCAGGTACTGTATTTGTTTCAGTGACTGGTTCTCAGAACTTCCCTAGAAGATGAGGAATGTTCTTCCCATTCGTCCCACCGGGAAACTGAGGCAGTGGCCCGGGGTCGGCAACCGGCAGTGCCTGGGCGGGATCCAGCCTGCAGACTGGATGCGCAGGTCGGGCTCTGTGAGCGCAGACACGCCCATGCACGCCCCACCTTCTTGGCTGCGCTCACGATACACCCTGAGACTCGAGTGGTTGCCCGGAGCAACCAGACCCCAGAGCCCAGAATACCGGCCTCCAGCTTAGGATAGCTTCACCCACCGTTTGCAGGGCCCAGTGCAGAACGAAAATTCGAGGCCCCTTGTTTATAAAGTGTGGAGACTTTCAAAGCAGAGGCAGCAGAACATTGCACCAAACGCAGGTCCTTCGAAGCTGAAGGTGACTGCCCAGCACGGTGCCCACGAAGGCTGTCCTCACCGGCCGCTGCAGAAAAAGCTGGCCAGCGCCTGTACTAGAAAATCTGGGAAGTGACCCCCACGGTCACGTGGGATGAGGGGCAGAATTAGAGCTGGGAGTGAAGCAAGGTTCCAGGATCTGTGCTCCTGACTGCTCTCCTGCTCTTAGGGGTTCACGCCAGAGAGCCGGTGCCCTCAAGGAGACCCCGAGTTTAGCACAAGGTGTCCACAGAGCCCGAAGACCACCTAGACGAGGCGGGTCCACCCGGTTCCCATGAATCCATGCCCTGCCCTCCCGTCCGCCACGCCCGCAGCTGACTCACCTGGATACCTGTGCTCGGCCTCCTACCCGGTCCCCTGGTCGCCTCCCCTCCGGCCCTCTCCCCTCCACCACCCATTCTGCTCAGCTGTCACTTCACCCCTTAGCACCTCCTGTGGCCTCCTGTACAGTATCTTGTCCCACTGCCTCCTGGCTCTGTCCCAAATGAACCTCGCTCCCTGGCTTCAGCCGCTTGGCCTGGCTTCTCCTTCCAGTGCGGGTCTGGCTCTCTGGGTCTCATGGCTGTGCCCGTGTCGTCCAGGTCTCAGCTCAAATGTCCTCTCCTCAGGGGGTCTTCCCAAACCCAAGCCCCCTCAGTCCCTGTCACAGCAGCTAGTACCGCTTGCTTACCGCCCATCTCCCTGCTTTCCCGCAAAAGGGCAGGTCCAGGGCCCACGCCCAGCACACAGCAGGTGCTCAGTAAATGCTTGTTGGCTGAATAACTGAGGTGTCAGAATGATCTTCTAACTGGAAGATTTCATCATCTGAAAGACAACAAGTTATCCGTCCCCCTGGATGGGTCAGATCCCCGGGGGCCTGAGGCAATGACCTTAGGCACGTCCCTTGGTCCTCCTGAGCCGTGGTTTCCTCTTCCGTGAAATCAAAAGTTGGCCTTAGCGGGCGCGTGAGGCTCTTTGCCAGTTCTGAAATCTGACAACTATGTCAGGATGTCACTACCCGCTGCCGACCCTCTGTTCCCACTTCCCTCTCTTCCCACGGGGGAGCAGAAAAGGCCAAATTTACCAAGTCCAGGGAAAGAGACGAAGCTTCCCACCCTACAAAGAAAAGATGCTGCTTGTGTTCTGCCTTTGGCACTCATGTTGGAATGCTGTAGCTTTTTGATGGTTTGGAACATCAAGTACAGCCTTGACTTCTTCCCAGAGTCCTAACGGGGCCTCCGTGCCGAAGGCAGAAGGTAACAAATGCACGGACGCTTGAGGCTGATGTTGAAGTCACTTTATAGTCCTGCTCGAGCTGAACGCTGAAGAAGGGACGTACAAAGCTTCCTTTCAGTGTCTTCAGTCTAGACTTCGAATGTCTGAAAGTCTGAGCATAATCATTAACTTTTATTAGGGATGTATCGGGCTTTACTGCAGAAATAATGTAATTATTTGCCAGCTCCCCATCAGCTCTCACTTGTAGAGGCAGGAGGACCTATGTGGAGAGCAGCTAGGTTTTGGACAGAGATTTTCCTCGGGCACTTTCCAGTTATTACACCCAGGGAAAGGCCATAAAATTGATATCCGGCACCAAATCACTTTTACAGCTGGAAACAACCAAAGCTACTGTATTTTCATTCTAGGACTACAACTCAATCATGGAACTTCTCAGCATCCCACTTGCAACCCATATTTATATTTATATTTTATTTTATTTTAGTATTATTTTTTTGGTGGCAATGACAGCCGCCAGAGTCAGGATTTTCTTTCATCTACCTGCAGTGGTAGAGAAGTGCTTTAGTGCACTTTGAGTCATAGGACCCTCCCCTTCCTGACTCCCATTATCAGACCCCCTGTAACATCAAGATCCTTTTTCTTGCTCCACTATCCCAATGTGTGTGATGTGTCTCAACTTTTCCAAAGAGCTAACCGAGCTTGGGAATCTGTGTCCACGAGGACCCCGGTGAGTGGCTCCCTCCTGCTGCAGACGGAGTAGCCACAGGATGAATACAGGGTCACTGAAAATTTTTCTTTTTGGAAAATGGAAACTTTCATTTTTCCCAGCTTTATTGAGCTAGAACTCACATGTCCTACAGTCCGCCC
The DNA here is from genome assembly GCF_010015895.1 of Lontra canadensis. Classification (NCBI taxonomy): domain Eukaryota; kingdom Metazoa; phylum Chordata; class Mammalia; order Carnivora; family Mustelidae; genus Lontra; species Lontra canadensis. The sequence goes on along the minus strand of NW_022631019.1, from coordinate 5,432,520 downwards.
ACTTCAAGGGCACAACGCTGTGGCTTTTCGTGTATTCACAGACTCGTGCAATCATCCCCACGATCAATTTTAGAACATTTTCCTCACCCCAAAGAGAAACCCGCACGAGTTAACCATAATGCCCTCCAGCCCTCCCTTCCCGCCAGGCCCCGCAACCACGAATCTGCCTTTTGTCTCCATGGATTTACTGATGTTGCACATTTCATATAAATGGAATCCTACAATATGTGGTGCTTTGTGTCTGGCTTCTTTCATTTTGCATACTCTTTTTAAAGGTGCATCCCTGTTGGGGCAGGTACCAGCACTGCGTTCCTTTTATTGCCAAATAATAGTCCATGGTGGGGACATGCCACTTTATCCAATATGCGTTACAGAATTTTAGGCCGGAAGGGACATGGTAGGTCCTCCAGTGCAACCCTTAATTTTACAAAGGAGAAAGGAAGCACAAAGAGGGGAGGTGACTTACCCAAAGTGACACAGCCAGACTGGGAAACCTGACACCAGAGCTTTTGTTTCATAAATCATGAAATATTTCATGCATACGGAAAAGTACAGGAAAAAAATGTAGTGAATTTTCGGTTCACAGCCATCACCCATTTCCCTTTTGGGTTCCCTTTTATTTAATTACTTGTAGGAGTCCTTTGTAAATCCTAAATGTGGATCATTTGTTGTTTATCAACTGTACCTACCTTTTCCCGGTCTGTGGTTTGTATCGTCCTTTTGTTTCTGCTGTTGCTGATGTTTGGTGAGCAGAAGTTTCTAATTTTAATGAATTGTCTGTCTTGTTATTTGTGGTTTGTACTTTCTGAGACTTAGTTGAGAAAACTTTGTTCGTATTCTCCCAACTTTCCCTTCCATTTTTTTCCTTCAAATTGTGCTTTTCACATTTAATTCACCTGGAAGGTACTTTTGTATTTGGTATGAAGTGAATCAGTTAATATTTTTTCTAGATGCACAATCTGATCTTCAGCACCAATTATTGATTGCTCCAGTCTTGTATCACTAACCTGTTGTAGGGGAGGAAAAATATCTTTTTCCTTCTACCCTTCTAGGTTCTTGGTGGGGCTCTGTGGCAAAGACAGATTAACAAAAAGCATACAAATTTACTTAATAGAAGTTGTACATGACCCAGGCGTCTTCACAAGGAAATGAAGACCTGAAGAATATTTATACTGGGTTTGAGGAAGAGTGGAAAGTCATGGGAAATCGTGCAAGGACAGTGGTGTATGAGCCAAGAAGAGTAAACTGGGGGAACCTTAGCAAGGTTTATTCATTCAGATTTCTCTTGGCATCCACCATCTTTGGAGATAAGGATGCTCCTTTTCTCTGGGTACAGAAAGGGCACCTGTCCCATGAGGGTCTACTTCAGGGCTAAGTCAAAGAGTCTTTCCCATAGCTGCCATTGCTCAAATTCCTCCCATTTAGATTATTCAATATGCCAAGGTGCCATATTTGGGAGGAGCACGTTTCAAACCCTGTCACAACAGTGCCACCTCTACCATATAAATAATACCCATCCATCTGTGGGTTTAATTTTGGGCTCAGTTCCTTTAGTATGTTTGTCTACCTCTATGGCATTACCACATGTCTCAATTCCTGTAAGCTTATAAGCTTTTATTTGTTTAGAAATATTTGTTTAGATTTTTATTTAGATTTCAGAATTTTTCTAAATTTTTAGAAAGGCAAGGCCCACAACCTCTCACCTTGCCCTCTTTCTTCAAAATACCCTTAACTATTTGTCTTAATTTGTTTGCTTTTCTATCTAAATTCCAAGATAATTTTGTAAACTCCTCAAATTTCCTTTTGGGGCTTTGATTGGTGTTGCATTGAATTGATATATTAATATGGAGTGTGCTGACATCTTTATGAGGTATTGAGTATCCCTATCCATGAAGATGGTATATAGCTCTACTTCTTTTCAGTATGTTTCAATACCTACACTTTAAACAATTTTAGACATTGTATAATTTACAAGTTTTATAATTGTCATTCTACAATTTTCTCTACAGAAATTATACACATATTTTGTTATATTTATTCCTTGGTTGTACAGTTTTTCTTCCTCTTATAAATGGTTGTTTAAAAATTGTACCATTGCCCATATATAAGAATACACTTGCCTTTTAAGTATTAACCTGAAATTCAACAGCCATGATAAATATTCAGTTCCAAAAAATGTTATTAGTTCAAACATTCTCTTGAATTTTGTGCAGATGATCACATTATCTGTGACCTATGACAGTTTTGTTTTTTTCTTTTCCACCTTACACCATTTATTGATTTTTCTGTTCTTAATGAATAGGTTAGGACACGAAGCCTTCATATGGTTGAATGGAAGTGCAGACAGTGGGCACTGCTGTCTCACACCTGATATTAAAGGAAGGTTTCTCATTTAATCTTTTTTTTAAAAAAGATTTTATTTATTTATTTGAGAGAGAGAGAGAGAGAGAGAGAGAATGAGTGGTGGAGAGGGGCAGAGGGAGAGAGAAAGAGAAGCAGATTCCCTTCTGAGCAGGACCTGAGATCATGATCAGAGCTGAAGGCAGACTCTTAGCTGACTGAGCCACACAGGTGCCCCCTCACTTAATATTTAAGTGTAATATTTGCTGTAGGTGTTTGGCAAATGTCCTCCATCCATTATGGAAGATCCCTACTATTTCTTTTCTTTTCTTTTTTTTTTAAGTTTCATTTATTTATTTGACAGAGAGAGACAATGAGAGAGGGAACACAAACAGGTGGAGAGAGAAAGGGAGAAGCAGGCTTCCTGCTGAGCGGGGAGCCCCACGGGGGGCTTGATCCCAGGACCCTAGGATCATGACCTGAGCTGAAGGCAGATGCTTAACAACTGAGCTGCCCAGGTACTCCAATCTCTTCTATTTCTAAGGAGTTACAAATCTTTACTCTGGTTTTAAGAACAGTTTTTATTAATTAATATTTTCATTGTAGATGTGAGATATGCTCATAGAGAAATCAAATAGGAGGAAAGTAGAAATGCACCTTCCCACTTCCAGTCCTTCTCTTCAGACAAAATCACGGTTAACATTTTGTCTTTCCTTCCAAAAATTCTCAATGCACATATTAGCACCAATTTGTATGCCCTGTTTTTCCACACGAAGAGACCACACTGTACTCCTGTTCTGTAATTGGATTTTTTCCAAACAAAGCATCTTGGACGTGAGTCAATGTCAGCACACATAGGTCTACCTCGTTCTTTCTCATGGCTGCAACACATTCCACTGTATGGATGCCCGTGGTTGTTTAACCAGTTGTCTACTGATGTACCTTTAGGCTGTTTCCTTATTTATAGTCCTTCTGCTGGCTGTTACACATAACATCATAATGAACAAATCTTCATACATTTGTGCAGGTACATCAGCAGGACCAATAGGAAAAGTTCCTAGTTGTGAACCTCATTGTCTAACCCCAAACCCTTTCCCTGAATCACCCTACCCTTCACTAAAGGAGACTCAGGTAGACCGTACTTGCCTCAGTCAAGACCCTCCATAACATGTGGGTTTTTGCATCTCCTTCTTTTCCTGATGAGAAATCAGGTCAGAAACCCAGAGGGTAGACAGCCTGCCCCCCTGGGGCTGTTCCTGTGGACCCATAGTTCCTCTTGGCTTGTCTCAGCCACTGCAGACTTTGGACCCGATTGTTTATCTAGACTCTCAGTGTCTCCTGCTCTTTCCTTGTCTGTGTCCTGCCTACTTGGGTGCCTGGCACCTGTGGGTTCCTCCCCACTTTCAAGGACACCTTTGGTTTTGGACTTGGCTCCATGGTCTCTTTTTGCTCTTCTTGACACTGACTCATGCTCTGCGTCTCCTGCCTCTGTGACATTCCTTTTGTCTTTCCTGTAAAAACTGCCTCCCTACCCCGACCTCTTGCCTGATCTTGGTCCCGTGCCTTTGAAGGGGATCAGAAGGTGCCATCCTAAAATATGCCACCTTGGCAGAAGGATAATTTTGGACTGAAGGCAATTGAGATAAAGTGACCACAGGAAGGGCTCTCTGTTCTCCAACATCTGCCTGAAGACAGGGCAGACACTCCCCTAGGGAAGGAATCCTAGGCTTCTCTTGTACCAGGATGGGAAGAGCAACCCTATCGTCAGAGATGGAGATGGGACTGGACTATTGTCAGAGATGGAGATGGAGATGTAAGGTTTGCATAAGCAAACCTTACAAAATAACCCTGTCTGACATTGGTACCCCCATATATTTACCTTCCCACAATTTGCTGCCCCCAGAAGCCCCCTCTTCTTTGGGCTCTTTTCTGCAATTTAATGCCTTTTGTTAAAATGGTACATAAGGGGGCACCTAGGTGGCTCAATGGATTACAGCCTCTGCCTTCATCAGGCTCTCTGCTAAGTGGGGAGCCTGCTTCCTCCTCTCTCTGCCTGCCTCTCTGCCTACTTGTGATCTCGGTCTGTCAAATAAATAAATAAACTCTTTGGGGGAAAAAAAGGTACATAAGCTCCCAAGTCTGGCCACTTCTTTGGGTTTTTAATTTTCTGTGAAAGTTCTGTATATGTAAAATTAAAAATAAAATTTGTATACTTTTCTCCTCTTAATCTGTCTTTTGTAAGTTTCATTTGCACACTCCACTCATGAACCTAAGAGGATTGAGGAAGCTTTTCCTCCCCTCTGTGGTCCATGCTCCATTCTCAGCCACAACCCTGCCCTGACCAAGGGCCCACAAGGAGAGCTTACTCTCTCATGTATTCTCTACCCTCCAGCCTGGTGATCTTTTAAAATGAACAGCAGGGGCGCCTGGCTGCCTCAGTTGGTTAAGGATCTGCTTCCTTCAGGCTCAAGCTCAGGTCATGATCCCAGGGTCCTGGGAGGGAGCCCCACATCAGGCTCCCTGCTCAGCGGGAAGACTGCTTCTCCTTCTCCCATTCCCTATGCTGACTTCCCCCCTCTCTCTGTCTCTCTCATTCTGTCAGGTAAACAAGTAAAATCTTTTAAAAATAAAATAATATATACACCGGATCACCGTTCTGTCTCTTTTAGGATCTTTTTGTGGCATCTCAATGCAATCAGAGAAAACCCAACCACCACTTACTGACCTGCCCCTCCCTGCGCCAGTAACTCCTGTGACCACAGGGCCACAAGCTTCTCCTTCCTCAGTTCTGGTGCTTTCTCACTTCATGGTTTTGGATGTGCTGCTCTGTCTGCTGGGCGCATCCTCTACCATCTCTGCGAGGCTCGGCGTCCTCTGGTAAAGGCTGACATTATTCGTGATCACGGAAGCTCCTGTCTTTCCGGCCAGTTCACCATGTCCTCCCCACTCAACCCCCCCGCCAGCCTGCAACTGATTTTCCTTGGAGGAAACACTTGCCCCCCCATTATATGGTGTCAATCAACATGCCTCACCTTCCCAAAGGATGGGGCAAAAACCCAGCCAATCAGACTCTCTCCTCTGGAATTTGACCCCTGACAGTCTGGCATCTGAATTTTCAACAACAACAAAAACAGTTGTCGTGGTTTTATCTCAAGTGCCCCTTAGCTGTTGTTCTTTTGAAAATCTGTCCCCCTGGCTGGTCCCCTCTCCCCCTACTTCCCTCGTTCCTGCCCATCCCTCCTCCCTTCTTTACACCCCCTCCTTTTCCTTCTGTTCTGTTTCCCCTTCCCTCTGCTAGCCTCCCCTCCTCACCAATCCAGCTGCCTGAATTTCTGTTCTTTGTACTTGAAGAACCTGCTGACACTCTCCACCGCTTCCCTCCCTTCCCCTGGACCACCTCCCCTCCCCGTCCATCCAGTGCCCTCTATAAATATTTGATGAAGGAATGAACAAAGGCTAATCATGAACGTGTGGCACTTTTCAAGAGGGGCAAGACACACGGAAAGGAATGCGAGTGAGGCCATTCAAGGAAAGCGCAAACTGCGTAACTATTAATTGCATCATATGCTCTTTCTTGCCTTTGTTTCTGCTGCTTCCTTGGCTTCTAGGAGCTGCTGGGAGCCAATGAATGAAGCTCTGTACCGTAAATTCCTCTGCCCTGAAACAGCCCATCTAAACACCTTCACCACTGAGGGTGATATCAGCCATAAAAATACGGGATTTTTTTTTTTATTCTGATGAAAGGGAACTTTTACTGATGAAGGCCACTTTCTAGTAATTTTCTAGATGCTGGAGAACATCTGTTTCACCTCTTGACCTTATGTGTTGTTAAACTCATTCTTTTCTCTTTCAGACAATGACGTGTTGCTGCATTCCACTGACCAACAGGAAGATGTGGAAGTGAGTGCTTACCTGCACCTGCTGGGCAGGAGGGAAACAGGCACATCCACAAGGAACTGAAGGTATCTGCCCCCAGACCCCGTGAGGACCACCGACTCGCAGTGCCCAGCACGCTGCAGAAGTTCAATAGATACACGTCCGATGGCTGGATCTAGTTACCAGCGTTTTTGTTAAAAGGTTAATGTTGCAATAAAGCAATTCTTCCCCCCCGCCTTTTTCAGACATAAACTAGAGTGATGGAATTCGGAGTTGGAAGATCATCTCCTCCAAGTGTCCATCTAAAGGTGGATCCTTGAATGGAACTTTCTAGATCCTTTCCGCATTTCTGCCCAACTCTGAATTTGAGCAATGTGAAGCCAAAGACCATATTACAAGTGTAGACAAAATAGCTCTACACTCTAACATGTGATCTGTCATCAAATATTTGGAGGCATTCTATCCTTTTCTCTGGGGCCAGCCCCCAAGCCCTCAGACTAAAATAATCTTACCACCCCCAACCCTGCCCGACTCACTGTTTCAACTACCACTCAGCCCTTTTACCGTAGGTCCCCCTCCATCTATTCTCCAAGCCTGGGGTCTCCAGGGGGAGTCCTGGTCCTTCTTCCCCAATCACTCTAAAGTTTCTCTCAACTCATGCCCAAGACTTTAAACATCTTCAGTCACCTAACATTTCCCAGATTTACACCTATGGCCCTGACACCTGGTCCCGACGCCAGACCCGTATCTTCAGCCAGCTCTTTGGTCCCTCCCTTGGAGGTCACACCACCTCATACTACCTGCTCCCACCTGGACCCTCTCTCAGTGAACAGCAACCCCTCCCCAGCAGCTCCGATGGGAGTCCCACTGCTTTCTTCCTTTTCCCTCCTCTCCTTAACCCCAGTTAATCACCAAGGCTTATTGTCTCCACAGCTTCTCAAATCTCTCCTACTCTCTACCTCCCCTGCCATCACTCTAGTGCAAGAATTTCTCACCTGAGCAGTTATTGGAGCCTCCCCTCCCTCCTTTCGAAAAACTCGTTGATGACTTCCATGGGGCCTAGACTAAAATCAAAACATGAGCCACTCTCCCTGAGTCTTCACCTTCATTCTCTGAGTCTCTAATCGGTGATCACAACTGTCACCACTCTGGCCTTTTTTGGGCTCTTTGGGAAACCAATCTCTACCACAGGGCCTTTGCATACGCTGTCTGGGTCCCCTCCTCTTGGCAAGGCTGCCTCCTGCTTCCCTGAGCCTCCTGGTGCTTTCTTATAACTCCTAGAATAATTTGTCAATTCATAAGAAATTTACATATATACGTACACACACACACACACACACACACATATATAAGTATATATATATATATATATACACTTACTTATACATATTTTTGCTGTATGCCTGTCCCTACAACTAGATTCTAAATTCCATGCAGCCGGGAATCTGGTCAGTTATCTTTCTCCCATGTCATTCCCAGCACCTAGGAAAGCTCTTGGCACATATTAGGTGTTTGATAAGTATTTGCTGAGTGAACATGCTGATGGTTCAAGTATACATTTCCTGCCAGTCTCTCCCATGGTAGCCCATGGGGATAAGTAGCTCTAACTACTCAAAACCCACCTCCTTATCTCTCTCCCCAGTCTGTTTCCCTTCTGTAATCCCGTCTCAGTGAATAGCCCCATGACATTGGGGGCCACCATCACCCCCATATCCAGAGTCAAGCCAAGTCTTGTCCATTGTACCTTCTTAATAGCTCATATTATTGTGCTGAACTTTTTAAAAATTAATATATTTATTTATTTATTAGAGAGAGAGAGAGAGCATGAGTGGGGATGAGGAGGAAGAGGTGGAGGGAGAAGGAGACTCCTTACTGAGCAGGGAGTCTGATTGGGGCTCGATCCCAGGACCCTGAAATCATGACCTGAGCTAAAGGTAGACACTTATCTGAATGAGCCACCCAGGCACCCCTCCTGGGGTGCCCTCACACCCTCACCACTCTGAAGGTTTTGTTCAACACAAAGACCTCACATCCAGTTGCTTTTGCTTCTGATCCTGGGACACGCTCCTTCCAACAATGCTGTCTGCGCCTGGTCAGCAAAGCACCATTCCTAACTTCCCTGTGAAAACATTACTCCTTTCTCTGTCCCTGGTAGAGGGGACATTTCTCTGTCCCCCTTGCCCCCTCCCCAGAAGAGGATCAGCTTCCCCTACCCGTGTGTTTTCGAGAAGGGGACTGAGCCCCTTCCCATACCAGCTGTGCCCTGCTCCTCGGTGCCTGCAACTTTCTACCTTAGGGATGAACTGGCGGGTCCGCGTGGCTAGGAGACGATGTTCTGGGAAATCCTCTTTGTTCAGGAATAAAGATGATGCATTTATCTCCACCTGCCGACTCCTGTCCCAAGCACACCATCCTAGTGCCTACCCTTGGAGCAGCGAACCTTAAACGAACCTTAAACGTAAGACAAAAGGTGCGACGCACTTAGAAAAGCATCTGGCACAGAGGGTCTTCAGAAACATCAGGTGAGATAAACTTGATGGGGAAGGGGGTTATTACCAGCCCCTGGAAACCTCAGCTGTCCTGCCAAGCCCGGGCTCCGGGGACTCACATGTCAAGCCAGGGGAGGTGTTTGTCCAAAGTAAAGCTGTGCCCTGAGTGGGAGGGAAAGAACAGCCCTTCATGAGCAAGCCCCAAACCACACCAGGATCCCTTCAACCAGACTGCGCGCGGAGAACCAGCGCCCAGTCTCTGCGGGGGCTGCTCTCACTTCCTGCCTCCTGCAACCCACGTACCCTGCACTGAGGGCCGATGCTGCTGGCACAGTGACTCAAAGCCTTGTCATCTTCCGATTAGCTTCCCCTTCCTTCCCCTCCTTCTCCTCCTCCCCCTCCTCCCCTTCCTTGCTCCTCCTCCCTCCTTCTCTCTCCCTCCTCCCCCTCCTCCTCTTCCTGTACCTTTCCCTCCTCATCCTCTTTCTCCCCCTCCTCCCAACAAAATCCCAGACATGCCAGGTCTACCTCGAAGGAGTCCTGCACTGTCTCCTGCACTGTCTCCTCCCCCCACTGCTCTGGCCCCCTTGCTTCTCCCGCTGCATGGCTCCCAACCACCCCTCCCCCACTCAGCAACCGGAGGCCTCCTTGTTCTTGTCATCCCCAACTTGGAAACCCCTTGACAGCTCCCACTGCTCCCAGAATAAAGTCCAGACATGCCCCTCATCAACTTCTTTTTCAGCTTCTGGCCTTCTCAGCCTCCCCTGGGGCCCATCAAGCACCGGGGGGTGGGGGTGGGGGTGGGGGGGTCAGACACAGGAGCCTTCTTCGCATTCCTCCAAGGTTGTGCCGTCTGCAGACATGTCTCCCACCCTAGTGACCTCTCAAAGGTAGCACACCCATCCAGATTCTTAGTTCAAAGTGGCAAAACGGACTGGCTAGTTTAGACAGAAAGACGATTTTGGAAGGGTATTGTGTAGAGCAGCAACCAGTAGGAAGGCTCAGAACCAGACTTCAAAACAGCCAGTGTGCCTCACGCCATGGGCCAGGTCATTGTCAGGGTCCCAGGACCCATGTGGCGACAGCTGGGGAAGGGTCTACGATCACCTTAACTTGCTGTGGGATCTGGGCTTACTTCGAAATGAAAAGTTTTAATGAAAGAAAGACAAGTTGGAGCCAGGCGGGGAGGGGGCTGGGATGCTGGGTGCAAAGGAACAGACCCTCGCCGTGCACGGTGGGTACCGTGTGGGGCGGTGGTGCTGGCAAAATCTCTCAACGATCCCCACTCCCACGTGTGCCCTCCGAGGGCATCTGATCCGCCACAGCCAGGTCCCCGGTCCACACCCCAATTACGAGGGAGGAAGGACATGTCTCGGCCCCTCACACGTCTGTTCAGGCAGGTGAGGTTGGTTCCCACCAAGGCTCCCAATTAGGCAGCTGAAATCAATGATGGGAAGCCAGAGAACAGGACACAGTCCTCTTCAAGGAAACTCTGTGCCCCCCAACCCCCGGAGAGTTTGCATATCTTTCATTCCATAAGTATTAACAAGCGACTACCTGGGCCAGCCTTGCAGGGGTCCTGCGGACAGCCAAGCAAACAGGACTCCTGTGCTCTGAGTCCTGGCTGTCAGGCAGGTTTCCTCCCTGTCTGATGGTGTCCCCTCCACATGAAAATGCAGAAAATACAGGACAGGAGGAATCCCCATGGCTCGTGGCGTGGCTCCTGTGGCTCCCCAGAACAGGGCTCCTTGGTGTGCTGTGCCCCACCCCTGTGTCCTGCCCTCATCATTTTCCGTTTCCCTTTCGATTATGCTCTGCATTCCTGAGATCACTCTCAGAGGTCCCCATCTTGTATTTGCCAGCGGTAGGAGACTTTCTTTTCTTTTTACGTACTTGCTCTCAAGCATCTCAGCCTCCCCCTGGAACCATGTCCATTTCCCTCTCTTTGGGAAGTCGTTTGTAATGACACAGTCGGAACTACTCTGACCTGAGCTCCCTTCTTGAGATGCACATCTTAGAATCACAAGACTTCTCCATGCCTTTTGAGGTCTCCCACGCTGATGATCAGAAAATACGCCTAAATCTGTGTTATCCTTCTTGGATATTGTGAATCCTAAAATCACATAGTTGGCTACTTCCAGATTTCTAGCATGTCTATTTGGCTAACAGTCCCTCCACAGGGCGGCCATTCCTGGGAGTAATTCTTTTGAGACACGAAATTGTTAATAAGTCAAGAATTTGTCAGAAGCTTCATGATCTAGTTTCCTCATAGTAGCAAAAATGGCCTTCTGAAAAATCTGGAACAAATCATGTCACCCCCCCAGGGACACCGTGAAATCCTCTGCCCGTCTCACCCAGCTCCTCCTGTACCACTCCTACTGTGTTCTTTCCACTCTTTGAACATCTCCAACCCTTCCCTGTCCCAGGACCTTTGCACCTGCTGTGTTCACTCTCCTTTGCTTAGCTAGCTTCTCCTCCTCTTCCTTTAGGTCTCAGGGTGGATTTCACAACCTCCTGGAGGTTTCCTCTGATTACCCGTCCTTCCTTAGGTCCCTCTCAGTTATTCTCCACCTGAGCCCCTTACTTATTGAGCACTGATTTCAGCTTGCAATTACGGTAGTTCTTAGTCTGTTAACTTGTTCGGTTTTGGTTCCGGGTTCGGCTTGCTTTCTGCCACTGGAAGGCCAGATTTGGGAGGGCAGGGGCTATGACATCTGTCTAGTTCACCACTGTGTCCCCAGCACCTATCCCAGTGCCTACCCAATGACCGATACTCAGCAAACTTGGGTGGGGCGGGGGTGGGGGTGAAGGAATCTGATTTTTGTGAATAGCTTTCCAGTGAACTAGGTTTCTAGAAGTAAAGTAGGTTCACTTCTAGACTCTGCTCTCTGCCCATTTGCGGAGCTCTGGCAGAAATGATGGAATTTCTCCTGGGGCCAGATGGCCTCCAGCGTGCTGTGATGACAGCTAACTTCTATCCTTCTCTCAGCTGTACCATCAGTCCCTCTTCATCCTACATCCCTCAGACTTACAGCCAGGTCTCTCCGTTTTGGATGGAGCCCAGCCTGCTTCCTTCTGGGAGATCCTGCTTCTGGGCCACAAGTACGACTTCTGCCTTTCTTAACTGTTCCCTGGGTCAATCACCAGGTAATTCCTGGCCTCCTGTTCTTTCTCCATCACCCCGCTGTCCTGCACAGCAACACGAATCACGGATTCTTGGGAGTTTTTCTTCCTCCTCTGCAATATTCAGCTTATAGCGGGCTCGCTATGCAGCTGGTCCTGGGGCAAACCCATTCTGTCCCTGGCTGGTGCATTCCACTTCCAGCTAAGAGCCTCTGTGTTCTGGAGTCTTAAGACGGGCAAGATCCAGGAAATCAAAATTCAAATAACCAACCATTCATCTCTCTCATTTTCTTTTTCAACCATTCCAAGTCAGCAGGAAGAGATTGGGAAACTTCTCCTCTGCCTTTTTCTGTGCTGGGCCTGGGACCCCAGTCTCCTGAGGGTATTGCTGGGTGGCTAGTGGAGCAGGCTGGAGGTGGGGGGTGCTGGAGGGTCATTCCAAGTAATACTTGGGGAGACCACACATCTCCCATGGCCATGTCAGGCCCAGGGGGCCCCGCCATGCTCCTTTGCTGGGAGTACCCCACCCCCCTGACTCATCCCTCTTTCTCAGACAATTTCCCTAGCTCTCCGGGAGACATGGTTTCTCCCCAGGGCCTTTCCACTCCCACCCAACTCTACTCGGGTTTTGACTCCTTGAGCCACCCTGTTGTTCTGTGAGCAGACTGACCTGGCCCTGCTCTCTGCCGAAGGCCCAGGAGCCACACCAGGACCAGATCACACCTTCCCTGAGTCCTGGCTAGCAATTACACTTACACTTTCTCTTCTGTCCCGTGTCCCAGTCTCCTGCTTTCTTTGCTCTTGTCCTGGGTTTAGAGGAATCAACTGCTTGCTTCCTCCATTCCTGCTGGATTGGAAGGCTGCATCCATTTAGAAACTGAGGCCCGAGGTCAGGATCACCTCTGCCCCTCTTGCCCTGGCACCAAGCACAGTCCCTGCACGGTATAGGCATGCCGGTCTTTGTTGAATGAATGAAGACACTACTTCTGCCAACTCTTCATCCTCCTGGGAGAAGCCAAAATCCATTCTGGACAGCTTCGTCTGCTCAGTGGGCTTGATAACCAGCTGCTCTCACCCAGAAGGATGCACACTGCTTGTGGCCTGGCCCTGGGACTGCCATCTTGGTGTCTGGGATGGGAATGAGATGCCCAGAGGGGTTCTGATGGTCCGTGACTGTGAGGTGAAGAACCCATGGGAAGAACCCATCCGGGTGCTCGGCAAATACAGGCAGGTACCTCCTGACAGTTGTAGGAGGAGGAGGAAGAGACAGAAGTTGACAAAGGTGACAGTGATGATCAAGGTGAGGGTGAGGACACTCCCTGGCTTACTGCTGAGCCGAACTGTGTCTATTTCCCAGGCTCGGCTTCATCTCCACCCCATCCTGAGGAAGCCTGAAGCCACTTCCTTCTCATAGATACAATTTCAAATTTTCTCCTACCCAGGATCAGGAATAAAAGCTTAGCTCCTATCAGCAAATGATGACCAGTCAGAATGGCCAGTGAGAGCCGCCAGAGGGTGAATCACCTGGCAAATGGGAAGAAAACCCTCCAAGGAAGAAAAGCATTCACATTTCTTTTGTCTTAGATTTGTCAATCTCTGCAGTCAGGACTCTTATCTGTTTGTCTCCACACTCAGGAAACAGATATTCTTGGGGTTCTGGGGAGGATAATAGCCAGGTCTAGAAAGAATTTTCAAATGGTCCCATGCAACAACGATAAATAGGATGTTTCCTTCCCCCAATTATTTGTCATTTGTCATAATAAAATCTTATGGATCAGATTAAATTATAGAAACACCCATCTTAGTGAATTGAATTAGAAAACACTGCAGGGGAGGAAAAAACTTTCCTCTTCCCTCTTAGGTTCTCTGCCTGGGGCCTATGAATTAGGCTCACAAAAGCCAGATTAGCAGGAAATAGGCATACACATTTTATTTGACGTCATCTTTTCATTTTTATGTGCGCAGAAGCCTTCAGAGAAAATAAATGAAGACCCAAAGAAGCACTTACACTTGGGGAGCTTATAAACCATTTCAACAAAGCGGAATAAAATGTGGAGAAGTGACAAGACAAAGGAAAAAAAACGCGTGGGCTTCTAGGGCTGGTGAATCTGGGAAGATGCACATACGGGAGAAACTACTGAAGACAAGGGCTGTTGAGTAAGGTTTTATTGATGTAGACTCATGTCAGCACTATCCCCGTCCCTGGCGATCTAGGTTTTTCTTCCCTTCCTGGTAGGAGGGAGAGAGAACACCTCCAAAGGGAAGTAGAAGCCCTACTTTCAGGCAGATTGCGGGAAGGCAGAATGCATTTCCTGGGTCTGCATTTTCTCCTTTGCCTTCAGCTTAAAATAATCTTTATGGCAAAGTAGCATATTTTGGGTGGCATATTTTATTCCCTTTAATATTTTTAAATGAATTTAATTATATTACCCTCAAAACTCTATAGAAACCCAAAGGAGAGGAAAATAGAATTTTGCCCCCTAGAGACATGAGATTTATTCAGGAACAGAGGATCATTGAAATCAACATTAAGTTACTAAAATACACTTGAGAGCAACTGAGATCACGGCAAACATGTTTTTCTCTTAAACAGATTAAATGTCTTCTCTCTAATCTTTCTTGTGCAACAAAACTTTTTTTAGAAAAATAATGTATATGTAAGTGATTATATACTTCAAACTGGTGAGGTTGAAATAGATTATGGTTGGTGTGACTCATTATTTCGAAGAGGGTAAATCATTCAAAAGGAAGAGTAGCTTATCTGTAGGTCTCTTAGCATCCCTGTGAATGGAGGGAATGGGGTTCCCTGACCTTCCAGGAACCTGTACCACATCACGCCTCTGCTCAGCCCCAGGGTTGGATGCCTGAGCTCTTGCCAGCTTGAGCACGAATGCAAAGGCCTGCTTTCCCCTCTTGAATTATGCAGAACACCGAAGGCAAGGGTGTTATTGCTTTGGGCAGAGAAGATTATCTCCAGATCTGGTCACCTTCTGAAGACATTCATTTTATTTCAGTGGAGGCCAAGACTGACACTTATTCATGTCCAGGGTCAGGATGACTGACACGACTTAGACTCTTTCCTCCCAAAAGCCCAATGTTCAACAAAATTAGATTTTAAACATACTCTTCCCATCTCCCAAAGTATAAAGTTAAGAAAATGGAATTAATTTCATTATATATGAGGAAAATCACAGAAGACCATATAGCTAAAGTTGAGAGTTATATTTACTATAACTTAAAAGTAGTTTTATTTTTGCTCTTAGGAGCTTTATAACTTTAATAACCATTTGTTAAACAACTCTTTAAATTAACAAGGCATCAAGGAGCAAAGTCAAAGGAAGAAAGCATTGTCTTAAATAATTCAAAGTTCAAGTCAGATTTTCTAATGGGTATTGCCTACCTTCTTGAGGATGGGTCATTGTCCTAGATGGTGACCAAGTGCCCACAGAGAGGAAGTTTTTAGTAAGTAATTACCCAGCTGACTGAAGGAACTAGTAGTCTCTTTCAGGGTAGGAATTAAGAGGAGTAATCTCCCAAAGCTAGCAATCCTCGAGCCTCAGTGATCTCCCAGGCGGGAGGCATTAAAGGTGTCCAGGCTGGAGATGATCCTAGTGGTACCAGTTTAGGCAGTAAGTGGTTACTGCCTCAACTCTCTCTTAAAGGGTCTTGCCCTTTGCACATCCATCCATCTAGCCAAAAACAAAAGACAAAGAGGGTGCCCCAGGGTTGCTCATCTGGAAACAGGGGTCCTTCCTGTCACTAGAATCTCTGCCCAGGACCATGGATCTGTAAACCCTCCAATCCCACCCACATACCCATTTTCTGGAGGGTAAAAGCAAAATAAAACAAAAGAGCATTATACTCTGATCCTTTCTTTTTAAACTCAGCTGCTGGGGTTTTACAGTTTAGAGTTGAATGAGGGTGACTTCAGCCAAATCCGGCTTGTTTCAGAATAAATGTAAAATAAATTCAGACAGCCCTGACTCATGCATGAGAGACAGCGGACCGTCCAGCTGCTCCCGGAAAATGTAACAGAACCAAGATGGGGATGTATTCAGCTCTGAGTGGTGCCTCAAGGCCCTGAGCCCAGAAATTACCTTGATAGTCTCCACCAGGCCTGAGCCGGCTGGTTATATGGTGGAGACACCTGTGCGCTCAAGTCCAAATCCAGAGTTTTTTGCCAGAACTGTCTTCCAGGTCTCCAAGCTCATGCCTTCTCCGGGCAACCCCTGGGAAATTTCTGTAAGTCACACGTTATTAATACGTGGAGAGGACAGACAAGTGGCAGCTTTGAAACCCGTTCTTGGGTCACACCTTGTTTTTTTTCTATCTCTAAAACAGCTTTTGGCGGTGCCTGGGTGGCTCAGCATCCTGGGATCGATCTCCACGTGTTGCTCTCTGCTCAGTGCTGAGTCTGCTTCTCTCTCTGCTCCTAGCCCTGCTCCTGGGCACTCTCTCTCTCAAGTAAGTAAAATCTTTAAAAATAAATAAATAAAATGGGTTTTTTCCAGGGCAGACAGCAAGGCCCACCAAATGTCAGGGCGGAAAAGGAGCAGCTCCTTGTGGGGCGCCATCCCACCATCCTACCCTATGGGGGGGCGTAACTGGGTGCCACTTAGTTAACTTCTCTATCCTCTGTCAAGTGGGGATCCCTGCTGCCTCCCTGAGCCCCCCAAAACACGACAAGCTTAAGTTACGACTGAGCTTCAGGAGGAATCAAAAGCTAAATCTCTCAAGTCCCATATTGTCCGAGCTCAGAGGGACCTCACCTAGGGGAGGATGGAGCTGGACTGATTGCACCCGGAGTAGGGGCCCAGGGGGCGAGGGTTTGCAGAAATTACGTGCGCAGCCTGAGTGGCCACGACTTAGCTTTGGGGGAGGGTCTCCAGCAGCACCACCTCCCCCACCCAGCCCAGCGCGGCCCTGAACTTGGGTCAGTCCCTCTTCTAGAGTCCCCGGGGACTCCCCCAGGTCACAGTCCCGGAAGGCCGACCAAATCCTGTCACTAGGGTCAGGTGGCAGGAAAGCCAGCGTTCACTCCAGATCTGCCGCCGCTCACGCGAGCGCTCCCAGGAGGCTCAGGTTCAGGAGTTGAGCACAAACGAGCCCCGGCCGTAAACAAGCCCGCACACTTCTTCAAGGCACGAGCGCCACGAGGAGAAGGTGCGCACAAGTGCTCACTCGAAAAATTCTCGATGCGTAAAAATAACTTTGATAACCGCGCGAAGACCCCTGGCTCGGGGGAAAGGAATGGACCCCACGTCCCAACCGGCTTCCCACGCGGAGGCCGCGGGCCCCTCAAGCGCGCGCGGCGGGGCGGGGGCTGCGGAGGCGGGGCCGGGGCTGCGGAGGCGGGGCTGGTGGGGGAGCGGGGGGCGGGGCGGGGATCGGGGGCGGGGCCGGGAGGCGGGGGCGGGGCCGCGTGACTCACCGCAGGGCTGCGCCTTAAAAGGGCTAGTGCTTCCGGGGGCGGGGAGGGGGGAGGGCATGGTCAGGGGGCAAGCGGCCCCAACCTCCGCGTTCTTTGTTGTCACTCTGAAGGGTGCGCCCCCCGCCCCCCGGCCCCGTTCCACCCCAGGCCGACCTCTCTGCCTGATCCCAATTTTCACCGCGGCGGGCCCTCCCCCTTTTCTCCCTCTCCGCCTTCCTCCACCCCCTCTCTTCGCCTCCGCCCACCCCTCCTCTCTCCCCTCTCCCTGGCTTCCCCCGTCTTTCTCCTTCTCCCGTCTGTCCCCCTCCATTCTCTCCCAGCCCTTGCCCTCTCAGTCTGGGGCAGCTGAGCTGCTGCAGCCACATGCTCAGGCACCTACTCCTTCTCCCCATCCCCATCTTTAAAAGGTCTCACCCCTCAAATGGCCTGTGCACTCCTCTTCCCCTTCATCCTTAAACTCCTCCAAAGCTCAGTCCCCAGGCTCGAACCCACGGCTGTCTGGCCTGTGACCCTGAACTCTCCTCAAAGTGTTCTTTTTAAAACAAGGAGATCTTTATCATTTTAAAGTTAAAGAAGCCTCAGGAATAGTACAAAGAACCCCAAACGCTTCTACCAGATTCTCCACTCTCGAACATTTTCTCCGTTCTTTGTCTCTCCATATATTTTTTTCTAAACCATTTGCAAGTAAATCGCACAATTTCCCTGAGTAAATCGCAGGTCGTTTCTCCTTATCCCTAATACTTGGCTGTGTTTTTACTAAGGACAGAACGTTAATGGCAGAGTTAGCAAAAGACTCTTTTAGGGATGCCCGGTGACCTCGGAGCTGCCCAGTCTGGTGGCCTGGCAATGTTCATCGGGCTTGACCTTCCCGCGCCTTGGTCTCTGTCTCTCTGTCTCTCACGCCCGCATTCTCCCCTTTCATGGGTTCCTTGCCTGGTTCCCCTCAGGGGTGGGTCTCCCCAGGGGCCAGCTTTCTGTCTCATGTTGCAGACCATCCAGGGAGGAGCCCATGGACTCCCGTGAGGTCAGCCGTCACCCATACTCAAGAGGTCCGGATCTTCAGCCTGGGCCCCCTCTAATGGTCTGCTTGAACGTCCACAGCTTTCCAGGAACTGATGTCTGAATCCCTCACCGTCCCCCCACTCAGCGTTGTACACTGGGCAGGTCAAAGAATTGGAGTCACTGCCCCTGTTCTGCCCCCTCCCCCATACTCCCTCCACAGGGCTCTCCAGGCCTGGGACATCTGTGACCAGCTGCTGGTCACACACTCTGGCCTCCTTCTTCTGCCTTTCTTCCATCTCCCTCCTCCCTTCCTGCAAACTCCACTTCCCAGAGCCCCTCACCCACCGCCTACCCACCCACCGGTAGTCTCTGCTTGACTTTGGAAGCTGTCTTTCATCAAGTTCCTGCCTTGATTGAGATCACTACTCTCCACCCCCCATCCCAAGCCCCAAGCTGCTTCCTGGTTCCCAATGGGAATTCTTGGGTCCCTGAAAAGATATTCAAATGTCAGGGGGAGTGGTGGGAATTTTCTGGGAAAAGGCTTATAACTTCCATTACATTTTGAAAGAATCTGTGGCTTCTCCCCTCAAATAAAAGAAGTCTGCTGGTGGAGGTTCAAATTCCTTATGGGATCCGAAACCATTTACTCTGGGCTCAGTCCAGCTTCCCCAACTCAGTTCCCAGTGCTTCCCAAACTTGCTGGTCACAAGAATGACCCGAGGCACTGGGTAATAATTCAGCTCCATGTTGGCCCCTCCCCTGTGGATTCTGATTCAGAAAGTCTGGTGTGGTGCCTGGGGGTGAAGGGAGCCCCAGGAATCTCTACTGAGCAGGGAAGACCTTCTACTGGGGAAACACTGGGCTATAGTCAGGCAAGGGTCCTCTTGTCTCCATACTTTTGCATACAGCATGGTTCTATTGGAAATTTGCGCCCATTCACCACCCCCATCCCCCATCCTGATGATCCCCATTTATCCTTCAATGTCCAACACACATGTCAGCACCTTGGGCAAAGTCTTCCCTGATCATGCACGAACTGATGAGGTTTAACTGAGTTTAACTGAGAGATGTTCCAGCCTTTCCCAGGAGCGGCTTGTGTTTGGGGTGGGGGGGCTGTGCTCCCCTGTCTCACCTTTCATGTTAATGTCACGTTCCAGGGCATTCACGATCACTGGTTGCAGCAGAGGTCCCTGCCAAGGCTGTCAGCCCTGAGAAGGGGAAGTGGAGTGTGAGGGGCCGGGCCTCCTGTCTGAAGGCCCTGCCAGTAAGTGGCACCTCGGACTGGAGCTCACATCCACCAGAGTTTGGTCAAATCGCCCCACCGGCTGTAGGGGAGACTGGGAAATGTAGTTTTTAGCAGAGTGGGCCTGTCGCCTGCTGTTTGCTCTCTGAGAGACCTGAAGCAAACATTTATTAGGCACTTACTGTGTGCCAGGCATTAAGATGGCTACTCTCCTAAATCACCTTTTTAAGATCTTTGCAAGTATTTAACCAACACCAGGACAGCTAGGAAAGGGCTTAGGTGGGATCCAGACCCCCCGAGGCATGTCCCACTGAAGTCCTCACCTGCGGGTGGCTTAGATTCTTTCCCCTCCCTCCCTCCCTTCCTTCCTTCCTTCCTTCCTTCCTTCCTTCCTTCCTTCCTTCCTTCCCAGATTTATTTATTTATGAGAGAAATAGAGAGAGCACACCGGGGTGGGGGAGGGCAGAGGGAGAGGGAGAGATGCAGACTCTGTGGAGCCCGACGTGGGGCTCAGTCTCACGACCCTGAGATCCTGACCTGAGCCAACACCAAGAGTCAGACGCTCAACTGACTGAGCCCCCCACCCCACAGGGGACCCAAGTTAGATTATTTTCTTTGCACGTCTGCCTCTTCCTCCCACCCCACTGAGGATATGCTTAATAAATATTAGGCTAAGTGGTCAGAGTGGGATTTTTAAGTTAGCTTGTGAAAATGACATAATGTCACCTCATTGGCTATTTTTGGTTACCCCCCTCCCCATGCCCTGTGAGTGAGAATTAGCTCTCAGGCCCTATAAGAGGTCAGGCAGAGTCCGGATGCTGATCTCAGGGATATGACATGGGATTAGATGAATCCTAGGCCCCTCGCAACCCTAACGTGCTGTATTTCTCTGCCACTCAGTCGCGGTAACTGAGAGGGTCTCTGTCCTTCCACTCTGCAAGCCTGTGCTAAGTGCTTCCCCGTCCAGCCATCGAGCACCCAGTCATGTCCCAACGAGGCCCCTGCATCATGCATCCTGGGAGGAAAAGGTGGGTAGGAAACATGTCAACAAGAAAATAAACAATAACAACGCAGACAGAGATGGGAGCTAGGAAGATCACGGACGAGGACAAGATGAGAAGTGCACACCTGAGGACCAGGGGAGGCGTCTCTGAGCAGGTGACAATTCACTAGAGACCTTTATGAGGGAAGGGACAGCTGGGAAGAGCTTCCCTTGAGGAGGGACCAAGTCCAGGGCTGGAGTTTCTGAAGTTCCCAAAAGCAGCCAGGGAGGCAGAGCAGCTGGGGAGAGACAGAAGACGAGTCAGGGCCACTGGCCCAGGCAGGGTTGCACGACTAGGGGCTGGGACCTGTTCTAATGGGCCCATAGGTCTCCCTCTGGTATGAGCAATTCTACATAGATCGCTGGACAATTATCCCAGCTGCTACGTAGAAGGTGGGAACTTCCCACATGATGGGAAGATTTTTGGTCGGTCGTTTGGAGATCGGACAGAGGCTTGAGTGGGGTGATGACAGTGGACACGAGAGGTGGGGTGTCTCTGTTCCGGAGGTGGCCCACAGGCCTTGCTAAGAGAGCTTCTGTCTAGGTAATTACTGTCTCCTCATCTCTTATGTATTACTACTTAGTCATTACACTCCCCGGAGTAGAGGAGTCACAGCACAGTACCGCAGTGGTGGTCGGTGTGACCTCCTACCTACCCAGGTGCTCAAAGGCTGCATCTCTTTGACTCTGCAGATACTCATACTCATGGTTGAGCTCATCACATTGGCCTTAATCACTCTTCCGGTAGTAATCCCTGGAGATAAACATGGATGTGGGTCCTGCTTCCATCAAGCTCAATCCCATTCGAGAGACAGACAGTGAACAAATAAATGTAAGATGACACCTGTGAGGAGACATACACAATCTCAGAAGGATACATGAGGGGGCCTTTGACCCACCCAGAATAGCCTTTGAGGAAGGACTATAGGAGCTGAAACTGGAAGGGAGGAGTAGGGTGGGGGGTGAAGAGCATGTGGACAGTGTCGATAGCATGTGCAAAGGCTCTGGGGCACGAGGGCCGGTGTTCCTTCCAAGAATCTTTACTGAGCAGATAACAGGGAAGGTAAGACGGGGACAAGAGTGGGTGCGTTTTTATCGGAAGACAGAGGCATTCCCTTGCCATCTCTGGATCATCTGTGAGAATGGGAAAGCAGATCCAATCTTTGGAAAGCAGAGGGGATTTGATAAAGACATTCGAGAGACAGCATTCCCAGACTCTTCCTGATTTGAGGGAGAGCTATGTCACTAAAAATGCATATTTAACCTAGAGATGGTAAGTTTTATTTGAAGCCAATTGTTCATATGAATGACCCAAGTTCTTTTGAAATCTCCCTATTAGCCTCAAATTCAGATAGCATGTAAAATCAGCCTAACATTTTTAAGCAGCCAGGACGCTGGCTGGCATCCTTGGATAAGAGTCCGGAATAATCAATCCCACAACCAGAGAGGAGGAATGTCCCAAACACTTATTCTTCTATGGTTTCATCCTTGTGAAAATTTCAGGGCAGTCCAAAGCCGACCCCAAACTATTCAAAGTCAGTTCAAAGGAGAACCTCGGTATCTCTAGATCCTGGGACCTTGCCTGTTAAATTTTTCTTTATTAAAAAAAAGAAAGTGCCTCATTAGGCTCGGGAGAATGAATTACCCACTGCAATACAGATGACACTCTTGCCATTCTTTTTTTTCTTTTATTCTTAACTTGGAGCACCTAAAAGAAAATAAGCCTGGGTGGCTCAGTGGGTTAAACCTCTGCCTTCTGCTCAGGTCATGATCTTAGGGTCCTGGGATCAAGCCCCGCATTGGGCTCTCTGCTCAGCGGGGAGCCTGCTTCCCCCTCTCTCTCTGCCTGCCTCTCTGCCTACTTGTGATCTCTGTCAAATAAATAAATAAAACCTTAAAAAAAAAAAAAGAAAGAAAGAAAATAAGCCCAATCTCCTACCCACCCCTGCCCTGCTTTTTAAAGAGTTCCCTGGGGAGAAATCGCCACTTTGCAAAACCTGTGAAATGCCTGCTTATTAGAAAAAACGTTTCTGCAACCTGAAGCAATATGAGTGTAAAAGCAAAATGAAAACACAGACAAGAACCCAGAAGAAGGGAAGTGCTTAAACACATATCGCTTTAAAATTAAAATAATTTTTTGTCAATAAAGAAAATAACTGGGACCTGACTTAGAAGAAAAAAAATGCAAGCAGAGTCAGGGCACAAATATTAAGATATTTTTCAGTGGAGAAGAATGGGGGCAGGTAGCTGGGAGGTGACTTAGTGCCCAATTCCAGATGTGTGGATACCAAACGAGATCCCATAGCCTTCAACTCTGGGAATTTATCCCAAGGAAATAATTTGAACGAATGAAGTGAGTTACATACACACACAGATGCTTCTTGTTCCATTATTTGCCGTGTTTTAAAGAAGTTAAACTTGACTCTGGCAAGAATGGGAGCAGGGTGTTAGGTGTGAGTCAAATGGTCCAAAGCATTCGGACTTGGTGAAGGTGTGGAGGATGGGTTAGGCGTGGGAGGGTGGTAGGTAGAGTGGTGGGGAGTCTGTCTAGATAAGAGATAAGGAAGGTCTGACTAAGGCTGTAGCCTCAAGGTTGGAGAGGAGAGATGAGTCAGTGAGATATATAAAGGATCGTTTAGTCAATGAGATATTTAAAGGATCGTCCACATGTGCATCAGGTGAGGGAGGGGAAGATTCTGGAACGATACTCAGTTTGGGTGGATGGTGGTGTAACCGAGGAGGGTGCGGGAATAGGCGAATGAGTCTGGTGTCTGTCTGCCTGTCTGTGTGAGTGGGGGCTGGAGCGGAGGGGCGGAGGAAGGAGGCAGTTCTGGGGTATGCCAAGTTTGAGCTACCCGCAGAGTAGATGGGAAGACATCCAGGAGAAGGCGAGCAAAAATATGGGTCTGGGCCGAGAGAGGAAGGTGGCTGGAGATAGAGAACGGTAAATAAACGTTTCCCAGAAGAATTGTAAGGTCATCAGTGGCTTTGTCCTTTTTTATCTTGGTCTCCATCAAGTTGGGTCCTTCCGAGTAGCCGATGCTGTTGACCCTGTTCCAGAAGGTCTCTCCTCCCTGAGTCAATGAACACACACGTTCTTCACCTTTCCTTAGTTCCACACTTGTTTCTTTCCTTTTCATTTTAAAAGTTATTTTAAAAGGCAATATTTCTCCCTCAAGGAATCCATTTTTCCTGTAGGAAAAAATCCTAGAAAATACAGATCATTAAACAGAAAAATTCAAGTCACAAAGCACGTTGGTGTATATCCTTCCAACCCTTCCCCTTCAAGTGCCACCTGCTCATTGGTTCAGCTTCCTCTACATCACGTGTGTCCGTGCACACGCTTCCAATGATCATTTATCACCATGAAACCTGAATAATTATTTGCATCTTTATATCTCTTAAAAGCTGAGTAGCTTAATGAATGTATTCCTACAGATGGACTTTTTACCCAAATGAGACCAGTTGGTAGGTAACATTTTATAGTGTATTTTCCTCGTGCATTAATGCATCCCAAGCGTCCTTTACATACTCGTGCCAACTTGATGCTCCTTAGTATTGAATTTAACTATATGCTGAGCCTGAATTTATCTCAGTCCCTTACTGTTGGATATTTGAAGTATTTCCAGTTTTTCTCTGATCTACTGTTTTCTACATCTCCATATATAAGCCTTTGCCTGCTTCTTTCATTATCTCCTAAAAATGGAATTGTTGGGTCCAAAATTTGCCAAATATTCAGCTTCTGATGGATGTCGGCAAACTGTCTTCCAAAAAGCCCACCAATTTACATTTCTTCTTTTTTGCTTTATTAAAACTTTGTTCCTATCATAAAAACAGGGCCTATCAACTATAGACAGAAGACAGTTTAGCAAACAGAGAGACGTAAGGAGCCTATAATCCTGGGGTGCAGCTTTGTAAGCCCTCTTAGGAGAATCAGTCCTGGGTTCATCTAATAGAGGCCCTCGGAGGCTGACTTTGGTTGGAGGTACAAGTTCGCCATCACAGGCTGTGTGGCCTTAGGTGAGTTATTTAATGTCCCCAGGCTTCTGTTACTCAGCTGGAAACTAAAAGGTGGCAGTGGGAGCGTGCATAGGTGGTCTTAAGGGTACATGACAAGCATCTCGCCCAGCGCCTGGCAGGTTTGAAAGTCTTGAGCCAAGCTCCTATAATTCTGTTCGCACCTTGCTTTCCTACCCTGCTTCTACATACAACATCTTCCATTTGTGCCAAGCAGACACTGGTAGCTCTGATCTTTGACATAAACCTTGGGCGTGTAGCTCCAGTCACAAACACCACCCACGGTATTTTGCTGGTGTCAAGTTTTCGATTGGTCCCGGCCAAACTCCGTCCGAGTTCCTCCTCCTGCCTGCCTGCCCCCGCCGACTTACCCACTGCCATCCATCCTCCGCGGCCCCCCGGGCAGAAACCACTGGAACCTCCCCTTGCCCTTCCATAGTTAACTGGGTTTCCGCTCTGTCATTCCACTACGCCGAGTACGACTGCAGTCAGAAGGACCTCGGTTGAACTCCTGGCACTGCTGCTCTCATACTGTGTGACCACAAGCAGCTGCTTCCCTCCTGTGAGCCTCAGCCGCTTCATCTGGAAGATGGGGTGAGAGCCGACCTGCCACTTAGGTAGAGTAAGACAGCAGGTGCTTAGCATGTCCAAAGGGGGAGCTGCGGTTAGTCCTTATCACCATTATCACCCTCTGGTGCTCTCTGGCCTTGACAATGGGTCAGGCGCACCTCCAGGCCACTTATGGCTCCGATATGACCTCCAAACCCATCCTCACCTTCTGCCTTTCCCGGCCTGAATGTCACTGTGCTGCCAGGATGACCTCTCCGTGGCATGTCTGCAGTGTGTCACTCCGCTCAAGCTCTCAATGGCTCCCAGTCACCAGCAAACTAAAGCCCGAATTGTCCTAGCAAGGTTTCCACCATCCCGTGTCTCCTTCCAGCCTGGGCACTCCTCCGCTGTACCCTGCCCAGACTGGCGTCCCTCTCTCCATCTCTGCATCAGCCTTCCATCTGTCTTCTCACTTTCCCACCTCTCCGTGATGGCCCCGCCACTGCGACAACACCGTTCCCCAGCACCCCCAGCCTGGCTCAGACTGCCTCCTGGAATGGCCTTCTCCCACCGGCTCCTGGAACATTCTACTTGCCTCCCCCAAGCCCCACACGTGGTGTGCCCTTCCCTGCATCACATGCAGGGCGACACTGGGCCCTTCTTGTCAGCAGATGCCCTTTTCGTTCACCGCTGCACCCACCACCCCCAGCTCCTGCCACAAACCCTCAACGTTTGTTTTTTAACTGCACTGTTAATAAATAACATTCTTCTGGGATGTAGATGTACAAAAGTTTACCCACAGGCCAAAGGTTTTACTGCGATCGTTTACCTGTCCTGAGACTTATTCTGAGATGAAAAGGGCAAAGAATGGCAAAGATCCCCCCTCCCCACCCCTGCCTCTCAGGGGAGATGATGTGTCCATCGACGCCGCACACACGTGCGCTGGGATGCGTGCACGCAGGGACTGTCCCAGTGCGGAGTTTCGTGCTGGTGGGGGGAGCGTGGAACGTACGTTGTCTGTCTTTCTGAGCCCTGCGAGGCAAGAGAGCCATCGTAAGGAGGCTTGCTCACTCTCCCTCTGGGGCAGGTTAAGAGCCGCCCTACAAAGGGAGGGGTGAGGCTCAGCGCGCCGCCTTTCTTTGCCAGAGGCATGTAAGTTTCAAGTAAATCTGTTTTGTCCTGTTGAGAAAGATGATGCAATGCGTCTAGAAAGGAAGTGGGGAGTTGCCTACTACTACAAGCTAAGGAATGTCACGTCGCTGGAGTGCTCTCCACATTCCCAGAAATATGCCTTGGTTAAAAAGGAGGTGGGTGACTCAGTGCTGCCCTGGCTTTGGACAGATTAACCACGGAGCTATAATGAGGACAGGCTGGCGGAAAGCGCCCGTTGGTGTGAGTTGCCAAGACCAGGGGAGGCGTGTCCCTGCACCTGGGGGCTGCTGTGGCCCTGGGTGTGTGGGGCCGAACCCAGTAAACCCAGTACAATTTTCTGAAAGGAGGAGGAAGAGGCCCTCCTCTGTCCACCTTGCGGTTCCAAACTATCTTCATGTGCCCGACCAAACTCCCTGAGTTCAGACATGGTTCTGATTTTTTGCTCTGCAGAATTGGGGGTGTGTGCCAGGTATGGGGGGGCGTGTCTATCCTTAGAACAGGTTCCCGTAATATGATTCTTCTCTTCTTTTCAGAGAAATTGGAGCTTTATTCTAACTTGGCTATTTCTTCCTGGTCTCCATATTTCCTCCCTCCCTCATTCTCCAGATGAAACCTTTTTCTAGGTAGAAAGACCTGTATAATAAGTGCAAAGGCAAGAATTTGGCAACCGTGTCGAAAACGAAGCCTATGCTGTTCAGGAGTTCTATGATGTTCTAGAAAGCAGACCCCTGGTCTTTCCCACCCCCACCTGGCCATGGGGCTAATGAGCCGTGAGCCGGGACCAGTAGCCAGCCTGCACTGCAGAGGCTCTGGGCTTTCCGGGGGTCTTCTCTGAGCCGCAGTCCCCGTTCACCCCGTCCGCATCCGGCCAGCCTCTCAGCAGTGACCGTTCCAGGGCCTGGAGCCAGACGTAATGCTGAGCTGTGGCCGCCTCCCAGGCTCTGTTTACAAACTTCTACTTCCAAACACACATTTACCCACCTGGAAGAGAGAACACGCAGATTGCCCAAGGTTGCGAATAAGAACCTCACTTCCACTAAAGGCAAGGAAGAGCAACACCAGCTCCACAAAGTCCTTGAGATGTCACCAAACAAAACCCAGCGACTAGAGGCCGGGAAGGAGGCAGGCGGATGACAGCCTTTCCCACCGTGCAGCCAGCGGAGATGGCTCCGAAACTCACGATCACGGAAACTCCCCGCTCCGTGCCTCGATGCTTTTTTGTGTGTGGCTACTCCATCAACACAGAGACAGCCCTTCTGTATCACCCACCTTGGTGGGTGGATTTGGCGCGGTGACATGGCATCCAGAGGTCGAAGGCTTGGAGCTGGACAGGTGGCTTCCAGCTCCCCATTTTCCAGCTGTGAACGTCGGACCCTATTATTTAGCCTCCCTGGTTTGACACTCTACATCTGAAGGCTTAGAAATAACGACAGCCCCCATCTCATAGTGTTGTGAGTAGGACATAATAATGTCCTAGTTTTGTAAAGTGCCCACAACAGTGCCTGGCACACATGCCATGGTGCTTGGCAAGTCAACAGATGGCAAGATTCCCTCCACGGGGAGCGCTTATTACCAGGTGGGGCTTTTCCGTGCGGGGGTCTCCATCTCAGGCCTTTGGGGCCTCAAGTCTTGCCCCATGGAGTCTCAGGGTTAGATCCCACAGCTCTACCAGAACCGACTGTGAAACGACAGAGGCCAGCGAAGAGCAAGGGAAGTCAGAGCCCAGGTGAGACTCAGAAGGCACAGAAGGGAAGGTCTGCCATCAAAGATGCTGTCCTGAAACGGCGAAGCTTGCCCGTTCCCAGTGAAAGAGTCAGATGATGGGGAGGGGCAGTTTGCAGCCCCACATCCCGGAGGAGTGTGCCTTCTAAGGGGAAATCAACTTTTGCAAACTCTATTCTTCACCTCTTCCAAACACCTGCTGGAACAGGTGCTGCCCAGACCTGTCATCGCCTGGGTCATGATGGGCAAGAGCTGGAGATCCCCCGGAAAGACTGTAGGGAAGAAAGCTGGACACTTAAACCGCAGCCCCACCCGGCCTGAGGCTGTCACCTGGGGCCGTCACACCTCTGCTGCCTGGTTGTGTCGCGGCGAGACATACAGGGCCCTGTGCTCAGAGGTGACCCACGCATGGGGTTTAATGCTCTGCAATCCTGGTCTTGAACGTAATAATTTAATCCTTGACCTTGTGGTTTGTAAGTGAAGTTCCGTGGGGGTGATGGGGCATGTGTCAGGGGCTTGAAGCCTCACATGCGGTCATGGCTTCCCCCTTCCCTGTCCTCTGGTGTCCCTGGGAGACCCAGATCCCCTTCTCTGCCCCTGTGGAGAGACCGCTGACACCCCCTGCCCCCAGTGGGACCTAGCCCAGGTGACTTGGAGCATCGCCTTCAACACACACACACACACACACACAGTCTCAGGGCAGGGATCCCACACATGCTGGCCTGGGGCTTATGCTCCCAGTGAGGTCTGCATAGATCTCCCCTTCTCCCATCCGAGGGAGTATACTAATTAAATAGCCAAAAAAGAATAAAAGAGAGAGAGAGAGAGAGAGAGAAAACAAAACATAAAAAGTCAGGTTGGGAGAGACCACAGGAAAGAAAAAGGAGTCTTGCCCTGTTGTTTGGCCCTGGGGCCCCCAAATGATGTAGCAGCCATGCCTCTGGCTCTCCCTCTCTCTGATGTATACATCTCCCCTCAGCAGGAGACGCCAGCCAGGTGGACACGGTCAAGTTCCTACATTTTGGAGTTTTGTCTGTTACAAAGCAGAGGGCAAGCTCTCCTGTCATTCGGGGGATGCTGAGCGGGGCCACCAGACCCACTCTGTGGGGGCTTCGTAATTCTGGGGGCTTGTAGTCCTGGGGGCTTGTCACTTGCCCCAAGCTCGACTTCCTTGTCTTGTGAGGATAATAGGCAGTATGAATTTCAAGATCTTTTCTGTCTCTAAAAATATCTTATGGTTCCGGGTACATGATACAACCCATTTCCTGGGAAATGGCTCATTTTCTGTGAAAATCCAGTGCAATAGATAACAGGATCTTCCAGTATCCAGGCAACAAAGATTTTTTTTTTTTTTTTAAATAGCTACTGGTGGTGGGAAATCAACGGAAGAGGACCTGTGTTTGAGGTGCCGTTCCATGATCCAGATTGACTGAGAAACATCATGGCAGCTAAGACCTGGGCTTGGTGGATGGTGGAGGGGAGGTTAGTAAGCTCTGCTTCTGCCGCTGGGCAAGGTGGCATAGGAAGGTGAGGCATAAATCAGAAATAGAAAAATTACTGAAACCCTCTCTGTGACTATGTGCTGCAAGTTTTGCTCTCTTTAAAAAATTTCTTTATTGGGGGCTCTGGCTGGCTCCTTCGGCAGATCATGGCGACTCTTGGTCTTGGGTTTGTGAGTTTGAGCCCCACGTTGGGTGTAGAGATGGCTTAAAAATAAAACCTTTTAAAAATGACTAAAATAAAAGGGGGGGCTCCCAGGTGGCTCAGTCATTAAGAATCTGCCTTCAGCTCAGGTCACGATCCCAGGGTTCTGGGATCGAGTCCCACATCCGGCTCCCAGCTTGGCGGGAAGCCTGCTTCTCCCTCTCCCACTCCCCCTGCTTGTGTTCCATCTCTCTGTGTGTCTCTCTCTTTGTGTCAAATTAATAAACAAAATCTTAAAAAAATTAAAAATAAGTAAAAAAATAAAAATTTTATTACTGGGAAGTGTTCTCCAAAAGACCAGAGAAATATATCTAGAAAGGGTAAAAGGAAGTTCCAGATTGGTGGCTGAAATGTCCCTTTCCAGATCAGCATGTAAGTCCACAGTCACCCAGGAAAGAAGGTCCCCGCCCTTGTCCACGTCTCTGGTGTAAAAATGTCCGCCACAGAGCCCTTGGGAACATTGCATTCCGACTGTGTCCCCGCAAAACCTTTCCTGGGTTGCAGCTGAACAACTCAGCCCGTCCGAACTGACGTGGGGAATGTGGGCCACATCTCCGGTCTGAGACCTTTTCCTCTCCCCAGATCGGTGGCAGACAATGTTTTAACCATAAGAAGGAGACTCGTATCCAGCATTCCTGACTTACTTTTATTTCTCCCTACAGTGGGATGGAGAGTCTAAGAAACAGTGTTATCACCTTGTTAAATGTGCCCATAAATTTTTAAATGCAGGAGAGAAAGTTCGTACACATGCGGGGACCTGCAATGTTTGCCTGTGAGATTTCCGGATTATGACAAATACTTCCTATCCTTGAGACTGTTTTTATGTGTGTCCTTAGGAAGGGGTTTTGATGACATGGTGGACCTCACCATTTCTAGCTGGCGTCTTCCGATTGGATGAGTTACCCTTCGTGGTGAGAGTGGCGTCGATCTTTGCCTTGTTATGTGCCAGAGACCGGCGTTCTGCAACAGCTTCCCGGGCTCCACTGAGCAAAATCATCTTTTAGGATAGAGCATGGCTGGGGATTTCAGAAACCCCGTTCCTTCAGAGTGTCAGGGCTGACCCAGGAAAAGGACCAAAGAATACAAGGGGGAGATTATCATCAGGAAAATTTACAAAAGGCCGCAAAGATTTTGTCATAACCGCAGATGCTTAAAACGGTTAAAAATCACACATGCTGTTACTCCTTCGGGTTCAAACTCTTTCCTGTGACGGTGAAATTAGCGAAGAAGGAATTTCCTCCTTTCCTCTGAATGAAGCTAGGCAGCAGGTCCAAGATGTCTTGAGAGAAAGCGAGGAGACAGCAGCTTCCCTTTCAGCGAACAGGAACTTCTAATTTCAGACCAGATGCAGCGATCTGCGGCAAATATTTGACGGAAAGCAACAAGTAACTCCCTTCTCTTCAAAGATGTGATCGGTAAAGACCCCAAGGGTTCCAGGGCCAGGCTTCTCCTCGCTATTCACACATTCTAGAAAAATAACTCAACCTGCCGGTACATGAGTTTTTCCCAAATGCAAAATCAGAAGAAAATATCTTAACCCATTTTGCAGAATTATTGCAGGGAAAGCACAACCATGAGTAACATTTGAGAAGGGCTTGACTTGGAGCTAATTGTTACATAAATGACTAAGGTTGCCAGGCTGTGGGGGGAAGCCTGGCTGGGGTAAAGTTGCAGGCTCTCAGCCCATTCACCTGTATGGGATCTCTTGTCCAGCATTAGTAAATGTCCCATTGGGGGTCCTTAGTGACATAAAAGCCCATGGAAAGCAGAAGGCGCATCATGCCAGAGTCTGAACTTTCGATGGGGAAACTGGTACTTCTGAGCACTCTCTTGGCCCATCAGAGAAATTCTTTTTATTTTATTACATACACAGTTTCCTCTTTCCCTTGATCATCAATCAGAACCTTTTCCAGCTAGAAGGAGGGTTAGGGATATTCTAGTTTTTCCTCATTGGACCAACCCCAGGTCCCAGAGCTGAGCGGTGGTACCGAGCTTGCTGACTCAAAGCACGGTTCAGAGGGATCACTTAGCTCAGCGCAAGGGCAGCCCCGTACCACCCGCTACGTGCGCTATTCCCACTGCAGGGCAAACGTAAGAGCTTTCTTCCTTGGACTCGGCTGCAGTGTGTCCTTTTATAGAAACACTCTTGCTGACAGAATGCCACAGGGCCACTCTCAGGATGGGATCTTGGGTCTGTGGATGGAAAATGTTGGTCAGTCATTGTCTGTGGGTTTCCCGAGTTAGCACACTGTGATCTTCCCTCACAATCTTATGAAACAGGCATCTGCGGAAAATGCGGGTGAGAAGTGTAAGCAACTTCTCCCAATGGTGGGAGGTCAGGCCCGAAGCCCAAATTCCAAGGCTCCCCCTCTTGTTCCTCCCCCCAAGGCATTCTCAGAGAAACTGTCTAGGACAGGTGGCTGAGGCAAGCACTTGGCCTCCGGGGGAGGTCAGGGCTGGACTCCTGAAACCAGAGGGTAGGCTTGAAGGAACAGGCAAGAAGCCAGCTCCCAGACCCCATGTGCAAGGGGGGCAGAGCTAAGTGGATGCCCAGGCTGGGGACGTGGGCCCCACAGTGGCACGTTTCGCTTGCCCTCTGCCCTGAGCAAACCCCAGCCCGGTTACTTGCTGATGGATGGGGCCTTGCCTCTGGGATGTAGTGGCCCTTCTGATTTCCACCAGAATGTTTCATGCTGAGTCAACCGCCTTGCAAAGTCCTTTCAGCACATAACAGCTGGTCACCGAGCCGGGGCAAGGAACACCCCCCCACACACCGGACACTCAGCGAGGTTACAAACAGGGGACTCAGGCAGCCCGGCTACAAGCCTGCCTCCCCCACTTCCCAGTCGCATCAGCTTGGGCAGGTCTTGAAGCCTCGGTGTGCCTCAGTTCCTTCATCTGTAAAGTGGAGCACGTGGTAGAGGATAATGGGACCTGTCTCACAGGGCTTGGAACAGGAAACGAGTTAGTCCACCCGAAAGTGCTTGGAGTGGACCTGGCACATAGTAGGTGCTCAGCCTGGATGGCTATCATTGGTTTCTTTCTCTCTCTCTTTTTTAAAGATTTTATTTATTTATTTATTTGAGAGAAAAAGAGAGAGAGAGAGCACTAGCGCAGAGGGAGGAGACCCCTCCTTGCTGAGCAGGGAGCCCGATGTAGGGCTCGATCCCAGGACCCTGCAATCATGTCCTGAGCTGAAGGCAGATGCTTAACGGACTGAGCCACCCAGGCGCCCCTGTCTTTGGGTTCTGCACACATGGATCATGGCCCCGGGCAGCGATCCCCGGTCCCCTGCAGGGACCTCACCAGGACCTCACCCAGGCGGAGGACACGCTGTGATCTGAGTCAGGCCGTTCCATTTCTGGACTGCTCTGACTAAGAACATTCTTCCTTGTGTTCAGCCAAGTCCACCTCCCTGCGACTCCCACTCACTGATCCCAGCTCTTCCAGAAGGCAAATGTCAAAAAAATATTCTTGAAAGAGAGGACATAGAAGGTAAATAATAATGAAAGAATCAGCTTGAGGAATTACAGTCTCTCTCCCAGATATCCCCACAGTGAAGCCCAGCCTGGAGGGGCGGGGGCAAGTCAGTCCTTTAAGTTTGAAAACCGGCAAAAGTTCTTAGTTCTTCTGTGCTTCCTTCAGAAATGCACAAGACAGGTTCTTTCTCCATTTTTTTTCAGACCCAAGTATGCTGTCAGACCGCCATGGGATCAAGTGAAAAGTCACTCCAAGTGTACAAAGGTGACAGTCACAAAGGCTACAGAGTCGTGACCTGTCCTCACTTCATACGTGCTGTCTACCCCGTAATCACCGTGCACTGGAGGTGTGCCCTGGGGAGGTGGTGACGCGGGGCAAGTCTCCTGTTTGCACAGCCTTTCTGGAGTCACGTGTAAAATCACGGCCCATGTGTCTCTCTTTCCCGCCTTCGGTGGCGTGTACTACGCTGTAAGATGAGGGCACACATCTTTTTCTGTGTAGATTTGACAGTTCAGCTCCCCAGTGACTCCTGTTAAAAATGATTTGAAATGGAGTTTTTCAGCGTTGAGAGTTGAGGAAGTTCTGGAGACCCACTACCCCCCACTGTGAGTATGCGGAACACGACTAAGCCACATACGCAGAAAGGACACGGACGGTGAGCCCAACGCTATGTGCTTCCCACCACGGTAACAATGTCCATGTAAGGGTGAAACGGAGATGAGATAATGCGACGGCGTGCAGCAAAACGATGCGAGAGGATGCAAACGTTCATCAAGCTGGAGACGGAGAGCTTGTGTGCTTTTCTGTATGATCAGACTTCGTGGAGAAGTTTACATGTAAAAATAATAATGGGGCGGAAGTAGAGGGGGCTTGAATGGGAACGAGTGTATCCACAGGTTGGCCCCCGGAGAAGGTGGGTGGGTACGAGTCTATTTCTGTGCATGTTTGCTGTCTTTTGTAATTTAAAAAAAAAAATAGAAGAGCATAAACCATTTAAAATGTTCTAAAAAAAAAATGGCTTGAGCATTTCAAGAATAAATCAGTGAAAACTCAGGACACGTGTTGGCGTCCCCCCAGCTGTTTCAGGTGGGGCAGGAGTGACTTTGGTCCATAGCTCTTGGGGGTAGAAGTGTCACATAATGTTCCCAAACCAAAAGGGACCCAGCTCTGAGCATTATGGGGTCAGGCAGGTGGCAGATCGGTCACTGGTAGGGGACTGTGTGCCCCCTAAGGGCTCCTCCAAGAACCCAGGCTGAGCAGTGGACCCCAGCTCTCCAACGCTCTCCAAGGACTTGACCCCAGAGACCCTCCAAGTCCTTCTCAAGGTCAAAGGGCCCTCTCTCCACTCCCAGTAAGCCTGACCCAAAGCCCCACAGGGTCCCCCCTGCGCACGGAAACTTTCTGCCACGTTTCCTAGTCACTTGGGGTGAGCCTCCTTCTTTCGCCACTGGGACAATCCATTTTATCTCCCTCCTCGAGCCTAAAACAGAAAGGCTTCTTAGCACCCCACTCCCCTCCAGTGGGCACTGTAAGGAGCTCAGACCTCCTGGATTCAGCAGGGGGTTTGGGAAGGAAATTGTCTACACTTCCCTGGTTCCTTTGCCAGGGAGGAACCCACAGAGGCAAACAGACACCCAGGATGTGGGTCTGTCCCTCATCCTCAGCAGCTCAAGTGAGTGAAGACTGGGGGTGCTTAGATGGCCACATGATCACTCCCTGTCTAGGTCTCCCTTGACCACCCAGAGTGTGCCTTCTGGGCAGGACGGTCCCATCGGCGCCCCCTGGAGTCAGGCTCGGGGCCGGCGGTGGAGATGGGGGGAACATCAGCCTGGGTTCCATGCGGCTCACAAAGAGAAACTTGTGTTTGCCTCAGACACAGTTTGCGTTCCCAGTGTTTTAAACATTAACTGGCACCAATGCCATCTCCTCCCTCCAGGTCAATCCTTCATCCCTTGGAATCGGGCACAAACAAATGGAGTCCCAGGGGCCTCCCGACCTGGCTCCGGGGACCCCTCTCTCGCAAGGCTGAGCTCCCCAGGCCTCTGGAGCACAGTGGCGTCTGGCTCACCTCCTGCTCCTTCCTCCTCCTGCCTCGAAGTGAGTGGCCCACGAAGCTGGGGCCAAAGGTTCTGGCCTTGGACCTCTGTCCCTCCCGCCCTCTGGGGTCACAACCGCTAGTTTACTGAGGGCATGAACTTTCTCCTGAATGAACTAGGGGCACTGAGTCAGCGTGCAGCTGGGCCTCCTGGGCACCCGGACCCTCCCTGGCTCCACATTGCTGCCCAGGGGTCCCCTCCTCATTCACCCAGCCCCTCGGGGGTCCTCCCCCAGCTCCCAAGTCATAGAAGCCCCGGGGAGGGGAAGGGAACACAGGGCTGGCCACCCCACCAGGTCATCCTCTGACCCACCTGCCACTTTCTTTCTCGCAAGTGCCCAGCTCCTACCATCGGAGCCTTTTGTTTGACAGCCACTACCTTTCTCCATCTCCTTGCATTTGGCCGGGGGAAATTGAACCCGTGGGAGGGACTCCCCTCGAGGGTGCCACGCACCCCTGCCTGTGAGGTTGCAGAATCGAGGGGCTTGGCAAGGTGCTCGCTCAGCTCCACAGGCGCTCCTGGGAGCCTCCCCTTTCTCCTGGGGGCCCCCACCACTTTGGATATGACCCAGTGTTGCTGCCCCCGCCTAGACTCTGTCTCCAGCAAGTATTTACTGAGCACCTGCTGTGCGCCGGGCACAGACAGCTAGGCAGTGCCACAAAGGTGACGGCAAGATGGAGAGGGGATGGAACTCTGGATTGGATGGTAGCTTTCTGTTTATGCGAAGTTTCCTGATTTGGGCCGTTGTGTTGCGGTTGTGTACACGAATGTTTTAGTGAAGTGCACAGAACACAATGCCTGTGACTTACTCTCAGATGGTTCAGAGAAAATATGCACGTGTGTGTGTGTCCATATGTGACTGTGGGTGTGTGTATCTGGGTGGGCATGTGTGCATATGTGCATGTGTGTACATGTGTGTACGTGTGCATGCACGTGTGTGTGTGTGTGTGTGTGGGTGCGTCTGTGTGGAGAGAGCTGGAAAGGGAGAGAGGCAATGATACGCAAACAGGCAAAGTGTGAACGAGGGCATCTGCGTACAGGGCATATGGGAGTTCCTTGTACTCGTCTTGCATCTTTTCAGGAAATCCGAATTATTCTAAAATACAGAGTTACCAAAAAATACATGAACTCAAACATCAGTACAACAGTTATAAAAACCAGACAATCCCCCCCCCAAATATGTTAAAGGGATTGGCGGCAGGAAGGAGGGGGTACAGGTGGAAAAGGGATAAAAATGGGTGCGCTAAATGAAAGAAAGGAATAGAGAGAGGGACAGAGAAAGAGAGAGGACAGAGGAAAGGAAGAAAGAGGAAGAAGAGAGAGGAAGGGATGACGGGAAGGAGGGAGAGGGAAGGAAGAAAGAAGGAGGGAAGGAAGGAGAGAGGAAGGGAGGAAGGGAAGGAAAGAAGAAAGAAGGAGGGAAGGCAGGAGGATCAGAGAGAAGGAAGGAGAAAGCCTCGGTCCTTGGAGCTCATTCCTTGAATGCACGCCTCCTGACGCCATCTTTTCATTCTGGAGGATGGCTCCTAAGTCCTCTCCAGCTGGGTTATTGTGCCGATCCTGCATGCAGAATTGCTTGGTACAGGACACCTCCTGGGTACCCCGCTGTTAACTATGATGCACAACCCCAAATCGCCTTTCCCCCTTTGTCCCAGCGACCTTACTTTGCCCAGGGCCACCCCCTCGCCCCCGGCTCCAGCTCCCTCTTCCCCTTCCCTTCATTCGAGTTGCAGGCAGGTCTTCTTTCTTCTCTGACCCGCTCCTCTGCATCGCCTTTTCTATTCCAGCACACAGAACTCCCCCCCCAGGATTGCTCCAACGGCCTCCCACCTGGGCTCGTGTCCCCCAGTCTGAGCACCAGCCATTCAGTGACATTTGCGAGCAGCCCAACTTCCTGTAACTCAAGAACACACTCCAAAGCATCCATTCCTCTGCCATCTCTGATTTTTTTTTCACAAATATTTGTTTCATCTTCCAGTTTTCAAAAGTCCTTGGAATCAGGCATTGCTCCAAGCCGGGACATGGCTTGTCCCGTCTGGGGTGCCATGCATGTGGCCGGACACCTGGCTGCGGGAGTGTAATAGACACCTAATCCATTTATGGCTTTTTCCTTATTTCTGAGTGATTCAGCGATACCAGTGCTCACCTTACGTATTTGGAGTCATAATGAAAGAGAATAAAGGACAAGATCAGGACCCTAGGCCTGCTTGGGGTCCCGCCCCAGGGTGCCCCGATGTCAGAGACAATAGTCTTTGGGATCTCTCACAAGGTTCTGCCAAAATCTGGCCTGGAAGAACTAAAGGCCAATTCTGGGCAGCTCTGTATTTTCATGTTCCTGATTGAAAGCATTTAAAAACTCATGATACGGATTTTAGAACATAGATTTATTTCTATAAATGTTCCAAAGCTTAACTCAGTTTAAAACACACTCCCAAACTGGGTGCCGCCTCTTAGATTTCTTATTTCCCAGCCCAAAACATATATTTTTTAGTATCGCCACAAACAGCCATTGATTCCATTTCTAGCTGCTTCCAAAACAACTCTAATGGCCCAGTCGCTGTCCAAACAAGGAAAAGTCCAGGAGGGTGAGCCCCCTCTGTCATCATCAGAAGCCCAGTCATCCAGCTACCCGTCTCACACCAGCCCCGGTCCCCTATATTTAATTCCTTGTTTCTTGATATTTCATAACTTCCGTTCATAAAAGAGAGCATGATGTCATGCCTAATAAATGGCAAAGGAGGCTTTTCGAGAAGTGACACCAAACAGGGCAGGATACCCGAGCCAAGTTTGCTCAGGCAAGGGCTCAGGTATCCGCCGTCATGTAAGTTTTCATCTGGGAAGCTGGTTCATAAACAGGGTTCGAAGAGGTTTTGATCTCTCTGAACTTGAAAGCGCTGTGGTTTGAGCCCACACAGATGGACTCGTTAGACTCTCTGTGTCATTGGGGGAGCAGGTACGAAAACATGCATGTCTTCCCAGAGCCAGTAATATCAGGGACTGCTTCCTGTGAGTGGATTTATTTTTCACTATAATGTAAACTTCCTGTTGTGATTTTAACTGATTTCCTCTGGTCCATTTCTTGGGGGAGATGGTCATCGGTTCGTCATGACCCTCTGAACAATGCTTTAGCCTTTCTATAGGAACATAGTGTGACCGAGCTTTGTTCTGGGGACCATCTGCTTCGATTTTGTTTGTCCAGGTGTGATGTGTTTTATTTCTCCTTAATTCCCAGATTCTCTGTTTACTTTTTGAAATTAGAACATATGCTGGCTATTCACAGATCCAGAGGAAAGAAGAGTGTCTCGGCCATAGGAGGGTGTTCAAACGATGACTTGGGCTCATCAGATGCTAAACTCAAGACAGCTGGCTGAGCGAGCCCCGTGCTATCTCCCCTCAAAGAAGATATTTGCAGGAGGAAGAAATCTCAGAGATACTCAGGTCCAACCTTCTCCCGAGTGGGCTTCCGTGGAAACCCCAGCCATCCACAGTTATGGTCTTTACAGACATAAGCGAGGGGCAGTTCCAGAATTACCCACATGTTGACTCCTCCCTCCTCCTGATTTTCTGCTGATATAACCCAGCAAATGTATCTGGGATGATTCTAGATCCTTCTAACTGCTCCCCTCCCCCAACAGTGCAGCCCCAGGGACCCCTGGCATCGAGGTGTCCAGAACGCAGGTGACCAGCAGAGAAGGTCCACTGCTGCAGGGAGTCACACTGTGGCTCAGAAAAGGGTGCCTCCACCAAGGCCAGGGGACATCAGGCTTCGTGCAGAGATGGCTTCCATCTCACACACC
Source organism: Lontra canadensis (assembly GCF_010015895.1). Classification (NCBI taxonomy): domain Eukaryota; kingdom Metazoa; phylum Chordata; class Mammalia; order Carnivora; family Mustelidae; genus Lontra; species Lontra canadensis. The sequence goes on along the minus strand of NW_022631019.1, from coordinate 5,393,457 downwards.
TTCTCCCATCATCTCCCTGGACCACCGAAGAAAAATAAGAATGCAGCTTTAAAATATACACACACTCCCCATTTTTTATTGGATCTAAACAGATGACCAGGGACCCAACTAAGTGGCTTTCAAGCTTCCGTTCAACGGAGGGCCTGATATGTACTGAATTCTGTTCTGGGGCAAGGAGCAATGTAGCTGCTCTCGTGAGCCCAGGCCAGGATGGGCGACGGGGCTGCCAGATAGAAGACTGCAAGGATGTTCTTCTGCCCGGGAACCACGCAGAGTTTATCTGAGATTCACATTTAACTGGGTGTCCTGCATTTCCATTTGTTAAATTTGGCAACCCTAAGGAAAGAAGGTAGACATGATTACGGAGAGAAAAGGGCTCTCAGAGCCCGTAGCAAGGGCCCCCAGCCCAAAGCTAATCGGGATTTCATAAAGTTGTGGGATCCTGAGAAAGCAATCTCCCTTATAATTTTTTTTTAAGTTTCTCCTCTCAACTTTGAATATGTTTTATGCAAATGACTTGATATTGCAAGGCTAGTCATGTTCCCTTTGCCCCTGAGGCTCCGTCTCCCTCCTTCCCCATCCTGCTGATCCTTTGCCCTCTGGGTCCATTGGGTGTGGCCAGTGGGAGGCACGTGCTTCAGTGACCAGCCCCAGTGCACGTCCCACGCCTTGTCAAATACATTCCACCAAGATTTCCCAGTTTGACCAAGCTACCGATTTCCTGCACAGGATTGGACTAAGACATTGCTTGCCCAAATTAATCTATTAGTACAGCACAAGGAATCCAAAGTCCCATTAGGACTTCTCATTTTATTTTTTATTTTTTTTTAAATGGACTAAATTATTATAAAATTTGTTTGGAACAAACGTATGAAGAATAGCCAAAACGTTTTTTTTATTTTTATTTTACGGAAAAGTAGTACTAAAAGGGAATTTGCCTCAAAGGTTTTAAGCTCTAGTTTAAAGCTTCAGTAACTAAAATAACAAGTAACAGTGAAGAAAAAGCTCAGACACAGACCTGTGTGAATGGGGGAATTGAGTATACGCTAAAAGAGAGCATGTTAAATTATCTTAAGATTATTTAATAGTTTTGAGATAATGGATTCATGATTTGGAAAAAGTGAAAAAGGAATCAGCTAGATCCCTACCTCATATCTTAAACCAAAGTAAATTGTAAATGATTAAAGAGTTAATGTTTAAAAATATATTGTAACATTTGACGAAAGCACAAGTAAATATTGCCATAATGTCAGGATGAGCAAAAGCTTTCCATACCAGAACAAGAAACCATAATTTTAAAAATCCTTAGATTCAAATACATAAATATTTATACTTCTGAATACAAAAACACCATAATCAAATCTAAAGACTGATGACAAGCATATTCTCTGCAAACATTAAAAAAACCCCACAGGTTAAATTATAAAGAGGTCTTCCAAATCCGTACAAAAAGATGAATTCTCCAATAGGAAAAAAACAAAACAAAACAATCTGTCTTTGTCACAAAGACTGTGACTAACCAGTTTTCTAAACATGGTTGATAGGTTACAAAGAGGTGTTTTATCACATTAGTGATCAAAGATAGTCAAGTTAAAATGGGATTTTTTTTTAGACAATTACATTTAAAAATTTTAAATATGGGAGCCATTGTGGATAATGATATGGGGGAGGTAGAAAACACACCGGTAGGATCCTTGTGGAAAGGTATTTGGCAATATTTATCAGAGATCTTAGAAAGGTCCACATTTTAGCCTGCAGGAGAAATCCAGGGACAAGCACAAAGATACACACGGGTATGAGCTTGGCCACTGTAGTGCTGTGTACGGTTACAAAACCTGAGAGCAGAAGCAGAGTCTCACGGAAGGGGCCAGCGCCACGATTATCGGACTCTTTGCCTGTGGAAGGCCGTGTAGGCACTGACAACGATTGCACTGGCTGACGCGGAGGTATATCTACCATGAGATGTTACACGAAAATGTAATAGACAAAACCATTCATATTGGATGATCTCTTTTCTTTCTCCACTTCTTCCTTCTCAAAAAAATCTACTTATTTGCCACTTTGCCCTCACTAGGATGACTATCATCGACAGTAAGAAGTGTCGGTGAGGATGTGGGGGAACTGGGATTCTCTTACTTTGCTGGCGGGAATGCAACCTGGTGCAGCTATTGATTGAACACAGTCTGGTTGATAAACGCGGTAAACTATGGCCCAGCAATTCCGCTCCCGGGCACATAACCAAGAGAAATAAAAGTGTACGTCCAGACAAAAAGGTGTCCACAGACTTCATAGAAGCATTCTTCATAACAGCCATAAGGGGAACAATTAAAAGGGTCCATACGCAATTGATGAATGGGTAAGTACAATGTGGTCCATCCCAGTGATGAGACACCATCTACCATGGGAAGGAATGGAGTGCAGATACAGGATGCAACACACGTGGGTTTTGGAAACACGCAGAGTGAAAGAAGCCAGACACAGAAGACCACATTTTGTCTAATTCAGTTGATAGGGAATGCTCACAATAGGCGAATCAATGGAGACAGAAGGTTAATTAGCTAAAGGGTACAGGAGCTTTGGGGAGGAATGATAAAAAATTTCTAAAATTGATGGTGGTGATGGTTGCACAATTCCACGAATATACTAAAACCTATTGAGTTTTGGGGGCGCCTGGGTAAATGGGTGAATTAAATGGCATGTGCATATCTCAAAAATGCTGTTACAAATCTATTTGTGTAGTGAGGCATGGAAAAAACTTTGGAAAGCATTTTTAAACAAAATGTTGGTAGTGGTTGCCTCTAAGGGTGGGATTATCTTAAATTTCCATTTGTGTACCCTCTAGTATCTTTTGAAGTTTGCCAAGATTGTATGTCTATGTAACCAGGAAAACAAAATAAGTCTCTTATCTTTCCAGCACTTGTTTTCAAGCCCTTAGGTCTAAGGATTCCCGCAGGTGGGGACCCCAGTCCACATCATTATCAGACACGCGCCAGAGCCCCATGTGAACTGTACTTCTGTCCGTCAAAACATCGGAAACAACTTTTATAATTTTGTTTTTGAAATTATTAAGCTACAAATAACTAATTTATGATTGACTATGACTTTCTCAGCAATCACCATGCAAACTTGGGAGTTTGGACGGGGGAGAAATTAGACAGCCTACAGGTCGCATTCCAAAGCGATGAGTTTTTTATTTTTTGAGATTGTATTTTTACGTAATCTCTACACCCCACGTGAGGTTCAAACTCACAGTCCTGAGATCCAGAGTCGCATGGTCTGCTGACCAAGCCAGCCAAGCACCACTCCAGTGTGGTGAGTTCTTTTTTTTTTTTTCAAACTATAATTATAAACTAATAATGTTGCATTTCACAGATATTTAAACATTCTTTTTTATTTCACGTTCCCCTCCCCCTACCCTGTACTTAGTAGCCTGCACAATTTTTCATGTCCCCTATATTGCAGAGGCCTGAGCCCAAGGCCTGTGGGGCCAACATCTAAGGCAGGCATCCTCCCCATTTTCTCACCCAAGGGTATGTCCACATTTGCCCTCAGCACCTAACACAGTGCCTGACAAATGATCTGAACTCACTAAATATCTTTGGATTGATCGATTTATGGAGGCTTCAAATCTTTCAAACCTTCCTTATGAAGCACAATTTTATTTAAAAAGTCTTTCCTCCTTTCCAGATCTCCATAGGTAATAGAGGTCCTATGTTTGTGTTCTTCTGTTAAAAACTCTTCTCATTCTCGATAAAGTAATCAAGATGCCTCTTAGTCAGCTGTCTTATTAATGAGACAATTCTGTTCACCTCCCCTTCCAATTTTCCCCAACTCCCTTCCCCTAACTCCCCATGTCCTCCATGCTATTTGGGAGGTGAACAATGAGAGACTATGGACTCTGAAAAACAATCTGAAGGGTTTGAAGAGGTGGGGGGGTGGGAGGTTGGGGGAACCAGGTGATGGGTATTGGAGAGGGCACGGATTGCATGGAGCACTGGGTGTGGTGCAAAAACAATGAATACTGTTATGCTGAAAATAAATTTAAAAAATGATTTAAAAAATGAGACAATTCTGGCTTGTTTACTCACTAAAAAAAAAAAAAAATTATGATCAGTCTACACCCTGTCCAGTGTCTATATGTCTTTGTCAACACTTACTGGGATAACATTTCATAAATGTTTGACTGATGTAATATGAAGGTAGTATGATTACCCTCTAAATCACACTAGTCATTGTTGTTCATACTGCTAGTGTTACTTAGTCTGTGTTTATCCGTGGTCCCATGTTCTTTTTCTTTCCATCTTGGACCTAGTTATTCCCTATTCCAAATGGGAAGGATGGCATTTTCTTCTATAACTTCTGTCTTGTAATTTTCTACCAACTTTTATAATTTTTAAGACACGGTTAAATTTCATTCCTGGTTTACAGAAATTTTTTTCTCCTAGAGAGTCCGTGCATACTGGGCCAGCTGTTGAAGTTTCAGTTATTAAAAACCAATATTGGACCTACCATAAATAACACTCATAAAATGAACTTCTGGGATACAACAGAACATCTGAAATTTTATTCTAAATACTCAAGAGTTAGAACTTTTAAAATTTGATCGTTGTATTTTAAAGGCTTAACATTGCAGCATGGGAAGTTTGTCAGCGTTGACGCTGTGTCTCTCTTGTAGGTTCATTTACAATGGGCTCACCTTCAGTTGCTGATGGAAAGGCAAATAATGTTTCTTTTTTCGCTAACATCTTCTTCATTTATTCACACTTTTTATGTGCTTGGCTATGTCAAGAAGATAATGTACCTTTAATATATTATACATGTGTTTAGGGACTTTTTCTCATGTGAGACTTTGATGTGTTCCATGTAATTCACCCCACAGGACGTGGAGACTTCCCAGATGGGGCTTCTCCTGAAAGGTTCATCATTGGGGTAGATTTTAATATAAATGAAATACAGCTCTTAAATATTTTGCTTCATGTTACGAATGCAAGTCACCGAGGAATTCCACAGTGAGAATTACAAAACGATCTGATGTCTCTTGTTCTGCCTTGTACAATTATTTACATTTTAACAGACCCTCACAAGGCTCTTCTTAAAGTTATCCAGCTAACACACTCTCTCTACCCACATCAAGTGTCAACCTATTTCCCTATTTCTTTATTTTTTGAGTGTACTTAATCATTATTTTTGCACACAAAATTAACATCTCTCACATCACCAATAACTACAGCATCTTTTTCTCGCAATAACAATTATGCATTGATTCTTCAGCTGATGGAATTTTAAGATAAGGAGCAAGTAGAAGATATTTTCTCCAAGGAACATCTAAAACACTCACCCATATTTTGAAAGGGAATACACCAATATTAACACGACATTCGAATTATATTCCTGTTTATATTCCTGACATGAAGCTGGTGAGTTATGGTGGCAGCTTTTGCAATCACATGCTCAAGGTCAAGGATGCTAGAAATGGTGTGGTTGGAGGCAGGCATTTGGCTCCCCTGCCAAAGCCAAAAGGCAGATTTGGGGAAAATACTAGAGCCAAGGCTCAATTCTGGTGCAACCCTATGTCATCAGAGAGCATGAACTTTGGAGCCAGATAGCCTGGTTTTGAATCCTGGTTCTGTGTGAACTTGGATGAGTTACTCTCTGGGCCCCTGCCTCCTCATGCATAAAATGGGAATAATAGAGTCCCTACCTCATTGGGTTGTGGTGCTTAAGTGTGTCCGTCATATAGGAAGTACAAGTGTGTAAGTATTTGCTGCCTCTGCTCTTATTATTAACTGGTATGAATGATGCTTAACTCACGACGTATTGCTTTTAATGAACTCTCTTCTCAAAATGAAAGAAAAGAGAGAAATCAGGCAAACAAGAAATAAGTGAGTGGAGCAGAGACCTTTTGCGTGGCTTAGAAAATTTTGTAAGAATATAAAGAACAGAGTTAATCATACTTCCCTATCATTTTTTGCCCTACAGAAAGGATTTTAATTATCCAAAAAAATGTTTAATGACTTTAAGGTGGAAATCGTCAAACATGTGCAAAGGTAAAGAGAACAGCTTAAGGAGCAGTATGTGCTCACCCCCACCTTCCAGAGTGAGCCACACTCCGCCTTCTGGTTTAATGGGGTTCATTCGATCTGAATCCCCAAATCCCTAGCGTCACTGGCTGTGTGACAGACAGAGAGGCATGGAGACTTACACTCTTCACTGGAGTACACAGATGGGGACGCTGGCAGCCAGGTGCCTGGAATCAACAGGTCTGGCACCCATGTAAGGTCTACGTGCCCTGCATGATGGTTGGGGAGCTGTAGGCTTCAGCAAGAGCTTTATCTATATGACTGACTTAATCCTTACAACTACCCTGCAAAGAAGCTACCATCATCTCTATTCACAATTAAAAAAAAAAAAAAGATAATCATATCAGAAAATGGGCAGAAGATATGAACAGACACTTCTCTAATGAAGACATACAAATGGCTATCAGACACATGAAAAAATGTTTATCATCACTAGCCATCAGGGAGATTCAAATCAAAACCACATTGAGATACCACCTTACACCAGTTAGAATGGCCAAAATTAGCAAGACAGGAAACAACGTGTGTTGGAGAGGATGTGGAGAAAGGGGAACCCTCTTACACTGTTGGTGGGAATGCAAGTTGGTGCAGCCACTTTGGAGAACAGTGTGGAGATTCCTCAAGAAATTAAAAATAGAGCTTCCCTATGACCCTGCAATTGCACTACTGGGTATTTACCCCAAAGATACAGATGTAGTGAAAAGAAGGGCCATCTGTATCCCAATGTTTATAGCAGCAATGGCCACGGTCGCCAAACTGTGGAAAGAACCAAGATGCCCCTCAACAGACAAATGGATAAGGAAGATGTGGTCCATATACACTATGGAGTATGATGCCTCCATCAGAAAGGATGGATACCCAACTTTTGTAGCAACATGGACGGGACTGGAGGAGATTATGCTGAGTGAAATAAGTCAAGCAGCGAGAGTCAATTATCATATGGTTTCACTTATTTGTGGAGCATAACAAATAGCATAGAGGACAAGGGGAGATGGAGAGAAGGGAGTTGTGGGAAATTGGAAGGGGAGGTGAACCACGAGAGACTGTGGACTCTGAAAAACAACCTGAGGGTCTTGAAGGGGCGGGGGGTGGGAGGTTGGGGGTACCAGGTGGTGGGTATTAGGGAGGGCACGGATTGCACGGAGCACTGGGTGTGGTGCAAAAACAATGAATACTGTTATGCTGAAAAGAAATAAAAAAAAAAAAAGAAGCACAGAGAGGTGAAGCCACTCAATCAAGATCACACAGCCAGAAAGTGGCAGTCATTGCTGGTACGAGATACTGTACACTATCGGCCTCACTAGTAAAGCTTTCCTGATTGCCCCCACGTCTCCGACTTGGCCACACCATGACATGCGTGAAAACCCACAAGTATGGTCTCGTTTTTGACATGTTCTCACTTTTCCTCCATCTCATCTGTCCTTTGAGATTCCATACCAGGCTCCAAAGGGCTGAAGAGCATGAACACAACAATACCCAAATACCTTCCGGCTAAACGACCCAATCACATGAAACTATTTAACCCTTAACACCTCCAGAGGCTCAAAATATCTGAGGACGATAAAAATGAGGCAGAAGTGGCAAGACAAGATCTGTGAGAGATGATGGATAACCTGTTTTATCAGCATTGGATGGGTCAAAAAGCCCAGAGAAGAGAACACTCCTACGTTCCTCCCAAGGTGCAGGCTCCAAATGCTTGAGTGTTCTTGTGATTTTCTACGCTCAGGCCTCGTCCTGGCACCATTTCAGATCTGTGTTTTCATCTCTATGAATTCCTGAGAATGCAATCATATTACCTAAGTCACACTCTATCTGCCCGAAAACAAATACGCAAACAAAAACCTTCAGAAAGCTCAGTGATTACCTGAAATTGATGCCAAGGGAGACTGACATCATGACCAGCAAAGAGGAGGCTGATGAAAGGAAGCAATCAATCATTGTTTTGCAAAGTTTTTGTCGTCCAGAGTGGCACAAATCTTTCTTTTGGTTGAGATGAATCACCTAGCTCAGGAAACGAGGTGATTTTAATAAGTAATAATCGCAATGACACATCTTATTTGTAATATTTACAAAGTGTTCTTGACATCATCAAGGTCATGGTCTTGAAGAGGAAAGAGCACGAACGTTCACTAAGCACATCTATGCCAGGCAATTCCGTTTGCATGGTAAAAATCTTGGGAAGGTGGGTGTGATTATTCTTCATTTCCAGATGAGGACACAGACTCAGAGAGATTAAGGAGTATATCCTGAATCCCACAGCTAGAAAATGGCAGAGCAAAAACTAGGAACCCAGTTCTACCCAGCCCTAAAGCCCGTAAGCAGTCTTTTTGCCTCTTGGACTATCCTGAGAAAAGCTTTGAGAAATTATGTGGTTTCATTAATCTCCCAAAGATTTGGTTTTAATCCTATGCCTAATCAGAAAATAGCATTTTCTCAAGACTCAAAACTTAATAGAACCACCATTGAGGAAGCGTCAAAGACAATCGACGTACCTGAGTCCTCAAGTCACTGGCTTTGATTACTGGCAAAGATATGTCATCTTGGGAGTCGTATTCTCCAGTGCTGCCTGGTGAAGATTGTGGAAACCTATGTCACAATATTCATAATCCTCCCAAATATAACTGGATTAAATCTACTAAAGGGAAGACATTATTATACCAGGAAAAGTCCTGTTTGGGAGACACCTAAAGCAAAAAGATACAGAAAATCATGAGAATAAAGGATGGAAAAAGATATGCCAGGAAAATATTAGCTGAAGGAGAACTGACATGACTATGTCAATGGCACAAAAAATGGATTCTAAGACAGAAAATGTGACTATATAATGATATAATTTTCAATTCACCAGGAAGACATAAGAGTTCCAAGTGTATATGCACCTAATAAAGTTTCACATCATATAAGTAAAAACTTAAAATATAAGGAGGAATTGACAAATCCACCAACAGTTCTCTCTCAATTACTGTTAAGTCAAGCGCCAAAAAACACTCAGTAAATATATTTGAACAATGGTGATCTATAAATCACCATAAAATCCTGAATATAAAATATATCTTATATTTTAATATATAAAATCCTGAATATTTATATTTAAAATATAAAATATAAAATCCTGAATGTAATCAGAAAATACCCATTTTTCTGAAACACACATGAAATGGTTACAAAAATTAGTCACATAGTAGGTCATAAAGTCCATCTTAATGAATGTCAGAAAATAAGTATCACATCCATTACCTTCTTTAAATACAATATAATTAAGTAGAAGTCAATAACAAAGAGACAGGAAGTTTTCATATATTGGAATTTTAAAAATAGAATTCTGAATAATATATGATTCCAAAAAGAAATTATCATGAATATTTAGGATTATTTAGAACAATAATGGAAAAACACATACTTGTGTGTTCCCTCAGAGGGAAACGCATTGTCCTAAATACTTTATTTTGCAAAGAACAAAGGCTCCAAATTAATGAGCTAACTCCAACTAAAAACATTAAGAAAAAAACCCACAACATCCATTCAAAGAAACAGAAGAGAGAGGATAACAAAAAAGAGCAGGCATCAGTGAATGAGGTCAGTGGGGAATGCCATACACTGGAAAGAACTGAAAAAGCTAAATGCTGGTCCTTTGGAAAGACTAACAAAATAGACTAATTTCTGATGATACTGCTTAAGAAAAAAAGGCACAAATATTTAAACACAAATTCAGCAGAAGGTATTTAACTACATGTATAGCAGAAATCAAAAAGTGAAATCAATAAACAGTTTTATACTGACTTATTTGACAGTTAGATAAAGTAGACACATTTCTGGAAAAATGCAATTTATCAATAGTGACTCAAGAAGAAATAGAAAGTTCGAATAGTCCTACAATTATTTTAAAAATTGAAACAGTATTAAAAGTCCTACCAAAGCAAAACACCAGGCTGAGATGGTTTCACAGATCAGTTCCTCCAAATTTTCATGGAACCAATCATTCCAATCTAACAAAGCTTCTTCATGTATTCAGGAAAAATGACATCACTCTCCAACTCATTCTATGAGCTCAGTGTAATCTTAATTTATAAAATCAGGCAAGGTCAGTAAGAGAAATGGAAATTACAACTCAATTTCTTTCATAAATACTGGTGCAGAATCCTTTTAAAAATTAGCAAAATAGGTGTACCTGGGTGGCTCAGTCAGTTACATGTCTGCCTTTGGCTCAGGTCATGATCCCAGAGTTCTGGGATCAAGTCCTACGTCAGGCTCCCTGCTCAGCAGGGATCCTGCTTCTCCCTCTTGTACTCCCCCTGCTTGTGCTCTCTCTCTGTCATGGAAACTTAACAAAAAATCTTTTAAAAAAATTAACAAAATAGATTCAGCCATGTTTTTAAAATACCATGTTAAATTATTCCAAGAGTGCAAGGTTGGGTTGACTTCAGGAGTGTCATTGCCCAGTGAAGAATTCACTTTACCCAAAGAGTGACTTGGCCTTTGTTCCAATTCCTGGGAAATATCCCCTAAACTCTTGAAATTTCCTGAGTAAGAAGAGTGTCTTTGTTATTCATGAGCCACACTTGAGAGTTTACCCAATAAGATGACTCATGGTGGGGACTATTCTTGCCAGAAAGACCAGCTATGTGATTAGAGAGCTGGGGCTTTGGGCCACTTGAAATCAGCCTGACTTGAATGGGGGTGGACATCAGTGGTGTTGCTGGAAAATGAAGTCAAAGCCACGTGGGTAATAATTCAACCAATCAGACCTATGTAATGAAGCCTTGATCAAAGATCTGGACACCAAAGCTTGGGTGAGTTTCCTGGATAGGTCATAGTCTGCATATTCCTACCCTTTGGTGCTAGGAGGGTAACGCCTCCCCGAGGACACAAAACCTTTGTGTCTGAAACTCTCTCGAGTTCCAGATTCTGCCTTATGTATCTCTTCCCCTGGGGGTTCTGTCTTGCATCTTTTTGCTAAAGAAAACTGTAGTAATAAGTATAACACTTTCCTGAGTATGTGAGTCCTCCTAGTGAGCCCAGGGAGTCCAGACCCCAACCGTGTAGCCAGCTCATCTGAGAGAGGGTGGTCCTGGGGATTTCTGAACTTGCAACCAGTGTCAGAATTTGGGGGCAGACTTGACAGTCTGGAGGACTGTGACCTTCAGCTTGAGTTTGGACAACTCTGGGCTGGCATCTTCCACCATCACAGACTGAACAGGAAAAAAAACTTTTGATAATCTCAGTGCAAGCATGCAAAAAAAAAAAAATAGCACTGATAAAATTCCTCCTCGTTTTGATTTAAAAAAGAAACTTTAGTAAACCAGCATTCCAATAAAACTTTCTTAACCTCACAGAGACTATAAACAAACAAACAGTAGAAATATAAACATGTTCAATCGATCAGAGCAAAACAAAGTTGCCACTTTTACTGCTCGCCCGACAAATTGCGGGGGGGGGGGGGATAATGCACAATGAATGCAATAACCAGGAAAATAAATTCAAGGATTAGAAAGGAATAAACAAGATGGTAACTATTTCCTGGAGATGTAATTTCTTATATATATAACCCAAAAGAATCTTTAGATATATTTTCTGAAATAGTAAGATAGATTAGCAAAATGGCTGCCTACAAAAGCTGAATTGAAAACTCAGTCACATATGATAACAGATACATCCTGGACACAAGGTGTGAGGCAGGGAAAAAGGTCCCAGAAGACTGTATACAACACATTGCCATTCCTATGCAGTTCAAAACCTGGCAAAACTAAATAATAAACAAGCATACAAACATTTGAAGTGAATCCCTCTCTCTATATATTTTGAAAAACACTGACGCACACAAAAAAGAGTATCAACCACAGTTTTTTGCAAAAGCTGCAAACAGGAGACACCTTACATATCCAACAAAAAATAAATAGGGAAGCAAAGTATAGTGCGTTCATACAATCAAATGCTGCTCTACAATAAAAAGAAAGAACTCCAGATACTCTCAATGACGTGGATGAATTTCAAAAACATTATGGTGAACAACAATTTTTTTTTAAACTAGACACAAAGAGTAGATATTGTGTGATTTGGTGTATATGGAATTTCAAAATAAACAAAAGTAATTTACGGAGGAGAGGAAAGAGTGGTGGCCACCTCTGGTAGGGGAGAGAGGATTGGCTGGCAAGGTATACAAGGAACTTTCTGGGGTAGGAAATATATATATATATATATATATATATATATATATATACTTTTTTAAAAAAGATTTTATTTATTTATTTGACAGATAGAGATCACAAGTAGGCAGAGAAGCAGGCAGAGAGAGAGGAGGAAGCAGGCTCCCTGCTGAGCAGAGAGCCCAACGCGGGGCTCAATCCCAGGACCCTGGGATCATGACCTGAGCCAAAGGCAGAGGCTTTAACCCACCGAGTCACCCAGGCGCCCCAGAAACATATTTTTTGATGAGAGACTGGTTCTGTGGGTGCAAACATTTCTCAGAATTCCTCAATCTACACACAGAAAACCTGCACATTGTTTTGTATATAAATTTTTAAAAAGGAACATACGAGGGAGCCTGGGTGGCTCAGTTGGTTAAGTGTCCAAATCTTGGCTTTAGCTCAGATCATGATCTCAAGGTCCTGGGATTGAGCCCTGGGTCAGGCTCTGTGCGTGGAGTCTGCTGGTCTCTTTCCCTCTGCTCCTCACCTGCCCCCACCCCGTTTTCTCTCTCTCAAATAAATAAGTAAAAAAGAATTTTTTTTCTTAATTTAAAAAAGAACATATGGAAAGAAATTTTATAAGCTAGAAAAAAAGTGAAGTCTTTAGAAACACAGAATTTAAGACTGTACTTACTTGGGTTTTGAGGGGAGAGTAGATAAATAGGGAAAAGGAAGGATCATAAATCATTGGTGACATTCTAGTTGCTGATTTGGGTGTGGGTCCCAGGATTCGTGATATTATACCTTATTCAACATACATATTACATTCAATCCTTCAAAGTATCAAATAATATGTTTTTTAAGATCTTACTTATTCATTTGTCAGAGAGAGGAACCACAAGCAGGGGGAGTGGCAGGCAGAGGGAGAAGCAGGCTCCCCGCTGAGCAGGGAGCCCATGCAGGACTCGATCCCAGGACCCTGGGATCATGACCTGAGCGGAAGGCAGATGCTTCACCGACTGAGCCACCCAGGCGTCCCTCATATAATATATTTTTAAAGATACTGAACTCAAATTATCACTTTAGGATGGAAAAAGTTGAAAAAAGTTTCACGAAGGAAGTAGTACTTGAGGGAGAGAGAAAACTTTTATAGACAGGGTCAGCAACGGAAATTCCAGAGAGAATGCCAATTTTAGAACTGGCAAACTCTGTTGCCTTCATTGCGCGTCACACAGACTGGAATTTGTAAACTCACAGACGTAAGACAGAGCACGTTCTTGTCGAATGACTGAAGCACTTTGTAGCCCATTTTTCGTCGTTTTTTCTCCTAGAACAGAGCTCTCGGGCCGCCAACAGGATGGACTTTATTAAGCACGCGGACCAGGTCATAGACTACTTTTCAGCATCTCTCAAAGAGCCAAACATGTGTGTAGCAGTTGGTTATAGAAATGTGTCTGGCATTGGACTGGAGTCTGCAGTGGGTTAAAGCGAGTGCTAAAAATCAATGCCCTTTCTTTCTAGGGTTATTATTGAATTAACATACGCGCCAAGCTGATAAGGCAACATGTTCATTGGTGTCTGCGTGGTGTATGTCTGTGTCTGAGGAGGATGTTTACACGGTATTGGCTCAAAGAGTACCACCGTTTTTGATACACACGTGAAATTACTGAATGTTGTTGGGACTTAACAACGAAATATTTAAGAACAGCAGAACTCCCAAAATCTCATGTGCGTAGGACCTGCAGCTGGTTGGGTTATGGAAAATGTGGGTCAAAGCAAGCCATGGTGAAAAGTGAAAATAGACAACTCCTAACCATCGTAGCATCACTTAAATGGAGCGTTCTTTTCGCACGCGGGTCTGGGGGCCAGACCCGAGTTGGGTTTTGCACAGGTCACTCACGCTGGTCCAGGAGGGCCATACATCCCCAGTATGGGAACTCCGCTCGGCTATCGCATGTTTGCTTTCCTTTCCTTCCTGCCCTCTCCTTAATCGTGGACACCGAGAAGGAGCCCTGGACAGCAGGTCCACATCCCCTGGGACGGAATGTGCTAGAAACACAAACCTCCAGGCTCCGCCCCAGACCTGCTGAATCAGAAACCTCAGGGTAGGGCTTGGCTCTGAATTTTAGCACAATCTCCTCACGATTCTGAGGCATGCTAAGTTTGAGAACCACAGTTCTTGATCAAGAACTTTCTGTTTCTTTCAGTTCCTCAGACTTCACGGTAAAAAGACAAACAAACCAGAAGTAAACAAGCTCGCCCCTGTCGGGATCACGACCTGCTCCTGCCCCGGGAAGGGAAGGTTCCTGCACGCACGACCTTCTATTTGTTCCAGTGTGCAACACACCAGGGAATTATCCTTGAATCCTTTCCCTCCTTGATATCGAGTCCTGTCCCCCGGGCGTGTCCCAGGTCACCCACTGCCGCCCATCTCCTTGACCACACCCCTGTTGGAGCCACCGGGGTCTCGTGACTGGATTCTGCAATAGAACCCTCCCTGATCTAGTCGTCTCCACCACCGACAGCCACAGTCCATTCTCTGCCAGTAGCCAGGAAGCTGTCTCAAAGCACAAGTCAGATTCCACTGCTCCCCTGCTCAAACCCCTTGTGATGAACCTGGAGTGACCGTCAGACCCTCTCTCCACGGTGAAGAGCTCTTTCTGACCTATTCGTGCCAACCTCCCACAGCGCTCACTGTTGCTCCCCACACCTGGCTACATTGACCTTCTTTCCTGAAACATATCTGGGCTTGTTTCTACCTCAGGACCTTTGCGCAAGCTGTTCCCACCTGCCTAGAAGGTTCTCCGCAACTCTGTAAAGCTGGATTCTTCTCGTCATTCATATCACAGTTGAAACAACAGACTTCTGCAGCCTGTCTAATCTAAAGTGACTACATCTGACACAATCTAGCTCTGGGTTTTTCTGTCTGCATTCCCCCACTGGAACTTCACAGGACAGAGACCATCAGAGTCCTCTTTATCATCCCCGCAACTAGAGCAGAGCACACAACAGGTGCTTAATAACCATTGGCAAATGATGGACACCTGCCGATGGGAGAGTGGGGAAAGCTGTCTCAGCATGGCCCTGTGTTCCTCTGTCTTTCCCAGCGGCTCACAAAAGCCTTCCGTGTAAGGGCTACACCTGTCTCTTGAAAAGCTTTGAGGTTAGATTGGTGCTTCTGTTAGAGGCACCACTACCTGAGTTACACTTTATTTAGTATTTCCGGAGTCTAGAAAGCTACTGCTCTCCATAGACATCGAAATACAAAACAGCCCTCCAGATTCTTACGCTCTGTGCTTAGGGTCACTTAGAATTCTCTCCTCTCCATGCTTATAAGCCTGTGATTATATACATTTCTAAAAAATTAAGAAAGAAAAAACCCAAATCCTACCTATCCTTCTTCACAGATTCCTGCACTATTCCCAACTCCCTTCAACCTCCCTGCCACCTCTCCCAGAGGCTTTCTTGCGCTGGTGCCCCTCCTCCATGGTCGGCCCCTTCCCCTGCAACAGGCCACCACTGCGGCCTGGACCAGCCTTTGAGAATGAGCATGTCCGGACATCGATTCCCTGCTTTGACCCTCCCGCAGCTCTTCCTTGGCGGCAAGAAAGTCCCTGGATATCGCAGGGCGCTTTGCTGGTCAGCTTTGACACCCCCCCCCACCATCTGCAGCGAAGGCAGCCCCTGGGGAAGGAGCCCGATTCAGGGCAGCCACATCTGTGTTACTAGAACTGTCAACCGTCAGCCGCCTCTACCTCCCCTCTCCATCACTTCCGCCCGAGGGAAAAAGCACTGTCACAACCCTACAGGTGGGAACACTAAGGCTGACTTCGATGAGGTGTCCTCCACCCGTGGATGGTGAAGCAGGGGGTTGGAGAGAGGCTTCTGAGCCCCGAGTGCCCGGCCCTGACCATGGCCTCAGGCTGCCAATAGCAGGGCGGGGCTCCGGGGACCGCTATGTCTGCGGAGCCCTAGCTCGTGCTGGGGCTTCCCCCCAGCCCCGGGGGCTCTGGTAGGGGGCTCCTTAGGACCAAGGTGACACCGGCCACCAGCTGGTGTGCATTCGGGAGCCACCGTGTGCCAGCCAGGTCCTCACCGCCTCTGAACTTCTTCCCCACGAGGAGGAGGGGAGGGATGGGCTCTGTCCTGGCACTGCCCCGTCTGCTGTGGGCTGCAGAACCCGGGACCGGGTTGACACGGATGGCCACAGATGCGTCCCACTGCACCCACAGGCAGGTATGTGACCTGCGTTCAAGGTCAGCCCCTCGGCGTTCTGATGAACTTGCACTGGAGCGGGGTGAAACTTTGGCCCTTGCCACGTTTTATTTTTTTATGTTTTTAATTAAATTGCCTGGGTCACCGACACCCTGCAGAGACTATGAAACGCAGCCTTGCATTTTGTTAATGATACACCATCTGTTTGTTCACACTGTGCAGTCACATGGTCTTTGCTCGCGGAACATCCCGTCTCACTGGCCTAAACCAGTTTGTGGGTAAAATGCTTGGGATGCGTGCCAGCAGGTCTTCTCTTCTCTCTCCCCTTCCTTCCTTCCTTCCTTCCTTCCTTCCTTCCTTCCTTCCTTTCTTTTCCCTCCTTCTTTCCTTTCTTGCTTCTCTCTTTACTCACTTCCTCCCTGCCTCCCTCCCTCTCCTGTCTCACCCATTTTAAGATTGGCTGTTGACCCCAAACTTGTCGGCTGAATTTGGGTTACTGCTCATGCCCCCAACTGCCCCATTTCTGCTGCAGTTTTTTGGCCTGACTTTTGAGAGGTGCTGGTGGAGACTCAGTGGGTCAGGCAGCTCAGACAACAGGGCCAGAGCCCGCAGCAGACACTGGGGGGCGGTGCTGCCCACCCAGGCTCAGAGGTTGCAGAGAAATCCGCGGACTGCCCTGGAGGACCCCTCTGACCCGACCCAGAGTGTCACGGACTCGTCTTACCCTGTAACATTCGTGACAACTGGCTCATCTCACACGGTAATTAGATCAGATCCTTGGAGAGCAGTGCAGCTGGGCATTTTTAAGAGCTTTAAATCTTATGCATTTCCATGAAGACTGGTCCGCAAAAAGGAAAAGTAATGGAAGCACCGATTTTGACCATTCCGTGGGGGGAGTTCCAATGCTCTTGGACCCCAGCAGAGAGAGAGGGAGAGGCCAGGCTGCTTTGCGCGGGTGCCCACCACCATGGACGAGACCCGGGTGCTGGCCTCAAGGAACCCCGTATTCGTGTGACAGTTGTACGTCCATGATATCTTATTTATGAAACATTCAGAGCGTCGACATCCTAAAGTGTTGGAATGTCTGCCCTCAGACACCCACCTTTGTAGCCTGACTGAGAAACTATGGTACAGTCGCTGTGTGACACTGTGCGATAAGGTGACAAGCTCCGCGGGAGGCTCTCTGGAAGGGACCAGGTGCCCAGAGCACCGGGGAGGCTGCGGGTAGGCTGCTGGCAGATGGCCCAACCCACTGGCATGTAAAAGCCTGGGATGCTCATAGGTGTGGAATCCCAAGGACGCACCTGTCAACAATGACCCCTTGTGCACCTGTCGCTTGGTCTCCTGGCTTCTTCCTTATATGACGACTCCCTCGGGGCTGATCTTTTCCTTGTCTTCTACCAGATTTCACTTTCTGGTTGTAACTGGTAAGGAGGGGTGCCTCACACTAGCTGTCTGGTTTCCCTGATTCCTTGGGGAGACCTGAGGACGAGGTTTAAGGTGTGTGTGTTCACGTGTGCCTGTGTGTGTGTGTGTGTGTGTGTGTGTTGACGCCAACAGAAAGATCATTTTGTGGAGAACATGGCCCCTGTGGATGATTCATCCTTAGGTGTTTCACACATTGGGCTTAGGAAATATTTCTTCAGTCAGCGGAGAACCAATAACCCAGAACCTCTCTTATCAGCTTCTGATAGGAGTCTGCAGCCCATAAAACCCAGCTCGCACACTCCCTGCTGAGAAACGTCTGCACCTGCGCTTCTTGGCCCAGAAGGTTGTTACTCAGTCACTTTGTGAGTCAGGTGCGGCCCTTGCTCCTCCTGTCCCTTCGTCGCTGAAGAAGAGCAGCCCCTCTCCACGAGAGGACACCCAGCCGGAACTGCGTGTCTCTGGCACCACTGTCAGTCCTCACAAGGGAAACAGCAAGGCAGGTGTTCCTGGACACGCGGGGACGGATGCTAAGCACGGGGTTTTCCTAAACTCCGGCCAACACCTCTGTGCCCAGTTTGGGGAGATCAACCCCTACTGGCACTAAAATGATTTGTGTCATTATTTCTAAATGATGAGGCCAGTGAAAGAAAAAAACAGTGGCCTGTGACCTGCCGCAGGAAAGGGACGTGACATACTTTTCAAACTTGGTTGAAGAATTCCAGCCCCAGGGGCGCCTGGGTGGCTCAGACGGTGAAGCGTCTGCCTTCAGCTCAGGTCGTGATCCCGGGGTCCTGGAGTCGAGCCCAGAGTCGGGTTCCTTGCTCAGCAGGGAGCCTGCTTCTCCTTCTCCTTCTGCAACCCTGCTTATGCGCACGCGCGCGCTCTGTCTCAAATAAATAAAATCTTGGGGAAAAAAAAAAGAATTCTAGCCCAGCTTCACCAGTCAGCACTTGGTTTTAAGCATAAAATAGGCCACGTGCTGCTGTCACCCAGGGGTGGCTCTTTGGGCAAGAGCATGATTCACTTGGAGAGTTTGCTGTCGGCAACTCCGCTGGGTTTGTGCTGTTTTCCTTTCCTTTCCTCTGCACGGCGGGACTGGATGACTTCGGAATCCAAAGAAAGCAGAACTTATTTTACTCCCAGATCTGCTACAAAGTCAAATAAGAGGCGGAATGAACGACGGTGCCGCAGGAGCCGCAGATGAGAAAATGCTCAAAAAGGAATCTCTTCCTCAGGAGGTAAATCGAGGAATGGTTACTGCTGAAGCAGCTTCCACCCTGGGAGAAAATTAGAGCAGGAATATGGTCTTTGCAAATGCCCACCTCAGCTGAAATTTGTTAGGGAGCTGCCCATCCCCCACCCAGGTCCTTTCTGGAATTCTCTCTCCCTTGGCCTTCTGCCCACCCATGCTCTACCCATCCTTCAGGGCCCGGGACAACCCTGCCTCCTACAGCAGCCACCCCAGGCCCTCCCCGGCGTGAACTCCCACAAGACGTGGGGTGTATCAGCTGGGACAATCTAGGTCAGGCCATGGCCCTGCACGACCTCAAATCCTCCATGACACGTCCAACATGGTCTGCAAGATTCTGGTTGTCAGAGTGACACAGGCAGACAGGGGCCCCATTGGTCATTCTTGTGGTCAGCACAGCATGGGAAGAAAACAGGGCACAAAGCACACTGACCTTGAGTATCCACTGGAAGTGATACGTGTCACTTCCGCTCCTGTTTCATGAACTCAAATGGCCCCTCCAGCCACAGCCTCTGAACACCGTGCCGTCCTGGGAGGTAAGTTGTGTTGTTCCAATTATACTTTTGGGTTCCTGAGGACAAGGGGCTTGTCTTCCCCTCCTGGGCCTTCCTTAATTCTCATAGCATGTGCTCAGCATTGGATTCAGGACAGAGAGAGGAAAAAACAGGCAAACCCCAATCTCTGTCATCAAGGCTCTCAGATAGACTCTACTGTAAAAGGCAGGATTGACGGGCGAATATTGTAATCTTAACACCTGCAGAGCCACGTGCCAGGAAGAGGTGACCAAGAAAGGGTTCTGTCTCCTCCCGAGAGGCCAGTGAACAAAACGCAGAGAGCTGTTTTCTCTCCACACTGGGAAGAGGTAGGGATGGCCAGCCAGACTCAAAGGGCAGAGGGCGGTGTTCTAGCTTTGGGAGCCACGGAGTCGGACGTATTTTCTTTATGTGTGTGTGTGTGTGTGTGTGTGTGTGTGTGTGTGTATTGTATAACCCTTTAAAATTATAAAAAACTATTCTTAGCTTATCAGTCATGCAAAAACACAAACAGGCTAGGGCACACCGACTGGGATGTTTAGAACCGAAAAGACAGTTAATAACAAGAACCAGGGAGGATGTCGGGGGAGGTGTGCACAGCAGTGCGGCTGCCGCAGAAAGCAGACTGGTGGGTCCTCAGAAGGCGGAACAGAGTCACCACGTGACCCAGTGACTCTG
The DNA here is from genome assembly GCF_010015895.1 of Lontra canadensis. NCBI lineage: Eukaryota > Metazoa > Chordata > Mammalia > Carnivora > Mustelidae > Lontra > Lontra canadensis. Next base: position 5,373,149 of record NW_022631019.1, on the reverse strand, counting down.
CTCCGACGTAGAGACCCAAGAGACCCGGGAAACCTGTGTCCACGCCCCACGTGTGCACGGATGTTCACAGCAGCATTATTTGTAATCACCAAAAGGTGGAAACAGCCCATAAGTCCATCAGCTGGTGAATGGATTGGCAAGATGTGTTCTTTCTGTGTAATGGAACATTATCCGGCAGTAAGGAGGAACGAAGGACTGACACCCACTACAAGGTGCATGAACTTTGAAGACATGCAAAGTTAAAGAAGCTGCCACAGGAAACCACCGACTGTAGGGTTCCACCGGTAGGAAGTGTCCGGAACAGACAAATCCACAGAGACGGGAAGTGGATGACTGGTTGCCTTGGGCTGGAGGGGTTGGGGGTAAAATGGGGAGGGACTGCTCGGGGGTAGAGAGTTTCTCTCTGGGGTGACAATAATGTTCTCAAATTGCATAGTTAGGATGGTTACACACCTCTGTGGCAAAACACTAAAACACACTGAGTTTTATATGTTGAGTGTACATTTTATGGATGTAAATTATATCTTGATTTAAAAAAAAATTTTTTTTTAACATCCCAAGGACGTTGGTTTGCCAAAGCCTGGGTCGGTGAATGAAAGGCAATAACAGGAGGAAAGGAACACAGAGAGTTCTGGTCTTGGGTCGGGGGGGTGGGGGTCATGCTAAAGGGCTGGGCTTTGTCCTCCAGACAATGGGGGACAGCCATCCAGGGGCTCAATGTGGAAGGAATCTGACTGGAAGTACTTAGGAGAGGTAGAGGCAGGAAGACCAGCCAGGTTGCTGTCCTGATGCGGTGAGAGGGAAGATGGGAGGCTGAACTTAACGCACCAGGAGGGAGAAGAATGAGGAAGGACCCAGAGAAAGCAGCAGCAGGCTTGGACACAGAGTAGTTAATCTGCGAGAGTGAAGGATACAGACGGCAAAGTTGCCTGTCATTTCTGGATTGGGGTCAGAAGCAGATGTCTGAGTCCTGGGATGCAGGAGGGGGAGCAGCCTGATGAGTGGGACGGAAGGGTCCTGAGAGCCCACTCCAGAGTGACTCTGAGGCTCCCGCAGCCCGGCCAGAGGGGGACACACATGGATGCCAGGCGGTGGAGGGAGAGAGGCTGGGGATAAACACACGGGCTGGAGCCAAGGCAGTGTGCAGGTACGGGGTACCACGGGAATGCCCAGGGACCGCCCCTGCAGCAGGACTTCTGCTGACAGGACTCAGGATGGGGTCCTCAGGAGCACCCACCGGGGAGGAGCAAGGAAAGGGAAAAGAGGATCCGGGCAGGAGGAAGTGGAGATGGTCAGGAAGTCGGTGGAGGGAGGACACAGGTCACCGAGGAGGGCGCCGGATAAGACAGGATGGTTGGGTAGAGGCTAGGGGCGCTACCAAGCTTTAGGAGAGACATTTTCCCAGTGTGATGGGGATACAGCCGCCTACGGGGGGCAGCAGGAGGAACCAAGCTGGGCAACAGGAAGCCACAGTAGGAGGAGAAAGCAAGTGTACCCCAAGGGGGCGTGGGCTGCAGGGAGGGGTCTTGTTCGAGGGGAAGATGTTGCCCCCCACCCCCGTGTGAAGCTGAGGAGGAAACACAGGTAGTGAGGCTCACTGGAAGTGATTCCCACCCTTCCAAAGAGGAAAAGGACCCAAAAATCAACGGTGTGGAACCTTCCTGAAGCTGGTGAGGGAGGTGCGTGGGTCTGGCTGCTCTCAGAAGCATTCGCTCTTCCTTCTGCCCGCACTGAGGCTAGGAGGTCTCCTCAGATGGGATTCCAGATGCCTCTACCCTGGAGTCAAGTTAGAAGAATAAGAACGTGGGGGCACTGTGGTGGCACAGCCCACTGGGCCCCTGACTCTTGGTTTCAGCTCAGATCATGATCTCAGGGTCATGAGATCCAGCCCCATGACAGGTCCGCACTGCTTGTGGGGCCTGCTTGGGATTCTCTCTCTCCCTCTGTCCCTTCCCCCCAGCCCTGAGCATGCTCTCTCTCTTTCTCTCTCTAAAAAAGAGAAAGAGAGAGAGAGAGTAGGAATGTATGATTATACACACATCACATATTTGTATCAAGTATAAATCTTAACAGAATCATAAATTAGGGTGTACCAAAAAAAATTATTGTGATGGTTAATTTTGTGTCAGCTTGACCAAAAAAAATTATTGTGATGGTTAATTTTGTGTCAACTGGCCTACCCAGTTATTTAATCCAACACTAATCAGGGTCTTGCCATACAAGTATTCTGTAGAGATATTTTTGGGGCCAACATCTACAATAGAGTAGCTTCAAGTAAAGGAGATGGATGACCTATGATGACAAGGGTGGGCCTCATCTAATCAGTTGAAGGTCTCAAGAGCAAAAACTGAGGGGCACCTGGGTGGCTCAGTCATCAAGCATCTGCCTTTGATCCCAGGGACCTGGAATGGAGCCCTGCATCGGACTCCCTGCTTGGCTCAAAGCCTGCTTCTTCCTCTCCTACTCCTCTTTGTGTTCCTTCTCTCACTGTGTCTCTATCAAATAAATAGATGAAAGCTTAAAAAAAAAAAAGAGCAAAAACTGAGGTTTGTGGGAGAAGAAATTCGGCTTCAAGATGGCAGCATCAGTGGTTGCCAGGGGCCGGGTGGGGGGGAGAATGGGAGTCAGTGTTCAACCGGGACAGAGCTTCAGCGTGGGGTAGTGAGAAAGTTCTGGAGGTGGTTGGTGGTGATGATTGCATAACAGAGCAAATATACTTAATGCCCCCAGAAATGTATAATTAGAATGGCTAGAATGGTAAACCGTATAGTATGTTTATTTTACCACAATTTTTTAAAAGCCTGAAACATCAACTCCCACCTGTTTCCATTCTACCTAAACCTTCCCTACGGATTTCAGACTCGCCAGCACTCATGATCACTGAGCTGGTGTCCTGAAATGCACCTCTTAATGTAATTATTCTATCCTATTGGTTCATTTCCCAGGAACCCTGACCTACACAGTCACGCTGTCTACCTCTTGGAGGTGAACTCAACCTTCAGCCATTTGGTCTAACGAAAATCTAACATTATAGTCCAAAGGAAGTTGGATTCCTAGTTTAAACTCTGTTTATTTTGCATAACTAGCTCCTCTGGTCAATTTGGGATGCTCCCCGCCCTCACCCCATTCATCTGTCCTTATCCTGGGTGGGACCTGGATTCAGGGATGTTTTACACAGTGTCTGGGTGTCACAGACAGAGAGTCCGTGACCCTCTGTCCTTTCTGGCCTCTCCTGAGAATGACCCGTCTCACCAGGTCTAGGGCATTGCCTTCCAAACTCATGGCCCCTGTGATGACAGGCAGGAGTCTGTGGGGTCTCCAACTGTGAAATATTATACTTTTCTTTCTCAGTGACCAAGTTTGAATCTTCTTCAGGTCAGTCCATCTGTCCTCAAAGCCACTTCTATGTCCCTCTTGGGGTATTGGGACCTCTTGTCTGTTTCTCCCCAACCACACAGGGTGTACAGGTCTCTGTGAGGTGCCCGTGAGCCCATCTGCACAGATAACTTCACATCCATTGTTCCAGGAGCTTCTCGACAAAGCATCCACTCTCCAGGGCCAGAAGAATACATAGCTATGGAAGAGAATTTTTAGGGTTGCAAATACGGGATTCTATGTGTACGGCACAGGTAATGCTACAAAACATTCTTAGAAAAGCTTTCTCTTCCCAAAAGCCCAGACCTTCCTCGGGTCCTGCTTTCTTCTGCGAAACTGTGTGTGCAAAGGGCATAGAATTAACAATCAGGGAGCTGGGCTGGACCATCCTCTACATGATTTGGGGCAAATTCCTTCATTGTCTTGTGTCTTGATCTCCACCCCAACAAAAGGATAGGGTGGGTCGCTGGTTATTGTAGGCTGGGTCTCATCTTGTGTCCCCTGGGGAGAGCTCAAAGCTCCTAGGATGTGGCAGTGTATGCTCAGAAAAGTCCTTTTCTAGATTGGTTCGTGTTACTGTAACTCACAGAAAGCAAATTACGAATTAATAAACCAGAATATATATAACATCCGCCAAGTGAACTGTTTTTATCTACCCCTCCTCTGACATCAGAAATGTGAGTTCTTTCCCACACCAAAACGTACGGGGTGTCCAAGAATTTAATTCAATTCTGACACTGCCCAGCGTTAGAGCAGACCCCACGGTGAAGGTCTCCGTCCAAATGATGGTCGTCCCTTCAGATGCCAATCACAAGTCCCGGAACACCAATCCTTCTCCGCCCACTGGCTATAAATCAGGGATTCCCACAACCCTCCTCTCAGGTTTGATACTTTGTAGAACAGGTCGCAGACTGAAGAAAGAGCTTCACTTACTATTATTATTGGTTAATTATGAAGGATGCAACTCAGGAACAGCAAAACAGAAGAGACACATAGGGTAAAGTATGTACAGTCTCACGCCACTCTCCCAGCACCTGGATATAGTCGCCCACCCAAAAGCTCTCCCAACCCCTTGGTTTAAGGTCTTTATGGAGGTCTCATTACGTAGGCGTGGTCGATTAAATCTTTGGCTAATGGTGATTAGCTCACTCTCCAGCTCCTCTCCTCTCCCTGCAAGTCCCAACTCTCTAATCATGCCTTGGTCTTCTTCTTAGTGACCAGTCTCGATTCTGAGGCTGTCTGGGGGCCTCCGGACATCTCACTGGCATGTCAATGACCCTCATCACTCAGGAGAGTCCCAGGATTCTATGAGCCGTGCGGCAGGAACGGACAAAGACCAAGTATCTCTTTCCCGTTGTATCACAACGAGTACGCTGGATACGCGCGTCAACCAGGCAGCCCCTCCCCAGCCAACAGGGAAGCCCAACCCACTCATCCAGAAAAGTATGGGGCCCACGGGAAGAGCAGCATTGGGGTAGAATGGGCGTGGGAAACCCCTTTCGCTAGAGATGAGATGAACCCAACTTCCTGATGAGATTCCTCAAGTTTTAAACCCCCAGAGCTTTTTTTTTTTTTTTTTTTTAACAATGTAGTTGACTGTGTTTTTAGAAGAAAAATAAAAAATCAGTCGTGGTGTTTGGAGGCCTGGGCTTAGGGGATCAAGGCCTCAGTAGGGCCCGCCAGGGGAAGGTGGGAGGAAGCTTCTCGGGGGGAGGCGTGTGGAGAGGCTCTAGGGCTCCCGGAGAACCGGATTGCATTGCTGGGCCAAGCTTCACAAGCCTCCCCCATCCCCCCTCCACCTCCACCAAACCACATTCCCAGAGAGGTGGAGACTGAAACCAATTTTTCCTGTTGGGACTGGGCAAACTTGGGCCTTTGCCTTCAGCTTCTGGTTCTTCCAGGGCCTTCCAGGAACCACAAAGTCCTGGCTGGGTGAACAGAGCAGATGCAGAGCACAAAAGAAGCGACTCATGAGTTAATTACTTGTAACTCTCATGGCAGAAACCACACTGCTTCAACGTTTTCTTCAAACCACCTGAACATAGTAAATTCCACTGGGGGGAAGCCTGGGTGGGCTCTTTAAAATAATTGGAGTGAGAGTGAGCACATACATACATACATACACACATAAAACTGTACTGAGGACCCTTTGATCCTCTCCAGGGCCTCTGATGTAAATTTCTGTGACCCTTGTTGTCCTAGGATAAGGGTCAGGGGAGACGGTTTCCCTCTTTGTAGTAATCAAGGATGATGTCATTTTATTACTTTTTCCTTTTAACCCTGTTTTCCTTTTTATCCTTACCATTATTTCAAAAATATGTTTATTTTCCAGTAAATCTAAAAACTGGAAAAAGTTTGGACTGTGCCTATAGCCTACATCTTCCCTTTTAAGAAGGGAATTAATTTTGTTTCCCCAAAACATAGGACAAAGAAATGTCTTCCTTCCTCGTCTGAAGAAATGGGAGATCTCAAAGAGTAATCATGTCCATCTTTTTCTTTAATAAAAATACAATTTACATTTCTCACTTCTGACGATGGAGCTACTTCATACCTAGTGTGGATTTCATTTTCACGGGAAGGTGTTTATTTTTATGTGAGTCACGCTTCCTCCCCCAGTCCTCTGTCCTGAGCAAAAGAGTGAGCCTCCAGGAGTCACCCCCGTCCACCGGGTCCACGGGGCAGCGGTCACAGACATGGTGGCGGCCTCCAGTCACCCACCTTTCCGGGCAGCTCAGCCCTCCAGCCGCAGGGAGATGCTCCTGAACTAGTTCTTTGTCCTCGAGGGATGAAGAAAGTCCAGATGTTCATTTACCCTCCAGCTGCCGCCAGCATCAGAGTATACAGTCTTTGGATAAAATAGCAAGGGGAGTCACCAATGGAGAGTTAACACTATTTTTTTTTAAGATTTTATTTATTTATTTGAGAGAGAGAGAGAGAGTTTGCACTCTGGGGCAGATGGAGAAGGAGAAGCAGACACCCCGCTGAGCAGGGAGCCAGATGAGGGGCTCTATCCCAAGACCCTGGGATCATGACCTGAGCCAAACAGACGCTCACCCCACTGAGCCCTCCAGAGACCCTGAATTAATGCTCTTTGATGAGGCTTGATTTACTAGCCTCACAGATGCCTAAGTAGCTTCTCCTTCACGCCCTTTAATAACAATGTTTCGAATCAGTTTCACAGCAAAAGGGCCCCCAGTGGCAGCTTGTTCAATGGGGCAAAATACACACGCCCCCAGGAATGTCAGCACAGGCCACAGTGCAAAAACCCATGTCCCAACAGCCAGGATTCTGCTGACAAAGCCGTGGCCGGTCCCCAAAACACACGCGTGGCACTCAGGGTTGACACTGGCAGGAAGTGACAAGATGCTAGTTTTAGGCTGCCTTACAGAAAGCTGCCGCGGCTGGTTTGGTGGGGAGATTGAGATAATCAGGGATGAGAATTTCCTAGTCCTCTGAACCAGCAGCCTATGACCCTGCACCCATCAGTCCACCAGAGGCTCTGTGGCGTTGTGTGAACGGGACTTCCTGTTCTGCTGCTCAAGAGTCCACAAGCCCAGATAGCCCACGTCCCCCTAGGGGGCGGGCAGGTGGCTTGAGGAGGAGGACATGGTCATCCAGATGGCAGTCAGGCAGCCGGCTCCAAGGCAGCCCGGCGGTCCTTCTGGGTCCTTCCCCCTGCCTGACACCATGGTGAACGCCCTAGAATTTGGCCTGGCCCCAGGCGCTAAGTTCATGTTAGTGGAAGGGTCAAGGCATATCACTTAACTCATATGAGCCTGAGTCCTAGAACCAGCTCTGGTGTTAATTAGCTGTGTGCCAACAAGCACACGTGTACATTTGTCCGGGCCCCTTCTTCTGTAAATGAGGGGGGCTCCCTGATCTTCAAAGTCCCTTCAACTCTAACATTTATGGTATCGTGATTCAAGGAAAGCAGCAAGAAGATTATATCCTAAAACTCCACATCTATCATAATAAGAACACTGTGCATTAGTTTTTAAAGATGCTTTCTGGGGAAAAAAAAAAAAATCGAGCAGGGGCACCTGGGTGGCTCAGTCAGTTAAGCATCTGACTGGCTCCGGTCATGATCCCAGGATCCTGGAATGGAGCCCCACACCGGGCTCCCTGCTTAGCAGGGAGCCTGCTTCTCCCTCTCCCGTTCCCCTGTTTGTGCGTGTGCGTGTGCGCGTGCACTCTCTTTCTCTCTCTGTATCAAATAAATAAATAAAATATTTTTTTAAAAATTTGAGCAAATAAAGACATAAGTAAGTATACAAGACACTCGGGCCCAGGCTTGGCTCAGGTTGGAAGTTCACATAAAATTTGATCATGGTAAGCACTCATCCAGAAGAAGGATGTCTCCATCCTGCGCTCTAGCCCACAGATCTGTCCTTATTAACTACAAGGTAACATCAGTCCCTCCCAGATGGATTAAATCAGGGAGCTGCTCAGAAGGGGCACGTGTAGAACATCTTGTGGAGGTCCAGTCAAGGTCGTCACCCGTTATGTTGTCTGTCCCTCGGAGTGAAAAGTTGTCCCCTTGGACAAGTTCATCTCTGAGCCGGCCTGTGTCTCCTGTCGAACAGATAGATTTCCTTTCGCTGTTCTACGGAATGCACCCCCTCCCCCCGTGCACCTGCCTGTCGGAGAACTTCAGAGTCAAGGTCGGTGTTTAGCTGAATATTTTTCTTAGCCCGAGTTCTCCAGTGGAATTGTACCTGTCACTTTGTTCTTGTTTTCACGGTTTGGGGGTTTACTGAGGGACTGATTGTTTTTATTGTCTATTGTTATCGCATTCAAACCGTTTCAGGCTTACAGAAAAATGGAACAGGAAGTACAAAGACTTCCCATATATCTCTTCTTCTCCTTGTATATATACAGTGTCCCCTCTTATTAACATCTTGTGGGTAGTGCCTGTGTGGGTAGTGTGGTATGCTTAGGACAGCTATGAGCCAACATTGATACATTATTATTAAATAAAGCCCATAGTTTACATGAGGTTCACTGTGTATGTTGCTTTTTAAAGCTTTTGACAAACACATAATACCTTATCTCCACCGTGGCAATACCATACAGAACAATTTCTGTGCCCCAAAATCTCCTGTGCCCTACCTACCCACCCACCCCTCCCTCTCCCATAACTGTGGGCAACTCTGATCTTTCTGCTGCCTCTAGAGTTTTGCCTTTTCCGGAATGCCATGTAGCTGGAATCATAGAGTATGTTTGTAACCTTTTCAGATGGTGTCTCTTCCACTCAGCAATCTGCTTCTGAGTTTCCTCCAAGTCATTTTTTCTTTATCATTTCTTTTTATCCCTGAATACTATTTCATAGTGTTAGTATTGTAGTAGGGATACGGACAGTTTGTCTAGTCTCCTACCAAAAAACATCTTCATAATTTTTGGCAGCTATGAATAGAGGGATGATGTCGACTGATTTTCCTTGCTATTATTTTTACTCTGAGCCACCTCAAAACCCTTTTGAAAGCAGGCGGGAGTATAAATTAGTATTTCAAGAAGTTCTTCGTGGGGCACGTGGGGATTAAGCTTGCCTCTCTGAGATTGGAACCAGAGTTGGGAACTGAAAAGTAGCCCAAACTGATTTTTTAATTTTAATTTGTATCGAGGCAAAACATGAGGGCCTGGGTCTTCGGAGGGTGTTTGTTTGTTTTATCAAATAGTGTGAGAAGGCTATGACACAGCGGAAACAAAACAGAAGAGTGATCAATTTCTTTGGGTACCTTCAACACTTAGCGGGTTCCTCTGAGAGTTACTTCCATGTATTTAAGTACAGTCACACCACTCTTCCTTGATTAGAATCATTTAGTATGATAGTGGAGGATTTGGTGTCCTTGCATCGGAACATACTTAGAGCGTTACTTTTGGTTAGATTGGTATTCGATATTCAATATTGGTATTCAATATTTACATTATTAGAGCAATATTTACATTATTAGAGCCATATTCTTCACTGCTGAATCAAGCAATAAACTATGATTATATTTTCTTTCTTTTACAACCTTTTTATTTGTCCTGAAGTTAATAGTTGTCTTATATTTACGTTTACTTTGTATCCTTTCCACCTGCGCCGTCTCCCCTACATCCGTTAATGTAGTCTTCACGCCGCAGGACTAAACCTATCTGATGATCTGTTGGTTCCATTTTTGTTTCCAAGAGATTTCTTCTTGGGTGCTGGGCTCCCCAGTCCCAGCTAGTCTGTTCCCTTGGTGGCTGCATAAATTAGTCCTTGGGCTTCCTATCACCACCACCCTCGGAATTCCCTGTGCTCCCTGAATCCATCCTTTCTGGGATTTCCTGTCTTCCTTGTTCTTGGCTATTCTTGATTACTCCCCCACCCTGATGGACCACAAGTTCCAGTAGCTTCCTGAGAAAGTATGCAGAGCTAGCCAAAAGATGGGTGTCAGAACCAGAGAGATGGGGATCAAAACACCAGCTTTCTTACTGCTGAGGCTGTTTGGAGAAGGCGGCTTCTTGTCTGCTGGCCAAGGAAGCCTCCTCCTATTGCACCCTAGAATTAAGTGCACCCACTCAGCTCTGCGGGGAAATGGCAGCCTCCCCAATGGGCGAGACTGGCAGGACACCTGCTCTCTGCAGGCCAGCAAAATCCAGAGAGAAGAAGGGGAAGGGAGCCTGGCTGGTCCTGCTCCATAGCTCCAGTCACGAGAGTTACAGGCAGGGGAGAGGCACGCATGGAGAAGGGTCGGCTGGTCTGGACATCAGCATTTCCCAGAGTCCTTAGGTGATCTGATGCAGCTAGGGTAAGAAGCTGGCCATGAGCCTGGAGGAAGCAAGAGAAGTGAGAAGGCAATACCTAATGCTCTTATAAAATCCCCACTGTCTTCCACCCTCACCTGGCCTTGGCCCTGCCCCTGGACCACCCCCTCTCCTCCCCAGGCTCCAGGATGTTTCCCTGCCCTCTTGGGCTCCTCTTCCCCATCAGTGACAGTTCACTTGCAGCATTCTGTTCCAGTTTCATCTAGGACTGAGTTTGTGTTTTGGTATCTCGTTCTTCTTATTTCGAGAGGGATCTCCAAGAGTTGGTGGAGGGAGAAAAGGTTGTCCGCTGGCATCTCAAGAGCAAACTATTGAGCAAAGCCAAACTGAATGGTTCCTTTTACCAAGTGTTTTGCTTCAATTTTTGAGAAATGACCCAGAGAGATAACAAATGGGTTTATCTTTATGAAAATATTTACTGTTTTGAAAAGGAATTAAAGATAAAGGGTCATAAGAGTCCAGAGCCAAGTGTAGATGGCCTTCAGCCCACACGTGACCTGGGGGACCCAGTCTTGCCTGTGTGGGTGTGGGGAGGACACAGGTGGCATGGGGTGGTGGTGGGGAGGGGGAGGCACCAACAGACACTCTCCTCTTTAAATGGTATGGTTAAATAAATAAAATAAATAAAGTTAAATAAATTCTATTTATTATAGCAATTTCCAAAAATATCCCCTTTACACAGCACTGCACAGCATAACCATCCCCCTTTTCCCCATGTGAGCGAGGAGTCGTGACTCTGGCCCTCACCGCAGCTGTGATCTTGGCTGAGGCATCTAACCAGAGGCACCAATGTGGTCACATATGAATGGGTGTTTGTGAACTGAAGGGCATTAATCAAGGGTGTTACCATTATGATAATCCACCCAATTTTTTTTTCCTTCAAGCCAAACAGGTAATCTCAACTATCTGCCAATTTCCCCACAGAATATACCCTTCTGCATGGCCAACTGAAGGAGAAGGAGAGGGAGAGGGAGAAGAAGGGGAAGGAGAAGAAGAAGAAGAAGAAGAAGGAAGAAGAAGGAGGAGGAGGAGAAGAAGGAGAAGGAGGAGGAGGAGAAGGAGGAGGAGAAGAAGGAGAAGGAGGAGAAGAAGGAGAAGGAGGAGGAGGAGAAGGAGGAGGAGAAGGAGGAGAAGGAGGAGGAGAAGGAGGAGGAGGAGAAGAAGAAGAAGAAGGAGGAGGAGGAGGAGAAGGAGAAGGAGGAGGAGGAGAAGGAGGAGGAGAAGAAGGAGAAGGAGGAGGAGGAGAAGGAGGAGGAGAAGAAGGAGAAGGAGGAGGAGGAGAAGGAGGAGAAGGAGAAGAAGAAGAAGAAGAAGGAGAAGGAGGAGGAGGAGAAGGAGAAGGAGGAGGAGGAGAAGGAGGAGGAGGAGAAGGAGGAGGAGGAGAAGGAGGAGAAGAAGAAGAAGAAGGAGAAGGAGGAGGAGGAGAAGGAGGAGGAGAAGAAGGAGAAGGAGGAGGAGAAGAAGAAAAGGAAGAAGAAGAGGAGCCGCTGGGAGGGGGAGAGGGAAGAGGGAGGAGAAGTTCTCTACTTTCACATTCAAATACAATCATCAGGGTAAGGAGAGAACAAAACATAAAGACAAATATGAAATATCCTATATTTTAAACCGGACGGTCCAGTTAAATTCTTACATGTATTTTGGGAAGGAAGAGTTTAGGGAAGCACAGACTAGATTGCAATGAGAAAGGAACAAGGGTAAACCACTCTGCAGGGTTCAGCCCGGGGCTGCCATAACACTACACCACAGACAACAACAGAAATTTATTTTCTCAAAGTTCTGGAAGCTGAAGGTCCAAGGTCAAGGTCTAGCATGGTCAGATTCTGGTGCGAGCTGTCTTCCTGGCTTGCAGCCTGCAGCCTTCTGGCTGTGTTCCCAGGACGGAGACAGGACTCTCTGGTGTCTCTACCTCTTCTTATAAGGACACTGGTTCTATCAGATCAGGTCCCCACCCTGATGACCTCATTTCACTTTTATCACCTCCTTAAAGGCCCTATCTCCAAATACAGTGATGACGGGGGTCAGGGCTTTAACAAAGGAATTTGGGGGATGGGGGTTAGGGGTGGGGACACAATTCAGACCATAGCACACAACCTCCTCTCACACGTGAGTTCTGGCTTCCAGAAAAATGGAACAAGCAGCGATTAAAGAGAGTAATGTTCCGGGGTTGAGACAAAACCTTGGTCTAGACCAGAAGTGGAAAAAAACCCCTGGAATTCACATCATTAAGACTATGGATCGAAGCCAGGCTTGTCTCACAGGCTTGGAGAGCTTTCTAGACTCTGGAGCATCAGTTAAGAGCTGTCCCCTGAAAGCCCCACTATCTGTTGTCTGCCCATGAACGCTCTCGGATATAGTTTGAACCCTTGCAAACTTTCAACGGCTTTTCTGCAGCCTGTCTGCCCTCACGCGATGATTCTGGAAGCATTTCCCTTTGACGACCCATAGGGGAGGGCCACGGAAAGACTGCATTTCTGATTCCGAAACCACAAGAAGATTGAAGCCTCTGCCTGTTGATGGTGAGGTCAGAAGATCTGCCACCACGGAATTCAGGGTTCTTTGTGGTTTGACTTAATAGCTACCTATTAAGTTCGCCTTCTGTCTGACCTGTGGGACTGCCATTTAGGAAAGAGAAAGCTATCATCCATCATGTGTCTTTATAAAGATTTTCCTTATCCTTTATCTTATGAAACAGTGCTCATAATTATTTAGGCTGAGCTCGGTGTCCAGAATGGCCTACAAGTTGTACGAAGAGAGGAAACTGACGGTCCTCTTGGGATCACGCCAAAAATATCTTCCAAACCCACAAGAATAAAAGTGTTTTTGTCCCTTTCTTTTTTTTCCCTTGAAAAGGATGCAAGTCATACTGAAATACGCCCAAATTCAAGCTTTACTTCCAGCCAAGACATCCAGATTATGTCCTGCTGTTAGTCCGGCTACTCATTCAGTCGACCTCGACCAACATCCTTCTGTCCACACCCCTCTGCAGTGGTAACTGACACTCAAAGCAAATGCTGATTCCAAGGCGCAGTGAAATCCTGAGTTCATGATGAAGTACCGTGAGGCGGAATACAGAAAAGTATACTAAGATATTTAGCTGTCTTTGATAGTTTGCTGACGTCGTCATGTAAACAAAATGGCTTTGTGTGTACTTTTAAAATTCCATCATTATGAAGTATATTGTCATCTAGGAGGCTAGAACATATTTTCTCGAACAGTTTGTCAATGTGACTGATCATTTCTTAAACTTGGACACGATGTAAAGGCCTCCATCTGTACCCTTGACCAGGCCCCGCATGGGTTAGAGGCCTACCCTCTACCATGGGACATTTCAGGCTCCTTCTGTCTCTCTGCTCCATCCCCTCTGAGCATAAACCTTTTGACCTTCGGGCCTCAAGAAGGCTTCTCTAGCTCCAGTCTCACGTCCATATTCCAAATAGGAAGAGGAAGACAATGAGAAGGAGGATAAAATAGTGCTACACCATGAAAGCAAAGAATTTCCAGAAATTCCTGGCAGATTTCCCAAACAGCTCAGAATCATGTCACCTGATGGCCACCCCTTGCTGCAGGGGCCTCGAGAAATGTGGGTATCCTACCAGGTAGCCATGCTAGCGTGAACAGAACTGAGCTTCTAGTAATTAGGGAAGAGGGGAGAATGGCTATCAAGTAGGCAAGTAGCTGTGTCAGCCACACTCAAACACCAAGACGTGAGTGACTCCTAGGAAGGCTTGGTCTCGGGCCTAATGGGTCACACAAGAGATGGAGTGGCCCATGAATCATGCCTGGGGGACTGTGTCCACGGGAAGGTCAAGGTTCTGATCAACCTGCACGTGGAACCTGGGCTCGGATCATCAACAAGAGACCATCCCAGAACCCTGCTCAGAGCAGCTACAGAGGGAAGAGGCAAATGGTCCAAGGTACAAAGCTCCCAAAATTGTTCTAGAAGGTGATATGGCAACTCATGTCAAAAGCTTTGAGAAATAGTAACTTCTGCTTTGGAAGAGGCTGCCCATTTGTCTCTGCTCCCCAGGGAGTCCCTGGAGCTGCTCTGAGACCTGGTGACTCAGCATTTCCTCCATCCTCGACCCCCCCAAGTCCACCAGAAATGGTCTTTTGTGCCTTCCTCAGTCAGAACTGGCTTCAGTGGCAGCCTTAGATTTTCCACGCCGAGGGCCCGAGGGGCAGTGTTCTGGTAGAGAGTGTAGGATGTGCACAGCAAGATGGTGGCATTTTCAGATTATGGATTATTTCGGTTGTCTGGGGTGAGTGTGGGTCAAGAATCAAAGTCCGACTCCCACACTGGCTCTCACTGTAGCAATGGGTTGATTTCTATGGCAACCCCAAAACCCAACTTATGTAAAAATATTTATTTCAACTTTACCATATTTAAGGTGAGACATATACTATTTTACCTAAACTAATCACATTAGGGAAAGTATGATTTATCAACGAATTTTAAAGTGATCTATTTTGTGATAAATGTAGGCTCAAATGTAGATTAGAAGTTACCTATGTATTACAGCATCAAAAAAAAACACACCTACGTTCTATGAACTGCTTGGAATTTTTACGCTTCTTAAAAAGAGTTTTAATAACTGAGGTTTTTTTGGTGTACGTAAGTCTCCTATTTTGCTTCTACATGACAAGACAGAAAGTTCCAGACAGCTTGTGGAAAGTGCTCCGCTGCAAAAACAGAACGTGGGCGTGGGTCATCTTTATTCCTGAAGAGTGACAGGCAACACTCGACGTCATTGTGTTATTACATTTTTAGCTTCTCATATTGACGCATTTAATTTTGATCCAATGAAAATGACTAAGAGATGTGGGAAAATTCACGTGGGGGCCCACCTGTAGAAATGTTAGCATTCTGTTCTCTTCGCCAGCCCTCATTTCCAGCATCACGTTCCTCACGTCTGCTTTCAGTGGGTGTCATTTTCACAACGGAAATGGTTTCCTGGTGTCCGCTAGGTGCCCTGAGGGCTGACTCAAGACCCAGCTGGAGGGCCTGATGGGTCAGCACCACTGACTGCTCCAGCCACTTGAAGGTTAAAAGAACTCTAATAATTGTTTGAAAAATAGAATCTGGAACACTTTTGTACCTTCAAGGATATGATCCTCTTGGGGTCCACTTTGACAAACTTCTTTCTGCCCCAAATCTCTGGTTACTAGTCCCAGCTTGAGGAGCCTCCCTCTACAGCCAATGCTGGTCAGACATGGCGAACAAGGAAAGCCATCCCTTCCAGCCGGAGAGAAGCATCCCGCCGTGCTGGCCCCTGGTCAGAATGAACTCAGCCTGCAGTCCCCAGGGACCTGGTAAGTCAGCAGCTGTAGAAACATACGGTTCTGTGTTTCAAAATGCAGATGACCACATTTCCCTGACCTCGGGTGTTCTCTGAAACATTCCCGACCAATGACTGTAAATCCTGCTCTTGGAATGTGGTAAATTGAGGAATTTAACACAAATACCCCAAGCAGATAACCTTCCTTCTGGCTTTTCCCAGTATTGTTCCTGGAGATAGATTTTAGAAAATGAGTTCCTTTAGGTTGGAGGTTTTAGGACTTTTTTTTTTTTTTTTTAAGCCAGAAACTGTAAATTTTTTGCGTAAGAGGATTCTTCTCTTCCCTGAGGTCAAGGGACTGCAGATCAGTGTTGGGTTTCAGCTGTCCTATAACCAGTCTTCCGTGCTGATAGCACCTAGGTTTCCTTTTACGGGATAGCTTCTTCCCCTTCGGGGCAATCTGATGGAATGAAAATCCCAGCACACTCCTCCCACTGAGGGTGTGGAAGGAACCAGATTGTTTCCACTTCCAAGCCCCCCACCTCCACCTCACGTCCCATCCTAGAGGTCCTGAGACCCTTCCAATACAGTCCCTTTTGCTTAAACTAGACTCTAGGATCCTGGTATCTATCCTAGGAGTTCACCCCTATTTGCTCTGAACCAGTTTCCGAGGCAGAACCTCGTTCTATCTCAAATGTATGTTCTTCAGTCAAAATGCCTGTGTTAGACACAGACCAGAGTTTCTCAGACTTGGTGGAACATGGGCCCATCGATGCATTCTCAAGAACCCACAAGGTCTTTCTTAGTTTTTCAAGATTATATATTTATTTATTTGAGAGAGAGAGAGAGAGCACGAGAGAGAGCAGAAAGCACAAGCGGGAAGGTGGGGATGCAAGGGGCAGAAGGAAAGGGAGAAGCAGACTCCCTGCCGGGCAGGTAGACCCACGCTGGGCTCAATCCCAGGACCCCAAGGTCATGACCTGAGCCAAAGGCAGATGCTTAACAGACTGAGCCACCCAGGTGCCCCCAGTGAGATCTTTACAAAAATACTTTACAGGTTTGCTTTTCTATGAAAAACTTCAAAGGATCAAAACAGTCATCTCATGCTGGGTTGATGTCGCTCCCCAGCACTCCGGCTCAAACATTCGCATTACATGGTTCTGACACAGAATTGCAGAGACAACTGCTGGGACGCTGACTTTCCAGAACAGTAGGGATCTGGAGGCAGCGACGGAGCTTGGAGAAGCCCAGATTTCCAAAGTCTCTTCCCCCTTAAGGAATTGCCCTTGCTGAAGCTGAGTTTGGTTGGAGAAACAGGAGAGCGCAATGTTGGGTCAACCTTGTCTTCAACAACAGCCAACGATTGCTAGAGCAAATTCTCCTTGAATTGTGATCGTAAGCGCAGCGCATAGAAGTTCAAGGGCATCGCAGTACTCATGGATAATGATGATTCGCCCCCATTGGGGAAACCAGGGGGGCCTCCAGGGCTGGTCCCTGGGGAGCAAGCTTCTTCATGCTTCTAGGAGCTTCAGTACCCTCGATGAAATAAATAGGGAATTTAATCTACAGGTATTAGTGGTCTCTTCCTGCTGGACATTGATTCACGTGACTTACTACAGCTGGTACCACCGTGCTCACAGTAGTTAAGAAGCTGAGGAAAGATGTAGCCAAGTCAATGTTGCCGAGAGAGATGGGCCAGCCCTCGGTATGAGGCCAAGGAGTGGGAAGGAGTTATACCAGTGGATTCATCCGGTTTTCCTGCCTGGAACCTTCAGGCTCTGTGATGACGACAGCTGTGGTGGGGGTAGCATAGCCCGAGGGCTGTTTCCTGGCTTCTCCCAACCCCATCAGCCTTAGGTTAGCAGCCACAAGGGAGCTGAGAGGGAAGGAACTGCAGGCCTTCTTGCCAGACGACAATGACTGCCACAACAAAAACAACAAAAACGAAACCCTGAATCTTATCAAGCCTCTAGAGGTCATTTCCATCATACCAGGAAGATAGAACGGGCCAGATTCAGAACGTGGGGAATTTTCTACCAGACCCACAGCCAGGTTTCTTTGTCATGGGAAAAAATAATTTTTTAAAAATTATAATGTGATTGTTTTTATTATTGATTTATAAGTTTTATTTTATATAAAATGTTTTATAAAATTGACTTATACATGTTATTTATTTATTAATAAGTGCATGTATGTGTGTGTGTGAGAGAGAGAGAGACAGAGATTCATAAATCAAAGACACCTAAGAGAAGGAACACTCAAAAGCAAGCTGTGGGTGTTTTGGGGACCCCCGTGTGAACAAATCAACTGTGAAAACCCATTATTGAGGCACGGGGGGGGGCATTTGAACACCGGTGGGGAATTAGATGATTGCATGGTGTGTCCTGTGTCATCTTGGCTAAACTGGACCTAGATATGCTGAGCCCCTTTCCTGGGGTCACTCTAAGCTAACATTGGCCAGAAGAGGAAGTCCCATGGGACTTGGTGGGGAAGGGAGAACTGCCATTACTCTCCAAGACTGTTATGATCTGATGAGGACAGACAGACCCAAAGGGGTCAGTGAATTGCAGCTTGCCCTCCCTCTCCTATGTCCCCACCCAGCCCTTGTCCCTGACCACCAGCTCTGCTGACCATCTGGGCCAGAGCCAATCTCCAGCTGCTTGGCTGCAGTCCACTGGGGCCCAACTAGTCAGTATGAAAGGATTCTTGTGAATTGCTTAGGTTGATAATGGCATTACATTCGCGTTGGAAGAAAGAGAAAGTCCTCATCTGTTCCAGGCACATACTGAAGTACTTAGCAGTAAGATTATGTCCCATGTAGAATCAACTGGAAAATGGCACTGGGAAACAAGAAGAAAGGTTGGGTTTTCACCACGCACACCCCACACGGAGCGATGCGAAAGACTGGGGCAGCTGGGGGGCTGGCAGGGTCGGGGGACTGCTGCCCTCGCTGCCCCACCCATCTGCTGTGTTTCTGTGTGTTCGCCAGGGAAAATGGGGAGGCAGGAGGGTGTGGAAGAAATGCAAGAGATCCTCAACGCCCCCTGAAGAAACCCCCACCCCAAATAGCAAACTTGTTCGATTGGCCCAAGTGTGAGATAAGAGGGGGTTGGGAGGGAGAGGAGGAGGGACTGGAAAATCCTTCCAGGCTCCCTGAGCACGTGGGTTAAAAGTGGGGAGGAAAATCTAGAGGACGCAGGAGGCAGATTAACAGGCTCCCACCCAGAAGGGAAAAGAGAACCAACAAAGCCTCATGGCTGTTTTCAACCCAGAGTGATACATCTGAACGTGTGTGAGCTGGTCTTGTTGTTCTTCCACAGGAGGGGAAAGAATCTGGGACCTTGGGATCCTGACATGAGTTCAGGCTACTGAGTTTTTTAAAAATGATGTTTGGAGGGCTGGGTTTTAGACCAAAGGATGCACTTTTTAAAAGGTACCTTCGAAATTGAGTTTTTTACATATTTAATTGAGAGACAGAAGCTTTTTTGCTTTTTTTTTTTTTCTTCCAGGAAATAATGCAGAAATCCTCAATCTCCCAGGCACTGTTTTGGTGAGGGCAGAAGAGGACGGTGCAGGACTGGCCCTGCCAGCAGCAGGGAAGATGGCGAGGGGCCCGCCCTTTGCACAGGCTCAGCTTCTTGGAAAGGGATTTCGTTTATACTACAACTGCCCCCCACCCCCATCCCCCTACCCCCCATCCCCCCATCCTCGCCAGGCTCCACTTTTGGGTCATTTTAGGATCTCAGCTGGTGAGGATCTCACGGCATCCTCAGGCTTCTGAGCCAAACTCCTTCTTTTGAAACAGTGAGCATTAGTTAGAATGGGAACTGCTTTCTAAATGGGAATTATTCACCTAGAGGAACGTTAGAGGGACAGGATGAAGCAGAAGGGAATATTTTGTGTTGGAAAAAATAAAAGATGGGTGCACATCCCCTGGGTAAGGTCTGTGAATTCAGACAAAACGTGAACCCCATGGAAACAAAGTCAAGAGGAAAACTACCACGTGAAGTTTTAAAAGAGTTATTCTGAGGGCCCTATCTCAGGATAGGAAGTGGGAAAAGTGGACGGCAGGTGGGGTCCCCAAGGCAAGAGAGAGGGAGGTGCGTGGGGGCTCGCAGACGGAAGGAGGAGAGACTGAGACTGCGAAAGGCCAGGCCTGAGAGGAGGGCCAGGTCAGTCCTCCAGGGCTCTAACTTCTGTAGGGCAGTCCGGTGCGGAGCAGGGATACCAAGTCTTCTAAAAGGTTTAATTGCTGATGGTTTTCCCTGTGAAAGGGGATCACAACACACCACCCCCACACTTGCCTCCTTAGCATAAAGTTTATTTTGAGTTGAAAGCAGCTGAGAATCAACAGGGGCAGAGAGAGTTCTCTGCTCTCCCGTCAACTGCCTAAAAGCAGGGCACAAATTTCCCTTTGCAAAGGTGTCTCCTAGTCTCCCCTGCTCCAAACTGGCCAAATTCCATCCCTCCCCCACCCCTCCACTCCCTCCCACCCGTACCAGGAAGAGGAGAGAACTCTTATCACCAGAGACAGAGACAAACAAGTTTGCAGAAACAGACTTTACTAAAAGAACCCTGATCTTTCATTCATTTCATTCATTTCATCTTTCATTCAAACTATGTTTTCTGGTTACCTCCTCATGATTCATCATCTTCTAAAACCCAAACTCTCTTTCCTTTGTTAAAATGGTATAGAAGTCCCCAAGTCAACTGCTTCTTAGAATTTCACTTTTTTTTCCTGTGAACTCTATGTACAGAAATGTTAATAAGAATTGTGTGCCTTTCTCCTGTTAAACTGTTGTTTTGTTTTGTTTTGTTTTGTTTTAATTTAACTTGCAGGCCCTCAGGACTGAACCAAAGAGGGTAGATGAAAAATATTCTTCTTTGACAAATGTATGCAAACTCGTTAAACACACAAAATGGAGACCACTGGGTTAATTACCAGTCCCCATGAAAACAATTCATCTAAGGTAATTAAGGTCCTTGAGGCCACCCATGTCCTCCTGACAGCAGGTAGAAATACCGGCCCAAGCCCTTTCCAAGTCCAAACAGAAAGTTTGATACTGGGTGCCCAGGTGGCTCAGTCAGTTAGACATCTGCCTTCCACTCGGATCATGATCTCAGGGTCCTGGGATTAAGCCCTGTGCCAGGCCTTCTGCTCAGCGAGTCTGTTTCTCTTTCTCTCTCTCTCTCTGTGCTCTTTCTCTCAAATAAATTAATAAACTATTTTTTAAAAAGGGAAGAAAGAAAGAAAGAAAGAAAGAAAGAAAGAAAGAAAGAAAGAAAGAAAGAAAAAAGAAAATTTGATACCAGGTTGACCTGTTTGGATTTTGACACAGCCAACAACAATAGTACTCATTTGAGCATTATTGGCACCATAATTTTTTTAAAAAACAGCTTTATTGAGGCATATAATAAAACAAACAAAATAAGCTGCACATTTAAAAGTGTACAGTTAGAGAAGTTTCAACATATGGGTACACCCAGAAACCATCACCACAATCAAGATAGGAACATACAGGAGTCTCTGGGGCTCAGTGGGTCAAGACTCTGACTCTTGATCTCAGCTCAGGCCTTGAACTCAGGGTTGTGAGTTCAAGCCCCTTGTTGGGCTCCATGCTGGAGCCTGCTTAAAAAAGAAAAGAGAGAGTAAATGTACCTGTCAGGGCCTAAAAGTTTTCTCATGCCCTTTTGATACCATAGTATTGTTAGGTACCAAAATAGCGATATGTTTGTGGGTATAAAACCATTGTTTTAGATGTTCATAGGCAATTTGCTTAGACTTCTGGCTCTCTCTTCAATCGCTTTCCCCTGTGGACCCTCCCAACCCCCTCCCAAGCCTGACACCCTCACCCCAAACCCTCCCAGCTGTCATCACCACTGGCCTCCTGAACCTCCCACAAAATCCCCTTGCCCTGTCCCACAAGGGCAGTGGCTACTCTGTGAGCTCATGTGGCTCTGAAGGTGCCCTGAGGAAGGTTCTGGGTGGGAAGGAGAAGAGCAAAGCCAGGGTAAGCCAGACTCTGGGAGATGTAATGTCTTTATGGAGGCTAGGTTTGATCTAGTGCCACGATTACATAAATTTGAAAGGTTTTAAATAGAATACTGATGTTACTAAAAATGGCGTTTTGATTTTACTTGAGAAAAACACTACAATGTCAGTGTTGTCGTTTTGGTGTAATCCCAGCAAAAATGCATCTCATGAATAAGGTGCCTTTGATCTCTGAGCTGCTCATACACTTAGCCTGGAATAAAAACTGGGGAATGAGACATTGTAATCCACACAAGGATCTGGATGTTTATAGTAGAATTTTCTGTGGGTTGTCCTGGTCTTGCTTCTATTTCCAAAAAAATTCCTAAAATGTGCCACTTCCCAAACGGATATATTTAGGAAGGAGGTCCGTGTAATGTAAAATTCAAATTTCAACGGAAATATGTTAAGGATCCAATCATTCCAAGGGCTTTTTGGTTTTGTTGATTTATTAATTCTAATGGAAACAGACAATACTGGCCCAAGCTTCCTTTTGCAATGTTACACTTAAAAGGAAGGGGCATACCCTTAACCCATAAGGTCTCTAAAAAATTTTAGTGTTAACTTTAGCATTTTTTTGGCATTCTTAATCAGTTTTAAGAAAGTTAAATGGATCCAATACTCAGGGGATGAAAACCTGATGAAACCATCTGAATTAAAAGAGAAACAATGGTGCTAATTCCCATTTTTAAAAACGGACAAAACCTTTAAAAAGATACACTTATCTGTATTTTTTTTTCCTCTCAGAGATATGATCTCATAATTGCATGAAATTGCCTCGGAGATATCAGATGTCCCGTGCCTCTGTCCTTTGTGTTCTTCTGGAGGGATGTTAAAATTCTTCATGCTTTTCTGACATGAAAGGCTCCTCAGCAAAGCTGACAAACCGGATCTTCCGGAACTGCACACTCGGAGCGGATTCCAAGATGGCTGAGTCCAGGACTGATGGGTCTTCAGATACAAAAAGAGAGGTCGAGGGAGGGGCGCAGAGGTGGTTAAATCAGGACATCTGTGCCACATAAGCATAAGTTCTGAGACAACCACGTATCATTTAGTGCTCTGAAGGCAAGAAAACGGAAGCTTAAAAAAAAAAAAGTAATTGGCCCTTCCTGTTCTCCCTCATGCTCCTCTCCACTTCCTTTCCTTCCCCCTCCCCCTTCTATCCTTCTGCTTTCCTTCTCTTCTTGTTCCTTTCCTCAGCAATTCTGCTCTAAAGTCCCCAAGGGTGGTAGAGCAAGATTTTTGTCTGTAAGGACTCAGAGCCCAGAAGGGGCAGGGAAGTCCTGTGTGTGGGGCAGGCTGGGCTGGCAGAGCAGGGCAGGTCTGAGGAGGGGTCCACATGGTGGGGGGGAGGGGAACAGAGATTGGTTCCACACAGAGGCTTGATCAAAGAAGTGCGTATGCTCAGAAGAACGGGAGCTGGGCCTCTCACTTTGGAGAAAGGAGTTACAAATGTGGAAAGGGAGAAAACCAGAATGAACCCTGTGGTTGGGGGTCAGAGCTTAAGATATTGGTATAAGGTCAAGGATTTCAGTAAAAATATGGAAACAGATGTGTGTGTGTCGGTATATTTCTAGCTAACTCTGTGAAGGGGCCCTTGGAACAACAAGAGCTCAATAGCAGTGAGCACATCTGATGCCCAGATCTTGGTTTCTAAATACCACTTGCCACGAGAAGCTCCTTGGAGAAGTCACTGACGCCAGGGCCAGTACGGAGAATGTAGAAGACAAGCCTGGAACATCCATCTGTGGTAGAAATAAAATGTGAATGCCGGGAGGGTGACTGGAACATGCAAAAAGGACACAGAAGTCAGCCTGCGGGGGGGTGGCCACCTATCAAGGCTACCAAATATAGGATGTTTTGGGTATCAAAGAAAAGAGGGTGACAGATTACAACCCAGTAGATAAAGTAGGAAATCATGAAATCATACTGAATCAGGAGTCCAAAGAGAAGTGGGATGTTTCCCAGCACCTCCCTCAAAACACACATTAATTACAGAGATCGAAAGAGTAACTTCACTGTGAGGAAGACTAGCGGATGCAACCTAGTGAGATGATTGGTCATGAGAGAGGTTGAACTCCTGCCCCCATGTGAGGAGGCAGGGAGAACACCCCACCGCCTCTGAGCTGTTTCTGCTACAAGTATGCACTGAAATCCCACACGAGGGAGCCTCAAACAAATGACAACGGAGGGACGCTCTACAAAGCAACTGTCCAATTCTCTCCAAAAATTGCATGATCACCAGGGTCAAGGAAAAGGCCATGTTGACCATGAACTGGATCTTTTCTCCATGAAGGCCATTCTTGGGACGACTGGCAAAACATGAGTGGGGTCCAAGGATTCAGGGGTGTGAATGGGTCACAGCCAGTCTCCCGAAGCTGATCGTCGTGTGTCAGTTACGCAGGAGAATGTCCTCGTTTGCAGAGAATGCACACTGAAGTCTTGGTTTGATGGGCCATCAGCTTGGCTCTGGGGGGAGAAAAAAAGTTTTTTTGTAGTGTAATTGCAGCTTTTCTGTAGGTTGGTGGGGGTTAGTAAAAATATAACAAAAAAGTAAATAAATAAGTCATCATGTTTTTTGTTTTGTTTTGTTTTGTTTTTTAGACGCATGTCTTGAAGAGAATCATTCACCACCTCACAGAAGTCAGCCTTGAAGGAGCCAGACAGACAGAGGGAGACCTCCCCGGGTCTGGATGAATCATTCCCTCCATTTCCCCTTTCCTGACTCAAAGTCCAGGCAGAAACCCTCAGCAGTTTTTGCCTGACCCTCGACTTTGCCCATCACAGTATTTATCATACTGTAATTGTAACTGCCCGTTTGCCTATAAATTCCACGAGATTAGAGACATTGACTTGCTCACCACTGTATTCCTTAAGATCAGCACAATTTATAGGTTGTCTAGGAAAACCACATTCTTTCTCTTCTCAATACGTCACTTCTCACCCCAGATGTGGAGAAGGGGCTTCCCACACCAAATAATTCTTCATTCCTCCTGCAGACACTAACTGGGCGTCCTACTGTTTCTGACCCTATCAACCCGGAGGGAGCGTCAGATATCATGGGGGAAGAGTTCAGTCCCACAAGACCGAGCCCACGTCACAGGCCAACTGCCTATCCAGGTTCTCCCCTGTACTTCTGAGAGACGGGCCATAAAGCCT
Source organism: Lontra canadensis (assembly GCF_010015895.1). NCBI lineage: Eukaryota > Metazoa > Chordata > Mammalia > Carnivora > Mustelidae > Lontra > Lontra canadensis. The sequence continues at coordinate 5,348,519 of NW_022631019.1, read as the reverse complement.
CCTCAGGTTCCATCACACCCTAGAACAGCCCACAGAACTCAGGACAACACTCAGTTGGAAGTTTATTATCTAATAATAATATTATCTAATAGAGGAAACAGATGAAAAGCCAAATGAGGAGGTGTAGAGAGCAGAGTGTGGGAAGAGTCTCCAGACCCGCGGCTTGTGTCCCAGGGGCCTGTGGATGTGTTCACCAATCTAGACACTCTCCAAACCCTGTACTTTCAGGAATTTTCGGAAGGCTTCATCCCATAGGCATGATCATCCATTCAACTCCATTTCTTCAGCCCCTTCTCTCAAGAATGGCGCAGGGCAGGGGGCAATGCTGAAAGCTCCCAGCTTCTGAACATGGTTCGGCCTTTGTGGTGACCAGCCCCCATCCAGGAGCCATCCGGGAGCGCGCTCATCAGAACAGAAGACACTCCGATCACCCAGCAAGTTACATGGGTTTTAGGAACTCTGTGTCGGGAACTAGGGTCAAAGACCAAATATTAGAACCTAGGGCAGAGATACACATGTCTGTTTCTTAGTATGTCCCACAGGTATTTTTTCCTTGCTGAATGAAGGGAAGAAGAGTTCCCACGGACCCCCAAGAAGTCTTTCCTGTCGTTTTAGAATATTTTTCATTTGAGAATTAAAAGGCAAAGACCAAGGGATCCAGCTGAATGATCAGCACGTTCCTCAGCGCCGAGGGGCCCTTTGCCTTCCATCACGGAACCGTCATGAGATTTTACTCTCGGCTCGAGTCTTTGCAGAGGAGACTGGGCAAAGCCTGGTGTGAGTCACTGCCGTAGATCAATGTGACCTTGTTCTCTGGAGGGCTCACCGTGGGGAAACCTAAAAAGGAAGAAAATCAGAGCATCGCCAAACCTCCTGAGCAGAGCAAGGGCTCCAGCCCAAGTTCCGGACTCTTAATAAATACGGTTATCACGGCTACAAGCCCTCTCTCCCCACCCAAACCACCAAATCATGGCGGGCCTTCGGAAACATGCAGAATGAGTCTCTTTAAAGAAAAACTCCGCCGAATAACCCAAGGACAGACATTTCTGCCTAAACCTCGAAAATGGCTGCAAGCTGCCCACAGAGCAAATCTCCCTGTATTTTCTCCCTGCAGGTCCGGGGAGCCTGGCCGGCCCTCGGAGACAGGGCTGGCTAGTTCTCTTCTGCTCAGCCTCTCCACCCAAGAGCCTAGGGTGAAGAGGAAGAGAAGCCCGCTCTCCCCACAATAGGGGCAATTGTTCAGAGCTGCCACAGCCGTGAAATGTTTACCTTTTGTTTCACAACCTCACAGGAAGTGAGGGGCCCAGTCATTCTGATTCTCCTAGTCCCCTCTGGTCCAGAACAAAGGAGGCGGGTTGTTTCTCTGGTTGCTCCAAAAGGAAACGTTAACAGGTAGGAAGTTAGCACTTGGCCAAAGACTCTGGGTCATGACTTTGGGTTTCAACCCAATTCTCCCGCTATTGCATGAAACGCTTCCCAGGAATGACATCGAAACGAGCCTTGGTCCATGTTCTCCTACTTTGCATGTGCCTCGGGGACCTTGAGAGGGCGAGACTGAGCATTTTAACCATCTTTCTGTTTGGTCTATTGGACGCCATCCATGGTTAAGATCAAAGGTTGGGCAGAGCTCGTGCTCTGAGGGTTTCACAGCACTCAGCCCTCTGCGGTGGGTGCGCTCCTTCCAGGCCAGAATGCCACCCCACGTGGCTTCTGGGAGCGTCAGTGTTTGCTTCAAGATGCATTTCCAGAATGGTCCAGCCAGAATGGGCATCAGAGATGGGGATGTTGGCACCGGCTCCGCCACTGAAAGGCAGAGCGAAACATCTCTAGGCTAAACATTCCTCGCACACAGGTTTAAGCCATACTTCAGAATACCTTTGAGGGCATGCACAACTTTTTCATTGCCTTGAAAGATAGCGAAAGTTATTTCAAAAAAATTAAAAATTCATAATTCTGTCTCAAATGAGATTGTCATAACTAGAAACCTATGGTTTTCAATACTTTGATCTATTTCTAGATTCAAATCTCAGTCTCTGAACTTGGAAGGTTGAGGTTCAGATCCTGTCTCTCCCACTTCCTGGTTGTGCAACCCAGGAGAAACCACTTAACTTCCCTGTGCCTCAGTTTCCACATCTATAAAATGGGGAAGGAGGAATGAGAAGATGAGTTTCATCGGTTTTTGTGAGGATGAAAAACGTTAGTACATGTTAAGTAGTAACCAGCACGTAGCAAACACCCAAGAAATGCTGACACTCATCCTTATTGTATTGCTATGACGTTTTTAAGAATTTTCTATTTGAGAAAGAATGTGTTTATGTAAAACAGAATGAAACTAAAATGAACAGATCTGCACACCAAGTGAAGACTCGCACTTTCAAATCTCAAATAACTTCTTACGAACATGAAAGTTCGATCTGATTTTTCAGACAATGGAGAATTCACTTTTGCCTTCCTGATGGTGTCTGTCTTGTATTTTTAAGTCTCTTTCCATTGAAAATGAACTCAAACTAGCAAGCAGAGTTAGAGTGTGGGCGGGCCCAAAGAAATACATTGCAGGAAAGACAAGAACAGAGTTGGAATCAGGAGGTAGATGAGACCCGTGTCCCCTGAATGTCCCCTCGCTCTCACCTGCTGAGGACTGCAACTGGTGTTACTCGGACTGCCTGGGTCTGATGCCTCTTAAATGTCATCTGTCTGGAGACAGTCCCCCCTGCCCCACCACCACCACATGAAGGAGCCCTGACCAGAGGCAGCTCCCAGTGTCGTACCCTGATGACTCTGGGAACATGGAGAGCATGGGTCTCCTTTCTCTCGGATCCAGCTTGAAAACTCTTGAGGAAGAACTCTGATTGGTGTCCTTTGGGTCATCTAGAACCTACACCAGATCCCAGAGCTGGTCCCTGGGGGAGAGTTGGGTGGACCGAGGAGGGAGATAGACGGATCAAAATAATAGCAGAGAGGGAGGCAAACAAAACCGTGGGATTCCACTGATTCTCCGAGGACACCAGGACCACTTTCGTAAGTGCTTTATGGATCAGAGTACCTATGGATTAAATGGACTTTCCAGCCAGAAATCACGTGGTCTACACCGCAGATTCAGCTGTCCCAGGGACACTTTTCACGACCATCCATCCACTCATCATTCACGGAGAGGCTCACAGGACATAACCTTTTGTTCATGCCCACGGGGCCCCAGACGAGCACTGGGCAGAAGATACACCGACCAAGCCCTGCTCTCCCCAGGGGTGCATCTCAAGAGCTAGGGAGCCGCTAACCCGGTCCTTGGGGAATGACTTCATGACTAAATTGGGAATTGATGAAAACAAGCCGTGTTTCAGATACGCCTCAAACTGCCCGAGTTCCGTGGACTTCATGTTTATGTGATTTCCACTATCTAAATCAGTTATAAAGTTGGGTGAAATTTTTTTTTTCGTCTCGCCCTGCACTTTGACTTCCTCACACTTTCAAGTTCATTTCTGGTCCCTCAGGTCCGTCTGGAAGTTCTAAGAAAGACCGTTTTTAAAGATTTTGCTCAGCGCTGCAAAGGAACGGTTTGTTTTCATTCGTCATATACTGACACAGGCCCACCTCCAGGTCTCTGGGGAACCATATGAGGCATTTTCCAGAGTTATTTCCAGAATAAACAAGGCTTGAAAGGCTGGCCTTGCTTAACCACTCTCCACAGCTCTACTTCTCTGCTCCAGGCGGGAGGGAAACTCCTTGACCTTCTGTAAATATTTCAATGCAACCAATTCTCTAAGGAATTAGAATTTTTTTTTTTTGTTAACTCTGAAACATCTGCAGTAAAGACACCTTTTTTTTTTTAATCGCTATATGCATGTTATTGATGGTGAAAAGTTTCAACGCTGTATATTTATGGCCGTTCACAGAAGAGTTTCACACTCCAAGACCCTCAGGCAAAAAGGGCACAGAAGAGTCTAGATTATCAGAAGGTAGGAGTTGCTTTTATCCATATGTTCCCATACACATGGGAAGAACTCAGACACACTCCATGCGCCTGAGAAACGTTTCTGGCTACTGGCGTGGCCTGCTACATTGGAAATACCCAATACCCTGAAAATGGAACTGATTAATGACACACAAAGATGGCAAGAAGGCAGAGTGTCATGTATTAAAAATATGTAAACAGCCCAATTTGTCACTTGCACATATACCCTGGGGATAATCTGTGGCTGGTGCTCAAAAAGAGATTCCTAACCCTTCCGCTGGTCCCCAAGCCCTCCACATGCTTGGGAAGGGGTCCTTAAATGGATCATCACAGGATAAGGGAAGCCTGAGGCATCTGGGGAGTAGAAGTAGTTCCATGTGTGGCAAAAGGTGGGAACTTGAACTTGCTTTTGCCATCCACCCTCCTCAGTCTAGGGAACATTCGATGAATCTCGAGGTGTGCAGACCATGTGTCAATGGCTTCAGCCTCATGGTGTCGGTAAGGCTCTGGGTTTGGAGGGGACCTCGGTGAGCTGGAGAGGACATGTCTGCCCCAAAAGACAGTCCTGCTGACCTCCAGACACTTGCTGGCAATGCATCATTTTGGCAGGCCCTTCTGATTTTTAAAGAGAAATCAGAAATCTCCAGGTTTTCAATACTGCCAACTAATTAAAATTTAAAAGGCCGGGGGCCAACACAGAAGAGTGTGATGACCAACAGAGTTCTGCTCTTCTCATGAGGACTCCTTAGTTACTTTTCCTGAAATCTCAAATACAAAGTTTCTTCCAAGAATGCTTTGGTACCCAGCCTGTTAGTCAGCTGCCTTATCCCCATGGGACTGGCCAAGGAGGAAGCAAAGATACCAGAAGGCACCTGTGGACTAATGTGAACTCTTTGGTCTTCTCCCCTGTTCCTGGAACACATAGCTCCTAAAACCCATGGAATTTCTTGAGTGATGGGAGTGTCTCATTATTCATAATGAGTCCCCTTTGATCACACCTGAGTTTATGCTAATGAGGTGGCAGGCTGGGGCCCCTACATGGCTTCTGTTGTGCTGGTCCCCAGAATGACAAAGAGATTAGAGGGTTGGAACTTTCAGCCCTACCCACCAACCTCTGGGAAGAAGGAGGAGCTGTGGAGTAAGCGCCATAAAACCCTTGAACAAGAGTTGATGTGCTTCCCAATGCATGAGCACTTAGAGTTGCCAATAGTGTATCTAGAGAGGGCATGGAAGCTCCTAGCAACCCACCACTCCCCCAGACCATGCCCTATGCCTTTCTTCCATCCCCCTGTTCCTAACTTGTGTCCTTTATGCTTAACTGGTAAACGTATGTGCCTCCCTAGGGGTCCTATGAGCCATGTTAGCAAATGATGGACCCTTAGCAAGGGGTCCTTGGAACACCCACTCTAGAACCAGTCCATGAGAAGTGCAGGTGGCCCAGGACTTGCGACCGGCATCTGGGTGCAGACAGGCTTGGACTGAGTGTTTACCAGCAGGATCTGCACTAATTAGAGGCAGTTAGTGTCTGAATTTAATTGAACTGTTGAACGCCCAGTTGGTGTCAGAGAATCAGAGAGTTGGTGGTCCGTCTTAGAAAACACTCGAGAGCACCCAAATCTCAAGCTCTGGCTTTGGACTTTGTAAGTCAGTGCATCTGACATCCGGTTTGAAGCTCTTAGGGTCATTTTCTGTTATACCAAAGTTTCAGCAAGGGGTATGTGTGTGTGTGTGTGCACGCACGTGTGTGTGTTTGGTTCTGGTTTTGGGTTTGTTTTTAAGTAATTATCTTTGCTCACCCTAGAAAGTTAAAAAGGCGGCTGGCATAGACATCCAACCATGGCATGGGTGTCTACCTAGATGTGGTCTTCCCCTGGTTTTTGACTAGTCCGTGTCTTCTGTGGAGTCTGGAATTGGGACAATGGCTAGCTCAAGTGAATTTGTAGTTGAGTAAGCAGCCTGAGGAGAAGTAAGGAGGAATAAGTAGCCTGAGGAGGCAAGGAGGAGTATGTAGCCTGAGGAGGAGGACCCAATAACCAATAATCTCCTGTAATCAGGCAGGTCATGAACGAGGCTGACTGTAATTCCGTCATTAAAGAAAGGATAATGTCACAGGACAACAAACTCCCCACATTTGGGTTACATGAAAAACATGAAGACACAGCTGTCCCTGGTCCCTGTCTGTACCTCCTGCCTTCCTTCTCTTTCCCAGCCTTGGCTCACCTGCCCAGGCCACGTAGCCTTCAGTCAGGCTCTGGGATATGTTACACATGCCGAGGAATAAAGATCGCCTCCCTGAATTACCTCAGGGCCCAGCAGTGGTCTAAAATGTATACCACTATTTACAGTTTCTGTGGGGTTTTTATTTTTAATTTTGTATTTATTTATTTTTAAATGAATAGACCTTATTTTTTTGAGCTACTTTAGGTTTACAGAAGAAATCATGTGAAAGGTCTGGAGTTCCCATGTACCCCCTTGGCTCTTCCAATTTACCCTCTTATTAATGTCTCTGTTAGTGTGTATTTATTGTAGTTGGTGAGTCAATGCAGACACATTGTTTTTAGCTAAAGCCCATTTACATTAGGGGTCACTTCTGGTGTTGTACATACCGTGGGCACATAATGACATGCACCCTCCATTCAGGCATCACGCAGAATAGTTTCAGTGCCCTAAAAACCCTTGTACTCCTCCCTTCCGCCCCCAGGGTCCTGGCAACCATTGAACTCTTTACAGTCTCCATCGTTTTGCCTTCTCCAGAATGTCATAGAGTTAGAAGTCATCTGGTACAAACACTCTTCAGATTGGTCTCCTTCACTTAACAACATGCATTTAAAATTCCTCCATGTCTTTTGCTGGTTTGATGGCTCGTTTCTTTTTTTAAGAAAGTTTTTAAGAAAATTCCATTGTATAAGTATACCAGTTTGTTTATTCATTTGCCCACTGAGGAACATCTTCGTTGCTTCCGAGTTCTGGCAATTACGATGGAGCTACTGTGAGCATCCATGGTGGGATTTTGTGTGGACATAAGTTTTCAACTCATTTGGGTAGCTGCCAAGGGGTATGAGTACTGGATCATGAGTGAAGAGTATGTTTGGTTTGGGGAAAAAACTGCCAAAGTGTCATCCAAAGTGGTGGTACCATTTTGCATTCTTTTTGTGCACTTTTAAACCATATGTTTTGGACTTATAAAATCTACACATTCTATTTTCTCTTTTTTTTTTCCCCGTATTCTAATATAGGGGATAGACTGACTTCCTTCAAAACTTCAATCATTGCAGAGAATTTCATGACATCCCTCCAACACATCGTCCTTATGGACCATGCCATCTGAGCTCGTCTCCCGTTTCAGGAGTAGGGGCAGTGAAGGGATTTCCTCCCGGGCACCACCAGATCCACAAAGCCTCTCCCATCAAGGTTCTCTTTCCTCCCTGCCGTGCCCCTTCTCCCACGTGTCTGCCTAGATGTGCTCTTCCCCTGGTCTTTAATTATTCCATCTCTCTTCTGCCTTTTCTTCAAACTCTTCCTCTCTGTGGGATCATAGTTGTCAGCACTCCAGCCTTCTCCATCCTCCAACAAGAAGATGAGGAGCAAACAACCCAATAAGATGTCCTGGGCCCTACGCCCTCCTTCATGACCTTCTCCCTCTGACAAGGTCATGTCCTCAAGAGTGGTCTGCACATCTCTCTTTGACAACTTCTTCTTAATATTTTTAAACTCTCTCCCCTAAAGTCAGTGTGCCTCCTTTCACCTCCAGCCCAAGCTTCTATTCCAGACAGCACCATGGATGAGCTTTTAACAAACATCTAATGACAGAAAGTCCCTCTTATGCAGATTGTTTCAGTAGAAAGAAAAAAAGAGAGAGAGAGAGAGAGCGAGGGAGGGGGGAGGAAGGAAGGAAGGAAGGGAAAGAGAGAAAGAGGAAGAAAGAAGGAAAGAAGGGAACAAGAAAAATAGAGGAAAAAATTGCCCAACTGGTTTAATGAGAAAAATATAACTCTGATTCCCAAATGGCAGACTGGACAAAAACATTAAAAGAAAAAACAAAAACCAGGCCAATTTCACTTATAAACAGAGATGAAAAATTTGGCAGTGAAGCTGGATATGTGAATTATAGAAGGAGATTCACTACCAGTCCGATAAACTGAGAGAATATTTAAATTTTATTTAATTTTAAATAATTTCAATAATAGTTATGCATTAAAACACTGTGTTCCATAAATGTACCAGTGGATTAACATCAGAAAATCCACATATGTAATTAACAACATTGACGATTTAATAGAGAAAAATAATATTATTTTAATAGACACAGAGAAAACATCAGATAAAGGTCAGCATTTATTTAGTGCAGCTCTACACCAAGAATATAAAACAAATATTATGCTTAAGATAAAGAATTGTAGATACAAAAAAGGTCAATTGTAAGAACAACTGTGAAGACAGTTATAAAAGAACAATTGTAAAATACAGAAAAGTACACAATACACACACCCCCATAATCTCACTGTGATTGGCAGAATTCTAAGAAGCAGTCCACAAAAGCTCCAGACCCCTGGTGCAGTAGCATCTTCTTCCCCTTATTCAATTAAGCACTAATCTAGGTACTACCCTGCAGAGAATTTGCAGACTGATTAAGGTAGCAAATCAGCCTAAATTAGGGAAAAGATTAAGTCAGACCTGATTTCATCACAAAGCCCCCCCCCCCCCCGCTTTTAAGTATTCTCTCTTTACCCAACATGGAACACAAGAGTCACGTGCTCTACCCATTGAGACAGCCAGGTGCCCCCCAACCCATGTACGCCTCTGAAAGCAGTTTTCTCTGGTCACAGAAAAAGAGTGAGTCCAGGATTTGGGGGTTTCATCACGTGAGTGCTGGCTTGAAGATAAAGCAGACCACGTTGGAAGGAACATGGGCAGCTTCTATGTGCTGAGACCAGTCCCCGGCTGACAGCCAGCAAGGAGACAGGACCTCAGTCCTCCAACCCCAGAGCTGAATTTCACCAACAACAATGAACTTAGAAGCAGATTTTCCTGCTGAACCTCTAAATGAGAACGAAACTCAGTCCATACGTTGATTTCACCCTTGTGATGCGCTGAACAGAAAACTCAGCTACCCATTACCCAACTTCTGACCTACAAAACTGTGAGCTAATAAACAGGGTTGTTTGAAACTGCTACGTTTGTGCTAATTTGTTACATAGCAATAGAAAACAATCCCTCCATCCACATTTTTTTCTCAGAGCATTAATGCATGTTGTGGATGTGCATATTTTCTTTTTACAAAATGAAATCTTATTGTGTATAGTATTTTATAACCAGCGAATTAAAGATTCAACTTGCCAGGTTCCAACAAAACAAAAACAATTTGTTGACATTTTCATTGGAATAACAATGAACCAATAAATCAGATAGAAGACAACTGACATGTTTAGGAGGTTATGGAAATAAGTCAGACAAAGACAAAAGCTGTACGGTATCACTTATACAGTGGAACCTAAAAAAGCCAAACTCATAGAGACAGAAAATGGGGGTTGCTGAGGGATGGGGGAGATGAGAAAATGTTGGTCAAAGAGTACGAACTTCCAGTTAAAAAAGTAAACAATGTCTGGGGCTCTAACAACAGCATTGTGTTTACAGATAACAGTACTGGGCAAGACAGGCTGGTAAGATGCTAAGAGAGGAGATCTTAAATGTTCTTGCCACAAAGAATAAATGGTAATTGTGTAATGTGATGAAAGTGTTTGCTAACACTAAGGTGGTAATCATATTACAAGATGTAAGTGTAGCAAATCAACACTGTTCGTTTTAAAGTTAAGCAATATCAGAGGTCACTTATATCTTCACAAAGTTGGGGAGTGTAAAAGAGGTTATGTCTTCAATGAGGTAACTTTCCATTTACTTAGGTCTTAAATATCTGTCCGGAAGATTTTATAATCTCCTCTCTAAAAGTCTTGCTCACTATCATTACGCTTATCCCAAAGCACTATTGCAAATGGTATCATTTTTATTATCTATTTTTCACTGATTGTTGTTGGTTTAGCAACACCATAACAATGTAATAGATTTTTGTATTTTGATTTTGCAGCAACCTTTCTTTTTTTTCCCCCCTAAAGATTGAGTAATTGATTTTAGAGAGAGAAAGAGACAGAGAGAACATGAGTTGGAGGGGGAGGGGTGTAAGGAGAGAATCTTCAAGGAGACTCCCCACTGAGCAGGGGGACCAATGCAGGGCTCTATCTCATGAACCATGAGATCACGACCTAAGCAGAAGCCAAGAATTGGAGGCTTAACCTACTGAGCCACCCAAACACCCCTCCAGCAAGCTTTCCAAACCCTCTATTAATGTATGTGTACACTCTATAGGATTTTTCTAAGAAGCCAAATACACCTCAGGATTTTTCTATAGGATTTTTCTAAGAAGCCAAATACATCTCAAACAGTTTCTGTTTTATTTTTTCCTTTTCAATTCTAACGTTCCTTTTTCTCTTCGTCTTACCGCACTGACTAGCACCTCCATCACCATGTGGAATGTGGATGAGCGGAGCTAGGACTTGGTGTCTTTGAGTTGTTCTGAATTTTAAAGAGAATGTTTTTAGTGTTCCAACATTAAGTTTGAGGTTTGTTATAGTTTTGTTTGTTTAAACCATCTTTATTATGTTAGGGATATTCTCACCTACTTGTAGTCTGCTAACTTTTTTTTTGTTTGTTATAGATGAATGTTAAATATTATAATTTGCTTCTCTGCATTGATTGAGGCAATCCATAATTTTCATTCTTTAATCAAACTGAGAGGACAAATTACAATAGATTTTCCCAGACTCAACTTCGTCTTCCTCCTACCTTCCTTGATTTTGTTTGTTAATATTTGGTTTAGGATACTTACAGCTACGGTCATAAGAGAAGTTCATTAGGAATTCTCCTTCCTTGTACGATTCTTGCTGGTTTTGGTGTCATGGTTACACAAATGGATTTGAGTTTCAATCAATTAGTTAAGATGTGTTCTCTTCGTCCCTATTACTTGAAATAGTTTGTGCAATGTCAGAATTATTTTTTCCTTGAATGTTTGATAAAACTTACCTGCAGAATCACCTGGGCTTGACAGTTCCTCAAAAGAAGGTTTTAACTTATGTTTCTCTCTCTCTCTTCCTTTTTTTCTTTCTTTCTTTCTTTCTCTTATAAGATATTATTTATTTATTTGTCAGAGAGAGAGAGTATAAGCAGGGGGAGCAGCAGGCAGAGGGAGAGCCCAATGTGGGACTTGACCCCAGGACCCTGGGATCATGACCTGAGCCGAAGGCAGATGCTTAACCAACTGGGCCACCCAGGCATCCCAGTTGTGTTTCAATTTCTTTAATGGGTTTACAACCAGTCAGGCTTTCTATTTCTTCCTGAGTCACTGTTGATAAGTTATATCTTCCTAGGAACTGGTCAACTTGTAGTCCTTGAAGATGTTTATAATATCCTTTGCCCTATCTGTATTTATGTGTCCTTATCCATTCTTGGTACTGTTTATTTGCCTTCATCAATTTTATTGGGTTGTGTGCTTGGCACAGGGTATGTACAGTGCTTGGAACAAATAATGAATAATTCTCCTATTATAGCATGTTATATACATTATGATTAGCTATGTTATATACAATATGGCTAATGTATTATTATATCTTGTACCAGTCATTAAGTTACACTGCTGTTTGGGCAGAAGGTAGGAGGGAGGTAGGATTGGCACATCTCCCTGGTGATGGTCAAAGCCAATAACCTAAGCCACAAAGGACCATATCAGTGACCAATTCTTGTCACCTCATGGGTTAAGATCTAATTTCTGGATAAAAGACTAGAAAAATCTTTCATTTTACTACATACCAACTTTGGATCTTAATGATACAATTCCATTTTTTTTTTTTACAATGACTGAATAAATGTATTACTAAACACTAAGTATTAGTAAGTAATACTAAGTACTACTTAATATTAAGAAGATAATCTAAATTATAAAGTCTACATATATTCTATGGCTCTCAAATCTATTTTCATTTTAAATTGGAGAAAATCCCCCCAGAACATTTTCCTTTTTCCTTCCCTGACCTCACACAAAATGGGTTCTCACTGCTGGACTAAATAATCCATTTATTAGTCAATTATGGCCTTCCAATCAAGAAGCTTCACACTGGAAACCAAAATTTAAAAGACAGACTCCACATGCCCAAGAATCTTGGTTCAAGGAATAAGAGAAGGTATACATTTTAAGTAGAAAAGTTCTTTTGGGGTTTGTCCTGAGAGCCAGGAAGACAAGTAATTCATTAAATTTGTTCATTCATTCATTAATTCATCCATCCATTCATTATGTCTTCATTTAATGGCATGATAATATAATTTGTTTGTCTCCAACATCCCTACAAATGACCCCCAGCATTCTGTTTGACTCGATGACTATGATTTATAGATCTCCTTCCTGTGCTATAATCAACACCTTGAACTGCATCTTCCTCCTAAATATAGTTTAGGTTATATTTCCTTAAACATATGTACTACATACTTATCCACATGGTGCTCATCTACTATTTGTCCAATCACTCACGCTGCCCATGCAACTCGTCTCCTCTCCATTACCTTGAAATTTTAAGTAGCTGTGGCCACATGGTGTCTTTGTGCTCTTCCTTTATTTGGTAATCATAATAAGTGTTTATCACATTAGGGTCCTCAATAAACATTGAAATAATAACAGATTCCATCCTCGATAATCACTGACTTCACAAAATTAACTAGGCATTGGCCTTTGTACCTCAATATATTCTAATACAAACTGTAATTACTTGCTGCTATGATATCTATGTGCCAATGACAGTATGAAATTGGATGATTTGGAACATGTGTCTTAGCTGAAAGTCAAGCTGTGAATTCAGGCTTATCAAGGTTTGTCTGTAAAGGCAAATTGTCTGGCATAGGAAGTCAGTGTCCCTGAGGCCTCAGGCAGTGTCCTGATCCTGATCATAGTCTCCTTCCCTTTGACTTACTCTCTTCCGCTAATGAAAGGACTTTCACTTCTCCTTTCTGTCTAATAGAAATTCTCCTTACCTAATCTCTTCCTTCCTTCCTGCTCTTACATTTCATTATTCTGCGATCAGTTTTTTTTAAAGATTTTATTTATTTATTTGACAGACAGAGATCACAAGCAGGCAGAAAGGCAGGCAGAGAGAGAGAGGAGGAAGCAGGCTCCCTGCTGAGCAGAGAGCCCGATACGGGGCTTGATCCCAGGACCCTGAGATCATGACCTGAGCCAAAGGCAGAGGCTTAACCCACTGAGCCACCCAGGAGCCCCCTGCGATCAGTTTTAAACCCCGTGGGGTGGGAGGTGTTGAGAAAACATGCCTACTGCAAGATGGTAGAGTTGTGATGGCGAAAAGCAAGAAGTAACAGGAGTGATAGCAGGTACCACAAAGAGTGATGTCAATGCAGAAACTGGGACATGTCAGGTGAGAGGGCAATGGGGCAAAGAGGAAGGCTACTACGCACTACAGGAGATCACTGTAATAGCTCCTCAAAAATTATATTTGAATGGATGAACCTTGAGGACACTATGCTAAGCAAAATGAGCCTGTCACAAAAAGAGAAATACTGTATGATTCCACTTCCATCAAGTACCTAGAAGAGCCAAGTTCAAAGAGACAGAAAGTAGAATGGCGATTTCTGGGGCCAAGGGAAGGGGAGAATGGGAAGATGTGTAATGGGTGCTGAGTTTCAGTTTGGCAAGATGAAAAGAGCTCTGGAGATTTGAATTCTTACAGTACATACTCTTGTGCATCTGGCTTCTGTCAGTCAACATGTTTTTAAAATTTATCCCTGTGAGTCATCAGTTGGTCCTTTGTATGGCAAAAGAGTGTTTCATTGCATGGATGTATCATGATTTATTTATCCATTCCCTGTGGATGGACATTTTGGTTGTTTCTAGTTCTTTGGCAATTATGAATAAAGATAGTATGAACATGTGTGCTCAAGTTATTATGTAGACATATATTTTCATTTATTTTGGGTAAATTCCTAGCAGTGGAATTGAATCATGTATATAGCTTTATAAGACACCACCAAACTGTTTTTCAAAGTGATTATACCATGTTATATTTCTACCAGTAATGTATGAGAATTCCAGTTGTTCCAAGTTCTTACCAACACTTGGTATTGTCATGTTTTTAAATTTTAGCCATTCAAGTGGGTAAGTGTGGATTTAGTTTGCATTTGCCTAAGGAGGTTGATGCTCATGTGCTTATTGTATTGCAAATACTGTCTTCCAATCTGTGACTTGCCTTTTCTTTTCTTAACAGCGTCTTACCAAGAGCAAAAGTTTTTCATTTTGATGAAGTCCATTTTTCAATTTTTTATGGTTCATTTTTTTGTCTTTAGCTTATATTATAAGGTATGATCAATTTCAAGTTAATTTTGTATGGGATATAAGGTAAACATCAAGGTTCCTATTTTTCATATGGATATCCAGTTTTTACTACAAATTTGTTGAAGAACCTTTCCTTTCCCCCTGGACACTTTGTCAAAAATCAATTGACTACCTATACATAGATCTATTTCTAGTACCTTTTAAGCTGTTCCACTGATCTCTAAGTCTATCTTTATACCAATACTACACTATGTCATCATGCACTGAAATAAAGTTCTCAGACACCAATCTGAGCAGCCATGCAGGGCTACTTCTGGAAGGGAGAGCAGCAGCAGCTGAATTCTGCACATAGCTTTTACTTTGTATTTTATCAGCAAAGCAAGGACAGATGTACCAAAGCATGGGGAAGGAATACAAAGAGATGACAGTTAAAGACCCAGAAAGCAGGCCTGTATCTTCCCCTATGCTCAGGCACCCAGGGAGGGAGTTATGGGATAAGGTAGGAACAGGATGTTCATGCTAGCAATTGCCTAAGGCAGGAAGGAGAATTGAGGGTTTCTTTCATAGCTCCTTATCTATGTCCCTCCCCAGGAGGTGATGGGATCCTGTTCTTTCCGGGCCATTGCATTTAACAGCCGGAGAAGAGGAATGCTGCTGCTGTTTCAGCTGCTTCCACAGTCACCCCTTAGGGCTTACAGTATACTTTCTAGGAATAACCCCACACACTGTCTTGATTACTATAGCTGAATAGTAAATGCTGAAATCAGATAATGTGAGTCTTCCAATTTTGTTCTTCATTTTCAAAATCACTTTTGCTTTTTGTAGGTTGTTTGCCTTTCCATATAAATTTTAGGATCATTTTGCCAATTTCTGCAAAAACACTGCTGGAAGTTTATTGGGATTGTATTGAATCTACAAATCAATTTGGAGATAATTAACATTTTTTAAAAAATAATTGAGTCTTCCCATCCATGAACATGGTCTACTATTTTGTATCTTTTAAAATTTCTCTCAGGAATATTTTGGAATTTTCTGTGTATAGGTTTTATATATGCTTTGTTAAGTTTATCCCTGAGTACTTTATGATTTTAGAAACCATCATAAATGGTATTTTTATTTGAATTTTCAGTTGTTCATTGTTAATATATGGAAATTCAATTTATTTTTATATATTGACCCTATATCCTGCGACCTTATTAGACTCAACTATACCTAATAATATTTTTTGTAGATCCTTAAGGTTTTCTACATATAGACAGATCATATTGTCCATGGATAAATGTTGTTCTACATCTTTCCAATTTGTATATCTTTTATTTCCTTTTTTTTTTTTTAACTTATTGCACAGATTAGGACCTCCAGCACAATGTTGAATAGGGAAAATGAAAATGGACAACCTTCTTTGGTTCTTAGTCTTAGGGGGGGAAGTATTCAGTGTTTTGCCATTATAAGGACATTGTCGGTGCTAAGATTGTTGACATCCTTTATCGGGGTGAGATAGGTCTTTTCTATTCCTAACTTGTCAGCAGTTTATAAATAGGCATTTTTGCCAACAGTTTTGTTGTTGTTTTGTTTTGTTTATGTGGGAAGGGAGTGCATCAGTGGAGATATTGCACAGAAAAGAGTTAACATAGCAGGTCTGAGCCTGCTACACTTTGGAAGTCCTGCTTGCTTTAGCTGCCTTCTAGGGACTTAGATTTCAGGCAGGTTCTCACCATACCCAGAGCTGGTAAGGTTGGCTTGCTGTGCCTGAACCAGTTGTACAAGCAATGTGGTTTATGCTAAACACCTGCATTCTTCCTTGGATCTGGAGTCTTGGTATATGCCACACAGTGCCTGTGTGACCAGCCACCAAGAAAAACCTGGGCAGAGTCTCTAATGTTCTTCCTTGGAGGACAGCAACTCACAGGTGCTGTCATAACGTGTTGCTGGGAGAATTAAGCACAGAGAGGACCCCTGGAAGGCTAAACCTATTATTTTCCAGACTTCATCTCATTGCTGATTTTGCTTTACATCCTGTCACTGTGATAAATCTCATCCATGAGTATAACTATATGCTGAATACTGGGAGTCCTCAAAATCACAGAATCTGAAGGTGGGTTGGGGATCACCTACACAAATACATAGTTTTTCTTCTTGGTTCTGTGAATTATATTAATTGAATTTGAAAATTTAGCCAATCTTGAATTCCTGGATATAAAATTTTTTTTTTGCTAATTGATTTGCTAATATGTTGTTAAGGAATTTGCCTCTTATTAATGAGAAATATTGGCCTATAATTTACCTAATTTATAATAATTTTGTCTGGTTTAGGTATCAGAGCAAGTGAGCCTCATGAAATGAGTGTGAAAAGTGTTATCTCTCCTATTTTCTGAAAGTTTGTGTAGGAATACTATTAGTTCTTTATTAAATACATGGTAGAATTCTTCAATGGAGTCATCCGGGCCTGGTGTCATCTTTGTCAGCTGTTTTAAAATTACAAATTT
The DNA here is from genome assembly GCF_010015895.1 of Lontra canadensis. Classification (NCBI taxonomy): domain Eukaryota; kingdom Metazoa; phylum Chordata; class Mammalia; order Carnivora; family Mustelidae; genus Lontra; species Lontra canadensis. The sequence goes on along the minus strand of NW_022631019.1, from coordinate 5,331,703 downwards.
AATATCTTTAATAGACATAAGCCTATTAAGAGTTTCTATTTCTTCTTGAGTCACTTTCAGTATTTGAATCTTTCAAAGAACTTGTCTCATTCAAGTTGTCGAATTTGTTGGCATTAATTATTCAAAATGTTCCTTCATAATCCTTTTTAATATCTGCAGGGTTTATGGTGATGTCATTCTTCCATTCCTGATATTGATAATTTGTGCTTTCTCTCTGTTCTCCTTGATGATTCTGGCTAGAGTTGTATCACTTTTATTGATCTTTTTGAAGCCTTGACTCTTGCTTCCATTGATACTTCTCTGTGATTTCTATTTCATTAGTTTCCGCTTTTATTTTTACTTATGCAAATGTTTGGTTTAATTTGTCTTTTTTTTTCCATTTAGTTTCATAAGTTGGAAACTTAGATTATTCATTTTAGGTGCCTTTCCCCTCAATATATGTACTTAATTCTATAAACTTCCCCTTGAGCTCTGCTTTAGCTAAATGTCACAAATTTTTATATAATGTGTTTCCACCTTCCTTCAGTTCAAAATATTTTCTAATTTCCACTGTGATTTCTTATTAGATTCATGGGTTACTTAGAAAGGGGTTGTTTATTTTCCTAATTATTTGGAGACTTTATAGAGATTTTTTTGTCCTTCGTTGTTTAAGTCTTTAATTTTAGCCAAGTCCCAGGTGGCAGGGGATTGGTGGTAGTTGGTGCTGCTGCTTGGCTGAAGCTTCTCAGACCCTTAAACTGTTTAATTTACTTAGCCAACAGTTTTTTTCCCAAGGCACCTGAAGAGGTAAATTTCAGACACATGTTCTGAAATAATGAAATCTTAATATTGACATTTAGTATTTGATATTGTATACTTTAAGCAAAAAACATTCATGATTTTAAACAACCATTAATTTTAAGCTAAACACTGAGTTCTTGTACTTTTTTAAACTTCTGAAACTGTACCCATATTTGGATCATTAATTGGAAATTAACAAAATAAAATGTCTGAATAAGCAGAGCACAGAGATTTTTAGGGCAGTGAAACCAACCTGTAAGCTACTACACTGGCAGATACATGTCCTTATCCATTCATCAAAACCCATAGAAGGTGCAATGTCAGGAGTGAACCCTAGTTTAAACTATGGACTTTGGGTCATTATGATGTGTCAGTGTGGGTTCACTGATTGTGACAAAGGTACCACTCTGGTGAGGGACTTTGATAGTGGAGGAGGCTGTGCATGTGTTGGGGGACAGGGGGCAGGGGAATTCTGTACTTTCTACTCAGTGTTACTGTGGACCTAAAACTGTTCTAAAGTAAAAATAAATTCTATTTTTTAAAGTAGTATCATAAGGGCATGTATTGCATGGAGCACTGGGTGTGGTGCATAAACAATGAATCTTGGAACACTGAAAAAAAAAACTAAAAATTAAATAAATAGATAAATAACTAAATAAAGTTGTCATAAGGTCTTCTGACAGGCTGAATATTTGATTAATGTTTCATAATTATTTTCACCTTTGTGACCATTACTAGATTAGATTCTCGAATCCCATAAGGTTTCAAGTGTGACTTTTAAGGATCCCCCTTAAGTTTTAATAAGCTTGACCATTTGACAGTAAAATAACTTAGATTCAGTTGTATTCTTTTAGAAATGAAGCATTTTGAGGACTTGGTCAAGTCCCTGGCATGTGAGTCAGCTATTAAACTAATTATGATCTTAAGGAAAAAGCATCCCTTTTACTACTCACTCATTTGCCTTCCCTGCTGAGTGTATAAGATTAGCATTACATGTGTTCTCGGGTTGCCTCTCCTAGGAGTCCAGTGGAACTTGGTAAATAATATCAGAACTGAGTCATTTATGGTTGAATGACACAGAATGAAAAATAAATGACTTTCAGGCAGTTCCTGTTGCCTAATATGGACTAAGAAGCAGACACTTTAAGTAAAGCGCCCCACCTGTGACCCACTTGAACCTTTCCCTATAAGGATATTGATCGGATTTCCTGATCAAAAGAAGGAATCCAGAAACGCAGTATATGATCTCTCTGGGCCTGAAAGCGGCCACTTTTCTCTTCCCAAAGGCCTCATCAGTGTAAATATGCCACATTTACGTCTCAACTAGCTGAAGGTATTTTGTCTTGTTTTTACAGTTAAAGCAGGCACTCCATCCTAGTGAAAGGTCATATCGCCCAGCAGTCGTCCAGGTGGCTCAAGTTTACTGCACTGGGAAGAAGAAACAAGATGGCTGAAAAGAGACTTCCTATGTAGAACTTAGAAAACCAGGACTGGTATTTCTATAGGGTTTGTTTGTTTCTTTGTTTTTTTTCTGATGCAACCTCCATTCTGCAGGGACCCAGACGCCCAGAGCAGTGACATCTCATACAATTTACACCACTAGTCCCCAGCCTCTTACCTGGCAATAAAGTTGACGTTGGCATATAACATCCTCTTTCTCTGCAAGGTAGGGGACATGAGGCTACCTTGATAGCTTTCAGATAACTGAATCAAACTTCAGAAAACCATAAGGAAAAGGGAGCCCTTCTCTCTAAGGAAGTGACAGCAGATTCGTAAACTGAATGATTCATCAACTGCTTTCAAGTTGCAAAACTGATTATGAATCACCAAAGAAAAACTTCAAGTCTCACCAAATCTGAGTTTTCTTTTAAGAATCAACAAATGTAGTCTCTGCTCTTCATGAACATATCCTTATTCACCAACCTGAAATAACCTCCCGGGGAAGCTAAAATAGGTCAAACTTGTACAACACACTCCTTAGAAATATTTGTTTAAAAACCTTGATTTGGCTCTGGATTTCTTTCAAATGAATCATAAGAGTCTGGATGATAAAAGAAATTATGTTTAGAGACACGTATTTGAAACAGGCACTGGATAAGAATACAGGAATTTCTTTTGGTAGGAATCTGTGGGTTTCTGAACCCTTCTCCAGAAGGGCTGTTCCCTTGAAAAAAGACTCTGGTTGAATAACAACCTGATAAAAGAGGAAGTGGCCTTGACAATCATGACTACCAGTCAAGAGGGGAAATGTTCAAAAGTGGAGATCTACGGGTGGTTCTTTATATAAAAACCATTCATAACAGGTGAAATTCTCTCCAGATCAGAATCCATACTGCGCCATTTAAGAATCTACCTTATGCTGTTTCAGAACTGCATGCTAATGGATGATCCAAGAATGTTCCCAAGAAATGATGAATAATGTCCACTCGAATATTTTAATCATTAACTTTAGAGCAACCTTAGACTTACGTCCAGTGTCAGGAGCAGGTGCAGGAGGATGGTGGTCAGAAAGATGACATCTTTTCCAACTGACTAGAAGCTTCGAGATAGGGAAGGTAGATAAAAGTAGTATTTGAGTGCTGGGAATTTCTTCTCGTGTTTATATAAGGGCAGTTTTGCTATCGGCATTTAGAAAATTGAAATATAAATAGACAATAAAATTTTATCTAGACCATGTAAACATTATGGGTTTTACAATTTGGCCTGAAAATCTCCTAAGATTTGCTTGCTGGATTTCCATGTGATAACCTCGTTGAACATTAAACCCCAAAATGGAGAGGGTGGGTAGGTGACAAGAGATTCTGAAACCAAACAGCCCAGAGTTCTGAGGTCTGTTTATCAAAAGGATTTTTAATTCTGTTCACTTCAGGGTATAGGTACTTTGTTTCCATAGGCTCAGATGAGTCCGTTTCTGGTGTCTTTTCTCATGGGGCAGCCTTGGTAGGGTAGAAGAGAGGAGAATTTACAACCCGAGCACCTAGGCTTCAGTCCCCATTCTACCACTCACTAGTATGAAGCTGGGGAAGTTACTCAACCCGTCGGAGCCTCAGTGTGCTCATCTCTAAAATGGGGCTGATAAAACGGCCTCATAAAGTTGTTGTGGTCCCCGAATTCTGTAAAATATTCGACTGCATGTTGGGGGCACCCCATGAAGGTTCAGCCTGAATAAATCTTAAAGCTCATGGGAGTCCTTATTTTATGTTTGTAGTATTTCCTGGTTAAAAGTATTTTAAGAATCACAGTTTTGGGAGCTGGGGGTAGGGGGAATACTTTCAGTGTCATTATCAACCAAGGATACTGGTTTCCAAGACTGCATTTGTGAAGGCTTCATCGCACACCTACAGAGGATTCTAAGTTCTGTCCTTCAAATCCCTCTCACGACCTTAGAAATTACTCTATATCAATACATATATTTATCATAGCAAAGAGCAGAAATTCTCTTTTGTGCTGAAAACAATCTTCTAACCATAGCCACTACTCAACAAACATGTGTTTGAGATGAGTGTATGCAGGAATTTGAAGGGATTCCAGTGTTTTCTTCTACCCTCCAGTTCACTGCCCTGTGGAAAGCATCCCTGGTGCTGGGCCACAGGACCAGCCACCAACCTCTCCTGATTTATAGCCTTGTCCTGTGAACTGCTTCTCTCAGAGCTAAAAGCAGGATATTACACTCCTATTTGTTTTACTTCTCTCCTCTCACCGGGCGTTTAAATCAACTTGGATTAAGAAACCATAACGTCCACCATGCTTTTTGATCTTTGGTGCAAGGGGAATGGGGGAATGATTCTCACTAACTACGGACACCGTGCCCTGCTCTCCCCTCCAGTGGATGGTGCGGGAAGCGAGGTCCCATCTCAGTGAGGAATACAGACCCGCCCACTCTTAGGGAACCAATGTGTCTCCCTCCAAGTCCTTGGTGGTTCTCACGAGAGTGTGGCATCCACACTTTTGGGTTCCTTTAAGAGAGAGAGGAAAAAAAAAAAAGAAAGTCATTAAATCTCTGCCAAGACTTAAAAAGTGAAGTCGTTGAAGTGACTTCATGTTTGAAATAAAGAGGCAGTTCATGGGGTGGAGTTAATGAGGGCAGAGGTGAGTCATGGAGTCCTGAGTTGTGCATATAATTACAGCTCATTTAGAAATAAGCACGTATGTACATGACCTTTATTCTCCACCAAAGCTGCACAAACGTCCGCTTCCATGCTGACACAGACAACCAATGGAAATAAATTCAAACAGCAGGAGCCCGACATCTGATCACGTTCCAGGAGATTAGATGGTGCTGAGCGGATGAGGCGTTGAGAAATACCACGCGTCCATTAATCACACACCTTCAGAGGTCAAGGTGCCCAACTGACGACGGCTGGTCTCCGCGACTCTGCAGGCTTGGGTTGATAATCGTCCTCCAGACTGACACGGCACCTTGAACTTCCCTATTCCGTGCCACCGTCTTCCAGGTTCCTGCACAACCAGCCCTTTAGAGGAATCTTTGCCTCTTCCTTCCCTTCCATAGTCCCTGATCTTGGGATTCCTTTTCATGATCCCCGGTCCCTGGTCCCCAAGTCGTTTTAGTCTTTTCCCCGTAAGGTTTCCTCCTTGCCCATCTCTCTTGTTACTTCCTGTTCCCGCTGATCCTCTCCCCTCACCTCTAACTTCCTCCACCCTTCAGTTCATCCTCTACCTCACTGCAGATCTGTGTCCCTAGAATGCCTTTTGCAAAGGTCCCAGCTCAGCTGGGACAGAGATCACCCCTCCACTAGCCGCAAACATCTAACCTGACTTTCAAGTATAAAATCTGGCCCAAGTCTACTTCCCCAGCGTTTTCTCCCAGAGCGCGCCCCCCTACCCCCGTCCTAACTGGTGGCCACCCTTCTCTAACACACCCAGTGGGTTTCAGGTGGGGCACTTGGCCCCAAAATGTCCTCCTCTTGTCTCCCTTGTGCCCGTGAAACCCTTGATGGCAGGTGTACCCCCTCTGAAAAGCCTTATCCAGCCATTGCTTGGCTTTTTTATCTCCTCTACTCAAATGCACCACGGCCCTCCCTCCCACTCATCCACCCCCAGTCATCGGCTCCTCCACAAAGCATTCCTGGTCTCTGAGCCAGAGGATTCTCCCCACTGTCATCTCCACAGCCCCCCCCCCCCCCATGACTGCTCATGACCCATGACACATACTGCCTGGTTTTATAGTCCTTTCTCTGTTCAGTTTAAGCTCATTGGTGACAGGCACCGTGTCTTACTCATCCTTTAAGACTCTGGAGCACCCAACACAGTATATTATCAAAATATATCTGTTGAATGAATTAAGAAAGCATTTAAAGAATCTTATCAGAGCAACAGACACCTTGACCCTAATGGACAGAGGTCCTCTAGTCCCGTCTTCCAGGCGACATCTGAACTAACCATCCTGTATCTTTAAGGAAGATCCACCAGAGTCTGCCTCGTTTTCATCAAGAGCTGTGCCAACTTATTGGGGATTGCAGAGTTTTATTTGAAAAATTAATATGTAATGAAGAAAATAAGTATCTCGTACCTCTATATACCTACGATGAGCCATGGCATCTCTGCTAGAGGTCAACCCTGCCAGCCTTTCGAATACACGGCTCAAAACCACACATTATTCAAGTCAAATGCACCAGTGGAGTATGAATAACATAGAGAGGTGACATGGGCCCTGGTGCCAGATCCCGGGCCCGGGAGGCGATTCACCTTAACACTCACCCTCTTGGTCCCACATCCTGCTCAGGGACCGTCCCTTTTTAAAAAGCAGCATTGCAAAATCCTGGCCCAAAAACATTAAAAGGTCCTGAAGTTAAATGTCATTCTCCACACCACTCATCCCCTTCCAGCTTCACACCAGTCACTCCCCATCGCCCACAGTTTTTCCTGTCCATGAGCCTTTTCGGGGCTAAAATGCCATGTGTTTCCTATAATAGCGACACTAATAGGTCACCACCTCGGTTCTGTGTCATGCCTATTTCAAAGACACTCGAGTATTTTATGACTGTCACACTATTAACATGTTATTAATTGACAAAATAATTCCATAAAGTAATTAACAATTACGCTCCCCACGGAGGAAACTAAAGCTCAAGATTTACGTAACCAACCCTAGGATATACAAGGTCAAAGTCAGGACCCGAACTAGAAACAAGGCCTCCTAATTCAGTGCTATACTTGGAAGGTCGTGCTTCCTTATCTTTACCCCATGTGTTCTCTAAAAGATACAAGAAACCAGGAGCAGGGCATTAAAAAAAAAATGCTATCTTCTAAAAATAACATCACACATTTAGTCCCCAACTGCTCAATTATGTGAACGAGTGCTCCGCTCTCTTATTTTTCCTTGTCTGGGGAGACCTAGCCTGTCTTTAAACACTGGAAATGGGCTTTCCCTTCTTCACGAGAGTTTCTGTGCTACAGTCCCTGGTTTAACAGAGCCTCTCAACTGCCCTTTCTGCTTTGGGTGTGGAGACGCCCACCCAGAAGGTCAGTTTTCTTCTCAGTTCAAAACCTTCCAATGATTTCCCCATCCTTCAGAGTAAAAGCCAAAGTCCTTCCTCTGAGGCCTTTCATGATGTGGCCCCTGTTCCCTCTCTATCCTCATTCCTCACTCCTCTCCCCCTAATTCACTACATTCCAGCCATGCCCTCCTGTTCCTCAGACACACTCCTGCCTCAGGGCTTTTGCACGTGCTCTTCCCTTTGCCAGGAACACGCTTCCCCAGATGACTCAGATACCATTGAGGGCTTTACACAAATATCACCTCCCCAGCAACGCCTTCCCTGGCTACCCAAGCTATCATTTCAGCCTCTCTTCTTCCTCTGCCCCAGCAGGTTCAAGATCTGCCTTTGCCCGACATTTTTCCCCCTTAATCCTTGACATTATCCAACATATTTTACTCATGGATCTTGTTTTTTGTCGCTACCCAGTAGGGCAGCCTGATGGACACAGTTGGGACGGAAACACATGTCTTTGTGTGAGGGATCTTGTGTGTGATGGTGACTAAGGCTGTCCTAATGGGCTGGCTTGCCTGCTCTTTATGCTACTGTGAAACGCTATGACAAAGTCACTGGTGGTTTGAATTACTTTAAGATTCAGAATACTATTAATTTCCGGTGAACAATTCCAAGAAACATGGTACTTGGGGAAGAATTAAGATGTTTTCGGAGCAGCACAAAGGGGCTGCCTGCTGTGAATCTAAGGGAAGAAGACCATCCTGCTGAAGTCATTTTCCTGTTTAGCAAACCACAGTGGGCAGTTCGGGGGATATTTTGAGATTTACTGTACTCTGATTCATTCAAAATGAGATTCCACATGATAATTTGTTTCTTTAAAGTGTTTTGGAAGAAAGTCGTTTCCATTCCAGTTCATATTTTTGTTTTAAAAATAAAAAAGCATTTATCATGTCTAAGCCTAGAAGTTACTGAATTTATACCAAAAAGTTTTTTTTACAGGTTACTCAGTAAGACCTTAAAAAGAGAGTGAGAGAGAGATTTTGGTTTTTAGTATTTATTTTTTATTTGTGGGAGTGTGTGAGAGAGATTTTATTTATTTTTTTTAAGATTTTATTTATTTATTTATTTGACAGAGAGAGAGAGACAGAGATAGAGAGAGAGAAAGCACAAGTAGGCAGAGAAGCAGACAGAGGAAGAGGGAGAAGCAGGCTCCCCGCTGAGCAGGGAACCCGATGCAGGACTTGATCCCAGGATCCTGGGATCATGACCTGAGCGGAAGGCAGACTCCCAACCCACTGAGCCACCCAGGCGCCCCTAGAGAGATTTTAAATGGATGCATCTTTTCAACTAAATTAGCCTTTGTCGAGTGCCTTCCAAGGTGTGTCCTGGAGCAAATTATTGAGCCACACTTTGCCTCATTTTGTGCATGACAAGAGGTAAAGTGTTCCTGTGGCCTTTTGTAAATGCTGACTGCAGGTGACCCCTCCACCCGTCTCACTGTGGGGTGGAGGGATGGAGGCCTGTGTAGTGCTTGGTGGCCCGGGTCAGCGAGGTGCCCTGCTCCCACCTGTGTTTCAGGGGCTGCTGCCTGAGGTGAGACACACTTCCTGATGCCGTCCCCCATTTGACAGTAGAGCTCCGGGCCTGCGGTAGCTTCCGTTGTCTTCTCACATATTCCCTGATCCCTCTCCATGACCCTGAGCCCACACGACAGCTGCAAAAACCACGGTCAGCTTCTCTCCAAGGACTACTGGTTTTGAAGATTGCTGCATTTCTCATATGATTTGGAGCAAACAAATGGGATGATGATGGGGTTCTTCACAGGAAATCCCCTCTCTGATAGTGTCCCATTGTTCCTTGAATGCCCAAAAACACCCACAGCCAGGCCTCTGTCTTCTTCATGCCTTTGTTCTCAAGCATCTAATGCAATAATTTGCATGTAATAAATGTTCAATAAATAGGTACTGAACTAAGGCTTTTGTGGGATGAATTTTTCAATATTAAATGTCTTTTTTTTTAATGTTAAAAGTCTTAAAGGACATTTCTCTGTCTATACAGAAAGCCTCTACTTGTGTTTTAACACTGAGCTTTTGAATGAAAAGCACTATGCGGGGCACCTGGCTGGCTCAATCAGTTGAGCGTCTGACTTCGGCTCAGGTCATGATCCCAGGATCCTGGGATCGAGCCCTGCACTGGGCTCCCTGCTGGGCAGGGAGCCTGCTTCTCCCTCTCCCTCTGCCTTTCCCCTCCACTTGCTCTCTTTCTCAAATAAATAAATAAAATCTTTAAAAAGAAAAGCACTATGCATATATGCACAAGGCAATGTGTTTAAAGCTGAATTATTTAAAATAATTTAAAATATATGAAGCACGGCATGGCAACACAACAACACCAGGAGATTCTGAACCATCAGATGGAGAAAGTCTCACTCCTTAGAAAGGGAACGCCTTCCCCGTTCATCCTGTGTACACTGGTATATTTACAGTTGTGTGTTAATGCAGTAGAAGGAGTGAACTAGGGATCCACACCACGACATGGATGTATTCCAAAGACAGGCCTAGTGAAAGAAGCTTCACACAAGAGTACACATTGTATAATTTCATGTATACAGAGTGTAGAACAGGCCAAAGCAATCAATGTCAGAAAAAAGAAATAGGATACCAACTGTCTCAGAGCTAGAGCAGGAAGTAGCTGGGAAGGAGGACAATGGAACCTTACGAGGTTATGGTAACCCCCCCACCACGTTTTCTTAGGGATTTGCCTCACTCAAGTGTATACATTTGTGAAAATGTATCTGGTGGTACACTTGAGATTCACAAGTTTTACTGCATGTGACTTTTACCTTAAAAGAAACAAAAAGGGGGGAAATGCCTACAAATTGGAGTTTAGCTAATGACAGTTATGCCAAAGTGTTTAGGGTGAACACATACTGACAGTTGCCACTTACTGTGAAACGCACCATAAATAAGATGGATTCACAAAAGAGAGAAAAGGAGGGGTTTGTGAATCTACTACCGTGTGCAAAAGAAGTGTAGGAAGGATAATCCAGACACAAATGAGATCGATCCCCTGCAAGGAGTAGATGGGAATGTGGAGGGAAGAATAGGGGAAAGGCAACACTTCCCTGGGTGGACATTCTGTATTACTCCAACTTTAGAATATTGGTCCCCCACACATCAAAAAAGTAAGTATAAATATTTTGAATCAACCAAGATGTGGAAGAAATCCAAAGCAGAACACAAGCAATAACAAGTGAACTTGACTGTATTACAAATGAATAACACAACCGTGAAGAGGGTAGGGAAGAAAGGAACGAAGCTAAACAACTTTTGGCTACAAACCATAGAGCTAAAGACAAAAAGGCTAGTGTACAAATATTGGACTCTGGTTAGCAAATTTGTCTCTCTGGCATGGACTATGAATTAGCAATTCTGAAACTACTTTATGTGTGTTTGAGGATCGGACAAATAAGTTAATACACTGTGGATGATGAGAACCATGTTTTCCCCTGCAGAGCTAAAAGTTGGTCTGTTATATGTGAATAGGAGTCTGTAAATAATATACGTACACACATCTACTCACACACACAGATGGATAAATACAGAAATGCAGGTGGTACTCACTAATAACACACACACTTCTTATCTGCATCCATGGGCAGGGCGATGGGACTCCTGTAGCATTAAGCACACTTAGTGCCCAGATCTTGGTTTCTAAGCACCATTCTCTCATAAAAGAACCCACCGTTCCTTGAAAAAAAATAGGGAAAATACAAAATAAGCCTTCAACATCTTATGTTGCCAGAAAGTAAGAAAGGCTCCAAAAATGTCAGGACATGTCAAAAGGATGCAGGAGTTCATCTGAAGGGAGCTTCCAATGACCCAATGGATAATTGGAGCAACAAAATAAATTGAGATAATACTGGATTATACCCAAAAAGTGAAAGAATGATCCTTGACTCCTGATGTAAATAAATAATGGAACAGATAGAAAGATAAATTAAATAAATAAATAAATGTATAAATAAGAGGGGACACCTTTTCCTTAAGGTATAATCCCAGCCAATCAATGTAGAAAGAATGAGGGACATAGGAAATCACCATTAGAGAGCATAGGCAAAACCCCTCCAAGGCCTGTTAAAATCAGTAGGTGAAATTTAAGGAGAAGCAGAATATTTGTGTAGTCTTGAAGTACCTCCTCCAAAACACTTATTATTTACAAAGTGAAAAATCATAAATTCATAGTGGAAAAGACTGGCACACAACCCCTTAACCAAGGGATGAAAGATACATCCGTGACAATTATATAGAGTGCCAAAATGCCTACCCCCACCATGTGATAAACAGAGAAGGGCATAATCTCATTCTGAGGTCTTCTTGCAAAAAAATGCATAGTCTCATGTGGCGCAGTCAGTTAAGTATCCAACTCTTGGTTTCAGCTCAAGGCCATGGGATTTCAGCTCAAGGCCACTTCCAGCTCCAAGGTCGGTATGGAGTCTTCTTGACCCTCTACCTTCTCTCCTTCTTCTTCTCTTTTTCTCTCTCAAATAAATAAATAAATAAAATCTTTAAAAAATAAAAACTCACTATTAAAAAGTTTAAAAAATAGTGTAGTAATTTTAATTTTGTGTTGATTAATTCTAATATTGATTTGGTCATTTTATTATGGTTTTGTAACATGATAATCTTAGGGGAAGGTGATGAAGGGTATTTGGGAAGTGTATGTATTATTCATGGAACTTTTCTGGAAATCTAAAATTATTTCAACATTTCAAAAGCTAAAAAGATACGATGGATGAATGGATGGATAGATGGTTGTATAGTAAATGCATATATGAAAATGACAACTATAGACACTGAGCTATGGGTACAAGGGTATTCACTCTACAGTTCTTTCAACATTTCTGCATGTGGGAAGCTTTTAACGGTGGACACATCCCTTTTTTTATAAAGTTTTCAAAATTTTAATTCCAGTGTAATGTAGTGTTCTATCAGTTTCAGATGTACGATATAGTGTTTCCACAATTCTATACATTACTCAGTGCTCATCATTACAAGTGCAGTCTTTAATCCTCATCCCCTATGTCCCTCACCACCCCCACCCAGAAACACCCAATTTTTAATAAACATGGCTTAACTTTGATCCTTTGATAAGTGATAACTTACTTATTCCTAATTGAACATCAAGGGTTTTGTGACCAGTAATTTGAGGTCAGTGGAGTGGAACAAAATAACTCTGATCAGGATGACACAGGACAGGAGAACCTCGTTCTGCAGTTGGCATTCAGAACAATGTCATCCAAACAACAAAGGATCAAGTAAACAATAGCAAGAGGAGAATACTCAGACCTTGAAAGTGAAAATGAAATCATCAACGAGAAGACCACCTTTGTTTTCAGATGCATGGCGTCCTCTTGTTCTGGAAGTCCCTGAGTAGAGACAGCTATCTCCGTGACAGGCCCATCTCTGTGAGCATGATTGACCTTATCAAGCCACTGATTAGGAGAGGGCAGAGGTGGTGGACCCAGCGAAGCTAGGGCTGGTGTAAGTTGGTACAGTTGCCTTATTTAATATTCCCTCATTGCTAAATAAACTGATCGAGTGAATCAGCCCCACAGTAAAATGATGTAACAAGCAATAAATCCATTCTGGTAACCTTTGGTGTTGTATATGAATGTACACACTCTAACCCACATATTTATCACTGAACGCGGGAACCAGTGGAATTGTAATGAAACACACACATGCTCCTGAGAGACTGAGATCAGGAGATGAGGAGGGGAAAACATGATCTTCATGCTCTCAAGATTCACAGATCAGGAAATGTCCTATGAGATAATTCAGAAAGCTTCTGGTTCCCAGTACAGAACAGGAAACGCCAAAGGTTCGATTCAGCCCTAGGAGGATAGACATTTAGGGAAAATTCCAAAACCTAGTTCTCCTGGGAACTCAGAAAGGAATCGACCGAGAAGGGGGAGAGACTTTTGGCTGCTAAACTTATCTGGTTCTACCAGCGAATTGTGAGCTGTGAGCACTTGAAACCCTGTAACACAGAGGCCCGTTTCAGAGCCGCCGTGCAACTGAAAAGCACTTTCCCAGCGGTGAATGGTCTCCTTGGAACTCATGTGGTATAAAACCTGGGTATGTCAGCCTAGAACCAAGAGACCATATGCATAGAGAAGGAAATGTGCTCCATAATCGTGACCCTTTGGGGGTACACATCAAGTCCTAGGAAGTGAATAACCCCAAATAATTATCGTGTCTCAAAATAATAGCTAATATTCATCAAACACAACAAAGTGCTATGCTCAACAACTAGACGTTTAATAACTCACATAGGAAGAGGAAGTTCTTCCTAGAGTGCTAACTGAACCTGGGCAGGACGCGGAGCTGACCTAGTGTTTACTGGCAATTCCAAGAGACAGAATAATGACCGCTGAGTACAACCAGCCTTTGAGCTTCCTCCACAGGTTTGGGGGTGGGAGGGAAGGGTTGTGTACACTAAAGGCTTGCCAAAGGTTGAATCAAAAATTGAAATTATCCCAGCTGCATTTATTTCAAGATTGCCAAGCAGGCCCACTGCTGTAGCCAGTTCTGCACTGCTCATTTCTAATCCAACATGGCGCCTTCATACCACGCATCTCCCTCTGACCTTCAGAGAAGACTCGTCTTAGAGTGAAAAGCCATTTTTGTGACAAAGCTGTGCTCATGGAGCCTGGAAAAGACTACGAGTCCCCACAAATGCATAGATCCACTCAGAGTTTCCATAACAAAGATCTGTTGCGTTGAAAAGAGTCCAACTTTCCCACAACTGTATCAAAAAAAGGTGGGGGGAGGAGATGCACATTAATCCTTCATAATTTTTTTAGAAGTCAACTGAAAATTCTAATTCTTTTTCTGAGCTAGGACATTAACTAAACACATTTGTTTGGAGACATGAGACACCTGACTTCTCACTGCATCTGTTTTAGTAAACTGAAAATCCGTGTTGATTTTTAAAGATGGATTGAGTCCATTGGTGTCCCTACAGCTGGACTTCATTGGTAGTAGGAAACACAAGTGAATGTGCCTTTAGAAATTCAGACTTGTGCGGCTGTCTCGTCTGTAACACAATGATCCAGTTCTCCTGAGGAATAACTCGAGTGTCTGGGAAATGAGCTCTTCCTCACTGTACCACACCCACCCACCCAGCCCCAATCCCAGCTGTTGAACAAACCACCTCATGGATTTGGAGGAAAAAAGAATTTCTTAGTACAGCTCAAGAGAGACACTTTGGACATATTAAAATCCCCTGACTCTGTTTCCAATTATAAAACCCAAGGACTGATTTGGTGATAGAAGGATCAGGCAGTTTGTACACATACGCAGATGGCAACCACGTCCCCTCTGTGAACCATCTTAGAGCTTCTTGCTGTTCATCCTCCACAGCCCAAGACTACCTTATTATTTGGGAGGCTGCAGCCTCACCCCAAAGCACATACAAGCCCCCTTTTGTGGATCAAGTCTTCAAGGCTCAACTTGCCTCCTTTCTACCTGTAGCCACACCTCCATATTCACCAGCCCCGTCTTCTCAACCTAGAGAGCAGTATTTCTGGTTTGAAGACCTGTATCTCCTCCGCTGGTTAGTATTTCTTCAAGTTCTCTCTCTCTTCTGCTCTTTCTCTTTGCCTACAAATGAGCTTCAGTGTTAAGCCCCACAGAAAAACTTAACCTTTTGCCCGTCCTCCCTAAATCTCGGTGTTCTGTCTCCTGCCTTCTGCGGCTGTGTGAGCTCCTGCATGATTCCTCAATCCCTCCTCTTCTCTTCGCCTTCATTGCCAGGAAGCTGGTCCAAGCTACCATCGCTCCTCCCCTGGATTCCTCTACGTTATTTCAAAATACAAAACTGTGTTTGACCCTCCACAAGTTGGCAGCTTCCTCAATGTTCTTAAACTCAGATCTTTATTGTCATTTAAAAGACCCAGCATGGGCTCCTGTCACTGGCCTTTCTCTCTCTACACTTTGCTTTGACTTCCCTCATTGCCTAGAATGTTCTGCTCTCTGCTCCCTTGCCCAGCCATTTCACTCCTAGTCCCCCTTGGGAGCTGATCAGGTCTGAGCTCAATGATCATGTCCTCAGGGGTCCTTCTTGGACCCCAGATTAGGTTTCAGTGCTGGGCACCATGCTTTTTCCCATCAAAGCCCTGACCCAGTTTGTGATGATACACTTACTTTGTGTCGTTACTTGATTAGTGCCTATCTCTCCCAAGAGACCCTAAGATCCATGAGAACAAAAGCCCATGTCACCTTGCTCACATTTATGTCTACAGTGAATGGCACGAGTTCCAGCCCTTCTCAGGAACTCAGTAAATACTCACTCTTGTCAAATGTTAACCTTCCAGAAAGAGAAAGCTAGACTTGCTCCCTTCTCCTGAATCCTGTTCTCCGCTTATCGCAATGTGCTTTCCATTCACACTGCTCTCGGGAAAGTCACCAGTGACTTCCCAGCAGTCTATTGAACCTGTCCTTTTAATCCTATCTGACTTGAAGATACCATTGAACCTCGCGGCCCACACTCCCACGCGTTCCATTGCCTTCCACATCCTCCTGACTTCCGGGATAGATTTCTGCCTTCCTAATCTCTTTGGCCTCTTTCCATGGCTCCTCTCTACTAACTCTTTCAATGCTGATTTCTCCTCAGGGCTCTGACCTTCTTGGACTCATCTTCCCATTCTACAGCAGAGATTTCTTAACCTTTGGATACCTCTAAGAACCTGACCAAAGTTACAGACACACTCCATCCCAGCATGCCAGGCGGAAACTCACAGAAAATATTGCTCACAATTTCCGGTGGTTAGAGAGCCTTGAACTTCAATCACTGGACTCACCATGGACCAGAGCTAAGGACCCCCTTCCAGGGATGCTTCAGGCGTTAAGTGTCTGCCTTCAGCTCAGGTCATGATCCCAGGATCCTGGAATCAAGACCTGCATCGGGCTTCTTGCTCAGAAGGGAGCCTGCTTCTCCCTCTGCCTCTGCTTCTCCTCTGCTTGTGCTCTCTCTCACTCTCTCTCTCTGACAAATACATAAAATAAAATCTTAAAAAAAAAAAAAAAGGACCCCATTCCACCTGCTCTCTCCGGGCACTGTCCCCTCACTTCTAACTACCATCTTTGCAGCTAAATCTCTTTCCAGCTCTGACTTCTTTTGAGCTTGAACCCTGATTCCAAATGGCAATTTCCAGCTCTTCCTTGAGGGCCAACACAGAAACTCATTTATTTCCCCAAACCTGCTCTTTCTTCCTGCTTTCCCTGTCTCCAGCAGTTGCCCCCAGCTAGATATCTTTCTGGTTTTACAGAATTCCCTTTCTTCATCTGTGGCTTCTCTCTAAAGTCATCCAGAGGCCCAGGAAAAACTGAAAAGAAAACCAAAAAAAAAAGAGAAACTTTCATTTTCCCATTCCAGTTTTCAAAAAGTTTTGCCAAATGCATTCAACCTCTTTCCTGAAAACCACCCAATTCCAGAGCAAACTTATTAAAAATAAAACATAAAGGAACTACGAACTCCTCCAAACACACCCCGCCCGCCCCCCCAACACCACCAAGAACATAATGCACGCACTAACACAAATGAAGAGCATGTCCCCAGCACAAAATGGGGAGAGAAAAACAGGCTCATTACGTGGGCGCATCCACTCACCACTGGAGGGCCCTGCTCTTAGAGCTGGCCACACTAACAACCCATCCAGAATGTCTTGGCTGGCCTCCTCCCTGACCCCATATTTCATCAACCTAACACTCCGTTCCACTGTAGCTCATTCCTCAACCTGGCATGTGTCTCCGCTCTGTTTTGACTTTGCAAGCCCTTCCTCAAGGCCCAGAACAAATGACTCATATATAGGCAGTATGTCACCACACCCCCCACGTCCCCCATCTCAAGCTGCGCCCAAGCTCTGCCTTTCCACAAAGCCTTCCCCCGTTCAGTTATGTCAGCAAACACTGACCCGGCATGCGTTATGCATAAAGTGCTGGGTACCATGTGAGGGCCAGAATGTACTAGAATAAGGGAGGAGATACTTGGCAGAACGATTTCTGCAAAACAATGCTAATGGCAAATAAAATGGGAGGCTGGAAGACACAGGCTTTGGGGTATAGACTGACCCAAAAAATACTCTCACCTTCTCTGTAATGGCATCTTATTTGCACTCCCTGGTGAATCTAGGATTCTCACACTTTAATCTGTAGCCCTAGCCAGCTTGGAGGCTTTCTGAGGGCAGGTGCCTACTTTCCCTGTCTCTAGTGAAGCCTCGAGAACTGGCATCCGGGTAGGGGAGCAGTATACCAGAGAGCAGAGGAGATGCAGCAAGAGGTCATCCTGTTTAAGAAACGAGTTCCTATAAAGCTGGCTCACTTCACACTCATCGTAATTACAACAAAGACTAACCAAATTTCAAACTAAGCATAACCTTTATTCTTCAAGACAGTGGTCACTTATGCACCAGAGCACATGTGGTGGAATTTTTTTTTTTTTAAGATTTTAAAGAAAGAGAGAAAGTGCACACGCAAGTGGCAGGGCAGAGGGAGAGGGAGAAGCAGGCTCCCTGCTAAGCAGGGAGCCTGAAGTGGGACTAGATCCCAGGATCCTGGGATCACAGCCGGAGTCAAAGCCAGACACCCAACCGACTGAGCCATCCAGGCACTTCTCATGCGGTGGGATGTTGAATGATAACTGGCGTCCTAGCCATCCTAAATTGAGTTGAGACTTCAAGATGACTTCCAAGATCTTAGAGTAGCAATGGAGAAATACAATTTAGGAGAAACGAGTAACAGTAGCCATGCATCTAAACCCCACCTTCGCTATTTCACCAAGGTGAGATCTGCGGCCAACGGCAGGGTTCGGGGGTCAGGCCAAGCAGCTGCTGAGCTGCATCCGCCACGGTCTGGGTCCAGCTGTTACAGTAGGTGGTTTGCTCCCGCCTGTGAGTCACCCGTGAGGGAAACTGCAGTTCTGGACCAGTACTGTAGGTGCTAAGATCCGGTCTTTGCTTTTAGACCGTGGGAGCAAAGACTAATAAGGAAAATACACCAGAACAGCTGGGAAACCAATTCCCTTCTGACTGCAGAAGAAATCGCTACTGCCAAGACATTTTCTGTCCTCGAGACAGGGGAGGTCTTCGAAGGGTGTGTGCTTTTTTTTGGTCCGTCAAGTTCATTTCTTCTGTCTTTCGCCCAGCCTCACTTATCCCTTTCCGTCCCATGCTTAAAGTGATACTAAGCTTCAACTCTGTTTTATAACATGAAGGATGGCAAACATGTATCATTGGAGAAGCAGCTACAAAAAAAAAATCTTTTTAATGTATTTCTTTTATCCTTTCAAACACTGCATATTCAGCGACTTTGAGATTCTGGATATGGGCTATGTGAGTGTATGTTTGCTTACTTGGGGGCACCATTTTACCTCATCCTACCAAGACAATTTCATAACTTCATGCAGTCTTATCTGTATGATGCAATTTTTTTTTTGTACAATGCAATTTTTAAAAAGATTTAATTACCTTATGTATTTGCAAAAGAGACAGAGAGTGAGCACTGGAGGGAGAGAGGGCCAGAGGGAGGAGCAGAATCCCCACTGACGAAGGCGGGGGTGGGGAGGTGTCTCTCTATCCCAGGACCCTGAGATCATGACCTGAGCCAAAAGCAGACACTTAACCCACTTAGTTGACTTGAGCCACCCCAGCGCCCCTAAGAGAATGCAAATTGATCACCCCCTTTCTTGGCTTCAAAAGCATGTGAACAGTTTCATCAGAAAACAATCAGTTCTCTTGAAAAACAACTCAGATTCCAGTGAAGACCCAAACAATCAGACTAAACCCGCTGCTGGAAGAATGTATCCATCTTAGGAACTATGGTTTCTCACTCAATGCTTAGAATTAAAAGTAATTTTTTGACCAGGCGATATTTTCTTTAAGTTCACTCAGTGATAAATCCATTTTTCTGGATGCAAATATCTAGCAACATAGCTTAATTTTTAATATTTTTAAGATTTTATTTATTTATTTGACAGAGAGAGACACAGCAAGAGAGGGAAAACAGCAGAGGAGTGGGAGAGGGAGAAGCAGGCTTCCCACTGAGCAGGAAGCCCGATGTGGGGCTCGATCCCAGGATCCTGGGATCATGACCTGAGACAAAGGCAGACACTTAACAACTGAGCCACCCAGGTGCCCCAACATAGCTTAATTTTTAAAAAGATTTTATTTATTTGAGAGAGAGAGAGAGAGAGAGAATCTTAAACAGACTATGCACTGAGCACAGAGCCCAACTCAGGGCTTGATCCCATGACCCCGAGATCATAAGCTGAGCTGAAACCAAGAGTCAGATGCTTAACTGATGAGGCACCCACATGCCCCACAATATATCCTACTTATATTAACATTAATTTTCATGGCATACACAGTCTTTTAGTTTCTTTTTTTTTAAGATTTTATTTATTTATTATTTGAGAGAGTGAGAGGTTGAGAGAATGGATGGGGGAGGGGCAGAGAGAGAAGCAGACTCCCTGCAGAGCAGGGAGTCCGATGCAGGACTCGATCCCAAGACCCCAGGATCATGACCTGAGCTGAAGGCGGATGCCTCACTGACTGAGCCACCCAGGCACCTTCCCAGTCTTTTAGTTTCAAGAACACTTCCTCTGACCTGCCTCTTCCTGCCAGGTGTTGGCTATCAACACCAAGAATTGGGGCATCCTGTGTAAAGAGTACTATTCTTGGGGAGAGTACATAAAAACTCTCTGAGGAGAAGGTCACAAACTAGTTATGTATAAACACAGTAACGAATACACTTTGGACACTCTGCATCCGGTCAGATCTGATCCACGAGTAGCTACTCAGCCTCAGCCTGGCCCTTCAGGCTTCTTGGCCTGGAGTATGTTAAAAGGACCCCCAGGAGCTCATGCAAAGGGTAGTTTAAAGTTGCCGAAGGGAAAATACAAAATGAGTAAGAGCACACTTGTCCCAGAATCACCTCCTGGGCAACCTCAGCTCGTTGGGACTCTGCTAGGAAAAACAGGAGAAGGGAGAGGGAAAGGAAAAGGTATCTCGACAGTAGAACAGAAGGGACAAAGCAGGTGCACTGAATCATCTCGGGGAGGAGCGGACGCAAGGAAAACAAGCGGGAAAGGTAGATTAGCCAGGACCACAGCAAAAACTCCAACACGCTGGAGAGTCCTGCACACTTGTCGAGGTAATGGACTTGAAGAGCCATCAGCACACAGTAGGCCTTCAGCGTGCATGACGGATAGCTGCTTGTTCTACGCTGACCCAAGGACCTCGGTCCTTAGAGAAATCGTACTTCATGTGGTTTTCCTCAGGCATGGCGAGACGTAGAGCGAAGTTTTACTTTTTTTTTTTTTTTAACCAACAAGCTTACTATAAAAATAAGTTTCTTTATATAATGAAGCAAACCTCAGCTGTGGACAGCAGTTCTGTTGGTTCTAAAACAGAATCCGGGGGTGCCTGGGTGGCTCAGTTGGTTGGGCGACTGCCTTTGGCTCAGGTCGTGATCCCGGAGTCCTGGGATCGAGTCCCGCATCGGGCTCCCAGCTCTGCTGGGAGTCTGCTTCTCCCTCTCATACTCTCTCTCACTCTCTAATATAAATAAATAAAATCTTTAAAAATAAATAAAACAGAATCTGGGTTGACATCCATTCCAAGAGAAATGGAATCCTGGTGTGCCTCCCCCAGGAAAGGGCCGGGTGTAGAATCCTGCACAGGAGGGTGATGTTAGTCCCCTTCCTTTGGGGACATTGCATGTGATTTCTTTACTCCCGTGTACAGATTAAAGAAAATTGCCCTCTTAGATTCATTTCGTTAGAACTCAAACACATGCTGGCAAACTAATAGACGTCTTAAGTATGAGACATACTTGAGACATACTTGTCTCAAGTATGAGACAGAGGTCCTCCTCTGTCCCCCGAAACCTTCTCTACCAGCCACCTGCCTGTCCTCTTCCTGGCGGCTCTATCCTCTGGTTACCCAGGCTGGAGCCCCAGGCAGCCTCCTGGGCTCCCTGCTTCCCCTCACATCCCACACTCAGCCCATCAGCAAATCCTCCTGGCCCTTCCTTCAAAACAGATCTAGACTCTAGCCATTTCTCACCACCCCCACTAATAGCTACTAAGTCAAGTCACCACTCTCCTTCCGTCTGGGTTTTTGCAAAGCTTAACTAGCCTCCTGGCTTCCCGCCTTGGCTCCCTCGAGTCAATTATCTATACAGAGGTTAGAGGGATCCTTTTAAAACTTAAGTCAGATTTCCCCCACCTCCTCTGCTCAGACCCCCTTTGCCTTCGGAGTAAAGTTCAAAGTCCTCTCTCCCTTCCCACCCCGCTCCTGCTATACCCTAACTTGCTGCGCTCCTGGCCTCCAGGCCTCCGGGCTGTTCTTGAAAACACCCGCTCAGGCTTTCCCTCTGCCTGAGATGTTCTTCCCCAAATATCCCTCCAGCTCACTCCCTCACTTCCTGCAGACTTTGGCTCAAATGCCACCTCTGTGAAGCTTCTCTACTAACCTACTAACAACCGAAACATGCCCGCCACCTCATCCAGCATGCCCTATCCTCCTCTTCTGCTTTCTTATTCTCCATCATCAAACATGCTATGGATTTTACTTCCTTTATTATCAGTTTCTCCCTCCCAGGCTGTAAATCCCATGATGGCAAGGACCTATGGCAATGTGGTTCGCTGCTGTGTTCGCTGCTGTGTCTCCTGCCCCCAGAACCATGCCGAGCACAGAGTAGGGGATCAACATCTGAATCAATGAGTATAATCATAGGAAAGCCAATGGTGTATCTTTGGCCAGGTGGCACTACCCTTTCTAGTAAAATGAACATATAACAAGCATGTTCCTACGTGAGGCGCAGGGACAGAGGAAGAACTGGGAACAGAGATGACCAGGAAGAACGTCCCAAGGATGCTCGTTCCAGTCTCGGGGCTCGGGAAAGGCCCAGCCCCAAGAAGAGACATTAACAGTGAGACCCGAGCGACAGTAGCTGGCCAGGCAACGGGAGAAGAGAATATTCCAGGCCGAAGGAAGGGTAGAACTAGATCTGAGTTTGAGAGAACTGAGTCCAGCTGGCTGGAGGAACTCAAAGAGAGGACAGTGGCAGAGCGAGAGAGAGAGAGAGAGAGGGAGAGAGGATGAAGATACTGAAAAACAGCCCTGGGCGTCAGTAGGGATATGATCAGATCCACATCCACAGAACGTGCGGTCTGTGCCCTGAGAAGTGAGTTGGAGGCAGGCAGGAAGGGGTGAAGGGAGGTACGTTGGGTGACCAGAGTGGACAGGAGCTTGCATGAGGCTAGTGGTCATGAGAAGCATGTTCTAGGAGTGAAGGATAGGTTCCTATAAAACCATTAGCCGTATGCAGGTGGGCTGCTTCCCTCAAACCTCCGTGATTCAAAATCGTCCAACAACCTGAACCAACAGAAAGTCTGGAGTTGTAGATGAGCCAAGATTTAAAAAAAATTCTATTATTACAATTTCACCAATTATTTTATTTTATTTTAAAGATTTTACTTATTTATTTGACAGACAGAGATCACAAGTAAGCAGAGAGGCAGGCAGAGAGAGAGGACGAAAAGCAGGCTTTCTGATAAGCAGAGAGCCCGATGCGGGGCTCGATCCCAGGACCCTGGGATCATGACCTGAGCTGAAGGCAGAGGCTTTAACCCACTGAGCCACCCAGGCACCCCAACAATTTCACCAATTATTTTAGAAGCATTGCCAAGTAGGGGACTGTTATCATTTTTCGAGAATTATCAAAACAAAACATTTCAGAGCATTTGCCAGATTAAAGGTGCCCTTAACAAAGAACATGATCTGGGTGGCTCAGTGGGTTAAATCCTCTGCCTTCAGCTCAGGTCATGATCTCAGGGTCCTGGGATCGAGCCCCACATTGGGTTCTCTGCTCAGTGGGGAGCCTGCTTCCCCCTCTCTCTCTGCCTGCCTCTCTGCCTACTTGTGATCTCTCTCTGTCAAATAAATAAATAAAATCTTAAAAACAAACAAACAAACAAACAAAGAACAAAAAAGGTTGCTTTAAGGACACCACTGAAGAAGAAACCGCCTGAAGGTGTTTTGACACAATTTTACAAGTGAGGATATTGACACCCGGAGAGGGTCCATCGCTCCCCCAGCTGAGAAGTGATCGCACACTTAGCGAAGTCGCAGTGATATCGTAGTAATAACATAGCTCAGCAGCCATAGCACCGGGACTTAAACCTCACCTTTTAGAACACAAACCTGGTTTCAATCCACTGACTTTCCCATCCAGCAGAAGTGTCCAGCAGTATCCTTTGACACGGGACCCCGTGTGATTGACTGTCTCATTCAGGACTTAGCTCACGAGTAACACTTCCACACTTGTCTACTCTGGGTACACAATGCCAGTTTCTGTGGACACAGCGATGGATAAGGCCAGGTCCTTAATCCATGACTTCCTCAAGCTCGCAGTCTTGTAAACGGACAATGACAATGCTACCCTTTCCTGCCTGGTTCATGTTTTCCTTCCAAAATACTAATGCTTAGTGCTTTCAGAAAGACCTTGAGCTTCTAAGGAATGTGCAGGATCTCTCCTGATTCCCACCCCCATCCTAGGGAAGCGGGCCATGTGGGTGTTAGAATTCCCATTCTATGAGTGAGGGAAGTGAGGACACAAGAGTTTCCATGAAATGGCACGGAATGGAGCTGAGCCTAGAGCCCCAGGGTTAGACTTCCAGTCCGTAGCTCTTTCCACCAAATCACCAATTTCGCGCTTAGTTTACATCCCAATCTCTCTACCCTTTCTCTTCTTCCTGACAGGTTTCGTTTCCGACCCGTGGCTTCCCCTACACGAGCCGTCCATGGATAAGGAAGATGCAGGGAGCCCAGGAGCGGGCGGCGGGGACATTTCCAGAATAATGGGCAAGGAATGAAAGTCCTCGCTCTAGATTCATGAAGAACTTTCCAGCATGTCTTTTGATGATAATTTTGCAGGAAAGGGAGAGATAAAGGATGACAGGAATGAACAGTGCAATTTACTCCCTTTTATCAGGCCTGGAACGAAATGTACTCCTGAATTCCAGGAGTATGTGTTGGTTTTATTTAACCAATTAGTCACAGATTCGATGAAGTAACTTTTGGAAAAAATGGCGCAAGAAGGAATCCTTGTGCAGACACTGGTCAGTAGAGAAGCAGAAATGAATTTACTCCGAACGATGAAAAACAGGAAAACAAAACCACCTGAAATAAAGAAATGCAGGGTCAAGGTCGCTTTTAATAGAGCTAATCTCGAAATATGTGGGAAAGGAATCAAGGCTCTGAGCAAGGATCTGTAGAGTTAGTCACCACCATGGGTGTCCCCTGGTGCCAGGCCCTGCAGGGTCTATTACCACGGCCGTCACCGTGCATAACCTCAGGGAATCAGGGACGCCCTCTTGCCCTCTCATGCTCTCGGCTTCATTGGGTGAATTCTGTTCAGGGTACTGGAGAGCCACCTCACTTTCCTATGCTAGAAAGTTCTGGAATTCATTTTCACAAGTCTGAGACTGCAGCCAGATCTAATGCACTTTTTCTCTTGAACAAAGGAGCAGCCATTCCCAAAGCCCAGTCCAACCTGAAATACCAGATTTCCTAATGAGAAGTCAGCCCAGAGGCCTGTCCCAGCACCCTCCTGCCATGTTTAACTCCTTCCTTCCCTCCCATAGATCCCCAGGATTTTACTTTCAAATATCATGAAAGTTATTTGAGATTTGTATATAGATATATAGATATATTCTTCGTGTTAACTAATTTTTGGCTATAAATTTGCATCAACATTCCTTTATATATACATAATCATTCCAAACAGCACCTAACAAGAAAACTGTACGAGGTAATAAATAGTACCACCAATCATCACAAAGTTATGTATCAATCTTTCTAATTCATATACATTTTTGGATAAAAAAGAGAATGAAAGTATCAGTTCTGATCATTTTTCAAACAATGTCACCAAGAGATCTTGAGTTGGTCCGCAAACAGTATGTGCCAGACGTCTCTTAAATTATGTAAAGTCTCACTATTCTTAATTAAACTCTACACAGTCTCATTCCAGGCTGAGTTCCTTTGATCCCAATTGTTGGTATTCCTGTTGTCCTTTTTATTTTATTTTTATTTTCTTTAAAGTTCTTTTATTTTGATAGAGAGAGACACAGTGACAGAGGGAACACAGGCGGGGGGGAGTGGGAGAGGGAGAAGGCAGGCTTCCCGCTGAACAGGGAGCCCGATGCAGGGCTCCCTCCCAGGACCCTGGGATCATGACGTGAGCTGAAGACAGATGCTGAATGACTGAGCCACCCAGGAGCCCCTCCTGTTGTCCTTTTGAAAAGTCAGGGTTTGGATTCTGAAGTTTAAAAGTCTTTGGGATTCTTCTTAATCATGCCTAATACATGCAATGGCAATATTAGCAGGTTTTTGGTTCTCTTGCATTTAATTTATGAAGATTTAAAAGGAACTTAGTGAATATGAAAAGTTTTGATTATTAAAAATCCCGTGACCGGAAAAATAATGGAATCTGAAGTATCAATCTTTTATTATAAAGGAATGAAGAGGGACACCTGGGTGGCTCAGTTGGTTAAGCCCCCAACTCTTGATTTCGGCTCAGGTCATGATCTCAGGGAGAGGTGGAACTTGAGGTGTGGCGTTCCGTGCTCAGCTCGGAGTATGCTTCGAGAGTCTCTCCCCACCGCACCCCTGCTTGAGCACACATACGTTCTCTCTCACTCGCTCTCTAAAATAAATAAATAAATCTTAAAAAAAAAAACAAAAACGAAAGAACAAATGAGGGTGAAGATTTCCTCCCTTAAACGAGCAAGGCACCTTCTTCATTTGTCTTTCCTTTCCTTTGGCTAATGAAGGTAGGAAAGATTAAAACAACAAGATAAATACTCAGTGGTAGCAAAAGTGTGGAGGAAATGGCCATTTCCAAGCACTGCGGGTAGGAGCACAACTGAATAAGCACTGTTGGAAAGGTAAGCTGGCCACTAATATCCAAAGACTTAATTATTTCCTTTGACTCAATCATTTTACTTTGATCAACTTGTTCTAAGGAAATAATTAAAGGCGCGCAAGAGCTTTGGGGTAGGTAAAGGATGTTCATTTCAGCATCATTTGTAATGGTGGAAGATGGAGTCACCCGCGGCGGACTGAGAAAGTGCACGGCCGTTCCCTGAGTCACGTGGTCGAGGAACAAACACCAGACGTCTTAACTTCCTACTCACGGTTCTGCTGCATGGCTAAAGAGACTCCAAATGAGGCACTTAATCTACCCACTTGATTCTTCAGAAACCGAGTAAATGAGCTGAGGAAATCGGAGATAAGTTACCAAACGGCCGAGGCTCTGACTAAGATTACTAAAACCCAAGAACTGCCCTGAACTTCTCAGCCCAGGAATAAGACACTCTTTTATTTCAAAAGATTTTCCTTTTTCTAAGAACTCTAACAACAAAAAGCGATACGTTGCAATGGATTTTTAACATGATCTGCTTAGTTATCTTACAAATAAACACAACAACAAGAATAAAATGTTTTTAAAGTATTTTCTGAAATAAAGTTTATGCAATTCACAGAAGAGCTTCTTCATGGAATGAGTGAAACACTCTGCTCGTCCCAGCCTGTGCTCCAAGCACTTGACATGCATTAATTCACTGAATCTCCACTATAGTCCCAAGAAGTAGGGGCTGTCACTATCCCAGTTTCACAGATGAGTAAACCGAAGTAGAGAGAGCTTAAATAATTGGCCCACATAACCCAATGAGGGTTAGAATTAGAATCCAGATGTAGGTGGTCAGGATTCAGAGCCCAAGGTCTCAACCACCATGTACCCTGGTATTAAAATACAATAATTAGATTAAAATGTATGGAACCCACATCAATATTGGAAATGCATTGGGATTTTTATTAAATAGAAGCAGAGGAGAGCAGGAAGAGATTGTGAGAAGGCTTATGGAGAAGATGATGATGCCAAAACCGTCACAGAACCTGAGGACAGGAGGCAGGCCGTTGAAGAATTTTCTGGACCTAAGAGTCGCTGGCTTGTCCCCGAGGCTAGAATACTAGGGGTGAGGAAGGCAAGGCGGGCAAGGATTATGAAGGTTTCTGTGCTTCATCTTGTCTTTCTTTTATTTTTTTAATTATTTATTCAGTTATTTATAAATCAACTTGACAAGTATTTGTTTTTGTTTTAAAGATTTTATTTATTTATTTGACAGAGAGACCCAGGGATCATGACCTGAGCTGAAGGCAGATGCTTAACGATGGAGTCCCCCAGGCAACCCCAGGTCTATAGTTTTTTGGGTTTTTTTTTTTAAAGATTTTATTTATTTATTTGACAGAGATCACAAGCAGGAAGAGAGGCAGGCAGAGAGAGAGAAAGGGAAGCAGGCTCCCTGCCGAGCAGAGAGCCCGATGTGGGGCTCGATCCCAGGACCCTCGGATCATGACCTGAGCCGAAGGCAGAGGCTTTAACCCACTGAGCCACCCAGGCGCCCCAGGTCTATAGTTTAAAAATGATTTTTATGTTTTAAAGAACAAGGGTACTAGGAAGTGTCTTCATTCAATGTGAGTTCATCTGTCCCTAAAGAATTCAAAGGGAATTTGATTATGGAAAGATGGCTGAGAAACTAGCTCTGTTTATATTTTGTTTATTTTGAGGTAATCTGCTCCTTAAAAGGGAAGACGGAATAATGGCGATTCAGGATGCTAATATAAAGATGGGAGATAGAAGGAAGAAAGTAAATTCCCCTTTCAGAACTCAAGTGGGCCACTGAAAAGTCATCTACCCAGCATGGTTCCTCTAAAATGTAGGTGTATGGGTTTAAGTAATTTTTCCTTACCCAATTTATCTCTGTCACATCGCTGTTCCTTTAATCCCTCCCATCTAATTGGTGAACAAAGCCTGAATTCCATCTGCTAAATGAAGCTCTTGACCTGCGCCTTCCCCTCCAATCCAGCTGCCCTGTGGCTACTTTACCTCTTCTTCTCAACTTGGTCTTCCTTGACCCCAGGATCTTCCGTTCTCCGATCTGACTTTTGCCCTGCTGTCATGGTGGTGGCTCTTTCGAAAATATGTACCTGATCATATCACTCTACAATGGAGAATCCTTCATTTCTCACAGGAAGGAGGATGGGGGGGGGAGGAGGAGGAGAAAAAGAAGAGGAAGAAGGAGAAAAAGACAAGGCAGAACACAGAGACAAAGAAGACAAAGACAAGATGACGTGATGCCTGGATGGCTTGTCGTTAAGCCTCTGCCTTCGGCTCAGGTCATGATCCCACGGTCCTGGGATCGAGCCCCACGTCGGGTTCCCTGATCGGCGGGAAGCCTGCTTCTCCCTCTCCCACTCCCCCTGCTTGTGTTCCCACTCTCACTGTCTCTCTCTGTCAAATAAATAAATAAATAAAATCTTTTAAAAAAAAAAGTTAGTAAAGTATAGACCCAGATTCTGCTTTAGAAATTCAGATACCGGGGTGCCTGGGTGGCTCAGTGGGTTAAGCCTCTGCCTTCAGCTCAGGTCATGATCTCGGAGTCCTGGGATCAAGCCCCACATCGGGCTCTCTGCTCAGCAGAGAACCTGCTTCCTCCTCTCTCTCTTCCTGCCTCTCTGCATACTTGTGATCTCTATGTGTCAAATAAATAAATAAATAAATAAAAATCTTAAAAAAAAAAAAAGAAATGCAAATACCATAAAAATACAATAAAAATCTCCACTTCACCTCGTTCAAACTTTACCCCAAAAGTAGTCAGTTCTGTTTTCTAAAATACATCTAAAGGAATACAGTTATAAACCTAGGTCCTAGAGGATAATTAGATAACCAGGCTGAGTATCCCAGCCCACGGCAATGTGCCCTTGTCTTGTCTACACCGCAGTTCAGTCTAACTCAGGAGAGCAAGTGGTTGAAACCATTTTCAGAGACCGATTAGATTATGAGCTGAGAATTATCCATTTAAATTAAATAATAAAAGACTTTGAAAACTACTAAAAACACACTAGAAAACAATTCTCCTGCAAAGAACCAGAAAGTGGCATCTGAAAAGCCCATATGGGACACAGTTCGGATGACACACCACAGAGGCATGAAACCACTCTGCTGTCCCCAAAGACAGGACACAGATCTCTGTGAAAGCTGCTTGCCCCGACCTCCATGGCTAGGACGCTAAATGACAGCTGAATCCGACCCCAGAAAGAAGGCTTTGTCTTTCTTCTCCCAGGAGGTGCAAAGATAAAGCTGGAATTATCATTTGCTGGACAGCCTAGACTGAGCGTAGCCTCTGCACCACCCTCCCAAGTAAAAGCAAAGTATATAAAGGAAAAGCTTTAATGGAAATATGAGAACATTGCAACAATGACCAAACAAGCTCTTCTGGACAAATGATACTTAAAGTACATTTGAAGTGTTTTCTAAACCCAGTAACATTCCCTCTTAGCAATAAATGCTGTCACTAAGTAATAATGGGAGTAAGAAAAGTACGCAGGCTCTGAAGTCAGACCACCACCGCTTTGTAGCTGTGTGACCTCAGGCAAGTTACTCAACCTCTCTGGTACCTCATTTCCTTCGTCTGCAAAATGGTGGTAAGGATATCTACTTTCATGAGACGGCATAGAGATTAAATTAGATAATACATGTAAATAAACACAGCCTCTAGCACAGCGCCTGGTATGTGAGAGGCTCCCATGAACGGTTATCACAGTAGCATGCCTGAAGCTTCTCCCATGACTTTGTATTTCTAAAAAATAAGTTATGAGACATTGTTTTCCCCTTTTGCGCCAAGTGAGGCAAAGTCAGCCCTTCTTTTCCTGCCTGCCCAGCCCGCCTCATCTCCTGATTTGAATCGTGGCAAAAAACAAAACAAAACACTTGCATTCTTTTACTGTGTGCGGCTGGCATCTTGCTAAGTGCCGTGGCAGATTCGACAGAAAGGAAGGGACAGGCTGTGCCATCCTAGGTCTGGCAACACGAGCAAGGAGGTGAGACCTCCACAGATGAAACAACCAGAATCAAGTTTAAAAAAAAGCTCCAGTGCCAGATTACATGACACACGCTGACTTGCCACAGTGAGTCACACCAGTGGGATTCTCGAACTCTCTGTGGTGAAGAACCATTCTTGTTTTCGTTTCCAATCCATCATGAACCAACAAGGGGTCCTATTGCCCATGCCTGCAACACAGCTCATGCTGCCTCCAGCTCACCCTCTGAGTCTGACAGCACCCGGAGGGGACTATGCCTTGTCACCAAGACTAACTCACGGACCACATCCTTAGACATTGTGGTGATGCCAAATTGCCCGAAGTCTCTCCATTTCCCACTCGACTTCCTGCAAACCCGTAACAGTTTTTGAAGCAGCTTTAAACCAGTAAATCTGTGGACCACTTTCTGAGTCATCCTGAGCCGGACCTAATGGGGTAGGGTTTCCATTTTTCCAGGGGCATCCCAGAAGGAGCAGTGGAGGACAGACAAAGGGAGCACCCGGAAGCTAGAATAAGCCCTCAGGTGCTTGGAATGAGTATTTTTATCACAACTTGGAACAAATCAGTAGACTTGGGGTCTAAAAAAAGAGTATCAAGAACTTCTATATCTCATGATGCAAGGGAAGAGTTCATTCAGGAGGGGTCCCAAAAGCAATATAAAGGAGAGAACCTTCATGAAGGTATTCTAAAACCATCGCCTAATTGGCTTATCAGCTATTGAGGAACAGAATTCAGAAGTGCACTTTTTGGTAAGAACAGTCAACATCTCCTGCTTGTGCACACTTCTCAGGAGTCCTCTTAGGCATCAAAGGGAAGGAGACGGGAGTGAGTCCAAAGCTTGGGTCAAGCCCTGCCTGGCATGAGCTAATGAGCTCAGGCTCCCAAGCCACGCTACCAGCCTTCAAATCCTGGCTCCTCCATTTACTAGCTATGCAATCTTGGGCCACTGGCTTGATCTGTCTTTGTTTTGGCTCGCTCATCTAAGTGGGGACAGCAATCACACCTCCCTCAAAGGGCTGTCCAGAGAACCGAATGAGGTCACAGGTGTAAACCCCTTAGAACAGTGCCTCTATGGGCCACCTGGGGCGGCTCGGTGGGTTCAGCATCTGACTCTTGATTTCAGCTCAGGTTGGGATCTCAGGGTCATGGGTGGAGCCCCGCATCAGGCTCTGCACTCAGCGTGGAGTCTGCTTGAGGTTCTCTCTCCCTCTCCTTCTCTCCCTCCTGCTAATGCTCTCTCTCTCTCAAATAAATAAATCAATCTTCAAAAAAATAAAAAAATTTTAAAAAATAAAAGAACAGTGCCTCTCCCCCTGCTAGGACCAGCTGCTGTTATTTCTCCTCCAGTAGGTTCATGTTCATCCTCAAGGCCAATGTAGAGGTATTTAGGATATGGGATGTTGTGGTCTGAGATCCTTTAACACAGGTGATGAGGCCCTGAGAGTCAAAAGCCCACGGTCTAAGCAGAACCCATGGGAAGTGCTCCTTTCTGGGCCCCCTTTCTCAGTTAGTTGTCCTCGTACCCTTCAAAGCCCAGTTCAAATGCCACATCCCAAGTAAGCTGTATGAAGTAGGAGCTTCTTTAGCAGAAACCCATCTCCTGTGGCTTTAATCAAATAAGGGCTCGTTGTTAGCACCTCATGAGGAGTCAGGATTGACACCCTGGGGCAGGTGCAGCAGGTCCCAGATATCATCAGTACCCCAGGCTCCTATCAAGGAGGAAGTACCCCCCCTATCAAGGAGGAAGCAGAAGGAAACACTGAGTATGAAGAGGTGGGGGGTGCACCAGGAAAGCCATACTCAACAGGCACCATCCAGTCCACTCCCACCACGTGAATAATCAACGCCATGTCAGGCGGCCATCCCTAATTGCAAGAGAAGTACAGAAATGGATTCTTCTCCAATCCAAACAAAATCAGGGTTCTGTTCATAACAAAAAGGAAAAGAATGTTGAATGGAGAGGCAACGAGCAAAGCTTTCCCTGACCCCTAAGACTAGCTCAGGTCCTACTGTAAGATGCTTTCATAGCGTCATATACTCCTTCTTTGTGTCACTTACATGTAAACCGTAATTCAATAATTTCTTATGAAAATAAGGTTTGGTATCTGCTTCAAACCAGAACATAAGATTCAGAGGGCAAGACTCATGTTCTCTCCTCCCCAGTTTATCTCAGGGACCCCCCCCCCACAGCCTAACACAATGTCTCCTAACCAGTAAGCACACAATAAAAATATGTGGAATCGGTAAACAAACCACTTAATAAAAGCTCATTGATGGACTTACGAACTCTAGACAATTAGCTTCACTTTTTTCTTGTTTAAACTCAGACTAGAAATATTTTTATGCCTTATAAGGTTAATGTTATGAAGAATATGTGAAAAGAAAACCAAGAAACACTGGGAAAATATGTTGGGTAAAAACTTGATACGTGTGGCAAGAGAGAAAACAGAGCCCTTGAATTCATTAGGGATATGCTTTAAGGTCATGGGAATAGAAAAATGTCACACAGGAGAATGCCAGGAATATAACTGTATTATTTGGTGATAAATATGGGAGGTGGGGACATATTTAGATATGGCTACCTTTCTCCTTCTTCTCCTTTTCCTCTCCTCCCAGGAAAAGAGAAATGTGTTTCTTATAAACAGAATCAAACAACTCAGCAGAGCTCATTTACCAACAGAAGTTCTTCTCTATTCACTCACTCAACCAAACAAACCAATGTTTGCGGGAACATGCACCATCTTGGATCCCAGGAGAACAACAGTTACCAAATGGACATGGTCTTTTTTTTTTTTTTAATGATTTATTTATTTATTTATTTGACAGAGAGAGAGAGAGATCACAAGTAGACAGAGAGGCAGGCAGAGAGGAGGAAGCAGGCTCCCTGCTGAGCAGAGAGCTCGATGTGGGGCTCGATCCCAGGACCCCGAGATCACGACCCGAGCCGAAGGCAGAGGCTTAACCCACTGAGCCACCCAGGCGCCCCCCAAATGGACATGGTCTTGACCTGCACAGCCCTTCTGTGCCAGTTGGGGCAGTGGGGCAAGACAATAAAGAAATAAATAGATTTACTGCTGGTGATAAACGCTATGAGATGCTATGGCAATTGAATAATGAGAGGGAAGTGATATTTAAGCCACAACCCAAGAATGAGAAGACTACTATTAGAATAGCCAGGAAAAAACACGAGGTGACCAGAACATGGTGGGAAAGGGGAGAGCTGCTTGATATGGTTCCTTTCTCTGATCACCTCTCCTATTGCTCTCTTTCACTCACTGGCCAGTCCTGCTGTTACTTGAACGTGCCAAGCATGCTCTTGCTTCAGGCCCTTTGCACGTGCTATCTTCCTGTGCTCCACTTAAACATTCCCATGTATCTCCTTATTTATTCTGATTCAGATCTCCACCCAATAAAGGAATAAGGAAATGGATGAGACTAGAACTAGATTTATTCTCGCATTAATTCCACACACGTTGGTTGAACAGCTACCTGTGTGCCAGGTACTCTTCTAGGCCCTGAGGATATCTGGTTAGATGCAAGGTGAATCTCTTGCTCTTGTAGGTCCTCCATTGGACTTGGGGAAATGGACAAACAGAAAATGTCAGACAGTGACCCTTGTGGGAGTTTCTATTTGAGAGAGGGTGATCAGAAGAGGCCTCTTTGGGCTCCTGGGTGGCTCAGTTGGTTGAGAAACTGCCTTCAGCTCAGGTCATTGATCCTGGACTTCCAGGATTGAGTCCCGCATCAGGCTCCTAGCTCCTTGGGGAGTCCGCTTCTCCCTCTGACCTTCTCCTCTCTTATGCTCTCTCTCATTCATTCTCTCTCAAATAAATAAAATAAAATAAAATAAAATAAAGAAGAAGAGGCCTCTTTGAAGAAGTTTTGAGCAGAGAGCTGAATGATCTACGTAAGCCATGAGAAGACTGGGGCAAAGATACAACAAAGGCAAAGGTCTCAAGGCAGAAACTATCTCTAAAAACCACAAGAAGAGATCTCAACAATGCTGTCAAAAAATGATGTGAGGAGCGCCTGGGTGGCTCAGTGGGTTAAGCCTCTGCCTTCAGCTCAGGTCATGATCTCAGGGTCCTGGGATTGAGCCCTGCATCGGGCTCTCTGCTCAGCAGGGAGCCTGCTTCCCCCTCTCTCTCTGCCTGCCTCTTTGCCTACTTGTGATCTTTCTCTCTGTCAAATAAATAAATAAAATCTTTTTAAAAAATGATGTGAAAGCTGTATTAAAATTTCGTGTCCTCCTCAAAAGATATGCTGAAGTCCCAACCCCCAGGACCGTACAATGTGATCTTACTTGCAGAAAGGGTCTTGCAGGATCTTCCTGCATACATATACATACTGAATCCAATATGACCCATGTCCCTACAAGAAGGTCATTTGCAGATGGAGCAGAGATTGGAGAGATGGAACTTCGTGTCCAGGAATGCCAAGGGTCGGTGGCCACCACCACCAGCATGAGGAGTCAAGGAAGGATGCTCTTTAGGGTCTTAGAAGGGGTGTGGCCCTACTGACACCTTGATTTTGGACTTCTGGCCTCCAAAGCTGGGCGACAATAGATTTCCATTGTTCCAAGCCTCATGGTTTGTCGTACCTTTGATGGCAGACCTGGGAAACAAATACAGATGCCTTTTAGACAACCAGGTTCTGGAGTTGAGGGGAGAATTTGAGGCCAAAAACATAAATTGGGAGATATAATTAGAACATGACGAGCAGAGGCTAGACTTCACTCTACAGCCAAATCCAACAATCTGCTGTCACAGGGATGAGTGGACGCTGGCCTTCGGAAGAGCAAGGTGGCCTACATTCTGAGACGCCTATAGAAACTTAAGAAAGCCGAGCAGATCGCCGTCTTGGTGGATTAAATCAACGCCACACAATAGCAGATAAAATCCCCTGTAATGGTAGACCATTAAACAATAAAACCATAACACAGAATTCATGATCCAATAAATATAATAAAAATTTCTTAAATGGTGAAATGCAGCCAATACCCATTGGTAGTGGTAATCAGTGACCTCAACAATTACCAAAGTGACAGAATTAAGTATCGAAGAACAGACAAGGAAGTAGCCCAGAACGATATAGTCAGTAGGACAGAATTAACAGATAGAAATGGGGAACAGGAAGGAGGAGAACGATAAACTTCCTTTGTGAGTAGACAGGTCTCTCCAATAAAATGTCATCAAATTTTAGAGCAGATGTTGGTCATGTTCGTGACCAACAATAAGAAGAAATCACAATAAGAAGAAAAAAATGAACAGAAGGAAAAGGTACCTCGAAGTCACCCGAACTTCACAGAGCTTGAAACATCATGGGGAATGGGATAAAATTCAGAACATGGCAGACCATTCTTCTCGCAGTGATCTAGATAAATACGATACCTCACGTCGTAAAATAACGTCTTAAATTAAAAATCATGTCCTTCAGGTTCTAGGGGGTGAGAAAAGGCTGCATGGGAAGGACGTCACCCGTCTGAGTCTGATCGGTGGGGTCGTCTTGGCACTCACCCCTCACCCCGGGAGCTCACGCCCCACCCGGAGGGAGCAGGCTGGGCTTTTTGTGGAGAAGCTGTTGCCTCTGCTTACAAAATATCTACTACGTTTTCTTTTGTCTTTCTCACAAGTCCCTCCAAGATGCCCATTTTTAAAGAAATCTCATTGCCTCTAAACTCCAGGTCCAAATTTTTCTTCCAGCAGCCTGATAAGCAAATTAAAAACTGTGTAGAAGCCATTTTTAACAAACGAGGATCCTCAGACTCAAGAAGTGGGTGTCTGGCAGCTGCAGGGATTTCCTGCCTCTTGTGTTGGATGAAATCTCTAGTTATGACACTGTTATGTCACCAAGACACAGAGCTTGCCAAACCTCATCTTAGACATTTATGTGGGTTTTCCCGAATTCCCTTCAGCAATTTAAATCCTAGATGTTATTGCCAGCTACCAGGAAAATTAAATAGGGAATATTCAGGAAATATAAAGTGACTAACAGTTAGCGTTGCACAATTCTTTCTCATGGGCATTTTCCACGGCTGGGAAACAAACTTGAGGGGAGAGTGGAACACAGTAAAAGTTCACAGACATCCTGAGGTCCAGAGTCTACAGACATATGGAGAAATTTCTGGTCCTGTTCCTGGAAGGACTGAATGTTTTCACAGTAAACCTCCCTGCCTGGGGCTTGTTCGATCGTATCTTAGTAGTCATGATTAAATACAGTCAGAATTGGGCATTAGCAAAACTCAAGATTTAAGTCTTAGGGACCTACAGTTGGCCCTCTCTCCGAAGGGTAAGGAATTTCTAATCACCTAAAGTCCCGAACTATTATTCAAAACACATTTAGACCTTCCCATTCAAACTAACATCCCACAATAGTTTGAGATTGTGTTATTACACCTTCGTGAGGTAGTGCTAACTTGCTACCGAAATGAAGAATGGAGACCATGTTGAGAGATAAGTGAGCGTGGACCTTGCTCCCCAGTGTGACCACACTGTAGAGACCAGGCCCAGGACGTGGGCACAATTCTTACAGCAGCAAAGAACGTGACCACTGTCAGCTAAGAGCATTCTCACGTGTATAAGATGGAACAACAAAGGACAGAAAACAACTGTGTGCCTGCTTGACATGGACAAAAAAGATACATTCCAAAAAATAGAAAATAGAGCATTTTGGCTAGGATCCCTTAGATCTGGAATTTCCTCTGTTTTCCAGTATAATAGGAATCAAAGCCTTCAGAGAAAACTTTACTTTTAAAACAGGCTTGTTTTATCTTGGACTTTTCTGGGGTGGTTGAGTTTAGTTGTGAAGGTCAGTGTTCATGTCTGAATGTACCCAACATGGGGAAGTCGTGAAAGGTGACTAAGTTTGTCCTCTCGCTCACTCTCCTCCTGCCCGTACATAAATGGAACTGTAAAACTATAAAAGCATCCTTGTTGTTTTCGCAAAACATGTTTATCTAAAGTAAAGGTCCGTGCCTTATATCCTAGAACAAGGAAATGCTTACCTCTGTACTAGATATCATTGGATAGGTAAATTTCTGATTTCCTTAGAAGAGAAGACATTTATCTACAATCTATTTTTGTGTATTCAATCCAAAATAAGTAGCATGTGCTTTCTTTGTCCCCATTCATCCTGTAGCTACCAAAAGCCGGGGGTGGGGGTGGCAGGGGATGGAGGGGGGTACTCAGAATCTATAAAATCCTGCTTCTGTGAAATGTTCTTTGTACCTCCTGGCCCCATCTCACAAACTAATAAACTGTCTAACCCCATGCTTCTCTGCCCTCCAGAATACACATCAGAGCCAGATGGAAATTCCACTGACCAAATTAAAACACACTAATTGGGCATCAAATTTCTTCCGAAAATGTTTCTTCCCAGCATCATAGATGAGGTATCGTGTGGGTGTTGGATGTACTACTAAGAGGAAATTCATTCTTTCTGTAGAAATAAATCATTCAAATTCACTTTACTAAACTTTCTTACTGGCTCCTGGAAATGATCAAATGTAGGATGTGGGGAATTTTACTGCTCAAGTATTCAAAAGGTTTATTCAGTGAATGGACCTAAGAAGAGTGGAAACAAGACAGCTAAATCGTTTTTTAGATAATACATGTTTCTTTGCTAAAATCAAAGGCTTTGCTAGAAAATTAAAGGCTACATCTGGGATACAGACATACAGATGTTCTTAGCTTCATATGGACACATGTAAAAATCTTTGCTGTTTAAATATGCTAAACGTTTAAAAAATTAAACTTAAGGCTTTCTGTTGTAACAGTGACTCCTAGTTCATAGTATCGCCAAAACACACCATAAATATAAAATTAAATATAAAATATAAAAAGTTAGGGAATTCCCATCAACGTAGTCAGTTCCATGAATTGCAATGAACTTTCTGTCTATTATACAATTTTCACAATGATTCAAAAATAATTGATCATCCCAAATTTTTTTCAGAATCGTTGGCCTGACCTAAATGGCACTGATTATGTTCACAGAGGCCTTAAATAACTCTTGTATTTCTCAGGTCAGGGTCAACATCCAACAGTGACAAATCATGTTAATAGCACATACCCTTGATATGATGTGATAAAAACGGCACTTTACCTCTATATGGTCTTCCTCTTTTAAACCAATAACATTATGAGAAAAACACACCTGACCAGTCAGTCTTCCTCAAAACTGTCAAGGTCATCGATAACAAGAAAAGTCTGAAATTGCCACGGTTAAGAGGAGCCAAAAGGAGACATGACAGCTATTATCTGCTGCTGTGGCTGGTCTCCTGGAACAGAAAAAGGACATCAGGTAAAATACTAAGGAAATCCAAATAAACAATGGACGTTAGCTGATAATGCATCAATATGTATCAAGATGATACATATTGTATTATGATAATGTATCAATATGTATCAAAATGTATCAATATGGTCTCATTAATCGTAAGTAATAACCACCTGGGAGAAACTGGATGCAGAGTACAGATGAACTATGGACTGCTTACTCAATTTTTCTCTAAATCTAAAACTGTCCTAAAAAATAACGTCAGTTTTTTAAATCTTTATGGCTATTGTTTAAAATGCCAGCTTCGTGTCTGCAACTTACTTGTAAATGGCTCAAATAAAAATAATACAGAAAGAAACAGGAAGAAAAGAATAAGATATATGTAAAAAATGTTCGCTTACGAGGACTCTTTGTGAAAGTGTCTAAGAATTCTTCATACGCATCTTGAAACTTTTCTGTAAATTTGAAACTATGTGAAAGTAAAAAAAACATGGGGCGCCAGGGTGCCTCAGTGGGTTGAAGCCTCTGCCTTCAGCTCGAGTCATGATCCCAGGGTCCTGGGATCAAGCCTCACATCAGGCTCTCTGCTCAGCAGGGAGACTGCTTCCTCCTCTCTCTCTGCCTGCCTCTTGGCCTACTTGTGATCTCTGTCTGTCAAATAAATAAAATCTTAAAAAAAAATTAAAAAACATGAAGGCAAAGAATTGCCATAAACCACCACAACAAAAAAGAGACATATACTAAACAGGGAAAATATTTGTAACATCTGTGATAGACAGTGAATTAATTCCTCCATGTATAAGTCATAGGAGTAAGGCAATACCACAGTAGAAAAGATAAAGGAATAAATCACAAAAGAAGTGTAAGGGCCAATCAACACGTATGTATGTGCATGTATATGTGTGCATACAGACACACATGTATATTTTCACCTTCAGTATCAATAAGAGAAATATACATTTTCCTAAGATAAAATTTTGCCTAATAAATTGACCCTCAAAAACAAATAAAGAAAAAACCCTAAAACTAATAAAAAAATCCAAAGTTGGACAGGGTATCATTAAATGAGCACTGTACTGCTGGTGGGTGTCCCAACTGGTCCTGTAGTCTGGTTGTAATTTGGGAATCATGAAAGTTTCTAAAGATGTTCAATCCCTTTGATTCAGTATTTCCTTTACTTGGTAGCATTTATCCTGAGGGAATAAGCAGAGAGGTGGAAAAATTACATGCAAGGCAGTTGATTATAACATTATTTGTAATAATATTATGTAAAAAGCTTAACAATTGGAACTGGTCAGGGGTGAATCACGCTATATCTGTACGATAGATTACTAAGTAGCCGTGAGACTATCATATCGTGAAAGAGTGCTTATTGACAGTGGGAAATGTTAACAATATATCCACTGTTAACAGTAGTTATCTTTGGGTGGTGTCATTACTGAGCTGGCAGTAACCTCAGACACCATGGAAAGAGATTCTTCGTGGGTTGTAGGACATAAGCCCGGGGGTGATTCTATTTCTGAGGGGATGCAATGGTGTCAGTAAGCAATTGATAAGCTTAAGGACCCAACTCTGGAAAGTGACATGGACTTCACAATAAAATATTGAGTTTTCCCAACTTAAAAAAATGTTATGTATTCATTCGTTTTGCAAATATTTAAGTACCCACCGTATTCAAAATATTATGCTAGGTGCTCTACAAGGAAAGGAGAGACGTCTACGAAGTTTGATAAAGGAATCTCTCTGTCCTCCGTGAGCTTACAGTCTAACACGGGTGCTCCAAACAAGTTTACAAATGACTGTGATATAAAGCAGAACAACGGAGGAGGGAAGGAGCACGTCCAGTTATGATGACAACAGAGAAGACAGTGTCTGAGATGAAACGGAGTCATCTTTTAACCAGTTTCTCTTGCCACAGGGAACACCGGGAATGAGACATGTAAGGATAGTGCAGGGAACAGCATGACCAAGGAGGAGAGATGATACACAAAAGGCTTATTTGGGAAAGCACTAGTTTTCTAATTTGGCTGAAAGCGTGAAGCAGGGTGAGCTAAGAACTGGGAAGGATAGGCTAAAGACAGAGATCAAAAAGCCTTAAATACCCATCTGAGAAATCTGGACTTAATATGTTAGGCAAGTGTGGTTCTTAAAGGTCTCTGAGCAGTCTATTCTGACAATCTGAGAAAATTTGTGCCGACAAGATGAATCTGACTTTCATTATGGGAACAAGGTAGACTAGCTATCCAGAGAAACTCTTCTCATGGCAAAGCAACTCAGCTGCAAGCAAAATATTTGAGAACATCTTTATAAATACATAACTGGGTTGGCAAAATGGTAGGTGAAATCCTCAGCTATCTGACATAGGAAAAAGCATGACTCCAAATGGGTAAGAAAAGGATGAATTGTCATCTGCCAGCTCCTGATTGCCAAGGGCAGGAGGTCAGTAAACTACAGCTCATGGGCCACATCTAGCTAGCCACCTGCTTTGGTAAATAAGGTTTTATTGGAACTCAGTCACATCCATTCATTTTGTATATTGTCAACAGCTGATTTCAGGCTATGATGGCAGACACGAGTAGTTGTAACAGAGACCAGATGGCCTGCAAAGCCCGGAATATTGATAAAGAGTTTGTTGACACCTGGCCTTGAGTTTGGATGGGTTGAGCCTGTGGGATTTGGGAGACAAAGCCAGATGTCTGCATAGAGTGGGATGCCCTAGAAAAGATGAAAAAAATTGGGACCCTAAAAGGTGACACTTCCAGTAGATGGATTAGGAAAATGTTTGCTCTGAAGAGAGAGATGGAGAGGATACTTACTTGCCTGTCTTGGCTGTGGTAGAAAGGAAGGGAAATTTTTCTTTACCATTAGCCCATCCTTGTACATGTCAGAACCCACAATATCTGCATGGGGGTCCAAAAAACTCTTAGCCAAATATTTGGTTTATCCAAGTAATCCTGGCTCGGGAGGGCCTCTTGGTGTCTAAACAAACACCAATCTTTGAATTCTCACAGATGAAGTTCCAAAAAATATAAGCTTCAAATCAAAAAGCACAAGATACATGAGTAAACGCATTAGTAAAAGTAAAACAAAGCAGAAAAAAACAAACATCAGGATGAGACCCACAAAATAGATATTAGAATTATTAGATGCCAATATAAAATATTATGTTTACTATACTGTACTATTTACTACAAGAAATAAGATATCACCAAAGAAAAGAGATTATCAAAAATGACCAACCATATTTAAGAACAACCAAATAGAACATTGAAAATGATAAATGTAATAATTGATATTATACAGTCAATTAATGTTAAAGTAACATATACAGATAGAAACTAATAACAAACTGGAAGATAGATCTGAAAAAATTACACAAAATCCAACACATAGAGACAAAAATAGCAAGTTAAAAAGAGCTAAGAGACACAAAGGACAAAGGAAAAAAGGTCTATTATTCATCTAATCAAAGGTATAGGAAGTGAAAAAAGAACAGGGAATGTAAAATAGAGGTAACAGAAATAATACCCAACAATTTTCTAGAACTAATGAAATACAGCAGTCCTCAGATATAAATGAAAGAACTTCCACAGACCAATTATAAGTAAACTGCAATGCACCAACAAAAAGAAAGGCTTTAAGGGCACCTGGGTGGCTCAGTCAGTTAAATATCTGTCTTTGGTTCAGGTCATGATCTCAGGGTCCTGGGATTGAGCCCTGCTCTGTGGGGAGTCTGCTTCTCCCCCTTCCTTTCCTTCTACCCCACCCCTGCCCATTTGTCCCCTCTCTCTCTCTCTCTCTCTCTCTCAAATAAATAAATAAAATATTTAAAAATAAAGAGAAAGTCTTCAAAGATAGAAAGAAAAGAAAATACCTATAAGAATGGACAGTTAGACTGACAACTAGTTTTTCATCAGTCTTTTATAGAAGACAGGGGGATAATACTTTCAAAGTTCTGAGATAAAAATCAACAATTTAGAGTTGTACATACCCAAAATTATCTTCTAAGAAGGAGGATGAAAAAAAGACATTTTCAAGCAGATAAAAACTGACAGAATTTTCAAACAATGTGTCAATCCTAAAAGAACTTTCAAAACAAACATATTTTAGGAAGATAGAAGAGTAACCCTAAAAATAATATCTGAAAGACAAGAAGGAGTT
This sequence comes from Lontra canadensis, assembly GCF_010015895.1. Lineage (NCBI taxonomy): Eukaryota > Metazoa > Chordata > Mammalia > Carnivora > Mustelidae > Lontra > Lontra canadensis. The sequence goes on along the minus strand of NW_022631019.1, from coordinate 5,289,022 downwards.
ATGATAAATGGTCAAGACTAAGTAAATACAGTTGACCCTTGAAAAACACAGGGGTTGTTCTGTGTGTAACTTTTGACTCCCCAAAACTTAACTACTAATAGCCTGCTGTTGACTGGAAGATGTACTGTTAATGTAAATAGTCAACTAGCAAATGTTTTGTATGTTATATATATATTATATGGTGTATTCTTACAATAAAGAAAGCTAGAGAAAAGAAAATGTTATTAAGAAAATCATAAGGAAGAGGGGGCCTGGGTGGCTCAGTTGGTTAAGCATCTGGCTCTTGGTTTTGGTTCAGGTCATGATCCTAGGGACGTGGGATTGAGCCCTACGTTGGGCTCTGCACTCAGCAAGGATTCTGCTTGTCTCTCTCCCTCTGTTCCTCTTCCCACTCACACTCTCTCTCTCAAATCAATAAACAAAATCTTTTTTAAAAAGAAAGAAAAATCATGAGGAATATATATTTGCAGTACTGTATTTATCAAAAAAAGTCATGTATAAGTGGACCCGTGCACTTATATTTCCAAACTGTGTCGTTCAAGGGTCAATTGTATTGACATATAAGTAATATATAATAATATATTATATATAATAATAAATAATGTCCAATTAGTGGTGCTAAAGAAAAAGAGATTTTAATTCTAAGCAAGAAAATAAAAGTTGGAAGGCAGTCATATGAGTTAACGTGTTTTAAATGTGTTCCTTGTATTTTTCAGGAGGATAAAGATATTACCTTTAGACTTTATTATGGTAAGTATGCATGTCATAATTTCTAGATAACAACTAAAAAGGAGAACTAAAGAATATAATTTCTAAATTGGGGTATGGGATAAGAAAAAATGTAACAACTACCAAAAAAATAAAAAAAAAGAAAGAAAGAAGAAAAAAGAAACTCCTTAGAGCAAGGCAAACAGAAGGTACAGAGTTGCATGATAAAAATAAAAGATAATTATCAGGAAATATGCTAGTAGTCACAATAGATATAAGTGAACTAAACTCTCTAGTTAGAAAACAATTCAAAACAAAACAAAAACCTAGCTCTGTGTTTTTTACAAGACACACCTAGAACTTAAGGAAACCCAAAGATTAAAAAGAAAATTTGGAAAAAAAGTCACCAAAGTACAAACTAAAAGAAAGCCAGTGTGACTATAGCAATACTAAACAAAGCAAACTTCAAAGCAAAAGTTATTACTAGTAGAGGCTCAAGATATAGTAAGAGAATGTTCAATTTACCAGACAGGTTTAACAATTCTAAACTTGTATGCACCTGATAACATAGCCTCAAAATACCTAAGTAAAAATGTCAACAAAATTACCGGAATAGAGTGAAGGAGAATAGACAAACAGCCAGGGGGAAGCCTCTATGATGAGCTACCCAAATCCCCCAGAGGGCTGAAAGTCTTACCTCTAGGATTAGAACCCATATTTGCTGCCAGAAAATAGCCCTTAGCTGTCAATCCTCTTCAGATAGGTGTCAACTGGAACAAAAAAACGAACAAAACAAAAAACTGCTTTGCCCCCAACATTACTCTTCCTCCCAAGGGCAACCCATATCCAATGACCGGCCAAGGGGGTGGAAGGAATAAAAAGACACAGCTCCCTTTCCCAAGCTGGAGGGCCAATCCAGCTCCGAATGTTTCCAGAGGCTCACCTGAGGCCTATCATGAGCCTGCATCACAACTCAGCTTCTCCTGCCCAAATCTGCTCCTTCCTCCTCCCTTCAGGAGATTCCAAAAGCACACTCTAATAAATCACCCTCCACCCCAAAGCCTGCTCCCCAAGGAAACCAATCTGCAACAAATACTCAAGGGGGAAGCACTTGTTAGAAACTGAAAGTGTGGAATTAAAAGTCAGGAAAGAAGGGGCACCTGGGTGGCTCAGTGGGTTAAAGCCTCTGCCTTCAGCTTGGGTCATGATCCCAGGGCCCTGGGATCAAGCCCCACATCAGGCTCTCTGCTCAGCAGGGAGCCTGTTTCCCAGGCTCTCTCTCTGCCTGCCTCTCTCCCTAGTTGTGATCTCTGTCTGTCAAATAAATAAATAAAATCTTAAAAAAAAAAAAAGTCAGGAAAGAAGAGAGGGCTAAAAAGTAGTAGTAAATTGGATGCCCACAGTGAAGCATCCTAGAAAGACTAGAAGACTGAGGAGGACTGAAGGGGGACGCCAAAAGTGTGTGACACTATAGTGTCATCAAGGTCAAAGAAAAGAAAACTTCAAGGTACTTGTAAGTTACAGTGTTAAATGTTTATCCTATAGACAAGAAAATTGTTGTTGCAGATACTCAATGTATACCAAAAACACCCATTTCCCTTTTCTCCTGGTCATTTGTCAGTTTGACCAGAGGAGATCACCACCTCCTCTGCCTTTAGTGGACGTGCTTCAGGTGAGCGGATTCTACCCGTGGTTCTGACAGTGGCCTCATGCTCAGGCTTGGCCAAACAGAACACGCATTCCTGGCCCCTCGGTTTGAACTAATGAAAATCAGGCCCAGAGTTTTTGTTCAAGCCATTAAATAAGCTTCTCCTTCTTCTTCTTCTTCTTCTTTTTTTTTTTAATTAAATGACCCAGAGTTTGCTGGCAGCCATCTTGCCTCAGACCTGCTGGCAGCCATCATGTCACCAAAGAACCTCGAGAGAGTCACCACAAAATAGGACAAAGACAAAAGTCAGAGAAAACCTTGATGGGGTTGACATTGAGCACCTGAAGGAAGCAGTTCCTGCAGACATGCCCCCTTGACTTGTCCATGACTGAAGCACTGAATGCCCCCCCCCTTTTTAATGAATTTGAGTTGGATTTTTCTGTCCCTAACACTGTAAAAAAAAGTCCTGAAACCATGAGGACGAGTATTCCGTATACTCAACTTCATATTCCACTTTTTACACCAAGTGTGATTATGGAAGAATCTGTGGTGTTTGAAAGTAACCGCCTCAGTTTAAACCCACAGTGACCATCTTTGTAACCTTGGGCGTATTACTTCATCTTGGTCATAAACTGGGCGCAGTGACGGCAGGGACTTCACAGGGTTGGGTGAAGGCTTAATTAACGCATATAGGAAAAGCCCTAGGACAGAGCCCACTTCCTAGTAAATGCTATAAAAGCGTTAGTTGTCATTAGTTATTATTATTCTTAATTACAAAATCTGCATACGCATCATTTTAATAGCTGAATAGATATTCGATAGTTTACGTGCCGATAGACCTACAAACAGGCCAGTTTTCACTATTACAAACAACACTGCCTCAAACAACTTTGGGAGGAAAGCTTTATGATTTTATTATTTCCTGAGTGTAGAGCTAGTGAAAATACTGAGTCTCCAAGTTTTTGAAGGAGGCAGAATCTTACAGTCTCGTTATGAACTCTTTTGCATTTTTAGATCAGTTAAGCTTCCTGTGTGCGTGTCTATAATCCCCACCACCCAACATTCTGGGAATGTTTTTCTGGCTCACTGCTCAGTACCTAGCATGGACTGGCACACAGTAGGAGTTCAATAAATATTAATTGGTGAATGAATGAATGAATGTAGGTAGGTAGAACTGGAGAAGTGTTGGCATTTGCTGACTTCTCACAATGCTACTGTGCCTAATCACTGGGTATATCCCCTTGTCCTTGCATTACAGAGAAAATGGTAAAGCCATTCATGTTTAAGCGTTTCTCCCAGAATTTTAAGTTTATGTACAAACTAAATATATTTTTCAAAAGGACACATGCTGGGATGCCTGGGTGGCTCACTTGGTTAAGCATCTGTCTTCGGCTCAGGTCATGATCTCAGGGTCCTGGAATCAAGTCCCATGTCAGGCTCCCTACTCATCGGGGAGTTTGCTTTTCCTGCTCCTTCTGCCCCTCCCCCTGCTAGAGTGTGTGCTCTCTCTCTAATAAATAAAAATCTAAAAAGAAAAAAAAGAAAAGACACATGCCTATGGATGTTTATGAGTATGGGTTTATAAGAAGATGCTCATAGATTTTTAGCAACTTGTTACCTTCCCTTCAGAGATGCTGAGATCCTTCCTGCCCCCAGTGTATCTCCCCAAGGATTTCTGGTGCCTGAAATTTCACTATGGCAGACCCTCTTCCTTGGCATAAGCTTTTACAGCCCCTTAAGTGGAAATACTGCAGATCAAGTAAGACATTTGATCTTCTAAATCGTTTACGCTCCTGGAATTTAACAAAATAACCTCCCAGGCAAATTGAATCATGTACACTAATAAGCAATGGAGAATTTTGGAATCTTGCAAAGATTCCAAAGATATACTCAGTGAGTACACGACCAGCAATCACAATGAGAATATAGCAATAATGATAAAGACAGATATTGTTACTGAACGCTGATGTTCTAGGCTATGTTCTAAACACTTTCCCACATACAATCTCATTTCTCTGGCCCAGGACCCTATAGAGTAGGAACCACTGTTATCACTGTCCTACAAAAGTGAAGTAAGAGGTTGAATCACTCAGCTGGTGAGAAAGTTAGCATGTAAGCCCAGAGCCTGGGTTTTTCACTGCCCCAGATTTCTTATTCTCATTCTACCCAGAATAAAAGAAAATATCTGTCACTGAGGGATCTATCTGGTAAGATAATAGCAAATTATTTCAGAACTAAATCCAAAGAAGTAACTTCTCAAATTTTTCTTTTCCTGTGCAACAGCTTTGTTCTCCATGTATGCTGTGCGTGCTGAGCGATTTGCTTGTGTCTATATCAACATGTCTCTTCTGTGTTGGTGGCAGTGAAGGAATGAAACAGATTTCTGAAATCTCTTAATGAAGGGTTTACGTTAATATTTTTTATTAATTTATTAATTTATTAATTTATTTATCTGGCAAGGGACTAGAGCGCACCCTACTGGCCAGCTAATAGGAAATGCACCACTTGCTTGGAGGGAAACATAATGCTGAACTTTGAAGTTAAATCAGATTCATGTTTAAAAGAAACCTGAAAAACACTGTCTCAAAAAAATCCACATATTCAGTTAATGCACCTATTGGACACTAAAAAGTTTTAATAGTTCTAAGTTCCAGAAATGGGCTAGAACTGGAAATACAATAATCACTAAAATAGCATCAAAAGTTCTTTAAGGGAGAATGAGGTCAATGAAAAGTGATTTAATTTAAAAATAAGAAACTATACAAATAGCCTCTCTAAAATTCATACTATGAAAAAGGCTGAGTTTACTGTTTATATGTTTTTCTTTTATCTCTCTCTCTCTCTCTCTCTCTCTCTCTCTTTTTTTAGGGGAAAAATCTAAGAAGGAAGAGGAGTATCCCTACCCACAGAAGGGAAAAATGGAAGTTGTAAAGAGATCTTTTTCCGCTTAATTTTTCAACTGGTTGCTACCGTTGGAAGCGCCATGGAGACTTCCCTGGGCTGTGGTGGCCTTCATGAAGGAATCCTGGCTCTTACCAGCCTGTAGGTTTTGCAGTAATACACAAAGGTTATTGGATATATAAATATGTATCAGTGCCCAGATGTCCCTAAGTCATAAAGGGGCCTACTAACAAATGACTCCTAAGAAATTCAATTCTTCCACTGTTGTGTATTTTTTTACTGCACACTTAGCTATAAATTAGTAAAAAAAGAGAACTGCATAGTCACATTTAGATCATGAATAGACAAAAGTAAACAGTCTAGCACTAAGAAGGCGATTCAGAACGTGTCTCACTTAAAAGTATTTCTTTATAAACAACAAAGAAACATAAAACCGTCTACAATCAAGAAGAATAACGCCAAAACGTGTATTCTCTTCCGCAGGATTCAATATTTGAACATAAATTTGGAAAGCTTGTAAGGTCCCTGTTCAGTATGCTCCTGCTTACCTACGACTTGTGGTCTTGCTAGACAGGAGGAAAACGAACAATGTCTTTAGAAAAGCAGTGTCTGTGATTCTATGGTTTCTGAGCCAGAACCTCTCCTTGTTCTTACTTCAAGGATAGCTTCTTCTTACCCTGAAAAACAGGCAAGTGCAAAGAGACAATTTAGGTCAGTGTGATGTAAGTCTAACATTTTAGATGTTATGTTTGGTTTTTTTTAAATTAAAAAACAATCAGCTAATAAAAATTCCTTGGGAAGTACATCAAGATTAAATGGACTCTGAGAGATATAAAAAAAATTGTCTGACTTCAACCTTCTTATTGGAGACAATTTAAAACAAGTTAGGTTCTGTACAAAGAGAATATTTTTACCCTAAACCTCTAGTCTAGTGTTCTAATCTGTTAAAAGTCAAAGAATGATCACTTGATGAACACAATATGCTAATATTTCACGCTGCTTAGAATTTTCCAAAATAGTCTACGATATCATTGACATGACCACGTTATTACAAAATATCACTAACAGACTATTAGATAAAAGATTTGTGGGGTTTTAAGTCTATGCATGCAATCCAGCCACAGGTGAGCAAGCTTATCACATGAACATAATTGTAAGCAAAATTCAGTAAGCAATCAACTCTGTTTTTTTCCCCCAAAATGAATAAACCAAGTTGTTGATTCTGCACATTTAAAATAGATCGGAAGGAAAAAAATGGATTAATCATATATTACTCGTGTTTTTATGATTTCTGATAATTTACCAAAACAGCACACCAGACAGTTCACAACCATATAACGAGTATCTTGTTGATCTTTTCACTAAGGAAGGGGTGTGTTTGGTGGTTGCTCTGGTAATTATCACTGGTAATGAATAGGGGAATGTAAAAGCATGCCAATAAGGCCAAAGCACAAATTACAACTGTATTGTAGTGGCTTGAAATAGCGTAACGAGGGTTCCTTTTGGATGAAACTTGAGCTCATCTAGGTCCCCATTCAGTAAATGCTGCACTGTGAGGTCTGAAAAGATGTTCTCTGGCAAATTCTCAGGCTGGTCCTTTTGGTACACTGATAACAGCATATGGGTAAGTCTTAAGCATAAATGAAAGCAAAATGGGGGGAAACAATCTGGGCAGATTTTCTGTGAATCAAAAAACCGAATTTGGTTAAGAAAACCAACACGGAGTTGTGACTAATTTCCATCATCCTAAAATAATAATAACGGAGGGCACTGAGAAACATCATATTTGGAATAATTGAATTGTTGATAAGTAGCAGAGGCATGAAAATGACCCATGAGCCCCTGTAGGCCAGAGGAGCCCATCAGAAAGACCAGAAAGAGTAGAGCTCTCTGCTAAACATCTGTTTATCTTGCAACTGAAAAGGGCAAAGGAATCCTTCAGATGTGTGTGTGTGTGTGTGTGTGTGTGAGAGAGAGAGAGAGAGAGAGAGAGAGAGGGAGGGAGAGAGAGAAGGCATCGAATTCAAAACTGGGCCTTTGAATTAAATTTAAAAGAATGTAAGTAAATAGTGGGGGAGAAAAGGCAATCATTTCACGGAGTGCGTAAGTTAATAGTTAACCTGAAAATGAGGTCACAATCTCATTCCATATGTTAAACTACCCCAATTAGGTAGTGCTGAATGTGTAACTCTCAGGCACAACTGCCGAAACCGAGAAGGGGCTCTGCAAGACGGACGAGGTCAGCCGGAGGTCCGTGGCCTCTACTTAATAGAGAGGACCATTCAGGGGACTGTTCTAGTTAAAACTGGAGGGTTTCTGTCTGTTTGCTTTTTTTCTTACTTTAGTTACTCTTGGTTTGTTATCATTTGTATTATTTATTTTACGGTTAAACTGTAAGCCTAAGTTGCATCACCGTCGCGGGGAGAAGCCTCCTCCCGCAGGCTTTCCGGTGTTTCGTCCTTGGGCATCACTGGCCGCCCGGATGCCCAGAGATGCTGAGAGCGGCATGGGTCTAGTAAGTCAACACCGGACTGGAGACTGAAGGAGAGGCCGGGTAGGGTTGGGGGTGCTTTTTATGGAAGCCCATAGGGTGCCCCGGGCAGGTCAGCTGCCACCAAAGGCTGGCCTCGGTTTTCCGGCATGTGGTCCGAGGAGAGGGGCTGGGCAGACCCGCGTTCAGCGGTCCCAGCAAAGGCCCTCAGCAGGGTGGCCTCACTGCCCCTCAAGGTCTCACCCTGCCCTATGCTGTCCCACGCTGGGCAACTCTGTCCCTCGACGTCGCTTGCTTCCCACACTGTCCGTCAATGCTCCACTCTGTCCATGCTGCCCCCCCTACGCTTCGGCCCGCAGGCTTCCCGGTGCGCGCGGGCCTCCTGCCTGCAGAGGCTCCACTGGCCTTGGCCCGGGCGTCCCCCGCCACCCCGGCAGCGGCGACGGCCTGTGGACCCGGTTACACGCGCCGAACCCCGGCCCGCCGGGGCCAGAAAACGACGGGAAACCCCGCGCGACGCTCGGCGCCCCCTTTAGCCGGGCGGAACGCGGGCTGAGGCCGAGCTACCCGCACACATTCAGCGTCAGGATTCTGGGGCCTCGGCAGCTGCTGCTCCGCTCGCGCAGAGCTGAGGCGCGGAGGCCGCCGCGGCCCAAAAACGGCCCCCTCGGAGACAAAGGCGCCATCCCCGGGACCGCGCGACGCCGGTGGACCCCACGCCCTCGCCTGGGCCGCGGCATCGCCCCTTTAAGCGGCGCGCGGCCGGGATTGGCTGAGCGGGGGAGGTGGGGCGCTGCATGTCGACGTCACGGCCCCGCCACTGGCATATATTGCGGCGTCGGCTGCCGCGCCGACGGCGGACGAGTGCGAGCGGGGAGTGCGAGCGGGGTGCGGCGGCCAGCCAGTGGCGAGGCGCCTGCGCGGTGTCTGGGCCCCTGAGCCCGCGGCGCTGAGCCAGCCGGGACGGACATGCGCGGGAGGGCGCCGTGGGGCAGCCGCGGCTCCGCGGGGGTAAGGGGCCTGCCGGGGACGCTGCGCGAGGGCCCGGGCTTCGGGGGCGGCCGGCCGGGGTCCTGCGCTGGTGAGGCTGGCGGCGGCCTCGGCGTCCCCCCTTCCACAATGGGGCTGCGCTGCCCCGGCGCGCACCGTGTTCGGGTCAGCCCCGTCCCGAAGGCTGTGCTGGGGGGTGGCCGGCCCGCGGCCCCTCTGCTCGGTCTCTCGACGACGACGGCCGTCCCCGGTCAGGGCCCTTGAGTAATTCCGAGCCCCCCCTCCTCCTGTCTCAGAAACGCGATCCTTTGGTCGGAGCGTCCTAATTACTGTTTCCGAAGGAATGGGAGTGCAGAATTCTGTGTGCGGAACGTGACTGCTTATTGGGTGTTTTTCGTGTGTCTGTGCGTGTGTATTTATATGTATATCACAGCCTCGTACAAATTAGATGACTTCTTAACCATGATTGGTGCTGTATCGGTGCTTCCTAAGTCTTTATTAGGATTTCGTCATTGCTTGAAAGGAACCAGTCTCTTACCTGATAAAAAAATATATATATATGAATAGATTGTTAGTCATAAACTTAAGTGCAGTCAGAATAGACTGTAGCTTTAAAAGAGATGTGTTGGTGACTTTAGGTACACCTGCAACACAGGTAGGGCCGGACTGGTTTCTAAGCAACTGTCAGAGGTGAAGAAAGGTGAAGTTAAAATGCGTTGTGGTTTTTTTTTTGGTTTTTTTTTTTTTTAACCCCCCTGAAGAACAGTATTCTGCACGTTTTTCAGCTTTTATAAATCTGTAAGAATGCGAAGGGTATGCGTTTGTTGAGGATACTGAAACATTCGCCATACCAAGTCTTGCTTTTTTTTTTTATTCCCCATTTCTGTAATATGGTTTTTAGCAAAGTTTTACTTAAACAGAGACAGGAGGCCACCTACCCATTTCAGAAACTGACCAAATTTTGCTAAGCAAAGTAAAAGTTGGCTTCTTGTTAATTGTGCTGTGATTGGTTACCAGTAGGTACTGCTGTCTTTCCCAGTTATTAGCAGATTTGAAGAGAAGTACATACAGCTTTTAGCCTGAACTTCAGACCCTATTTGTCAGCTCCTTCCCTCCACACAGAGGCTTATTTTCAGCTGCCTGTCTCCGTGATAGTAGGGGCTAGAGGTCCTGGGCTAAGGATTTTAACCTGGCATGTATTAGATTGTGAACTCCTTCAGGGCAGGAACTCTTCTGTACAGCTTCTGTCTCGCGCAGCCTTGCACATAGTCGATGGTTGATAAATAATTGCATGGAAGCATATATTACGTCTCAGCAGGATTGGACCAGTCTCTGATAAGGGTGGGAAGCAAATCTTTCTTTATGGCTGTTATGAAATGTCTGAGTTACTCGTATTTTCGACAGATACATAAAACTACTGTTTCGATGAATTGTGTCTCCTCCTTTCAGTTCACAGTAGGCGCTGGTCACTCTTGCTCTGAGAATTTAATTATACTGTAGTCTTGAGTTTTTGTGTGAAAATGACTCTTAACTGCTGCTCCACAGAAGGTGAACCAGATAATACTCCCTTTCAGCTAATACTAATGGTAGCTTTTAAAAGCAAGTTGCCTAAATTACAGGTACAATCTAACATGCTTGAAACTGACCTGAATGTCTGCATACCATCAGGTTGCTTTAGAAAGGTGAGCAGAGGAGGGAAAGGTGGTGCCAAGGGTAATTCCAGGAATTTGAATGTCATCAGCTCCCTCTGCCAGAGAAACAGCTCTGCTTTTAACCTCAATAAATTTGAATTGGTACCTCATCATCGGGATTCCTTTTGCATCTTTTGGTGCTGGTGTTTGGCCATGCTTCAGAAAAGCTAACGAATAACCTCCTGGGTACTGGGTAAACAAGATCAGCTGTGGCATTCGGGCATAATTCGCACAGCATAAATGCGTGCTCTGTAAAGGTAGATAAAACTGGTGAGTTTCAGGGTTCTGAATGTTAGCTAGCATAATAGAGAAATTTGCTTTAAGACAGGGAAAAGTTAGTGTGAGACTCAGACTTCAGAAGGGGAAAAGGATTCTGTAATTTGGAATCATTGTTGATAGTTTAATACAATTCCTCATACTATAAAATGGGGCAGTTGAATCCTCCAAGCCTCAGTGGACATATTTGTAAAATATGAGGCTCTGGCTACGTGAGTTTACTCCTTTTCCACTCCACAGTGCCATGATTCAACATTTCAGGGGAAGCAGTAGGAGGGTAAGGATGAGAAGACATTGAAGTTCTCCTTGAAGACCCACAGAATATGAAACCTGGCCAGGTACAGATTATTTAAAATAATCTGTATTTTATATCCTCTTCGTGGAATGTTCTTCTCATGGCTGCCTCTTTCTCATCATTAAATTTCAGTTTAAAAAGTCACCTAGAGAGGCCTGCCCTAACTGCCCTTGTCAATCCGGCCTCCCCACCCTGTCCTCCTGGGGAAGTTCTCACAGTCTGAGACTGCTTGTTGTCAGAGACTGAGGCTTTCCCAGACAGCAGGCACGTCTCCTTCACTACCATAGCATCTACTCCAGAATAAGCACTTGAGAACCACTTGTGGAAATAACTCATCCTTGCCCTCTAAGAATTTGTGAGTGAGACCCCGTGTGTGGAGCTCCCATTCCCATCTTAACAGGTGACTCGCTCTGAGGTCTTGAGCATTTCGCTTAGCCATCCCTGCATCAGTTTCCCCACTGATAAAGATTAGAAAGAGAAGTGAGGTTGGGGTGCCTGGGTTCCTCAGTCAGGAAAGCGTCTGACTCCTGACTTGGGGTCAGGGTCGTGAGATTGAGTCTCGAGTCTCCCCCTCCTCCCATCGGGCTCCACACTCAGAGGGAAGTCTGCTTGAGATTCTGTCTCTCCTCTGCCCCGCCTCTTACTCATGCTCTCTCTCTCAAATAAATAAAATCTTTAAATAAAAAAAAAAAGAAAGAAAAGGAAAAGGAAGAACTGAGGTTTCTGCCTAGAATGAAGAGACCGTGGAGAGGAAAGGAGTGAAAGTGTAGCGGGGGAGTGCTGGATTAGAGGCCGGAAGAGCCTCCCTGGCCTTGCTGCTGACAGGAAGGTGTTTGGCCTCACTTCCTCATCTGCAGGCACAGAGTGTAATCCCTGCCTCCTCTGACAGGGATGTTGTGGGGATCCGGTGAGATGATGTGTCGGAAAGTACTTTGTAATTTATAGAGTGCTTTGCAAAGATAAGATATTCCATCATTAGATTCCAGACTAAAATGGAGCCTGATTGTAATGGCATTACATGGATCCATGCTGTGAGAGGGTGTTAAAAGGAGGCCCCTTGGGTATCTATAGGGACACCTGGGTAAAGACAGACCTGCGTGATACCAGGTATCGTGTTGTAACGGGGTGTGTAGTGCTGGGGCATCAGTGTGTCCTCAAAGATTAAGGGCTTGGAAAGAATTGCTCCAGGTAGTTACAGAGTGTAAAACTGATACCTTGACCACCCTTCCAGAGGATACACAGGCTAAATCTGCAATTTATAACTTTCATAGGAGGATTTGATGGAGCTGAAATAAAATAGGAACTTTCATAGTCTAAGGGTTACCCAAGAAAAACTATTACCAAGTAGCAAATCCCCAGAAAAGTCTGTCTGAGCCACCCTGAACACAGGCCTTGTAGTGGGTCAGATCTTATTCCCAGTTAAGAGCCTGAGGGGCTCCGAGAGGCCAGGTGGTGTGCACAGCAAGGGCCTGGCTTAAGTCTCTGGGCCCCACCGTTGACCTGGAGCGAGTTACTTAACTCGATGTGCCTGCAGTTCCTCAGCTGTAAATGAGGGTCATAATAGTAACCTGCCCCACAGGGTTGTTGAGAGGATTAAATAAGTTATACATCACTTAGAATAATGCCTGCCAGATAAGTTCCCAAGAATTAGTTTATTTTTTGTACTGGTTTTATGTTCCTTGTAACAACCTGGTGTTACCCCATTGGGTGACTCCAGTGCTCATTAAGTACATTTCAAGTTTCAAAGACTCCCTTCCCATCATTGGATTATTGTGCTCCTTGTTAAGATTAGAATAGAACCCACGTATTTTTTCCATTTGGAAATCTATTATGTGTATGTCTAAAAGGAATAATATTTTGCAATCCCGTGCGTGTGTTGCTCCTGACCATAGCATCTGTAGGAAGAGCACAAAGGACAAGAGCCTGCGTCCCTGCCGTGGTATCCTTCTGCCTCTGCGCGAAGGCCGCGTAGGACACCAAGTGAATCAAAAGGCTATTGATGACGATGGCCGTGGAACGAATAGGTTTTTTGTTAGTTTGCTGTTTCTTAAAATACTCAGCTAGAAAATACTCTGAATTATTCCACAAATTATGTCACTCAGCTTTGCTTTTGACAGTTGGAAGATAAATTATTTTTCTTGTTGCCCCAGTTTTTACCACTTCCAGTGGACTGTTCTGTGCTGGCCCACTGAAGGGCGGATGGATGCTGCCGGACACGAGATGTCCATCCTCACCCCGCAGAGCGGTGTTGCCCTGGGTCCTGAAACCCTCATGTTTACCTTGAATTCATACAGGAGCATTTCAGTGACCTTTTTTCCTGTGACTTAACATGAAAGATGTGAAGTCCTCTGTGCTCTTCATGTGAAGGCCATGCATGTGGAGGATGTAATGTAATGTAGCAGGGGATCGTTAAGGAAATTTCTGCCTGCCTCCTCCTCTCTTCCCCCAAATCATGGTCTGTTAGGGTGAAATCCAAGAAAAACCCTGAATTTGGGCCTTGGAGTGTGAAGAGTCCTTTAATCAGTAAGTCTTCTCATGCTATTAGTCAAAGCGAAAACACTAGATGTTCAGTGTGTCAAACAGCTGAGCTGCTAAAGCTTTAGACATGAATCACAGTAAAAATGATGGGATTTTAGTTTTGTTTTAATATTCTCAAAGGTGATTATTTTAGGCATTTTCAGACTAAAGGTAAACGTGCAGGTGGTGGTTTCTGTGGGGAGGATCTAAAATCATGGAATTAAAAAAAGTTTTTTTTTTTTTTAATAAAAAATAAAATCATGGAATTTGTCACGTTCCAAAATCAGTTTTTAGTTTTTTGTTTTTGGTTTTTGTTTTTTAACAAATCTTGGCTCTGAATAGGAATATCTTCTATCTCTTTTGGTAAGGAACTAGTCATGTAGGTGGTTGTTAAATAAGGTTGAAAAGACCATTTATCACCCTGAATAAACAGAAATCAGGTTCTAAAACCAGATTGAAAGAAGGAAATTACATCACACTTTTAAATAAGGAAGCACTGGGCAGAACTGGGTGAGTTGTATGACAAAAATGTGCCCCTCCTCCTCTTGGGGATTGCTTTTGAGATTTATTAATGAGATCTGCTGGAAGGTAAGCACATCTAGGTTACAGTCTTAAGGTAGCCTGGTTTAAAAAAAAAAAAAGTTTCAAAGTGACTTTCCTCAATATAAAGGCATGTGATTTCACTTCAATAAAGCATCTGTGGTATGCTTTTTGGTGTAGCCTTTTTTGGTTTTGTTTAAGGAAAGTGACTTTAGCAACTTTAGCAACAAGAACAGTAGGTGAAGGAATAGTGTGGAAGAGAAGGTGAAATTCATTATTTTCAGAAAGCCCCCCCACCCCCCCACCCCGTGCTTAGGTGAATGTATAGTAATAGAAACCAACTGAGAAAGTTACATTGTCAATCACTTAAGCTTAGAGTTTTCACCCAGTCTGTATACTGTCCACTTCAGATTTTGGAAGTCAATGTAATGAGAATCCCTTGCCTGCTTCTTACCTAAATTTGTCACATTATTAGGAGGTGTCAGCCCATGTTAGGTTTATCCCTTAGTTCGTCACTGATTTACAGGAAACAGGAGTCTGTCATGTCATTATTTTTTTTAGAAGTGAGATGACTTTTTTCTTAATATCCGTTTAGTAAATATTTATCAGAAATGAGTGACGCCAGGATCTACACAGGAGGTGGGGAAAGTCCCCAAAGATTTGGAGGATGGGCAAGAAGACACAAAATAACCCAAGAACATGTGCATCTGTCCTGGCTCAGGTTATGAAAAAATGGTGCCTGTGGGAGAAGCGGCATCCTTGCAGACCCTGAACTAGTTTGGGAAGGGGGCGGGGGGTGTGAAGTAAGTGACAGGAGTTTGGTTTATAGTGTTGCAGATGCCAGAGGGCCATCCAAGTGGAAAGATAACCACCAGACAATAGGAAATGCAAAGTGGAAGCTTGAATCAGGGCTGGAGTCAAGACTAAGGAGATGGAGGAGTTGTCTCGTAGTCGCAGAAGTAGATCCAAACTCCAAGAGCGGGGTGGGGGAGGGGCAGTTGCAGGGAGAGCAAAGCAGAGGATGGCTGCAAGAAACAGATGGTTTCAGGGGGTACTACTTTTTGTCTTGAAGTTGAAAAAAAAAGTGAGGTTAGTAGGAAACAGTAGTTCACATCTGGGATTGGTATTTAACTGCGCTTCTGACACACCGAAAAGGCTAAAGATTAGTTGATGAATTTTAGGGAAGTTCTTTTGCCCAAGGTCATTCCGATCCTGTTGGACACCGCGCTGCCTCTGTTCACATCCGCTCTCATAGTTTGCATTTCATAACAGAATGCCGTCTTGTGCAGAGAGATGCTGATTTCCCCACATAGGGCTGTTCTTGCTGTTGCTTGCCTCCTGAGCTGTCAGGGAGAGCTGGCTTTGTGGTTGACACAGAAACAAAATTTGAAACACTTGAGCATTAGTGAAATGTCACTGGACCTGTGGGTTTCTTTTTAACTTGAGCTTGGCCAGGCTGATCCCCCCCACCCCCCCGCAAACCCAGGAGGTTATGTACTGCAGACTTGGGGAGCTTTGAGAGAGGCGTGGAAGACTTGTAGGTAGCTGGCATTCCCAGGAACATGCCAAAAACATTTGCTTCCAAACCTACGGCAGCTCACCCTTCCTGGGCCTATAGTTGGAAGTTATTTTCCGAACGAGAACATGCAGTTATGTTTCCCTCCTGGCTTCTCCCAAGCAAGCAAGTAGGAAGTTCGGACAGTTTCATAACGTCCCATTCACAATTCCCCATTGAAATGTAGAGGCAGGTCACCTTCTATGAATACACAAAGACACTATTGTGGTCAGAAGTGAGCTGGCTTAGTGAACACAATTCTTTTTATACTAAAAAAAATTTTTTTTCTTAAGAAAGCTAACAAGTAGGTGATGGAAACAATGAATAAAAAATAACTTTCTAGAACGTATACATAATTCGGAGGGGCTGCCGAAATGTGAGTTTAGAATTCCGAGGCCATTCCAGCAGAGGCGATAGTTACACAATCATTCTGTTGAAAGCTAAGATTTAGATGGCATTAGGAGGCTGACACGCAGTAATTACGAGGAGCACTTGCTGGCCTGCAGACAGGTGGGGGTTGGGCCTCCAGAAACCCCCGCAGCATTTTCCTGTAATCTGGATGAGCGATCTCCAAACGTGTGCTTTCAAACTACTTAAATACCATATTCTTCTTCCTATCTTGGCCTTTCATTTTTACATCACCACAGATACTTTCCCTGTGGTCTTGCCTGAGCTTGTAGGGTGCTGGGGGGCGGGGAAGCATCACATGCCACCAGGCCAGGTGCCCAGAGGGAGTACCGAGTAGTGTGTTCTAAAAAATGTTGTTGTTAGTTTTCTATAGCTCTCCTTAATCCAGGTAAAATAAATGTGTGTTTCAAGCCTCTGAAGACCAAAAACAAAAAATAAGGTCTCTCGATAACTTAGGTTTCTTAAATGGTGGGATTTCCCCCCCCCCGTTCTTCTTAACAGTATGTCTTTGAGAGACTCATCACAGGAAAAGAAAGCTTGACTATTTGAAATAATATTTGAAAGCTACTTAAGTCTCTGCCTCATGTATCAGAGCAGCTGGCTTTGGGAGAGTAAAAAGCCGAGGATCAGTAATGGCCCCATCTTCACTTTGTTTCCGAAACATTACTGTCTTTCCATTTCTTTGTGCATGAACAACAGTAAGCACTTGCAGAGTGTTTTTTAGATCTGTAGCTAAAAAAAAAAAAGACCCCTGTACATTCCCTGTACAGGAACCCACATATCCCTGTATGTTAGTTGACCCTGACCGTGGCAATGAGGAGATGGTAGGGTCTGGTCGTTCCCGCAGCCAGCAGTCACTTGCTGATGTTCCACGTAGTGATGAGTGATGACTGCGACCTAGCCTCTCTCCTGGACTCCCAGTCTAGTGGGTGACAGATCTGTCCCTGATACAGATGACCTGTGAACCTCCTTCTCCATCCCCCAGAACGCCCCCAGTGCTCGGCAAACCACCCGGCTCTGGGCAGCTGCGCGCATGCTCGGGGAGAGCACTAGAGTGTTAGGAAGCGTCTGTGCTCATCCCAGAAGGGGTCAGTGTTACACAGAGTTGACAGATCACATCCTAGTGTCTCAAAGGAAAAAAAGCCTCAACTTAACTCTAAGGAAGTGTGAAGATGCCAAGAAAGCAGAGCCAGATGCTAGAAGACTCCTCCAGCAAGAAGGTGTTGGGGGAGCTACTGGTTGACCCCAGACACGGCGCACCTGATGAGGGACATTGAGGAACTGCTCACATTGAGGAACTGCTAAATCAAGAAAAGGCACTTACTTAGCCTCTGTCATCCTTGCCTTGCAGGAGGCAAGGCATGAAGCAGAAGGCACTTGGTATAGGAGAATGTGAAGAAAGTGCCTTTAAGTTTGTCTTTCAAAGGGAGGAGGAAGCTGTCCCAGGCCTCTGCTGAAGCCCATAACCTTGCAGAACTTAATTTTTACAGGATAATGGAAATTAGGATGCTCCTATCTAGCGATTTCTTTATTCTCGAAGAGGTGGTAACTGGAGAATTTGTCCTCCCGGGGCCAACCCTGAACTGCAGAATCCAAACAAATGCTAGGTCGTGGGGAGGTCTGCTGCCACCATAGGATCTCTTGTTCAGTTGAAGCCTTGGGTTTTAGTGAATGTCGGTTCTGCGGGACTGAAAACAGTGATTTCTGAAATGACCCTGTTGGCTTGGGGGACAGGAAGCTCCTCGCGCTTCGGCAAGTGAGCAGGACTTATCATGCAGCTGTTGGGCTGCGGTGGGAGATGGGCTTTTGCTCGCCGTGGATTATTCCTCACTTTGCAGAAAGCATGCAGAGCTTTGATTAGTATCCCCGTCCCCCCCCCCCCCCCCCCCAGTTGCTCAAAGTGTCCACGTTTAAGTAGTGCCATGACCATGAGAAGTAAGGATGAGTTTGTGCCAAGAGGTCGGGATCGAGTGAACGTCTATACAGTTTTCTGTCCCAAATGCCCAGGGATATCAGAGGATATTAGCTCTCTATGGGTATTTCTGAATTGTTTGTTCACCCGGCTCTTCTCTGTCCGCCTCTGCGCAGGGAATGCAGGCTACTGGTTGACCACAGATCCCTCGGCCTCAAGCGTGGAGACCTCCCAGAGGAAGACACCATGTCCACGGCAGGAGTTGCTGCTCAGGAGATTAGAGTCCCATTAAAAACTGGATTTCTGCACGATGGCCAAGCCATGAGGACCGTGAGGACCTGCTGGGGCAGCCGCAGTGAGTTTGAAAAGTAAGCGCAGGACAGAACGGCCCGAGAAGTCCAAGCCCTGGTGTTCGGGTGAGCTGGAGACTAGCACGGCTCCTTGTTAATGACCAAGATTTTCCTTTCCTTTCAGCCACTTTTTGAACATTGACCCGATCACAATGGCCTACAGCCTCAACTCCACGGCCCAGGAGCACCTCGCGTCTCTCGGTACGTGTCCCCGAAACGCGGTGGGGGGGCGGGGGGGGGATGGGCCCGCTGCTCCTGCAGCTCCGTGCCAGAGCGAGGAAGCCGCCCGAGCCCTGGTGGCAGCAGGCCCTGAAGAGAGCCGCCCTGCTCTCCAGCCCCCTGCCTTCCTCCTGAGTCGGCGGGGCCCTGACGGGACCCGTTTGTGGAAGCGGGACCTTCCACAGTCGCTGACGTGGCCCCAGCTCTGGTCCACACGTTGCTTGCAGAGACCTCGGAGGAGATCCGTCCTCTCCCTCACGAGTGTCGGGCACACATCCGTGGGCGAGCAATAGTGTCCGTGGCGACAAGAGACCGAGGAAAGTGTGTGACGTGCCGCCCGGCAGTTGTGACGCGGACACTGCGCTCCTTAGATTGCTGTCAGGGGCCCCGAGCACACCACGTGCAGGTCCCCGCGCCCCTGACGTCCCGCTGGGCTGCTGGTGTGGGCCCCGGTGTCCCCCGACGCGGCCCCGGTGTCGCATGACGCGGCCCTAGCCTGCCTCGCGTCGCCGCCGCTCTTCCCGTGGCCGGGCCGGTGTGGCGCGGTCGTCCGGAAAGGATACGCTGCTCGTGGTCTGCGAGGTTCGCGCGCGTCACCAAACCTGCCGCGGGGTGTGGGGTGTGTGGCTGTGCCCCCGCGCACGTCCGGGGCAGATGGACCAGATGATGTGCCCTTTGAAGCAGGTCCCGGGGGGCCGCCATCTTCTGGCGCCTCGTCGGCGGGTGGCTGTCCCCGGGGTGTTCTTGGCCGGCACCGTCGCGCATGCGCTGCCTCAGCAGAGAGCCCTGAGCGCAGGGGGGCGGGGTTGGGGGGGCTTCGGCCTGGAGCGGCGGGGGAGGGGCAGCACGACGCGCTTGCGCGCCCCTTCCTGAGCCCCCTCTCGTTGGCTGCAGGGCACGCGGCGATGCCTGCCGCGAGGGACGGCCCCGCTCAGAGGCCCAGCCTGGCCCCTCTCGTCATCCCCCCGGGCGAAGACGGCGCGCAGCGAGGAGAGGAGCGCGTGGTGTGCGGTTTGCGGCGGCTCTCGGTGAACGGGCTGTGCGCGTCCCCTCCGCTCACCCCCGGGAGGAGCCCCCCGTCCCCCTTCCCCTGCGCGGCCCTCTGCGACCGGGGCTCGCGGCCGCTCCCGCCGCTGCCCATCTCGGAGGACCTCTCCCTGGACGAGGCCGACTGCGAGGTGGAATACCTCACCAGCTCGGACACCGACCTGCTCCTGCGAGACTGCGCGCTCTCCGGCTTCAGATACGACGTCCCGGGCCGGCGCAGCTTCCGCGGGTGTGGACAGATCAACTACGCGTACTTCGACACCCCGGCGGTCTCCGCGGCCGACCTCAGCCAGGCGCCCGAGCCGCACGGCGCGGTGCAGAGTTCAAATCCTCCCCCGCCCCAGAGCCACCGGAGACTGCGACGGTCGCATTCGGGACCGGCCGGCTCCTTCAACAAGCCCGCCATAAGGGTGTCCAGCTACATACACAGAGCTTCTCCCAACTCGGACGAAGACAAACCCGAGGTGCCCCCCAGGGTCCCCATACCTCCCCGTCCCGTGAAGCCGGATTACAGAAGGTGGTCAGCAGAGGTTACTTCGAGCACCTACAGTGACGAAGACAGGCCTCCCAAAGTACCGCCGAGAGAACCTTTATCCCGCAGTAACTCGCGCACACCCAGCCCCAAGAGCCTCCCGTCTTACCTCAACGGGGTCATGCCTCCCACGCAGAGCTTCGCCCCCGACCCCAAGTACGTCAGCAGCAAGGCCCTGCAGAGACAGAACAGCGAAGGATCTGCCAATAAGGTTCCCTGCATTCTGCCCATTATCGAAAACGGGAAGAAGGTCAGCTCCACGCATTATTACCTACTACCTGAGAGACCCCCGTACCTGGACAAATATGAAAAGTTTTTTCGGGAAGCAGAAGAAACACCCACAGGCCCCCAGCCCCGGCCCCTGTCTGCTGACTGCGGCGTCGTCCCAGCCGCAGACAAGCCGGACCCAAAAACAAAACTGGACCTCGGTGGCCACATGAAGCGTAAACACTTGTCCTATGTGGTTTCTCCTTAGGCTCTGCGGTCGTGGTTCAGCAGGGGCTCCCTGGGAGCAGATGGTTCGCAAGCCACTCTCCCGTTCAGTGGAGGTTCACAGGGGAGTGTTCCAGATCGCAGAGCAGAATAGCTGAACCCTCCGTCTTAGAGGGTCAGAGCAGCCACCAGGGGCCTCAGGCTGGGAAGCCCTGATTTTGTTGGCGTTGCAGGAAAGTCTGTTCCAGCCTGGAATGTAAAGCTGTGCCGTTGGGGAGGGAAGGCTGGGGAACCTTCCATGTGTGTATACATTAGAGACCTATAGAAGCCTGTGTGGCAGCCGTGGGCCGTAGTCGCGGGATAACCAATTAGTTGCTACCTTAGAGTAACATGTATTCAGAATGTTAAAACAAGCTGGAGGACGACTCCTAACTGAAAATTGAGCAAATGGAAGAAAACACAGTATTGTTTAGATCAGAATCATTAAAAAAAAAAACAAACAGAAAACAGTAAACAACCAAAAAACAAAAACCATTTTTGCTTAGTCAGTTTGAAAGGATCTGGCTCTCGGGCCCATGAAGTTCTGTCTCCTTTATTTCTGCAAACAGTCTGTGCCACTGAGGGCAGGGCCCCCATCTGTCCCATGGCCCTACCTGCCCAGTTTAAAAATCGTCCCGAGGCCTGGGTCCCTCCAGTTTGCCTTCTGCTCCGTTGAGGGGAGGTTGGCAGTGTGCTTGGCAGCCATGTTCTCACCTGTGCACGCATGTCTCCCACCTTGACAAATGAGAAGGTACCAGAATCCATAAACCATTTTTCCCGACAGTTCCTGCTCCGTTCTGCCCACTAGCGTGGCCCATTGTAGCACAGGCCTCGCAGCTGCGGGAGGAGGGCAGGTTCAGGTCCTGTGGAGAAGCAGACCGTTCGGCGGTGGTCAGGATGTCAGGATGTCGGTTTTAAGCAATCGTGAAACAGCTGTGTGACAGAGTCACTGGGAGCATGTGGTTTTGTGTTGGTGGTTTTTTTTTTTGTTTTTTTTTTTTAAGACTATATTAATACACAAATACAGCACAAGCTGGCCTTGTGTTGCTGGTTCCTATTCAGTATTTCCCGGGAATTGTTTGCTTTTTGAGTGAAACACTTGTGACCAAGAGCACAGTATGTCTTAATGGCACAGGTCACATCAGCATCTTCCTGCTTCTGGGACCGTCCCGGCTGGCTGCTTCACCCGGACTCAGTGAGACCCGTCACATGCGCTGGGGCTTCCACACGCTTCGACGTGTGGATCTTGTGGAGACAAGCACAAAAGAGAAGGTGCTCACTAACAGAGGTACATTACTACAATGTTCTCTTAACAGTTCAACAAGCTGTTTACAGTTTAAACTGCTGAATGATACGATTTGAGCTATTTAAAGCTTATATTTTAGTATGAACTAAATGAAGGTTAAGACATGCTTTAGAAAAAATGCACTGATTTCTGCATTGTGTACAGTGTTGGACAAAGGATTTTATTCATTTCTGTTGCATTATTTTGAATATTGTCTTTTCATTTTAATAAAGTTATAATACTATTTATGACACCGTTAACAATGTTTCTTGCCTAAAGTCTTATAAAAGTTGATGTCTCAAGTACGTTGACAAGCATTGCCATCTCTAAGCACAAGAGAAGCTTTTTCATGGCTTCCTAAGTGCTTGAACTTTACCGTCATTCCCTGAAATAAAAGTAATCTGAGTGACTGATAGTGAATCTTAGAGACGCGCACCGTGCAAGCAGCTGTTTGTTTTCACCTTTCACAGTTCAGAGAGGGGGCTTGGGCTGATGCTGGGCCTGCTGGGGAGGGGCCTGCCCATCACGGGGCACATACGGAAGAAGTCACCTCTTACAGACTTGATGTGACTCACAATGAGTTTCAGGATTAGGTCCGGATCATTGTGGGTCCTTTGGGAAGCTCTGCTTCCTGTCTGACATGAGGCCACCAGAGAAACCCTAACCTGCCCAGGCCTCTCGGAGATGACAGCCGTGCTTCTCCCGGCTTCTTGGCACAGGAGGAAGCTAGGCCACTGGGCGTGTGAGGGCACCTCTCCAGCTCCGTGGGGCCCTATGCTCAGCTCTCCCCTCTCCTGGGCCCTGTAGCCAAAACCCAGTCACTCTCACCCCTCCATGGCTCCTGGGCAATGGTGAAGCTCTTGGTGACCTTGACCGAGCCCCTGCATGTGCTGGTATCCTCCAGAGTACCAGGGCTCCGAGGTCAGTGAGCCAGGCTGGGAGTCCACCTCTACCTCTACCTAATTATGTGTCGGGAAGATTCTTAACGTCTCTGTCCTTGGGTAAAATTAGCATCCTGATACCCGTGATAGGGAATTATCTGTGGCGACCGTGTATGAACCCTTGGCAGCCGGTAGGTGCATGGCCTTCGTGGTCATTGGTTACTGAGCCCTGACAGGGGTTATTTCTGACACTTTACACACCAGGAAGTGGGCTGGGGGAGTTGGTTCGACAGACATTGACTAGGAAATCCCAACTACATTCTGGGTCCTGGGAAGTGAGCATATCCTCTGCCCTCTAGAAATTTTTTTTTTTTTTTAAGATTTTGAGAGAGAGGGGTGCCTGGGTGGCTCGGGTCATGATCCCAGGGTCCTGGGATCAAGCCCCACATCAGGCTCCCTGCTTGACAGGAAGCCTGCTTTTCCCTCTCCCATTCTTTGCTATATCTCTCTGTCATAAATAAATAAAGTCTTAAAAAAAAAAAAAGATTTTGAGAGAGAGTGCATGCATGAGAGGGGGGAGGGGCAGAGGGAGAGGGAAAAGCAGACTCCCCGCTGAGCAGGGAGCTGGATGCGGGCGTGATCCCAGGACCATGCAGGGGGGCGTGATCCCAGGACCATGCAGGGATCGTGATCTGAGCGGAAGGCTGATGCTCACCGACTGAGCCCCCAGGCTTCTAGAATTTAGAAGCCTGCCTTCTAGAATTTAAAGCAGTCCCTAATTATGGTTTGCGGTGAGCACCACCAAGGAGTGAACAGTGTGGTAGGTCACAAAGGGGCTGTACTCTAATGTGATAAGATGGAAGGGTCGGACTCCAAGCCGAAGGAGGTGGAGGGAACAGGGAGGAAAGGCCGAGGAAACACGTTACCTGTGAGCCCTTGAGGCTGGAAACAAAAGGCTGGCATCTTCCATAAGCCAGAAGTTGTGGCCGCAGGAGGATGGACGCTAGTGACCACTTAAAGATCTAGGTAAGGGAGCGACAAGATCTGACTTATCTTAAGAAGATGACAGTGGGGGGCGCCTAGGTGGCTCAGTGGGTTAAATAAAGCTTCTGCCTTCGGCTCAGGTCATAATCCCGGGTCCTGGTATCGAGCCCAGCATCAGGCTCTTTGCTCAGCGAGGAGCCTGCTTACCCCCTCTCTGTCTCTGCCTGCCTCTCTGCCTACTTGTGATCTCTGTCAAATAAATAAAACCTTTAAAGAAAAAAAAGATGACAGTGGCTATTGTATGGGGAACAGATTGGAGAGAAGCCAAGGGGAATGTGGGGCTGTCAGGACTGGGAGGTGTCGGGACCTGGAGAGACAAGGGGCCAGGGGAGATGTTAGGCCTGGAGATGGAGAAAACCTGCTTTGAGAGATCCTTTGAGGTAGAAGCCGCAGCTTGAAGACCTTGGGTGGGATGAGCTCAGGGCGTGTGGCTCCAGCACCCCCGCCCCCCACTCCCACCCTTACCCCCTCCGTGAGCTCCACCAGCCCCCAGGGGTGCCAGGACAACCCAGGAAAGGTAAATAGAGCACTCCCACTGATCTTTGCTGACATCTCCTATTTTTTGCCTCTTTTCTTCCCCCTTCCATTGCCTTTCCTTGTATTGTGGTCAAGACCATCTTTTTTTTTTTTTTAAGATTTTATTTATTTATTTGACAGACATGGATCATAAGTAGGCAGAGAGGCAGGCAGAGAGGGGGGAGGAAGCAGGCTCCCTCCTGAGCAGAGAGCCCAATGAGGGGCTCGATCCCAGGACCCTGGGATCATGACCTGAGCCAAAGGCAGAGGTTTTAACCCACTGAGCCACCCAGGCGCCCCCCTTCTTTTTTTAAGATTTATTTTATTTTAGAGAGAGAGCCTGGGCATGGAGAGGGGAGGGGCAGTGGGAGAGGGAGAGAGAGAACCTCAAGCAGACTCCCTGCTGAGCGCAGAGCCTAAGGTGGGGCTCAATCTCACAACCCCAGACCATGACCTGAACTGAAATCAAGAGTCGGCCACTCAGCGGACTGAGCCACCCACGCGCCCCAAGCATCCACATTTGCTTCTCTCTGAACCTTCGCGTTTTTCCTTGGTTTTGCAAGAATGCTTTTCCCTACTTTCCGTGGCCGACCAAATGCGTACGCAACTGAAACTCGGTCAGAGCAGAAGCTCAGTCCTCCCGCCGCACCCCGAGCCAGCCAAGCTCCGACAGTTCTCCCGGCCCCGGCTGGCCCCGGCCTGCGCTCTGAGCTGTTGCCACAGCCCAGCAGGAGCAATGAGCTGGCCGCGGCCGCTGGACACACTGTGATCAGGCAGGTACTATCTAGCGACAAAGTATGACTGTAAAGTTGGGAAACGGGGGCTCCGGTCAACCTCCCACCTCCGATGCGAAGGATTCCCTCAGCTTCCCCGAGCCCCGCTGTCCCCTCAACATGAGACCAGGCCCCAGCAGGCCCAGTACCACACAAACTGCAAGGATTTATTATTAGGGACTGTCTCATGGCAGAGAGCAGATGCTAAGGTTGAGAGGACCCGTTTGTCAGTCAACTCCAAACGCGGATAATATTAGATGGGAAGTCTCTCCAGGCGGCCATAATCGATCATGAGTTCCTTATCTTTTTTAAAATGCCACGTGCTTGTTTACATGTTGCTTATTTCTCCCTAGGTCTCTAGGGATATCTTAACTATGTAATGAAAAGAACGTTCCTTAAGAGGGTGTCTCTTCGCGGCTAGGGGCCCTGTTCCAAAAAAAGAGGCCGACAGATTCTTGCAGAGCATTTCAGAGTTGAAGGAGAGAGAACTGCATCCCTCTGTCCATCGGCTCAAGTATCAAAATATGAGTTCAATTAGTCTCTCCTGTGGTTCCTAATTTCATCACCTGATTTGTAGTTTTGAGGTACATGGAGATTTTCTCTTGAAAATAAGCTCCTTGCAGGGGTATTTCAGACCTGGTTTCTTTGCTTTTATATTTTGTAGGAATTACAGACTCCCGAGAAGTTTCAAACTTGCACAGAAAGATGTCCTGGACCCATTACCCAGACTCCCCCAAAGATAACATCTTTCAAAATTATAGTCCATCATCAAAACCAGGAAATGGACATTGTCCCAATACACAGACGCACTGTTTTGTTCGGAAAGAGCTCCTGTCGAAATTGACTTGTGTCCCACTTCTTAAAATTAATTCAGAAAGTAATCCTGGCATTCTGTTAGGTGTTTTATGAAAAGCTAATAAAGCTTTAAAAATACATTGCCATGTAAATATTTATACATTATGCTAATGGTAATTGAGGAGATAAAGCTGATGGGTGTTGACTCTGATCGGCCAAGATTTTCTGCAAGACTAATTTGCATGAGCTCTAGTAAAGCTAACCCTTCAAACCTGGAGGGTTCAGGAATGGTTTCCCAGAGCCTAGAGGTGCCACAACTTCGAAATGTGTAACAAAGCAAGAGGCAAACTGAATTTCTAAGCCAGTACTAAAGCTTTGAGCTAACCTTGTCTTTGGAAAAGTCTGGGGCAAATGACAGTACAGAGACAAGTTTTCTTTGCAGACTAGACCCTTGAACAAAGGTTTGGGTTCTTCTCCCCTCCACATGCGAATTATACACCTTTCAAGAGACATTTTTGGTTCTTATTTAGGGGAAAGCAGAGAGGGGAGGGAGAGGAGAACAGGGAAGAAGCTCCGAATGTGCCTGAACTTGGTGAGCCTTGCCTTTTATTCCTTGTCACAGAGCAGAATAACATGATGTAGGCACGTCTAAGGCAATTGGAGGGTGTGAATTTTCATGCTTGCTTTTCCCTTGAATGTATCGAACTTCAAGAACCTTCTGCCTAAGCCGCGGAGAATCTGTCAGGGGAGCATGTTTAAACAAGCTCACCCCCGCTTTCATGTTACCTGCCCAGAACTCAGAGTGGCAAACGTACTTGGTGTGTCTGACTTTCTGTATGTGAAGAAACCCTTCATATCAGAGTGGTCCTGGGAACCGTCCCTCAATGTCCCCGGCTGCCAGGCCGCAGAGGGGGTTTGAGACCGGGGAGCGAGCTGGAGATGTTCGGAAAGGACTCTTCTGGGTCCTGGTTTCAGCTTCTAGAGAGAGAGCTGCTCTCGGGCTGTTGGGCTTAACGCGTGCCTCCCCAGTGCGCCTAACCCTCGCCCGGTGATTCCTGAAAACTGCCAGGAACACTCTGCAGGTCAACCTGTAGCAAGTTCATTAACACAACATCTGTGACCATGCATAAATCTGCTTCCCCAACACACACACACACACACACACACACACACTAAGTAAAAAGGCCCCAGGGAGGAGGCCGTTTGTTGTAACCAGGGACCAGTCTTTGGGGGTGCATCATGTCCCTCAACTTGACTTTGTGTCCTTACGGAGAAAGGCAGCCACTCCAGTCGTTGGAAGTAACTTTGGATCCATGTCAAATAAACGTCTTAACCACATGCTTCGTGCATATTTCTTCATTTTTACAGTCATGAGGGTTGAGCCCAGTACCTCCCCCCGGGACTGCATGACTTTTGTACCCTCCCCTCTTGTGTAAGGCGGGATGAGTCTGTCTTTCTGGCCTGAGCCCCGGGCAGCCTCAGGCACCACGGCTCACAGGAAGCTGAGTGCTGTGTGCGCCCCATCGCCAGCCGCCCTGGGGTGCCCGCGTGAACTCGCATCTTTGTCTACACTGCTTCTGTTCAGTGATCGATCAAAGTTCTCGGCTGAGCAGAAGCTCGGACAGTCCCCATGGCTCGGGGAGGCCCAGGGGCCGGCTCACCAGCTCGGAGCTGCAGAGGGAACTCATGCACCCACAGCAGCCCAGACACATGATAAGACTTGTCTGCGCATCATCTCGGCCCGGGAGCCTCTAATTACACGTCTGGGGCTTGCAGGAGCCCAGGTGGCCAGGCTCACATGATCCCAGAACTGTGAAGATAGCGCGGGCTGGGTTCTCACTGCCTGTGCTGCCGGGTGGGGGAGGCACCTCGGAGCCCCGTGCGTCATTTCAATACAAATTATAATAACTGCATTCCAAAGACAACAAGAGTTCACTTAACCGGGCAGTCCTTCTTCCCAAAGCATCGCCACGGTTTTATCTTCTCATCGACCTTCTCAGCTGTTCCATCTTCACCCTTCCTCCTGCCCCTTGACTTGGGACAGCTACTTAGCGCCCCAGCAGAATCCGTGTCCAAGAGAGCCCAGCGTCAGGCGGGTCCCCAGGCCGCATGGTCTGCTCCATGCAGCATAGTTCGGGCCTACGGGCTGTCTCTCGTGTTGCAGCATTCGGGCTGATCTAACTGGGCAGCTGTCCTTAACAGTATGCACAGCCCCCAGTCATCAGACACTTGTCACGTGCCGGGTGCTGCACTGGGCACGCCAAGTGTGCAGAGTTTGGGATCCCACTGGGATCAGCCTTAGTACCCAGAGCCCCGGCTCGGAAGGAAACACACCTGTCCAGAGCCAAGTGAGAAAGTCACCGTCATCAAGGCCCGGCAGTGGCTCTCGGAGGAAAGCCGTGCTGTGGGAGTGTGGAACACAACAGTTGCTGATCCTGCGTTAATCAGCTGTGTAGGAGGATCTGGAGGACCGCAGCCAGCAATCTGTTTTTGTTTTTTTGTTTTTGAAGACACATTTTTTTTTCTGCCAAGCTCCAAGTGGATGCTGAATCCGTCCAATTATTCCCTTTGCAAGAATCCCCTCATTTAACAGCAGTAAATAGATCGTCATTTGTCATCTCGTCGTTGGTAAGGATCTCCTAAAGAAATTGATTCACCAAATTGCTATGCTTATTTAAAATGTTTTTCTCCAAAACCTTCTCTGTGAGTCTGTAGACAACTTCTATCCATGTCTTTTTTTTTCTCTTAAATCATAGTCCTAGGGATTCTATGTTTGCATTAATTACAAAAAGTTTTCTGGATACAGAACAAGAATAGGCAAAAAGAGGTGTTACCACCCACCGGCATGCATTATAATTCTGTCCTTGCTTAATCCCCACCCAAATGCCCATTTCCATCTATACAAAAACTCATATTATTCTTTCTGAATCATACCTACGTGCCACACCCTGAGTTGCATATAAAACTTGGCCATATTATTTATACACCAGTGTGTACTCACACAGCTGTGGCTGACTTGGAGGGCCACTTATATTTTTCTGGGATTATTTATCACCTCACTTCTCCATTACTGGTTCCAGGTGGGAAATTCCCAGAAAGGTTTTCTTCTAAAATTTGGTAGCCTAATCTTAAGGATGTATTCTCCACTCCTTTTCCGGTTACAAATCCTGATGTTGGCAGGTCTCTTTTTTTAAGTTTAAACCTCAGCCGAGACAAACTGCAGGAATTATGCAGACCAGTATCCTATTTTATAGCTCACAACCAGGAATGCTGTGTAATAAAGTTTTGGAGAGTCCACCGATAGCCAAACCCATGGGGGCCTCCTGCCACCCTGCTCAGTGTCTCCTGAAATCTCCTGAAATCAAGAATCAATCTGTAAGACACAGAACTGTCTCTTGGCATACCAGACTATTTCAGGCAGATTGTGATATGATAGAAAAATTGGGATCAAAGGAAAAGAAAGACTAAAATAGACAGAGGACGCGACTTTGGTGACAGCCCCTCTGAGAGTTCTGAGAAAACTCTGCCTTTTGGATATGGAACAGGAAAGAGCCCTGGGGTGGGCGTCAGGGTGATTATCTGGGGAACCCCTTCTGGAGTATTTGCCAGCCAGCTTCTCCTCCTCTCCCCTTGTGGGAAGCTTTGTCAGGGAGTGTGTGCCTACAAGCTGGGGCCTTGGTGACGGAGATACGGCAAGGCCCTGGGTAACCAGAAATGTCTGGGTGGCAAGCACCAGCCAGACCACACACTCTGTCTGGAAGCGTGGCCCTTCCACTTCTAAGCTCACGCAATCAGAACCTGGATCTATGGACAGGAACACGGTGATTTTCAAACACAAATATAAGCATAAAATCAAAAATCACCAAGCATTTGAGAAAAATTAACATCGAGAAAAGAGCACAAGTCAATAAACAGAGACCAGCACCCATGCATGCATTTCACAAGGCAAACAGATGTTAAAATAATCCTCAGAGATTAGACAGAATATTACATCTACAAAAACTGCCTACTGTGAAAAAGAGCCAAGGGACAGAAAATAAGAAGAAAAGTTAAGAGCCATTTAGTATCTGAGAAGACAAAAATGAAGAGTAGCATAAAAGAAATGCTTAAAACATGTATATTGTGATGTATATAATCGTCAGATCACTGTGTTGTACACCTGAAACTGACAAAATGTTGTATGTCGACCATACATCAATTAAGAATTTAAAAAATAGTAATAGGGAAAAATTTCCCATCTGAAGACATGGGTCTTCATACAGAAAGAACCCTCTCATACCAAATAATTTACTTGAAAATAAGACACACTTAGGGTGCCTGGGTGGCTCAGTAGGTTAAATGGCTGCCTTCAGCTCAGGTCATGACCTTGGGATCCTGGGATTGAGCCCCATGTCAGGCTCCTTGCTCAATGGGGAGCCTGCTTCTCCCTTTGCACCTCCCCTGCCTCAAATAAATAAAATCTTTTTAAAAAAAAAGAAAGAAGAAGAGAAAAGAAAGAAAGAAAGAAAGAAAGAAAGAAAGAAAGAAAAGAAAAGAAAAGAAAAGAAAAGAAAAGAGAAAAGAAAAGAGAAAAGCAAGAAAATAAGAGACACCCAGATACATTGCCCAAAACAGCAGAATACCAAGGATAGGGCAGGGGGGAGACAACATTCCAAAGAGAAAAACAAGCAGGAAGTTACCCACAAAGGAGCAAAAATTCTATAAGTCCCAGCAACACAGGATACTGGAAGAAAATGGAGCCATATTATCAAGGTTCTAAGAAACAGTGATTCTGAATCCACAGTCTTATACTCAGCCAAATTAGCATTCAAGTGGAAGGTCAGAATGAAATATTTTGGACATACAAACCTCAGAAAGTCTGTCATTCGCAGATTGGCTTTCTGAAAGAATTTCTCAAGAATTGCAACACAGCAAAACAAAAGGAACCTAAAGAGGAGGAAGACGTATCCAAGTGGCAATGGTGAGAAAAGCCATTATAACTTTCAGAAAAGTTTAATTTTTTACACATAACTAAAAAAATAATAATGGAGAACGAAGATCCCAGGTTATTCCCAGGAGGAAAAGAAAGAGAAGGAAACTGAAAACAGATGAAGATTTGGGTCTTTGGGAGGAGAGGATACCATTGATTAATTCTGGATATTATTGGATACCATTAAATGTACATAAAAAATTTAAAGGCTAAGTTCCACTTCAGGTAGTAGCAAAAAAAACTTGCATCAGATTAATCACTTGCCTATGACAATTATAAAGTCAGGATAAAATATTTTTAAAAACAACTATATGAAGGTAGTAGAGAGCAACCCATGCCTGAGAAGAAAAGGAAACAAACTAGTGCAGATCCATGTGTAACCAGCTTTCCCCCAAGACAGTTCCTTAATTCTCTCAGCATACGAGGAATAGAGTTCAAACTGAAAGTGGCACTTTTACTGGGTTAAAAAGACAGAAGTTAGAGTTCAGGGTTTCCTGGCAGAGTAAATGGGAATTGAGGGAGGGCAGATCCTGGAAAGGAGGACGCCCCCAGATCTGTGGACAAACATCCCCCAAATCCTTGGCTGAATCCTGGGCTGCGTGGGCATGTCACGTCTCCAAGGGATCTAGTGGAAAGCAGCAACCAGAAGGCCAAAGGAACTGAGCAGGAATTTCAGCAGAACTATGCCCAACTATGGAGACAGAGTTTGGATATCAAGTCCAGCCAAGTTCAAGGTGCCTGGTAAACCCATTGGACTTTCTACTGAAACCCCAGAAAGGCCATATTTTAGAAGTGAGGGCCACATCCCAGATTGATGGCAAAACTGAAATAAACACCCTAACGAAGCCTATAACCAAACCACCCCAGGATCAAGGTTATCAGCTGGTAATTTATTTGCTTTCTAAAACAAAATTTATCACTTTTCAGAGGAAGATGACAGAAACCATTGTACCGTACCATATCATCTGCAATATTCATTATATGATAAAAACTTACAAGACATGAAAAAAAGCAGGAGAATCTGTTTCATAATCAAGAGGAAAAATCAGTCTATAGAAGCAGACCCACAGATAACCTGATGCTGAATCAACAAAGATGCCAAAATAATTATCACAAAGATTTCACAGGAAAAGTGGATAGAATGGGTGAAGATATAGTGAATTTTTAGAAGTAATATAGAAAATATAACAAAGAACCAAATGGAATTCTTAGACCTGAAAGATGCTATATCAAAAATTTTGTTTTGTTTTAGAAGATTGACAGCAGATTGGATAAAAGAAAAAATCATAACATGAATATAAAGACAGATGAGTAGAGAGTATTCAACCTACAGAACACAAAAAGAAAAAATGATCAGAAAATTATCTCTGTTGGGATACTAGAAATTAGATGTACAACTTCTAAATCTTTTGAAGGAAAAGAAAATGAAAACTTAAAAAAAATGATGAATCTAACAAATGGAAAGAAAACAGGGGAAATTTAACATTTAAAAAATCATGGGAGGGGCACCTGGCTGGCTCAGTTAGTAGCCCATGCAACTCTTGATCCCAGCGTTGTGAGTTCAAGCCCCACAGTGGGTGTAGAGATAACTTAAATATAAAATAATTTTAAAAGGATGATGGTAAAAAGTAAGTGAAATAAGTTTGCAGGAATAAGTCAAAACATATCAGCAGTCACAAAAGAAGAATGAATTAAATCCCCATTTTAAATATGGAGATTCTCAGATTAGTTAATAACAATAACAAAATCTATATGCTATTTACAGAAGACACACATAAAAAGAAAGTTATGTGTTGGTCTGAACTACTTTGGAATATGTATAACAGAAACAACACCTAACAATAGCTGACAAAGTGGGGTTATTTTTCTTGTAGAAGTTTGTGAGTGTGTGGCTGCCAGTCTTTGTTCAGCAGTGTAGAGATGGTGTCTCAATATATTTATTTTATTTTTAAATAATCTCTACACCAATGTGGGGCTCCAACCTACAACCTGGAGATTGAGGGTTGCAGGCTCCACCAACTGAGACAGCCAGGCACCTCTAAGAAGTTTGATTTAATGAATATATAAGTATTGCGCCCAGCAATGAAAGAATACATGTTCTTTTTTTTTTTTAGCTGAAAAATTTTTTAAAGATTTATTTATTTGAGAGAGAGTGTGTACATGCATGCACACAAGGAGGGGAGAGGGAGAAAGAGAATCCTCAAGCAGATTCTCCCAGAACTCCCCACTGAGTAAGGGGTCTGACTCAGGGCTCCATCCCAGGACCCCAAGATCATGACCTGAACTGAAATCAAGAGTCAGGTGCTTAACCAACTGAGCCACCATGCAACCCTTAACTGAACTTTTTTTAACTGAACAATAACATATATGGAGAAGAGTATGCAAATCAAAAATATATGACCTAATGAATTCTCATGAAGCTGACACACTTCAGATCCAGGACTTGGATTAGATCAGAAAATAGAACTTTATGACACCCTCAAACCATTTTTCTTGCTACTGCACAACCCCCAGTCACAGTCCATGCTACACGAAACCACCACTCCGACTTCAAATGTTTAAATGATTAATTCTGCCCATATTTACTTATTATAAATGACAGCATAGAGTAGTTCTCTTCTGTGCTCTTTTGCTCAGTATTATGTTTGTGAGATTTATGTGTGTAGAAATATGTTTTTCATTCTTATTTCATTGTATGAATAAATCACATTTATCCATTCTTTTGTTGTTGTTTGAAGATTTTATTTATTTATCCGAGAGAGATAGAGAGAGATCATGAGCCGGGGAGGGAAGGGTTGGGAAAAGCAGACTCCCCGCTGAGCAGGGAGCCCGATGCAGGACTCAATCCCAGGACCGTGGGATCACGACCTGAGCCGAAGGCAGACGCTTAACCAACTGAGCCACCGAGGCTCCCTCCATTCTTCTGTTGATGGACATTTAGATTGTTGCCTCCTCGCAAGTAGCACAAATGGTGCTAGGATGAACTTTTTTTTTAACCTTTATTATTATTTTTCTTTTAGTAATCTCCACACCCAATTTGGAGATTGAACTCATGACCCCGACATCAAGAGTCATGTGCTCTACCAATGGAGCCAGTTGGGTGTCCCAGGATGAACATTCTGATAGGTGTCTTCTGATGGTCAGGTGTACGTGTTTCTGCTGGGCACGTTTAGCTCATGTTTAACCTTTGCAGACATTGCCCAAAGGGTTTCCAAATAGTGTAGCGTTTACATTCCCACGAGCAGTATGTGAGTGTTCCCGTTGTCCCACACCTCGTCGATGGTCGGTAGTAGTCTACCTCTTCATTTTAGCCATTCTGATGGACGTGAGAAGACCCATTCTCTTCAGTCACACATGAAATATTTACAAAAGTTGACCGATGGTTGGATTTCACATATTTCTCAGGATTGGTACCATACAGACTGGGCTCTCTGACCACACTACAATTAAGTTAGAAATCAATGACAAAATATAGCCAGATAACCTGGGGGGGAAAGCATATGCTTGGAAGTAATCAGAACTGGATGCTGACACAAACTGACATCAGTATATAGAAACAATGTTTAATTTTGGATATGTATGTTGTAAAAGAGGAAAATCTCAAATAAATGAACCAAGCACTCAGTTTCAGAATTTAAAAAGTCTGGAAAGGAAAGAATAATAGTAGAAATTTCTGAAAAGCAAGGAAAACATGAAATAGGGAGTATTGTCAGGGTGCCTGGGTGGCTCAGCCAGTTAAGCTTCCAACTCTTGACTTGGGCTCAGGTCATGATCTCAGGGTGGTGGGATCAAGCCCTGCATTGGGCTCCATCCATGCTGGGCAAGGAGCCTGCTAAGACTCTCTCTCTCCCTTTTCCTCTGCCTCTCCCCACCCCTCTCTACCTCTTAAAAAAAAAAAAAGTATTATCAAAGTTAATACCAACATTTATCCCAATACATTTGAAAACTTAAAGAAAGTAGTATGGAGTACCTTCCTGGAGAAAAATACAACTTACCAAAGAACTGAATAATCCTACTACCAGAAAAGATTTTTTTTTTTTTTTAATATGGAATGCTTCATGAATTTGTGTGTTATCCTTGTGCAGGGGCCCTGTTCATCTTCTCTGTATCATTCCAATTTTAGGACATGGGCTGCCAAAACTACTTGAAAAGAATTTGAATGGAGGTGTCCCAAAAAGTTAAACATAGAATTACCATAGGGCCCAGGATTCCCCTCTTAGGTATGCACACAAAAGTGAAAATAGGTACTCAAAAAAAAAAATGGTTGTCCATGAATATTCACAGCAATACCATTCACAACTGCCAAAAGGTGGAAACAACCCAAGCGACTATCAATGGATGAACAAAATATGGTAGATCCATACAATAGAAAATCATTCAAGCTTAAAAATGAAATTCTGACACCTGCTGCAATGTTGATGAACCTTGAAACATTCTGCTAAGTGAAAGAAGCCAGACTCAAAAAGTCACACCAGCAGAAGTCCATTTATGTGAGATATCCAGAATAGGTAAATCCATAGAGACAGAATGTGGAGGAGAGATTACCGGGGCCTAAGGGAGGGGGAAGGAGTGACTGCTAAGGGGGACAGTCTCCTTGGGGAACGCTGAAATGTTTTGGAATTGGATAGAGGTAGGTGATGCTTGCACACCACTGTGAATTTCTAAATGCCACTGAATTGTATGCTCTAAAGTGGATAATTTGATGTTATATGAATTTTAGCTCAATTAAAACAAAAATCTCACCACAAAGAAAACACCAGACCCAGATGGCTTCAGAGGCAAATTGCATTAAATATTCACATAAATAAACACATATATATTTATGATTAAAATTATATACATATATAACTTTCATCATTCACAAATGTTTCTGTAGGAAAGAAGGACACTTTCCCACTCCAGGTATGACTTTAGCATAACCTTGACACAAAAATCATACAAGAAAGGAAAATACAAGTTCAAACTTCCATATGAGATGCAAAAATTCCTAGATTCAATACTTGCCAAACAGAATTTAGTAACATATAAAAAAGATAAAACATGATAACCAAGTTGGTTTATCTCAGGCATGTAAGACTATTTCACTAGGAAATGTATTAATATAATTCATCATATTAATGGATTAAAGAAGAAAAGCCATAGGATCTTAACTGAGAAACTTAGGACAGTCATTTAATAAATTTCAATATCTACTTATGACAAAAACTTCACAATCAAAGAATGGAAGTTTATTTCCCTAACCTAATAAATAATATTATGATGGTCGTTAGATGGGGAAACTAAAGGGACCCCATGGAAATGATTTTTTGCTCCTTTCCGGCTTCAGTTCTTGCTGGGACCCACCCCCACCTTACATATACCTTATCGAACAGATAATGTATGTCCTCCTTGTGGAGGTCAAGGACTTAACAATTCTTTACAGGCTTCCAGCACAATAGATAATGTCCAAGGAGTGACCAGGAGGGGTTGTCATGAGTGTTTCCTAGACCACTGGCTCACCAAGACCCCTGGCTCCAAGGCATAAGTGACTTATGGAGAACACCTAAACACTCGCCTTCATTTTAACCAGTTCCTGGGTGCTGGAGAAAACACATCAACCAATTACAATCCTCAGTAAAAACCCCAAAGCCCGAGCAAAGATGAGACTCACTCTCCTTTCCTTTCCAAGTCTCCCGGATGCTTTGTCCATTTCTGCACTCTCTGTCTTCAACAAACTCTGCTCCCACTTTGTCTCAGCTCCCATTTGATTTCCACCCTGTGAGAGGCCAGGGACCTTCTTGGCTGATCTTTGTGGGACTCCGTCTGGGTCCTTGGACCCAGCCAGCCTACATGGATTGGAACAATGCCCTCCGGAACCCATCCCCAAAGATGTTCCGTTCTTATCTCCAAAACCTGTACATTACTATTCATGGCAAAAAAGGACTCTGAAGACATGATTAGGGTTCAGGACCTTGAAATGGGAGATTATCTTGGATTATGCAGGTGTCCCATCTGATCCCATGAATCCTTTAATGTGGAGCACCTTTCCTGGCTGCAGTCTGTCAGAGGGAGATATGGCTACAGAAGGATCAGTGATGCAACA
Source organism: Lontra canadensis (assembly GCF_010015895.1). Lineage (NCBI taxonomy): Eukaryota > Metazoa > Chordata > Mammalia > Carnivora > Mustelidae > Lontra > Lontra canadensis. Next base: position 5,252,126 of record NW_022631019.1, on the reverse strand, counting down.
TCAGTGACTTTGAAGTTGGAGGGCAGGGTCACAACCAAGGAATGTGGGTGACTCTAGAAGCTGGAGAAATCAAGGAAGTGGATACTTCCCTAGTATCTCCAGAAAGAAGAACAACCCTGTCCACACCTTAATTTTTGTCCAGTGAGACCCCTGTCAGATATCTACCCTCCAGGGCTGTAAGATAACATATTTGTGTTGTTAAACCACTAAAATCATAGTATTTTGTAACAACAATAAAGACGGAATCAAGTATATAACAAAAATGGCAACTCTACAACAAATGTCATATTTAATTCCCTTTAAAATCCAATGCGACGTAAGTTGCCCGTTTTGATCACTTGAATTTAGCATTATACTGATGATCCTAACCGGGATAGAATGGCAAGAAAAAGAAATAAAACATTTAAGGATTGGAAAGAGAGAAATAAATTGTCATTCTTTGCTACTGATATGAATAGATATAAGAAAGTTTTAAAATAATGTATGGTTACCTTGTATTAGAATAAGAGAATTTTTAAAGGCTGGATACACAATCAATATATGAAAGTATATATCTGCATTTCTATATACCAGCAACAATCAGAAAACAAATTTTAAAAGATCTTTATAGTATCAGAAATAAGAAAAGAAGAAATGAAAGGTGGGGGAAAAGGAAGAACTAATAATAAATCTAACAAAAGATGTGCAAGCCTTTGCTGGAGAAATTAACAAAACTTTATTGAAAAGACATTAGATGTTAAAGAAGACCTAAATGAATGAAAAGCAGACTATTTTCTTGGATAAGACTCAATAACCAAAGGAAGTCAACTTACCACAAATTGCTCTACAAATTCAATGTGATCCCAATTACGAATCCCTTTTCTTTTTCTTCCTTCCTTTCTTCCTTCCTTCCTTCCTTCCTTCCTTCCTTCCTTCCTTCCTTCTATTTTTTGTGAGATTTGGCAATCTAATTCTAACATTTCTCTGGAAGAGCTGAGGCTGTCAAAAGCCAGGATATGTCTTAAGAAAATGGAAGAACTTGGGGTGCCTGGATGGCTCAGTGGGTTAAGCCTCTGCCTTCCGCTCAGGTCATGATCTCAGGGTCCTGGGATCGAGTCCTGCATCGGGCTCTCTGCTCAGCAGGGAGCCTGCTTCCTTCTCTCTCTCTCCCTGACTGCCTCTCTGCCTACTTGTGATCTGTGTCTGTCAAATAAATAAATAAAATCTAAAAAAAAAAAAAAAGAAAATGGGAGACTTGCCTCTACCAGGTAAAGAAATTCAGCTGTATGGTATTGATGCCAGCAAGGAATAATAGATTGTTGAAACAGGATAGAGCCCAGAAAAAAAGCCCTTATGGAAGTTTGATTTCAGACAGAACTGGAACTGCAGATTAGTGGGGACTTAATGGATTCACCAGCCAATGCTGGGACAACTAATTAAGCATGTGGGAAAATAATGAAATCAGCTCCCTACCTCAACATACACAAAATTAATTCCAGCTGGCTTACATGTAAAATACAAACCTGTAAATAATTTAGAAAACAAAACTGGAAGTCTTCATGATCTTGAGATAGAAAAGAATTTACCACAAACTATAAAGACAAAAATTGATAGATACTACTTTATTAAAATTAAGAATTTCCATTTATCACAGATACCATAAAGGATAAAAAGGGCAAGCCACAATCCAGAAGAAGATACTTGCAACATATACAAATAATAGGGTTTTTCTGTTTTTTTCTTTATTTTTTTTTAAGATTTTATTTATTTGACAGAGAGAGATCACAAGTAGGTGGAGAGGCAGGCAGAGAGAGAGGGGGGAAGCAGGCTCCCTGCTGAGCAGAGAGCCCGATGTGGGACTCGATCCCTGGACCCTGAGATCATGACCTGAGCTGAAGGCAGAGGCTTAACCCACTGAGACACCCAGGCGCCCTTCTTTATTCCTTATATAAACAAAAGCAAAAACACTTCACCCATTTCTCCCCCATTTCTTCTCATATAAAGAATTCCTACAAATCAAAAGAAACAAAAACCCAGCAGGAAAATGAGCAAAAGACAGTCATTATACAGAAGAAAAAGACACATGGAAAGATGGTTCATGAATAATCAGAAAAATGCAAATTGAAGTCTCAAGGAGATACCATTTCACACCCACCATATTGGCACTAATTTGAAAGCTGGCCCATAGCTAGTGCTGTCAGGACGTGAGACAGCAGTCATTCACCATGCACAGAGTATAAAGCACCATAAACACTTGGGAGATGGGTTTGCATTTCTTAATGTGGGGATTCTTAAGCTGGGGTCGACAGCTGGAACTTGGGGCTCTGTAAACTTCACTGAGAAAAAAAGGAAAAACTACATATTTTTGATAATTTCTAGCTGAAACTTGGCATTTTCTTCTATTAGCAACCAAACCAAAGTAGTATTAGTCATGCCTGTGACTTCCACCAAAAGAATATAGATTACCACATTATCACATTAAACTTGTTGCTGATACCTCAAAATATCATTTATGTTCATCATGACTTCAAAATTAGGAAGGTATGGGGCACCTGGGTGACTTGGTTGTTTAAGCGTCTGACTCTTAATTTCAGCTCAGGTCTTGATCTCAGAGTTGTGAGTTCAAGCCCTCTATTGGGCTCCATACTGGGTGCGGAGCCCATGTTAAAAAAAAAAAAATTGGGGTAGTATGAGATTGATGACTAAATATTACCATTTAATGGTAGGAGGACATATATTTTATCATGAGTTTGTTTTCTTAATATTTTGAAAATTATATTCTAATATAATTGGTTTTCTTTGTAATCCTATATGTATTTGATTTATATATTTTTAAATGTTGTTCTAAGAACGTGTCCAATGGCTTCACTAGTGAGCAAAAGGGGTCCATGAAACAAAAGCACTTAAGAGACCCTGTCAGTCTTACAATAAAGCATGAGCGGTCCACTGCAAAATGTTTGCCCTGGAAATGCTCCTGCATGTAGATATCAGGAGACATGTGCACAGCATTGGAAGTGACCCAAATGTTCATCATTGTACAATGGACAAATCGTGGAATATTCATCCAGTGAATTCAGGAAAGTGGTTACCTTTGGGTCTTAGGTTGGGCGTTATGACTAGGAAGAATCATCCAATAAAACACTGGTAATTTCCTTTTCCTAATTTGAGTGGTGTGTAAACAACCGTTCATTTAAAACTGTAATCTGCCTTTCCCTTTTTTATTATTTTTAATTTTTTTAAAGATTTTTTATTTATTTATTTGACAGACAGAGATCACAAGTAGGCAGAGAGACAGGCAGAGAGAGGAGGAAGCAGGCTCCCTGCTGAGCAGAGAGCCCGACTCGGGGCTCGATCCCAGGACCCTGGGACCATGACCTGAGCTGAAGGCAGAGGCTTTAACCCCCTGAGCCACCCAGGCGCCCTTAATTTTTAATTTTAATTTTTTTTTTTTTTTAAGAGAGAGAGCATGTGCCAGCAGTGGCAGGGTTGAGAGGGTGAGGAAGAGAGAGAAAGAGAGAGAGAGAATCCCAAGCAGGCTCTATGCCCAATGCAGAGCCCAACGTAGGGCTTGATCCCAAGATCCTGAGATCATGACCTGGGCCGAAATTAAGCCCAAATGTCTAAGCCACCCAGGTGTCCCATGCACATCTGCATTTTCATCCAATCTTTGTATATAAGCTATGTGACAATGAATATTTTTAAATAGAAAGACAGATATGGAAGTAACCCACATGTCCATCGGTAGATGAATGGATAAAGAAGAGGTAGTATATATATACAATGGAATTATTACTCAGCTGTAAAAAAGAATGGAATCTTGCCATTTACAACAACATGGATGGATCCAGAGGGTATTGATGCTAAGTAAGTCAGTCAGAGAAAGACAAATACCATATGATTTCACTGATAAGAGGAATTTAAGAAATAAACAGGGGCATCTGGCTGGCTCAGTCAATAGAACATGTGACTCTTGACCTTGGGATTGTGAGTTCAAGCCTTGCACTGGGCATGGAGCCTACTTAATTAAAAAAGAAAGAAAGAAAGAAAACAAACAAAGAAAAAAAGAGACAAACCAAAAAAGAGATTCTTGACTATGAGGAACAAACTGATGGTCACCAAAGGAAAGGTGGGGAGGTGGGTGGGGGAGGGGGGAAATACATGAAGGGTATTAAGGAGTACACTTGTCATGATGAGCACTGAGTAATGTATAGAATTGTTGGCTTATTATATTGTGCACCTGGGAGTAATATAATACTATATATTAATATATTGGAATTATAATTTAGAAAAAAAGGTAGTTAATAACAAGCACAGTTGAGGACAGGGGGAAGCAGCAAATTGGAGAACAACTTGGCCATATCCATCAAAATTAGCATGCCTGCTTTTTGATATTAAAAACTCTCTAGGGGCGCCTGGGTGGCTCAGTGGGTTGGGCCTCTGCCTTCGGCTCAGGTCGTGATCCCAGGGGCCTGGGATCGAGTTCCACGTCGGGCTCTCTGCTCAGCGGGGAGCCTGCTTCTCCTCATCTCTCTCTGTCTCTCTGCCTACTTGTGATCTCTCTCTCTGTCAAATAAATAAATAAAATCTTTAAAAAAAAAAAAAAGAAAAAAAACTCTCTAAAAGTAGTCACACTTGTACAAAGATGTACACAAAAATTTGTCCCCTAAAATGTTTTCTTAAATACTGAATAACTGTAAAAAAAAAAAAAACAGCCAACTTAAAAATCCTTTAATATCACCAACAAAAAAATTAAAGAACCTGATTCAAAAATGGGCAAGAGACTAAACAGACATTTCTCTGAAGCAGACACACAGATGTCCAAGAAGCACATGAACAGGCGCTCAACAAACACATCGTTAGGGAAGTGCGAGTCAAAACCACAGAGAGCCATCACCTCACACACATTAGGATGGCTGCTGTCATTTTCTCTAAAAGCATACATGTTGGGGAGGATGCAGAGACACTGTGACCCTTGTGCATTGTTGGTGGAAATGTAAAAATGGCACAGACACTGTGTAAAGCAACTTAGTGGTCTCTCAAAAGATCAGGAATGGAATTACCATATGATCCGCCAATTCCATTTCCGGGTGTGTACCCAGAAGAATTGAAAGCAACCTCTCCAAGAGACCTTGTACACCCGTGTTTACAGTGGCACTATTCACAGTAGCCAAGATGTGGAAGCAGCCTGTGCATCCACAGATGCATAGATGAATAAAACACAGTCCGTCCACACAATGGAATATGACTAACCTTAAAAAAGAAGGAAACTCTGCCACATGCTACAACATGGATGAAACTTGAGGACCTTGCACTCTGAATGACATAAGGCAGTCACAAAAAGACAAACACTTTATCATTCCTAAACTCCTATGAGTTACCAAGAATAGTCGAATTCATAGAAACAGAAAATGGAATGATGGTCACCAGGGGCTGGGAGAGGGAGGGAAATGGGGAGTTCAAGTTTAAGAGGGACAGAGTTTCAGTGTGGCAAGATAAGTTCTGGAGACAGAATTTTGCGCAATAATGAATGTGCTTAATGCTACTCAACTGTATAGTTTTAAAGGCTAAGGTGAGGGGGTCCTGGCTGGTTCAGTCAGTGGAACATACAACTCTTAATCTCCGGGTTGTCAGTTCAAGCCCTTTGTTGGGTGTAGAGATTACTTAAAAAAAAATAAAATAAAATCCTGGGGCACCTGGGTGGCTCAGTGGGTTAAGTCGCTGCCTTCAGCTCAGGTCATGATCTCAGGGTCCTGGGATGGAGTCCCGCATCGGGCTCTCTGCTCAGCAAGGAGCCTGCTTCTCTCTCTCTCTCTCTCTCTCTCTCTCTCTGCCTGCCTCTCTGTCTACTTGTGATCTCTCTCTGTCAAATAAATAAATAAAATCTTTAAAAAAAAAATCCTTCAAAAAAAAAAGGGGGGGCAGGGAGGAAACACAAGACGCAGATTAAAGAATCATTTAAAAGATGGCTAAGATGACAAAGTTTATGTGATGATTTTAAATTTTGATGATTTTACAAATTGGGGGGGGAAAATTCCATCAGTAGAGGACTGGTCACCATACATCTGTGCCGATCAACCGGCGCATAGACAAGGTTGACCTGGTAAGGGCAGATCTCTAAGACATCTAAAGTTAGAAAAAAATCGTATCTGTGAAACAATGTACACAATAGGATCCCATTTTATTTATTCCAGAAAAATTTTTAAAACTCTAATGTGCCTATCCATGTGTATGTGCAACCTCTTAGAATGTATGTGGGTGTGGGTGTGTATTATTAGACGTTGGGAAGTTCATAGAAACTGGACTGGAAGAGAGACCCCAATGTGGGGCTTCGGGCCAAGGCTGGGGGAGTGAGGGTGGGAAGGTACATTTCTGAGCCCTACTTTGCGTGTTCACCTTTCATCTGAGTCTTTTCCAACGAGCAGGTATTGACGTATCCATATCCATTGTGTAATTAAAATTTTTTTTAGTGTTTTAAGACCCAGGTGGCACTGAGCTAGATGCCTCACGGAATAATGACATAGTATTATCCACAGTCCGGAGGTAATTTGCTCTGCCCTAAGCATGCCGAGTGGCTGTCATTCTCGGATAAGGGACGTAGACGCATAACCAAGTATTAGAAAAGAGGGTGATCTCATTCCTGCTGGTGAACAGGCACGTTTTATTCCTGCAATGATTCGCCGCATAAAGTAAATCCGAAGGGATGGTCTCTGGCTCTCAGCTTCCGTACCATCTTCCACCTGCCTCTCACCGGGTGAAGTCATCCTTCGCAAGGCTGCGGGCTTACAGCCCCTGCCACCCCCACCGCTATCTCCAGGGCTGGTCATTCAGCGACAGGACTGGAGAGAATTGTGCTGTTTGTGAAACTGACCACACACGGTGCTGGGGCCCCGGGGGCTCAGGGCAGGCAGGGCCCAAGGCCTCCACCCAATGGCCAGGCTGGAAGGACAGATCCTCGGAACACAGGAATTCAGGGCTGACACTGGCTACATTCCATTTGGTTGTAAAAACAAAGCACCACTTTCTCTTCAGTCAACTTAGTGAAATTATCCTCCCTTTGAAAGAAGAAACCTCAGCCGAGCGTACTTTTTATGGCATACTCACCTTTGTTTAGCTTTAAAAAAAAAAAATACTCAGAGATGTGGGTCCAGTGAGGCCCAGCACCCTGATCCTGGTGGCTCTCTTACCAGGCAGCTTCCCAGAGTCTGTTGTCCCCAACCCAAGAGCTGCGTCTATGTGTGGTTCCTGCATTACCTGAAATTTTGTTCTTGTCTTTGTTTCTGAAGACAAAGAACTTTTCATTCGAATTTTTTTTTTTAAGACTTCTATTTGAATTTTTTTTTTTAAGTAATCTCTACCCCCAACGTGGGAGTCAAACTCACGCCCCAAGATCAAACTCGCACACTGCACTGACTGCGCCAGCCTGGTGCTCCTCTCATGTTAGTTTTAAGCCAAGCAAAAATTTCCAAGAGCAGGCTGAACTCAAAAACAGAATACTTTTCAAGAAAGAGAGGCCTCGAGGACATGGTCACACACAGAACTGAAAAAGCAAAAATAAAGCCGTAGAGCCATGAAGCCCTGTGGGCAGACCTCATCAGGTTTGACGATCGTGGCCACTGGCCCAGGACTGGTTCGAGAACGTGGAACAGCCCCTTCAGGCTGCAGGAAGCAGAGAGGACGGTGGTGATGAAGACGATAGCGATGGTGGAAACGGTGAGCTGGAGAAGCCTTTCTCCAGGGCCCCCGGAAGCCCCGGGCCTGGGGCCTCAGGCCAGAGCTGGGACAGGGCGAAGGGCCAGCTCCAGAAGAACCCCACGCTGGGAGCAAACAGGGTGTGTCCGGGCCAGATGCAAACAGGATTTCCTGCGGCCCCTTCCTGCACACCTCACTGCCGCCCGATGACTCGGCAGGCAGGTGTGACTTCGGAAGGTCCCCTAAGGGCAAAGATAGGGAATTTCCTTAAAAGGGGGAAAAAAAAAAGCTGAGATTATTCTGCAGGAAAATTTAATGTTCTCCTTATTCCTTAGGGAACGAGCACCCTAGAACAGAGAACACATAAGCAGACTCTGAGATGAGACAGTCGGCCGCACTGAAAATAGTACTTTACATGTCATGTTTCGTAGCTTAAGAAAAGGTACTTCCCTTTTATCGTGGCCTTCGAGCCTTGCAGCAATCCTACGCTGCACAGGACAGACAAGTTCTCGACCTCTCAAGAGACGAGGTTTTTTTCTTTTTCACGATGGATGGCAACTCCAGCCTCGTCGTAAGGCTGTGGGCGCAGAGGATTGGGTTGAAGGGGGCACAGCGAATCCCTCCGGCAGAACCGGTGCCCCACAAGGGGCAGAACGGGGTGGCGCGCAGCGCCATCCCCATTGCATAGCGTGTGAAAGAAGTGGGTCACCTGGTCCACACTAGGCGCTCAACAAGCAGTCCTGCCTCCAGCCCCTGCGCGCCCGATGAAACCTTTCACATTAGTGTCCTAAATCACACCAGAAACACAGTCCCCGATTTCCCCTCCCGAAGAGCAGTCTGGCCGTCACTTCCCTCGAGAGTTGCCATTCCCGCCCAGCGCTGGGCTGTGTCCCTCCAGGTCATTTTCTCCTTTCTCAGGACCGAGCTCTGGGCTGGAGCTTGATTCCTGGAGCCGCTCTCCTCCCTCACCATCTGGGCCACGTGGGCAGCCTGAGGGAGCTCCCAAAGCTGTGGCTGGTGTCCCCAAGGTTGAGTGGGTGAAGTGGGGCCAAAGTCCCTCCAACTTTGACCTTCGGCGACCCCCAGGCCTAGGAGGGTTCAGCCAGTCAAGCTGGACAGGCCACAGCCCTAACCTCCAACTCCAGGTGCTTTCAAATGCTCCCACGTGTGGCTTGCTCCCCGCCCCCAGCTCCCTCGGAGGACAGCAGGTGTTTAGCACCGAAAGCCGTAGCTAGAGAGGGTGGAAGCCGCTGCCTGTTGATGTGTCTAAAGCCAGTGGCTCCTGACCCAGCCAGAGGGGCCTGAGGTGTAGGCAAGGTGGCCGCCCCTGCCCCAAACCGCGGCAGGAAAAACCCTCCCTGGTAACACCTGAGCTCGGATTCAGGATCCTCTCAGAAATGCTCTTCCATTGTCGGCCACTCTGGAACCACCTTTTCTGGCTGCCCTAAGGGCACAAAAATTCAAATGATCCCCCATTCTCTGTGGATCCTCTGAAATTCCAGGGGCCTATTCAGAGCCAGGGGCGGCTGGTAAAACCCAGGGAACTTCAGAGTTTACAAATGCTCACTGTTCTCCGGTCAGTAATTTGGGACTTTCTGGTTCCTCGTTCCTCAGTGAAAGTGTGTTTTACAGACACCCCGTTTGTCCATCTCATCTCCAGTCACCCCACCCACCCTCAACCACTTCCTCCGGCTCCAGACACAGAAGCTCCATTTGACCTTGTGTTCAAGCCAGAGAGGCGGCCAAGCGCCCTAGCGCCGCTTCTCCCACTCGTGCACAGGCACCGACCACTGCCTTCCGCCCTGATGCCTCAGAGCTCCCACCCCTGGGCCTGCAGCGGCCCTTCTCAGCAGGGTCTTTGAGCCAAGTAAGACTGGGTCCCTCCCTAATGGCTCCTTCTCTTAAGTTCCAAGCCTTGGCTCCAGCTGCCTCCCCAACTTCATGCACCTCCCTGAGCTCCCCCACAACCGGCCCCCTTGCTGTCCCTCCGCACCCTGGGTGCTCCTGCCTCAGGCCCTTAGCACTTCCGGCTTTTCCTTCCTGGAATGCTACCAGACCTGCCTCATTCACACCCAAGTCCCAGGTTTCCAAGGTCCCTTTCCAGAGAGGGCTTCTCTAATCAGCTGCAGTGACCCTACTGCCTCCTTCCCCTACTCTCCTCTCAGAAGTCTCAACCGTCCTGTCTCCCTTAGTGGTCTCTTTATAGCACCACAGTTTATCAAAATGCACAGTTACATGTCTGCATTTAAAAAAAAAAAATGATCCAGGGGCGCCTGGGTGGCTCAGTGGGTTAAAGCCTCTGCCTTCAGCTCAGGTCATGATCCCAGAGTCCTGGGATCGAGCCCCGCATCGGGCTTTCTGCTTAGCGGGGAACCTGCTTCCTCCTTTCTCTCTCTGCCTACTTAAGATCTGTTTATCAAATAAATAAAATCTTTAAAAACAAAAAAAAAATGACCCGCCTTGCCTCCCAGTCCAGGGGTCAGCAAAGTGCAGCCTAAGGGCCAAATGCCCACAGCTGCCTGGTTTTGCTGATTTTGTTGGGACACAACCATGATTATTGCCTAACGTGCGCCTAGTCTGCCACTTTGGCGGTACAAGGCCCCCTGAGTAGCTGTGCCAGAGACCTTATGGCCCACTTGTTTAAAAGTTACCAGCTGGCCTTTCTACAACGTTTGCTGCATTTGCTCTTTGCCAGAGGAGGGCAAGGGCAAAGGAATGGGAGCAAAGAAGAAAAGGTATCACGCGATGAGGTCGTTCAGCTAAGGGTTTTCCTCAGTAGCTCAGTGCCATGTTCAGAAGCCTTAAGCTCCCGGGACGCCTGGGTGGCTCAGTGGGTTAAAGCCTCTGCCTTCGGCTCAGGTCATGGTCCTGGTGTCCTGGGATGGAGCCCCGCCTCGGGCTCCCTGCTCGGCGGGGAGCCTGCTTCCTCCTCTCTCTCTGCCTGCCTCTCTGCCTGTGATCTCTGTCAAAAAAAAAAAAAAAAAAAAAAAGAAGCAGCCTTAACCCTATTCCGTGCCTTTGGAGATGCAGCAGTCACTCATCAGGAGGCGAAAAAGCGCCGGGAATCTGCTGGCTTCTGTGAACAGCCAAGAGTGGCTCTTGTGCAGGTCCCACGGGATCCCAGGCCAAGCACAGTTCCCAGCATTCCTGGCCAGGCTCTCCTCAGTGACAGGTTGGCTGCCAGCGGCTCCAGCCTCCCTGCCTGTCCTCTTGGCCGCTCAGCAGACAGAACGGCAGCGGCAGGCACAGCAGAGGGCCCAGAATGGAGTCGCATGCACGGGTGGGTCTCACCCGGGTCACGTGGGCAGGGATGGGGGAGGGGGGACCCTGGCTGGTGGGCCCGGGCTGCGTGCGCATCAGCCCCTCACGTCTGTTACCCGAAGAAGCAAACACAGAGGCTGGGCCAGCCTCGAGAGGTTTTCACTTCCATCTGAGGACCCTTTCTGCAACAGAAAAAGGAACTGGTCAACAAAAATTCACTAGGGCAGCTGACTTCATCAGTGATTTTAATAGCACATTAACAATACACAGCTGACAAACGGGGGAAAATCACAAGCTTCTTAGATCTTGGCTTTTCCGCTTCTCCTCCTCGCTGTGTCCAGTGAGCTCCGTGCTCGTGTAGCCCAGCAGCTCTACCGACAGCTAACAGATGCAAGGGAGGCTGACCGTGACTTTGGTTTCACACACACCACCGAGGGGAAAGCAGAGACAAGGTCACTATCGGTAGTTTGCTAAATGCCATGTACTCTGTCATCGAGGTTCAGGACCATGGGGACCGGGCGCAGGCGGGGAAGGTCCGCTCAGGGGCAGCGACCAGGCCGCCCTGCGCAGGAATTGCCCATTTTGCTTCGAGTGAACACGCTGACAACGATTACCAATGGCCTGTTTCCCTACTTCGTGATCAAAGATTTCTGCTCTAATCTTTAAGAACGAGCGGGGCCTTCACTTGGTCAGCCACGTCCTTGCCGTTCAGCGCCTCGACGATGGCGAGCGCGAACTCGAAGCTGGTCCCGGGCCCGCGGCTCGTGAGGATCAGGCCGTCCCTCTCCACGCGGTTCTCGGAGTAGCTGTAATGACCTGCAAAGTCGAACGAGAAGGGGTTACACTGCAGCGGGCTCTGCGGGACAGCAGTGAGCACCGCTCCGCGAGCCCGCGCCCGATGCAGCGCAGGACTGGCCTCTCGGCGACCCAACCAACCCGAGCCAGCCCCGGGGACGGCGCCGGGAGGCGGACAGGGCTCCAGCGAGCACCGCGCGGACCCACGACGGCGACTGCCCATGGCCGGGAGGCGAAGACATCCGGCCGCTGAGGGACACACCGCAATTCACGCAGGGCAAATGCACCTGTGAAAGCCCTCGCGCGCGTGAGGCCGCATGGGGGAGGGAGGCCGGGCACATCTGCGGGGCTCGAGGGTCCGCCTGGGCACCGACCACCGGCAGAACGGCCAGCACTGGGAGGGGCTCCCTCTGGACCCCCCGCTCCTGCCTGAAGCCTGGTCCTCCTCGGCTGTCTGTCCCCTCGGGAGTCCATCAACCGGGAGGACGGACTCGTGTCCCAGGAGAGGGGACCAGAAGTCCACACCATGCCCAGACTGTCACAAACCATCACCCCTCCCATGTGTTCTCCCAAGGGCCCCTTCATCTTTCTTGAAAATCAGTTATTCTCTCCTGAGAGGCCCACCTTCCCTTCCCCTTCTCTACAGACTGCCGCCCCGCAGACGGCACGCCAGACTCCACGTCGGAGACTGCCTGCCACGCACACTTCCTATCACGCAGACGCCGTGTCACAGGCTACCTGTCACACAGACTCCTGTCATGCAGACTACCTGTCACTCAGAGTCCCCCTCAGACTGCCTGTATCTATCTATCTCTCTCTCTCTCTCTCTCTCTCTCACACACTCACACACACACACACACACACACTGCGCTGTCTCAGAAACAAAGAAGCAAAAACTAGACATGACACACAGGGGCGGGGTGAGGGAGATGAGTGGAGGGAGAAACCATATTCATTTCTCGGGGGCCCCTTCTGTGTTCCCCAATTGGCTTTTTGGAGGCAAATACAATAAAACAAGAATGTGCTTCCCCTGTATCTGAATTCAGTGAATGTGACATCTGGGCAAATCACAGCCACAAAGCTGGGCTTCCTCAGCATCAGCTCCCCAAGGCCATACCGTCCGCACAAGCAGTCACCAAACGTCCCTGTGCACAGACTAACCAGGCCCGAACTCCTCAGGAGCAGCAGTGCCCCCGCGACCTGGCCCCCCACCCTCCCCAACCTGTCCCCACCGGGCTCCCACCTGGCATTCCCCAGGCCCCTGCCTCCACTGCACAGAAAGCTCTTCCCACCTCCTCCCACCACCCCTCAGAGGAAGTATACGCGATCCCTCCCCAGATGGGGTTGCTCGGGTCACTACACCAGCACCTCCCAGGACTGACCTGGTACAAACAGTCTCCTTGTTTACTGCCTGCTCTTCAAAAGGCTGGGCCGCCATTGGCCTAGAATACTGATGGTACCCTGAGGGTGCCCCCACGTGTCAGGGGAACCTATGAACACGCCTGTTCTCTCCTCTCCGCATCTGCCCCTTCACACACAATCTGCGCATCCCAGCCCTCCCCTTCGGCTGCCCTTCTCGCCACTCACTGCTCAGCACCACAAAAGGTCACCCTTCCAAAGTGCACATCAGAGCGTATCTGGTTCTGCCCCTAGGAGAAGCCTTTGCCAACTTCCTCCAGCACCTAAAGGTGACTCTGTACTCCCCATCCTGGTGGGCACACCCTCTGGGTCAGACCCACGCAGAGACTGGACTGGAAGGAACCAAAGGGGAAGACAGAAAAGAACTTGCCATCCTGGTGGGAGCTTAAGGTGACCTGGGTGGGGACAGTGGGGACAGAGAAGAAATGAAAGTTTGAGAAACCTCAGAGACAACACGCAGGACCAAACGTGGGGTGGCAATGAGGACTCCCCACTGCCTGTCCTGGGCGATGGGGCCGCTGGTGGCGCCACACAGACCCCACCCAGCTTCCACTGCATTCTCGGGCTTTAGAAACCACACACTCATGTTCACGTCCTTTGCGAGTGATCGAGAACACCTAGCGCAGTTTATGTCCTATTATCCTTATTAGAAATCAAGTCACTCACGAAAATAACTGCCTACAGCACAGCACAAGTTTCCTAGTTACCCTACTAGAGAAAAAAAGATCATCTCCAGTTTGAAGAGAAAAGGTTTTCATCTCTAACCTCACTTACTGATGGTTACACCAGGCCAAGGCAATGTCAGATGCTAAACCAGAACATTGGCTGGGTCGGATCTTCCGGAGCTCACAGATGAACTGTTGGTGAGGTGATTTCTAAACGGCTCACCGAACAACCCCTTCGTGGGCAAATATTACAAACACAGCTTAGACTGGTTAAAGACCTTTGAAGGCTCCACAGCTCTTTCCACAGTTTCCACCAGATGGAACAAACGGTCCATACTGGCCAACTACCTCCACCTAGCGGCAGTGACGGACAAGGACAACACGCACACGCTGGGACCCGCGAGCCCCAGCCGGGTGCACGCAGTTCAGCTGATGTGGATTTGGGAACTCTGCAAACTGACACCCCATAGCCAACTGCCACGAAGCATTAATTATTAATTTCTTTTTAACTTTACGCAAGCATCCCACATCCAGAAGTCTCTTCAGAGGAAAGGCAACTGGACCTGAGGGGTCGGCACCAAACCGCAGCTTTTACTGGCACACGTCTCACCCACTTGGTCAGTGGCTCTGTGACAGCAGAGTAGCTGCCATCCACACCCAATGTCCTGAAAGCCCGAAATATTTACTCTCCGGCCCTTTAAGGAAAAAGTCACTGACCTCTGAGCACAGCAGCTCTGGATTCAAATCCCAGGGCTGACACTCAGCAGTCAGCTGACTGCTCTGAGCCTGACTTTTTTCTTCTGTAAAATGGGGAGGATGCCACCCGCCCAAGCCTGCTGTGGGAGTCCAGTCCCGTGGAGGAGCAGGACCAGGGGGTGGTGTCATTACAACACACGGCGGCCCGGTGAGGACAATCTGTTCACTGTGGGGCTCCTAGCACTCGGCCCAGAGCTGGGCACTTACCAGCTCTCCCTTCCCCCACGCGGGCTCGTGCCAGGCAACATTCTGCAGGCATTACACATAGTAAGTAACTCACGGGACCTGTCAACAGCCCTGCGAAGCAGGGGCCACCGGTATCCTCAGAGGACAGGTGAGAAACCAAGGCTCGGTGGGGGAAGGAGACCGCCCCCAGCAGGGAGCCGCGCCCACATGGCCTGGCCGGGGCCCAGCTCCTCTGGGCTCAGCTTCCAGGCTGGGCCTCCAGATGCCTGCTAGCACCACCAACAGGGAGGAACTGAAAAGGCTATTAAAGTCACAATTGCTTCATTTAAAAACTGAGAAATGGGAAGACTATGTCAGTCTTCTCACTGGATTGCTTATCTGAGCAAAAATTTCACTCTTATCTACTGAGCACCAGAGGAGACATCCAGGAGCTGATGAGAGCTCCGCCTCCCAGAGCCTCTGAAGGGGCAGATGCTTCCAGCACTTTTCTCTTCACAGTAGGACTTACTGGCTGAACTCAATACCTCATAACTTAAACGTGTGTGGGAGCCTCACTGGGACAGAGGCGGGGCCTGAGTTCCAGCCTGACTCTGGGCAAGTCGCGGGGCCTCTCCGAGCCGGTTTCCTCATTTGTGAAGTCAGTACCTGCCTCGCTGGGCACCAGGGCCTGCGAGGCTCCATGGAGATAATGTCTATGAATGTACTTTATAAACTCCAAGAGTTAACAATCTAATCTGCTTCTATTCCTAATCAACCTCAGTGTTCTTGAGGCATTACAAGAGAATAGACACAACAGATCACCTTCAGATAAAGGAGGAACATGGCCTACTCCTCAACCCTTCCCCCAATGTCGTCAGGACTAAAGGAAGCCTGATTCTGATCTTTCCAACTCTCCCAAACCTCTCCTTTAGCTCCATGTAGATCCTTTTTTTTTTTTTTTTAAGATCTTAGATTTAAGGATTTTATTTATTTAACAGTGAGAGAGAGCGTGAGTACGTGCTCAAGCATGAGCAGGGGGTTGGGCTAGGACAGTGAGAAGCAGACTCCCCACTGACCAGGGAGCCCAATGTGGGACTCGACCCCCAGACCCTGGGAGCAAGACCTGAGCCAAAGGCAGACGCTTAACTGAGCCCCCCAGGCACCCCAAGTAAATTCTATTCCTACATTTAAAAATGCCCAGCAGCAAGAGCCTTTAAAAAAAAAAAAAAATCACTTTCCTCCCAGATGGTTTTATCAATAACTTAGTATCTTCCCAGCAACTAAAATAAAATTTTAAGTTTTTAAGAATATACTACCTTGGATCAGATTTAAGAATATTCAGAATAGAGGCGGCGCCTGGGTGGCTCAGTGGGTTAAGCCTCTGCCTTTAGCTCAGGTCATGATCTCAGGGTCCTGGGACCGAGCCCTGCATCGGGCTCTCTGCTCAGCAGTGACCCCGCTTCCCTTCCTCTCTCTCTGCCTGCCTCTATGCCTTCTTGTGATCTCTGTCAAATAAATAAATAAAATCTTAAAAAAAAAAAAAAAAAAAGAATATTCAGAATGTCCAACAGCAAGAGCGAACCCTAATATAAATGATGGATTTGGGGCGATAATGACGCGTCAGGGCAGGTTCACAGACCGTAACTCAGAGACTGCTCGGGTGCGGGAGAGGAAGGCTAGGAAGACGGTGCACACGCCCAGGCAGGATGCGTGCTCGAACTCCGCACATCCAGCTTCATTTTGTTGTGCGCCTAACACTGCTCTGAAAAGCAAGGTCTGCTACTTAGAAGAAAAAATACAGTGAAAATGCACAACTCGACTTGGCTGTAAAGACCGCAAAAGTGATGCTACCTGCCCTCCTTTTTGTCTTAGTTCAGTATCAGCCTCCAGCAGGCCTGAGGCAGGGGAAAAAAGGTAACCCCGAAATCAGCTGCTAACGTTACCGTGTTGTCTTCTTGTTTGCTCAGCGAAATGAGGTTGGTTGACGTTTTACCCAGAGCCAGCCGCTCTGCCTCCCTGCGGGCTGAGCGCCAGCCGAGCCACTTCTGGCTTCTAACTGGAAATTTCAGGTGCTTTTGCAATTACCCACACGAGTGTGAGTTTTCTCTCTCTTTGCAAGTTCCCAGGTCTCTGCCTCTCTGCTACAGGCACTCCAGGGACAGATGGCAGAGGAAGACGCCACCTGTCTGACAGAACACAGTACGGGGCTGGTGTTCTGAAGCTCGTGCTGGGAGCGGCGGTGGTCACGAGGAAAGCTCTATCAGTACGGACTCGTACCTCAGATGCCTGGTCACCCTGCTTTGCTGGGAGTTACACACCGCCTTCTAGTTAAAGAAATGCTTGAGAGATGACTCCCACCCCCCAGCGCCCAAAGGATACAATCTTAGGTTTAAAAAGCAAGCAGCAAAACAATGTATCTAGATCTCATTTGAGTAAAAACATTAAAATACAGGGGCACTTGGGTGGCTCAGTGGATTAAGCCGTTGCCTCTGGCTCAGGTCATGATCTCAGGGTCCTGGGATCAAGCCCTGAATTGGGCTCTCTGCTCAGCAGGGAGCCTGCTTCCCCCGCTCTCTCTGCCTACTTGTGATCTATCTCTCTCTCTCTCTCTCTCTCTCTCTCTGTCAAATAAATAAATAAATAAAAATCTAAAAAAAAAAAAAAAAAAAAAAGAGAAAAAAACCCAAACCATTAAAATACAAAGGATAATGTTGCACACGGAACTTTGTAACAGAAGCTACCGCTGAAAAGCAGAAAGGGGGCAAGGAGGTACGAAAAGGCATCTTTAGGTTTTGACTTCATCCCCCTTTTGTACTGTTTACACTCTGCACCACGAATATAAACTGTTTTTATAAAAATAAATTAATAAAAGTTAGCTGTCTAGCTGTTATTTATAGAAGAAACATGCCACCCAAGGGAGCACCTCGGTGGCCGAGTCAGCTGACTAACTCCTGGTTTCGGCTCAGGCCATGACCTCAGGGTCCTGGGATCGAGCCCTCCGTAGGGCTCCCTGCTCCGCGGGCAGTTTGCTTGTTCCCCTCCTTCTGCCCCTCCTCCCTCTCCTCTTGCTCTCTCTAAAAATAAACAAACAAATCTAAATGAGCGAACAAAAAAAACCAAAACAATGTCACCCAAGGAAACAGACCCACCACCCAGGAAGAGAGCAATATTCACTTTACTCTGGACTGCAGGCGAAAGGGCACTTTCTGAAACTGCTGTCAAGGTTTAAAGTTTACCCTCAGGCATCTGGCAAAGTGTTTAGTAAAAAATCCTAGTAAACCTGGCATTTCATAACCATTCCCATCTAGGACAATCGGGCGTCTGGCTGGCCTTTGCGTAGCCCGCGTCCCCGTCAGGGCACACACAGAAACAGGCACACACCATCTCTGCCCCCCTGCTTGCTCCCTCTCTCTCCCCTCTCTCTAGCTGGAATGCTTGAGAAGAAAGCTAGGAACAGCCCACGCCTCAACCCACAGAGTCTCTCTGCACAGGGCTAACCTGGGCAGGAAACAACGCTAAATGGCAGCTTTCTGGAAGGTCTTTCTAGACATTAAAATAGAAGCATATACTTACTTCCATTCATCATTTTGTCTTTAGCAAGTGGGTGTGTTGTAACTTTGCTTCCAAAACCTATTTCATGAGCCAAAAGAGCCGTAGGACCTAAAAAGAAGATTAACAGAAAGACTTAAGGGTGGACACAGAAAAACCAATGGTTTAAAAACTGCAACAGCAGAAGTAGTCTTCAAAACCAGGAGGCTCTTATCTAAAATATACTTATGATTCTGAAGTTAAACACTTTTTCATATGAGAGGTAAAGTATGTTTGTAAGAAACCATCTGCTGAGCACATCTGGCAAAAGAGTATGAACCCAAAATACTTCAATACCCATCTAATCCAATCACACCGAGAAGCATCCAGATAAACGGCGTGTGGCGCCCCTCTAGGAACTGTAGGCAGGGGTCCCAGGGATCGGAGGAGGGGAGACCACCAAGGCTTCCCTCTGAGCACGTAAAAGGCAGCTGGTGCTTTCCCAACTGCTGGGCTTGACTGCGACCTCACAGACTAATTTTTTCTACTTGAAAATGAAAGATGAGCACTCATTCCTCCATCTACCCACCCGAACATCCCAGGTGGCAGGATTATTACAAGGAACAGGACATTGTCCAGCCCTGCGAAATGCCCGAAGTCTGAGATAGAAGGACACTAGCATTTCTTTATTAAAAACCACATAAGATCCTGCACAAATGTCTGTTTCTGATCCTCTGAAACATGCAGTTGCTAACTTGAGACTTTCATCCAAATGTATTCACTTTTGAAAGCAATCAATTTCATTGATAACCACAAGCATATTTCCTAAGTAATGGTCCTCAAATAAGGACCCAAACCAGAAGTATCTTGTAACTTTATGTTACCTTAAAACTTTAAAAAAAGTAGTTATACTAACTTTTTTTCTCCAAGCCTCACACCACACCTAGAAAGATGTGCTTTGGGACAGCAACGTAACCTTCAGAAGGGGCTGGGGTGCCATGGCTAAGCCCAGAGGACTGAGCTCAAGAGCTTTAGCTTCAGCCAACGCACGCACCTGCTCTCACTGACCTTTCATTTATCAACCCAGTTCCAAGGAAAAGGGAGTTATAGACTCTACCTACCGGCTAGATCACAGCTGCTGTTCCCAGGAAGATCAACAAATAATACTTAATTACATAAGCCTTCCGCCTGACATCAAGCCAAGTCCCAATTTCTATCTCCTAAATCAAAAGCGTCAGATAGATGTGAGGTCTCTCTCCACCTTACTTTTATGCTACACACAGGACAGCCATGTATGGTGGCAAATTTTAAGTCTGTAAAGTCTAAGTAATCGCCATTCAAATTTTACTTGAACGGACTCATCAATTACCCTGAATTCTTTCTAAGATTTTAAGAGATAAGAAACAACTCCCTATATGACCTTGTACTTGAAAGCAGACACTGAGAGGTGACCGTACAGTGAGTCAAGGGTTTTCAGCTGCTCCCTTCAGCTGATAAAATCACTGCCTCTGGTAACGTTAATAAACTTCCGGTTGGATGTAGGAATTCCGTGATGCCTCTCATCATGGTGAGCCCAAAATTACCGCTTTGGGGGGTTTAAAAATCCTATTTGGAGAATTCGAGAAGAGATATTTACCTGCCATTATTTGAAATTCTGGCGAATGAAATGTTGCTGAGTCTGCAGCAGGGACCCAGGTGAGCGGAGAGCAGAGAGCACTGCAGGCAGAAGCCCCTTGGGCCACCACAACACAGAAGCCAACAGCGCCACCGTGTGGTGGCGTGCAGAGAGAACAGGTCACGCCGCCACCCCCCCCCCCACCCCCCCCCCCCCCCCCCCCCCCCCCCCCCCC